>NC_091255.1:12522500-13772500 GCF_042477335.2 Ovis canadensis
TTACATATTAAAATTTTGGTGAGAACCAAGATGTCTACATATTTAAAATGCATTTCACAAAAATGCTTATAATTTCAAATAGAAAATGAATAGCTTTATAGTAGATACGATGGGTTGAATCTATCTTAGATTAATAATCAAAGTCAATATCACCAATAAGAGAACACACTTAGATTGTGTGACACATGATAGGATCAAAACAAAACAAAACTCAGCCCTACTATAGCACTACTTCTGCCAGAGGTGTATAATCTAAATATAATTGTGAAACAACATCAGACAAACCAAACTGGAGCATATTATATAAAATAGCTTCTATTCTTCAAAAGTTCTAGAGATTAAAAGAAAAAAATCAAGAATGAAAAATTTTCCCAGATTGAAGGAGATTAAAGGAACATAGCAACAAAATGCAAAATGTGATGTTTAACTAGATCTTTGTGTTAAAAAAGACAATGTGAAAATTAGCAAAACTTGAATGAGATCTAAGGAGTATTTAGTGACAGTACATCAGTGTTAATGTCCTGCCTTTGATGTTTGTATTGGGTAACGTGAGAGAATACCTCGGTTTATAGAAAATATGCACTAAATACTCCAGTGCAATTAAGTAATATGCAACTTATGCACAAATTGTTTCAGAAATAAAATCTTCCTTATATATACAACATTTCTGAAAGTTTGATTTTTTTTTTTTAGACTTAGGAAAAACAATTTTTAAAAGAAACATTTCCAGGAGCTCCTTTTTACTGCCTCTCTTGAGTTGACAGGTGGTCCCAGACCATCTTCCTTTAACCTTCCCTCCCCATTTCCACAGCCATGTAGGTGTGCACAACTTTTAAGTAAAATCTGAGGTAGACAGCACTAGGCTGGAAAAGGCACGATTTCACTGAACCATGATACGACCTAACTCAAGTTTAGATCAAATGGACATTGTAACTTTGGAAACAGTTCCTAGTGGCAAAATATTCTTCTGAATTCTGCTGGCTAAGAGTCCTCTGGATCCCAAATCCCCAGGTTCTCCTTGCAATACCATTTTCTCTGGCACACATCCTCCCAATATGTGCATGTCTTTATGTAGATCTCCATTCCAGTATGGGCTTCCCTGGTGGCTCAGTGGTAAAGAATCTCCTGCTGATGCAGAAGATGTGGGTTTGATCCCTGGGTCAGAAAGATCCTCCAAAGAAGGAGATGGCAACAGGTTTCAGCATTATTGCCTAGGAAGTCCCATGGACAGGGGAGCCTGGGGCACTATAGTGTTGAGGTCACAAAAGTGTTGGACAGGACTTAAGGACTAAAGCCCAATCATACCAGTATTTCAAATGCAAACCCATTCTGGATATCACAGAGTGCTCCTTTATTGTAATGAAAGAACCCTACTAACATGTATACTTGACTATTTCTACCCTATGAAAGAATTCTGTAGTCAGGTTCCAAAATAAAAGCACCTTCCATCAACTCTCCACCTAATATTCACCGTAAAATGTAATAACAGTGAGAATGTGATAAAATGTGGTCAAATTAAGTTAATATTGAGAGTAAATCTTAAAAATTTTCATCAAAGGAAAGAAAATTATAACTATATGGGGTGGTAGATGATAACTCTAGACATATTGTGTTAATTGTTTTGTAATATAAGCAAATATTATATTTACTCATTATATTTTACCTGAAACTAATGAATTGTATGTCAATTATATATCAATGAAATTAAAATATTAAATTGGAGTATTTACCAATTTAACTGCTAGATATATTCTAAATTCAGAAGCACACAGACTGGATGTACGAGATGAGCTTTTTCCCAGCTTTATTGAGATACAATTGACATATAACATTATTGAAATGTAAGGTATACAATGTGATAATTTGATTCATGTATATGGTGTGAAATATCTACCATAATAATGTTAGCTGAAACATCCTTTACTTCATATTATTACCAATTTGTTGTTCTTATTGTCATCATGAGAAAAATTTCTACTATCATAGCAACTTTCAAGTACACAGTATAGTATTGTTAAGGAGAGTCATTATGCCGTACAATAGATTCCTGGAACTTATTGAAGTATGGATATTCTTTTGTCTGAACACATGATAAAAGACTTAGCTCTCTGAATGAATCCGTCTATTCAGTGGATTTGTGAGTTTGCTTATAAATTGAGTAGGCAAGCTGAGATAATTTAAAATAGTCAATCAATATTTTCTAAGATTTACTCATAGATTGTTTGGTATGTGAATTAATTCATCTCTTGGTTTTCAAGTTGCTCAACTTTGACCCTTTCAGCTAATGAAATGCAAACAAGCATGCCATCTAATTAATGAAGCCATTTCTCTTGTGAATATAGATATTTCTCTAAATCTAAGATCAATGTTGTTGTAGGCAGGCATTCCAGATAAAGTTTTATTCCTAGCTTTATTACATGAAATAATTTAGACAATGTGCATTTGGAATAAATTTGTTAGAATAACAGTTGCCTAACTCTTGTTTAAATTAATTCTTAGAATTTTATCAGTATAGTCTAATATAATTGGCAGCACTAAGAAATAGCATCTTTTATATCCAGTTTGGAATAATTATGGACTGAAAAATTTAATGCAGTCCTGATTTTGTCAATGATATATAACTAGAGTCTCTTAGAAGAGCAATAATATAAGACATGTGAAAAATCAAAAGGATATAAGTGCCTTAACTTACAATGATAATGAGTGTGACAGTTTGCTGAAGTAGCTATAAATCAAATGTACTATAGCTATAAAAAAATAAAGCAGTACACATTTGGATAAGGTCCTATATTGCTATAAAAGCTGTGCATACAAATGAGAAGGCGGCATCCACACTATCTTCAGGGAATGGTCTGCCCCTGAGCGAAAAGATGATGACGTAGAATTGTTTTTGGAAAACTGTTGAAGTTCATCCTCATCTAGTAGGAATCAAAGCAAGGCAATAACATGTGGAACACATATGAAATCATTCAAAGTATGATAATACGAGAACTAAAATCACAGAGAGCAAATAACACTGAAGGCTACAGAACTGAAAAAATGTGTTTTCCAGTTTCATGTTTATTATCATTGACTGACTAAAGATTTTTCTTTAACCTAAAAGAAAAAAATGTGGGTCCAACATAGCATTTTCTTCATGTTATCTGAGAAGAAACACAGTGTTAAGTGTATCTACTGACTTTTCCTTAAGGAGGTTACATAAATGAAAGTCAAAAATGAATCCATCACTGAAAAAAGCAAAGTAGTAGAAATCAGATTTTAGCAAAATTAAACTGAGTAGACTTCTGTTTGGTATTATGCTGCTACTGAATGGAATAAAACATTTTTTAGCTTGCATTGAAAAGATGTTAATTATAATTGATAAAAATTAAGTTCAGCATGTAATTTACACAGTATTTTAGAAATAATGAAAACTGTTTGGTTATGGAGTAAAGATATAAATTCAGGAAATAGTTAAGGACACTAATATTCATTTTAGTGCAATTTTTACATTGCACAAAAATTAATATCCAGTTTTTGTCTATGAGTCATTGACGACTATTAGTATCCATGTGGGTCAAATCTGAACCAGATCAAGCCTAAAAGATGGTTTAAACAAAACACAGCACTGGATTCATCTCAGCTGAGAAGTCAAGACTGTAGCTGGAAAGATAATGGCAGGAGTCAGATTATTACATGGCAGTGGGAGGTCCTACTTGATGGTCCTAGGACAGTCATCTATACAATTAGGATTCTTAGTTAATGTTAAGATACCTGCAAAAAACATATGAGTCTTTTGTGGTCTTAGATTATGGCAGTTATCTAAGTTGTTTCATCTAGTAAATATTTATTGAATACTTGCTATTGGCAGATATTGTGAAAAATAATGTGATATAGCAGGAATCAAGGTAAAAATGATCTTGGCCCATCAGAGTTTATAGTTCAGTTCAGTTCAGCTCAGTCGCTCAGTCGTGTCCTATTCTTTCTGACCCCATGAATCGCAGCACGCCAGGGCTCCCTGTCCATCACCAACTCCCGGAGTTTACCCAAACTCACATCCATTGAGTTGGTGATGCCATCCAACCATCTCATCCTCTGTCATCCCCTTCTCCTCCTGCCCTCACTCTTTCCCAGCATCAGGGTCTTTTCCAATGAGTCAGTTCTTTGCATCAGATGGCCAAAGTATTGGAGTTTCAGCTTCAACATCAGTCCTTCCAATGAACACCCAGGACTGATCTCCTTTAGGATGGATTGGTTCGATCTCCTTGCAGTCCAAGGGACTCTCAAGAGTCTTCTCCAACACCACAGTTCAAAAGCATCAATTCTTCAGCGCTCAGCTTTCTTTATAGTCCAACTCTCACATCCATACATGACCACTGGAAAAACCATAGCCTTGAGTAGACGGACCTTTGTTGACAAAGTAATGTCTCTGCTTTTTAATATGCTATCTAGGTTCATCATAACTTTTCTCCCAAGGAGTAAGTGTCTTTTAAATTCATGGCTGCAATCACCATCTGCTGTGATTTTGGAGCCCAAAAGAATAAAGTCTGCCACTATTTCCACTGTTTCCCCATCTAGTTCCCATGAAGTGACAGGACTGGATGCCATGATTTTCGTTTTCTGAATGTTGAGCTTTAAGACAACTTTTTCACTCTCCTCTTTCACTTTCATCAAGAGGCTCTTTAGTTCTTCTTCACTTTCTGCCATAAGGGTGGTGTCAGTTATATGGTAAGTTTATAGCTGGGGAAGACCAAAGGAAAAAAAAATACAACATAGAATCATAAATGCAATAAGGGTACAGAAGACTGGTGATTTACCTAGTCTTAGAGATGGAGGGCATCTGGTCAAAAATCCTGCTGACAGTTCTTTTAACTATGTACATTACCAGTGTCAACGTAAAGTTTAACATATTTACCATTTCCATGATTATTTGTGTGTCAGTATATGCAACATGCCACCTTAAGATTTAGGGACTTGAAAGAGCAACCATTTATTTGCTCACAATTCCGTGGGTCAACCAGGTGGCTCTTTTGTTCTCGGGCAGCTTGTCTCAACTGCTGTCAACAGTCAACTCGTATGGGACTAGACACTCTGTAGCAGCCGTATTCACATGTCAGCATGTTCAACTAGGCTTGCTGGAGCATCTAGAATGACCGGTCTCTGATCTTCTAATAGGCTAGCTTAGGTTTGTTCATATGAGAGCAAAATCAAGAGAGAGTGAGGCCACGTTTGTAAGAACTATTTAAGCCTCTACTTATATGAAATTTACTGACACCCCACCTTGTCAAACAAGCCCCATGCACAAGCCCATATTCAAAGGATAAAGAATCAGACTTTTTCAGTTAATAGGTAGATCTGCAAAGTATTCTCAATTGCACTTTGTTAAAAGAGAAATAACTTTGCAGTCAGGACAGTTTTCTTGATAAAACTTTTAGACTTTCCAATAATTTAGGATGAAGTTTAAATGATTAAAACTGACTCAAAATATTTTTCCCCAGTCTATGCCACTCAACCTTGTTTTCCACTACTCCCTAGTATTAAAACTTTAAACAGAGACTTACATAAAATTCCCTTTAAATTCTCTCTGCAAGTGAGATTTGCGCATCCTTCAATGTTTAGCATGAGCTCTACTTTACCTTCAGGTTTTTCTTATTGTTGTTGCTGTTCAGTCACTAAGTTATTTCCAACTCTTTGCAACCCCATGGACTATAGCACACCAGGTTTCATTGTCTTTCACTACCTCCTGGATAGTGACTCTTTCCCAGCATTAGGGTCTTTTGGCTCTTCACATCAGGTGGCCAAAGTATTGGAGCTTCAGCTTCAGCATCAGTCCTTCCGATGAATATTCAGAGTTGATTTCCTTTCGGATTGACTGGTTTGATCTCCTTACTGTCCAAGGGACTCTCAAGAGTCTTGTCCAACACCATAGTTCAAAAGCATCAATTCTTTAACACTTAGCCTTCTTTATGGTCCAACTCTCATATTTGTACATGACTACTGGAGACACCACAGCTTTGAGTATATGGACCTTTGTTACTCTGAATGAAAATGAATGTGGCTCAAGGCCAAATCACTTGTATACAAACTGTTTTCAAAAGGGTTATCTGCTACTGAATTCCCTCACTTCAGACAACACCTATTCACTGTAGCACATACTGTTGCTCTTAATCTTAAACTCACTAGGATCTTATTTAACCACTTCTTTAAAGTTAATATTTTCTCCATAATTAGAAGCAAATCCCTTGAAGATTAGAACTCTTTATTTTATGCTTTATCAGTAGTTTTTCTTGAATCTTTTAAATACAGGTCAGTTTAAAGTGTGCTTCCATAAAATACTATATATGATTTTTCATCATTTATTATAAAAATATGCAAAATGAGATGCCTATTACATTTTCATTTACCTCAAAATAAGTTACTTTTCTCCAAATATTTTGATTTTCAGCTAAGGAGCCCAAGTTAATCAGTTTAGTAAATTACATAGCTTAAAAGAGTAGAGAATAAAAATTGGTAAAACATGGTAGTTGGCCAAATGTGACAGATAAGGAATCAATAGCCATTAAGACACTTTCAGCCAATATTCTTAACGATTATACCATTTCCTTCTTTGAAAAATCTTTGCTTCATTCATTTATGACATCTGTTGAGAATCTAGGGCACAGCAGTTCCTGTGTATTCACAAAAGCAGATACCGAGTGTCTGAAGCAAGTCTAAAGGCAAAGTAATAACACTCTGCAAAGAAGTATGAACTTCCCCCCACGTGGATATCAATGTTTCTAATTTTTTGTTGCATATTGGCATAAATGTGTTAATAATATACCAGAAAATCTGATTGAAAGGGAAAAAGCAACTAATTTTCTCCATGCTTAGCATATAAAATACCAAGCATAAGAATGCTTTGAAATGTTTTAATCCTTGAAAATTGCTTTAACATCAGCCTGTTAGGCACTGAGTAGATAGAAACCTTTTATCTGCTTTCTTTTATTTGGATAAAAATATCACCTTCTTCTCCATTTGAGTAAAAAATCCTTAACTGAAGAGCAGGCAGCCTGCATGTCCAATCCAACCTTTTTTATATAGGTTCTGTGACCTGATCTATATAATGGAGACATTAATACCAGTCTTTACCTTTGTATGAAACAATGAGAACACAATCAAATAAGACACATGAAAATTCTTTATAACTGGAAAATGGTAGGGGGAAGTTGCATTATTACAGTACTACAGAATAATATTAATACCGAGATGTTGTTCCCCCATTCCCTACTAAAATGTGTCATTCTAGATAATCCAATGATTGGCTATGTAATCCTTAGCAAGTCAGTCACTTCATCCAGTTTTCTCATCCTGTAAATGAGAGTGCTTTACTAGATGATATTAAGGTCTTTTCTATCCTTTAAAATTCTGTGATAAAACAAGTTAAAAAATCTATTATGGAATGCTGTTTGAAAAAATTAAGAAATAATGTAAGCTTCCTCTCATTTAACTGATGCCTGTTTGCAAAGTTATATTTATGGATTTGATCATATTTATAATTTTCATTAATTAGGTTAATTACTTCATCTTTGATCAATTGATTAACTATATGAGGCAATTAGATTAGCAATTATATTATAATCCAAGTTCTTATAGTGGCCTAAAATGTCATTTATATCTGGCTCTTGGTTATATTGTATAAGTTTTTAAAGATGCCTGCAAATTATTTGATGCTTCTTCCTTTGAGAGGCAGGGTCTATATCCTCTTCCCTTGAACCTGAATGATTTCTTCAAACAATAGAATACTGAAATGATGCTACCTGACCTCAAAGACTGGACCATCAAAGTCCATACCACTTCTGCTCAGAACATCCAAAATGCTTACTCTCTGGATGTTCCCTTTTGGGACCCTCCTTAGAAATCAGCCTCCTTACCGGGGGATGCCCAAAACACATGGAGGGGGCATATGCCTATACTTCGGTCAATAGTCCCACCAAGGCTCAATTCTTTTCAGTCCAGGTTCTAGACATGAGAGTAAACAAGCATCCAGATGTTTCTAAAATGAAGCCCCAGATGTGGTGGAGCAGAGATAAGACATCTCTGCTATTGCTTGGCCAAAACCTTGACCCGCCAACTTGTGAGCATAACAAAATTCTTATTGTTTTACACCACTTGCTTCAGGCTGTTTTGTTATGCAGCCGTAAGTAACCAGATCGGTCTACGTCTTTGACCTTCTCTCAGCTGTCATGCTCCAGATACCATGACTTCCCTTGGTACCTGCACTACAAAAGGGTTTTCCTGTCTGGGGGCCTCTATTCTTGCTGTGCCCTCTGCTCAGAACCCTTTCTTATACAAACCCTTTCTATACCTATGCATGGCTGTCTATCAGTACTTAGAATCTTTGATGGCTCAACTAAATAGCTCCTCTTAAGAGAGGTTTTCCCCAAATCACCTTGCAGAAAGCAACCTCCCTACACACTATCACTCGTGTTTCCGTTGTCTAAAATTGTCTTATCTATCTATCTGTGCATTTAGTATTCATCTTACTCCTATAATATTCACCAAGAAAGCAGCAAGTTTTTGCCATCTTGCTCAGCCCACTCCAGTATTCTTGCCTGGAGAATCCCATGGACGCAGGAGCTTGGTGGGCTACCGTCCACGGGTCGCAAAGAGTCGGACATGACTGAGTGACTTCACTTTCACTTTCACAGGTATATGTGCAGCTCCTAAGACACTTTAAGTGAATAGTGAATATAATGTGCACAAGAAGCATTTTTCCTAAAGTCTTAAACGTATTTTCTTAAGCCCAACACCAAAAAGTAGTATCAAAAGTCTATACTAGGACCCATACCTCTGAATTTCTAACATGAAATTCAAATTATTCCAAAGCAACTCTACTATGGACATTGTTTTAAGGGAAATGCTTTCTCTGTACATATGACCATTTCCTCATAAAATAATAGGATAAGACATTATATTGTAATTTAGAAAATACTATATCATGGATTCTTAACAGAAATTGCAACAGCTTTTATATCCAATTAGGATAAATCACCTTAGATAGGAAAAGTAAAACAAAGAAATAGATTTCCACTGTGCCTCGCCTCACTTCCATACTGATCTGTCTATGACTTTCATTTATTTTTTGTATAGTTATAATTGATGATATGAATAATAAACTGAAACTCTTCCCCTTGTACGAATAATCCCCTTTCTCTGTCTACTGAAGCCCAGTTCTTCCTTATATTACTGTTGCTCTATATTCAGCCCATGTAACCTAGCAACTACTGATCCTATTGTTACTATAGCTTTCTCTTTTCCCAAATATCATATAGTTGTAATTATATAGTATGTAGCTTTTTCATTCTGGCTTCTTTCACTTATCAATATACATTTAACATTCCTTCCATTTTTTTTTTTAGCCTAATAGCTCATTTCATTTCTGAATAATGTTTCATTGCATGGATGTACTGTTGATGGTTGTTTAGTCGCTAATTGTGTCCAACCTGCAACCCCATGGACTGTAGCCCACCAGACTTCTCTGTTCATGGATTTCCCAGGCAAGGATATCAGAGTGGGTTGCCATTTCCTTCTCCAGGGGATCTTCCCGATCCAGGGATCGAACCCACATCTCTTGCATTGCAGGCAGTCTCTTTCTTTGAAGGTAGGTTCTCTGAGCCACCAGAGAAGCCATAAGGATATACTAATGTCTGTCTATTCATTCACCTATTCAGGGACATTTTGGTTGTTACTAAGTGTTTTGAGACTATAAATAAAGCTTCTATAGATATTTGCATGTCGATCTTTGTGTGGCATGTTATATGGTTCTAAGTTGCTATGGTGACTGTCTAACCTAGTATACTTGTGTGAAAGTGTCTGACCCAGTACAAGCCTTCATTCACTCCACCATGGAGTGAACTTTCACCATGGAAGATGATCTTTCTGAAGCGTAAACTTATCACTGTCACCATTATGCTGAAAGTTTTCATAATGCATTCAGTGAAGTTTAAATTCTTAACATGACATCAGTGGACATTTATTATGAAATTCCAAAAGGTGCCTCCCAATTTATACCAAACAACTATGCCACATGTGGACGCAGTAAAGCGCACGACTTCCCAGGATGTAGCCGTTATTCCCCTAGTGTCTATGGCTCTCTGGGCCAAACATGCCCTTCTCTATTTTGATTTCTTATTCAAACCTCTTGGTGTCCCTGAAGTCTTTGTCAATTCCAAAAATAACCTCTCTCCTCTCTACCCCATAGTATCTACCAGGTATACCTGAAATAATATCTACCCCAATACCTTGCAGTGTGACTTGTTTGCTCATCTCCCTCCTCACTGCATTGTGGCAGTGGTGTTTTATAGTGCATGTTTTATGGTAGTTTACTTAGGTTAGAGAATGAAGCATGAGGTTTTAGAAGGGGTACTGGATACAGCAGATCAGACTTTGAGTTTCAGATTTACAACTTACTAGCTTGTTGTGTAAGTGCTTGTGAGTTAATTAAAGTTTCAGAAACAAATTTTCATTTGAAATTTTACAGTAATGTTTTATGCTTTATAGTTACTGCAGGTTTTAATAATGTCTGTAGATTTATAAGTTATAAAGTGGCAAGCATGTGAAATATATCCAATGGACTTTCAAGTATAAAATCTTAAGATTATTATTATTAATAGTGTAAGTCCCATCCAAAAAAGAGAAAAAAAAGGATAAACTATAATTATAAACTTTCTAAAGCTGAAAAAACCCATAGAGGTAATTTCATTCAACCATTTAATCTTACAGATGAGGAAACTGTAGAAACAATTGGTTTAAAAGGGCTGCAATAATGTCACAGGAATTAGCTTCATTAAAAGTAAATTAAGCACAACCAAAGGAAACAATTAAAAAAGATTATGTTAAACAATATGGGATACCTTTTGAAAATCAAGATTAAAAAATTTGTTTTAATTGTCTGGTTTCTTTACAACTTTAAAAGAAGATATACTTTTTAGAGAAGATTCAATTTTGAGAAAAAAATTATTTCATGTCTTTATTAATGTGACCGTGGATAAGACCAAACTTGTACTGGAGCCTTTCCTTGTAAAGCAGACAGACCACTGAGACAGGGAAGCTGCTGTTTAGGAGTCCTGTATTGTGAAGCTATACATATAAAGTTTTATATATCTATTATGAGTGCTGGATCATAGAAGAGCTCAAATCATTAAAGTGAAAGTGAAAGTGAAGTCGCTCAGTCGTGTCCGACTCTTTGCGACCCCATGGACTGTAGCCTACCAGGCTCCTCCCTCCATGGGATTCTCCAGGCAAGAGTACTGGAGTGGGTTGCTATTGCCTCCTCCAGGGGATCTTCCTGACCCAGGGATTGAACCCAGGTCTCCAGCATTCCAGGCAGATGCTTTAAAGGAAATAATAAATAGCCCCTACCACTACTCCATCTACCTCTCAGTTCAGTGCTGTTGCTCAGTTGTGTCCAACTCTTTGAGACCCCAGGGACTGCAGCACTGCCAGGCTTCCCTATCCATCACCAACACCTGAAGCTTGCTCAAACTTATGTCCTTCGAGTCAATGATGCCATCCAGCCATCTCATCCTCTATCATCCCCTTCTCCTCCTGCCTTCAATCTTTCCCAGCATCAGGGTCTTTTCAAATGAGTCAGTTCTTCTCATCAGGTGGCCAAAGTATTGGAGTTTCAGCATCAGCATCAGTCCTTCCAATGGATATTCCGGACTAATTTCCTTTAAGATGGACTGGTTGGCTCTCCTTGTAGTCCAAGCAATTATCAAGTCTTCTCTAAAACACAGTTCAAAAGCATCGATTCTCTGGTGCTCAGCTTTCTTTATGGTCCAATTCTTACATCCATACACGACTACTGGAAAAACCATAGCTTTGACTAGATGACACTTTGTTGGCAAGATAATATCTCTGCTTTTTCATATGCTTTCTAGGTTGGTCATAGCTTTCCTTCCAAGGAGCAAGTGTCTTTTAATTTCATGGCTGCTGTAACCATTTGCAGTGATTTTGGAGACTAAGAAAATAGTCTGTCACTGTTTCCATTGTTTCCCCATCTATTTTCCATGAAGTGGTGGGACCCGATGCCATGATCTTAGTTTTCTGAATGTGAGTTTTAAGCTAACTTTTTCACTCTCCTCTTTCACTTTCATCAAGAGGCTCTTTATTTCTTCTTCACTTTCTGCCATAAGGGTGGTGCCATCTACATATCTGAAGTTATTGATATTTCTCCCAGCAATCTTGATTCCAGCTTGTGCTTCATCCTGCCTGGCTTTTCCATAATATACTCTGCATATAAGTGAAATAAACAGTGTGAAAATATACAGCATTGACATACTCCTTTCACTTTCCTGTTCCATGTCCAGTCCTAACTGTTGCTTCTTGACCTGCATACAGATTTCTCAGGAAGCAGGTCAGATGGTCTGGTATTCCCATCTCCTTTAGAATTTTCCACAGTTTGTTGTGATCCACACAGTAAAAGTGAGAGTTGGACTCTGGAGAAAGCTGAGTGCCAAAGAATTGATGCTTTTGAACTGTGGTGTTGGAGAACTCTTGAGAGTCCCTTGGACTGCAAGGAGATCCAACCAGTCCATTCTGAAGGAGATCAGCCCTGGGATTTCTTTGGAAGGAATGATGCTAAAGCTGAAACTCCAGTACTTTGGCCACCTCGTGCAAAGTGTTGACTTATTGGAAAAGACTCTGATGCTGGGAGGGATTGAGGGCAGGAGGAGAAGGGGACGACAGAGGATGAGATGACTGGACAGTATCACTGACTCGATGGACGTGAGTCTGAGTGAATTCCGGGAGTTGGTGATGGACAGGGAGGCCTGGCGTGCTGCGATTCATGGGGTCGCAAAAAGTCGGACACTACTGAGCAACTGAACTGAACTGAACTGAACACAGTCAAAGGATTTGGCATAGTTGATAAAGCAGAAGTAGATGTTTTTCTGGAACTTTCTTGTTTTTTCCATGATCCAAGGGATGTTAGCAATTTGATCTCTGGTTCCTCTGCCTTTGTTAAAACCAGCATGAACATCTGGAATTTCACAGTTCACATATTACTGAATCCTGGCTTGGAGAATTTTGAGCATTACTTCACTAGTGTGTGAGATGAGTGCCAGAGTCAGAGTGAAGTCGCTCAGTCGTGTCTGACTCTTTGCGATCCCATGGACTGTAGCCTACAAGGCTGCTCCCTCCACGGGATTCTCCAGGCAAGAGTACTGGAGTGGGGTGCCATTTCCTTTTCCAGGGGATCTTCCCAACCCAAGGATTGAACCCGGGTCTCCCACATTCCAGGCAGATGCTTTAACCTCTGAGCCACCAGAGATGAGTGTAATTGTGCAGTAATTTGAGCATTCTTTGGCATTGCCTTTCTTTGGGTTTGGAATGAAAACTGACCTTTTCCAGTCCTGTGGCCACTACTGAATGTTTCAAATTTGCTGGCATATTAAGTGCAGCAGTTTCACAGCATCATTTAGGATTTGAAATAGCTCAACTGGAGTTCCATCACCTCTACTAGCTTTGTTTGTAGTGATGCTTCCTAAGGCCCACCTGACTTCACATTCCAGGATGTCTGGCTCTAGGTGAATGATCACACCATTGTGGTTATCTGGGTCATGAAGATCTTTTTCGTATAGTTCTTCTGTGTATACTTGCCACCTCTTCTTAATATATTCTACTTCTGTTGGGTCTATACCATTTCTGTCTTATATTGTGCCCATCTATGCATGAAATGTTCCCTTGTTGTCTCTAATTTTCTTGAAGAGATCTCTAGTCTTTCCCATTCTATTATTTTCCTCTATTTCTTTGCACTGATCACTGAGAAAGGCTTTCTTATCTCTCTGTGCTATTCTCTGGAACTCTACTCATTGAGTTTTATCCTTTGAAAGTAAAACCCTTGATCCAAATTGCAAAATAAATATCTCCTGGGAGAAGAACACTTTCAAGTGCAGAAGGCTCAAAATAGAAAGATGGTGGCAAAAATCAGACAGAAGAAATGGAACCTTGAAAAATATTAATATGGAGAAGGGATAAAATAACTGTTAAATTGACTATGGAAAAACTATCTGCTAAGGAAATAATATATTAATATAAGGTTGATAGCACAGTGTTCAAGGAAATAGATTGATGATTTATGTTGGGTTAAATTTTGCAAATAATTTGGGAAGCTTGGAACAGGTGCTTGGTGAAAAACGGAGGAGGAAGACAGAGGGAGAGAGATGCTTCACACCCTGCAGGAGCCAGGGCACTTTATTGCTAGAGTGGGTTCAGGTGAGGTGTGTGCGGAGCCACAGAACAGTGATCCATTGAAAGAAGAGTCTTGAGAAAGAACAAAAATGTAGTAGAAGCACAAGCGAAATAATCAGAATGTAAGTTTTTGAAGTAAGAAGGCTTCCATTTGTCCCTGGAGTTATTTGGAGTAATGTCAATTTTCTACCATAGGGGATATTCAGATTCAAATCACTTTCACTTAATTTCAAAAGACAAGGTGACTCTGTGAAGGCCTTTGGTTCTCAGATTGTGCCTGCTTACTACTTTCTTTGTCAGTTCAAGGGAGTACTTTTCAACTCGACAATAAGAGATATTCTTGAGAACATGAATGGGTATTCATTTCTCTGAACCTTACCCACTGGTCATGACGCAAGTATTTTCTTTCAACCTCCAGGAGTGAGAGACTAGGATTTTAGTGTGACTGGGTGAGAATGCAACTGCACCTGAGGCTGGAGAGCACAGGTGGAGAGCCACCTGCACTAACCAGATGTGTGACTGGGGACAGGGCATGGTTCCTGGTGCTCACGGTCCTGGTCCCAGCTGGGGTTTTCCAGGTGGCTCAGTGGTAAAGAACCCACCTGCCAATGCAGAGGATGCAAGAGACATGGGTTAGATGGTTCAGGAAGATGCCCTGGAGTAGGAAATGGCAACCCACTCCAGTATTCTTGTCTTGAAAATTCCACTGACAGAGGAGCCTAGAGGGCTACAGTCCATGGAGTCAAAAATAGCCACACATGACTGAGCAACTGAGAACACACACACTTGTCCTCATGTTTAAGTTGAGGAAATACGACCAGATCAATGGTTTTGAAATCTTTTTTAAATTATATACACTGAATTATATGCTTAATAGATATTATTGCTCATGGAAATAACAAGCACACAGAATTTAGATGGTAAGATTAAAATATGAATAATCTTTTTTGACAGTTAAAAAGTGATGGTAATTAATATTTGAGGTGGGAGGAAGTATGTTAAGGTAAAATTTAAAATTCTGCCAGAGTTCAGGAAAAAGTGAGAAAATAATCTTGTATTTTAAAAATATAAATTCTATTTTTGTTTATTTAAAAATGCAATTTGGAGGGGCAAGCACCAGCTTATGGGTTGCCTAACAATGAGGCGTGTAGCCACTGGCTCAAAAATAGCACAAGCAGTCAGGCTTAACCTTGTAATACAGGTTATTTTCTGTCTCCTCCTATTTTTCATTTCACACTTCATTTTCAACTTTTAGTGCTGATTTAAAAGCCATATAACCTTATTCTGCACTCATTCATCACCAATAAAAGCAATTTAAATTAATCTATTTCTCTTTGATTTGGGAGGCTTGGTAAGGACTATAGATGTAAGGGTACCACTGCAGGTTGTGGAGCAACATAGAAAGGGTTGAGCTGGGTCATAACTCATTCAGAAATAATTTTTATCTTCAGCTACAATGTAATTGAATCAAAAGCAAAACTGCATGAAGACTTGAACATTAGAAATCTTTTCACTCAAGAAACTCATTTATTTAATTCATAATTTTGCTCAACTCAGAAATCTATTTTGTCCATATTGCATAGGTATGGAATACTGGAAATATGTTACACTTGGCATCTGCAAATCTAGATTCTAATTTTAAAAGTACAATGAGCTAATGTGTAATCTTGCACACATTATGAGACTTTTCTAAAATCTGCTTTTTGTCCTGTAAATTCTGTACTGATTCTTACAGAATAAGACAGTTCTATAAACCAAATAGATAGTTCATTCAGTAGGCATTCTTCATACTTCCTGCATGAACTAAAAGCACGGCTGTAGGCGTGAGGGACACAGCAGGAACGGAGCAGATGTGATTACCTCCCTTATGGGGCTCACATTCTCGTGAGTGAACACAGTCAATAGCAATCAGAATACATCCAGTGGAGATTCCTTCTAACAAGAAACATCACAGATTAAGGGGCGTGGAGAGACGTGGGAGTAAGGAAGTTTGATTTTCAAGAATGATTGGGAACAGCCTCTACAGTAAAGGATGTTTGGACACTAGAGTCTATTTTTTTAGTTTCAGAAAACTGATTAAAACTAGTTTTCAAGCACCATTGCCACCCGTAATAAAAGCGGGAGAATTCCCAGGAGTGCGGGCTTGTTGCTCAGAAGCATTATACTCATCTGTTCAAACCATGACATCAAGATGCTCCCGCTCTCTCTCCCCATTGCTAGACTTCACCTTCTCCTGCTTTTTCCTCATTCACAGGCTAGTTTTTTTTTTTTAATCTTTATTATTTTCAGATTCTGGCATAACCTTACAACTTGTTAATGCATAAATGACATTTTTTTCCCAATAGTTCCAGGAAAAGTGTCAAGAGGGTTTTTCCTCTGGCCTGGCTTGAATCAGTTGTTCATTTCTAAGTTAATTATCATTGTTACTACTAAAAATAGTAAAGATGATTTGTAATTAAGATATCTACTTTTAGGGCTTCCCTAGTGGCTCAGATGGTAAAGAATCTGCTGTCGATGTATGAGAGCTGGATTTGATCTCTGGGTCAGGAAGATCCCCTGGAGAAGGGAATGGCAACCCACTGAAGTATTCTTGCCTGGCGAATCCCATGGATAGAGGGAGCTGACAGGGCTACAGTTTATGGGGTCACAAAGGGTCAGACATGGCTAACACATACACACTTTTAAAGGTGATGCTAAGAAATATTCTTTAATATTTCTTTTCTCTTCTTTTGTTCATTCAAGTTGTTTTCTCTAAGTTGTATCATGGTCCTGAATTTCTCTGATCATATTTATAAATGAAGTGTCAGATTCATTATTATAGGTCTGTGTTGCCTTGACAGTTGTAACTCTGGTTTTCACAGCAGGCCTCCTTAAATTGGAGTGTTGTGAACTCTCTATAAAAGACCAGACACATTCAGTCAGGCAGTTCTCCTTTTAAGCAGCATTGGTGGAGAGTAAATAGGTAACATGGAGTTCAATTTTATTGTCAGTTTGCTGGGCTGTTGTTGTTTAGGTGCCAATTCGGGTCTGACTCTTTCAACCCCATAAACTGTAGCCCGCCAGGCTCCTCTATCCATGAGATTTCACAGGCAAGAATACTGGAGTGGACTGCTGTTTTCTTCTCCAGGGGATCATCTCAACTCAGGAATAGAACCCATGTCTCCTGTATTGGCTGGCAGATGCTTTGCCGCTGAGCCCTTGTCAGTTTTGGAAATTTATATTCTGGATACAAATTTAAAAGCTTTTTTTTTTTTTCTCAAGCATTACTTTTTGGTATATGTTCAAAGATCTGTTTTTCCTGAACAGAACAATTCTACATCATGGTTCAAATAAGATGCTGTAAGTTTCACAATGAATAATTTGTAATCTCAAGTGTCAATTACACCTTTAGAAAAGCTTCTATATTTCGATCTGTGGATTGAGTCATGGCTCAGGCAGAATTGTAGGAAATGCCATACCAAGTTGTCAAAGGAAACAAGGTCTAAAAACTGGACAGAAATTATCCAGTCCTAAAGGTGACTTGGGCTCAGCAGTACAGAATCTGCCTGCAATGCAGGAGATACAGGAGATGCAGGTTTGATCCCTGGGTTGGGAAGATCCCCTGGAGGAGGTCACGGCAAGCCACTCCAGTATTCTTGATGGAGAATCCCATGGACAGAGGAACCTGACAGGCTAAAGTCCATAGCATCACAAAGAGTCAGACATGACAGAAGCAATGGAGTATGCACGCACAAAGGCGACTAGGGCTTCCCTGGTGGCTCAGTGGTAAAGAATCCACCTGCCAATGCAGGAGATGCAGGTTCAATTCCTGGATCAGGAAGATGCCCTGGAGAAGGAAATGGCAACCCATTCCTGGGAATGGTTACCTTACCTGGGAAAGGTAACCCTTGCAATGGAAACACAGGTAATGGAAAGGCAACCCAGGTAACAGAGACCCTTACATGGGAAATCCCAAGGTAGACTACCATCCAAGGGGTTGCAAACAAGTCAGACATGACTTAGCAACTAAACAACAAATTCAGGGGTAAAATACTTTAAGGTATTTACTCAGCAGAGTTAACTTTGTCGAATTCTAATGTGTATTTTGGTATATGCTTGTTTTTTTTTAGTCTTTAAGCATAATGCTACAGACTCTTCCAGAGAGTTTTTTATTTATTTAGGAAACTCTCATTGCCTTAGTCTCAGGGCAGAATTTGTATGCTATCTACCCAGGAAGGGATGAGCATGATTCACTGGCTATGTAGCTGGTGGTCCTTGAACTCTGAACGTATGTTTCGCCTCACTTCCTCACTAATAGCTCGAGGAAGAAGAAATTACATGGGCAGGAGGGGTCAGTCCCCTTGCTTTTAAAGCTGAGCATTGTCTGAGGGCAGTTGTCTTTGATGAGGTTCTTTCAAGGCTCAGGAGCAAATCCTTAACTATTCTGGCTCTTTCTGGGCTACCTCTCTCCAGACTGAATGCCGTCTGGATGTCTGTAAAAGTTTAATTAGATCTCCAGAGATCTTGATATATATTTCAGAGTACAAGGGATGTGTGAGAGCTGGAACAAGAAGGAACCAGGTCCTGTGACTGGTCTGCCTGCTCCGTGCCCAAGGAAGCACAAGACTCAGTACCTAAGACCAGGGTAGAAGCCCCAGGTGGCACAGCTCTCAAATCCATCTGACCCATGAGGGCATCTCATGGGACACACTATTTGCTGTTCATTCCTATCTCAGTTTTTTCAACTCCTTTCTCTTTACTTTCTGTGTGTGTGTGTATGTTTTTTTCTCCTCGTCTAATCTCTTGTTGATTCTTGAAGACTTCACAGATCAAAGTGTCCACTGAATGTCATGAATACCAATGACTTTCTCTCGCCTGTTCTTGGAGAACAAGGTGTTCTACATGGAGGAGGGTGTTTGTTCATTGTAATGGAAAGTAGTGAATGTGCTCTTCCTGTTTGTGACTCACACAACTATCCCCTCACACATGTAAGTACACACATCAGAGTGTGCAGCAAAGGAGGGAGCTCATTATTAGGGACCTTGTGGGAGAAGCTTCACACAGCTCTGTGGCCAGTCTCTCTGAGAGTTTCTAAAGGCAGGTGTCTTGCCAAAAGGAAGATAAATGTCCTTCAGGAAATTCACATCTGCTCTACCACAAAAATTTCCACCCCTCTAATTAAAGTTATTTTGATCCTTTTTCCCATGTAATAATTTCCTTGGCTTTTTTTATAAGAGAAATTTTTCCCTCCTCCTAGTAACGAAATTACTTTGCAAAACATCTTATATTACCTGCTAATGAATGTCACTTTACCAGAACTACTTCTAATTACAAAGCTTTCCACCACAGTATGAGAGATGGCCCTTTTAAATATGTTAATTTCCTAATGAGGTGGATGAAACTAGAGCTGATTATGCAGAGTGAAGTAAGCCAGAAAGAAAAAACACCAATACAGTATACTAACACATATATATGGAATTTAGAAAGATGGTAATGATAACCCTGTATGCGAGACAGCAAAAGAGACACAGATGTATAGAACAGACATTTGGACTCTGTGGAAGAGGGAGAGGGTGGGATGATTTGGGAGAATGGCATTGAAACGTGTATACTATCATGTAAAAAAAAATAAATAAAAATTAAAAAAAAAACAATATGGAAGAGGTTTTCCAAATTCAAAAAAATAGTTACCATATGCTCCAACAATTGCACTCCTGGGCATATATCTGAGAAAACTCTGATTTGAAAAGATACATGCACCCCAGTGTTCCTAGCAGCACTATTCATAATAGTCAAGACATGAAAGCAGCCTAAATGTCCATCAACAGGTGAATGGGTACAGATGTGGTACACATACACAATGGGATATTACTCAGCCATAAAAATGAATGAAATAATGCCATTTGCAGCAACATGGATGGACCTAGAGATTATCATACTAAATGAACTAAGTCAAACAAAGACAAATACTATGTGATATCACTTATATGTGGAATCTAAAATATAATACCATAAAAATTAACTTATTTACAGAACAGAAACAGACTTACAGACATAGAAAATAAAATTATGGTTACCAAAGGGGAAAGAAGGTATAAGTTAGCAGTTTGGGATTACCAAATATGAAATACTATGTATAAAAGAAACAATAAGTCCTACAGTATAGCACAGGGAACTATATTCAGTATCTTGTAATAGCCATAATTGAAAAAAAATTATAAATATCACTTTGCTGTATTATAACCTAGAAACTAATAAAATATTGTAAATCAACTAATAAAAATATATATTAATTTTCCAGGATGTTTCTGAGGAGAGTGTTTCTCCCCTCTCCCAATGTATTTTTCCATTTAATAAATATTTATTGTATATTTGCTAAACACACAATATTGTGCAAAGGGCTGGAGAGAGAGAAAATGAGATCAAGTCCTTGTCCCTGGAGAGATTAATTTATTGTAGAGGAAACAGATTAGAATCAAGTAAACAAAATACTAACAGATTTTTATTAATTATGTGAGAAATCAGAGATTGTGGTAAAGACATCAGGAGAGCATACTCTAGATAGGGTTGTCAGAAGAGGAGGTAACTTTTGGATTGAGATGCAAAAAATAGGATGGAATCAACTATGCAAATAGGTGAGGAGAGACCCTTTCATAACTAGGGTGCAGCAGATATAAGTCCCTACAAAGTCACACACACTTGGCATGTTCTTGAAAGCATAGAAGGTCTATGAAATAAAAGCTCAAAGGAAAAGAGGAAAAATGGCATGAGGTAAGATGGTAAATGTCTACAGAGATCAAATCCATCAACCTATGATAATGAGCTGATTTTATTCTAACACTAATAGATGGAGAAATATACCATGTTCATGGATCAGAAGAATCAATAGAGTGAAAATGAGTATACTACCCAAAGCAATTTACAAATTCAATGCAATCCCTACCAAGCTATCATTTTTCACAGAACTAGAACAAATAATTTCAAGATTTGTATGGAAATACAAAAAACCTCGAATAGCCAAAGCAATCTTGAGAAAGAAGAATGGAACTGGAGGAATCAACTTGCCTGACTTCAGGCTCTACTACAAAGCCACAGTCATCAAGACAGTATGGTACTGGCACAAAGACAGACATATAGATCAATGGAACAAAATAGAAAGCCCAGAGATAAATCCACACACCTATGGACACCTTATCTTTGACAAAGGAGGCAAGAATATACAATGGAGTAAAGACAATCTCTTTAACAAGTGGTGCTGGGAAAACTGGTCAACCACTTGTAAAAGAATGAAACTAGATCACTTCCTAACACCGCACACAAAAATAAACTCAAAATGGATTAAAGATCTAAATGTAAGATCAGAAACTATAAAACTCCTAGAGGAGAACATAGGCAAAACACTCTCCGACATAAATCACAGCAGGATCCTCTATGATCCACCTCCCAGAATTCTGGAAATAAAAGCAAAAATAAACAAATGGGATCTAATTAAAATTAAAAGCTTCTGCACAACAAAGGAAAATATAAGCAAGGTGAAAAGACAGCCTTCTGAATGGGAGAAAATAATAGCAAATGAAGCAACTGACAAACAACTAATCTCAAAAATATACAAGCAACTTATGCAGCTCAATTCCAGAAAAATAAATGACCCAATCAAAAAATGGGCCAAAGAACTAAATAGACATTTCTCCAAAGAAGACATACGGATGGCTAACAAACACATGAAAAGATGCTCAACATCACTCATTATTAGAGAAATGCAAATCAAAACCACAATGAGGTACCACTTCACACCAGTCAGAATGGCTGCGATCCAAAAATCTGCAAGCAATAAATGCTGGAGAGGGTATGGAGAAAAGGGAACCCTCCTACACTGTTGGTGGGAATGCAAACTAGTACAGCCACTATGGAGAACAGTGTGGAGATTCCTTAAAAAATTGCAAATAGAGATACCTTATGACCCAGCAATCCCACTGCTGGGCATACACACCAAGGAAACCAGAATTGAAAGAGACACATGTACCCCAATGTTCATCGCAGCACTGTTTATAATAGCCAGGACATGGAAACAACCTAGATGTCCATCAGCAGATGAATGGATAAGAAAGCTGTGGTACATATACACAATGGAGTATTACTCAGCCGTTGAAAAGAATTCATTTGAATCAGTTCTGATGAGATGGATGAAACTGGAGCCGATTATACAGAGTGAAGTAAGCCAGAAAGAAAAACACCAATACAGTATACTAACACATATATATGGAATTTAGGAAGATGACAATGACGACCCTGTATCCAAGACAGGGAAAGAGACACAGATGTGTATAACGGACTTTTGGACTCAGAGGAAGAGGGAGAGGGTGGGATGATTTGGGAGAATGACATTCTAACATGTATACTATCATGTAAGAATTGAATCGCCAGTCTATGTCTGACGCAGGATGCAGCATGCTTGGGGCTGGTGCATGGGGATGACCCAGAGAGATGTTATGGGGAGGGAGGTGGGAGGGGGGTTCATGTTTGGGAACGCATGTAAGAATTAAAGATTTTAAAATTTAAAAAATAAAAAACTAAAAAAAAATATTCTAACTGCAAGAGGAAGCTATCAGGGAATTTTTAAAGGGAGAGGGAGTGCATTATAACCTGAATTCTGTTTTTAAAAATATATCTTTGTTGATTTATGGAGGTTGAGTTTTAGGGGAATAAGAATGAAGCAGGCAGATAAGGTAGGGTGCCCTTCCATTAGATTATTCAAGCAATGCAAGTTAAGAAGAGAGGCATTGCAGAGGGCAAGAAATAGAGCACACTTAGATATATTTTTGAATACAGCAAACAGGACTTCTCAACAGACTAAATGTCAGTGACAAGGAAAAGAAAAAGTCAAACATCACTGAACTATAACCTGCTCCTTGATCTCTATTATTGTAGTATATTGTAGTATAACCCCTCCATGCCTTTGTTTCAACTTTAAAATGAGGAAATTTTTCTTACTTAATGAAGTTGTTATTAATTTCATGTTAATATATAACGGGGATTTAGAATGTTTCTTGACATTTAGTATCTGCTACAATAGTGTTAGCATCTATTAATGTTAAAAATATATTATTATCATTATTAGTAGTATTACTTTAGTCAGATCAAAGATGCCCTCTATTTTTCAGGTTTGTTTCAAAATTTCCTGTCTTCTCTTCCCTTCGCTGTGTTTCAGCACTGTTATGAAATTATTCTTTCCAGACTATTTTTTTTCTGACATTTCAATTTTGGCATTTTCTTCCTAAGGATAATAGGAAGACAGATTAAGCTTGTATGCTCAAGATACCATCTTGAATTGGGAGATATTTATAATTTTTTTTTTTATATTCCTGAATGATATACATTACTCCTCAGCCCTGATGTGTAGGAAGTAAAAAAGTATTCTGACCCAAGAAGTCAACACTCCCAGTAACTACATAGATTTTTTTTTAAAAACCATTCATCCTCACCCTAGTGAGAAATGTGGGCTAATCTCCCAGGACTGGGTTAAGATTGACATAGTGTTGAAACAAGCAACATTATATGCAATATATTCACAAAAGCTTGATGTGCACAATAATTTTTAAAACAAGCAGGCATCAGAACAAAGATTCAGATGTCAGAAAGAAAGTTTGAGTTTTGAGTAAACCTAGAGCTTGCCATAGGGCTGATGAAAATCAGAGAATGCTACAAAAGCTCCAGCACCAAGATGAGGTCAACCAGTGGCAACAGAAGGGTAGTGGTCACCTGACTCTTCTGAGTCTGAACTTTTTTTTATTCTTACATTTTTACTTTGAAATATTTATATGAGTACAGCGAAACTAAATTTTAGAGACACTGAATGTCATTTAGATATCATTTGTTGTTGTTGTTCAGAAGCTAAGTCATGTTTGACTCTGCAGCATGGGCTGCAGCATGCCACGCTGCTCTATCCTCCGCCATCTCCCAAAGTTTGCTCACATTCATGTCCACTGAATCGGTCATGCTCTCTAACTGACTCAACCCTTCTCTTTTTGCTTTCACACTTTGGGTGAGAGTCTTTTCCAATGAGTCAGCCCTCTGCATCAGGTGGCCAAAGTATTGGAGCTTCAGCAGCAGTATTCAGGGTTGATTTTCTTTTGGGTTGATCTCCTTACAGTCCAAGGGACTCTCAAGAGTCTTCTCCAGCACCGCAACTCAAAAGCATCAACTAAACATCTTTTAATTTCATGGCTGCCATCACTGTTGGCAATTATTTTGGAGGCCAAGAGAGAAAATTTGTCACTGTTTCTACTTTTTCCTCTATTTGCCATGAAGTGATGGGACCAGGTGCCATGATCTTAGTTTTTTGAATGCTGAGTTTCAAGCCAGATTTTTACTCTCTTCTTTGACCCTCATCAAGAGACTCGAGTTCCTCTTCATTTTCTGCCATGAGTGGTATCACCTGTGTATCTGAGGTTGTTAATATTTCTCCTGGCAATGTTGATTCCAGCTTTTGATTTATCCAACCTGACATTTCACATAGTGTACTTTGCATGAAAATTAAAGAAACAGGATGACAATATACAGCTTTGTCATACCCCCTTCTCAATCTTAAATCAGTCTGTTGTTCCATGTCTGGTTCTAACTGTTGATTCTTGACCTGCATACAGGTTTCTCGGAAGACAGGTTAAGATATTCTGCTACTTCTGTCTCTTTAAGAATTTTCCACGCTTTATTGTGATCCACACAGTCAAGGCTTTAGTGTAGTCAGTGAAGCAGAAGTAGATGTTTTTCTGGAACTCCCTTGCTTTCTCCATGATCCAGCATATGCGGCCAATTTGAGGTCTGGTTGGTTTGCCTTTTCTAAACCCAGCTTGCATGTTTGGAAGGTCTACATTCATAAAGTTCTGAGGTCTTGCAATACTTTCCCTTTTGATTTTTCTGAAAGCATAACACCTCCTTTGTTTACAGTTTTGGCTGCATTGTTTCAACGAATACTACATCAAAGAGGGAAGAAACTTTTTAAATGCCTGTCCTCCAGGACACCGCTGTCACAGTTCATACTCTCCTCTCAAGCTGTCACTGCCAGGGAAGACCCTGCAGTGCTGCCCCCAGGGTCTGGAGAGTAGACTGCCCCAGGCAGCAGGCACACTGCCGCACCACGCTGCCCTCCCGCAAAAGGGGTGGCCTACCAGCATGCACCATGATTCACTGCCTGGACTGCATAGGCACCTGAAGGCAGAGAGAGAGGTAGAAGAAGAGAGGACCTTTCTCTGCTTTTCCAGGCCTCTGGTGAGGTGAAAGTGCTAGAGTCTGGGTTTTAAGGCCACAATGTATGAATTAGTCAGCCTTGCTATGGCGTATATTTTATCATGCTCTGCATCCGAGATATCCTTGGTCAGTGCTTAGCGCAGCATCTTCTCTGATATTTTATTATCATTTATACCCTCTGTTATGGTATTATTTTGAGTTTCTCCTTCCCAGATCCAATCCCATACTATTCTGCTTCATATTAATACATCTAGTGGTATCTGGAAACCTCATATTACAGCAAAAAGGCAAAACAAAACAATGTATTCCCAGAATATTAGCACATTCACACT
The DNA here is from genome assembly GCF_042477335.2 of Ovis canadensis. NCBI lineage: Eukaryota > Metazoa > Chordata > Mammalia > Artiodactyla > Bovidae > Ovis > Ovis canadensis. The sequence continues at coordinate 12,548,267 of NC_091255.1, forward strand.
GTTGTATGTGAAACTTGGCTCTTCATAAAGCTTGTCACTTAGACTGAAATCTCTCAAGCCAAAGCTGCCTTTTCTAGTTGAACATATGGTCTTATTTTGCTTCATGTACCATGTATGCTGGTATTCTGCAGCTGTTGGTTATTATTGTATTCTATAAACGTCACATAGATTAAGTTGGCTAAAAATGTTTGAATAGTCTATATCCTTATTGGATTTTTTTCATCTGTTTTATCATTTATTGGGAGTGCTAATGTTTCCAACTATATAATTATTAATGTTTCTCCCTTTACTCATGTTAGTTTTTACTTCATATATAGTGAAGGTGTATTTTTAGATATATAAACATTTAGAAGTATTTTGCCTTTCTGGTGAATTGACAGCATCAAGTTTCAGCATTATGAAATGCTTATGTTCACTTCTGACAATACTTCATGTTTGAAGTCTATAGTCTCAATATCAATAGACACTATGTTTATGATTAGCATTTTTATGATATTTTCCTATCTTTTAAAACTATCTGTGATATTGTCTGTAATGACCATCTTTTGTAAACAGCGTGTAATTAGTTGGATCTTGCTTTGTTATACAATCTGATAATCTCTGTGTTTTAATTTAGGCGGCTTTATCTAATTACAATGAATATACTTTGTGGTTAACTATAACACTACTGTTTTGCCAACTGTTTTATGTTTGAGCTATTTTTATTCTTTGTTCCATGCTTCCTCTTTTCCTGCCTTTTCTTTGAATGTATACCTTTATTTCAGGTTCCATTTTATCTCCCTGGCTTACGTTTTTATTCCTGTTTGCTCTGAAGAAGACAATAAGTTACTTTAAATTACTACTGTCCACTACAAACTAATGGCATTTCATTTACAATTTTTGAATTATGCAGCAATATATTGATTATTAAATTTAATACTTCCACACCATCTTTTGTGTTACTTTGAAATGCATTCAACTTACACATGTGGTTTAAATCAAACTGTACATTATTATTTACAGTTTAAATAAGTATCCCTTATTTAAGTAATTTAAAAAGTAAAAAAAAAGTCTTTTATAATCAATTACATATTTACCAGTTCTGCCTTTCTTCATTCTTTTGTGCAAATCATGTTTCACCAATATCAAGGACCCCCTTTACCATTTCTTACAGGTGGGCTTCCCTGGTGGCTCAAATGGTAAAGAATCTGCCTGCAATTCTAGAGACCCAGGTTTGATCCCTGGGTTGGGAAGATCCCCAGAAAAGGGAATTGTAACCCACTCCAGTATTCTTGCATGGAGAATTTCATGGACAGAGAAGCCTGGCAGGCTACAGTTTATGGGGTTACAAAGATTTGGACATGACTGAGCAACTAACACACACACACACAGACACACAGTACAAGTGTGCTGGTGACGAATTCTCGTAACTTTCATCTGAAAATGCCTTTATTTGAGCTCTATTTTTAAACAAAAACAATCTTGTGTTTAAAATTCTACTCTGAGTTTTTTTTTTTTTTCCTCTCCTTTCGACATTGAAGAAAAAACCATGGCCCATGGTCTTATGGTTTATATTTTGATGAGAAACCACTCCCCCAGGAATCCTAATAATCTTTTTTGCTCTGTTACTTTTAAATTTTTCTCTTTCTTTTTGGTTCTTGTGGAGAGAGAGAAAATTAACTAAGATGGCATGATCAGACTCTCTCGCCCCAGGTTTTGTAGGTAATGACTGTGCAACAGCTGAGATCGCTTATAGCATTGCACTTGCATGTCACGAGCTGGTCGCTAGGTCACGGGCTACTTTGTGCTGCCTGCATATGTGAGCTCCACCTAGAAAGCGGTGTTATTACTGCTGTGTCAAGGCTGTGTCCCTTGCGTCAGTCGTGAGAGGAGTGAATATAGCATGCCTGCTGCTATGGCTGCTATGCCAGCTGGGAGAGAACGAGCCTCAGTTCCAATAATTCCTCGAGTTTTCCTCCAGCTTCCCTGCTTTTACCTTGTCTATCTCAGGTTCAGCGAACAATGTGAACAGCAAGTCAACTGGCATCATGAACAAGATCAGCAATACAGTTTTCAGCAAAAGAACAATGGTTTCCATGTTTGGTTTTCTTTGTGTTTATTCTGACTGATGTTGCTGTGCTTCACAGTTTTGAGAGTTGACATTTTTCATAATAATTGGAAAATTTTCTGCCATTATTTTCTCAAATAGTTTTCTGTTCCAGCCTCTCTCTTTTATTCTGTAATCCCAATTATATTGTGTATATATTATATTATATTATATTACCTGATATCATCTCACAGTTCACTAAAGATTTTTCAACCGTTTCTCTTTCTATGCTTCAGTTTGGATAGTTTCTATTAATATTATTCTGTCTTCAAGTTCTTGAAGTTAATACTCTTTACTTCTTGGGTTTTTACCTGTTGTTAAACTCACCCACTAAACTTTTCATTTTAGATGTTATGTTTTTCAGGTCAAGGATTTCCAATTCTTTACTGATATCCTCCTATCTATGTACTATGTTCATATATTTCTATAAAATTTAAGAACATATCTATGATCTATCTAAACTCTTTGTCATAATTGCAAGATCTCTGTCACCTTGCTGTATGTTTCCATAATTTTTTTATCCTGGTTTTAAATCATATCTCCTTGCTTCCTCACTTGTCTAGTAATATTTTACTATATGATGCACATTGCATACACTATATTGTTTATAACATAGATTTTGTTACCTTGTTTTGATTTGTTACAGAATTACTTTATTAGCACATCCACTCCATTTTTTTGGTTTTATTTTTCATGTTTCTTAGAACTCCAATGTCCTAGTTGGACTCTCAGTTCAACTTATAATCTTAGTTCATCTCATAGCTCCCCCTTATCTATTATTTGCAAAATCTATAGATAGAGAATCATCCTGAACATTAATTGCTTAACATTTCATGGAATAATCAAGAAAATTCCTATGAAGATTTCTGGATCCCCTTCTCTGTGCAGCTTCCTCCTTTCTTGTCTGCCTGAAAGCTAGATTTCTTCTCAATAACTCCAAATTCTCATCTCTGTCTTCTTAGCTCAGCAAAATGTTCTGCTTAATATAGGCTCCACTTCCCTTCACTGAGGTTCAGAAACTCCTCCAAACAGAAAATCAATGCAGTTGCAGGCCTAATCCCATGTCTTTTTCTTGTGTCTGGAATCACAGATGTATACTGTCTATTGCTCAGTGTCTGAAACCAGTTGCTTCATACAGTTTTCTCAGATTTCTTTTTTCTTTTTCTTTTTTTCTTTTTTATAGTGGGAGAACTTATCTGAAACTAGGAACTTGATCATGGATTAGAGAAGTTCTAAAGCCACTCTTTCACCTTATTTATCTCAGGATCTTTGTAAAGTATAAAATCCCCTGTTCCTTTTATGTTTCAGCCATTTTGTTATGCATAACAAAATGTATATGTCATAATAGTCAATAAATGTTTTCCTGGTCTTAGATTTAACTCCTCGTTTATAGACTTCTGGTTTACCTCCTGTGTTATCAATATCTTAAAAAATTTCAAAGTCCATCTAGTGACATAAAATATCCTCAGTTCTTTGATATGTTTCTCTTCAAAGGCTTTTTATTCTTCTTCAGGTCTATGACTCTTTTTTATAGTTACCCTCTGGATTTTGTCATCACTTGAAATATGTTTTACCTCTTCAATGATAAATTCAGACAACTATGTCTTCAAAACAGACTTCTATTCTTTTACTCAGTTGCTCCAATATCTTCAGTCATTTGACTTCCGTAGGACCTCTAATGTGTATGTATTTATATCAACTGTCTCCCTATCACTTCCTTCTGACTTAATTTCTTTTGATGTGCATCAGATTCCATTTCAACAATATTCTTGCCAAAACCCTCAGCAATCACATTTACTTGACTCCTGCACCCTACTGTACCAAAACAAAACAAAGCATGACACTTGGCTTCCATCTATTCATCTTCTCTGTTGTAGGCTGCTAAACGTTGGACAAAATTAGCACCTTATTCAGATTAGTGATGCTGAAATATATGATTCACAGCTTCCCATGAGACTTCAATTTGCCACAACACATCAGTGTTTCTTGTTTGGTTCCTTTCCCATTTACCACAGAAACTATGTCAAATATATTTACTTTCTTCTTAAACTGACTCTTTCACTCACTATCTCATTCTTAATCAGTGTCCTGCTCTGAATGGCAGTCATCAACTGATAAGTTTTTCAATTCCTATCACCAAACAGACCAATAATAACACTCATCCTGCCCATCTCTCCTGCAATAATGAAATGTGTCCCTTCTGCCCAAGTTTGTGAAATGCATTCTCACTGTCTCTGTCTCTTCAAAGACTCTCCCTCTAGTGGCTTCTTTTTGTTAGAATCTAAATATGTTTAAGTCTCTCTTCCCAGAAGTCCCTTTTAATCCCAGGTCCCTCTTTGCTGTTTTTGTCCAGTCTTAAGCTGTGTCCAACTCTTTGAGACCCCATGGACTGTAGCATGCCAAGCTTCTCTGTCCTCTGCTATCTCCCAGAGTTTGCTCAATTCATGTCCATTGAGTCAGTGATACTATATTATTTCTTTCCTCTTGCTCATAGAGAGACTCTAGAGACAGATTATCTCTGTGTGTATCCCAGATCTGCCACTTATTAGTTAATTACAATTAATGTAATGCTTTTAACAACTCATTTAATCTGACTGTGATTTCCTCTTCTGTAATACCTTATAAGATAGACTGAAAAAAAATATATATATAGCATTTGTAAATGGGTGGAAGATAACGTGCTTAATAAGTCTTGGATATAATAATCCTAAGTATCATTGAAAGTGTTAGTTAAGCCAAACTCCCTGACAAGACTGAAAACAAATTTCATTTACTTTCTTATCTCTGTCTCAGCACTTAGGACTCAGCAATCTGGCAGCCATGTCAAACGTTTGGTAAAATGTTCTTGCTGAGCCATTTACTCAATTGAACAGGTATTTCTGTCTGTATCTTTCCTGACTTTGGGCAGTATTTGACATTGCTGATCATTTGTACCTCCTATAGCATTCCATTCTTTTTCTTTCAGTGAAGTTACACTCTGGGTTTTCTTCTGGATATTCCTTCTTACTATATTTTGCATTTTCTTTTGAAAATTTCAGTGTTTTAAAAAATCTTAAATGTCAGGTTCTCCAGGATTCTCCTTTAAATCTCTCTGATCTCACTATCCGTAGGCCCTCAATACATTTGCTGATTATTTATCAATCTTGGTCTTCAGCTGAAGCCTGTCTCCTGAGTACCAGATCAATTCAGCTACTAAAATCTCCACAGGAATCTTATATTCAGCACATATAAAAATTAACTCATCTTCGCCTCCCTAAGCTGATTGTATATTCTTTAGTTCAACCTTACATAGCATGGCCAATGAAGAACTCCAGAGACCATTATTCATTTTGCAGTAAGCAAGGGAGGAGAGTTAATATAAAATTCAACTTAAAGCTGTGCCCCCCCTGGATTTGCATAATATGGTCATCTATTCAATATCTACAGCCATGAAATTAAAAGATGCTTACTCCTTGGAAGAAAAGTTACAACCAACCTAGATAGCATATTGAAAAGCTGAGACATTACTTTGCCAACAAAGGTCCATCTAGTCAAAGCTATAGTTTTTCCAGTGGTCATGTACAGATGTGAGAGTTGGACTGTGAAGAAAGCTGAGGGCCAAAGAATTGATGCTTTTGAACTGTGGTGTTGGAGAAGACTCTTGAGAGTCCCTTGGACTGCAAGGAGATCCAACCAGTCCATTCTGGAGATCAGCCCTGAGTGTGCTTTGGAGGGAGTGATGCCAAAGCTGAAGCTCCAGTACTTTGGCCACATCATGCAAAGAGTTGACTCATTGGAAAAGACTCTGATGCTGCGAGGGACTGGGGGCAGGAGGAGAAGGGGACGACAGAGGATGAGATGGCTGGATGGCATCATTGACTCAATGGACGTGAGTTTGGGTGAACTCCAGGAGTTGGTGATGGACAGGGAGGCCTGGCATGATGAGATTCATGGGGTCTCAAAGAGTTGGACACAACTGAGTGACTGAACCGAACTGAACTGATCCTATATCTGAGTTAAAATCCCATATGTTATGTTGGATTCTGCTCTCCATGACACCCTGTCAAGCACTGTCAACTCCAATTTCTACTCCTCTCATAGTCCCATCCTCCTCCCAATTTCCAGTGCAACTTCTCCTCCTAGACATCTCCTGATTCTTTTAATATGAAGCCCAAATGTCACACAATTTAGAATTTTCAGGTACTGTCCTATTTTACCACTCTGGCTTCAACTCTAGCTACTCTTAATACTCAACAATCAAGTTGTACTGCAAGTTTTTCAACTGTGCTATGCATTATCTTACCTCTAGGCGTCTAGTCATGCTTTTCACTCTCCTTGGAATAATCTACTTATTCTTTTCCCTAGGAAGGCTTAGTTTAATCTTCCGTAATGTAGACTCTAGACAAGAACATGATTTCAAGAGGTTTATGTAGGAGATAATCTCAAAAGACATGATAGAAAAGTGGGTGAAACAGAAGGAAAGAAAGGTGAAACAGAGTATCTTAGTGAACATGTTACCACTATGGGCAGTGGGAACTCAATTACATTGGAAACTTTTGGGATATAACATAGAGTACATTTCAGAACAGTCCCACATAAACAGCAAATTAGAGTTCTAAGCTTGCAGTACCTTTCTCTTCCCCTCGCAGGGTTCTTGTGTTTTGTTTTTTTTTTTTTTTTTTTTCCCAGCATGGCCCCCAAACACCAGTTTTCACTTCCATTCCAAGCTAAGAAACTGAAAACAGTGAGGCTGACTCTTGCCTCCAGGCCGGATGAGGCATCTGCTTCTTCAAACTTGCTGAAGGAAGAAAAAGAACAGCAAGAAGCAATCAAACATATTGACAAGGTACACAATGAAATAGACAGACTTAATGAACAAGCCAGTGAAGAGATTTTGAAAGCAGAACAGAAATATAGCAAACTCCGCCAACCACTTTTTTCAGAAGAGGTCAAAACTGACTGTCAAAATCCCACATTTGGGGGTAACAACATATGTTAACCATCCACAAGTGTCTGCACTGCTTGGAGAGGAGGATGAAAAGGTGCTGCATTATTTGACAAGAGTTGAAGTGACAGAATTTGAAGACATTAAATCACGTTAAAGATACAGTACTGCTTGGTTCCTCTCATGGATAATGAGGAAGGGGAAGGAGAAGAAGACAATGATGAGGATGAAGAGGAAGAAGGATTGGAAGATATTGATGATGAAGGGGATGAGGATGAGGAAAGGCGAAGAAGATGGCTGATGGAACACTGATGGATTCCAACCTTTTAAAATTCCCTCCAGTCCCTGGAAGCAAGTTGCAGTCTTTTTGTTGTTGTTGTTGTTGTTTTCCTTCTCCTCTTGTGTTCAGTTGCCCTCTTTTTGAGGTCTTTTTTCTCCTTTATACCACAGTTCACAACTTATTTTGGAGGAAAATATCTTCAGCAGAATTCAGTGGGAAAAGAGTCTCTACCTTTTCCTTTTCCAAATTCATTTTTATTCCTTCCTGTCTCAACAAGAACTTTAAAGGATCAACACCACCATGCTCTGTGGGGGGAGAGGGGGGCGGGAGAAACCTCCAGCTCCCTTAGCTCTGCTGGAAACTGGAGGGTGCTAGGGCCTGTGCAATATTGCATGAAATTCTAGCTTTTCTCCTCCTTTCTCCATATATTGGGCTCAGAGATGGCATTGTATCTCTATGTGAATGTCTACTTTCTCTTGTTTAAAAAGAGGAAGAAAAAAAAAACACCTTTAAAAACTGGGGTTATAGAAGGTCAGCAAATGGTCAGTTTGAGATGTTTGAGTGGGTTAAGTGGGCATTTTGACAACATGGCTTCTCCTTTGGTGTGTTTAACTGTGATGTTTAATGGACATCTTTGCAGTTTAGGATGACACTTTTAAAATAAAATTCTTTCCTAATGATGGCTTGAGCCCTCCTACTCAATGGGAGAATCAGCAGAGCCTGTAGGATCTTATTTGCAGTTGATATTCTCTATTGCAACTTTGTTCCTGTTTATTTTTGAATTTTTCTTTTGTTTCACTGGAAAAGAAAGGTGACGCTCAGTTTTAAACATTAAAAGTGTACAAGTTGCTTTGTTACAATAAAACTAAATGTGTACACACACACACACACACACACACACACACACAGAGCAAATTATTCGGGCTACCCATTTTCCATGTTTTCTTCCTCTTTGACTGAGAACATTTCCTGAGGGATCATTTCTCCAACCTGACTGTGGACAGACAGGGTAGACTTAAGAAACCTCTAAGGTAGAGCATGGCAGCTGTTAAAAGTAGATCATCAGCATGCACTGGGAACACATATAGGAAACCAAATCTAATCACTGATACTCCTTTAATATTCCTCTCCTGTGTAACTTTAAGTTCTTTATTACCTTTATCTTGTTAATTAGCACATCTTAGTGTGATAAATTACAATTAAACAGTAAGTCACTATAGCCATGTGTCTAGTTCAACATGGTTTCCCTAAAACCTGGCCCTGCATAGATACTTCCTGCACCTTTTGACTGAACTCTCTTTTGTTGAATGGGTATTTTAAGTTTGGTAGCAGTAGCTACACACCTTTAAAGAGCAGTCAAGATACTGTAGACTTTGTTTTCTTGCTTTCTGCCTCATTCAGGTAGAATCTCGTTTGGAAAATATCTGGTATTTGTAAATGACTTTGCAGTAAGGTGCAAGTCACTGTCGAAATATCAAAAAGTAATTGCTAAAACATGGTTTTCTTATACCATGTAACCTGTATCATTTCTTCATCATTAACCTTCCATCCTGAAATGTTGTTTCAAACACTTCCTTCAAATGCTCACATTTGAGAAATGCCAGAGACAAACATTTATGCTATAAAATAAATGGAAATGTCATTTTTAATATGTTCCAAGTGTGTGGTACTTGTACAAATTGGGTCTAATTGTATCATCTGGTGAGATTTCCTCTCCAAAGACAACTAATTGGAATGGCAGTGAGTTCTGGGTGAAACAACCAGACATTTCCAGTCTGAATGAATGGCTTTTGTGTCAAACACTGAAAAGCTGAACCATTATATGCTGTTTCCAGATTTATGTTGCCCAAATGGAGTTAAGTTATCTCGTTTTTCTTCACAGCTTCCATTTTTTTAAATTTATTTATTTATTTTAATTGGAGGCTAATTACTGTACAATAATGTAGTGTTTTTTCCCATACATTGACATGAATCAGCCACGGGTGTACATGTGTTTCCCATCCTGAACCCACCCCCCCACCTCCTTCTTCATCCATTTAGCAGGAAAAGCCATCACTTCCTTCCTCAGCACCAAATATATTATGGATCCTGTAACCGAAAGTGTCAAGTCAATTTTCTCTACTCTAAAACCATCAATACAAACATTTGTTTGTTTCTCATTTTTTATACCTTGATGCTTATATCTTTCCTTTTCTTCTTTGCTTTTCACCTCTCTTCTTTTCACAGCTATTTTTATGGACTCCCCAGACAGCCATTTTGCTTTTTTGCATTTCTTTTCCATGGGGATGATCTTGATCCCTGTCTCCTGTACAACATCACAAACTTCATTCCATAGTTCATCAGGCACTCTATCTATGCGATCTAGTGCCTTAAATCTATTTCTCACTTCCACTGTATAATCATAAGGGATTTGATTTAGGTCATACCTGAATGGTCTCGCGGTTTTCCCTACTTTTCTTCAATTTAAGTCTGAATTTGGCAATAAGGAGTTCATAATCGGAGCCACAGTCAGCTCCTGATCTTGTTTTTGTTGACTGTATAGAGCTTCTCCATCTTTGGCTGCAAAGAATATAATCAATCTGATTTCACTGTTGACCATCTGGTGATGTCCATGTGTAGAGTCTTCTCTTGTGTTGTTGGAAGAGGGTGTTTGCTTAGCCTTATATTGTTTATCTCCAGAAGGGCAGCACATTTCTCCTTTTCAAACACAGGATAAATAGCTACTGTACTTCAATTACTTTCTCACCCTCAATATCTCCAACACCCACTCCTACCGAAGACCACAGATGAGGCCCAGAGTGAAACAAGCCTAAATTACTGGACAGTTGATACACCACAGAATGTGGTAGGAGAGGGAAGGGGATCCAAGGCCTTAGCAGAACAACTCAGAGTGTTAACAAACAAAATTCTGACACCATCGAAATTCGTGATGAGGATTCTTCTTGCTTTTCCAATAGATAAATATTAAAACACAAAACATAAAAATAGCTCTTATATAGCAAATATTAATTCTTAGTTACTGTGCAATCTGAATACAGGAAAATAATGATGTTTACAAATGCCACACATACATACTCAGACTCCTGTTTACCCAGATTCCTGTTTGAGGAATCATCATTTACAGTATGAGCCGTAGAATCCTCTGTGCCTTTCTAACACCAATAAGCACACACTTTTTATCTAGATCTTTTTATTACTTTTCTGAATTTGAGGCTGGATTCTGGGACCTATTAGTTTCAGAATGTGTATCCACTGATTACAAAAATATTGGTCAAAACTTTGCCAAGTAATACTGTTCTCTTCTTGGGTCATACAAATTTCTGGTCAACAACCCCACACTCATCTGACTTTAAAGGAAGGTATATGTGAGATTGTTGTACATATCCTCTCAAATTCTGTAAGTGACTGTTCTTTTTTGATATTCATTTTAATGTATTTATTTGACTGTACCAGGTCTTACTTTCTGCACACAGGATCTTCTAGCTGTGATATGTGGGATCTCAATCCTGCAGCAGGGACTGAACTTCTACACTGGGAGCTTGGAGACTTAGACCCTGGATCACCAGGGAAATCCTGGTGAATATTCTTTTAGATAAAAACAGAATGCTGACAGACTTTTCTGATGAGTAGTTTGCTAATTTTCTGAAATCATGATAGCAACTGGCCAGAAAGGAAGTTGTAATGTGCAGGAAACATATCAGGTAACTTGAAAGGCTGCTTCCAAATGTATCCCATTCTATTGAAAATCCTGTAAGCCTCAGTGTAGGGTAGATCCCTTTAAAATATTTCTTTTACTTTTTTCCTGGGTGATGTGAGCTATGATGACAATTATATTGAACTTCACATTGTGAGTATGTGGGAACTAATGGTAGCCTAGTATAAACACTCATAAGATATGCCAAAACTGACAGCTTTGATGTAATCAGTATCATGCACCAACCACCTTGTAGAGCTGTAGTTCTGAGTATGGAACATCTGGAGCTACAAGTTAATTGGCAGTTGTAAGAGTTGCACAGCTGTTTATAAAGTTTCTAGCTATGTTAATCATAGCTGAAATGATGTTTATCAGAAACCCACACAACAGAGGCCAATTCATGAGTATCAACACTTGTTTTACTTAGAATGTTACATTGTACATTACCTTCAGTTCAGTTTAGTTCAGTTCAGTCGCTCAGTCATGTCCGACTCTTTGCGACCCCATGAATGGCAGCACGCCAGGCCTCCCTGTCCATAACCATCTCCCGGAGCTCACCCAGACTCACGTCCATCGAGTCCGTGATGCCATCCTCGGTTGTTCCCTTCTCCTCCTGCCCCCAATCCCTCCCAGCATCTTAGCATCATATAAAGAATAATCAAAATAGTGTATGATATCACTTATATTTGGAATCAAAAATAATAAATGTATATATAAAACAGAAAAACAGTTTGACAGATATAGAAAACAAATTTGTCATCTTCAGTTCACTTCGCTTGCTCAGTCATGTTCAACTCTTCCCAACCCCATGGACTGAAGCATGCCAAGCTTCCCTGTCCACCACCAACTCCTGAAGCTTGCTCAAACTCATGTCCATCGAGTTGGTGATTTCATCCAACCATCTCATCCTCTGTCATCCCCTTCTCCTCCTGCCTTCAATCTTTCAGCATCAGGGTCTTTTCCAGTGAGTCAGTTCTTCACATCAGGTGGACAAAATACTGGAATTTCAGCTTCAGCATCAGTCCTTCCAATGAATATTCAGGACTGATTTCCTTTAAGATTTACTGGTTTGATCTCCCTGCAGTCCAAGGGACTCTCAATAGTCTTCTCCAAAACCATAGCTCAAAACCATCAGTTCTTTTGCACACTGCTTCCTTTATGGTCCAATCTCACATCCATACACGACTACTGGAAAAAAGCCATAGCTTTGACTAGAAGACTTTGTCAGCATAGTAACATCTCTGCTTTTTAATATCCTGTCTAGGTTGTTCATAGCTTTTCTCCCAAGGAGTAAATATCTTTTAATTTCAGGTCTGCAGTCACCATCTGCAGTGATTTGGAGCCCCCCCGCCCCCTCCCCCGGCCCCCCCTCCCCACCCCCGCCGCAAATAAAGACTCTCTTTCTCACTGTTTCCCCATCTATTTTCCATGAAGTGATGAGACTGGTTGCCATGATCTTAGCTTGTTAAATGCTGAGTTTTAAGCCAACTTTTTTACTCTCATCTTTTATCAAGAGGCTCTTTAGTTCTTCTTCGCTTTCTGCCATAATGGTGTTGTCATCTGCACATCTGAGTTTATCGATATTTCTCCTGGCAATTTTGCTTCCATCTTGTGCTTCATCCAGCCAGGCATTTTGCATGATGTACTCTGCACTTAAGTTAAATAAGCAAGGTGACAATATAAGCCTTGAAGTACTCCTTTCCTGATTTAAAACTAGTCTGTTCCATGTCCAGTTCTAACCGTTTCTTCTTGACCTGCATAGAGATTTCTTAGGAGTCAGTTAAGGTGATATGGTATTCCCATCTCTTGAAGAATTTTCCACAGTTTGTTTTGATCCACACAGGCAAGACTTTGGCATAATCACTAAAGTAGAAGTAGATGTTTTCTGAAACTCTCTTGCTTTATCAGTGATCCAACAGATGTTGGCAATCTGATCTCTGGTTCTTGTGCCTTTTCTAAATCCAGCTTGAACATCTGGAAGTTCACAGTTCATGTACTGTTGAAGCCTCTCTTGGAGAACTGTAAGCATTACTTTGCTAGTGTGCGAGATGTGTGCAATTTTGCGGTAGTTTGAACATTCTTTGGCATTGCATTTATTTGGGATAGGAATGAAAACTGATCTTTCCCAGTCTGATGTCCACTGCTGAATTTTTCAAATTTGCTGACATACTGAGTGCAGCACTTTCACAGCATCATCGTTTAGGGCTTGACAGAGTTCAGCTGGAATTTCATCACCTCCATTAGCTTTGTTCTTAGTGATTCTTCCTAACACCTACCTGATTTTGGACTCCAGGATGTCTGGCTATAGGTGAGTGATCACACCATTGTGGTTATCTGGGTCGTGAAGATTTTTTTCTGTATAGCTGTTCTATGTATTCTTGCCACCTCTTCTTAATATCTTCTGGTTCTGTTAGATCCATGCCATTTCTGTCCTTTATTGTGCCCATCTTTGCATGAATTGTTCCCTTGTTGTCTCTAATTTTCTTGAAGAGAAATCTAGTCTTTCCCATTCTATTGCTTTCCTCTATTTCTTTGCATTGGTTACTGAGGAAGGCTTTCTTATCTCTCCTTGCAATTCTTTGGAAATCTGTGTTCAAATGGATATATCTTTCCTTTTATCCTTTATAGTCTCTTCTTTTTTCAGCTATTTGTAAGGCCTTCTCAGACAAGCATTTTGCCTTTTTGGATTTCTTTATCCTCAGTATGGTCTTGATGACTGCCTCTTGTACAAGGTCCCAAACCTCCATCCGTAGTTCTTCAGGTATTCTGTCTATCAGGTTTAATCCTTTGAATCTATTTGTCACTTCCACTGTATATTTGCAAGGGATTTGCTTTAGATCATACCTGAGTTGTCTCATGGTTTTCCTTACTTTCTTCAATTTAAGTCTGAATTTGGCAATAAGGAGTTCATGATCTGAGCCACAGTCAGCTCCAGGTCTTGTTTTTGCTGACTTTATAGAGCTTCTTCATCTTTGGCTGCAAAGAATATAGTCAATATGTTTTCAGTATTGACCATCTGGTGATGTCCATGTGTAAAGTCACCTCTTGTGCTGTTGGAAGAATGTGTTTGATATGACCAGAGCATTCTCTTGGCAAAACTCTGTTAGCCTTTGCCCTGCTTCATTCTGTACTCCAAGGCCAAACTTTCCTGTTACTCCAGGTATTTCTTAACTTGCTACTTTTGCATTCCAGTCACCTATAATGAAAAGGACTTTTTTTTTTGTTGTTGTTCATTCTACAGAGTCTTGTAGGTCTTCATAGAACCATTCAACTTCAGCTTCTTCAAAATTACTAGTTGGGGCATAGACTTGGATTACTGTGAGATTGAATGGTTTGCCTTGGAAACAAACAGAAGTCATTCTGTCATTTTTTGAGATTGCACCCAAATACTGCATTTTGTTGACTATCAGGGCTTCTCCATTTCTTCTAAGGGATTCTTGCCCACAGTTGTAGATATAATGGTCATCCGAGTTAAATTTGCCCATTCCAGTCCATTTTAATTCTGCTTAGTCATGTCCAAGTCTTTGCAGCCCCATGGACTGTACCCTACCAGGCTCCTCCATCTCTGGTATTTTCCAGGTAAGAATACTGGAGTGGGTTGCCATTCCCTTCTCCAGGCGATCTTCCCCACCCAGGGATTGAACCTGAGTCTCCCACACTGTAGGCAGATGCTTTACAATCTGAGCCACAAGGGAAGTTCTCAATTTAATTCACTGATTCCTAAAATGTCAGTGTTCACTCTTGCCATCGCCTCTTTGACCACTTGCTATTTGCCTTGATTCATGGACCTAACATTTCAGTTTCCTATGCAATATTGTTCTTTACAGTGTCACACTTTACTTCCATCACCAGTCATATCCAAAACTGGAAGTTGTTTTTGCTTTGGCTCCATCTCTTCATTCTTTCTGGAGTTATTTCTCCACTCTTCTCCAGTAGCATATTGGGCACCTACTGACCTGGGGAGTTCATCTTTTACTGTCTTATCTTTTTTCCTTTTCTTACTGTTAATGGTTCTCAAAAAATACTAAAGTGGTTTGCCATTCCCTTCTCCAGTGGACCACGTTTTGTCAGAACTCTCCACCATGACCTGTTCATCTTGGGTCTCCCTATACAGCCACAACCTTTTTATGGAAATATTATATCTGAAATTGGAAAAACAACTATTTCTTGCTATTCCATTGTCACTTAAATATATTTCACATTTTTCTCAAACACTGCTCATGTCATTTTCAGACAGGCTGAAACTTCTAAGTCATGCCCTCTATACCAACCCACAATGAAAAAAGTCAGAAAGCAAGAAAAAACTGCATTTAAAATTTGTTTAGTTCTCTAGGGTTTACACAAGAATGAGACATAAATTATTTATCAAGAAAAATCCAAGTGGGCATTTGCTTCTCTATAGCAGCTGAGACACAACCCTATACAAGATTGTCTGGTAACCCGAAACCCGTGGAATAGGATATTTTGCCTCAAGGGTAAGCCCTGGAGATATGTCCAGACTTGACAAATAAGAAAAGGTGTCAAAGAGTAAAATGTTAAAATCCTAGCGAGAGAATACTGAAGAAAAAAAGGAAATATTTGAGATAAAGATACATAATGAATATTTTTATACTTCAGTTTACCATGCATTCATTCAAACAACCATTCATTCAACAAATATTTTATTGAGTGACTACTACAGAAAATATGGTGGTATTGAAGATTTAAGTACATTGTAAAATGTGAGAATGGATAAGCTCAGGAAAAAGCCAGACTGAGAAATCTAAAAAGGAAAAGTTATTCTCTTAAGTGTCAAAAGTAAAAATAATTACATGAACCTGAGTATCACCTTTAATTTTCTGTTTTTAGAAATGGTTGATTCTTTTTGCAACTTTACTGAAGTACAATTAGAAAATAAAACTTGTATAAATTTAATGCATACAACATGAGAAGTTTTGACATATGTCTATCTCCCTGAAACAAACATTACAATCAAGAATTCACTACTGATGCCTCTGGATCTGGAATACTCATGCTATGAAGGTTTGTAAGTACAAATTCCCCTTCAAACATGTATATTTAAGCAATCTATTTATTTTTCTCCCAGTTTTTCTTAAGGTGCAATTGACAAAATTATAATATATTTTAAACATACAATGTAATGATTTGATATACATATACACTGTGAAACGATTCCTACAATCAAGTTAATTAACACATCCGTTGCTATACACAGTTAACTTTTACTTACTTATTATTATTATTTAGTCAAAATGCTTAAGATTTACTCTCAGCAAATTTCAAAAAGAGTATTATTAACTTTATGGCCATGCTGCACAACACATCATCAGAATTTACTCATCTTATACTCTTTGACAAACTCCTCATTTCCCCCAATCTTCAACCTCTGGCAGCCATCATTCTACTCTTTCTGAATTCAACTTCACTTTTTTTTTTTTTCTTTATCCCCACTGCCCTGCTTTTTTAAAGTTTCCACATATAAGTGGTTTATCAGTGTCCAAGTCATGTCTCTTTGTGACCCCATGGACTGAAGCACACCAGACTTCCCTGTCCCTTACCATCTCCTGGAGTTTACCCAAGTTCATACCCATTGCATCAGTGACACCCATCAACCATTTCATCCTCTGTTGCCCTCTTTCTCCTTCTGCAGTCAACCTTTCCCAGCATCAGGGTCTTTTCCAATGAGTTGGTTGTTTGTATCAGGTGTCTCAAGTATTGGAGTTTCAGCTTCAGCATCAGTTTTTCCAATGAATATTCAAGGTTGATTTCCTTTAAGGTTGATTAATTTGATTGCATTGCTGTCCTGGGAACTCTCAAGAGTCTTCTCAGCATCACAGTTCAAAAGCATCAATTCTTCGGTGCTCTGCATTCTTTATGGTCCAGCTCTCACAACTGTAGGTGACTACTGGAAAGATTATAGCCTTGACTACATGGAGCTTTGTCAGTAAAGTGATGGTTTTGCTTTTTAACACACTGTCTAGGTTTGTCAAAGCTTTCCTTACATGAAGCAATCATCTTCTATTTTCTTGGCTGCAGTCACCATCTGCTGTGATTGCAGAGTCCAAGAAGAGGAAATCTGTCACTGCTTCCACATTTTCCCCTTCTATTCTCCATCATACCAGATGCCATGATCTTAGTTGTTGTTGTTGTTGTTGTTTTTAATACTGAGTTTTAAGCTGCTTTTTCCACTCTCCTCCTTAACCCTCATCAATAGGTTTTTTAGTTCCTCTTCCCTTTATGTCATTAGAATGGTACCTCCCACATATCTGAGGTGGTTGATATTTCTTCCAGCAATATTAATTCCAGCTTATAACTCATCCAGTCTGGCAAGTCTCATGATGTGCTCTGTGCATACGTTAAATAAGCAGGGTGGCAATAAACAGTGTTTCATATTCCTTTACCAATCCTGAACCAATGAATCAGTTTTTCCATACAAGTTTCTAGCTGTTGTTTCTTGCCCTGCATATAGGTTTCTCAGGAGATAGGTAAGACAGGCTGATATTCCCATCTCCTTAAGGGTTTTTTAGTTTGTTATGATCCACACAGTCAAAGGCAGTAGCATTGTCAATGAAACAAAGCAGATGATTTTCTGGAATTCCCTTGCTTTTTGTGTAATCCAGTAAATATTTGCTATTTGACCTCTGGTTCCTCTGCCTTTTAGGAACCCAGCTTGAAAAACTGGAAGTTCTCGGTTCATGTAATGCTAAAGCCAAGAATGCAGACTTTTGAGAATAACCTTACTAGCATGGGAAATGAGTGTAATTGCCTAGCGATTTGAACATTCTTTTGTACTGCCCTTCTTGGGAACTGGGATGAGGATTGATCTTTTCCAGTCCTGTGGCCACTGTTGGGCTTTCCAAATTTGCTGACATATAGAGTGCAGCACTATGAAAGCATCTTTTTTAAAATTGTAAATAGCTCTGTTGGGATTCCATTGCCTCCATTAGCTTTTTTGACAGAAGTGCTTCCTAAGGCTCACTTGATTTTACACTCCAGAATATCAAGCTCTAGGTGAGTGACCACACTATCATGGTTATCCAAGTAATTAAGATCTTTTTTTCTTTTTTTGCACAGTTCCTCTGTGTATTCTTTCCATCTCTTCTTGATCTCTTCTTCTTCTCTTATGTCTTTCCCATTACCGTCCTTTGATGTGTCCATCTTTAGATGAAATTTCCCTTTAATATTTCCAATTTTCTTGAAGATATCTCTAGTCTTTCCTCTTCTGTTGTTTTCCTCTATTTCTTTGCATTGTTCATTGAAGAAAGCCTTGTTGTCTCTCCTTTATATTCTCTAAAATTCTGTGCTTAAGTTGGGTGTACCTTTCCCTTTCTCCTTTGCTTTTTGTTCCTCTTCTTTCTTCAGCTATTTGTAAAGCTAGTGGTACCATACAGTATTTCTTTTATCTAGCTTATATAATTCATATAAAGTCCTCCAGGCTATTTTCACCTTTCAAGGAATTTACCCATTAACATATAAGATGTTCAAATTTATTGACATAAAGTTTTCTATAATATTTCCCTAGAATTCTTTTAATATTTATAGAACTTACAGTGATAGCACCTTTCTCATTCCTAATATTTGGTAACTTATGTTTTCTCCGATTTTTTCCCTTATCTGTCTGACTAGGATTTATAAACTTTATTGGCTCTCTTAAATCCTTTTAGAATTTCATTGATTTTTGTTTGTTTGCTTTTTATTGCTTCTCTATTTTTGCCTGTATTGATTTCTGTTCAAATTTACTTTCTGCTACTTGAGTTCAGATTTTTTCCTGTATTTTCTGCCTTCTTAAGATGAAAGTGTTAGTCGTTCAGTCGTGTCCAACTCTTTTGTGACACTATGGACTGTAGCCCTGCAGGCTCCTCTGTACATGGAATTCTCCAGGCATGAAAACTGAAGTGGGTTGCCTTGCCCTTTTCTAGGGGATCTTCCTGACCAGGATTGAACCTGGGTCTCCTGCACTGAAGGCAGAGTCTTTATCATCTGTGCCACACAGGGAAGCTCCTTCTTTAGGTGAAATCCAAGTCATTTAAAATCTTCTTTAAAAAAAATAAATAGGGAGAGGGAGAGGGTGGGATGATTTGGGAGAATGACATTCTAACATGTATACTATCATGTAAGAATTGAATCGCCAGTCTATGTCTGACGCAGGATGCAGCATGCTTGGGGCTGGTGCATGGGGATGACCCAGAGAGATGTTATGGGGAGGGAGGTGGGAGGGGGGTTCATGTTTGGGAACACATGTAAGAATTAAAGATTTTAAAATTTAAAAAATAAAAAGCTAAAAAAAAAAAAGTGGAACACTAAAAAAATAAAAAAATTAAAAAAAATAAAAGTAGAGGCCCTTAATGCTACACATTTCTTTGCAGATATTACTTTATCATTATCTCACAAAATTTGATGTGTTGTTTTCATTTTCATTCATTTCAACATACTCTGTACTTTCCCTTCGATTTCTCTTTGACTCAAGAGTTATTTAGATATGTGTTATTTAGTTTCTAAATGTTTGGGCATTTTTTAAATATATCATCTGGTTGATTTTCCAATCATTGAGCATGCTTTGTATGCTTTAAATTATTTTAAATTGAATAAGACTTATTTTATTATTCTAAATATGGCCTATCTTGGTAAATGTTCCATGTGCACTTGAAAATAATGTATATTATGTTTTGTTAACTGAAGAGTTAATATTTTAATTTTTAAAAATTATTTCTGTGTTTTATTTTACATAGTTTCTTCAAGTTCATTAAGATTTCATCTACATGTTTAAAATACTATTAACACCTTCCAAAACATTTTTTTACTTCAATTTTGTAGTTTTCATTTCTAGAACTATTAGTATGGTCTTCTTATATCTCCTATGCCTCTAACAAGTTCAATCTTTCTTTTAATTTTTTGATATCTATAATTATGATAACTACTTAAATGTCTTTATCTACTAATTTTGTCATCAGTCATTTCTGTCTGTTTCTACTGATTGGGTTTCCTCATTATATATCATAGTTTCCTGCTTCTTTTTGTGCCTAGACATTTGTGACTGGATGACAAAGATGCTGTGATATTAACCTTTTGTGTGCTCATTTATATGTCCTATAAATATCTTTATTTGGGACATGGTTAAATTACAAGGAGTCAATTTGATTATTCCAGAGCTTTCTTTAGAGCTGTTTTGGTGGCATCAGAGAATCTGGAGTAGTGAGGTGCAAACACTGGCCCTATGTGAGCTCTGAGAACTGTTCCCTCTTCCTTCTCAAAATCTTAGACTATTCCATTAGTGAGGACCCCAATGGGACCCTACTTGGATCTCTGAAGTTCTCTGTGCAGCTCTCTTCTCTTCAAAACAGTATTCTGTGACCTTGAAATGCCTTGGCCTCTCTGAACTCCAAATGCTCTTAACACAAGGAGATCCTGATTTCTGCCCTTATCTCCACCCCCAACCCATGCTATTGTTTAGAAAGTCTCTCAAGAATAAATCAGGGGCTATCATATAACTCACCTTATTCATTTCCCCTCTGTCAGTTATCACTGTCCTCTGTTGCCTCTTGTCCAATATTTTGATTGTTTGAGGTGGGTAGATAAATTGGTCTATATTTCTCCACCTTGAACCCAAAATAATGATATGTGATAACTGATTAATTTTACAATTGAGTTTTCTCTGTCTAGTAAGCAGGTCACCTTACTCCATATTCCATACATTCAACACAATTTTTTCTTTCACTTTTAAGAATGTCTTTTATTTTTGTATTATAACTGCATGAAATAATTTAGTCATCAAGGAGCATGAAAGTCTGTGATGTATCACATGAAATGCCATGCTTTAATGAGTTTGGTGTAATGTTCATATTGGCATTTTCAAAGAGTATCCATAAGGGACCATTTCAATGAATATCAAACTGTCTTTAAGGATTTGTTATTGCTCACTTGATGCAAAGAGCTGAATCATTGGAAAAGACCTTGATGTTGGGAAAGATTGAAGGCAGGAGGAGAAGGGGATGACAGAGGACGAGATGATTGGATGGCATCACCGACTCAATGGACATGAGTTTGTGTAAACTCTGGGAAATGGAGGAAGACAGAGAAGCCCGGCATGCTGCAGTCATGATGTTGTGAAGAGTCGGAGATGACTGAGCAACTGAGCAACAACTCTTGAGGCTCACAATCTGAATATCTCAGCCCAGCTCTCTCCATAGGGAAGTCCAGCCCCCTAGACATCTGCCCAGCACAAAGCCCAGCCCTCCAATTGCCTCAACCCAAGGGAAGATGAAGTTTCCTTTTCTACAGTTTAAGGTCCAAAGCTTGGACATGAGTTTGAGCAAACGCTGGGAGATGGTGAAGGACAGGGAAGCCTGGCATGCTGCAGTCCATGAAGTCACCAAGAATGGGATCTGACTGAGCTACTGAACAGCAAATTGCTTTTCAGTCGGTAATTTGTGTCTGATTCTTTACGACCCCATGCCTGCAGCATGCCAGGCTTCCCTGTCCTTCACCATCTCCCAGCGTTTGCTCAAACTCATGTCCTCCACTATCTCCTAGAGTTTGCTCAAATTCTTGGCCACTGAGTCAGTGATGCTATTTAACCATCTCACCCTCTGCTGCCCCCTTCTCCTTTTGCCTTTAATCTTTAGAATGCCATGAAATATCTAGCATCAGGTAGAGAAAGCCCATGGGAACATGAAAACTAGTGTCCAACATTATAGAAGCACTCAGATTGTTTTAGCTAGGCCTTTGTTATTAACAAGAACAGAGTCTTTGTAAAACTAACTGGAGTAAATTATGGATGGTGGTTATTACAACAATCAATAATGTAGACAGGGAATCATCCAAGAAGAGAAATTCAGAAACGGGAGTTTGGTTTCATTGCCCTTCAGTCTGTGCTTTACTATTATTACTATCATTAGTCCCTCTACCTTTTTTTTTCTCTTTCAGCATCTTCTTAATATTTATTTTGCCATCAGCTAGTTTTGTTATCCTCTATTCTAGGACAGATATGGAAAAGGCAGAATAGAATTAGTGAAAAATATATTTTGGTTCAAAAGAATGACTTTCTGAAAAAAATACTATTTGAATGTTTGATATCCAAACATCTAATAAGGTGGGATCTTTAAGTCTGACTTTGAAATTTTGATTTTTACACATGATAGTATATTAGAAGTATCCAAAATCATTGGAATATTTTCAACTTCCATAAAAGCTTAAATGATGGCACATCATCAAAGACTTCAATTTGGAGGGTGACTACCAGAAATGCTAAATATTTTCTTTTAAAAGACATATACACAAAATAAATAAAATAAAAGACACACGATTCCAATAACTTATCCCTTTTTTCCACCTTATCATATTTAATTATTTAACATGACCATAGGACAGAAGTAGCCAATTCCAGATGTTCTGCAAATAGCATACATTTTCTCATGATTGTTCTGAAAGGCAAAGTTTAAGTAAGAAAAACTAAACAATCATTTGTTTTTACCCTAACATCTTTTCTCATAAAAGACAAGTGTATCATTACTTATGTCTCTCAGATGTCGCTTATTCACCCTTTGTTTTCTCGAAGACATCATGCCTTCATCATTGATATTTTTCTTTTTACAATGTAATTGTCAGTTAGTCAATATCTACCTTCATCAAATGTCTGAAATGGTAAATAAGGGGAAAAGGTCTCATAAATCAGGGCAGTATTCTCTTAAAAGCATAATATTATTATTTGTGAGATTAGTCATAAAACTGAATTGTTAGACTCTGAAGCCTAAACTGCACACACAAAGAACATTATTAAATGTTTATGTCAAAATATCCTGGTTAATCATATCCCATTTGCAATGCTTTAAATGTAAAAGGTATTACTTAGAGAGTTGTTCAACAGGAAGAGGTGAAACAGTTGCAAGAAGAAAAAACCAAAAGACTTTTGCCAAATAAGAATTTTTAAATAGTCTAAATGAGCACATCTTCAGGCAATGTTTGCAGATATCCTGTTGTGCTGAAAGAGTTGTTGAAAAGAAAAATTAAAAAAAGTGAATATAGATGCACCCTATTCCTCCAGGAGAAGAACAAATGCAATATCCAGGCACTGGCAGATCATGAAATTAAAAGCAATTGTGATAGTTAACTATCCAGAAACAGAAATCTAAATTTGAAACACAGATGTAATCATTCTGTGGAAAACTCTTTAGTATTAAACACTTGGCAGAAAGGACAGGCTGATGACATAGTAAAATCCTTTGCATTAAATTCAGTCTGTTACCTCTGATGGAGATTCAAGCATCATTAGTTTTCGGTGCATAATTTTCTTATCTCACATTAGATAAAGGGCTAGGTATGCATTTATTTCACAAAATTGATTTCAATGGTTAGAACTTGAACTTTGTTGCTTTAAAAATTATCTAGTAATTTAATAACTTCCCATCCAGAAATTTCCTTGTGAAAACTTTTGTTGTCACCATGAATTGTGTTGACTTAAAGGGAATATTATCCTTTTATAGCATTTTACTCTGTGCAGTTGGGAACTACCTTATATCACTGCATTGTTTGCTAATCCATATGACTGAGGGACTGAACTGAACTGAACTGAACTGATGCAGATGTAATTACTCTTCTCATATATTTTTAAAGTTTTTGAAGAAAATAGCAATAGGAAAATATTAAGCATAATCTAGAATTTATACAAGTTCAATGGTAACTGAAAAAGCTGTTCATTTGTACATTATAAAAACAATCATCATCAAAAAATGATAATGAGACAGATACACTACTTTTTTCCAACCTGCATATTTTCTTTAAACTTGCATCAATTATCATATTGGTTTCTCTCTTTTATGTTCTTACATGCAAACACCACCATCACCATCATCATCTTCAACATGATGATAGGTTGTTTTTCATTATCACTCAGAGTTTCTAATTTGTTCTGTTTCAATAAGGAACCAGAGACATGGCACCTAAGATAGTCTTACAAAAGTATAATTTTCTAAAGGAAATAATACAGCTCTCATAAAAATGTAAAATGAACACATCAAAGATATCATTTAATTCATTAATGAAACAATGCTAAAACTGGCTTAGTCAAGAATTTAAAGATATTTTTTATAAACAAATGTTAAAATAAGATTGCTGGATGAGATACAAAGCTGATTAATGAACAATGGGTTACTAAATCATTGCTTCTGTGGTTATCTATCTTGTGGGGAAATAACTTACATCTCTACCCTACCTAAATCTGCAAGTTAATCTGTGCTCCCTTGGATTTAAAAAAATGTACCAGTCAATAGAAAGTCAATCAAAAGAACACACTCAGCACTGCATTGAAAGAACACCCAATAATCTCTTTTGTCACTTCCAAATTTTCATAATATTTAGACAGTGACAAGTACACCTGAAATTTATTAAATATATGTGAAATTAGGTAAATAGAGACTGTGTGGATCTCAAGTTTTCACAACAAATTGTTGGTTGGGATATCACTGGTTAAAAACAGTTCTGGTTAAAGGCCATACCACTGTTGTCAAGCAGGCTCCACTAGACAAATAGCAGAATCAAGGAGGTCGGGGACACAGAACAGAAGTGTAACTGCTTTCTGAGCAAAGCTGGGAAAATAGTCCTGGGTAAAATACAAATGTCACTGCTCTTGTGATGTCTTGAAAACTTGAAAGAGCTAAAGACATTTTGCAGGCTTCTGAGATTAGAAAATATTTTTTGCACTTATCTTGATGAGGATACTCCTATATATGAAGCTTGGTACGGATTGGGGCTTCTTTTTAAGTCTCAGGCTGTGAGAAATAATTGATCAAGAGTTCAGATTTTTAGCACGGGTTGCCTCAAAAATTGTGTTTTGATTTATTTTCTGTCAGGGTTATTTATCTTTTTTCCCTCCTAATATTTGAACGTGTTTGCACACTGAAACCCAGTTTACCTTCTCCATTTGTAAAGGTAAGCCAAACATTAGCTTTTAAAAATCTTGTTACTTCCAAAAGTTCAAAATTAATAAAATTTGACAATTCTATACTGACTGTTTAAAACATGCTTTTTCTCTTAAATATCTACTGTGAAGTATTTCCTACTATAAACAATTATAGAAAATGACTCCTCTAAGACTTAAATTTTGTCAAATTCTATATTTTTCTTAGATAGAATTCCTATAAATATTTATGAAATTCCATAACATTTTCATATGATAATTCATTTGTATAATTTCCAAGTTAAATGTTACATGCAATTTTAAAACATTTGAAAAGGATTGCCAAACTTTCATTCAGAATTTTTTTTTTTAATTTACCTTCCCATCAAAATGTCTAAGAATTCTCAAACATGGACTTATCCTGTTAAGTTTGAAGGCTGAATAGAGGTACTTAAATTTTGTTTTAGTTTTTATATATTTGATTACTAGGATAAAAACATATATTCGAGTGATTAGTGATTGAAACGTTGAGTAGTAGACATTTTTCATTTCCCCTCCAGAAATCATTTTCTCCACTGCATCTCCCTGCTGATGTCATTTATGGAAGATATCAACAGGCACAGTCTCCCTCTGCAACCAACTGCTTTCAGCTGGTGGGAGGCAGTGATAGAAGATGGAATGGTAGGAGTTGTATTAAGTCATTTGGTCTCCAGTTGCCTTTCTCCTGCTTACTGTGGATTGAATGTGACTCTCTAATGAAACCTGTAAGCATGCCTCCTGAATTCTCTTTACTGAAGTAGTGTGTCCATGCCCCAGTTGTGATATTGGTTGCAAACGTTGCCTCTTGTCTACAGCACTGGCTTTGTTGTAGCTATGACCAAACAAGAGTCACCTTACTAAGGAAATTATGCCTGTACCCCCATGGGGAACCAAAAGACAATCATTGACTGAAGCAGAATAATATATATATGTATGTATGTGTATATGTATGTATACATACATATATATATATATATATATATATATACATATATATATATATATATATATATATATATATACCCCTCCTTTCTTCCATGTAGAATCTGCTCTGTGGGGTAATTAGTACTCCAGAGCTCTGTGCAGAATCTGACTGAAGTTTGTTTCCAGCTGAAGCCACACAGTTGCTTAGCTTTTATCTTGTTCTTTTCTGCTTTGTTCATTCACCTTTCTCTTAAGACCACTCTCTCAATAAAATGATTGTCCAAAAGTCCCTGTCTCAGACACTCAGGAATTTGACATAATACCATTGGTGCCAGAACAAATCTTAAAGAGTAGATTCTAAAGATGAGGTTGGATCTCTTGTAATGGGAATCCCATCACTGGTGATAGGTGAGGTATTGATGTGTTGTGGCTCACAATTTTTAAGATGGCATTGCTGGTGAAAAAAGACTGGAAAATGTGGAGGGAATGTACTGTCTGGGGAATGTCTCTTGCATTTGAGAAGTATAGAGAAAAGAATATAAGGATGAAGGTAATGGATGTATGTTGTTAAGGATTTTTAATTCATTTAAAGTGTAAATGATAAGCTTAGATATAATAATCAGCAATATAAAGCACATTGTGAAGTTTAGAAGGGCCTCTTTGGCTTCATTATAGACATCCCCATCTGTGGTTGGTGGACAATCAGGGCTAAAGATTAGGCACAATTCAGTTCAGTCGCTCAGTCATGTCCAACTTTTTGCAACCCCATGGACTGCAGCATGCCAGGCTTCCCTATCCATCACCAATTCCTGGAGACTGCTCAAACATGTCCACTGAGTCAGTGATGACATCCAACCATCTCATCTTCTGTTGTCCCCTTGTCCTCCCACCTTCAATCTTTCCCAGCATCAGGGTCTTTTCAAATGAGTCAGTTCATCACAGCAGGTGGTCAAAGTATTGGAGTTTCAGCTCCAGCATTAGTTCTTCCAATGGATATTCAGGACTGATTTCATTGGAGGAGGAAATCAAGACTGATTTCCTCTTGGAGGAGGTCACCATAGTCCCACCATAGAGCCATCAAGCAGGCCCACAAACTGCAGAGCAATTATACCAAAGAAATTATTACACTGTTAGAAAAGTTCTAGGACCCACAACATATTTCCCAACCTGGAGATCTGGCAAAGGGATTGAGAGTCCCCAGGGAATTTGACTTTGGAAGCCAGTGGGATTTGATTATAGAACTTCCACAGATCTGGGGAAACAGACTCTTTGAGGGCACAAACAAAACCTTGTGTGCACCAGGACCCAGGAGAAAGAAGCAGTGACCCCACAAGAGACTGACCCAGACTTGCCTGTAAGTGTCCAGGAGTCTCCAGCAGAGGTGTGGGTTGGCAGTGGTCTGCTGCAAGATCAGGGGTACTGAGTGTGGCAGAGCACACAAGACCTTTTAAAAGAGGTTGCCATTATCTTCATTACCTCCACCATATTTCGTTCTCAGGTCAAGCAACAGGAAGGGAACACAGCCCCATCCATCAACAGAAAATTGGATTAAAGATTTACTGAGAATGGCCTGCCCATCAGAACAAGACCCAGTCAGTCATTCCCATCAGGAAGCTTCTGTTAAGTCTCTTATCCTTACCTGTCAGAGGGTGAGAGAATGAAAACTACAACCACAGAAAACTAATTAAACTGATCGCATGGACCACAGCCTTGTCTAACTCAGTGAAACTATGAGCCATGCTATGTAGGGCCACCCAAAATGGATGGGTCATGGCGGAGAGTTCTGACAAAACGTGAAGGGGATGGCAAACCACTTCATTATTCTTGCCTTGAGAACCCCATGAACAGTATGAAAAAGCAAAAAAGGACTAGGCATAGGACTCCATCATAAGAGTAACAATGTTAGAGAAGGCTGAACTTTCAGCCTCAGTAAGCCTCCTTTGCTAAAGTCAGGGCCTGGATAGGGAAGAGTTAGGGTATTGTCATGGGATGGGTAGATGCACTTAAAGTTAAGTCCTCTGATTACTCTGATACTGCTGGGTTTGCAGAAATGAGCCACTCCTTACCCCCTCACCACCTTTTGTTCAGTTGTATCATATGTTTTTATCTTAGTTGTGGTGGTAGTGGTAAAGAACCTGCCTGCCAATGCAGGAGACATAAAAAGTGCTATTTCAATCCCTGGGTTAAGAAGATTCCCCTGGAAAAGGAAATGACAGTCCACTCTAGTATCTTGTCTGCAGAATCCCATGGCCAGAGAAACCTGAAGAGCTATGGTGCATGGGTTTGCAAAGAGTCATATATGACTGAAGCAACTTAGCACACACGCACGACTTAAACTTTCAGGTGTACAACAGTAATTCAAAATTGGTAAAGACTGCATGCCATATGAAGTTATTTTATTGGTTGCATCCCCTCTGCTGCACATTGCATCCTTGTAGCATTGATTTATAACTGGTAACTGGTACTTCTAAATCCCTTTCACCTATCTCACCACTCCCTCCACCCTTCTTCTCTCTGATAACCACTAGTTTTTTCTCTGTACCTGTGAGTTTGGTTGTCTTGTTATATTGGTTCAGTTTTTGTTTGTTTCTAGATGCCACATACAAATATAAACATAGGGTGTTTTTATTTCTCTGTGTGATTTGTTTTGCCAAGTGTAATACCCTCCATGGACATTCATGTTGCCACCAATGGCACTATTTCATTCTTTATTGTGGTTGAGGAATATTATAATAGTTTTATACATATATTTTGTATATATGTTTTATATATGTATATGCATTATAGATAATAATATAATAATAATATGTTAATATATATTCTATTGATTTTAGTATATATATTATGATACAATTGATTGTATTATTAATATATTGACATAATAATATATATTGTTTAAATATTATATATTATTATCATGTGTATAGCACATATACATATATAAAACATATGTGTGGTATATATGTATAAATCTATTGCAATAGATTTTACAAAATATCTGAAAAAAACAAAAGATATTTCTAAAGCTATGGCTTTTCCAGTAGTCAGATGTGCGGATGTGAGAGTTGGACTATAAAGAAAGCTGAGCACCAGAGAATTGATGCTTTTGAACTGTGATGCTGGAGAAGACTCTTGAGAGGCCCTTGGACTGCAAGGAGATCAAACCAGTCCATCCTAAAGGAAATCAGTCCTGAATGTTCATTGGAAAGACTGATACTAAAGCTGGAACTCCAATACTTTGGCCACCTGATATGAAGAACTGACTCACTGAGAAAGACCCTGATGCTGGGAAAGATTGAAGGTGGGAGGTGAAGGGGACAACAGAGGATGAGATGGTTGGATGGCATCACCGACTCAATGGATGAGAGTTTGAGTAAGCTCTGGGAGTTGATGATGGACAGGGAAGCCTGGCATGCTGCAGTCCATGGGGTTGCAAAAAGTCACATACTCCTGAGCAACTGAACTGAGCTGATTTTATATATACATATACATATATATATATATATATATATATATATATATATATATATATGCTGCTAAGTTGCTTCAGTCGTGTCCGACTCTGTGTGACCCCATTAGATGGCAGCCCACCAGGCTCCCCCATCCCTGGGATTCTCTAGGTAAGAATACTGGAGTGCGTTGCCATTTCCTTCTCCAATGCATGAAAGTGAAAAGTGAAAGCAAAGTCACTCAGTCGTGTCAGACTCTTTGCGACCCCATGGACCGCAGCCTACCAGGCTCCTCCATCCATGGGATTCTCCAGGCAAGAGTACTGGAGTGGGTTGTCATTTCCTTCTCCAGTATATATATATATATATATATATGTACATATATATATATATACACACACATATATATACACACACATATATATATGTATGTGTGTGTGTTTTATATGTATATGTACACACACACACACACCATATCTTCTTTATAGATTCATCTTTTGATGGACTTTGATTGCATCTATATATTGGCTAATGTAAATATGCTGCTGTAAACACTATGGTACATATATCTTTTCTAATTAGTGTTTTTATTTTCTTCAGATGAATACCCAGAAATCTAATTGCTAAATCATATAGTAGTTCTATTTTTAATTATTTGAGGAAACTCCATACTGTTTTCCATAGTGGTTGCACCAATCTGCACTTCCAGCAATAGCTGGAAACAACTAGGGTTCCTTTTTATCCACACCCTTAGCAACATGTGTTATTTCTTGTCTTTTTGATAAGACATTCTAATAGGTGTGAGATGGCATCTTATTGTGGCTTTCATTTTCATTTCTCTGATGATTATGTTGCACATAATTTCATGTGTCTGTTGGCCATTACATCTTCATTGGAAAAATGCCCATTCAAGTCCTCTACCCACAGTTTAATTGGATTGTTTGGTTTCTTTTGATGTTGAGTTTATGACTCCTTATATATTTTGAATATTAAGTCCTCATGATATATATCATTGGCAAATATCTTCTAACATTCAGCAGGTGGTCTTTTCATTTGTTGATGGTTTTCTTTGCTGGACAAAAGCTTTTTAGTTCAATTATGTTCCATTTGTTTCTTTTTATTATTGCTTCCCTTGCCTGAGGAGACAGAGCCAAGAGAATATTGCTAAGACTGCCAAAGAGCGTATTGTCTATATTGTCTTCTAAGAGTTTCACATCTTTAGGTCTTACATGTAAATTTTTAATACATTTTGAATTAATTTTTATGGTGAGAGAATATTTTCTAATTTCTTTCTTTCTTTCTTTTGGCATGTAACTGTCTAGTTTTCCATGACTGCAACCATGAAATTAAAAGACACTTGCTTCTTGGGGGAAAAAAAAAAAAAAAAAAACTATGCCAAACCTAGACAGCATATTAAAAAGCAGAGACATTACTTTGCCAACAACGTTTCATTTTGTCAAAGCTATGGTTTTTTCAGTAGTCATGTATGGATGTGAGAACTGGACCATAAAGAAAACTGAGCACTGAAGAATTGATGCTTTTGAACTGTGGTATTGGATAAGATTCTTGCGAGTTCCTTGGATTATAAGCAGATCAAACCAGTCAATTCTAAAGGAAACCAACCTTAAATATTCATTAGAAGGGCTTGTGCTGAAGCTGAAACTAAAACACTTTGGCCATCTGTTGAGAAGAACTGACTCTTTGAAAAATACCCTGATGCTAGGAAAGATTGATGGCAGGAGGAGAAGGGGACAGCAGAGGACAAGATGGTTGGATGGCATCACCGACTCAATGGACATGAGTTTGAGCAAGCTTTGGGAGTTGGTGATGAACAGGGAAGCCTGGTGTGCCACAGTCCATGAGGTCACAAAGGGTCAGACATGACTGAGCAACTGAACCAAACTGTCTAGATTTCCAGGTACCACTTACTGAGGAAACTGTCTTTTCCCTCTTTTATATTCTTGACTCTTGTCCTAGATTAATTGACAATATGTGTGAGATGTGTGAAGGTTTATTTCTCAGCTCTTTATTCTGTTCTACTGACCTAGTGTCCATTACATGGGCCAGTACCACACATTTTATTACTGTAAGTTTGTATATAGTTTTAAGTCAGGGACTGTAATATATCAGGTTTTGTTCTTTTTTTCTCAATATTTCTTTGGCTATTCAATTTGTGTTTCCATACAAATTTTAGTTATAGTTCTGTGAAAAATGCTATATTTTGATAGGGATTGCATTAAATTTGTAGATTGCTTTGAGTAGTATGGACATTTTAGCAATATTAATTAATCAAATCCATGAATATAGGATATATTTTAATCTATTTGTATCATCTTTAACTTCCTTTATCAATGCCTTATAGTTTTCAGGGTACACATCTTCTACCTACTTGGTTAAATTTATTCCAAGGCATTTTATTCTTTTTGGTTTGACTGCAAATTGAATTGTTTCCTTGATTTCTCTTTCAGGTAGTTCATTTTTAGTGTATAGAAATGCAGCTTATTTCTATATATTAATTTTATATTTTATAACTTTACCACATTTATTAGTTCTAATAGTTTTTGTTAGTGTCTTTAGGGTTTTCAATAAATAATATTGTGTCACCTGCAAATAGTGAGTTTTATTTTTTCTCTTCAAGTTTGGATGCATTTAATTTTATTTTAATCATCTGGTTAAGACAGCTAGGACTCCCAATATCATGTTAAATAAAATTAGTGAGAGTTCACATCCCTGTCTTGCTTCTTGTCTTAGAGGAAAAACATTCAATTTTCATCATTGAGTATAATGTTAGCTGTGAGTCTAATAAATGGCATTTACTATGTTATATATTCCAACTACACCAATTTTGTTAAGGGTTTTTATCATGAATGCATTTAAATTTTGTCAAAAGCTTTTACTGCATCTATTGAAATGATAAGGTGACTTTTATGCTTCATTTTCATGATGTGGTGGATCACATTGATTTCCTAACATTGACACTCTTGCAAACCTGGAATAAATCCCACTTTATCATGTTATATGACCTTTTTTATATGTGAGTGAATTCATTTTACTAATATTGTTGAGGAGTTATTGAGGAGTTTTACATTTACATTCACCTGGAATATTGACTTGTTAGTTTCTTTTTTGTAGAATCTTTGGTTTTAACATCAGGCTGACATTATAAAATGAGTTTGGAAGTGTTCCTTCCTCTTCACATTTCTGGAGTAGTTAGAGAAAGATAAGCATTAACCCTTCTTTAAAATTTTTGATAGAATGCTTCTGTATAGCCATCTGGTCCAAAATTTTGTTTTTTGGCAGTTTTATTTTGTTTTTGTCTGATACTGGTAATTCAGTTCAGTTCAGTTCAGTCGTTCAGTCATGTCTGACTCTTTGAGACCCCATGAATGGCAGAACGCCAGGCCTCTCTGTCCATCACCATCTCCTGGAGTTCACTCAAACTCACATCCATCGAGTTGGTGATGCCATTCAGCCATCTCATCCTCTGTCGTCCCCTTCTCCTCCTGCCCCCAATCCCTCCCAGCATCAGAGTCTTTTCCAGTGAGTCAACTCTTCACATGAGGTGCCCAAAGTACTGGAGTTTCAGCTTTAGCATAATTCCTTCCAAAGAACACCCAGGATTGATCTCCTTCAGAATGGACTGGTTGGATCTCCTTGCAGTCCAAGGGACCCTCAAGAGTATTCTCTAACACCACAGTTTAAAAGCATCAATTCTTCGGCACTCAGGTTTATTCACAGTCCAACTCTGGTAATTGGTCTGTTCATATTTTTTATTTGTTTTTGTTTCAGTCTTTGAAGAGTATAAATTTTTAGGAATTTGTGCATGTTTTTCTTGGTTGTCCATTTTATTGGTGTTTTTATTTTTTATTTCTATTCTGATCTTTATTATTTTATTCTTTCTTCTTGTTTTGAGATTTGTTTGTTCTTTTTCTAATTCTTATGGGTAGAAAGTTAAGTTTATTTGAGATTTTTTTCATGTTCTTGAAGTAGGCTTGTTGTGCGGTAAATTTCCCTCTTAAAACTTCTTTTGATATGCCTCATAGATTTTGCAAAGTTGTATGCCTATTTTCATTACTTCAAGTCATTTTTGTTTTCCTCTTTGATTTCTTTGTTATCAGTTGATTTTTGGTAGAATGTGGCTTAGTTTCCAGGTGTTTGGATTTTTTTCATTTATTTCCTGTGTTTGATTTAAGAAAAGATGCTCAATGTTATTTCAATCTTAAAATTATTGAAACTTGTTTTGTGGCCTTTGATGTGATCTGTTTTGGAGAATGTTTCATGTGTAGTAGAATAGGATATGTATTCTGTTAATTTTGAAAGGAATGTTCCATCGATGGGCTTCCCAGGTGGCACCAGTGGTGAAGAACCCAATGCAAAAGATGTAAGAGATGTGGGTTCAATCCCTGGGTCAGGAAGATCCCTTGGAGAAGGATATGGCAACCTGCTTCAATATTCTTGCCTGGAGAATCCCATGGACAGAGGAGGCTGGCAGGCTACAGCCCATAATGTTTCAGAGAGTCAGACACAGTTGAAGCGATTTAGTATGCACACATGCACATTCTATAGATGTCTCTTAAGTACATCTGGTATCAGATGCCATTTTGTACATTGTTTTCTTATTGTATGTTCTGTATTTTCTGTATCTTTATTGATTTTTCTGTCTGGATGATGTATTCTTGGTCGTAGAAGAGCCATTCTGTAAGTCTTTTGGTCATTTTCAGAGAAAGTTGCTCTATATGTGGTTGCAGATTTACTGAGTTTGTGGGAGGAGACAAGTTCAGGGTCTTCCTATTCTGTTATCTTGATCCTACTTCCCACTGCCCCTTGTTGGAAAATAAAGCCCTTGCCTTTTGCTGAAAGATGATACAGAAGTCTCAATTAGACAGGAGCCATATAGCATAATGCTTGCCCTTCTCCAGGTGCTGCCATCCCCCCTCCTAGCTACTAGACCAAAAATAAAGTTCAAACCTCAGCATTACCTCGGTCTGCTAAGGGATAAGAGTGAATTATAAGTACATGAACTTTCATTTCTGGCTAATATACTGGCAGGAACCAAGATATTATATCAAGGAGTGGATTCTGAGAGACCTGGATTATGGAAATTAAAATATATACCTGGATAAGGAAGAGTTTTGTTAATATGGGACCACCACAGATGTGCCTCATTTTATTGCACTTTATTTTATTGCACATTACAAATATTGCATTTTTTACAAACTGAACGTTTGTTGCAACCCTATATTGTCAAATGATGTTTAGCATGTTTTAGGAAAAATACTTTTTAACAGAGGTACATAAAAATTTTTTTAGACATAGTACTATTGCACTTAACAGAGTACATCATATGATAAATATAACTTTTATACACACTGGGAAACCAAAAAATTCATGTGAATCACTTTGTTGCAATATTTTCTTATTATGGTGATCTGGAACAGAACTCTCAATATCCCTGAGTTTTGCCTACATTGCGACACAGGATTTAGTATTCTAGCAAGAGCTCCAGGAGAGGATTCTGGTATGCTGTTGGAATGGTGCTTGGAAGCTCAGAACAAGCACACATGGCAGAGTGCCAACAGCAGACCATGAAGAAAAAGATCAACAGGCTCAGAAAGTGAACCCTTTAAATATAAGTTTGCTGTATAAGATCAAAAAACAAAGCCAAAAAGAATTGGTTAACTCATTTCTCAGTAGGTTCCAGGGTACATTCTATTCTATTTACAACGCTGATAAGGAATGTTCTGAGGAGTGGAGTGCCAGGGTGATTTAGACTGTTGAGCTATGTAAGCAATGCCAACAACGGGCAAAACTATCACAAACTGCACCCTCTAGTAACAGTGGGTGTGATGAAATGCTAGGAAACCAGAGGCCAGGGGGCAACACATAGATGTCAGAAGCAAAGTGGATATAATTATAACGGTCAGGATCAGCATGGTAGCTACAAGGCCTACGCACAGAGACATATGGAGACAGTTAATAGAACAGGACGTTCTTAGGAACATGACAAAAAAGTGTCCAACGTGCACTTTTTAATACGTACAATGAAAAAAAATTCAGAATAATTGGGCAGAAAGCTGAGGTCAGCTTCCCTGTAGAAAACCACAGACCCCTGTCCAATCCCCAGCACTAACAAGTCCTTAAACCCACAACCAAACAGTTGGAAACCTGGTTGCATCCCAGTGAAAAAAGACTCTACAAAACTACGGCAAGACAGGCAGTAGTAATTTCCCCCAAAGGACCTCTGATTTAAACCTCAGGTGGCCAAGCCCTGGAGAAGGAGGGGAAACCTGATCTTTTGAGTGTTGTTTATATATAGGTTTAAGTTGATGCCGCTGTAGTTAGAATAGAAATGTGTGAGGACTGGTCAGATGATGAATAGAGCCCTGGCCCATGACTCACTGGCAGTCTTCTCATTGTTCCCTTGACTGTGTAGATTCTTATGTAATTCTGATTTTTCTATAGCTTTCAAATATATTATGTCAAGGATAACAGGTATGCCAAATAAATGCCAGGTATGGTCAAGATTAGATTCTAGGCCAGAAAAAACAAACAAACACCATCTTTTGTTATCAAGGACACCAGAGAGACAGTTGGTCAAACTTAAACAAGATGTGTGACAACAGTATTATATTTTTGTTAACTTCCTGATTTTGATAATTGTACTGTGGTTAAGTTAAATATATTGGAGTATTGAATATTTACAGGTAAGGGAATGGTACATCTGAGATAGAAAGAAATGGTAAAATAATTGGGTAATCTGGGTGAAGTGTATGTGAGAATTCTTTGTAATAATTTTGCAACTATTCTGTAAGTCTGAAATTATTACATAATAAAAACCAAAAAAAACCCAAACATGCAAAAGTTGTAATTCTTCAAAGGAAGATATATTTTTAAAATTCACAGTGGCATTTATACTTTAGTTATTTTGTTGTCTAATCATAATGCTAATATATCTGGTAATATCATAAGCATACCAAACACTTACTTCAAATTCTCCCTGCATTGAAAAGTCTTAACATGACAAGAAAAAATGAGCATAGAAAGCAAGTAGCACAATTTACCTATGTTGGCCCTCTTCCTTTAAGCATATCTGACACAATATATATGGACCACTAAACCAAACCATGGCTGTCCCTATGGTCTTCATGGCTGTCCTCAGTACACTTTCTGATTTGATTTTATGCATGGTTTTCATTTTTGTCTCCAAATTCCATAGAGTCTTCATTGACTGTTCCTTGGATTTGGTGTCATTGGTTTTTTTTGGTCTTTTTATTTATTTATTATTTTTTAGTTTTTTATTTTTTAAATTTTAAAATTTTTAATTCTTATATGCGTTCCCAAACATGAACCCCCTCCCACCTCCCTCCCCATAACATCTCTCTGGGTTATCCCCATGCACCAGCCCCAAGCATGCTGCACCCTGCGTCAGACATAGACTAGCGATTCAATTCTTACATGATAGTATACATGTTAGAATGTCATTCTCCCAAATCATCCCACCCTCTCCCTCTTCCTCTGAGTCCAAAAGTCCATTATACACATCTGTGTCTTTTTTCCTGTCTTGCATACAGGGTCGTCATTGCCATTTTCCTAAATTCCATATATATGTGTTAGTATACTGTATTGGTGTTTTTCTTTCTGGCTTACTTCACTCTGTATAATTGGCTCCAGTTTCATCCATCTCATCAGAACTGATTCAAATGAGTTCTTTTTTACGGCTGAGTAATACTCCATTGTGTATATGTACCACAGCTTTCTTATCCATTCATCTGCTGATGGACATCTAGGTTGTTTCCATGTCCTGGCTATTATAAACAGTGCTGCGACGAACATTGGGGTACATGTGTCTCTTTTAATTCTGGTTTCCTCGGTGTGTATGCCCAGCAGTGGGATTGCTGGGTCATAAGGTAGTTCTATTTGCAATTTTTTAAGGAATCTCCACACTATTCTCCATAGTGGCTGTACTAGTTTGCATTCCCACCAACAGTGTAGGAGGGTTCCCTTTTCTCCACACCCTCTCTAGCATTTATTGCTTGCAGATTTTTGAATCACAGCCATTCTGACTGGTGTGAAGTGGTACCTCATTGTGGTTTTATTTTATTTGTTCATTCATCAGTAATTACTTACTGACTGTATAGTAGCTGCCAAAAAACTGGAAACAGAGTTTTAAAAGATTGGCATAGCCTTTTATAGTTTTCAAACTGCCCTGTAAGTGATATTAATTTCTCTCTAAAAGCACTGGTTTGTAGTCATCTATCTTGATTTGTCACAATTTGAGTATCTTTATGAGGACATTTTAATTCTCAGAGCCCAACTTCATCCCTCTGATCCATATCTTATGCAATCATTCCAGTAACCTGCAAAGGGAAAGTGAATTAAAGTCCAATGAACATTTCAATGAGATTTTTGTCTTCCCAATCTTCTTGACATGTTTCTTGAACAAATTTAAGCAATCAGAGAAAATATGTATATTGAAAATATGTTAAGGTATGCTAGTAGAAAACTATTTCAAGCTAATATCTACACAAGATGGTGTTTTTACAAGCCAAATAGATGTAACACACTAAGGAAATATAAAACAGCAAAAAAAATTTTATTTTTAATATTGCAACATTGGAAACTAATATTAGTCATGTTCCTAGGCTTCCTTTGGGCAATTAGAGGAAATTTGAGTGCTTAGATGTTGAGAGTGTATGGTGAACAAAAGCACTGATTTTTTTCAATGAAGTTATGACTACCCAGGATAGTTTTAACTTATTCCTCTGCCTAACAGAAGAATATTGATCCCTAAAAACTAAGCCTGTTTTTTTTTCATGTTGTATATTTTGTCCAGAGATCTGTCTCATTCCAAAATATATTATTTCATCTTTTTCACACTAAAGAGGAACACAGTCCTATAGGTGAATTAAAATAAATAATACAAAAACTTACTTAAAATTCTATAATTGTCAGAATTGAATAATAGTGGTATTATTGATAAATCCACTCAATCTATATAAAGCACATTGCTTTTCCCCCCAAGAATCATAAAGTGTAAACTTTTGAGTAAATGCTAAAATAATGACAATAAACTTTAATTTAGGCACCTCAGCACTCTATTGAACTGTAAGATATAGTAGAGCTCATTTATTGTATGAAATAACATGCCTGGATCCCTAATCCTTGCCATTTGACTCTGAAATTGATATAGCAACAAATCAGTGAAATTATCTCTCTGTAACTGGCACAACTGCACTCATCTCACACGCTAGTAAAGTAATACTCAAAATTCTTCAAGCCAGGCTTCAACAATACGTGAACTGTGAACTTCCAGATGTTCAAGCTGGTTTTAGAAAAGGAAGAGGAACCAGAGATCAAATTGCCAACATCCACTAGATCATGAAAAAGCAAGAGAGTTCCAGAAAAACATCTATTTCTGCTTTCTTGACTATGCCAAAGCCTTTGACTGTGTTTAGTTCAGTTCAGTTCAGTAGCTCAGTTGTGTCCGACTCTTTACGACCCCATGAATTGCAGCACGCCAGGCCTCCCTGTCAATCACCATCTCCCGGAGTTCACTCAGACTCATGTCCATCGAGTCAGGGATGCCATCCAGCCATCTCATCCTCTGTCGTCCCCTTCTCCTCCTGCCCTCAATCCCTCCCAGCATCAAAGTCTTTTCCAATGAGTCAACTCTTCGCATGAGGTGGCCAAAGTACTGGAGTTTCAGCTTTAGCATCATTCCCTCCAAAGAAATCCCAGGGCTGATCTCCTTCAGAATGGACTGGTTGGATCTCCTTGCAGTCCAAGGGACTCTCAAGAGTCTTCTCCAACACCACAGTTCAAAAGCATCAATTCTTCGGCGCTCAGCCTTCTTCGCAGTCCAACTTTCACATCCATAAATGACCACTGGAAAAACCATAGCCTTGACTAGATGAACCTTAGTCAGCAAAGTAATGTCTCTGCTTTTGAAAATATTGTCTAGTTTGGTCATAACTTTTCTTCCAAGGAATAAGCATCTTTTAATTTCATGGCTGCAATCACCATCTGCAGTGATTTTGGAGCCCCCCCAAAATAAAGTCTGACACTGTTTCTACTGTTTCCCATCTATTTCCCATGAAGTGATGGGACCGGATGCCATGATCTTCGTTTTCTGAATGTTGAGCTTTAGGCCAACTTTTTCAGTCTCCTCTTTCATTTTCATCAAGAGGCTTTTTAGCTCCTCTTCAGTTTCTGCCATACGGGTGGTGTCATCTACATATCTGAGGTTATTGATATATCTCCCGGCAATCTTGATTCCAGCTTGTGTTTCTTCCAGTGCAGCGTTTCTCATGATATACTCTTCATATAAGTTAAATAAGCGGGGTGACAATATACAGCCTTGATGTACTCCTTTTCTGTTTGGAACCAGTCTGTTGTTCCATGTCCAGTTCTAACTGTTGCTTCCTGACCTGCATACAGATTTCTCCAGAGGCAGGTTAGGTGGTCTGGTATTCCCATCTCTTTCAGAATTTTCCACAGTTTATTGTGATCCACACAGTCAAAGGCTTTGGTTTAGTCAATAAAGCAGAAATAGATGTTTTTCTGAAACTCTCTTGCTTTTTCCATGATCCAGCAGATGTTGGCAATTTGATCTCTGGTTCCTCTGCCTTTTCTAAAACCAGCTTGAACATCAGCAAGTTTATGGTACACGTATTACTGAAGCCTGGCTTGAAAATTTTGAGCATTACTTTACTAGCATGTTAGATGAGTGCAATTGTGGAGTAGTTTGAGCATTCTTTGGCATTGACTTTCTTTGGGATTGGAATGAAAACTGACTTTTTCCAGTCCTGTGGCCACTCACAATAAGCTGTGGAAAATTCTGAAAGAGATGGGAATACCAGACCACCTGACCTGCCTCTTGAGAAACCTATATGCAGGTCAGGAAGCAACAGATAGAACTGGACATGGAACAACAGACTGGTTGCAAATAGGAAAAGGAGTACATCAAGGCTGTATATCTTCACCCTGCTTATTTAACTTCTATGCAGAGTATATCATGAGAAACGCTGGGCTGGAAGAAGCACAAGCTGGAATTAAGAATGCCAGGAGAAACATTAATAACCTCAGATATGCAGATGACACCACCCGTATGGCAGAAAGTGAAGAAGAACTAAAAAGCCTCTTGATGAAAGTGAAAGAGAAGAGTGAAAATGTTGGCTTAAAGCTCAACATTCAGAAAACAAAGATCATGGCATCTGGTCCCATCACCTCATGGGAAATAGATGGGGAAACAGTGGAAACAGTATCAGACTTTATTTTGGGGGGCTCCAAAATCATTGCAGATGGTGATTGCAGCCATGATATTAAAAGACACTTACTCCTTGGAAGGAAAGTTATGACCATGCTAGATAGCATATTGAAAAGCAGAGACATTACTTTGCCAACTAAGGTCCATCTAGTCAAGGCTATGGTTTTTCCAGTGGTCATGTATGGATGAGAGAGTTGGACTGTGAAGAAAGCTGAGTGTCAAAGAATTGATGCTTTTGAACTGTGGTGTTGGAGAAGACTCTTGAGAGTCCCTTGGACTGCAAGGAGATCCAACCAGTCCATTCTGAAGGAGATCAGCCCTGGGATTTCTTTGGAGGGAATGATGCTAAAGCTGAAACTCCAGTACTTTGGCCACTTCATGCAAAGAGTTGATTCACTGGAAAAGATTCTGATGCTGGGAGGGATTGGGGGCAGGAGGAGGAGGGGACGACAGAGAATGAGATGGCTAGATGGCATCACTGAATCAATGTACATGAATCAGAGTGAACTCCGGGAGTTGGTGATGGACAGGGAGGCCTGGCGTGCTGCGATTCATGGGGTTACAAAGAGCTGGACACTACTGAGTGACTGAACTGAACTGAATCCATATCAAGAGCAAGGTATGTTCTCTAGATTCCTGAGTAAAGTACATGTTTGGCTATTCTGATGAGATAAAATAACTTGCTCAAAATCTAGGGAATTGGTATTTGGGGATTTTACCACTTCTGCCTTCAACAAATCCATAAGACCCTGCATTTTAGGCAGAACTACTAATGCAAGTTAGTAATAAAATTACTAATGAAATTAAAAGATGCTTGCTCCTTGAAAGAAAAGTTATGACAAACCTAGACAGGATATTAAAAAGCAGAGAAAATACTTTGCCAACAAAGTTCCATCTAGTCAAAGCTATGGTTTTTTCAGTAGT
Source organism: Ovis canadensis (assembly GCF_042477335.2). Lineage (NCBI taxonomy): Eukaryota > Metazoa > Chordata > Mammalia > Artiodactyla > Bovidae > Ovis > Ovis canadensis. The sequence continues at coordinate 12,589,744 of NC_091255.1, forward strand.
CATGTATGGATGTGAGAGTTGTACTATAAAGAAAGCTAAGCGCAGAAGAATTGATGCTTTTAAACTATGGTTTTGGAGAAGACTATTAAGAGTCCTTTGGACTGTAAGGAGATCTAACCAGTCCATGCTAAAGGAAATCAGTCCTGAATATTCATTGTAAGAACTGATGCTGAAATTGAAACTCCAATATTTTGGCCACCTTATGCAAGAACTGACTCATTTGAAAAGACCCTGATGCTGGGAAATATTGAAGGCAGGAGGAGAAGGGGAAGACAGAGGATGAGATGGCTGGATGGCATCACCGACTGGATGGACATAGGTTTGGGTGGACTCCGGGAGTTGGTGATGGAGGGGGAGACCTGAAGTTCATGAGGTTGCAAAAAGTCAGACACGACTGAGCGACTGAACTGAACTGAACTAGTTAAAAAAACAAACAAACAACAAACAAACTTGTATTTATCCCACTGGTGTTGAATTCAAATGGTTAAGGTAGAAAGAAACTCTAGCAATGAATTCATATAGTATTCTCATAGGGATCAAATAAAGTCACCATGTGTATGAGATCTGGCTCAATACTCGCATTCTCTTTTTCTTGAATTCCAATGTTCTTGTCAAGATTTTCTTTCCTGGATTCATAAATTGTTGTATCTATTTCTCATTCTTTTTTATTTTTAAAAATGTGTGATATCTTAACCTTGAATTACGCTGCATTTTTTTCTGTATTTACACTCCCTTGGCATCTTACATATCCTCAAAAGTTTAAATATCATATGCATACCCAAGTTCCCAAATGTTATATCTTTCTCTCGTTCCTCTCCTTGCTCTCCAGACTCATTTATCCAATATGTACCTGACATCTTCACTTGAATACCATATAGTTATATTAAAGTTAACATGCCCAAGACTCTATTCATAAACTTTTCCCTCAAACTTCCAACTTTACCTCTTTCTTCCACATCTCACCTAATGATAATTCAAGCTGTCTACTTTCTAGGAGTACAAATCTTAGAGAGATTTATGGTTATATTGAGTCATCTCTTTCTCAAACCTTTATCCAATATATTCAGAATATACCCAGACCTCACCTCAAAATATATCTAAGATGAACATCATAATTTTTGTGAATAATACCATTAGGATAGCAGCAAAAGAATAAAATACCTAGGAATAAACCAAAAAGTGAGAGATCTGTTGTTGTTCAGTCACTAAGTTGAGTCCAGTTCTTTGCAACCCCATGCAATGCAGCACACAAGGCTTCCCTGTTCTTCATTATTTGAGTTTTCTCAAACTCATGTCCACTGAGTCAGTGGACATCTAAGTGAGTCATCTAAGCACCTCATCCTCTGTTGCCCCCTTCTCCTCTTGCCCTTATTTTTTCCCAGCATCAGGGTCTTTACAAGTGAGTCAGCTGTTTGCATCAGGTGGCCAAAGTAATGGAGCTTCAGTTTCATCATTAGTCTTTCCAGTGAATCAGTTTAATTCAGGCACTCAGTCATGTCTGACTCTTTGTGACTGCATGGACTGAAGCACACCAGGCTTCCTCGTCCTTCACCAACTTCTGGAATTTGCACAAACTCATGTCCATTGAGTTGGTGATGCCATCAACCATCTCCAATAGACAGGGTTCATTTCCTTTAGGATTGACTGGTTTGATCTTGCTGTCCAAGGGACTCTCAAGAGTCTTCTCCAGCACCACAGTTCAAAAGTGTCAATTCTCCAGCTCTCAGCCTTGTTTATGGCCCAACTTTCACATCTATACATTACTACTGGAAAAGCCATAGCTTTGACTATCAGGACATTTCTAGGCAAAGTGATGTCTCTGCTTTTTAAAATGCTGTCTAGATTTGACATAGCTATTCTTCCAAGGCATTTTCTAGCCTGGAAATGCTTTCTAGTCCAGCATTTTTCATGATATACTCTATATAAAAGTTATATAAGTTAAATAAGCAGGGTGATGATATACAGCCTTGACATACTCCTTTCCCAATTTTGAGCCAGTCCATTGTCCCATGTCCAGTTCTAACTGTTGCTTCTTGTCCTGCATACAGTTTCTCTGGACTAGGTTAGGTGGTCTAGTACCCCATCTCTTTAAGAATATTCTATAGTTTGTTTTGATGCACAAAATCAAAGGCTTTAGCATAGTCAGTGAAGAAGAAGTAGATTTATATTTTGGAATTCCCTTGCTCTTTCTATAATCCAACAGATGTTGACACTTTGATCTCTGGTTCCTCTGCCTTTTCTAAATCTAACTTGTACATCTGAAAGTTCTCAGTTCATGTGCTGCTGAAGCCTTGTTTGAAGGATTTTGAGCATAATCTTGCTGGCATGTGAAATGAGTGCAATTGTGCAGTAATTTGAACAATTTTGGCATTGTTTTTCTTTGGGATTGGAATGAAACCTGACTTTTCCGGTTCTGTGGCCACTGCTGAGCTTTCCAAATTTGCTGTCATAATGAGAGCAGCGCTTTAATGGCATTGTCTTTTAAGATGTGAAATAGCTCCACTGGAATCCCATCACCCCCACTAGCTTTGTTCATAGTAATGCTTCCTGAGGCCTATTGACTTCACACTCCAGATGTCTGGTTCAAGGTGAGCAACCACACCATCGTGGTTAACTCAGTCATTGAGAGCTTTTCTGTACATTTCTTCTGTGTATTATTGCCACCTTTTCTTAATTTCATCTGCTTCTGTTAGGTCCTTGCTGTTTTTGTCCTTTATTGTGCCTATCTTTGTATGAAATATTCCCTCGGTAACTCCAATTTTCTTAAAGAGATCTCTAGTCTTTCCCATTCTGTTGTTCCCCTCTATTTCCTTGCATTGTTCACTAAGGAAGGTTTTCTTATCTCTCCTTGCTATTCTCTCAAACTTTACATTCAGTTGGATATATGTTTCCCTTTCTCTATTGCTATTGCTCATTTTAATTTCTCAGCTATTTATAAGACCTCCTCAGACAAACACTTTGCCTTCTTGCAATTGTTTTTCTTGGGAATGATTTTGGAGATCTGTATATGAAAACAATAAAACTGATGAAAGAAATTGAAGAAGACACAAATAAATGAAAAGATGCTCTACGTTTATGGAATGGAAAAAATAATATTGTTAAAATATCCATTCTACCAAAAGCAATCTACAGGTGCAACGCAATTTCTTTCAAAATGTCAATAACATTTTTCACAGAAATAGAAAAAAAAATCTATAGTTTATATGGGAGCAAATATAGAGAGTCCTAACTTACAGGAACACAGGCTTGCCAGTAGAAACAACAATGCAAGGTAGTGCCTGAGTAGAAAAGTCTGAACTGTAATTGATGATTTGCTGGAGGCTCAGTGTAGGCAAAGCTGAGATTTGAAACTCCAAAGGGACCAAGTCTTGAGGGGAACCCCACAATATTGTGAGATTTGCCTGCAGGAGTTTGACCAGGTGTCACAGAAACATTATAGAAAAATTCCATTGTGCTTCCAATAGGAAGAAAAGAAAGGTAACCATTTTAAAAACATGTCAGAACACTCTTCTTAACAAGGTTTGACCTCAGGGGAACTAGTTAACCATAATATCATTTTAACCATATTAGTCTGTTGGATTGACACTGGGCAAGGGGAATACTCAACTGCAGCTGATTCTAGTTTTTCATATGGGAAAAGGAAAATATCTAGCTCCAGTCCACTCTAGCCATTCTGTTACACCTAAGAGGGAAAGGGGAAAAAAAACAAAACAAAACTGAGAAACATGTGAAATTCACATTCCAAAGGCACAGGCTCACTAAAAGACAGAGACCTAATCATAGGTTCCCTACCCCTGCTCCTCACCACAACACTGCTGAAGATCAATTATAGTGGGCCAGTACATCATGTCTGACTATCAAAAAAAAAAAGTATAAGGCATGTGAAAAGGCAAAAAGTACAGTTTAAAGAGACAGAGCAAGTATCAGAACCAGACATGGAATTAGACTGGGAATTTAAAACAGTTACGATTAATATGATAAGGGCTCTAATGGATGAGGTAGACAGCACACGGGATCAGATTTTTATTAACAATGTAAGCAGAGAGATGGAAATCTTAAGAATCAAAAAGAAATGCCCAGTTCAGTTCAGTTCAGTTGCTTAGTCATGTCTGACTCTTTGCAACCCCATGAACTGCAGCACGCCAGGCCTCCCTGTCTATCACCAACTCCCGGAGTTCACTCAGACTCATGTCCATTAAGTCAGTGATGCCATCCAGCCATCTCATCCTCTGTCGTCCCCTTTTCTTCCTGCCCCCAATCCCTCCCAGCATCAGAGTCTTTTCCAATGAGTCAGCTCTTCACATGAGGTGGCCAAAGTACTGGAGTTTCAGCTTTAGCATCATTCCCTCCAAAGAAATCCCAGGGCTGATCTCCTTCAGGATGGACTGGTTGGATCTCCTTGCAGTCCAAGGGACTCTCAAGAGTCTTCTCCAACACCACAGTTCAAAAGCATCAATTCTTCGGTGCTCAGCCTTCTTGACAGTCCAACTCTCACATCCATACATGACCACTGGAAAAACCACTTGACCACTTGACTAGACGGACCTTAGTCGGCAAAGTAATGTCTCTGCTTTTGAATATATTATCTAGGTTGGTCATAACTTTTCTTCAAAGGAGTAAGCATCTTTTAATTTCATGGCTGCAGTCACCATCTGCAGTGATTTTGGAGCCCCCAGAAATAAAGTCTGACACTGTTTCCACTGTTTCCCCATCTATTTCCCATGAAGTGATGGGACCGGATGCCATGATCTTTGTTTTCTGAATGTTGAGCTTTAGGCCAACTTTTTCACTCTCCACTTTCACTTTCATCAAGAGGCTTTTTAGTTCCTCTTCACTTTCTGCCATAAGGGTGATGTCATCTGCATATCTGAGGTTATTGATATTTCTCCCAGCAATCTTGATTCACGCTTGTGTTTTGAGATAAAAAATATACTGTAACAGACATGAGGGATACTTTTAGTGGGTTCATTAGTAAACTGGACATGGTTGAGGAAACTCTGAGCTAGAGGCTATATCAATAAAATCCTCAAAAAGCAAAGAGCAAAGACTAAAAAAATTATACAACAGCATATCCAAAGACTGTAGGACAACTAAAAAGGGTAGTTTTCTACTCAAAATCTTTTGCTAGCATCCTGTTTCAGTCAGAGTGAAAGAGCAAGTTCTTACAGTGGCTTAGAATGCTGTTGCATTACCTGGCCTCATTATTGCTCTGACTTCGTCTCACTCCCTCCACTCCAACCACACTGATTTTTTGCTGCCCCTGGAACACATCCCAACAGACCACAATTGTTCTCCTTGCCTGAAATGTACTCCTTCACAATTAGTGTGGCTTATTCTCATCCTCTTTAAACCTTTGCTCAAACTTCACCTTCTCTGAGATTCCTCGTACATAATTTAAACATGGATCCCCCTCTTTTCCATCTCCAATTACACAGTTTTATTTCTATTCATAACCTTAGCGGATAACTTACTAATTTGATCAACGTGTTTATTTTCTGTCTTCGCACTAGAATATAAGCTCCTCTTAAGGGCAGAGACTGTCATTGATTTTAGTCACTACTATGTCTTCAAAATTTAGAAAAATGCTTGACAGATAACTCAATAAATATTTTCTGCAGGTATAAATGAATTTATTTTTGTATATGAATCACTTCTCTCATCTCTGAATCATCCTAGCAATTGCTCTGACAGTATCCTCTTAACAGAACTCTGAAGCAAAAATGTGTATGTGTAGCAAATTTCACTAAAAATTTTGGTCAGCAGAGAAAGATTAAGTTGTCTCCCAGAAAAGAAGACATTCCTGCTTCAAAAATATCTGCATACATCCTGAATAGGGTTTCCGCCTTAGCTCTGTTTCCCTGCAAGAGCTAATCCTTTGTCATGCAGTTTATTTCCTCCCTCTCACTCTCACCGCCTCACCTCCGTCTTCTCTGCTTTGCTTTCTTGTTGTTTCCCAAGCCCAAGACTTCTTCTAACCTCTTACGCACAGTGTTTAATTACTTCTTTTAGTGCTACCTTTCTTTAGATCTTTCTGTTGATATTGTGTTCACAATTTCAAAACCTAGCCAAGATGTGTTCATAGCCAAAGACAGTCCTCTCCTCAAGAGGAATTTTGGCTCAAGCTGTTTAAAATACAAAATCTGCTTTGCTGCACAAATTAAAAGCAGTACCACAAGGAATTCAAGGATACTTTTGATACCAAGTTTCTCTGGAGCACCAAAACATAGATACGGGTATATCAGCCAAACCGCCCCAGTGAGTCAAGTTGTCAGAATTGCTACAGAAAAATCTCTGTAGATGTTAGTGTCCCACAAATGTAAACATTGTGGTTCTGACCTTGAGAACAATCATTTTGTGACAAAAGAAAGTGAAGTGTTAGTCCCTTCAGTTGTGCTTAACTGTTTGTGACACCATGGACTGCAGCCCACCAGGATCTTCTGTCCATGGAATTCTCCAGGTGAGAATACTGGAGTGGGTAGCCATTCCCTTCTCCAGGGGATCTTCCTGACCCAGGGATCAAACCCAGGTCTCCTACATGTCAGGCATATTCTTTACCATCTTAGCCAAAATGGAAGCCTCCATGGTGTGATACTTGGTTATATCAGATTTGTGAAGAAAGTTGTTTGGTTTTAAAAGAAAACATCAATTTATAAAGACAACTCACATTTGTTAATTAAATTTAAACAAGTCCAAACTATTAAGCCTTTTCATAGTCAAAGCTATGGTTTTACCAGTAGTCATGCAAGGATGTGAGAGATGGACCATAAAGAAGGCTGAGTGCCAAAAGGCTGATGTTTTCAAACTGTGGTGTTGGAGAAGACTCTTGAGAGTCCCTTGGACTGCAAGGAGATCAAACCAGTTAATCCTAAAGAAAATCAGTCCTGCATATTCATTGCAAGTATTGATGCTGAAGCTCCAATACTTTGGCAACCTGATGCGAAAAGCTTGGTCATTGGAAGAGACCCTGATGCTGGGAAAGATTGAAAGCAAGTGTAGAAGGGGTCAACAAAAGATAAAATGGTTGGATGGCATCACCGACTCAATGTACATGAGTTTGAGCAAACTCTGGAAGATAGTGAAGGGCATGGAAGCCTGGTGTGCTTCAGTCCATGGGGTCACAAAGAGTGGGATACAACTTAGTGAATAAACAGCAACAACAAGAGCAACATCCTGCTAAACAATTTATCTTTCTAATTAATCCTTAACATTAATTTAACAGTTTTTAACATTAATTTAACATTAGGTAAGTCACCTTTCAGACTGGCTTGTTTCTCTCCAGTTTTTAGACCTTGTTTCCTTTGACAACTTAGTGTGGCATTTCCTACAATCCTGCCTGAGTCATGGCTCACTCCACAGATTGAGGTATAGAAGCTTTTCTAAATCTGTAATTGACACTTGAGATTACAAATTATTCATTATGAAACTCTTCACAGCATGTTATCTTATTTGAACCATACTGTACAATTGTTCTGTTTATGAAAATAAGATCTTTTAATATATGCCCAAGGAATAATGCTTGAGAAAAAAATATATATATAGCTTTTAAAGTTGTATCCAGAGATGATAACAATAACACACTGCCCCAAGGACCTCAGATTTAAATTAAGAATATTGCTTTTATTGCACTATGAACTATATTTTTTGGCTCAAGTTGAGACATTGAGCAAATAACAATGTTGCTGCTAAGTGCTTTAAAAGGAAACTAAGGTATTTCTTTGTGTAAAGACACCAAAATGGGGGACATACTGTAATCATATTGCATTTCTTAATGAAGCCATAGAGAAATGGAAAAAGAACAAATACATACGTAGATAAAACCCTTAGATATACCATAGACTATCTCATATAAAAATAATTTAATATAGAGTCATCTTTATAACAATCAACATTGCCTCAGGAAGGTAACTTCACAAAATGTTTTATCTGCCATAGAGTGAGTACTGCAGAATTTCATAAAGTCATTTGAAACTCTTTGCAAACAAGGCAAAGTAAAAGTTAGTTAAATTAATAAGTGATGCAATGATTAGCTAGCGAACTGTGTCCAAATGATAAAGCTGGCTGAGCAGGTTAGTTATTTATCAGAACTATAGCTTTTAAATATAGACTTCTCGGTAAGATCACATTTTCAACTCATTTATGACACAATTGACTTTAAGAATCTGTATGACCACTTTCTTATATTTATAAAGGGCCTTGTATACATTTTCCTAATTTTGTTTGTATTTGTGATTTTTAAAAATACATCAGAAAAGATAACACTCTGGTCCACAATGACTGTAAATTATCTGAATATAGAATCACCTTCAACTTCTCTCTGGAGAGGTTTCCTTTGAAATACAACCTAAGTTTTCCTGGGCTCTGTATCATGTGTAGATGTCTAATACAACATGAAAAACAGTTAATGGGTCCTTTTGACTGCCATAAGGAGAATGCTGCTGCTGCTGCTAAGTCACTTCAGTCATGTCCGACTCTGTGAGACCCCATAGACGGCAGCCCATGAGGCTCCCCCATCCCTGGGATTCTCCAGGCAAGAACACTGGAGTGGGTTGCCATTTCCTTCTCCGGTGGATGAAGGTGAAAAGAGAAAGTGAAGTCGCTCAGTCGTGTCTGACTCTTAGCCACCCCCTGGACTGCAGCCTACCAGGCTCCTCTGCCCATGGGATTTTCCAGGCAAGAGTACTGGAGTGGGGGGCCATTGCCTTCTCCGCATAAGGAGAATAGTCAACTACTTTCCTATTCTAAGAGGTTTACTCTAATTGAAAGAAGCATATATAGGTATGGAATCAGACAAATCGGTATGAATCTACTTCATACTCTTGCTGCTGCTACTAAGTCACTTCAGTTGTGTCCCACTCTGTGCAACCCCATAAACAACAGCCCACCAGGCTCCCCCGTTCCTGGGATTTTCCAGGCAAGAACACTGGAGTGGGTGGCCATTTCCTTCTCCAATGCATGAAAGTGAAAAGTGAAAGTGAAGTCGCTCAGTCGTGTCCAATTCTTCACGACCCCATGGACTGCAGCCTACCAGGCTCCTCTGTCCATGGGATTTTCCAGGCAAGAGTACTGGAGTGGGGTGGCATTGCCTTCCCCCTCTGTCATACTCTTGAGGTAAGTTTAAATGTCTATTAAGCTCACTGATACCCCCTCCCCAGTCCACTGAATCCTCCACTGTAAAATGTTTGAGATGTCACCAATCACTCCTGTGAGGATTAAATGGTAGTAACACACAAAGAACCCAGCGCACAGAAAGTATTAAGTGCATCGTCTTTCCATTTTCTTTTCTTGCCCTGAAAAACACACAGCATGAAATTGTCTAATTTAGCCAACAATTGAAATAAATTTTCTCATAGGAAAACTTATATGTTTGCTTTTGTAAAACATCTTGTCCTGTGGCCAAATGAATGGGAAAGCCTAGTGTATGTTTCACTCATATAGAAGAATATTTATTATTTGTGATAATATGATTAGTACCCAGTTGAGTTCAACATGAGTTCAAACAAATATTTCTTCAGCACCAACTATAACAGCATTATTCTAAGCACTCAGGATAGAGAGTTAATGAGCCATAGTCCTTGTCCTTGGGGAGCTGAGGAGAGGCTTAAAGGGGACATGTCAACCTGTTGTTCCAGTTATAGCCACATGATCTAAAGGCTAGCTCCACATTTTTAAAAGCTTAGTAAATTTTTATTTTATTTATTTATTACCTTATTTTATAAAAAAGTAAAACATTTATTCATTTCATTTATTATAAATATACATATTATTTATTATATTTATTATAAATAAAATAAATATATTTGTTTATTTATTTTATATATAATTATTATTTATTATCATTTATTATAAAATATTGCATATTGCATTTTATGTATCTATTTAAAAAGCTTAGTGTGTGTTTCACTCATATGGAAAAATATTTATTATTTGTGATAATATGATTAGTACACAGCTGAGTTCAACATGAGTTCAAACAAATATTTCTTCAGCACCAACTATAACAGCATTATTCTAGGCCCTCAGGATAGAAAGCGAATGAGCCACAGTCCTTGTCCTTGGGGAGCTGAGGAAAGGCTTAAAGCAGACATGTCAAACTGTTGCTCCAATTATAGCCACATGATCTGAAGGCTAGTTCCACATTTTAAAAAGCTTATTAAATTTTTATTATTAAAAAAAATGAATTTAAGTGAAAAAGGTATCTGAAAAATACATGCCAAATAATTTTCTATAGGAAGACCATGTTTTTTTAAAGTCACTTTATCTGAAAAGATATCACAGGAATTTCAAAATATAATTACCATTTTTAATAAACGGCCATAATAACATTTTCACATGTAAAAAGGTTCACCAGTCTCTTAATATTGCCCAATGGCTACTCACTGTCTGAATCACCACATAAATGATACTCTTTCTTTTTCATTGTTTGTTATTTAAAGTCAGAATCCAAATAAGTTCTATTCATTCTTATTGGTTGATAAAGCTGTTATGTCTCTTTAGTCTACAGATGCCCCCCTCTTCCTCTCCTTTCTCTCTATCCCCTTATCTCTTGAGCTTTGCCATTTATTTCTTGAAGGTACCAGGTTGTTCATTTTAAGTGTCTCATATTCTGTGTCTTTTCTGATACTTCCCTGTGGTGCTGTGGTGATGTTCAACAGACGTCTCTGTATTTTCTGTAAATTGGATTGAGAATGTGATCAACTCCAAGTTTTATTTCTTCATGAAATTATTTTGCAAAGGTATTTGGATGGCAGTGTTGTGTCCCCTTAGCAGAAGGTATATATATATGGTTGCTTCTCTTTTTTGTGATAGTGGCAGCCATTACTAATAGAAGTCTCAATCCATTCATCCTTTAGAGCTGAGATATATTCTAGCACCATCCTTTCTTTTTCCGCTATTAGCTAGAATACTTCTATAAAGAGAAAATTATCATCTACTATTTGATTTCCAATGGAAGAGTATATATAAAAAGTCAGGAAAGTGCTTGATACTTAACTTGGCAATTTTAAAATAAGTGAAATCACTATTAAACAGTATCACTTCTCTTTTTAATATTATCATGACCCCATGGATTTTATATAATTTGATATCTTTTAAGTTTACTATGCTTACTAATACTCAATTTGTCCCATTCTTGGCCAATGAAGTTTCTGTGGTTCTCTTGAATCTTTTTAGTACAATAATAAAGTCTATGTTAGTCTGCATGCATTCTGGTCATTGCAAATTAATCCATGCATTTCTTGTACATTTTGTGTGCCAGGCTTCTAATGAGGCTTAGTTCCTTTATAGTGGGAGATGGTATTTAGAGACCACAGAATGTTTACTTAGGTTGCTCATTTCTAGTGAGTTGACAATTGACTCTAAACCTTTCCAGTGTACAGAGTTAAGAAATGTTTTCCTGCATAAAAATAAAATATATTCCCAATACATATCTATACTGATACTTGTAAGTCAGGTTCTAATCTCTTTTATCAAATACACATTTCCCTTTTCTTCTGAGAAATTCAAAATTTCAATATTACTTGAAATCAGGGAGTCCAAACTATTTTACCTTTGTAAACAACCTTACAATGGTTTAGTTACTTAATGTAATTTTAGTGGAGCAGAATTTGAATGGTGCCAAATTCTATTATAATTAATAAAATAACAATGAACACCTACCAAGCTTTTACTGTGTAATATTATTTAAACTTTATAATAACCCCACACAGAGGTATTATTCTCAGTTTATAAGTGAAGAAATTTAAAGTTCAGAGATAGTAATTTGTAGAAGATGACACAATTGTTAATGGGGATCCTAACTGCTGATTTGTCTGACACTTAAAACCCACAAAGTTAACCAATTATTAATGATTATGCTATGATGCCTATTTAATTAACAGCATTCTCCTTCTGTTACAATTATCAATTGATCCAAGACTATTAGCCAGAGCTCTACTGACATTTAGAGAAAGTAAGTGGTACATAAATGAGTATGGTCTCATGGCCTATTATTTCACACATGCTACTTAATTATGTATGCATGTGTGTAACAAGTAGGGCATACCTTGGTAAAGTCAATAAATTTCAGATTGTGGGAGTTGTTTGACCATAGGCTCTTCCTGATGATCTGATATGCTCCTAAGAGGACATTTGTAATGCTTTTCTAAGCAGCAGTTTTAAGGCAATTAGTGGGTTTTATAAACCCTACTTTTACATCTTTTGTTAAAAGAATAGTTGAATTTTGTATTTCCAGGCACTGTTTGAACATAACAATTTTAATTGGCTTTAAAGTTTTAGGAGAGACATGATAATATTCATTTTCAATTGATTTTTAAATGATAAATGTTTATAGAGTATTGTACTTGAATCATAATAGTAAGCATTTAAACTACATATATGCTATTTGTTCCCCTTGCCCCACACTGTAAAGATGGGTGCACAAAATAGAGGCTCTGTGTCTTCCCCTTTCATTAGCTTCAGGAAAAATGATGCAATCTTTTTAAGATAATCAGAAGGTAGTGGTTGTGGTCACATCTCCAAAAGTGAATTTTTAGCTCTTAGGGCAATGAACAGCCTGATGATCATATGTCTCCCGAAAGCCTCCGTTGATGAAACTACATGAGGACTTTTCTGCCACTAGGGGAATAAGTTCCCAGGGGTGAACTGCTTATAGCACCTCCAGCATTACTTCTGAATGAATTACCTGCACCACTTTAGGAGATCTAGGGTGGGAACCATAAAGTTGGATGTGAGTGCAACTATGCAACTATCAGACACAATCCTATGCCATAAGTGATACTATTTTGTGTGAGTTAAAAGAAAACAAAATGATGGGAAATGACTATAGAAGAAGAACTTCCTGCCATAGTTTTCATCAAGTATGCGCTAAAAGTAACAGATTTACATTTTTATGATTAGGACAAAGTAAAGAAAGCTACTGCTATGTCCATGTGCTATTCCATTTTATTCTTGTGTTGTTGCTGTTCAGTCACTAAGTCATGGCCAATTCTTTGAGACTCCATGGACTGTAGCACATCAGGCTTCCCTGTCCTTCACTGTCTCATGGAGTCTGCTCAAATTGATGTCCATTGAGTTGGTGATGATACCTAACCATCTCATCCTCTGCTACCTTCTTCTCCTTTTGCCCTCAATATTTCCAGCATTAGAGTCTTTTCAAATGAGTCTGCTCTTTCAATCATATGACCAAACTATTGGAGCTTCAGCATCAGTCCTTCCAATGAATATTTGGGGTTGATTCCCTGGTTTGATCTCTTTGTAGTCCAAGCAACTCTCAAGGGTCTTCACCAGCACCACAATTTGAAAACATCAATTCTTCAGCTATCAGACTTGCTTATCGTCCAGTTCTCACATCCATGCAAGACTACTGGATAAAAACCAAAAAGAAGAACATAGCTTTGACTGTGTGGACCTTTCTTAGCAAAGTGACGTTTCTGCTCTTTGCAATAAGGAGTTCATGATCCAAGCCACAGTCAGCTCCTACTCTTGTTTTTGCTGACTATATAGAGCTTCTCCATTTTCACTGCAAAGAATATAATCAATCTGATTTCAGTATTGACCATCTGGTAATGTCCATGTGTAGAATCTTCTCCTGTGTTGTTGGAAGAGGGTGTTTGCTATGACCAGTGTATTCTCTTGGCAAAACTCTGTTAAGCATTTGCCCTGCTTCATTCTGTACTCCAAGGCCAAATTTGCCTGTTACTCCAGGTATCATGACATTGTACAGGAAACAGGGATCAAGACCATCCCTATGGAAAAGAAATGCAAAAAAGCAAAATGGCTGTCTGGGGAAGCCTTACAAATAGCTGTGAAAAGAAGAGAAGCGAAAAATCAAGAAGAAAAGGAAAGATATATGCATCTGAATGCAGAGTTACAAAGAATAGCAAGAAGAGATAAGAAAGCCTTCTTCAGCGATCAATGCAAAGAAATAGAGGAAAAGAACAGAATAAGAAATACTAGAGATCTTTTCAAGAAAATTACAGATACCAAGGGAACATTTCATGCAAAGATGGGCTCGATAAAGGACAGAAATGGTATGACCTAACAGAAGCAGAAGATATTGAGAAGAGATGGCAAGAATACACAGAAGAACTGTACAAAAATATCTTCAGGACATGGATAATCACGATGGTGTGATCACTCATCTAGAGCCAGACATCCTGGAATCTGAAGTCAAATGGGTCTTAGCATCACTACGAATAAAGCTAGTGGAGGTGATGGCATTCCAGTGGAGCTATTTCAAATCCTGAAAGATGATGCTGTGAAAGTGCTGCATTCAATATGCCAACAAATTTGGAAAACTAAGCAGTGGCCACAGGACTGGAAAATGTCAATTTTCATTCCAATCCCAAAGAAAGGCAATGCCAAAGAATGCTCAAACTACTACACAATTACACTCAACTCACACGCTAGCAAAGTAATGCTCAAAATTCTCCAAGCCAGGCTTCAGCAATACATGAACCATGAACTTCCTGATGCTCAAGCTGGTTTTAGAAAAGGCAAAGGAACCAGAGATCAAATTGCCAGCATCCTCTGGATCATGGAAAAAGCAAGAGAGTTCCAGAGAAACATCTATTTCTGCTTTATTGACTATGCCAAAGCCTTTGATTGTGTGGATCACAATGAACTGTGGAAAATTCTGAAAGAGTTGGGAATACCAGACCACCTGATCTGCCTGTTGAGAAATCTGTATGCAGGCCAGGAAACAACAGTTAGAACTGGACATGGAACAACAGACTGGTTCCAAATAGGAAAAGGAGTACGTCAAGGCTGTATATTGTCACCCTGCTTATTTAACTTCTATGCAGAGTACATCATGAGAAACGCTGGGCTGGAAGAAGCACAAGCTGGAATCAAGATTGGTGGGAGAAATATCAATAACCTCAGATATGCAGATGACACCACCCTTATGGCAGAAAGTGAAAAGGAGCTAAAAACCTCTTGATGAAAGTGAAAGAGGAGAGTGAAAAAGTTGGCTTAAAGCTCAACATTCAGAAAACGAAAATCATGGCATCCGGTCCCATCACTTCATGGGGAATAGATGGAGAAACAGTGGAAACAGTGTCAGACTTTATTTTTGGGGGCTCCAAAATCACTGCAGATGGTGATTGCAGCCATGAAATTAAAAGACGCTTACTCCTTGGAAGAAAAATTATGACCAACCTAGATAGCATTTTCAAAAGCAGAGACATTACTTTGCCAACTAAGGTCTGTCTAGTCAAGGTTATGGTTTTTCCAGTAGTCACGTATGGATGTGAGAGTTGGACTGTGAAGAAGGCTGAGCGCCGAAGAATTGATGCTTTTGAACTGTGGTGTTGGAGAAGACTCTTGATAGTCCCTTGGACTTCAAGGAGATCCAACCAGTCCATTCTAAAGGAGATCAGTTCTGGGATTTCTTTGGAAGGAATGATGCTAAAGTAGAAACTCCAGTACTTTGGCCACCTCATGCGAAGAGTTGACTCATTGGAAAAGACTCTGATGCTGGGAGGGATTGGGGGCAGGAGGAGAAGGAGATGACAGAGGATGAGATGGCTGGATGGCATCACTGACTAGATGGATGTGAGTCTCAGTGAACTCTGGGAGTTGGTGATGGACAAGGAGGCCTGGCGTGCTGCAATTGATGGGGTCGCAAGGAGTTGGACACAACTGAGCGACTGAACTGAACTGAACCAGGTATCCTTTGACTTCCTACTTTTGTATTCCAGTCCCCTATAATAAAAAGGACATCTCTGGGGAAGGGGGTGTTAGTTCTAGAAGGTCTTGTAGGTCTTCATAGAACAGTTCAACTTCAGCTTCTTCTGCATTACTGATTGGGGCATAGACTTGAATTACTATAATATTGAATGGTTTGCCTTGGAAATGAACAGAGATCCTTCTGTCGTTTTTGAGATTGCACCCAAATACTGCATTTTGGACTCTTGTTGACTATGAGGGCTACTTCATTTCTTCTAAGGGATTCTTGCTGAGCACTGAAGAATTGATGGTTTTGAAGAAGAAATAAGCTGAGCATTGAAGAATTGATGTTTTTGAACTGTGGTATTAGAGAACACTCTTGAGAGTCCCTTGGATGGCAAGAAGATCAAACCAGTCCATCCTAAAGGAAATCAGCCCTGAATATTCACTGGAAGGACTGATGCTGAAACTGAAACTCCAATATTATGGCCACCTGATGTGAAGAACTGACTCACTGGGAAAGACCCTGATTGGGAAAGATTGAAGGCAGGAGTAAAAGAGGCAGCAGAGAATGAGATGGTTGGAGGCCATCTTTACTCGATGGACATGAGTTTGAGCAAGCTATGCGATTTGGTAATGGACAGGGAAGCCTGGTGTGCTGTGGTCCATGAGATCACGAAGAGTCAGACATGACTGAGCAACTGAACTGAATTATCTCTGCCTTTTAATATACTCTCTAGATTTTTCATAGCTTTCCTTCCAAGGAACAACTATCTTTTAATTTTGTGGCTGCAGTTACTATCCAGAATGATTTGGAGCCTAAAAAAATAAAATCTGGCACTGCTTCCACTTTTCCCCCTTCTATTTGCCGTAAAATAATGGGACCAGATGCCATAATCTTAGTTTTCTTTAAACTATCATCAAGGGGGTCTTAAGGTCCTTTTCTCTTTCTGCCATTAGAGTGGTATCATCTGCATATCTGAGGTTGTTGATATTTCTCCTGGCTATCTTTATTCCAGCTTGTGATTCATCTAGCCCAGCATTTCACTTGATGCACTCTGCAAATGAGTTAAATAAACAGGGTGACAATATAAAGTCTTGACATACTCTTCATTATTGCTTCTTGATCTGCATACAGTTTTCTTGGGAAGCAAGTAAGGTGGTCTGACATTCCCATGTCTTTGAGAATATTCCACAGTTTGTTGTGATCCGCACAGCCAAAGGCTTTAGTGTAGTCAACGAAGCAGAAGATGTTTTTCTGGAACTCTCTTGCTTTCTCCATGATCCAACAATTGTTGGCTATTTGATCTCTGGTCCCCCTGCCTTTCTAAATCCAGCTTGTGCATCTGAAAGTTCTCTGTTAATGTACTGCTGAAGGCTAGCTTGGAGGATTTGAGTATTACCTTGCTAGCATGTAAAATGAGTGCAATTGTACAGTAGCTTGAACAGTCTTTGGCATTGCCCTTCTTTGGAATTGAAATGAAAACCAAACTTTCCCAGTCCTATGACCACTGCTGAGTTTTACAAATTTGTTGTCACATTATGTGCAGCACTTTAACAGCATCATCTTTTAGGATTTTAAATAGCTCAGCTGAAATGCTATCACCTCCAATAGCTTTGTACATGATAATGCTTCCTAAAGCTCACTTGACTTCACACTCCAAGATGTCCAGCTCTAGGTGAGTGACTATACCTCCATGGTCAAGTAAGTCATTAACCCTTTTGTGTATAGTTCTTCTGTGTATTCTTGCCACTTCTTCTTAATTTCTTCTGCTCTGTTAGTTTCTTGCTATTTCTGTCCTTTATCACGCCCATCCTTCCGTGAAATGTTCCCTTGGTATCTCCAATTTTCTTGAAAAGATCTCCAGTCTTTCCCATTTTATTCTGCTATGAAATGGTAAGGAGTGATAAAAGGCCTGTTAAAATGAACAACACAAAGAAACACAGGGAAACATTCTATTGGTATCATCGGGATACCAACAAACTGGAGCACAACAAACTGTGTGGATCCAGCAAATATTCTATTGTTTCCCTCTGTTGCTTTGTGTTGTTCATTTTAACAGGCCTTCTATCACTCTTTACCATTCCATAGCAGAATTATACCAAGTAGGTAAAATGCACTTCTGGATCCATTTGGTGGTGGTGGTGTTTAAAAATAGGTATGTAGTTGCATGCATTGGGGCTTAGGAGAGAAGGATCATTTTTAAAAGAAGCATTCGAATGCTAATATTATCCAATACTTGTTTAGATATTCTACCGTACTGTCTCATAACAGCTTAAGACAGTTACTAGAATTCCCCACTTTATAGTGGGGAGTTAAATCAACCTTAATAAAAGCTATAGGTGTCACACCTTCAGCATGCAATATCTCATTTAAACCTCACAAAAATTCCTCTAAGGATAGCATTATTATAATCCCCAATTTGCAGATGAAAAATTGAATTCCTTGAAGATTAAATTAATTGGTCAAAGTGACATAATTAGCAAGGATTAGAGATGGGAACTTAACATCTTGACGTTTAAAAGCTCATGTACTACTTAAACTTCAAGCAAATGTGAATACAAGGGCTCAGAGAGGGTAGTTAAATCTAGATAACTTCGAATATGAAATCAAAAGCTCTATTTTCTTGTAGTATGCAATTCTATAGATAGCACAAAATAAGCATATGATAGCTTCACTTACATTACCAAGTACATACTTTACTTTTAAGGCATACTCTGTAATAAATATTAATTAAAATAACATCAAGCAATGATATAAGAACTAAAGAAAGGCAAAATAAAGTTCAAATTTCATAGAATGAACAGTTTATGAAATCAGTAGATTTCATTTTTATCCAAAAAGACAGAAGGAAGTGAAAATAAAAGGGCATTCTAGGTAATTTTTTCCACACCACACTTGAGAGCATTAGAGAAGTTGTCCTAAGATGGAGAGATGAGAGCTATTTCATGTATTACAGTAATATTTCTTCACAGACTCTTCAATGGAGCTTGAAGAATTGAAAGTTGTCTTAAAGAAGTTATTATTTTATCAGTATTAATAAATCTCCCATATGGAGCTTTACCTTACTTAGCTTAAAACTTCCCTAAGTGAAAAAAGAAATCTTTAAGACAAAAACTCTTAGGATCTTTTAGCGCATATGAGCAATATATTCTTCTAAGAAGAGGTATGGTTGTGCTATTTTTATTGTCTTTAAGAAAAATAAAATCCATACAAAGTTAAATTGAAGTTAATTTACTCCAATAAAAACTTTAAATTTTACCTGGAAATAGAAACGTTACATTTTATAAAGTCCTTCTACATAGATGTGGGCTTTCCACGTGGCTCAGTGGTAAAAGAATCCACCTGCCAATGCAGGGGACACAGGAGAAGCTGGTCCAATCCCTGAGCTGGAAAGATCCCCTGCAGGAGGAAATGGCAATCCATTCCAGTATTCATGCCTGGAGAATCCCATGGACAGGGAACCAGTGCACAGAATCACAAAGAGTTGGACATGACGGTATGCACACATGCACTATATTTCAGTTAGGAACTGAGGTACAGAAATCTGCAGGCAGAGGTTGCTGAGATGAACACTTCAGACCTTGTGCATTGTATAAAACTTTACTTACTTATGTTGCTGATTCTGTACATTCTCACATTACCATTAATATTAATGTCAACTGCACTTTCTCCCACTTATGATCCACTCTTGCTAACAACACTTCTCTTCTGTTTATGGCCTTGTATCTCCTTCAGTTCAGTTCAGTCACTCAGTCGTGTCCAACTCTTTGTGACCCCATGAATCGCAGCATGCCAGGGCTCCTGGTCCATCACTAGCTCCTGGACTTCACTCAAAATTATGCCCGTCGAGCCGGTGATGCCATCCAGCCATCGCATCCTCTGTCATCCCCTTCTTCTTCTGCCCCCAATCCCTCCCAGCATCATAGTTTTTTTCCAATGAATCAGCTCTTCACATGAGGTGGCCAAAGTACTGTAGTTTCTGCTTTAGCATCATTCTTTCCAAAAAACACCCAGGACTGATCTCCTTTAGAATGGACTGGTTGGATCTCCTTGCACTCCAAGGGACTCTCAAGAGTCTTCTCCAACACCACAGTTCAAAAGCACCAATTCTTCGGCACTCAGCTTTCTTCACAGTCCAACTCTCACATCCATACATGACCACAGGAAAAACCATAGCCTTGACTAGACGGACATTTGTTGGCAAAGTAATGTTTCTGCTTTTCAATATGCTATCTAGGTTGATCATAACTTTCCTTCCAAGTAGTAAGCATCTTTTAATTTCATGGCTACAATCACCATCTGCATTGATTTCGGAGCCCCATAAATGAAGTCTGACACTGTTTCCACTGTTTCCCCATCTATTTCCCATGAAGTGATGGGACCAGATGCCATGATCTTTGTTTTCTGAATGTTGAGCTTTAAGCCAACTTTTTCACTCTCCTCTTTCACTTTCATCAAGAGGCTTTTTAGCTTCTCTTCACTTTCTGCCATAAGGGTGGAGTCATCTGCATATCTAAGGTTATTGATATTTCTTTTGGCAATCTTGATTCCAGTTTGTGCTTCTTCCAGCCCAGAGTTTCTCATGATGAAATCTGCATAGAAGTTAAATAAGTAGGGTAACAATATACAGACTTGACGTACTCCTTTTCCTGTTTGGAACCAGTCTGTTGTTCCATGTCCAGTTCTCACTCTTGCTTCCTGACCTGCATATAGGTTTCTCAAGAGGCAGGTCAGGTGGTCTGGTATTCCCATCTCTTTCAGAATTTTCCACAGTTTATTGTGTTCCACACAGTCAAAGGCTTTGCATAGTCAATAAAGCAGAAATAGATGTTTTTCTGGAACTCTCTTACCTTTTTGGTGATCCAGTGGATGTTGGCAATTTGATCTCTGGTTCCTCTGCCTTTTCTAAAACCACCTTGAACATCAGGAAGTTCACGGTTCACGTATTGCTGAAGCCTGGCTTGATAATTTTGAACATTACTTTGCTAGTGTGTGAGATGAGTGCAATTGTGTAGTAGTTTGAGCATTCTTTGGCATTGTCTTTCTTTGGGATTAGAATGAAAACTGACCTTTTCCAGTCCTGTGGCCGCTGCTGAGTTTTCCAAATTTGCTGGCATATTGAATGCAGCACTTTCACAGCATCATCTTTCAGGATTTGCAACAGCTCAACTGGAATGCCATCACCTCCACTAGCTTTGTTCATAGTGATGCTTTCTAAGGCCCACTTGACTTCACATTCCAAGATGTCTGGCTCTAGATGAGTGATCACACCATCATGATTATCTTTGTCATGAAGATCCTTTTTGTACAGTTCTTCCGTGTATTCTTGCCACCTCTTCTTAATATCTTCTGCTTCTGTTAGGTCATACCACTTCTGTCCTTTATCGAGCCCATCTTTGCATGAAATGTTCCCTTGGTATCTCTAATTTTCTTGAAGAGATCTCTGGTCTTTCCCATTCTGTTGTTTGCCTCTATTTCTTTGCATTGATCACTGAGGAAGGCTTTCTTATCTTGCTGTTCTTTGGAACTCTGCATTCAGATGCTTATATCTTTCCTTTTCCCCTTTGCTTTCTGGCTCTCTTCTTTTCACAGCTATTTGTAAGGCCTCCTCAGACAGCCATTTTGCTTTTTTGCATTTCTTTTCCATGGGGATGATTTTGGTCCCTGTCTCCTGTACAATGTCATGAACCTCATTCCATAGTTCATCAGGCACTCTATCTATCAGATCTAGTCCCTTAAATCTATTTCTCTCTTCCACTGTATAATCATAAGGGATTTGATTTAAGTCATACCTGAATGGTCTAGTGGTTTTCCCTACTTTCTTCAATTTAAGTCTGAATTTGGCAATAAGGAGTTCATGATCTGAGCAACAGTCAGCTCTCAGTCTTGTTTTAGCTGACTGCATAGAGCTTCATACCATTTACCATATGCCAGATACTGTTCAGGGAATCTTGTAGCTCTTTTTTAGAATTCTGCCTACCACACTTCATTACCTTAATAATACCCAACATCTTGAAGGCATCTTCCCTGAAAGCTCAGCTGGTAAAGAATCTGCCTGCAATGCAGGAGACCCTGGTTCAATTTCTGGGTTAGGAAGATCCACTGGAGAAGGGATAGGCTACCCACTCCAGTATTCTTGGGCTTCCCTTTGGCTCAGCTCGTGAACAATCTGCCTGCAGTGCAGGAGACCTGGGTTTGATCCCTGGGTTAGGAAGATCCTCTAGAGAAGGGAAATGCTACCCACTCCAGTATTCTGGCCTGGAGAATTTCGTGGAGTGTATAGTCCATGGGGTTGCAAACAGTTGGACATGACTGAGCGACTTCCACTTCACTTCACCTTGAAGGCACTCTGAACTAGATCTTGTGCCTATTCACCTAAAAATCTCATAATGTCTTCCCATTGACACGTAGTCTAGTTTATAATAAACTAATTCAAAATAAGGAATAGAAAGCAGAACGTGAAAACATTTCTTCCCAGAAGAAAGTGACTTTTTATGATTGCTCAGAGCAGCGGCTCTTTAGAGAGGCTGGTCACAGTTGTAGTTTAAGTGCAGAACATGCTCTGTGAGGTTTCTTGCAAGATGAACAACACTGAACAATTTTACTTAGAAGCAATTTGTAAATAAGAAAAATAATATTTACATGCAGAACTAGGCAACTTTCTTGTGTTTTCTAATTTTTCTTAACTTTCCTTACTGATAGCATTTATTGTTCATTTATAATGCAAATCTGTCACAATGTGGCAGCTCAAAGCCATTAACATGCTGACAGTCATAGGGGAAGCTTTTATTCTAGCTTGTATGTCATTTTCTGGATTTCTGTTATAAAGAGAATTTTAAAATTCAAGACCGTGTTTGTTTTTATTTATTTTATTCTTTTCAAATGTTAACGGGCTTTCTTTCCAAGAACCTTCTCAAGTTATTCTCCCAAGTTCCAAATTGAATTATCAATATTGAATTCGTGGAATTATATTTTTATTCTCCTCTTTCTGTTTAAGATATTTAGCCTTGTCAACCTTTTCGATAAGTGGCAATGCAAGGATCAGAAGGTAGAGAGTAAGCATTCTCAGAAAAGCTTAATAATAAGGATAGGAAAATTAAGACTCTTTCAACCATGGCAAAAAAAAAAAAGCAATTATCTCATAAATTTAATTAGTATATGCAATCAATGTAAATTATCCTAAGCAGAATCTTTACAAAAAGGATTTGAGCAGGAAATACTTAACACAGTTATCTTATTTGGTTGACATAAGCCTAGTATTGCACTAGACATGCAAGTATTTTAAAATTTTGATATTTTTTCATTGTATGAGAACTAACTCTGAGTTGGACAGACATTCCATAAGACTTCTAGGAGACGAGAAACTTATTTTGAATCTTAAATTACAGGTTTTAGCATATTGACTTCCCTCTCTCCACATTTTTATAGTCTATAATTTGTTTATCAGTTTTATTTATGTAAATCTTGAGCCTTCCCAAATTCACTTAGAGATAAGCAAGACAAGTTTTAGAAATAAATGGTATAATAATTCTTAGACTTTGCATAAATTTCTTGTGCATGAACTTAAAAGCAGACGTAGGGGAAAAATACTTCTCAAAGTGTAATCCATAGTAAATTTTAGCAAACAAAAATTTTTTTAGGACTTTTTATTGGGAAATCTTGCTTCCATTACCATGGTTGAGTCTACCTTTCTAGAGTTCATGTTTATACATGTCAATTTTAGTGCACACTCTCTTCTTAATTAGTGAATATTGCTCATAACTGAAGAAAGAAGCAACTATTATGAAGATTAGTGCCTAAATAACTGAAGCAAATGTTTCAGCATATTGGATATTTCTAGCAAATGAATAGTCAAGGGATAAAAAGTATAAAATTAATTCTCTAAGAGAAAACATTTTCTTAATCGCTCTTTTTGTGTTAGTCAATCAAAATCTACAGTCAGTGTTTTCTACAGTCAGTGGACTTTTGTTTGTTAGGAGGTGAGGGTTACATTCACTGTTAACTGATTTGTTCACATATATTTTATTTCTTTGTCAACACAAATTTCTCATGAATTGTATAAATCCTTGTTTATGAGAATATTTTCTAAAGTTCAAAGAAAAATTTTAATTTGAAAAAAATTTATTTAGATAATTCATTTTAATTACTCTTGCCAACTTAGTCAATGTATCCTGGATCAATGAATCAATGTTAATCGCTTAACTATGTTCTTAGTGCTTCTTCTCTGATTTCCCAACTAATCAAAACAAACAGCTTATCCTATTTCACTGCTCTCAATGTCTTTCATAACTATTCTGTGATGTTTAAAGTTGCAGATAATTCACATATGAAATATGCTTATCTTAAATGTATGCAATTTCTTAAAATTCTCTGCCTTCAATGAAACCTGAAATTTAATTTAAAGCAAAGTTCAAAATAAGATCTGTATAGCATCCATGCCAGTACTTTCACTTTGAAGATTTATGACCCGCTACAGCCTAGCATTAAAAAAAAAAAAAGAATGAAAAGAGTAAACATCAGAAAGAAGGGATTTTAGCTCAAAATATGTTGAAAACTCATGAGAAGTTATCCATCTGCTTTGAATGAATCCAGGCATTCCAGTCTTGACAAATTGCTTCTCAGAATAATGAATTTAAAGGTATTATTTCAAGCCCACTATCATTATTCTTGGAACAACACCGGAAATGTCAATAATGTCATGACCAAAGACAGATACACAGTTCCATTTCCAAAAAGGTAGATTCTGGAAACTTGTGTGATATTTTTAATAAGTTTGAGAACCAATTGCTAAAGTAAAGGACAATGACCATATAGGATGAAAAGAAAAGATTATTGAGTATCAGTATGAGTTCCCTGGGAGGAAACCAATCCAAGTAACATAAAATTGCTCCACTGGCAGCATCTGATGGCAGGATGCCTCACAGGAAGTTCTTCACTCCCAGCCATGAGTCCCTGGGCTACCTGCCCTAGAATTACAGCCACTGGCACCACAGGAAGATGAAGAGCTTCCTCAAGAATGACTTCTAAGCTTGTGAACCTCACAGCCTTCCTCAACTACAAGGCTGGCAGGACCCACATTGTGGGGCAGATTGATATGCCAGAGTCCAAGGTGAACAGGAAGGAAGTTGTGGAGGCTGGACCATAGTGGAGATGCTGCCCATTGTCACTGTGGGCCTTGTAGACTACATGGAAACACATAGAGGCCTCTGGACCTTTGAGAACATCGTTGTTGAGCATATTAGCAACGAGTGCAAAAGGCCCTTCTATAGGACCTGGCATAAAACTAAGAAGGCATTCACCAAATAGTACAAGAAGAGGCAGGATATAGATGGCAAGAAGCATCTGGACAAAGACTTCAGCAGCATGAAGAAGTACTGCCAGGTCATGCATATCATCGCTAGAAGGCCAGAAGGCCTACCTCAGGGACATTCAGGTTAACAGAGGCACTATGGCCAAAAGCTGAGCTATGCCCATGTGAATCAAATGCTCGGCAGTATCAGGTGATTGATGTCATTAGAGTGACCAAGGGCAAAGGCTACAAGAGGTGACTAGCTGTTGGCATACCAATAAGCTACCATGTAAGGCCCACCAAAGACTGTACAAGGTTGCCTTCTTTGAATTGTATTATCCTGCTTGGGTAACCGTCTCTATAGCTCCGTTTGGGCAGAAACGCTACCATCACATCAAGATCAACAAGAAGATCTACAATATTAACCAAGGATACTTCATCAAGGAGGGAAAACTGATCAAGAACAATGCCTCTACTGATTATGATCTATCTGACAAGAATATCAACCCCCTGGATGGCTTTGTCCACTGTGATGAAGTGACCGATGACTTTGTTATGCTCAAAGGCTGCATGATAGGAACCAAGAAGCAAGTGCTCCCCTGCAAGTCCTTGCTGATGCAGACCAAATGGTGGGCCATAGAGAAGATGGCTCCAAGTCTATTGATCCCACCTCCAAATTTGGCCTTCACAGCTTCCAGGTTGTGGAGGACGAGAAAACATTCATGAGACCACTCAAGAAGGACAGAATTACAAAGGAAGAGGGGGCCTAATGTCAGAACAGATTGCACAACTGGTAGTATCTCAATAAAATTATTTTCCAGTGCAGAAAAAAAAAATGTAAAAATGCTCTTTCTCGCACAAAGAAAAATATCATATAAAACTCTTGAAAATAAAGTAATAAATATTATTTTGAGCAATAGTACTCTTAAGAGGATTACTGAAGTATTGATTAATGGCTATTGATGATCCTGAATAAAACTTCTACCATAGCACTAGAGTTTTCTGCCTCTGTTGGCACTATTTAATCACTGATTGGATGAGAAAAATGGTTTTGAAGCCACATATTAATTTTAATATCAGTTAGATATCTAAAGCTGCAAAGATTTGTTAGAGTGATATTCTAAAACAGCTAAAGGCCCTTGAACCAAAATCAACAAGGCAATGATTACATATATACAAAAATAATCTAAGAAGTCATACACAGTCCACTATGAAAATTCTGGTTTCATAGTTCAATTCAGTTGCTCAGTCATGTCTGACTCTTTGCGACCCCATGGACTGCAACATGCCAGGCTTTCCTGTCTATCACCAACTCCCAGAGCTTGCTCAAACTCATCTCCATTGAGTCAATGATGTCATCCAGCCATCTTGTCTTCTATCATCCTTTTCTCCTCCTTAATCTTTCTAAGCATCAAGGTCTTTTCCAATGAGTTGTCTCTCACAACAGGTGACCAAAGTATTGAAGAGTCAACAAAATACTTCCGGTGAATATTCAGGGTTGATTTCCTTCAGGATTGACTGGTTTTATCTCCTTGTTGTCAAAGGGACTCTCAAGAGTCTTCTCCAACACTGAAGCTTGAAAGTATCAATCCTTCAGTGCTCAGCCTTCTTTATGGTCCAACTCTCACATCCATACATGACTACTGGAAAAATCATGATGTCACCAAGTAGATGGGATTTAATGCTAACGAAGAATACAAAAAGAAACTATAGAATAGAAAAATGGAAGAAATAGAGCTAAACTTGAGACATTTTAACATTTTGAAGTCAAATAAAGAGATAAAGCAGTTTGAGAAGGAGGAATAAGAGGAAAAGTCAGGAGAATATGGTGCTGCAGAGATAAGAGATCATTTTGACAATGAAGAACTGAGACTTCCCTGGACTAAGACTCTGCATTCCCAGTGCAGGAAAACTAGGTTCATTCCCTGGTCAGGGAACTACATCCCACATGTTGCAACTAAAGACCCTGTGTGCCACAACTAAGACTTCTATGAAGCCGAATATTTTTTTTTCTTTTAATGAAGAAGTGATCAGCTAAGTGAGATATTGCCAAGAGGTTAGGAAATGGCAATCCACTCCAGTAGTATAGGTTGGAAAATCCCATGGACAGAGGAGCCTGGTAGGCTACAGTCCATGGGGTTGCAAAGAGTTGGACATGACTGAGCGACTTCACACACTTTCACCCACTTAAGTAAGATGAGGAAAAGTAAGTGACCATAGAATTTCTACTCACCACAGAGAATAAGATAATACAGACCATCTCATCCACTAATAACTGCTGCTGCTGCTGCTGCTGCTGCTAAGTCACTTCAGTCGTGTCCAACTCTATGTGACCCCATAGACGGCAGCCCACCAGGCTCCCCCGTCCCTGGGATTCTCCAGGCAAGAACACTGGAGTGGGTTGTCATTTCCTTCTCCAATGCATGAAAGTGAAAAGTGAAAGTGAAGTTTCTCAGTCGTGTCCGACCCTTAGCGACCCCATGGACTGCAGTCCACCAGGCTCCTCCATCCATGGGATTTTCCAGGCAAGAGTACTGGAGTGGGGTGCCATTGCCTTCTCTGCCACTAATAACTATAAGAAGTAAAATATTAAAATAATATGCAATACCTAGTGATAAACCTGACAATAGACAAGCAAGACCTATACACTGAAAACTACAAAATATCACAGAAAGAAACTGAAGGACATGTAAATAAATGGAGAGATGAGAGAGACAATTCATTCATCTTTTGGGAAATTTAATGATTTTAAGATGTCATTTTCCTCAAATGGATCTATAGCTCCAATGGCCATTCCAATCAAAATTCTAGCAGGCTTTTATTTATTTTTTTGGTAAAAAGTTGGAGAGTTAATCCCAACATGCATTTAGAAATGCAAAGGATCTACAATAGGCAAAACAAATTTGACAAGGAAAACTTTGGAAGATTTATATTATCTGATTTCAAGAGTTATTTTAAAGTTTAAGTGAATAAGACGGTGCAGTCTTATATATAGTTAATATATATATATATATATATATATATATATATATATGTACAGTCTTATGTAAAGTTTAAGTGAATAAGACAGTGCATCAAGAGAAGCAAATGAATTCAGAAGCAGAATGGAGAGTCCAGAAATACTCCCATACAAATGAGGTCAGTTGTTTTTCAACAAAGTTGCAAAGGCTGTTCTGTAGAGAAAGAATAGTCTTTTCTGTAAATATTGCTGTACTTTTTTGGGAGTCCATCTTAAAAATATAAAGTGAATTTCAATCCATTCTTTGTATGATTTTCAAACATTATTTTATGGTATATAGTAAACCTAAATTCAAGAATAAAAACTGTAAAACTTCTAAAAGAAAATAAGAGAAAATCTTTAGTTAGACAATGATATGTATGTGTGTGTTTGCTCAGTCACTTCAGTCGTGTCCAACTTTTTGTGACCCTATGGACCAGAGCCTTCCTGGCCCGTCCATCCATTGGATTCTTCAAGCAAGAATACTGGAGTGGGTCACCATGCCCTCCTCCAGGGGATCCTCCTGACCCAAGGATGGAACATGTGTGTCCCGTGTAACCTGCATTGCAGGCAAACTCTTCACCACTGAGTCACCAAGGAAGCCCCAGGCAATGCTATATAAGACATCAAAAGCAATATCTAATTAAAATTGTTAAATAACACTTCATCAAAGCTGAGAATATCTGCTCTTCAAAAGACAAAGAATTAAAAAAACAAGCCCCAAGTTTGACGGAAATATTTTAAAATTATACATTTGATCAAGTATTTATATCCAGACTATATTTAAATGGAAGGACGACTCTCAATACTCAATAATAGAGGGCTTCCCTGGTTCCATGATTGAGAATCCATCTGCCAGTGCAGGGGATGCAGATTATATTTCTGGTCTGAGAATTAAGATCTCACATGGTGTGGGAAAACTAAGACCATGCACCACAACTGCTGAGCCCTCGTGCCACAACTATTGAAGTCCACACACCCTACAGACTGTGCTCCACAGCTACAGAGTAACTCCTGCTTGCTACAGCTAGAGAGAGCCTGTGCACAGCGACAAAGAGCCCCACTGTACTGAAGACTCAATGTAGACAAAAATAAAAATTAAATTAAAACACTCAGACACACACATACAAAAACTTAATAATAAGTATACACAACTGAATAGCAAATAGGCATAAGACATAACAAAAAACTTCACTAAGGAAGATATATAGCTGGCACGCAAGTAAATGGAGAGTTATTCAATATTAATCATCATCAGGAAAATGCAAATTCAAACTGTAATCAGATATCACTGAATACCAATTAAACCAGCTAAAACTTGAAAGTGAATATATCAGCTGTTGGCAAAAAGAAAAAAAAAAAAAAGTGAGACAATTGAAACTCCATACAAAACTCACAGGGATGTACAACCAGTTTGAAAATAGTTTGACACTTTAAAAATTATACATACACCTACCATCAGACTCAATCATTCTACTCCTAGATGTTTACTCATGAACATGTATGCACACTCGGTCACCCAACTGTTTCCAATTCTTTGTAATCCTATGGACTATAGCCCATCAGGCTGCTCTGTCCATGGGATTTCCCAGGCAAAATTCAGGAGTGGGTTTCCATTTCTTCCTTGAGGGGATCTTGCTAAATCAGGGATGGAACCTACATCTTCTGCATCCCCTGCATTGGCAGGAGGATTCTTTACCACTGTGCCAACTGTGAAATGAAGACAAATGTCCACACAAAAACATGTGCAGGGATGTCTATGGAATCTATAACAGCCAAACTTATAAACAACCCAATGCCTATAAAAAGATTAGCAGATAAAGAAATTGTGACACATTCACACAAAAAAAATGCCTTTCAGCAATAGGAAAGCATGAACAATGAATGAAGAATTATTTTCAGATAGCTATATACTTATTTTTTAAAAAATTTAGCTTTTAAAACAGATGAAAACAGTTATATCACCCCTTGGTAATCTTTCCAAGAGAAATTTTTCTTTTTCATCAAGCTATTCTTCACATTCACTGAAAGATTTTTGTTGAACAACAATGAGACATTGTTTTGGGGAGATGGGCATAGAAACAAAAATTTGTAATAAATTTAGATAGGTACATACTTATTGGGGCATCAGAGGGCAGACACACTGAAACCATAATCACAGAAAACTATTCAATCTAATCACACTAGGACCACAGCCTTGTCTAACTCAATGAAACTAAGCCATGCCAGTGGGGCCATCCAAGACGCACAGGTCATGGTGGAGAAGTCTGACAGAATGTGGTCCACTAGAGAAGGGAATGGCAAATCACTTCAGTATTCTTGCCTTGAGAACCCCACGACCAGTATGAAAAGGCAAAATGATAGGATACTGAAAGAGGAGCTCCATAGGTCAGTAGGTGCCCAATATGCCACTGGAGATCAGTGGAGAAATAACTCCAAAAAGAATGAAGGGATGGAGCCAAAGCAAAAACAATACCCAGTTGTAGATGTGACTCGTGATAGAAGCAAGGTCCGGTGCTGTAAAGAGCAATATTGCATAGGAACCTGGAAAGTCAGGTCCATGAATCAAGGCAAATTGGAAGTGGTCAAACAGGAGATGGCAAGAATGAACAGGGACATTCTAGGAATCAGAGAACTAAAATGGACCGGAATGGGTGAATTTAACTCAGATGGCCATTATATCTACTACTGTGGGCACGAATCCCTCAGAAGAAATGGAGTAGCCATCATGGTCAATAAAAGAGTCTGAAATGCAGTACTTGGATGCAACCATTCAATGTCACAGTAATCCAAGTCTATGCCCCAACGAGTAACGCTGAAGAAGCTGAAGTTGAACGGTTCTATGAAGACCTACAAGACCTTTTAGAATTAACACCGAAAAAAAGATATCCTTTTCATTATAGGGGACTGGAATGCAAAAGTAGGAAATCAAGAAACACCTGGAGTAACAGGCAAATTTGGCCTTGGAATATGGAATGAAGCAGGGCAAGGATTAATAGAGTTTTGCCAAGAAAATGAACTGGTCATACAAACACCCTCTTCCAACAACACAAGAGAAGTCTCTACACATGGACATCACCAGATGGTCAACACAGAAATCAGGTTGATCATATTCTTTGCAGCCAAAGGTGGAGAAGCTCTATACACTCAACAAAGACAAGACCAGGAGCTGACTGTGGATCAGACCATGAACCCCTTATTTCTTCAGAATTAAATTGAAGAAAGTAGGGAAACCCACTAGACCATTCAGGTATGACATAGATCAAATCCCTTATGATTATACAGTGGAAGTGAGAAATAGATTTAAAGGCCTAGATCTGATAGATAGAGTGCCTGATGGATTATGAACAGAGATTTGTGACAATGTACAGGAGACAGGGGTCAAGGCCATACCCATGGAAAACAAATGCAAAAAAGCAAAATGGCTGTCTGAGGAGGCCTTACAAAAAGCTGTGAAAAGAAGAAGGCAAAAAGCAAAGGAGAAAAGGAAAGATATAAGCATCTGAATGCAGAGTTCCAAAGAATAGCAAGAAGAGATAAGAAGCATTCCTCAGCGTTCAATGCAAAGAAATAGAGGGAAATAACAAAATGGGAAAGACTAGAGATCTCTTCAAGAAAATTAGAGATACCTAGGGAATATTTCATGCAAAGATGGGCTCGATAAAGGACAGAAATGGTATGGACCTAACAGAAGCAGAAGATATTAAGAAGAGGTTGCAAGAATACACAGAAGAACTATACAAAAAAGATCTTTATGACCCAGATAATCACGATGGCGTGATCCTGGAATGTGAAGTCAAGTGGGCCTCAGAAAGCATAACTATGAACAAAGCTAGTGGAGGTGATGGAATTCCAATTAGGTTATTTCAAATCCTGAAAGATGATGCTGTGAAAGTGCTGCACTCAATACGCCAGCAAATTTGGAAAACTCAGCAGTGGCCACAAGACTGGAAAAGGGCAGTTTTCATTCCAATCCAAAAGAAAGACAATGCCAAAAAATGCTCAAACTACCACACAATTGCACTCATCTCACATGCTAGTAAAGTAATGCTCAAAATTCTCCAAGCCAGGCTTCAGCAATACGTGAACCGTGAACTTCCAGGTGTTCAAGCTGGTTTTAGAAAAGGCAAAGGAACCAGAGATCAAATTGCCAACATCCACTGGATCATCGAAAAAACAAGAGAGATCCAGAAAAACATCTATTTCTGCTTTATTGACTATGACAAAGCCTTTGATTGTGTGGATCACAATAAACTGTGGAAAATTCTAAAAGAGATGGGAATACCAGACCACCTGACCTGCCTCTTGAGAAACCTATATGCAGGTCAGGAAGCAAGAGTGAGAACTGGACATGGAACAACAGACGGGTTCCGAATAGGAAAAGGAGTACGTCAAGGCTATATATTGTCACCCTGCTTATTTAACTTCTACGCAGAGTACATCATGAGAAATGCTGGACTGGAAGAAACACAAGCTGGAATCAAGAATGCCGGGAGAAATATCAATAACCTCAGATATGCAGATGACACCACCCTTATGGCAGAAAGTGAAGAAGAACTAAGAAGCCTCTTGATGAAACTGAAAGAGAAGAGTGAAAAAGTTGGCTTAAAGCTCAACATTCAGAAAACGAAGATCATGGCATGTGGTCCCATCACTTCATGGCAATTAGATAGGGAAACAGTGGAAACAGTGGCAGACTTTATTTCTTGGGCTCCAAAATCACTGCAGATGGTGATTGCAGCCAAGAAATTAAAAGACGCTTACTCCTTAGAAGAAAAGTTATGAGCAACCTAGATAGCATATTGAAAAGCAGAGACATTACTTTGCCAACAAATGCCCGTCTAGTCAAGGCTATGGTTTTTCCAGTAGTCACGTATGGATGTGAGAGCTGGACTGTGAAGAAGGCTGAGCACCAAAGAATTGATGCTTTGAACTGTGATGTTGGAGAAGACTCTTGAGAGTCCCTTGGACTGCAAGGAGATCCAACCAGTCCATTCTGAAGGAGATCAGCCCTGGGATTTCTTTGGAAGGAATGATGCTAAAGCTGAAACTCCGGTACTTTGGCCACCTCATGTGAAGGGTTGACTCATTGGAAAAGACTTTAATGCTGGGAGGGACTGGGGGCAGGAGGAGAAGGGGACTACAGAGGATGAGATGGCTGAATGCCATCACTGACTCAATGGACGTGAGTCTCAGTGATCTCTGGGAGTTGGTGATGGATAGGGAGGTCTGGCATGCTGTGATTCATGGGGTCGCAAAGAGTTGGACACAACTGAGCGACTGAACTGAACTGAAGGGCAAATACTGAGTGCTTTATAAAAGAAACTTTTGTTTTATATACTGTTTAATCTTTTAAATCTACAGGTTTTATGTGTTAATAAACTAATTAAAACATTTTAAATAAAGTGGTTCTTTGATTAAAATTATTTTCCATTTATTTCCATTTATTTTCCATTTATATCTATAAAAAACAAAAAATAAGTATATCAGTTCAGTTCAGTTCACTTGCTCAGTCATGTCCGACTCTTTGTGATCCCCTGAATCGCAGCATGCCAGGCTTCCGTGTCCATCACCATTTCCCGGAGTTCACTCAGACTCACGTCCATCGAGTCAGGGATGCCATCCAGCCATCTCATCCTCTGTCGTCCCCTTCTTCTCCTGCCCCCAATCCCTCCCAGTATCAGTGTCTTTTCCAATGAGTCAACTCTTCACATCAGGTGGCCAAAGTACTGGAGTTTCAGCTTTAGCATCATTGCTTCCAAAGAAATGCCAGGGCTGATCTCCTTCAGAATGGACTGGTTGGATCTCCTTGCAGTCCAGGTGACTCTCAAGAGTCTTGTCCAACACCACAGTTCAAAAGCATCAATTCTTGGGCGCTCAGCCTTCTTCACAGTCCAACTCTCACATCCATACGTGACTACTGGAAAAACCATAGCCTTGACTAGATGGACCTTAGTCGGCAAAGTAATGTCTCTGCTTTTGAATATGCTATCTAGGTTGCTCATAACTTTTCTTCCAAGGAGTAAGCATCTTTTAATTTCATGGCTCAATCACCATCTGCAGTGATTTTGGAGCCCCCCAAAAATAAAGTCTGCCACTGTTTCCACTGTTTCCCCATCTATTTCCCATGAAGTGATGGGACCAGATGCCATGCTCTTCGTTTTCTGAATGTTGAGCTTTAAGCCAAATTTTTCACTCTCCTCTTTCACTTTCATCAAGAGGCTTTTTAGTTCCTCTTCACTTTCTGCTGTAAGGGTGGTGTCATCTGCATATCTGAGGTTATTGATATTTCTCCCAGCAATCTTGATTCCAGCTTGTGTTTCTTCCAGTCCAGTGTTTCTCATGGTGTACTCTGCATAGAAGTTAAATAAGCAGGGTGACAACATACAGCCTTGACGTACTCTTTTTCCTATTTGGAACCTTACCTCTTGCCAAAGATAACCAATATAGTGGGTTTCATGTATATTCTTCCAAACTATAAAATTAATTTATTCATCACCAAATTTCCCCCACATAAAATAAGTTGCCCTATGCAATGATGGAGGTGAGTTTCCTCATCACAGCTAGCCAGATGTCCAAAT
This sequence comes from Ovis canadensis, assembly GCF_042477335.2. Classification (NCBI taxonomy): domain Eukaryota; kingdom Metazoa; phylum Chordata; class Mammalia; order Artiodactyla; family Bovidae; genus Ovis; species Ovis canadensis. The sequence goes on from NC_091255.1 coordinate 12,624,282, forward strand.
GTTATAAAGACTCTCAACACAAAACCTGTACAGTAAGTTCCCTACATACAGACAAATTCTGTTCCAAGAGCTAATTTGTAAGTTCACGTTGTTTTTAAGTACAACAAAATATGCTTAGGTACCCAACTAGCACAATTGGCTATATAGTACTATGCTCTAAAGGTTTATAATACTTTTCATACAAATAATGCATAAAAACAAAGATAAAAAATAAAGAAAAAATGTTAATCTTTCAGTACAGAACTTTGAAAAGTACAGTAATATAGTACAATAGCTGGCATACAGTATAACATCTGGCATTGAGTGAACAAGCCTGAAGAATTACCGACTGGAGGAGGGAGAGGATGTAGGCAATGTTAGAGCTGACAAGTCATCAGCAATAAGAGATGAAGGGCAAGCTGAAATTTCACTCAAGTATGGTGTTGATGTAATGCACATTCACATCTTTGAAAATTTGCAACTTGATGGTTTATATGTAAGATAATTACAGTATTTGTTAGAAATTTGAATTTGGTCTCAAATATGTCTTCCAGGAATATTGTTATGTAACTATATATTTCTACACCTGCAAATAGGTATATTTCATCCACTTTACCATTCTCAAATTGGAGCAACTATTTACAGCCCAAACTCTTAGGACTTTGTATCTTTAAAAATATCTGTATTCAAGTAACACTTCTACTTCTTCATTGTCTTCCAAGACTCCCAGTTCTCATGCTTTTCATAGTTTTATTCTTTTAAGATCTGCAAGTGACAACATAGAAATATTCTGCCATGGCATTACTAATAACCTTTTTCAGAGTGTATTGACACCACTTTTTTGGAATGAAACTAAGCTGTTCTCTCTAAGTGATCTGTTTATAAATATGTGGTTTTGTGATTTATAATAAAAATGTTTATCCCCATTTTTGCACAGAGCTCCTAAAACCCTTAGAATTTCCCAAGTGGTGAGAGTCATAAAGGGTCTTTGGTACTTCAATGAGGTGACTTTTGGACCTAACCTAAGGATGGGGATTCTTTACTGATGGAGCAAGCAAGGGACTGGAGGGTTGAAACTTTCAGTCCCACTTCTCCAACCTCCAGAAAGGGGAGAGGGGCTAGGGGTTGAATCAGTCACCAATGATCAAGGATTAAATCAACCATACCTATGTAAGGAATCCTTCATAAAAACCCAAAATGATGGAGTTCAGAGCCTCTGGGTGTGTGAACAACACATGGATGTTCAGGGGTGTGGCACACCTGGATAGGGCATGGAAGTTCTGCATCCTTTCCCCATGCCTTGCCCTATATTGCTTTCATTTGGCTGCTCCTAAGCTATACCCTTTATAATAAATCCATACTCTAGGAAGCAAAATGTTTCTGTGAGGTATGTGAGCTGTCTTAGCAAGTTAACCAAACCCAGTGAACCTCTGATTTATATAGCCCATTGTTCAAAATTTCAGGTAAGGCAATGGGGATGGATATGATGCTATCCTCAGGTATATAGTTTCAGAATTGAGTTGAATTGGAGGATATCCAGCTGCTGTTTGGACAACTGTTTGCTGTTGGTGTGGAGAAAGCCTCTATCTCCCCTACACTGGACTTGATCCAGAAATCTGAATATGAATCCCACATATGAAAAACCCAGGCAGGGAGGTGGGAGGGGAGTTCAGGATGGGGGACACATGTACACCCGTGGCTGATTCATATCAGTGTATGGCAAAAACCACTACAATACTGTAATTAGCTTCCAATTATAATTCATTAGTTAAAAAAATAGTCAATCTAAGAAAAAAAAGGGAACTTTTATTCCAGCCAGCCTAAGGATTATAACCCTTAGAGATAGTCTTTCAGAAAGTTCTGAGGACTGTTCTGCCTGTTAGAGGTCAAAGCACAGTTATATTAGTTTTTAAGACAAAGGGTTTGTGGACAAGGAAAGTCACCTACCATTCCAGAAACAAAGTATGTTACCCAGCATCCTAATTCTATAAGGATCAAGTCATCAACCACAGTAGTTGCCCACTGACAGGGAAATCAAGATAGAGACAAGCAGAAAGCATTCTCTAATTTGAATACTGTTAGGATGCATATCTAAGGAATAACTTCAAGGAACCCAGATCCTTGCATCTTCCCATATATAGAAAAATGATACAATAATTTACTTGAGATATCTGTTTTTTGTGTGGTTAGCAGTAATCTTCTGATGATCTACTACATGTACTTTTGTTTTTCACCCAGCAAAAATACTCCTATATATCCTGGCATCTCCTGAGAAGAGTTAGTCTTTGGAGCCATTCCTCAGAGCCATCAGAGAGGTTGTCTCCTGGGATATAGTCCTCAGAGAGATGCTCAAGTAAAACTGAACACAGAACATTTAGGTTGTGCATTTTCCTTTGGTAGACAGGTTATACATCAAAGTAACATATTGACCATTTACATAGTCCAACAAGGTGAGTAGCGGATCATCTTAACTCCTTATAAGATTGAGAAATGAATGCTACTAAGGAGTTACTTTGTTGGTGCCAAGAGGAAATTGCCTTTCCATTTCTCTCTTTCTTTCTTTTGACTTTTTTTTCTTCAAGTACATTCCTGTGTGTCCGTGGGGATCTACATAATGCATAATACTGATGCACAGTTCACACTAGATGGGAGGGAATAGTGGCTCAAATGGGCACAGGGAATTTTATATTTAAGAAACTTCTTAGATGGCAGAGGAGTAGGTGAACATGGAGTACATCTCTCTCCACAGATACATCAGGAATACACCTTCAGACTCAGAAGTATGTGCAGAACACCAGCTGAGAACAGACAGTGTACCTGACTGACTAGTGGAAAAGAATATATAGACCCACGCAAAACTCAGTAGGATGAAGATACTAGGGGGAAAACATGAGTGTTAGTTGAATTGGACCTGCCCTCAGTGGGTGGGGGAACTGAAGAAGGGGTCTGATCCCCACATCAGGGCAATTGTCTGAGTCAAAGGAAAAACATTTAAGGCTGAGAGTGAAAAGGCTGATGTGTGGCAGCCTAAATGGAGTGAGACTCAGACAGTCCTTGCCACAGCTATACATATTCCAGACAGGAATGCTTGTCCCCTGGAAGGTGCCGTGGCTGGGAGCTGGAGTTGAGGGATTGTAGAGAAATCCCAGGGTGAGCTCTGCTGTTGACTGCGGAGAGACAGATCGAGGGGATATGAGGGAGGAGACTGTGGTGGGAAATGCCTGTGAAGGAAAGCTGGGCAGCCATGGAAGCAAGGCGATACTGCTGAGTCATGCATAGGGGGTAGAGCCATCACCATAGCTTCTCTCCCCCGACATGCCATCATTGGCAGCTGAACAATAGAGAGGCTGGCCTACCAAGTGCCTGACGAACTGAACTACAGAATAGGACCCCACCCAGGATGCTCCTTTAGGAGCCTGGCACACCGATCTACAGAGTAGGACCCCAGCCGGGGGGCGGGGGGTGGGCACTCTATGTGCCTTATCACTGAACAACTGAAAAGGACCCCCGGCAAGGGAACCCTCCCAGTGCCTGAACAGATGGAGCTACAGAGAAGACTGGCAAAGAGGCCTTTGATCATCAGATACAAGAAGCTTGATAAAAGACTCTAATAGGGCCATAACTCCTTCAGCAGAGGCAGTCCATGTCCCTGAACACTTGGCACCAGAGTCCCTGAAAGCCAAGCAGCTGTGCCACCTTCATGCTCAAATCTCACTAGGGGCAGAGCTGCCTCAGGCAAAAAATGTCTTGCATCTATGCACACAGGTCACTTTGGTAGTGTCCAACTCTTTATGACCCTCTAGACTGTGGCCTGCCAGTCTTCTCTGACAGGAAAGGGGGTTCTCCAGACAAGAATACTGGAGCATACTGGCCAAGGCTAGTTGCCACACCCTTCCAGAACACTATATTTCCTGCTGCCCTAGCCACCAACTCCCCTGAGTACCTGGTGCTGCCAGAACCTGTACAACCTTGCATCACCTCTGCATCTAGCCCTCACATGGGCAAACCCAAGTCCTCCAGGGCAGCCCCAGGAAAGAAATGCAGTGGACGACCCACATGCAGAGGTGGAAACAAAACCACAATTAAAATCCAGGGGCAGTGTGGCTAAGGAAGAAGACCCAAGACATTCCCACCAGCTCTACAAGCTCCAGATTAAATCCGCATGATCAACTAGGCAAGCTCGATGCCTATGGAATAGATAAAAGGTCATTGAGAGCTCCCATGAAAGAAAACGTAATAATTCTGATACTTGTGGACACTGGAGGCAAGAACAAGAGGAGTAGAACCAGATTAGACTCTGAGCTGCCCCCATGAAAGGTCCAGAGATCAGCACAGAGTGGGAGGGCATCCTAGAGAGGTGAGGTGAACTGTGACTCCCAGGGAGGGAAAGGACTCTGACAGCAGTGACTCAAGAAAACCTTTATATTCTTATGTTTTGACTTGTTCTGTGGATTCGTTTGGATTTTTTTTTTTCCCTTTCCCCCCACTCTGTTGTAGTTGTAGATTTTATTCGCACTATGAAATCTAATTAAGGTTTTGAACCTTTTTTTTTCTCAGTCACATTTTTTCTTATTGTTATAAACCTCTGCCTCTACATTGGGCTTTTGCACTTCTCGGGAGTTTTCCTAATTTTTTTTTTCTTTTTTAATTTTAATTTTTAATTTCTTCAACCTATTATTATTTTTTCTACATATATCACTTTTTTTCCTACTGTTCTTTTTCCCTTGCAGTTAATCTTTAATGTATATGAATCTTCTTCATCTACCTCTAATTAACTTTGCACATCTATTCTTTCTTTTCTTTTTCTCCTTTTGTCTCAACATAATTTTTAACTTTAATTGCATTGCTTTATTCCTGACTTGGCACCTTGCTTTAGCTTTTTTTCCACTTCATGATTTAGTTAGTTTTTGTTCTCAACTGAGTAAATAAAATTTTTTATTTCCTTTATTAACTGGGACAGTCTATTGTATTTTATTTTTCTTGGACTGTTTTGACTTTGCTCATGGGTGTATAATACGTGTATATTTCATTATTTTGATTATTATTTAACTGATTTTGTAACTGCTATTTGTCTGGGTTCATCTATGGTTTCTCATTTCTGAATATTTGTTTTAATCTCACTTAGTGCCTTAAAAAACACTTGTGAAAAATAAATAAATAAATAAAAGACACTTGTGAAATCTTTGCTCCTGACCAGAGATCAAGCTCTAAGCCTATGGAGTGGGAGCATTGACTCCAAAACCCTAGACTACCAGAGAACTATCCCTGGGGAGTATCAAATACTGAGAATTCACACAAAAGAAACCACTTGAATCCAAGACCCAGCATCACCCAACTAACAGAAGCATCCTGTGAAGGATGCCTCATCTATACAAAAAACGAAACAAAAATACAAACCCAATCATCAGCAGACATGATTACCACCTCACTCAGCCTTGCTCATCACAGGAAAAACAAGTAAACAAACAAATAAACAAAAAAAACCTCAGCACAAATCTCACCCTATATGTAGCTTACACATACCACTGTACCAAACTTAGGAAGGCAGAAACCAAAAAGAAGAAAGAATTTAACCTTGCAGCCTGGGAAAAGGAGACCTCAAACACAATAAGTTTAAATAATAATAATGAAAAAGCAGAGAAATACTAAGCAAATAAAGGGACAAATGGAAAACGTTTGGGATGTCCAAACGTATGAAGAGGAAATAGGCAAACTCCCTGAAAAAGAATTCAGAATAATGATAGTAAAGATGATTATAAACCTTGAAAACAAAAAGGAGAAAGTGCAAGAATCAATTAACAAATACCTAGGAAAATTAAAGAATAAACATACAGACAAACAACTCTATTATCAAAATTAAAAATGCTCTAGAAGGAATCAGTAGCAGAATATCTGAAGCAGAAGAATGAATCAGTAAGCTGGAAGATGAAATGGTGGAAATGACTTCTGAAGAGCAGAATAAAATAAAAAGAATGAAAAGAACTGAGGATAGTCTCAGAGACCTCTGCAAAAATATAAAATGCACAAATATGTGAATTATAGGGGTTCCAGAAGAAGAAGAGAAAAATAAAGCATGTGAGAAAATTTTTGAAGAGATTATAGTTGAAAATTTCCCCAACATGAAAAGAAAATAGTCAGTCAAGTCCAAGGGGCACAAAGAGTCCCATACAGGATAAGCCCAAGGAGAAACACACCAAGACACATACTAATCAAACTAACAAAGACTAAACACAAAGAAAGAAGATTAAAGGTAGAAAGGGAAAAGCAACAAGTAACATACAAGGGAAACCTGATAAACTTAACAACTGATCTTTCAGCAGAAACTCTGCAAGCCAGAAGGGAATGGCAGGATGTATTTAAAGTCCTGAAAGGGAAAAATCTACAACCAGGATTACCGTACCCAGTAAGGATCTCATTCAGAATTGATGGAGAAATGAAAAGCTTTCCAGACAATCAAAAGTTAACAGAATTCAGTACCACCAAGCCAGCTTGAAAACAAATGTTAAAGGGACTTATATAGTGAAAAAACTCATGCTGGGAGGGATTGGGGGCAGGAGGAAAAGGGGATGACAGAGGATGAGATAGCTGGATGGCATCATCGACTTGATGGACATGAGTTTGCATGAAGATGGTGATGAACATGGAGGCCTGGCGTGCTGCGATTCATGGGGTTGCAAACAGTCGGACATGTCTGAGCGACTGAACTGAACTGAACTGAACTGATAGTGAAGAAATACAAGAGAAGAAAAAAGATCTACAAAATCAACCCCAAACAATTAAGAAAATGACAATAGGAACATATATATCAATAATTACTTTAAATGTAAATGGATTTAATGCTCCAACCAAAACACACAGACTGGCTGAATGGATACAAAAACAAGACCCATATATATGCTGTCTACAAGAAGCCCACTTCAGACTTAAAGAAACATAAAGACTGAAAGTGAGAAGATGGAAAAATATATTCCATGCAAATGGGAAGCAAAAGAAAGCTGGAGTAGCTATCCTCATATCAGACAAAATAGACTTTAAATAAAGAAGATTACGAGAGATAAGGAAGGACATTACAGATGATCAAGGGATCAATCCCAGAGGAAGACATAACAATTATAAATATCTGGCACCCAATATAGGAGTTACCTTAATACATAAGACAAACACTAACAGACATAAAAGGAGAAATAGACAGTAACACAATAATACTAGGAGACTTTAACTCCCCACTCACACCAATAGACAAATCAACAAAACAGAATATTAATAAGGAAACTCACGTATTAAATGATACAGTAGATGAGATGGATTGCATTTATATCTTCAGGACACTCCATCCAAATGCAGAAGAATACACTTTCTTCTCAAGTGCACGTGGAACATCTTCCAGGATAGACCACATCTTGGGTCACAAATCAAACCTCAGTAAATTTAAGAAAATTGAAATCATATCAAGCATCTTCTCTGACCCCAACACTTTGACCCCAAATAGATATCTATTTCAAGGAAAAAAAAACTGTAAGAAACACAAACACACGGAGATTAAACAACACTTTTCTAAATAACTAACAGGCTACTGAAGAAATCAAAAGGGAAATAAAAAAATTCTAGAAACAAATGACAATGAAAACATGACAACTCAAAAATTATGGGATGCAGCAAAAGAAGTTCTAAGAGGGAAGTTTATTGCAATGCAAGCCTACCTCAAGAAACAAGAAAAACACTGAATAGACCACCTAACTTTACACCTAAAACAACTGAAAAAGAAGAAGAAGAAGAACAACAGCAACAAAACACCAGAATTAGTCAAAGGAATGAAAACATAAAGTTGAGAGCAGAAATAATTGAAAGAGAAATGAAAGAAACAATAGTAAATATTAATAAAACTAAAAGCTTTTTTTTAGAAGATAAATAAAAATTGACAAACCTTTGGCCAGACTCATCAAGAAAAAAGAGAGAAGAATCAATCAACAAAATTAGAAATGAAAATGGAGAAATTATAACAGACAATGCAGAAATGCAAAGGAATGAGAGACTATTATGAACAGTTTTAGGCAATAAAATAGATGACCTGGAAGAAATGGACAAATTCTTAGAAAAGTTCATTCTTCTAAGAATGAACCAGGAAGAAATAGAAATTAGGAACAACCCAAGTGCAAGCACTGAAATTGAAGCTGTGATCAAAACTCTCCCAAGAAACAAAAGCCCAGGACCAGAAGGCTTCACAGGAAAATTCTATCAAACTTCTAGAGAAGAGCTAATACCTATTCTTATAAAATTATTGCAAAAAATTGCAGAGGAAGAATACTTCCAAACTTATTCTACAAGGCCACCATCACCCTGATACCAAAACCAGACAAAGACAACACAAAAAAAGAAAGCTACAGGCCAATATAACTGATGAACATAGGCGCAAAAATCATCATCAAAATTTAGCTAATAGAATTCAGCAACACATCAGAAAGCTCATACACCATGATCAAATTGGTTTTATTCCAGGAATGCAAGGATTCTTCAAAATATGCAAATCAATTAATGTGATAAACCATACTAACAAAGTGAAAGATAAAAACCATATGATCATTGCAATAGATGCAGAAAAAGCCTTTGACAAAATTCAGCACCCATTTATGATTAAAACTCTTCAAAAAATGGGCATAGAAGGAACCTACCTCAACATATGATAAGCTTACAGCAAACATTATTCTCAATGGCGAAAAACTTAAAGCATCCCCTCTAAGATCAGGAACAAGACAAGGGTGTCCATTTTCACCATTATTCAGCATAGTTCTGGAATTCCTAGCTACAGCAAACAGAGAAGAAAAAGAAATAAAATGAATCAGGATTGGAAAAGAAGTAAAGCTCTCAGTGTTTGCAGATGACATGACACTGCACATAGAAAATCCTAAAGATAGTGTCAAAAAATTATGAGAGCTAATCAGTGAATCTAGCAAAGTTACAGGATACAAAATCAATACTCAGAAATCACTTGCATTTCTATACACTAACAATGAAAATGCAGAAATAGAAATTAAGAAATCAATCCCATTCACCATTACAACAAAAGTAATTAAATATCTAGGACTAAACTTACCTAAGGAGACAAAACAACTGTACACAGAGAATGATAAGACACTAATGAAAGAAACCAAAGATGGCATAAACAGATAGAGAGATATTCCATATTCCTAGGTAGGAAGAATCAATATTGTGAAAATGACTATACAATGTGATCCTTATCAAATTACCAATGGCATTTTTCACAAAACTAGAAAAAGAAAAATTCACAATTCATATGGAAACACAAAAGACCCCAAATGGCCAAAGCAGTCTTAAGAAAGAAGAATGGAGCTGGAGAAATCAACCTTCCTAACTTTGCATTATACTACAAAGCTACAGTCATCAAGAAAGTATGGTATTGGCACAAAAACAGAAATATAGACCAATGGAACAAGATAGAAAGCCCAGAAACGAACCCATGCACCTATGGGTACCTTGTTTTTGACAAAGGAGGCAAGAATATACAATGGGGTAAAGACAGCCTTTTCAAAGAATGCTACTAGAAGAACTGAACAGCTACATGTAAAAGAGATTAGAATACTTCCTAACACTATATAGAAAAATAAACTCAGAATAGATTAAAGACCTAAATGTAAGACCAGAAGCTATAAAACTCTTAGAGGAAAACACAGGCAGCACACTCGAAAGCATAAATCAAAACAACATCCTCTATGACCCACCTCCTAAGTAATGGAAATAAAAACAAAAGTAAACAATTGGGACCTGGTTAAATTTAAAAGTTTTGCACAGCAAAGGAAACTATAAACAAGGTGAAAAAACAACCCTCAGAATGGAAGAAAATAATAGTAAGTGAAATAACTGACAAAAAAATAATTTTCAAAATATACAAGCAGCTCATACAACTCAATACCAGCAAAGCAAACAACCCAATCAAAAAGTGAGTAAAGGACCTAAGCAGACATTTCTCCAAAGCAAACATACAGGTGGCTAACAAACACATGAAAAGATGCTCAACATAGCTCATTATTAGAGAAATAAAAATCAAAACCACAATGAGATACCACCTCATACCAGTCAGAATGGCCCTCATCAAAACGTCTACACACAATAAATGCTGGAGAGGTTGTTTTGTAAAGGGAATGCTCTTGCACTGTTGATGGGAATGTAAATTGATATAGTCACTATGGAAGACGGTACGGAGACTCCTTAAAAAAGTAGGAATAAAACTACCATATGACCCAGCAATCCACTCCTAGGCATACACCCTGAGGAAACCAAAATTGAAAAAGACACATGTATCCCATTTTTCACTGCAGCACTGTTTACAATAGCTAGAACATGGAAGCGACATAGGCATCCATTGACAGATGAATGGGTAAAGAAGTGGTACATATACACTGTGGAATATTACTCAGGCACAAAAAGGAACTGACTGAAATGTCAGTTCTCATGAAGTGGATGAACCTAGGACTTATTATATAGAGTGAAGTGAGTCAGAAAGAGAAAGATAAATATCGTATTCTAATGCACATATATGGAATCTTATAAAATGGTACTGATGAATTTATTTACAGGGCAGCAATGGCAAAACAGACATAGAGGATAGACTTATGGACATGGGGAGAGGGGAGGAGAGAGTGAGATGTATGGAGAGAGTAACATGGAAGCTTACATTACTGTATGTAAAATAGATAGCCAATGGGAATTTGTTGTATGGCTCAGGAAACTCAAACTGGGGCTCTATATCAACCTAGAGGGGTGGGATGGGAGGGAGATGTGAGGGAGGTTCAAAAGGGGAGATATATGTATACGTGTGGCTGATTCATATTGAGGTTTGATAGAAAACAACAAAATTCTGTAAAGCAATTATCCTTCAATAAAAATTTTTTAAAAGTATATTTTAAAGAAAAGAAAAGAATCTTCTTGTCCTTCCTGGAATACAATCTTATTTCATCAGCCCATAGCACCTATAAAACTGTCCAATTCATTGTGCATGCAGAAATGTTTTAAAATTTCAGTTACTAAATAGCTGCAATGTTTGTGTACTACCAAAATAATAATTATTACATTATAAAATAGTGTACAAGTAAAACAGCAGATAATGATTTGTATCACAAATAGTATAAAATATAATATCTTCTAGATTAGGGAAATTTTACCAACATTGTTTCTCTCTTAGAACAAAAATAATGTCCAGTTGTGTTGCTAAAATTTTCTTCTGAGCCAGAAGGAATATTACAGATTTTCAGAGATGTGTAGTATGTTACTTTGATATGTGTATACTGAAAACACCTGATCGATTTAGGGTGCAGGAGGGAAATTATCACTAGTGTGCTTTGATGTGATCAAAAGGTATGATTAAAATCTACCCGAAGGACTTCCCTGAATGCAGGGGACCTGAATCCAACCCCTGGTCAGTGAGCTAAGTTCTCACATGCTGTGGAGCAACCAAACTCATGTTCCACACTGGAGAGCCCATGTGCTACAATTACCGTAGGCTGTACACTTCCACTACTGAACCCACATGACCAAATGAAGATCCCATGTGCCACTACTAAGACCTGATTCCACCAAATAAGTAATTAAGTGTCAAATTTTTTTAAAAAGTCCACCTGGGACAATGTCTCAAAGAGTTTTTTTTTTTTTTTCCCCCTTCACTCCTTGCCTTCTAACTAGATGTCAATTTGGATTTGTATTCCTTCATCTTGTCTTGTGCAGAAATTAGTTCAAGAGAGCCATTCTAGATTTAATACAAATTAAAAGAACTCAACAAGATCGGAATACTTTGACACTGACTTTTAAAAAACTAAAATACAAAGTTTTGTATAATAATCCAATAGAGCTTTAAATTCAATAAAATAGTAACTTAATAAAACAAAGGATCACACTGTTTACTTTCTTTGTTTAATAAAGATTTTGTCCCACCAAGATAAATATTGCCAGTGGCCAGTCAATACCTATAAGATTGACTTTGTATTTCTAGCACAGAATTGATGACATGTCTCAGTTTGGCCTCTTGCTTCAATCACTTGCTCAACAGCATCATCAGTATTTTTTTTCATACAACCTGCATCTTCAAACCTTTGTGATTTGGGGATAGTTATCTCTACAGTGAAACATTTGACAATATATTTTATGTGAAATGTACTATGCTAGTTTCTGGAAATATAAAACTGGATAAGCCAGAATCCTTAAGAAAATGAACAAATATAAAGAAACATAAGTATATTAAGAAACAGGCCATATAGTCTGGACAACTGCTATAAGAGTTATGTAGAAGGTATAATAACAGCTAAACATAGTACTTCTATATCCTCTACTTGAAATATCTGCTTGACATTTCTCTCGTAAAATACTTCTAACCCTTCAAGAAATAGCACAATGACTCCATCAATGTTGTTTCAAGAAGGAACAGATCTAGAGCTAACCAGGAGGGTGACAGGTGGTTCTGAAAGTCCCTTCCTCTACAGACGCACCAGACGTTCAGCTATGCAAGTCCCTCTGAAAGAAACCCATAAACTAGCTGAGCAACTCCTACACATTAGATGAATGAGGAAATCCCCATAACAAAATGGGTAGGAAAATCTAAGACACATTTGTGGCTCTAGCCACAAATCCCATCCCCAGCACAATGGTATGTAATCAGAAGGGAATCTCAAACTCCCAGCTTCCCTCAGCAGTGAAGAGTTTGACTGTACATCTACTACCTCAAACTTCATAGCTACCACCTGAGGCAGGCACCCCCAATTCACCCCCATAGGACTGTAGCAGTTTAAGAAGCATTTTCTATGGTGCAGAGACTTGGAACACTCTCCAGGGATATTCCCTGGACGCAGCACAGAAGGAGCAGGCAGAAATAACACCTCCCAGTCTCTTCTTTAAAGAGATTTGTCTGCATACTTTCCTTAGGCAACCTGGTGGTCCCCCGCTCCCGGGAGGTCACCATATTGATGCCGAACTTAGTGCGGACACCCGATCGGCATAACACACTGCAGCCAAGATGCTGCCTGGGGTCCAGTTTCTTACTTAAGAGCATTTAGGGGCTGACTGCAATCTTCCCTAGGAACTTTCTTCTCCCTTTGATCCACTCCAACAATAAAATCAAGTGGCTGGTATCTTCCTGTTTCCCTGGTGGCTTAGATGGGAAAGAATTCACCTGCAATGCAGGAGACCTAGGTTTGATCCCTGGGTTCTTCTGCACAGCAAAAGAAACCATTGACAAAATTAAAAGGAAACTTATGGAACTGGAGGAAAATATCTGCAAACCACATATCCAATAAGGGGTTAATATGTAAAGTTGACAAGAAACCTGGTGGCTCAGTCAGTAAAGAATCTGCAAGAGTCTCCCCACAATGCAGGAGACCCAGGTTTGACCCGTGGACCAGGAAGATCCCCTGGAGAAGAGAACAGCAACCCACTCCAGTTTTCTTGCCTGGAGAATTTCATGGACAGTTAGACCTGGTGGACTACTGTCCAGAGAGTCTCAAAGAGTCAGACATGACTGAGTGACTAAAGACTTCACTTTCATATAACATAAGAACATAAAATCAAATAACACAATAAAATTTGACAAAAGACTTAAATTGACATTTAAGAAAAGACATATAAATGTTCAAAAGGTACATGAAAAGGTTCTCAAGATCACTAATCATGAGAGAAATGCAAATCAAAACAACAATGAATGATACTTCACACCTATTAGGATGTCTATTATCAAAAAATCAAGAGATAACAAATGCTGGTGAGGATGTGGAGAAAAGGGAATCCTTGTACACTGTTGGTAGGAATGTAAACTAGTATAGCCACTCTGGAAAATAATATGGAGGTCCCTCAAAAGTTAAAAGTAGAACTAATATGCTGTCTAGCAACTTAACTTCTTTCTTTGGATATATACCCAGAAGTTAAGTTGCTAGACAGCATATTAGTTCTACTTTTAACTTTTGAGGGACCTCTGTATGAATATATCCATTATTTTGATGTATGTAACACACACACATGACATTATTCAGCCTTAAAACAGGAGAATGGAGAAGGAACTGGCAACCCACTCCAGTACTCTTCCCTAGAGAATTCCGTGGACAGAGGAGACTGGTGAGCTGCTGTCCATGGGGTCGCACAGAGTCAGACACGACTGAAGTGATTTAGCATACATGTATGCATTAGAGAAGGAAATGGCAACCCTCTCCAGTATTCTTGCCTGGAGAATCCCAGGGACAGAGGAGCCTGGTTGGCTGCCATCTATGGGGTAACACAGAGTTGGAAACTACTGAAGTGACTTAGCAGCAGCAGCAGAAAACAGGAGAATCATGCCATTTGCAACAACATGAATAAACCTGAAGGGCAGGTAAAATAAATAAGCAGAAGAAAGACAAACACAGTACAGTATCAATAATATGTGGAATCTTAAAAAAAAAAGTCAAACTAATAGGAACAGAGAATAGAAAAATGGTTGTCAGAATCTAGGGCAAGCAGGGATGGGTGGTGGTGGGAGAAATGAGAAGTAGTAAAAGAGTACCAGCTTTCAGTTATAAGATAAAAAATAACTGAGGATCTAATGTTGGACATATTGACTATAGTTGACAACACTGTATTGTATAACTGAAACTTACTAAGAGAGTAGAATTTAAACATACTCACCTAAAAAATAAAAATTGAATATATGAGAAGTGAACAGAGCCAGATATCCTGGAATATGAAGTTAAGTGGGCCTTAGAAAGCATCACTAGAAACAAAGCTAGTGGATGTGATGACATTCCAGTTGAGCTATTTCAAATTCTGAAAAATGATACTGTGAAAGTGCTACACTCAATATGTCAGCAAATTTGGAAAACTCAGCAGTGGCCACAGGACTAGAAAAGGTCAGTTTTCATTCCAACCCCAAAGAAAGACAATGCCAAAGGATGCTCAAACTACCACACAATTGCACTCATCTCACATGCTAGTAAAGTAATGCTGAAAATTCTCCAAGCCAGGCTTCAGCAAGACATGAACCATGAAAATCTAGATGTTCAAGCTGGTTTTAGAAAAGGCAGAGGTAGCAGAGTTCAAATTGCCAACATCCCCTGGGTCATGGAAAAAGCAAGAGAGTTCCAGAAAAACATTATTTCTGCTTTATTGACTAAAGCCAAAGCCTTTGACTGTGTGGATCACAACAAACTGTGGAAAATTCTGAAAGAGATGGGAATACCAGACCACCTGACCTGCCTCTTGAGAAACTTATATGCAGGTCAGGAAGCAACAGTTAGAACTGGACATGGAACAACACTGGTTGCAAATAGGAAAAGGAGTATTTCAAGGCTGTATATTGTCACCCTGTTTATTTAACTTCTATGCAGAGTACATCATGAGAAATACTGGGCTGGAAGAAGCAAAAGCTGGTATCAAGATTACCAGGAGAAATATCAATAACCTCAGATATGCAGATGACACCACCCTTATGGCAGAAAGTGAAGAAGAACTAAAAAGCCTCTTGATGAAAGTAAAAGAAGAGAGTAGAAAAGTTGGCTTAAAGCTCAACATTCAGAAAACTAAGATCATGGCATCTGGTCCCAACACTTCATGGCAAATAGATGGGGAAACAGTAGAAACAGTGTCAGACTTTATTTTTTGGGTCTCCAACTTCACTGCAGATGGTGATTGCAGCCATGAAATTAAAAGACGCTTTCCTTGGAAGGAAAGTTATGACCAACCTAGATAGCACATTCAAAAGCAGAGACATTACTTTGTCAACAAAAGTCTGTCTAGTCAAGGCTATGGTTTTTCCAGTGGTTATGTATGGATGTGAGAGTTGGACTGTGAAGAAAGCTGAGCACTGAAGAATTGATGTGTTTGAACTGTGGTGTTGGAGAAGACTCTTGAGAGTCCCTAGGACTGCAAGCAGATCCAACCAGTCCATCCTAAAGGAGATCAGCCCTGGGTGATCATTGGAAGGACTGATGCTGAAGCTGAAACTCCAATACACTGGCCAACTCATGTGAAACGTTGACTCATTGGAAAAAACCCTAATGCTGGGAGGGATTGGGGGCAGGAGGAGAAGGGGATGACAGAGGATGAGATGGCTGGATGGCATCACCAACTTGATGCACTGAGTTTGGATAAACTCCGGGAGTTGGTGATGGACAGGGAAGCCTGGAGTGCTGTGATTCATGGGGTCACAAAGAGTCAGACACGACTGAGTGACTGAACTGAACCGAAGTGAACTGAGCATGTGTTATTTACCTCAGCGGGGGTTCAGGGGGGATCTTTTCCCAATGTAATATGTCCATCACATCTTCGTGTTGTACACTTTAAATATCTTACAACTTTACCAATTATACCTCATTAAAGCTGAAAAGGGGAAACACATCCTTTTTTTAAATCTTCTCTATAGCAGTTCAGTTCAGTCACTCAGTTGTGTCCGACTCTTTGTTACCCCACAGACTGCAGCACACCAGGCTTCCCTATTCATCACCAACTCCCATCACGTTGTAAGCTAAGAATCCACCTACAAGGCGGGAGCCACAGGAAACATGGGTTTTATCCCTGGATCAGGAAGTTCCCCTGGTGGAGGGCACGGCAACCCACTCCAGTATTCTTTCCTGGAGAATCCCAAGGATATAGAAACCTGGCAGGCTACAGTCCATAGGGTTTCCAAGAG
The DNA here is from genome assembly GCF_042477335.2 of Ovis canadensis. Lineage (NCBI taxonomy): Eukaryota > Metazoa > Chordata > Mammalia > Artiodactyla > Bovidae > Ovis > Ovis canadensis. The sequence goes on from NC_091255.1 coordinate 12,640,915, forward strand.
CTGGACACAACTGAAGTGACTTAGCTTGGCACAGTATACAAAATACCTGTGGTTATAGCTCTTTCCCTAGATGATATATGAAAGTCTCTCAAAAGCAGGTAGCCTATATAAACCAAGAAGTAAAAAAGAGATCAAACATTGTGTTCATTGTATTTGTCATAATCAGAACACTTTTCATCAATTATCTCATTTAATCTTAATACCATGTATTGAAATTCATATTATGTCAATATTGTACATGAGGAAACTCAGAGAGATTTTGCTAGTATCAAATTGCATAGCTACCAATTTTTCCACTAATCTTTTTGACACTCAAACCGAAGTCCTTGTTGCTATGTTGCAGGACAGGGAACTGTCACATACTGGGACCTGTGGGACTCCTTAGGACAAACCTCCAAGTGAGAATTCTTGGCTTTGTGCAAGAAAGAATTCAAGAGCAAGCCAGAGTAAGGGAAAAACAAGTTGATTTAGAGAGATACACATTCCATAGGCAGAATGTGGGCCATCCCAGAAAATGAGAGCAGCCCCAGGGCATGGGGTTGTAGGTGTTTCAGTTCATTTCAGTTCAGTTCAGTCGCTCAGTTGTGTCCTACTCTTTGCGACCCCATGAATCGCAGCACGCCAGGCCTCCCTGTCCAGCCATCCAGCCATCTCATCCTCTGTCGTCCCCTTCTTCTCCCGCCTCCAATCCCTCCCAGCATCAAAGTCTTTTCCAATGAGTCAACTCTTCGCATGTAGGTGTTTATGGTTAAGTAATTTCATAGGCTATGTAGGGAATCAGGTGGGGATTCCCCAGGAATTGGGCTGCTGACCATATTCTGGCCTCTTGTGTCTTGGAACTGTCATGGGATGAAGGGGAATGATTTTTAATTTTACAATGAAGGTATAGTGAGCCAAAGGTCAATGACCAGACTATTCTCAAAGCCACCTTAGTTTCAGCTGTTCAAGCTTGGGTCTTTATTCCAACCCAACAGCTTCATGCTTTCTTCCTTAGTGTTCTTGTTTTCCCCCTTTCCATCCTGTGGCAGGGACACGGCAAGAATGATTTTTAAACCTTTAACACACTGTTTAAGTTAATTGATTGCTTTTCATAATATATTAAGTTGAAAGCTTTTTATATGTCCTATATATTAGTTTGACTTGCAGAATACAGATGTTGAAGATCTTCTAGAAAAATGAATTCTCCTCCTTGTTCTGTAGTAGCAAATGTATATGTATTAACCAAGAAGGCATGTAGATATGTTAAATATGTTACCATTGAGTGACTCTAGTACCTTTCCTCCAAATACAATGGTCCACTGAAACAGAAATTCCACATAAAACATTTAAAATCAGAGAATAGGTTGTAAATAAGATCAGAAATAGGGAATGCATTATTTGTGTGATAAAAGTGTAGAAATTTCATCTCAGCAGAAGATGCCTAACATTCTGGATTTAATTTTATTTTACATTTTTATCTCTTCCTTTTTTAAAATTTTTTTTAAATTGAAGGATAATTGCTTTACAGAATTTTGCTGTTTTCTGTCAAACCTCAACATGAATCAGTTATAGGTATGAATATATCCCCTCACTTTTGAACCTCCCTCACATATCCCTCCCGTCCCACCCCTCTAGGTGGACACAGAGCCCCTCTTTGAGATTCCTGAGCCATATAGCTAATTCTTGGTGGCTATTAATGTAAGTTTCCATGTTACTTTTTCCATACATCTCACCCTCTCCTCCCTTCTCCCCATGACCATAAGTCTATTCTCTATATCTGTTTTGCCACTGCTGCCCTATAAATAAATTCTTCAGTAACATTTTTCTAGATTCTTTATATATGACTTAGAATATGATATTAATCTCTCTCTTTCTGACTTAACTTCACTCTATATAATAAGTTCCATGTTCATACACCTCCTTAGAATAGACTCAAATATGTTACTTTTTACAGCTGAGTAATATTCCATTCTGTATATATATATCACAACTTCTTTATCCATTCATCAGTCAATGGACATCTGGGTTGCTTCCATGTTCTAGCTATTGTAAACAGTGCTGCAATGAACAATGGGATACATGTCTTTTCAATTTTGGTTTCTTCAGGGTGTATGCCTAGGAGCGGGATTACTGGGTCATATGGTAGTTTTATTCCTAGTTTTTTAAGGATTCTCCATACTGTCTTCCATAGTGACTGTATCAGTTTACATTCCTGTTAAGAGTGCAAGAGCATTCCCTTTTCTCCACACTCTTTCCAGGATTTATTGTGTATAGACATTTTGATGAGGGCCATTTAGGACTTCCCTTGTGGCTCAGACAGTAAAAGCATCTGCCTACAATGTGGGATACCTGGGTTCAATCCCTGGGTCGGGAAGATCCCCTGGAGAAGGCAATGGCAACCCACTCCAGTACTTGCCTGGAAAATCCCATGGACAGAGGAGCCTGGGAGGCTAAAGTCCATGAGGTCACAAAGAATTGGACATGACTGAGCGACTTCATTTTCAAATTCTGACCGGTGCAAGGTGATATCTCACTGTGGTTTAGATTTGCATATCTCTAATATTGAGCTATGTTGAGCATCTTTTCATGTGTTTGTTAACCATCTGTATGTCTTCTTTGGAGAAATGTCTACTTACATCTTTTTACCACTTTTTGATTTGGTTGTTTATTTTTCTGGCATTGAGTTATATGAGCTGCTTGTATATTTTGGAAATTAATCCTTTCTCAGTTATTTCACTGACTATTATTTTCTCCCATTCTGAGGGCTGTCTTTTCACCTTGCTTATAATTTCATTTGCTGTGGAAAAGCTTTTAAGTTTAATCAGGTCCCACTTGTTTAATTTTGTTTTTATTTCCATTACTCTAGAAGGTGGATCACAGAGGATCTTGCTCTGATTTATGCCATTCAGTGTTCTGCCTATGCTTTCCTCTGAGAGTTTTCTAGTTTCTGGTCTTAAATTTAGGTCTTTAATCCACTCTGAGTTTATTTCTGTATGGTGTTAGGAAGTATTCTAATTTCATTCTTTTACATGTAGCTGTCCAATTTTCCCAGTACCATTCTTTGAAGAGGCTGTCTTTGCCTCATTGTATATTCTTGCATCCTTTGTCAAAAACAAGGTACCCATAGGTGCATGGGTTCATTTCTGGGCTTTCTATCTTGTTCCATTAGTCTATATTTCTGTTTTTGTGCCAGTACCATACTGTCTTGTATGTAGCATTGTAGTATAATGTGAAGTCAGACAGGTTAATTTATCCAGCTCCATTCTTCTTTCTCAAGACTGCTTTGGCTATTTGGGGTCTTTTGTGTTTCCATATGAATTATGAATTTTTTTGTTACAGTTGTGCAAAAAATCCCAATGGTAATTTGATAAGGATCACATTGAATCTGTAGATTGGTAGTGTAGTCATTTTCAAAATATTGATTCTTCTTACCCAGGAACATGGACTATCTCTCCATCTGTTTATGTCATCTTTGATTTTTTTCATTAGTATCTTATCATTTTCTGTGTATAGTTGCTTTGTTTCCTTAAGTAAGTTTATTCCTAGATATTTAATTATTTTTGCTATAGTGGTGAATGGGATTGATTTCTTAACTTATATTTCTGAATTTTCATTGTTAGTATAAAGAAAAGCAAGTGATTTCTGAGTACTGATTCTGTATCCTGTGACTTTGCTAAATTCACTGATTATCTCTCATAATTATCTGACACTGTCTTTAGGATTTCTATGTGCAGTATCATATCATCTGCAAACAATGAGAGATTTGCTTCTTCTTTTCCAATCCTGATTCATTTTACTTCTTTTTCTTCTTAGATTGCTGTAGCTAGGACTTCACAAATATGCTGAATAATGATGGTGAAAATGGACACGCTTGTCTTGTTCCTAATTTTAGGCGAATCCTTTCAGTTTTTCACCATTAAGAATAATGTTTGCTGTAGGCTTATCATATATGGCCTTTACTATTTTGACTACATCATGAGAAACGCTGGGATGGAAGAAGCAAAAGCTGGAATCAAGATGGCTGGGAGAAATATCAATAACCTCAGATATGCAGATGACACCAGCCTTATGGCAGAAAGTGAAGAAGAACTAAAAAGCCTCTTGATGAAAGTGACAGAGGAGAGTGGAAAAGTTGGCTTAAAGCTCAACATTCAGAAAACTAAGATCATGGCATCTGGTCCCATCACTTCATGGAAATTAGATGGAGAAACAGTGGAAACAGTGTCAGACTTTATTTTTGGGGGCTCTAAAATCACTGCAGATGGAGATTTCAGCCACGAAATTAAAAGACACTTTCTCCTTGGAAGGAAAGTTATGGGCAACCTAGATAGCATATTCAAAAGCAGAGACATTACTTTGCCAACAAAGGTCCGTCTAGTCAAGGCTATGGTTTTTTCCAGTGGTCATGTATGGATGGGAGAGGTGGACTGTAAAGAAAGCTGAGCGCCGAAGAATTGATGCTTTTGAACTGTGGTGTTGGAGAAGACTCTTGAGTGTCCCTTGGACTGCAAGTAGATCCAACCTGTCCATCCTGAAGGAGATCAGCTCTGGGATTTCTTTGGAAGGAATGATGCTAAAGCTGAAACTCCAGTACTTTGGCCACGTCATGCAAAAAGTTGACTCATTGGAAAAGACTATGATGCTGGGAGGAATTAGGGGCAGGATGAGAAGGGGACTACAGAGGATTAGATGGCTGGATGGCATCCCTGACTCAATGGACATGAGTTTGAGTGAACTCCGGGAGTTGGTGATGGACAAGGAGGCCTAGCATGCTGCGATTCATGGGGTTGCAAAGAGTCAGACACGACTGAGTGACTGAACTGAACTAAAGTGAAGTGAATGGTCTACTGGTATTCCCTACTTTGTTCAATTTAAGTCTGAATTTGGCAATGAGGAGTTCATGATCTGTGCCAGATTCTGCTCCCAGTCTTCTTTTTTGTTGACTATAGATTTTCAGCTGCAGAGAATAATAAGTTCAATCTGATTTTGATATTCACCATCTGGTGATGTCTATGTGTAGAGTCTTGTGTTTTGGGAAGTGGATGTTTGCTATGACCAGTGCATTCTCTTGGCAAACTCTGTTAGCCTTTGCCCCACTTCATTAGTTATAAGACCAAACTTGCCTGTTACTCTAGGTATCTCTTGACTTCCTACTTTTACATTCAAGTCCCCTATGATGAAAAGGACATTTTGGGGGAGTTAGTTCTAGAAGGTCTTTTAAGTCATCATGGAACCGTTCAACTTCAGCTTCTTCGGCATTAGTTGTTGGGGCATAGCCTTGGATTACTATGATATTGAATCACTTGCCTTGGAAACGAACAGAGATCTCCCTGTCATTTTTGAGATTGCATTCAAGTACTGCATTTCAGATTCTTTTGTTGACTATGATGGCTATTCCACGTCTTCTAAGGGATTCTTGCCCACAGTAGTAGATATAATGATCATCTGAGTTAAATTCACCCATTTCAGTCCATTTTAGTTCACTGATGCCTAAAATGTCAACGTTCACTCTTGCCATCTCCTGTTTCACCACTTGCAATTTACCTTGATTTAATGGCACCTCACTCCAGTACTTTTGCCTGGAAAATCCCATGGATGGAGGAGCCTGGTGGGCTGCAGTCCACGGGGTCGCACAGAGTTGGACATGACTGAGAGACTTCACTTTCACTTTTCACTTTCATGCATTGGAGAAGGAAATGGCACTCCACTCCAGTGTTCTTGCCTGGAGAATCCCAGGGACGGGGAAGCCTGGTGGGCTGCTGTCTATGGGGTCTCACAGAGTTGGACACGACTGAAGTGACTTAGCAGCAGCAGCAGCAGCATGGACTTAACATTCCAGGTTCCTATGCAATATTGTTCTTTACAGATTCGGATTTACTTGCATCACCAGTCACATCCACAACTGGGCGTTGTGTTCACTTTCATACTGTCTCTTGATTATTTCTGGAGTTATTTCTCCACTCTTCTTCAAATTGGACACCTACGGACCTGGGGAGTTCATCTTTCAGTGTCATATCTTTTTGCCTTTCCATGCTGTTCATAGGGTTCTCAAGGCAAGAATGCTGAAGTGGTTTGCCAGTTATTTCTCTAGCCGTCCATGTTTTGTCAGAACTCTCCACTATGACCTGTCTGTCTTGGGAGGCCTGACAAGGCATGGTTCATAGTTTGAGTTAGTGAAGGTTGTGGTCTATGTGATCAATTTGGTTAGTTTTCTGTGACTGTGGTTTTCATTCTGTCTGCCCTCTGATGGATAAGGATTAGAGGGTTATGGGAGTTTTCTTCCCTGGTTGCTCAGAGGTTAAAGCATATGCCTGCAATGCGGGAGACCTGGATTTGATCCCTAGGTCGGAAAGATCCCCTGGAAAAGGAAATGGCAACCCACTCCAGTATTCTTGCCTGGAGAATCCCATGGATGGAGGAACCTGGTGGGCTACAGTCCACGGGGTCGCTAAGAGTTGGACACGACTGAGTGACTTCACTTTCACTTTCCTAATGGGAGAGCCTGACTTTGGGGGAAACTGGATCTTGTTCTGATGGGAGGGGCCATGGTAAGTAAATAATTATCCAATCTTCTGTTGATGGGTGGGGCTTTGTTTCCTCCCTGTTGTTTGGCCTGAGGCCAAACTATGGTAGGGATAATAAAGACATACTGCTGTATTCAGTGTGCCTGACCCTGTAGCAGGCCACTTTTGACTCACACCTCTGCCGGAGACTCCTGGACACTCACAGGCAAGTCTGGCTCAGTCTCTTCTGGGGACACTGTTCCTTTATCCTGGCTTGTGGTGAGCCCAAGGTTTTGTTTGTGCCCTCCACCTATTTACCCAGCTTATTTACCCAGTCCTGTGGAAATTCTGTAATCAAATTCCACTGGCAAATTCCCTGAGGGTTCTCAGTCCCTTTCCCAGATCCCCAGGTTGGGAAATCTGTTTTCAGGGAATACACTCTGGGCAAACAAATAAAAAAGGGTCTGGGCTGAAATTTGGTCATTCTCACCCAGGGAAAAAGCCAAGAAGCAAGCTCTTGAAGGATTCCAAGCACAGAGAAACCTTTCCACAGCAAGGAGTTAAGAACATGGGACATTCGGAGCCCATTAGGTGTGGCCACCCCTGGACTGGAGGAAGTAACTTGATGGGTACTCAGGCACCAATTAAAGTGCTGAACTCCTTGGCAAAAGTACCCTGGCCTCAGGCCCCTGGCATTCTTCCACAGAGTTCCCAGCACGGAAGGCATGCCCACCCATGGGCTCTGTCATGCGAGTGTATGTTCCTCGGTTCTTTGTCTCATCACAACAAAGATTTGGAGCGATGGACATTAAAGCCCTCGGCATGTCACAGCTCTCAGGTCTTGCAAAATCATGTTAGAGCTCTTAGGCAAATCAGTGTTACAGCTCTATTTTATTCAGAAGATAGCAGAAGAATCCATCCTTGAAGCGTGAGGGCATGCCAACCCAAAGACTTGATGAGAAGAGAGTGGTGGAGCGTGTGGGGGAGGGGGAGAGAGAGAGAGGGAGAGAAAGAGAGAGAGAAAAAGCGCACTCACGCGGGAGAGAAAGAGAGAGAGAGCACGCTTTGGCTCCTCCTTTTATATGTTGTTGCCTCCACCTGGGCCTGCCCTATGCAAATTGGGCTTAGCCAGGAGTGCTGTTTGTTCTACCTGAAGTCTTCACTCTGGTTCTCGGACCTTCCTTTGACCTTTCTTGTTTTTTTTAGCCACCGCCATTTTGGACTCCTTTTCCCTGTTCTACCTACCTAACATTCCCCCCTCAAAAGGTGGGAGGCCCAATTCTTTGGGAATGGGGCATCTAGGTCTTCCTGGCTACTTCCTGATGAACTGGGGTGGCTAGGGGTATGGGGCCTCCCCCTCTTGCTAGTCTTAAGCCTCAGAGTCCTTATAGCAGTGTCCATCTAAGGGTGTGATATTTTTCGTGGTCGGCTGTAGTTTTATATCTTTGTTGATCTGGCACTGCATGTTGTAGCTTGTTGACCTGGGCAGAGACAAAATAGGATAGACAATTGACAATACATGGAATAATCACAAGCATCATCGATATAGCATTACAAGGACTAGTAGGGGCATTAGTCAATTTTAAATTCACATTGCCAGGATGGCTCAAGTCCCTCCTTGTTCAGGGATCAGAAGATCTGTCTCCTGTCTGCTTTGGAATACAATCTCTGTCAAGCTGCATTGGCTCTTTAGAGCTATCCTGAGAAATCTTATCACCAGAAACCAGATTTTGGGAGTGTTCATTAGAATGTCACTCATTGGTAGCCCTGAATAGGTATCTGAGCTCTCCCAAGGGCTCACAGATGTATTGATTTTGGGGGTGTTAATTAGAATGGCACTCATTTGTAGTCTGAATAGGTATCTGAGCTCTCCCAGGGGCTCACAGGTGTATTGATTTTGGGGGTGTTCATTAGAATGGCACTCATTGGTAGTCCTGAATAGGTATCTGAGATCTCCCAGGGGCTCACAGGTGTATTGAGTGTCCTCTTCCATCTTCTTCCATGGCTTGACTCCTGAGTAGTGAATCCAGGAGTCATGTCCTGGTACATTGACTGCTGTGAAGGTAGAAAGCATTACAGGGTAGGAGCCCTTCCATGTGGGCTGGAGTTGAGCTTTTGGGGACCCATCTGTCCAGACTTTAATTAGGACTTGAGTCCCTGGAGCATATAGTGGTGGCTCCTTAGAATCTTTTGGGTCCTGGTTTATACCCCACAAGCGTATATCCTGTTGGAATTGCCCAATGGCCATGGTGTAAGACTGGAGGGTCTGAACCTCTGGATCTAGGAAGTTATTGACATAAACAAAAGGTCTCCCATATAGCATCTCATAAGGACTAAGACCAAACTGTTCCTTAGGGACAATGCGGGTGCAGAGGAGAGCTATTGGTAAAGCCTCCTTCCATCCCAGGGAGGTCTCCTGGGTTATCTTTTTTACAGCTGATTTTAAGAATTGATTGGCTCTTTCTACTTTTCCCAAAGATTGAGGCCTCCAGGCACAATGGAGATAATAAGTAATGCCCAGTGCTTTTGAGACCACTTGGGTGACATTGGAAGTAAATGATGTCCCATTGTCACTTTGTAATGACCTGGGCAGACCAAATCTTGGAATGATTTCATGAAGCAGTTTTTTTTACCACCTCCTCAGCCTTCTCAGTCCATGTGGGAAAGCCTTCAATCCATCCTGTGAATGTATCTATCATGACTAATAGGTATTTATACCCTTGAGAAACTGGCATTGGGTGAAGTCCATCTGCCAGTCCTGTCCTGGGTAGGTCACACGTCATTGGATGGGCTGGGCCAGCTGGGGTCTTCGAGCTCTTTGGGGGTTGTTTAGTTGGCAAATGGGACAAGAGAAGACCACCTGTTTGATAGTTGTTTGGAAGCCTGTTCCTCTGAAGGACCTTTCTAGTAATCTTTGGAGGGCCTTTTCTCCTAAATGAGTAGTGGCATGTAAGGAATTAACCAACTTCCATTGGAGGTTCCCAGGCAGAAAAAGGAGTCCCTCCTTTGGGAGCCACCCCATATGATCTTCTTGAAAGCCCTCGCTCTTAGCTTTAAGAGTCTCACCTTCAGTATAGGAAGGAGTTTCTGGCAAATTAGTCTGTGGAACTAAGGTAGCAACCCCTATTAAGTCATGGTTCTGTAATGCTGCTCTCCTAGTTGCCTGATCAGCTGTTTGGTTCCCTCGTGCCACTTCTGTGTCCCCTTTCTGATGTCCTTTACAGTGGGAGACTGAAACCTCAGTGGGCAAATGGACTGCCTCCAAGAGTCGAAGAATCTGATCATCATATTTGATTGGGGACACTCAGGTGGTCAAGTGGCCCCTTTCTTTCCAATAGCAGCATGTGCATGTAGCACCAGAAAGACACACTTGGGATCAGTGTAAATGGCTATTCTTTCTCCTTTTCCCAGCTCTAAAGCTCCAGTCAGGGCTGTGAGCTGAGCTAATTGGGCTGAAGTACCTGGTGGCAGAGGCTTAGCCTCTATGGTCTCAAAATTCGAGACTACTGCATACCCAGCTCTTCTTTTTCCATCGAAGACAAAGCTGCTTCCATCAGTGTACCAGATTTCCACAGGATTGGTCAGAGGATCTTTTGACAATCCCTCTCGGTGTTTTATCCAGTGGTCCAAGGTTTCTAGACAAGAGTGAAAGGGGAGAGAGCCCTCGGGGGTAGGCAGGAGGGTGGCTGGGTTAAGAAACTCACAAGGAGATATAGTGAGGCCTGGATTTTCCATCAGCATTACTTGATATCTGAGGATTCTTTGATCAGACATCCATAAATGGCCTCTCCCACTTAGGAGTTGTTTTACTTGGTGGCTGGTAAAAATAGTTAGTTTGCCCCCAAAGGAGAGATTTAAAGCATCTTCTGTAATGATTGCAGTAGCTGCAAGATTTCGAAGGCAGGGGGGTCATCCTCAGGTAGTTGGATCGAGCTTTTTGGATAAGTAAGCTACAAGCTGGGGCTCAGATCCCAACCTTTGAGTTAACACTCCCAAAGCTATTCCCTTTCTTTCATGGACATAAAGTTGGAATGCTTTTTCTGGGTCTGGCAACCTCAGGGCAGGTGCCTGAGTTAAGGCCTGTTTTAGTGTAGCCTCTGCCTTCTTTTGAGGAGTTCCCCACATCAGTGGGATTGAATCATCTCGTCCCTTTAAGCTTTCATATAAGGGCTGGGCAATTAGTCCATAGTTGGGTATCCAGATTCTATAACATCCAGTTAGCCCCAGGAAAGCTCGCAATTGTTTTTGAGTTGTGGGGGAGGGCAACTGGAGGATTCCTTGTACCCCATCAGAGGACAGCCTCCTGGACCCATGTGTAATCTGGACTCCCAGGTAAGTGACCTTTGTCTCGACCATCTGTGCCTTAGCACGGGAGACTTTATATCCCCTTTCTGCCAAGAAGTTTAGAACCTGAATTGCATGTTGTTGGGCACTTTTCTCATCTGAAGAGCAGATCAGTAGGTCATCTATGTATTATATTTCCCATTAGGTCCCAGGTCCAGATCTAGGAAATCCCAGCTAAGGGCCTGTCCAACAGGTGGGGGCTATCTCTGAACCTCTGAGGTAATACTGTCCAAGTCATCTGTTGGTGTTTTTCCCCTGGGGCCTCCCACTCAAAGGCAAAAAGATATAGGGATTCTTTAGCCAGTGGTATGCAAAAAAAAAATGCATCTTTGAGATCCAAGACTGTACACCACTTGGCACTGGGTGGGATTTCTCCTAAGATAACATAGGGATTGGGTACTGTGGGATGGAGGGGGATTATAGCTTCACTTATGATCCAGAGATCCTGTACCATTCGCCAGGTTCTGTCTTTTTTCTTTACTGAGAGGATTGGGGTGTTACATGGAGAACTGGTGGGGACCAATAGCCCACAAGCAAGGAGTTTATTTATTAAAGGCTGTAGTCCCTCCCGAGCCTCTCTTTTGAGAGGGTATTGTTTCCGGTTAGGAAACTGAGTGGAATCTCGGAGGACAATGATGATCGGTTTGGCTTGGTAGGCTTGTCCAGGAATTCCCTGATCCCACACCTGGGGGTTAATTTTGTCTTCCCATGGTTTTTGGTCGCTCTCTATTGAAAGTGTAATGGGTTCCTCAGTAGTAACCAGGAGCTGTAGAGCTCTAGGGGCTGAAAAACTTCCCATCACAAGGGTGGTTCCCAGTTTAGTGAGTATATCTCTTCCCAATGAGGGAGTAGGACACTCAGGGACCACCAGAAACTGGTGGGAAAATATTTGTCCATCTCAGCAACAAAGAAGTGCTTGGGTGAATCTTTTAGTAGTTGCTCTTCCTGTAGTACCCAAAATGGTACAGGTTTGGGAGGAGAAGGCTCTGGAGTAGGAGATCAAGACAGAGTAGGTAGCCTCTGTGTCAACCAAGAAATTTTCTGACCTACCTGCCACATCCAGTTGCACCCTTGGCTCCAGCCCCGTGATGGTTATCTGTGATAGGTGGGCTGGCTGGAGTGGGCTGCTTCAGTCCTCTTAAACCATCGTGAGGGTAGGCTTGGCACTTGACCTTGAGGCTCTTGGGTCCCAAGGGCAGAGTGCTGCCCAATGTCCCAGTTAATGGCATTTGTGGTAAGCCGTTCTAGGAGACTTGTCACTAGTTTGGACACTCTTTGGCCCGATGGCCCGCCTGTCTACAGATCAGGCATTTGTCTCGTGCCTTGTCCTTCAAGGACTCGGGGTTTGCCATAGGGCTTCTCTGGAGGGCTGCCAGCATCTGGGCATGCCTTGTCTCTTTCTTTCTCTCCTTCTCCTGGGCCTTGGCCTCCTTCTCCTGTTCTCTGTTATAAAAGGTATTGGTGGCCGTCTGGACCATCTCATCTAAAGAGGCAGCGGGGTCCTGCTGTTGTAGCTGTTGTAACTTAATTCTGATATCTGATGCACACTGGGGACAGGAATTTGTCCTTTAAAATCACCTGTCCCTTGTAAGAGTCTAAGTCCAGATTGGTAAACTTTTGGAGTGCCTCTTTTAGCCTTTCCAGAAAGGCAATGGGGTTCTCATTGGGTTCCTGAGTTATTGCTGAGACTGGGCACAGTCCCACAAGTAATAGGCTTCCTTCTGTTTCCATAGGTAGACTTCCTTAGGGGTGAGTCTTTCTGAAGCTTATCCTACCCAGAACTGTTGCAACCTGAGAGCCAGGCGTCCCCAGGTCAGGGTGCAGATTCCCAGGCAGGCTGAGGCATGACAGCCTCCTAGAGATCGAATCCCCAGGCAGGCCGAGGTGTGACGGCCTCCTGAGAATTGGGTCCCTGGGCAGGTCAAGGCATGATGACTTCCTGGGACCCCTGGGACTAGCGGATCCCCTAGCTGTTTGAGGCATGACAACCTTTCGAGGACCAGATCCCTAGGCAGGTCAAGGCGAGATGACCTCCTGGGACCCCCGGAACTAGTGGATCCCCAAGCAGGTTGAGGCGTGACAACCTTTCGAGGATCTGATCCCTAGGCAGGTCAAGGCATGATGACTTCCTGGGACCCCCGGACTGGAGTTTGGGCGTCCCCAAGGTCTCCAGTGTAACCAGTACTGGACAGGAATAGGGGGTTGGATATTATAGAGTATTTCCCTCCCAAGGCCAGCTCTTTTCTGATTGTCTCTCCAGAAGATTGTAGAGGCAACCTTGTGGGTCTGGATGGGGTTCAGACAAAAAGCATGAAACAGGAGGGAAGGGGGAAGAGCACAACCTTTGAAAGAATGACATAGCACAAGGGGATAATGTAAACCAATCAAAACCAACTGAAAAGTAAAATTCAAGTACTTAATCCCCAGTCTATAATCCAACAGACACACCCACAGGTGGCAGGACAGCTCCAAGGCATGATCAAAAGAGGGAGGAGTGGGTGGTTCCCCAATGGCTGGGATGATCCTCCCACTCATTAGCATATGAATTCACCCTGCTCACAAAACCTAGCCAGGCCTAATTCCGCAGCTCCAGCCCTTGCCCTTGGCAATGGTTCACACCCTGAAGAGTGGCTTCTCTCTGGATCCTAACAAATCCACCTCTTATCACTTTGTCTCTCAATGAATTTTTGCAATGAGACATCAAGACCTGAGTTTCATTAGTTTTGGCCGAGCTTGAGTCCCAGGAGAGCTGAAGGACAGGAGGAAAAAGAAGTGGGAAAAACGTGCCAAGGAATCCCCTTCATAGCCCACCAGAAAATCTGCTAAATATCTGACTGGTGCTCACAATTTCATTGGTCTGATCCTTGGCACAGAGAAGAGAAAGGAGCATAAGAACCCCCACTGGCTTGTGTACCATCTACTGAGGCTCAGCAGATAGTGCCTTTGGGACATGCTGAGGAGTAGCCTCTCCAGTTCAGTTCAGTTCAGTCGCTCAGTCTTGTCCGACTCTTTGAGACCCCATGAATTGCAGCACGCCAGACCTCCCTGTCCATCACCAACTCCTGGAGTTCACCCAAACTCATGTGCATCGAGTCAGTGATGCCATCCATCCATCTCATCGTCTGTCGTCCCCTTCTCGTCCAGCCCCCTATCCCTCCCAGCATCATGGTCTTTTCCAGCAAGTCAACTCTTCGCATGAGGTAGCCAAAGTATTGGAGTTTCAGCTTAAGCATCAGTCCTTGCAATGAACATCCAGAACTGGTCTCTTTATGATGGACTGGTTGGATCTCCTTGCAGTTCAAGGGACGCTCAAGAGTCTTCTTCAACAGTTCAGTTCAGTCGCTCAGTAGTGTCTGACTCTTTGCGACCCCATGAATCACAACACGCCAGGACTCCCTGTTCATCACCATCTCCCAGAGTTCACTCAGACTCCCATCTATTGAATCCGTGATGCCATCCAGCCATCTTATCCTCAGTCGTTCCCTTCTCCTCCTGCCCCCAATCCCTCCCAGCATCACAGTCTTTTCCAATGAGTCAACTCGTCTCATGAGGTGGCCAAAGTACTGGAGTTTCAGCTTTAGCATCACTCCTTCCAAAGAAATCCCAGGGTTGATCTCCTTCAGAATGGACTGGTTGGATCTACTTGCAATCCAAGACACTCTCAAGAGTTTTCTCCAACACCACAGTTCAAAAACATCAATTCTTTGGCACTCAGCTGCCTTCACAGTCCAACTCTCACATCCATACATGACCATAGGAAAAACCATAGCCTTGACTAGACGGACCTTAGTTGGCAAACTAGTCTCTGCTTTTGAATATACTATCTAGGTTGGTCATAACTTTTCTTCCAAGTAATAAGTGTCTTTTAATTTAATGTCTGCAATCACCATCTGCAGTGAATTGGGAGCCCAAAAAATAAAGTCTGACACTGTTTCCACTGTTTCCCCATCTATTTCCCATGAAGTGATAGGACCAGGTGCCATGATCTTTGTTTTCTGAATGTTGAGCTTTAAGCCAACTTTTTCACTCTCCTCTTTCACTTTCATCAAGAGGCTTTTGAGTTCCTCTTCACTTTCTGCCATAAGGGTGGCGTCATCTGCATATCTGAGGTTATTGATATTTCTCCCAGCAGTCTTGATTCCAGCTTGTGTTTCTTCCAGTCCAGTGTTTCTCATGATGTACTCTGCATATAAGTTAAATAAGCAGGGTGACAATATACAGCCTTGACGTACTCCTTTCCTATTTGGAACCAGTCTGTTGTTCCATGTCCAGTTCTAACTGGTGCTTCCTGACCTGCATACAGATTTCTCAAGAGGCAGGTTAGGTGGTCTGGTATTCCCATCTCTTTCAGAATTTTCCACAGTTTATTGTGATCCAAACAGTCAAAGGCTTTGGTATAGTCCATAAAGCAGAAATAGATGTTTTTCTGGAACTCTCTTGCTTTTTCCATGATCCAGTGGATGTTGGCAATTTGATCTCTGGTTCCTCTGCCTTTTCTAAAACCAGCTTGAACATCAGGAAGTTCACGGTTCATGTCTTGCTGAAGCCTGGCTTGGAGAATTTTGAACATTACTTTACTAGCATGTGAGATGAGTGCAATTGTGCAGTAGTTTGAACATTCTTTGGCATTGCCTTTCTTTGGGATTGGAATGAAAACGGACCTTTTCCAGTCCTCTGGCACTGCTGAGTTTTCCAACTTTGTTGGCATATTGAGTGCATCACTTTCACAGCATCATCTTTCAGGATTTGCAACAGCTCAACTGGAATGCCATCACCTCCACTAGCTTTGTTCATAATGATGCTTTCTAAGGCCCACCTGACTTCACTTTCCAAGATGTCTGGCTCTAGATTAGTGATCACATCATCATGATTATCTGGGTCGTGAAGATCTTTTTTGTACAGTTCTTCTGTGTATTCTTGCCACCTCTTCTTAATATCTTCTGCTTCTGTTAGGTCCATACCATTTCTGTCCTTTATCGAGCCCATCTTTGCATGAAATGTTCCCTTGGTATCTCTAATTTTCTTGAAGAAATCTCTAGTCTTTCCCATTCTGTTGTTTGCCTCTATTTCTTTGCATTGATTGCTGAAGAAGGCTTTCTTATCTCTTCTTGCTATTCTTTGGAACTCTGCATTCAGATGCTTATATCTTTCCTTTTCTCCTTTGCTTTTTGGCTCTCTTCTTTTCACAGCTATTTGTAAGGCCTCCCCAGACAGCCATTTTGCTTTTTTGCATTTCTTTTCCATGGGGATGATCTTCATCCCTGTCTCTTGTACAATGTCACGAACCTCATTCCATAGTTCATCAGGCACTCTATCTATCAGATCTAGGCCCTTAAATCTATTTCTCTCTTCCATTGTATAATCATAAGGGATTTGATTTAGGTCATACCTGAATGGTCTACCAGTTTTCCCTACTTTCTTCAATTTCAGTCTGAATTTGGTAATAAGGAGTTCATGATCTGAGCCACAGTCAGCTCCTGATCTTGTTTTTGTTGACTGTATAGAGCTTCTTCATCTTTGGCTGCATAGACTATAATCAATCTCTATTGTGCCCCCTGATGCCCTCGTGTTCGCAGGAGGTTTGAGGGAACAAGAAATAAGAGATTGTAAAGGAATTAAGATTTCCTTAGGCATGTCCCTCCAGCAAGGACCTCTTACCTTAACCATAGGTCTTCTGGGATCTGAGACTGGGCCACATGAGCTTTCTGCTGAGTTTGTTTTTTGCTGTCCCGGTTTCCAGCATGATGGGCCTTCCCCTGCTCTGGATTTTCTTCACGTTTCACCTCTACTGTGAGAGCTTCACTGAGTTGGGCTCCTGCTGTGCCTGGCCTCTTCTGCGTGGAGGTTGTTTCAGCCAGGTTACATCCGAGTCACGGCACCATAGATGTCATGCGAGTGTATGTTCCTCGGTTCTTTGTCTCGTCACAACAAAGATTTGGAGCGACGGACATTAAAGCCCTCGGAGCATCACAGCTCTCAGGTCTTGGACAAACTGTGTTATAGCTCTTAGGCAAATCAGTGTTGCAGCTCTATTTTATTTAGAAGATAGCAGGAGAATCCATCCTTGAAGCGTGAAGGCATGTCAATCCAAAGACTTGAAGAGAAGAGAGTGAAGGAGCGTGTGGGGAAGGGAGAGAGAGAGGGCGAGAAAGAGAGAGAGAAAGAGCGCACGCATGCAGGAGAGAAAGAGAGAGAGAGAATGCGCTTTGGCTCCTCCTTTTGTATATTTTTGCCTCCACCTGGGCCTGCCCTATGCAAATTGGGCTTAGCCAGGAGTGCTGTTTGTTCTACCTGAAGTCTTCACTCTGTTTTTCGGACCTTCCTTTGACCTTCCTTGTTTTTTTTAGCCACCGCCATTTTGGACTCCTTTTCCCTATTCTACCTACCTAACAGGCTCCTTCTTGTTTCTTTGCTGTTCTCCACTGGCCGTGTATTCAGAAGCACCTGGAAAGCCCTTGCCCACTTCCCCAAAACTCAGTGACTCCAAAAACTTCCAAAAACCTCAAATGCCCCAGTCCAAGGAATCCCACTTCATTCTCTAGTAACGTACACATTTGCCTGCACAGACAGTAAGGAGGCATTGCCCCAGGATGAGGGGTTCTGGAGAGGCCTGAGAGAGCTGGGCAGAGGCAGGATAGAGATGGCAGCAACCCAAAGGAGAGGGTGTGATGAGGGACTGTCATGATAGGGGAGAGTCCACTGGGAAGGTGGATGGTGGAGCGAGGTTCAGGGTGGAGGAAGGACTCTGGGTAGAGAATTACAGAAAAACGTTGTTGCCTGGAAAATCCCGTGGACTGAGGAGCCTGGTAGGTGGCAGTCCATAGGGTCGCTAAGAGTCGGACACAACTGAGTGACTTCACTTTCACTTTTCACTTTCATGCATTGGAGAAGGAAATGGCAACCCACTCCACTGTTCTTGCCTGGAGAATCCCAGGGACGGGGGAGCCTGGTGGGCTGCCATCTATGGGGTCGCACAGAGTCAGAAATGACTGAAGTGACTTAGCAGCAGCAGCAGCAGCAGCTGTTGTGGTGTCAGGGTGTTTCCCTGTCTGTTGGGGACCCAGAAAAGGGTATTTGGGTTTGTGAAGTATATATGCACTTGAGTGAGTTGGAGGGGATGGGGCGGGCAGCCTCTGAGACTTGAGTGCTGGTTAGAAATGAGGATTGGTGATTGTGAAGAGAACAATTCCAGTAGGCCATCTAAAAATCATAGATACTTACATTTTTGTATTGAAATCACAGAAGGAAAGTGAAAAAGGAAGTAGGAAAATAATTAAGATTCAAAAGTACATCAGGGGGAGCTGAATTTGCCACCCTCAAATATGCCTTTTTAGCAAAAGGATTATTTAAGTCTGATTATTTTTAAGAAAAAGCAGACATAAAAAAGCTCTGAAAACTGAGCAGAAGTCACCATTTTATGAGAAACATTTGTAAGAAAAATCTCAATTTGTGTGGATGTCTTCCTTGCTATACCAGGAAGAGAAGGATGACTAAACTCTAGAAGCTCTTATTGTTGGAGAAGCCAAATACTTTAATCTACATACTAACCTTACCCTGTTTACTGTGCTTTGCTGATAATCTCCCATAACTGAATCTCCTCATCTCCAACTTCTTTCTTTTGTCTTTAGCTTAAGATAGTTTTCAGTTGATGGTTTGGGCCTTTTCAGAGATTTACTCAGTTTTCCTGGGTATCTCTCATATATATAGGAAGGTATAAGTATCATTAAACTTCTTATTGTTTCCTACTAATAATGGTATTTTTTACAGTGGGGTCTCAGCCAAGAACCTGAAAGGGTAAAGGGAAACATTGTTTTCTTTCCCTATAACATAAAGATGTGATTCCTGTATGCAAGAAAGTGCATTTAATCATTATTAGTATGTATTAGTAATTCTATTCATCAGAATATACAGACAATTACAAATATTGAGTAAAAATAATCATTAGCAAACATTTAACACTTCACATTTTGTCAAAGATTGAATATAACCTTCAAAATTCTGCTAAAAATATAAATAAAGAAAAGAAAAAAATTACTATGTGGGACATAACCCCAAACCCGAACCTTAAGGGAAAAAAAAAGATGTTGGGAAGAAATTAAATAATTAACACAGCAACCAAACCAATACACAGGCTGCTTGTACCTATATTTTGGGTTAACTTTCCAAAATCCTAATTCCAGTTCCCCCCACTTTTCTTTTTTATTTTTTTGTTTAAATGTCTCTTAGCTTTGTTCTCTGCAGGTAATTCTGCTTTCAGCCTTTAGATCCAGAGTTAACCCATGTTTATTCATTACAAGTAGGTACAACCTTTTTGCTACTTTCTTATTCGCCATTCACAAGGTCCATTCAAGTTCCTTTCTCACAACTTATCACGTCAGTTTGAACCTAATGGTTGTCACATATATATATGTATGTATCTATGTATGTATGTATGTGCTCAGCTGTGGCTGATCCTTTGCAGATCCATGGACTGTAAGTAGCCCACCAGGTTCTTCCCATGGAATTCTCCAACCATGAATACTGGAATGGGGTACCATTTCTTACTCCAGGGAATGTTCCAAACCCAGGGATCTGCATCTCCTGCATTGGTGACCAATGGATTCTTTACCACTGTAAAGTCCTATGTATATATACATACATACACACACACACACACACACACACACACACACATATATATATATATATATATATATACATACACACACACATACATATATTCATATATACATATACATATATTCCTTTGAGGACAAGCTGTGAATTACATAAGGTAATAGATATATTCCCATTTACAGAGATTTAAAATTAGAGATAGAAGATGAAAGACTTTAACTAAAGTAGTAAATACATATCAGAACTTAGATACAAATCTAGGTCTTCTAAATCTAAATCCAAATTTAACTCATTATACTGCTCTGTCTCAATGTAAGTAAAGATGTTTATCACAGCTAATAACACAAAGGGGCAATGACTCCTTCCCCTCCTCCCCCTACAATGTACCAGGTAGCAAAAAAAAAAAAAAGTATTTTCATACAGAGCACTCAGTTATAGAAAGGACTTGTTGCTGTTAAGAGCAGCAAAAGTATAAATTATTCACATACAGTACATTTAGCATTAGCTCAATGAATAAGAAACAGCTTTTATCTAGTATAGACTAATGACTCTGGGATGTTTCCTGAGAAAATATGCTACCTTCTGAAAACAGGCAGCATTATTCTGAATTAATAGTGCAATCCTCCTGTCCAAAGAGGACTTGTTCTAAAGAAGTCTGTGACATTTAAGGAGAAAGCAGACATTAGGATTAATTGGATGAATGGGACACAGCTTGATCACTGTCATGGAAAATACGGTGTCTGATTCTTTTCTGAGTGAAATGCCTAAGACTGGAAATAAAAAACCATGGAAAATGTTCTCAATGAACCCAAAGGATTTAGTATGCATGCTGCTGCTAAGTCACTTCAGTTGTGTCTGACTCTGTGCGACCCCATAGATGGCAGCCCACTAGGCTCCTCTGTCTCTGGGATTCTCCAGGCAAGAATACTGGAGTCGGGTGCCATTGCCTTCTCCAATGCATGAAAGTGAAAAGTGAAAGTGTCAACTAAAAAAAAAAAAAAAAAAAAGGCACAACCTAAAAGGTGAGAATTGTGTTTTATTTGGCAGACAAAACTAAGACTTAAGTCCTGGACACAGCATCTCAGAAAGCTCTGACAGACTGCTCCAAAGAGGTAAAGGAGGAGCCAGGATATATGAGTTTTTGCAACAAGGACCAGGTAGTCAGAACATCAAGAGATTACTGCTAATTAAAGAAAACCAGATATCTCAAGTTAAGGAATTTAGTGCTTTTCTATGTATGGGAAGATGCAAGAGTCCACACTCCCTGAAATTATTCTTCTGATATGTACCTCAGCTATTTGGAAACAGTATATTGTGCATTCTCATTCTGAGTCCCCTCAGCATGCACCATAAAGGATGGATGCAGTGGTTGACTGCTGGATGGCAGGGCATTCTACTGCCACCCATATATTCCCTATAATGTGATGGCTTGCTGACTACAACGTTCTTTGTTTGCTGAAACGGTGGGCATTTTTTTTTTTTTTTAGTAATAGCTGTAAACAGGAAACAATGTCTATTTTTAATATGATCATTGATCACAAGCTGACTTGCATATTCAAATAGTCTATCACAAAAGAAATATATGTAAAACCCAATTAAATGATAATCAAGAAACAAAACATACAAAATACTGAAAGATATTGAAGCTATATGAAGAGTATATGAGGGTTTATTTTATTCTTCTCTCAATTTTTTAATATGTTTTACATTTCCCATAATAGTTTTTTAAAGTAAAAAGAAATGTTCTCTGATCCCCTAAGTCTAATTTGCTTTAATTTTCCAATTGCAAGCTTAAAAAATATTATTAAAATATTTTTAAAATTGAAAATGTTGAAGAGGAAAGGTAAAAATAAAAATCTTTCAGTAACCACAAAGACGATTGAGAAAATTTTCTTCAGACATATAAATGAATATCATTTTTTTAAAAAAAACAATGTTTACTTACATTCTCATACGTTTCTTTTTGGAGGAACTGCTACCTTAGATAAAATTTATAGCAAAAGGTCCTCTACTGAGGGTTTTATAATGCTGTGGCTGTTAGCTCATGCTGAGGGAAATAGCAATGGCTGTTTCCCTCAAAAAGATAGCTGATAAATAAAAAATGAGAGTTCTAGAAACATCATTATGAGCAATATTTTTTTTATTAATTCTTTGTCCTCAGAGTTAAAATTTCATTTTCTTAAATACTCCTATGATTACTAGATGAAAACCCAAACAAGCTCTTAAATTGAAAACAAAGAAACTGACCCAGTATTCATTTCCAGAGTTGCTAGCTTCCGTTCAAAAGTAACCCAGTAATGCAATAGACAACCTAGTTGTGTGGTAAGAAGTGACTCTTCTTAAATTCACTTTTTCTCATCAGCAAATGAAAATAAATAATGCCTGACTCTGCACATTTCAAAGCTAGTTGAAATAATAAATTCCAGGAAAATTGGATTTTAGCGAAGATTAAATAAGATTTCTTATGTTGCAGAGAAGTGAATTTTGACTCCATGTTGAAAATTGTTTCTTTTACTTCCTTTTTGTTGCTTTTGTGATTATAATCACTCATAATAGCCTGCCTCAGAGGACATTGCCCCTCTGCCTGACTGTAAATTAAAGTGCCTTTGTTCAGCTCATAGAGGAAAATCTGACCCTGCCTACCTGTGAATGACTGTAAGAAAGAAGAGACTAATTCACACCACTTCCAAAAGCTGGCCCTTTCCTGAGAAGTTATGCAAGACTGAAGACCTTTTCATTTACTTGCCCAAGGCCTGTTCCTCCCTTTCTGCCTTTTGACTTTAGTTCCTCATTGCCATCTCTCTGACTCTGTAAAAGAACTTGGCTTCCAGACCCCAAGATAGTACCCTGAGACATCAGTCTGCCCTCTTTGCATCCATATAAAGTCATATTCCTTGCCTCAATATCTTGTCTCTCAGATTCATTGCCCTGTCATTCAGTGAGCAGATTGAGCTTGGACTCAGTAATACTTATGAGAATAATAACTACAATTTGTTGAATGTCTAACCTATTCCAAACATTTTAGATAGTATCTCTGATGTTTTAAATAATCCTCCAGACTGATATTTGCAAACTCTACTTTGCAAGTTTAGCAAGTTTCTCAGGTTTTACAGCTAATAATTGTAGGACTTAAAATCCTTAACTTTGTCTCTCTGATTCTTTTCACCCTACCATGTTGTCTCCCTCGAAACAATGAGGAAATTACTAAGGTACAAGTATATTCTATTATTTGAAAACTTCTTTGTTAATGGATTTCAGGCAAGAGAAAATTACTCATCAGAAGTAATAGGAAGAAAAACATTCAATCTTCAATCTTGTTTCATTTCTGCTTTTTTCTTAATGATTCATAACAATGCAAATTATTGAAAATATTTCTTGATCCTTGAATAAAAAAACAGGAGGAAATAAATCCCCAGGCCATTTATTATCCCTCTTTATGCAGCATGGATACTAATTAAATCCTCCAAACAATCACGAAGACAGCTATTTAATTGTAATTTTGTTGAATTGTTAGTAGACATCTTTGTGTCATTTGTTTCTTAAATGGTGGTCTCAACAGTGAAACCATGTGGCAAGCTGGCATTGGGGCTGCATTAGAAACTGAGAGACAGGGGGACTCAAGCACACTTAAAGTCCTCCATTTGGATTTTCCTTGCTTATGCTGACAGTCATTTAAACACAATCATAAATCAGCAGGCAGTACTAGGGAGCCACCTACTGGAATAATGGGCTGGATTTTGCTGCCATGGTTTAAAAAATAGAAATTCACTTAATATTAATTAAATTATGAACTTGTCAAATTCAGGTTTCATTACCCTAAATATACATCTTTCACAGAAACTTACCAACTAAATTTGAAAATGACAAAGACAGCATTGTTACAAAATAAGGCAGAAGTCTGAAATGGGAAAGGAAATGTTCATTGAACATAAAGTGATTGAAATGTGAAAATAAAAGTTAACAGAGAATATCCAAAGACATTAGTCAAGTTATTAAAATTAGGTTATCTATTGCTTCAAGATTGTTTCTCTTTAATTTTCCAAGGATGTTCAGTCTAATAATTATTTTACCCAGATATTATACTTAAATGGCACCTTATTTAAATGATAATATTTTCATTAATATGAAGATGTATTTCTTAAAACCTGCTGGCATTAAATGAAAAAATACTAGAACTAATTTGGGATTAAGCAATGCAGATTTTTTTTTCTTTTTTCATTTTGTAAGTTGCCTGAAATCAATCTCTATTAAAACGTATTATCTACAGTTCTGAGTGCTAATAAATCAAAGATTTTAGTTGAAAGATGATTAGTATAGCATTTTTCCTCTGGCTGTGTTGTTAAAAAGTCTGTAGTAAATATAGCTACCCTTTTTCCTGCCTTTGCTCTACTGTGTATATAGTGAACATGAAAGACAGGTTCTTTGATGATGCTTTTATGTTGCCTACGGGTCATCATTCTAAATATGCTCTCTGTATATAGCATAGAAACTAAGCAAAAAGACTGCTTTGAATGTGAACTATTTCCAACAAAGACAGCCTGGAGATATTTTCCTTGCTGATTCCCTATTATCAGTTCGTGTTTTGTCACTATCATCATTCTCTAAAGAGTAGCATGCATAAGATTTTCATTTAATTGAGGACTCTAGTTAATCAAACCTATGATTTTATATAAACATTTTCATGATATTTGGAACCTTAAGTAATATGGGCATGCAAGGATAATTATATAATTCCTTTGTTGGGCTGACAGTGTTTGAGAATTTCCATGCCAAATACAGTTGTTTTATTCTAAAGAATTTTCTTTTACCTACATGGGCAAATCCTTGACTAAAGTCTTTTCTTTGCAGGCATTCTAAGTCACTTCAGTCATGTCTGACTCTGTGTGACACTATGGACTGTAGCCGATAAGTCTCTTTTGTCCATGGGATTCTCTAAGCAAGAAAATTGGAGTGGGTTGTCATTTCTTCCTCCAGGGGATCTTCCTGACCCGGTGACTGAACCTAGGTCTCTTTTATCTCCTGCATTGGCAAGTGGGTTCTTTATCACTGGTGCCACCTGGGAAGTCCTCAAGTCATTTGCCTTAACTTGTATGATAACCAACAAACACGAAAGATGCAATTCTTCCTTTTCTTTTTTTAAAATTTATTTTAATTGGAGGTTAATTAATTTACAATATTGTGGTGGTTTTTGCCATACATTGACATGAATCAGCCATAGGTGGACACACGTCCCCCATCCTTCCCATGTCCCCCATGTCTTCCCATCCCCTCCCCATCCCATCCCTCTGGGTCATCCAAATGCACCAGCCCTGAGAACCTTGTCTCATTCAGCAAACCTGGACTGGTGATCTGTTTCACATATGATAATATACATGTTTCAATGCTATTCTCTCAAATTATCCCATCTTTGCCTTCTCCCACAGAGTCCAAAAGACTGTTCTATACATCTGTGTCTTGTTTGCTGTCTCACATATAGGGTCATCGTTACCATCTCTCTAAATTCCATATATATGCCTTAGTATACTGTACTGGAGTTTTCCTTTCTGGCTTACTTCACACTGTATAATAGACTCCAGTTTCACCCACCTTATTAGAGCTGATTCAAATGCATTCTTTTTAATGGCTGAGTAATATTCCATTGTGTATATGTACTACAATTTTCTTATCTATTCATCTGCCAATTCTTATCCATTCATCTGTCAATGGACATCTAGGTTGCTTCCATGTCCTGGCTATTATAAACAGTGCTGCGATGAACATTGGGGTACACGTGTCTCTTTCAATTCTGGTTTCCTTGGTGTGTATGCCTGCAGTAGGATTGCTGGGTCATATGGCAGTTTTATTTCCAGTTTTTTAAGGAATCTCTACACTGTTCTCCATAGTGGTTGTACTAGTTTGAATTCCCACCAACAGTGTAAGAGGGTTCCCATTTCTCCACACCCTCTCCAGCATTTATTGCTTGTAGACTTTTGGATAACAATCATTCTGACTGGCGTGAAATGGTACCTCATTGTGGTTTTGATTTGCATTTCTCTGATAATAAGTGATGTTGAGCATCTTTTCATGTGTTTGTTAGCCATCTGTATGTCTTCTTTGGAGAAATGTTTGTTTAGTTCTTTGGCCCATTTTTTGATTGGGTCATTTATTTTTCTGGAATTGAGCTGCAGGAGTTGCTCGTATATTTTGGGGATTAATTCTTTGTCAGTTTCTTCTTTTGCTATTATTTTCTCCCATTCTGAAGGCTGTCTTTTCACCTTGCTTATAGTTTCTTTTGTTGTGTAAAGGCTTTTAAGTTTAATTAGGTCTCATTTGTTTATTTTTGCTTTTATTTCCATTACTCTGGGAGGTGGGTCATAGAGGATCCTGCTGTGATTTATGTCGGAGAGTGTTTTGCCTATGTTTTCCTCTAGGAGTTTAATAGTTTCTGGTCTTACATTTAGATCTTTAATTCATTTTGAGTTTGTTTTTGTGTATGGTGTTAGAAAGTGTTCTAGTTTCATTCTTTTGCAAGTGGTTGACCAGTTTTCCCAGCACCACTTGTTAAAGAGATTGTCTTTACTCCATTGTATATTCTTGCCTCCTTTGTCAAAGATAAGGTGTTCATAGGTGTGTGGATTTATCTCTGGGGTTTCTATATTGTTCCATTGATCTATAGTTCTATCTTTATGCCAGTACCATACTGTCTTGATGACTGTGGCTTTGTAGAAGAGCCTGAAGTCAGGCAGATTGATTCCTCCAGGTCCGTTCTTCTTTCTCAAGATTGCTGTGGCTATTCGAGGTTTTTTGTATTTCCATACAAATTGTGAAATTATTTGTTCTAGTTCTCTGAAAAATACCATTGGTAGCTTGGTAGGGATTGCACTGAATTTATAGATTGCTTTAGGTAGTATACTCATTTTCACTATATTGATTCTTCCAATCCATGAACATGGTATATTTCCCCATTTATTAGTGTCCTCTTTGATTTCTTCCATCAGTGTTTTATAGTTTTCTATATATAGATCTTTTGTTTCTTTAGGTAGATTTATTCCTAAGTATATTACTCTTTTCATTGCAATGGTGAATGGGATTATTTCCTTAATTTTTCTTTCTTTTTTCTCATTGTTAGTGTATAGGAATGCAAGGGATTCCTGTAATGTCAATTTTATATCCTGCAACTTTACTATATTCATTGATTAGCTCTTGTAATTTTCTGGTGAAGTCTTTAGGGTTTTCTATATAGAGGATCATGTTTTGTCATATATAGCTTTTATTATGTTGAGGTATGTTCCTTCTATTCCTGCTTTCTGGAGTTTTGTTTTTTTTTTTTTAATCATAAATGAATGTTAAATTTTGTCAAAGGCTTTCTCTGCAACTATTAAGATAATCACATGGGTTTTATCTTTCAATTTGTTAATGTGGTGTATTACATTGATTGATTTGCAGATATTAAAGAATCCTTGCATCCCTGGGATAAAGCCCACTTGGTCATGATACATAATCATTTTAATACGTTGTGATTCTTCCTATTTTCACTCTATAGGTGAGTAAGTAAAGTTCAGAGAAGCTAAGTAAATTGTACCCTGCCACATCCTAGTGAATGCAGGAAAGATTCAAGTTCTGACAATACAACAATGAATCCACCAATTTATCCAAGTTCTTAAAAAAGAGCAAAATACGTTTTCTGTATGTTCATATTGCTTGATCATCCTTGTGCTTATCTAAGTACATATTCTAAGTGTATGTTTTATTTATCCCCAATGTCTGTAAATCTTCTCTGAAATGTAAACTCCTTTTTTGTGTGTGTTTTAAATATTCTCAGAAGTTAGCACAAAATCTGATAGTCACAACAGAAGATAAATTAGTGCTAATTGAATATATTGGAGAAGATTTTATTTACTTTAAATGACATAAATGCCATCATATATTTAATTTTTTTTTTTTTTTTTTTTTTTTTTTTTTTTTTTTTTACATTTCTTGGAGTGTAGTGGTTTATAATGAGAAGGGAATGGGGCAACATGTACAGTGAAGCCCTACCATGTCAAGTGTCATGAAAGTAACTTTAATTCTAGCCTGCATGGGGATATAACATTATAGCTATGTTCAGTTCAATTCAGTTCAGTCACTCAGTCATGTCCAACTCTTTGCCACCCCATGAACCATAGCACTCCAGACCTCCCTGTCCATCACCAACTCCCGGAGTCTACCCAAACCTATGTCCATTGAGTCAGTGATGCCATCCAACCAACTCATCCTCTGTCATCCCCTTCTCCTCCTGCCCTCAATCTTTCCCAGCATCACAGTCTTTTCAAATGAGTCAGCTCTTCGCATCGGGTGGCCAAAGTATTGGAGTCCATCTTCAACACCAGTCCTTCCAATGAACACCCAGGACTGATCTCCTTTAGGATGGACTGGTTGTATCTCTTTGCAGTCTAAGGGACTCTCAAGAGTCTTCTCCAACACCACAGTTCAAAAGCATCAATTCTCTGGTGCTCAGCTTTCTTTATAGTCCAAATCTCATATCCATACATGACTACTGGAAAAACCATAGCCTTGACTGGATGGACCTTTGTTGACAAAGTAATGTCTCTGCTTTTTAATATGCTGTCTAGGTTGGTTATAACTTTACTTCCAAGGATTAAATTATGTTAGAGGCAAAGAAAAGGAAAAACAAAGTGGCTAAATAACTTGCTCAAAGTCATCCAAAGCACTGTAATTTCTCATCTCCTTTAATGACTTTGCTCACTTTCATAGTCTCAACTATCAGTTATCTCCATGGAAGTGAGTTTGTGCTAGTGGTAAAGAGCCCACTTGCCAATGCAGGAGATATAAGAGACGCAGTTTCAAGCACTAGGTTAGGAGGATCCCCTGGAGGAGGAAATGACAACCCACTCCAGTATTCTTGCCTAGAGAGTCACATGGACAGAGGAGCCTGGTGGGCTACAGTCCATGGGGTCACAAAGAGTTGGACACAACTGAATGATTTAGCATGCATGCACCAAACTTACATCTATCACTCCTCAGCATCTCACAACCTTAAATTGTGTTGTAGTCTCAGATATTTTCAAGAAATAGTTATGGAATTACTGCTTAAATAATTATCAACTACGGCCTGGTCATTGCAGTCGGTTCTGGATATCTGCAGTGAGTGAAACAGTAATTCTCTGCCTTCAGATACTCAGGCTGATAAAGAGTTGACCAGTACACACTGTTATGAAATCCATGAAGAAACAAGGTTTAATGGCACAGTAATCAGGAATGGAGCCCCTGATGAGTTAAAAAATAGATTGCAGCTTGAAATGTGCAAAAAAAAAAAAAAAAAAATCAACCATGCAAAGAGTAAAAATTAAAGTGGTCCAAAGAAAAAGAAGACCCTCAGGTAGGGAAGACGATGGTATATTTTAAAAACTAAAAGTTTGCTCTGTGCCTGGACATAATTGGAATCTCCTAAAGTGTTTAAAATAGGGTCTTAAAATATTCCATTTTATATTAAAAAAACATTCTGACTACTATGTAAGGACGAGATCAGAACTGAGCAAGAATGGAAGTATAAAGAATCATTAAAGTGGCTTTTTCAGGACTCCAAGCATGATGATAAACGTGCTTGGGACCAATGAGCCAATGCAGTACAGACAGAGAAAAATAGAGATGAAACATATATTTTTGGACTTTGGAGAAAATAAATTGAAGAAGAAAATAAATTGAACAGAAGAGAATATAAATAATTTGAACAACTGATAAGATGGTGAAAGATCTCCTGTTCAGTTTCATTCTGGGGACAGCTTGGTGAGAATATGAGTAAGTAAAATTAAGTATCTTGATAAAAAAATGTAAAAATCAAGTACAGGGAAAATTTAAAAGGAAGGTTTGGGCCATTATACATTTAAGAGACCTGAGAGGAACTGAAGTAGATCACATATATTTTCCCATAAATGTCCTGAGTATCTTGCTTAAATGTTCACATCCTTTCATTTATGAATTTTCTATTTTACCTTCAAATTCTATCTCAGGAAGGAAAAGAATGGTGTGGTGCATTTGCCTAGTCATTACTTACCATAAATGCCATAAATTGTGTTTGTACTTCAATCCTGGTATTTGTCTTAGTCTATTCTTAATCTGTAAGATTCTTAAAGGCAGGGCTATGTCTGTTTGTTGGAGAATGGAATGGCAACTGACTTCAGTATTCTTACCTGGAGAACTCCATGGACAGAGGAGCTTATAGTCCATGGGGTCACAAAGAGTCAGAAACATCTGAGCAGCCAAGCAGGCACATATGTTCTTAGTGCCCTCAACAATAGTAGGGGCCCAATAAATATTTGCTAACTGCAATTAAATAAAACACATTTTTCATACAACAATATTCTTCATTTCTTAATTTCTTAATAAGAAACTATGTATTTTAGGTAAAAGGATGTTGAGATAATGTTCCATGAGGGCAACTGGTACAGACATTTGGAATCTTTTGGGAATGCCTCCAAACCTGTGGCATTCTCCCAGTTTCTACTTCTGCTTTAACAAAGTTAATCTCTTGAAAATTTTTCATCTACTAATAAAGGGATTTTACATTCTCTTCAACAACATAAGAGATAACTCTACACATGGACATCACCAGATGTTCAATATTGACATCAGATTGATTATATTCTTTGCAGTCAAAGAGGGAGAAGCTCTATATAGTCAGCAAAAACAAAACTGGGAGCTGACTGTGGATCAGATCATGAATTCCTTACTTCAAAATTCAGATTTAAATTGAAGAAAGTAGGGAAACCATGGGACTATTCAGGTATGAACTAAATCAAGTCCCTTACAGTTATACAAGGAAGTGACAAATAGATTCAAGGGAGTAGATCTGAAAGACAGTGTCTGAAGAACTATGGATGGAGGTTCATAACAGTGTACGGGAGGCCATGATCAAAATCATACCCAAGAAAAAGAAATGCAAAAAAGGCAAAATGGTTTTCAGAGGAAGCCTTAAAAATAGGTGAGAAAGAAGAGAAGCAAAACACAAAGGAGAAAAGGAAAGATATAGCCATCTGAATGCACAGTTCCAAAGAATAGCAAGGAGAGATAAGAAAGCCTTTGTCAGTGATCAATGCAAAGAAATAGAGGGAAACAA
This sequence comes from Ovis canadensis, assembly GCF_042477335.2. Taxonomy (NCBI): domain Eukaryota; kingdom Metazoa; phylum Chordata; class Mammalia; order Artiodactyla; family Bovidae; genus Ovis; species Ovis canadensis. Next base: position 12,671,452 of record NC_091255.1, read on the forward strand.
TAGAATGGGAAACACTAGAGATCTTTTCAAGAAAATTAGAGATACGAAGGGAATATTTCATGTAAAGATGGGCACAGTAAAGGACAGAAACACTATGGACCTAACAGAAGCAAAAGAAGAGGTGGCAAAAATACACTGAAGAACTATACAGAAAAGATTTTTATGACCTGGATAAGCACAATGGTGTGATCACTCACCTAGAGCCAGACATCCTGGAGTGCAAGGTCAACTGGGTCTTAGGAAGCATAATTACGAACAAATCTAGAGGAGGTGATGGAATTCCAGCTGAGCTCTTTCAAGTCCTAAAAGATGATGTTGTTAAAGTGCCACACTCAATATGCCAGCCAACTTGGAAAACTCAGTAGTGGCCACAGGACTGGAAAATATGTTTTCATTCCAATCCCAAAGAAAGGCAATGGCAAAGAATGTTCTAACTACCACATAATTGCACTCATCTCACACACTAGCAAAGTAATGCTCAAAATTCTCCAAGCGAAATTTCAGCAGTACATGAACCCAAAACTTCCAGATGTTGAAGCTGAATTTAGAAAAAGCAGAGGAACCAGGGATCAAATTGTCAACATCTATTGAATCATAGAAAAAGCAAGAGATTTCCAGTAAAACAATTACTTCTGCTTCAGTGACAATGCTAAATCCTTTGACTGTGTGAATCACAGAAAACTGTGGAAAAGTCTTAAAGAAATGGGAATAGCAGACCACCTTGCCTGCATCCTGAAAAACCTGTGTGCACATCAAGAAGCAGCAGTTAGAACCAGACATGGAACAAAGGACTGGTTTCAAATTGGGAAAGGAGTACATCAAGGTTGTATATTGTCATCCTGCTTATTTAACTTATGTGCAGAGTACATCATGTGCAATGCCAGGCTGGATGAAGCATAAGCTGGAATCAAGGTTGCCAGGAAAAATATCAATAATCTCAGATAGGTAGATGACACCACCCTTATGGAAGAAAGTGAAGAAGAAGTAAAGAGCCTCTTGATGAAAGTGAAAGAGGAGAATGAAACAGCTGGCTTAAAACTGAACATTCAAAAAATGAAAATTGTGGTATCCAGTCCCATCCTTTCATGGCAAATCAATGGGGAAACAATGGAAACAGTGACAGACCTTATTTTCTTGGGCTAAAAAATAAGTGCAGATGATGACTGCAGCCATGAAATTAAAAGACACTTGCTTCTTGGAAGAAAAGGTATGACCAACCTAAACAGCATACTAAAAAGCACGTCCATTGGCAGACAAATGGATGAGAAAGCTGTGGTACACATACACAATGGAATATTACTCAGTTATTAAAAAGAATGTATTTGAATCAGTTCTAATGAGGTGGATTAAACTGGAGCCTATTATACAGAGTGAAGTAAGTCAGAAAGCAAAACACCAATACAGTATATTAATGCATATATAAGGAATTTAGAAAGATGGTAACAACAACCCTATATGCGAGACAGCGAAAGAGACACAGAGATAAAGAACACACTTTAGGACTCTGTGGGAGAATTTAAGAGAATAGTATAGAAACATGTATATTACCATATGTGAAATAGAGCACCAGTCCAAGTTCGATGCATGAAACAGGGCACTCAAAGCTGGAGCTTTGGGACAACCCAGAGGGATGGGATTGGGAGAGAGGTGAGGGGGGGGTTCAGGATGGGAGACACGTGTATACCCATGGCCGATCCATGTCAATGTATAGTAAAAGCCACTACTAATTGAAGTAATAAGCCTCCAACTAAAATAAATTAATTAAAAAAAAAAAAAAAAGCAGAGACATTACTTTGCCAACAAAGGTCCATTTAGTCAAAGCTATGGTTTTTCCAGTAGACATGTATGGATGTGAGAGTTGGACAATAAAAAAGCCGAGCCTCAAAGAATTGATGCTTTTGAATCGTGATGTTGAAGAAGACTCTTGGGAGTCCCTTGGACTTCAAGGAGATCCAACCAGTCATTCCTAAAGGAAATCAGTCCAGAATATTCATCAGAAGGACTGATGCTGAAGCTGAAACTCCAATACTTTGGCCACCTGATGTGAAGAACTGACTCATTGGAACAGACTCTGATGCTGGGTAAGATTGAAGGCAGGAGGTAAAGGGGAAGACAGATGATGAGATGGTTGGATGACATCACTGACTTAATGAACATGACTTTGAGCAAACTCTAGGTGTTGGTAAATGACAGGGAAGCCTGGCATGCTACACTCCATGGTGTCACAAAGAGTCAGACATGACTGAGTAACTGAACTTAATAAAGTGATCAGAAACTGCAGTCTAGGCTTCAGGCTTAATTAGGTACACATGGATCCAAATATGTCCAAATCCACTTGTTGGCGCTTTTGTGACACAATGGCAAAGTTCAGTAGCTTAGCAGAAACTGTATAATTTACTAATCAAACAAATATTTGCTATCTTGACCTTTACAGATTTATGTTGACCCTTGCACTAGTGGGGGCTTCCCTTGTGGCTCAGATGGTAAAGAATCCACCTGCAATATGCAAGATGTGGGTTTGATACCTGGGTTTGGAAGATTTCCTAGAGAAGAGAATGGCTACCCTCTTCAGTATTCTGGCCTGGAGAATTCCATGGACTGTATAGATCATGGGTTCGCAAAGAGTTATACATAACTTAGTGACTTTTCAATTTTACTTTGCACTAGTGGAATGCTTTAAAGGTTTATTCTTAAGGTTCTTTTTCAGGAAATTCAGTAAGAATACACCTAAACAATATTAGGAATATTGAAACCTTACTATCTAGCATGCTGCTGCTGCTGCTAAGTCACTTCAGTCATGTTCGACTCTGTGTGACCCCATAGACGGCAGCCCACTAGGCTCCCCTGTTCCTGGGATTCTCCAGGCAAGAACACTGGAGTGGGTTGCCATTTCCTTCTCCAATGCATGAATGTGAAAAGTGAAAGTGAAGTCATTCAGTCGTATCTGACCCTTAAGGACCCCATGGACTGCCACCTACCAGGCTCCTCCATCCATGGGATTTTCCAGGCAAGAGTACTGGAGTGGGTTGCCATTGCCTTCTCCAACTATCTAGCATACTTTGATAGAAAAAGTGACAAGTGATGTCTGAGATTAGAACTGAACAACATGAAGGGGGAATGGAATCCAGAAGAACTTTCAGTATAGGAGTTAAGAATCAATAACAGGATTCAAAACAAAGAATTGCTCAGATCAGCACGAACTAGTGAAGTCAGTTAATTTATCTTTGGGCTCTTACTTCTCTACTTAACTGTTCTCAACCCTAAGGCCATCTGTCCAATTCTCTTCCCCCACTATAAAGAGCTGGTCTCAAATTCAGAAATGCTCAGTTCAAAATCTAACTACCCCATGAAACCCTTTCAAAATCTGTCCACTCAGGAAAACTAGGTATAATAGCTCATACTTAGATTATTAGAATATTTTTTCTTGTGGAATTCACCAATAATGCTAATTTGTTGCCTTACTAGATAATAAACTCTAATCTCAATCAATATCTCAAAACAGATACTGTCCTTAGCACTGAACTAGTTTAACTGAATTTAATTCATGTTAAAATATAAATGGCTTCCCAGATGGCTCAACTGTAAAGAATCCGTATGCACATGCAGGAGATGAAGGCTCGACCCCTGGATCAGGAAGATCTACTGGAGAAGGAAATGGCAACCCACTCCAGTATCCTTGCCTGGAGAATCCCATGGACAGAGGAACCTGGTAGGCTACAGTCTGTGGAGCTGCAAAACAGTGGACACAACTTAGCAAGTGAACAACAACAAAAAATATAAATATACCAAAATTCCCTGATAAGAATTTAAAATATATTTACTTTGAGAAATTGAATCTATAAATGGGCAATGGCCAGACCATGTATGATAATAAAACTCTGAACCACAACCTCTACAGCAACTGGCCCAGGAATCCAAAGTGCAAACTCTGCAGCAATTAGCCCCAAATAGGCAAGACTTGGCAAATGACTGCCAAGTTTTGTTCATGCTTCCAGCTCAGGACCAACAAAGGAAGCTGCGTATGCTTTAAAAACCAATCATATAGGATACCCTTTTAGCATTTATTTAGCCTGCCTCCAACTTTTCCATGTCAACAATCTCCAATAAAAGCATATCTGAAGTTTCGATTCTTTTTTTTTTTTTCACCATAAACTTTTCCCACTCTCTTGCCTGTCTTTGAGTCTTCTAAACACAGGTGATGGTAGTTGACTTGATTCCTTAGCAAACTTCAAACAGCTTCTCTTCTTATTTGGGTTGTCTTCATGTATTTCCATACCTTCAGATTTTTTCTCATACTTAGAGAGCTAAAGCATTGGAGTGTTAGCTGCTCAGTTGTGTCTGACTCTTTGCAATCCCATGAACTGTTCTGTCCATGGAAATATCCAGACAAGAATAGTGGAGTGGCTTGCCATTCTCTTCCCCAGGGCATCTTCCTGTTCCAGGGATCAAACCTGGGTGTCCTGCATTACAGGCAGATTCTTTACCATCTGAGCCACCAGAGAAGCCCTAAAGCATTGGTGGCCAAGCTTTAACCAGATCAGCTTGGAATATGGAAGTTACTACAGTATTCCATAGGCTACTTTGATCCTGCTACTTACTCAAAGTGGAAATATCAATACTAGGCTTAAGACTAACAGATATTGGTTTCAAAATAGTGTGCCTTCAAGACCAACTGAGGAGTTTCACAGAGCACGGTACTTCAAAGTTACATTTCAGCAAGGAAGAGTCCAAGAACCATGGTTTAAATCTGCCCCTGGGATCTTCCTAACTCATCATATTTACTTTTTGTCAACCTCTTCAGGTTTGGACTTCAGTTTCACCCAAGGGTACTTATCCTCACACACAGTCTTGCTCAGATTTGCACTTTGATTCTGTGCCTGATTATGGCCTCAGTCCAACTTTGATTAATGTTATGGACAAGACTTTGTTGTTCAGGTGCTAAGTCATGTTTGACTCATTGTGAGCCTATGAACTGCAGCAGGCCAGGCTTCCCTGTCCTTCACTGTCTCCCAGAGTTCACTCAAACTCATGTCCATTGAGGTGGTAATACCATCCAACCATCTCATCCAATGTCACAACCCCTTCTCCTCCTGCCCTCAATCTTTTCCAGCATCAGGGTCTTTTCCAATGAGTCAGCTCTTCACATCAGGTGACCAAAGTATTGGAGCTTCAGCAACAGTCCTTCCAATGAATATTTAGGGTTGATTTCCTTTAGGATTGATTGATTTGATCTCTTTGCTGCCCAAGGAACTCTCAAGAGTCTTCTTTAAGCACTACAATTTGAAATCATCAATTTTTCAGCACTCAGCCTTTTTTCTGGTCCAGCACTCACATCCATACATGATTACTAGAAAAACTATAGCTTTGACTAGATGGAACTCTGTTGGCAAAGTGATGTCTCTGCTTTTTAATATGCTATCTAGGTTAGTCAGCTTTTCTTCTTTTTTATTTCATGGCTGCAGTCACCATCTGCAGTAATTTTAGAGCCCAAGAAAATAAAGTCTGTCACTGTTTCCATTGTTTCCCCTTCTATTTGACATGAAGAGATTGGACCAGATGCCATGATCTTAGTTTTTTGAATGTTGAGTTTCAAGTCAGCTTTTTCACTCTCCTCTTTCACCTTCATCAAGAGGCTCTTTAGTTTATTTTTGCTTTCTGCCATTAAGGTAGCATCATCTCCATATCTGAGGTTGTTGATATTTCTCCTGTCAATCTTGATTCCAGATTGTGATTCTTCCAGCCCAGCATTTCGCATGATGTACTCTGCATATAAGTTATAAGCAGGGTGATAAAGTCTTTCTGTTACTAACTTGGATAAAACCCTAATATTGGACAAGACTTCCCAGCATTAGCATAACTGGTCTTTGTAATCCCACGATATTCCAAGGGCTGAGGACAAGGGCTAACAGTTATTGAATTACCAAACCACAGCAGGATTGTGTAACTTGGAACATAGAATACGATTTGGAGAGACCAGTAAACATCACAATTCAAATGCCCGGGTAATTACTATAGAAGATGCTCTGCACCCATAGATGCAAAAAGTGAGATGCTGTCTTTTTGGGCTCTTGTCTCTCACTCCTTCCTGCACTCATCATTGTTATGGAACAATCCAATTAGGGAAAAGGTATGATAACTGACTAAAGTAAAATAGAATTGTCAAGAGTATATATATAATTACCTAACCAAACTGTGAAACATAAATTAGGGTTCTGCTTGAGACAATACAGAAACAATACCAAAATTAGCTTCAACATATCACATGGAGAGCACACAACACTGTCACTTCTGAGGTATGTGTACCCTTACTCCACCAAGGAATTTAATCATATTTTACCTATGCATGGAGAGATAAAGCATAATTTACCTGATAAGCTCAGTAGCGGAACCAGTCTGGGAAAAGAAAAAAATATTAGCCAAAATGTTAGCTGTGGAGTGTTTGGTCAAGGGCCAGTAGGCTCTAGAGTCAGACCCTAAAAATTACCTGGGTAGAGTTATCTTAAAATAAATGACAGGTTCAGAATGCCTGTATTCTCATTTCTCCATATTTTATTTACCTTAATTTATGTTTTATGAAACAATGTGTGTTGGGTAAAGATGAGCAGTTAGGAATACAAGGGGAGAAGAAGGGACTCAGTTCTCTGTGCTTGCATGCTAAATCACTTCAGTTGTGTTTGACTCTTTGTGACCCTATGGGCTGCAGCCTGCCAGGTTTCTCTGTCCATGGGATTCCCCAGCCAAAAATACTGGAGTGGGTTACCATGCCCTCCTCCCAACCCAAGGATAGAACCCATGTCTCTTATGTCTCTGACACTGGCAGAAAGTTTCTTTACCACTAAGGCCACCTGAGAAATCCTCAGTTCTCTACACTTGAACAATTGAAAATCATAAGTATAATATCAAAATTGAGATATAATACTCAGAAAGATACTTTGGAAATAATACTCTTCATATGTAGCTTCCATACCTAGCCCAAGGCAATTATCATAGACAACACATACTATTTCCTTTAGGAGCCATTAAGGCTGAGAGAATATAGTATAAGCTACAAAGAGTAAATGAACCAAGTTCATTTGCTCCCAGTCGTGGAGGGATTGAATGTCAAACATATAAATCATTGAAGAACACATATAAAACTTTCACTTAAATCAGATGAACTTGGAAATTCCAAAGATGCATATTGTGCTTTCTGTGCTAGATCAGTATAGGAAACCTTCACTACTGCACATACTTCTTATCACCACTCTTAACAAAATGTCTACAATTTACATTCTAGATTAATATTTGTACCTTAAAGAGTGGTCTACTAAATATACATATATTTTACACCCCATTAACTTGTAATATCATTTGGAGGCATTATCTGAAAAGAAAAGTAGAAATTTAAGAAAACAAATCAAAAATTTGTAGCAACATTTTTAAAATGTTTTTTATTATTTTTTAAAAAATAATAATAAAATTTGGAATAATAAAAGTATGCATTGATGTGAGAGTCAGCTTTAAAATAATTTATGTTCATATGTGGAAATCTTATGACGGCTTTAGAGTAATTTTTGAAGAACATTTAGTCCTAAGATAAAAATCTCTTCATATAACTTAAAATGAAAAAGCAATATTTAAAACTGATATGCAGAATGATCACAAAGTGTAAAATATAAATGTTTTATGTTCTAGTGTCTACAGCAACAGGATTGAACGAAATGACATAAAAGTGATTATTTCAGTGTGGAGGAATGACAGATAATTTTATTTTCTTCATTATTTTATGCAGTTTCCAATTTTTATAATAAGTATATATTATTTTCATTATTTCAAAAGGATAATAATTATAATTAAATAAGTATGAGAATTATATTCAGACACTCCAGGGAAAGATAACACCTCCAGCTATTATTAGTTAACACATTAGAGAAGATTATGACAATTAGCTAAGCACTGGAATGGGGAGGATAGTACAGAGAAAGTGAAGTAGATGTTTGGAAGATTGAGTTCAATTAAAGACATAATAATCCATTACAAGTTTATAGCATTTTGTCTTTTTACAAACTGTTTTCACATACTTTATTCTATAAAGACTCTCAACTTTCTAGTGCACGCATCTACCCATACACAGACACAAAAGGTTATCAATCGTTATTTTAAATGCTTAGGAAGACATATCTACCCTATAGCCATAAAAGTGGACTGTTAGAATCAGGGTTTTTATAGCCTAGTTTTTAGTGTGAAGACTTTGGAAAGCAGTTCTAGTAAAGACAGCAAATGGTGACATTCTTCCTCACTCCTGCACTGTGGTTGTGACGTGTCCCCCTGGCTCCCTGTTAGAGACCAAGCCTGCTTCCAATGCTGACTGGGATTCTCTCCAGGCTGCGACTAACATCTTTCTGGCTTTGCTTTCCGAAGCTGTACCCAGACTGAGCTCACCACCCTGATCTTTCTCTCCCTTGATCGAAATGGCAATAATATTACAAGCCTGGACTCACCCACTAGGACCCTGGAACACATTCCGGTTCTACCCGCGCTATAAAATTGTTACAGAGAAACAGTTCAGAGAAATAGGGACGAGGGTATACAGCCAGACACGTGATCTCACCAGCAGAGCACCGTCTGCTGACTTCCTTTCTTGGCTTCGTGCTGGCGGGCTGGCCCTGGGCTGCCGACATCTGTGCATCACTTACCGCGGAGAAAACAAGCCTTTAGGGGAAGCCTGCTGGTTTAAGAAGCGCTCAGCTGGGACTTGAGGTGTATCTTAATGCTATACAGATTCCTTTTAGTTAAAAATTATGTATCTCTTTTTGTTTAAGTAACAGGTGATTGGAATAATTATTTTTGCTTTTAGAAAAAAACAAAGAAAAAAGGGATCAATCAAATACTGTGTTTGAAGCAGAGGGGCTAGATCATATGGTAAGATAGCAGCTAACAGGTGGATGGAAGAGTAGCCTGTGCTTCTGATCAGCGATCCTATTGGCAAAATCATGAACAAACAGAAGTTAAGATAAGTGATATAACCTTGTAAATAATAAATCAAGATGGGGAGTGATTAAATAAATTGCCCTAATCTGCACAACTTGAAGAGTTAAAACTGGTACTTGAATGTAGATGATTTTGATACCAAATTTTGAGTAAGTCAAATCCATTTAGTAAAACTGTTGTATTCCATTTACGAAATGTCTACTGTGGATATGACTCTGTGTATGTGTTAGGGGAGTGGATACATGGAGGCAAAAGAATAGAGTCCTTTCCTGTATTTCATAATGGTTTGTTACTGAACCAGATTTGTTTTGCCCCATACACAGCAAACCAAAAGGCTGACAGTGAAGTTTTTAGCAAGACAGCCAAGTGAAGAGATGGGAGAACAAAATTTCAAATCCTCCCTCTGCTGAAGTAAGGGGGTCCAGGTACTTATGGGGTAATGAGCAAAGAAGCAGGGCACTCTAAAGCGTAGAGAGCATCTGAAAGGTGATTGGGAAAGGTGTGCTGATCCTGGTTCTGCACAGGTGTATCTAGGCTACAGGCCTCTGAAGTTCTGATGGTGGAATTTCCAACTCTCTCATGTCAAAAGGTCACTGAGTGAACACTCTTGCATGCCCAGTTGAAAGATCAGTGGTCCTATCCAGTTTTAACCAATTCAGCTTGAACTGAGCTCAGCTGACTCCAAGTTTCTGGAAAACAACTTGGGCAAACATCTTACTGTTTAGGCTTTGTACCATTTGTAGGACATGCCAGTTTTGAAAAATAGCCTTGACTAGTAAGGGTAGATGAAATGGATTTAACCCACAGTTTCAGCTCATGCATAAATAATGACAGACATAAAACATGACCAACATCGCCATTAGGGAAGGACAAAATAAAGCACCCAAACATGCTCTACAGATTGTAATGCACCATGTAAATCTGAACTATTATGATCCTAGGTGCCACAGTAGTACACAATATGCAGAAAGAAACTGGCCTAGTGTACGAAAGAAGGCCAGCACTGTCTCATCACTCTCTCTTCCCAGTTAAGATTTGTGGTCTACACTTCAAACCTGCACTCTGCTCGTTGTCCTAGGCAGACCCTTCCCACTGTCCTGATGAGACAGGGTCTGAGTCACTTGAACCCACTTCCTGTCCTACATAGGCAAGTGTACTAGTGGAAATACCCCAACCTGCAGCATGAGCCTGTCATCAAGTCAAGGTCTCTAAATGCAGTCTCCTGGTGCTCCCCCAGGAAGACCTTTGACTTCTTCCTCCTTGTTCTCTATCTCTCGTGGCAGCAACTAAGCCTGCACTCTTCTCAAATCTCCCATCTCACCAGCCCTCCTTCACTCCCAGCTGACCATCTATTCCACACATTTGTTTCACACACACACACACACACACACAAAGAGCCATTGGACTCCTTCAACTTCCCGCCACCTTTTAGTTTCACCTGGATCTGTCAGGTACCCACCCCTGCTTTAGCATCACTTAAAAGCTGTCCATTTTTCTACCTAAAAATCATCACCCCCTTCTCTGATGAATCATATACAACCACTCCCTACTTTCTCACTCTATTTTTTTTATTTATTTATTTTTTTATTTTTTACGTTTTAAAATCTTTAATTCTTACATGCATTCCCAAACATGAACCCCCCTCCCACCTCCCTCCCCATAACATCTTTCTGGGTCATCCCCATGCACCAGCCCCAAGCATGCTGCATCCTGCGTCAGACATAGACTGGCGATTCAATTCACATGATAGTATACATGTTAGAATGTCATTCTCCCAAATCATCCCACCCTCTCCCTCTCCCTCTGAGTCCAAAAGTCCGTTATACACATCTGTGTCTCTTTCCCTGTCTTGCATACAGGGTCGTCATTGCCATCTTCCTAAATTCCATATATATGTGTTAGTATACTGTATTGGTGTTTTTCTTTCTGGCTTACTTCACTCTGTATAATCGGCTCCAGTTTCATCCATCTCATCAGAACTGATTCAAATGAATTCTTTTTAACGGCTGAGTAATACTCCATTGTGTATATGTACCACAGCTTGCTTATCCATTCATCTGCTGATGGACATCTAGGTTGTTTCCATGTCCTGGCTATTATAAACAGTGCTGCGATGAACATTGGGGTACATGTGTCTCTTTCAATTCTGGTTTCCTCGGTGTATATGCCCAGAAGTGGGATTGCTGGGTCATAAGGGAGTTCTATTTGCAATTTTTTAAGCAACACTATTAAAATATACACCAACTTAAAGTATACCATTTGATAGTTTTTAGTATATTTACACAGTTGTGCAACTTTTATCACAATCAATTTTGGGAACGTTTCACCCTTTCCAAAATAACCTTACCGACTAGCAATCATTCCCCATTACCCAGACCCATTCATCCCCACCCTCCAACTCTAGGCAATCAATAATCTGTTAGATTTTCCTGTCTGGGGCATTTCATATAAGTGGAATTCTACACTGTATAGAGGCCTCCCTCAATTTTCCCTTTGAATTTTTAATATCACCTCCTCCACTTGTTCTTTTCCTTAAGCATTACATATGCTCAAAGCATGTCCATCTTTAAATCAAACCAAGCAAAATATAATTGCCCATCAGCGTTCCACCCTGCTTCAGTTTCTGCACTGTTTCTTTCCAAGCTAAGCTTTCTAAAATAGTTGTTTCTGTCTCTTCACCTTCTCACTTCCCACTCATTCCTCAAACCATTTCCAACTGTTCCCTACCAAGGTCACTAACAGTCTCCTTCTTGCTCAGTTCAGTGGATTGCTAACACCTACTCATCCTTCAACTCCTAGATCAAACCTCATTTACTCTAGGAAGTCTTCTTAACCCTTTACGTCTAGATCAGAGTTTCTCCATTTTGGCACTATTGACAATTTACGATGAATAATCCTTATGACAGAAAGGGAAGAGGAATTGAAATGCTCCTTGATGAAAGTGAAAGAGGAGAGTGAAAAACCTGACTTAAAACTCAACATTCAAATACGAAGATCATGGCATCCAGTCCCATCACTTGATGGCAAATAGATGGGGAAACAGTGGAAACAGTGACAGACTTTATTTTTTGTGTGCTCCAAAAATCACTGCAGATGGTGACTGCAGCCATGAAATTAAAAGATGCTTGCTCCTTGGAAGAAAATCTATTACCAGCCTAGATAGCACATTAAAAAGCAGAAGCATTACTTTGCCAACAAACGTCCATCTAGTCAAAGCTATGGTTTTTCCAGTGGTCATGTATGGATGTGAGAGTTGGACAATAAGGAAAGCTGAGCACTGAAGAACTGATGTTTTTGAACTGTGGTGTTGGAAAAGACTCTTGAGAGTCTGTTGGACTGCAAGATTCAACCAGTCCATCCTAAAGGAAATCAGTCCAGAATATTCATTGGAAGTACTGATGCTGAAGCTGAAACTCCAATACTTTTGCCACCTGATTCAAAGAACTGACTCATTTGAAAAGACCCTGATGCTAGGAAAGATTGAAGGTAGGAGGAGAAGGGGGCAACAGAGGATGAGATGGTTGGATGGCATCACCAACTTGATGGCCATGAGTTTGAGCAATCTTCAAGAGTTGGTGATGGATAGGAAGGCCTAGCATGCTGCAGTCCATGGGGTCATGAAGAGTCAGACATGACTGAGCATCTGAACTGAACTACAATGAATCATCTGATGTGGGGGAAAGTCTGTATATTGGAGGTTGTTTAGCAAAGTGTCTGGCCTCTACCCACTAGACGCCAGTAACAGCCCTGCTCCACTTACCCATTATTCAAATACAACAACCAAATATGTCCACATCTATTGTCAAAGACCCTGGCTGAGAACTACTGATTTCAGTGATGTGGTTTTCCTGTTTCCCTCATGCCATGCTTGATTTCTTTTTTTACCATACTTTTTGCATTGCATTTAGTTGTTTGTGATGTCCTCTGTTATGCAAACTGGACCAAGATTTATGTATCAGAAGCAATGTCTTCTGACTCATTGCAATATTCTCTACACCTGGAACAGTGCCTGACTCACAGTAATTAATCAATACATATTTGTTGAGTGAATGAATGAATAAACTGTAATACCTTTTTCGGCTTGTAAGTTTCAAGTAAGCAACTAGAGTCTCAAAGAAATCATCTTTATAGGTTTTGTGTTTGTTTTTGCTATGATTGCATAGTGTTAAGGGATTTGTTTGGACCACTAAACATCATGACATCCAAATCAATGTTAACATGTAGAAAGCAAAGTCTGGAAAGTAGAAAAATATTGATCTTGCATGCAACTCTGATATTCTTCATTGTTTCTTGCTTAAGTCTTTTAATCACAATCATATTTTTGCTAATGCTTTATATTATTGGGTTTCAAAATACTTCCACAACTAACTTTTGTTTGTTGCATTCTGTTAATCATCTCAGAATTCTCTGTGGTTCCAAGTTCCTTCTAATATTAGTTCTGTATTTTCCCGAGGGAACTAGTTCATAGTCATAGTTACTAGAATCGTAAATCCCAGTTCAAACTGGCTAATTGAACTGCATTTTTACAAATGGGGAAATTAGCTGTTCAGTAATAATCTTTGAAGAACTGAACTAGAATAAATGTTTCATGACTTTTCAGTAAGTAAGATTTGATCATCTTTAATAGGTCTCATTTTTTTGACCACTAACTATGTGCCAAGCCTTGCTCCCCGAACCTCACCTGCATGCATGGTCTCATCTCATCTTCCCAACATTGCAGCCTTCTTTACAAAATTACAAATGTAGCAGCATGAGGCCTAGCTGATAATGCAGTCAATCCCGAAGTCACCACTTTTGCATTAGTCCAGACTGCCTGTGCTAGATACCACTGTTAAATTTTTTTTCACAATTCCACCACACTTAGCACAGTTTGGGGTATTTAGTAGGTACTGTCTATCTAGTGATTCATGTTATTTCCATACATAAACTTTGATTTCTCTTACAGTGATAAAAAGATACAATGAGCAGCATATAAACATGAAGGACATCAGCTGAAATGAAAAGAGAAGAACTAGAAAAGAGGGAGAAGAGATGAGAGGAACTGAGTAATTTCCAAGATAATGCCAAAACAAAGGGTGATATATTGCTATTAGTTTATCAAAGTGATGTAGCACAGGGTTTTCAAGTGATTTGGACTGGATTTACAGTGCAGGATTTTGGCAGAATGCATGGCCATTGCCTAAGCTACTTTGTGAGATTGTATGTTTTAATGGCTTTGAATATCCAGAAAATAACCCTCATAGACAGCCTCGTTTGCTGATCACAGCATCTCCAGTTTAAACCGTATTGGTTTAAAAATAAGCTTTACTGAAATAGAAAAGCTGTATATATTTGTTAATCTGCAGTGCATACATTTCAAAGTCTGCAAATGACCTGAGACTAAAACTCCTCACTGCCACTTTCTGATATTGCTTGGAGAAAAATTACAGGAATCACTGATCGCAAGCTTCACAACAGTGTGATTCTTGTTTCCCCTGTATCTCACAAGTGTGCGTTGCTTCCCTTCCCCTCCAGCAGGGCTTCCACTCTGCTAGTTATCTGCTGTGCTGGTGCCCCTGACTTGTTTCCTAAACCATAGCTTTTTTTCTTTTGACAACAGTTTTCTGTCTGCACTTCAAGTGAGAACAGAGGACTTCTGGAGTTGTTTTCCTGATCTAAGTAGGAACTGAATCTCCTTTAGCAGAATAGAAATAAAATAACAGGCCAGGTGGAATTATGATCTTCCAGGAAATCCTCATATTTTACATCTTAACAACCTATTCATAGCCAGTGGTCTACTCTCATCTGGGCTTATTTCTATCTTTGGCTACAGGAAAACCATCAGTATTCAAAACATTTAACTGGGCTTCCTTTGGTAGCTCAGATGACAAAGAATCCACCTGCAGTGTGGGAGACCTGGGTTTGATCCCTGGGTTGGGAAAACCCCCTGGAGGAGGGCATGGCAACCCACTCTACTATTCTTGGCTGAAGAATCCCTATGGGCAGAGGAGCCTGGCGGACTACAGCCCATGAAGTCGCAAAGAGTCAGACATGACTGAGTGACTAAGCACACACACAAGGGATAGGTACTGACTAACTTGGGGCATGGCGGTTGCTGGCAGTAAAAAACTGTTGTAGGCATGTCTAACTTATCTGTTGACTGTCAGCCCTTCATGTGTGGTGAGTAGGATACTCTAGCCTGACATCTTTTTTTAGTGATGTGGCATCACTTCCCTGGAAAGTACTTCCTATTTCATATGTAGAACACATCAACCATCCCAAATTCCTTCTTGCAAAGTTTTTGAATTATACTAAAATCAATCATATTCTAAGATATAAATATTTCCCACCACTCACCACCTCTCTTATTATATATGAAATACCTTCACTTTTCTGAAAGACTTGACTTTAGGATCTTCTTTCTTAATCTTCAGAAATACACAGGAATCATCTCTATGCCAGGGACAAATGAATAAAGGAAACCATTTACACATTCCAGTTGGTAGGCTGAGCCCCTCAGAGTGAGACTTAATATACTTGTCAAACTCCTATGAAAGGACGTGAAAAGAAGGAGGATCTTTCCATCTTTGTTTACAACAGCAGGTAGCTGGAAAGCCAAGTAGACTCACCTGCCTGTGTTGTATGGATTGTCTTAGTTGCTTGAATATTTTGTTTTTAAAGTCAATAACACAGAAATTTGTTTAATGGCTTCCAGTCATATTTACATTTGAAAAGAACCATTCATAAATCAAGTCAACCATCCTTGAACTTCTATAATAGAGCAGAGATGGATGATATGTACTAATTTTCAAATATCTACTGTATGCATATAGCATGCATGTGTGCGTTCTAAGTTGCTTTAGTCACATCCGACTCTTTGTGACCCTATGGACTGTCACCCACCAGGCTCCTCTGTCCATAGGATTCTCCAGGCAAGAATACTAGAGTGGGTTGCCATGCTCTCAACAGACCCCTTTCAGTCCATTTAATTATGGATAAATATTATACCATAGCGGCTAAGAATGTGCACTTAGGATGACAGTCAGAGAAAACAGGAACTAACTTTTGACTCTGCCAATTACTAAATTGTGATTTTGGGTAAATTACCTTCACAAAGCCTCACTTCCCTAGGTTATTAAATGTAGACAATCAATAACACCTACATCATGGGTTTGTTCAGTAAGGTGCTAAGATTCATGCTTGAAGTGATCACTCAGAATGGTAGCTACTATTGCCATCCCTGGTTACCACAATAACACCTTAGATTAGCTATTAGAGTCAATGTATGAATAAGGATAAAAAGACCAATGGAGCTTAAACAATTTCCAAAGTCTGTGCTTTTTGTGGTACAGCACAAATAAATTTTGTGACCACCATTCTTATATGGTTTAAAAACTACTTAAAGCTGTGACTCCCAAAGAGGAGCCAAAACATATTCTGTACAATAATTTCTTTCTCTATTCCTCCTCCTCCTCATACAAAAAGCAGCCAGCTCAAAGTATAATATTCATATGAATGCATAAGTTCTCTAATGTGTATTTATAAAATTCATATTACTTCATGGATAAAATATCTTTTGTTTTTGTTCTCTTACCCAGTCTTGCAAAGCTGCCTGATTTTTTTCTTTCAGAACCAGCTGGCAAGATGTTCTGGAAACAAGATGTTTCTTAGCAACATTTTGTTTATAAAGATAAAAACATAACCTTTGTCGCCACCTACTAGACAGGAGAAGTCCTCAGCATTTAAGTGATATATACTTGTTGGAGCTGTTGGGTGTTAGTTTGTTTTAATATATATGGATGTGAGTGTTTTTCTTTCCTTCAGGTAGGAGCGTCCTTCATTTTAAGAATAGTTCTTCCTCAGCGCTGTACCTGATGCTATAATAGTGTAGCATCTCCTCAACTACGTACATGTGTAGGTTTGTGTGTACACAAGCTCACAAAGGTGTGCATGTGCGTACCTTAAAAGAAATACATGCTGGTAGTTTTCTGTCTCTGTTTGTGTGCAGGAGATCGTTCCCCATTCTACCTCATTGTTTTAGACACTGACAAAATAATTGCTCCTGCAGCGTTTTTGGTTACTTAGGGGATTTCTTAAGAAACTTCATTGAACTCAGAAAGCTGTTCAGAAAAACCTAACTAAAAGATGATTAATAAGTCTTAAGCATAACTCACCTCCTCTATATCTCCATTATAGAGTAGAAGTGTTGGCTTTGGGTGATCAGATTTCTCAGAGAGGACAGTTCCCTGGCCCAAACGAAGCCATCTGCAAGGGAGAATGTGCACTAGGGGAGGGAACCCTCAGAGAAACAGCAGGCATTGTGACCAGATAGGTATCTGGGGGGGTGGGGAGGTCAAGATTTTTTGTAAAAATTTCCATTAGGCTGCATCTGTGTTAATTAGGGTTCTTTGGAGGAATAGAACCAATGGAGAACCAATTCCTATGGAATCCATCGGAATCCATAGGAAAAAAAGAGACAGAGGAGATTTATTTTAAGAAATTGCTTCATGTGACTATGGGGATTGGTGAATCCAAAATCTGCAGAACAGGACAGCATATGGAGACACAGGGGAGAGTCGATACTGTGACCTTGAGTTTGCAAGTGATTTGGAAGTAAAAGCCCTTCTTTTGGGAGGTCTTCAATTGTTTCTTGTAAGATCTTCAACTGATTAAATTAGGCCCACCCACATTAAAGACGGTGTTCTGCTTTATGCAAAGTCTACTGATTTAAATGTCAGGCACATCTAAAAAAGTACCTCACAGCAAAATGTAGATGGGTGGCTGACAAATGATGGGGTATCATCACCTAACATGTAGTTAACATGTAAAATAGACATCACAACTTTCCATCAACTGTGATTCTCTTCTCATTGTTGTTTGAAGGTAAGCAAGATCTCAGACAGCAGACCAAACATCTACTTGGGATATTTTGTATGCCTAAAATCACCTGAAGCATCAATCACCCCAGTTATGTTATGCTATAAGATTATAGCTTGATTTCTTCTTTATGAAAAAAAGTTTTTGAGGTAATAATAAATTAACATGTAGTTGTAAGAAAATACACAGAGAAATTCTATGTATCCTTTACCCAATTTCTCCCAATGGTAACATCTCACAAAACTCTAGTGCAGTATTGCAACCAAGAGATTAACATTAAAATAGTCAAGACACAGAATATTTCCATAATCACCAGGTTCACTCATGTTTCCCTTATATAGCCAAATCCACTCCTTCCTGCCCCTACTACCTATTTGACTGCTGGGAAATACTGATATGTTCTTTATTTCTATAATTTTGTCATTTCAAGAATGTTATATAAATGAAATCCTGTTACATAACCTTGAAGATTGACTTTCTTCATGCAGCATAATTCTCTGAAGATTCATATAAGTTGTTGCATGTACCAATAGTTTGTTCCTTTTGTTGCTGAATAGTGCTCCTTGATATGGCTTGTTTAACCATTCACCTTTTAAAGGACATTTAGATCATCTCCAGTCATGACTATTAGAGAAGGTGCCACTAGAGAAGGTACCATTTTACAATCCAATGAGACATACAATTGATTTATATTTTTGATAAATTTTAGTACAGTCATTATTATTTTAGCCATTCTAATGGGGTATAGTGATACCTCACTGTGGTTTTCATTCGAATTTCCCTAATAACTAATGATATTGAGTACCTTTTCATGTGTTTATTTGACATCTGTACATCTTCTATATTGAAAGATTTCCTCAAATCTTTTGGCTATTTTGCGTTTGAATGGGTTGATTTTTTTTTTTCCTGTTGAGTTTTGAGTTTCTTATATATTCTAGATGCTGGTCCTTTGTTGGATATATGATTTGCAGAATTTTCTCCCAGTTCATCACTTGCCCTTCATCCTTTTAACCAGTCATTCTCAGAGCAAAAGGTTTGTTTTCCTTTATTTTTACAAAGATCATTTTATCATTTTTTTTAATTTTTATTTTTACTTTATTTTACTTTACAATATTGTATTGGTTTTGCCATACATTGACATGAATCTACCACGGGTGTACATGCGATCCCAAACATGAACCCCCCTTCCACCTCCCTCCCCACAACATCCCTCTGGGTCATCCCCGTGCACCAGCACCAAGCATGCTGTATCCTGCATCAGACATAGACTGGCGATTCGATTCTTACATGATAGTATACATGTTTCAATGCCATTCTCCCAAATCATCCCACCCTCTCCCTCTCCCTCTGAGTCCAAAAGTCCACTATACACATCTGTGTCTTTTTGGCTGTCTTGCATACAGGGTCATCATTGCCATCTTTCTAAATTCCATATATATGCATTAGTATACTGTATTGGTGTTTTCCTTTCTGGCTTACTTCACTCTGTATAATTGGCTCCAGTTTCATCCATCTCAACAGAACTGATTCAAATGTATTCTTTTTAACGGCTGAGTAATACTCCATTGTGTATATGTACCACAGCTTTCTGATCCATTCATCTGCTGATGAACATCTAGGTTGTTTCCATGTCCTGGCTATTATAAACAGTGCTGCGATGAACATTGGGGTACATGTGTCTCTTTCAATTCTGGTTTCCTCGGTGTGTATGCCCAGAAGTGGGATTGCTGGGTCATAAGGTAGTTCTATTTGCAATTTTTAAAGGAATCTCCACACGGTTCTCCATAGTGGCTGTACTAGTTTGCATTCCCACCAACAGTGTAGGAGGGTTCCCTTTTCTCCATACCCTCTCCAGCATTTATTGCTTGCAGATTTTTGGATCGTAGACATTCTGACTGGTGTGAAGTGGTACCTTATTGTGGTTTTGATTTGCATTTCTCTGATGATAAATGATGTTGAGCATCTTCTCATGTGTTTGTTAGCCATCCGTATGTCTTCTTTGGAGAAATGTCTATTTAGTTCTTTGACCCATTTTTTGATTGGGTTGTTTATTTTTCTGGAATTGAGTTGCATAAGTTGCTTGTATATTTTTGAGATTAGTTGTTTGTCAGTTGCTTCATTTGCTATTATTTTCTCCCATTCAGAAGGCTATCTTTTCACCTTGCTTATATTTTCCTTTGTTGTGCAGAAGCTTTTAATTTTAATTAGATCCCATTTGTTTATTTTTGCTTTTATTTCCAGAATTCTGGGAGGTGGATCATAGAGGATCCTGCTGTGATTTATGTCGGAGAGTGTTTTGCCTATGTTCTCCTCTAGGAGTTTTATAGTTTCTGGTCTTACATTTAGATCTTTAATCCATTTTGAGTTTATTTTCATGTGCGGTGTTAGAAAGTGATCTAGTTTCATTCTTTTAAAAGTGGTTGACCAGTTTTCCCAGCACCACTTGTTAAAGAGATTGTCTTTACTCCATTGTATATTCTTGCCTCCTTTGTCAAAGATAAGGTGTCCATAGGTGTGTGGATTTATCTCTGGGCTTTCTATTTTGTTCCATTGATCTATAAGTTTGTCTTTGTGCCAGTACCATACTGTCTTGATGACTGTGGCTTTGTAGTAGAGCCTGAAGTCAGGCAAGTTGATTGCTCCAGTTCCATTCTTCTTTCTCAAGATTGCTTTGGCTATTCGAGGTTTTTTGTATTTCCATACAAATCTTGAAATTATTTGTTCTAGTTCTGTGAAAAATGTGGCTGGTAGCTTGATAGGGATTGCATTGAATTTGTAAATTGCTTTGGGTAGTATACTCATTTTCACTATATTGATTTTTCCGATCCATGAACATGGTATATTTCTCCATCTATTAGTGTCCTCTTTGATTTCTTTCATCAGTGTTTTATAGTTTTCTATATATAGGTCTTTAGTTTCTTTAGGTAGATATATTTCTAAGTATTTTATTCTTTTCAGTGCAATGGTGAATGGAATTGTTTCCTTAATTTCTTTTTCTACTTTCTCATTATTAGTGTATAGGAATGCAAGGGATTTCTGTGTGTTGATTTTATATCCTGCAACTTTACTATATTCATTGATTAGCTCTAGTAATTTTCTGGTGGAGTCTTTAGGGTTTTCCATGTAGAGGATCATGTCATCTGCAAACAATGAGAGTTTTAGTACTTTTCCAATTTGGATTCCTTTTATTTCTTTTTCTGCTCTGATTGCTGTGGCCAAAACTTCCAGAACTATGTTGAATAGTAGCGGTGAAAGTGGACACCCTTGTCTTGTTCCTGACTTTAGGGGAAATGCTGTCAACTTTTCACCATTGAGGATAATGTTTGCTGTGGGTTTGTCCAGTATAGCTTTAATTATGTTGAGGTATGTTCCTTCTATTCCTGCTTTCTGGAGAGTTTTTATCATAAATGGATGTTGAATTTTGTCAAAGGCCTTCTCTGCATCTATTGAGATAATCATATGGCTTTTAGTTTTCAATTTGTTAATGTGGTAAATTACATTGATTGATTCATGGATATTGAAGAATCCTCTCATCCCTGGGATAAAGCCCACTTGGTCATGGTGCATGATCTTTTTAATGTGTTGTGGATTCTGATTGCTAGAATTTTATTGAGGATTTTTGCATCTATGTTCATCAGTGATATTGGCCTGTAGTTTTCCTTTTTTGTAGTATCTTTGTCAGGTTTTGGTATTAGGGTGATGGTGGCCTCATAGAATGAGTTTGGAAGTTTACCTTCCTCTGCAATTTTCTGGAAAAGTTTGAGTAGAATAGGTGTTAGCTCTTCTCGAAATTTTTGGTAGAATTCAGCTGTGAAGCTGTCTGGACCTGGGCTTTTGTTTGCTGGAAGATTTCTGATTACAGTTTCAATTTCCGTGCTTGTGATGGGTCTGTTAAGATTTTCTATTTCTTCCTGGCTCAGTTTTGGAATACTGTACTTTTCTAAGAATTTGTCCATTTCTTCCACATTGTCCATTTTATTGGCATATAATTGCTGATAGTAGTCTCTTCTGATCCTTTGTATTTCTGTGTTGTCTGTTGTGATCTCTCCATTTTCATTTCTAATTTTACTGATTTGATTTTTCTCTCTTGCTTCGTGATAAGTCTGGCTAATGGTTTGTCAATTTTATTTATCCTTTCAAAGAACCAGCTTTTGGCTTTGTTCATTTTTGCTATGGTCTCTTTTGTTTCTTTTGCATTTATTTCTGCCCTAATTTTTAAGATTTCTTTCCTTCTACTAACTCTGGGGTTCTCCAATTCTTCCTTTTCTAGTTGCTTTAGGTGTAGAGTTAGGTTATTTATTTGACTTTTTTCTTGTTTCTTGAGGTATGCCTGTATTGCTATGAACTTTCCTCTTAGCACTGCTTTTATAGTGTCCCACAGGTTTTGGGTTGTTGTGTTTTCATTTTCATTAGTTTCTATGCATATTTTGCTTTCTTTTTTGATTTCTTCTGTGATTTGTTGGTTTTCAGAAGTGTGTTGTTCAACCTCCATATGTTGGAATTTTTAATAGTTCTTTTTCTGTAATTGAGATCTAATCTTAATGCATTATGGTCAGAAAAGATGGTTGGAATGATTTAGATTTTTTTGAATTTATCAAGGTTAGGTTTATGGCCCAGGATGTGATCTATCCTGGAGAAGGTTCCATGAGCACTTGAGAAAAAGGTGAAACTCATTGTTTTGGGGTGAAATGTCCTATAGATATCAATTAGGTCTAACTGGTCTAATGTATCATTTAAAGTTTGCATTTCTTTGTTAATTTTCTGTTTAGTTGATCTGTCCATAGGTGTGAGTGGGGTATTAAAGTCTCCCACTATTATTGTGTTATTGTTAATTTCCCCTTTCATACTTGTTAGCATTTGTCTTACATATTGCGGTGCGCCTATATTGGGTGCATATATATTTATAATTGTTATATCTTCTTCTTGGATTGAGCCTTTGATCATTATGTAGTGGCCTTCTTTATCTCTTTTCACAGCCTTTGTTTTAAAGTCTATTTTCTCGGATATGAGTATTGCCACTCCTGCTTTCTTTTGGTCTCTATTTGGGTGGAATATCTTTTTCCAGCCCTTCACTTTCAGTCTGTATGTGTCCCTTGTTTTGAGGTGGGTCTCTTGTAAGCAGCATATAGAGGGGTCTTGTTTTTGTGTCCACTCAGCCAATCTTTGTCTTTTGGTTGGGGCATTCAACCCATTTACGTTTAAGGTAATTATTGATAAGTATGATCCCATTACCATTTACTTAATTGTTTTGGGTTCGGGTTTATACACCCTTTTTGTGTTTCCTGTCTAGAGAATATCTTTTAGAATTTGTTGGAGAGCTGGTTTGGTGGTGCTGAATTCTCTCAGCTTTTGCTTGTCTGTAAAGCTTTTGATTTCTCCTTCGTGTTTGAATGAGATCCTTGCTGGGTACAGTAATCTGGGCTGTAGGTTATTGTCTTTCATCACTTTAAGTATGTCTTTCCATTCCCTCCTGGCCTGAAGAGTTTCTATTGAAAGATCAGCTGTTATCCTTATGGGAATCCCCTTGTGTGTTTATCTTTTTTTTTTCTTTTGTGAATTGTGTTTTTAGTGTTAAGCTTAAAAACTTTTCACCTACAGATATATACCATATACAGTCAAAAATTTCCTCTTATGTATTTTTCTAGAAGTTTTATAGAATTTTTATAGCTCTATTTTTGGGTTCTCTAATCCATTAATCCAACAATATGTCTTAATGAGAGTAGCTGCATGGTAAGTCATAAAGTCTGGTAGAAGGATTCCTTCCTCTTTATTCTTTTTCAAAATTAGTTTTGCTATCCTTTTTCCTTTTAATTTCTATATATATATATATTATAATAATTTTCTCTATACCTATAAATTTTCTTGCTAGGATTTTGATAATAATTGCCCTGCATCTGTATATCAAGTCGGAAAGAAATAATATCTTTACTATGTCAATTCTTCCATTCCATTCCATTTGTCTCTCCATTTTTTCAGGTCTTTGAAGCAATTTCTCATTAGTGTTTTGTCATTTTTAGTGTAAAATTTTAGATATGTTTTGTTAGATGTACACCTTTAATTCTTTCCTAAAAATATAATGCAATATAAATCTTTATTTCCTTATTGCACAGACATTCTAGTCATTCTTGCCTCAATGCTTCTGTATATTCAGAGCTTATTAGTTGGACCTTCTGTTAATTTTTTTAAATGCACATGTTTACCTTTTAGAAACAGTATCTTCTGAATGAAACATGTCAAAAATTGATGATATAACTGACAGAATCAGAGAGTGCAAAGGCTTAAAATTAAGTGTGTTTGGTGAGGTTCATCCCTTTCCATTGTTTCTCAGCAGCAAATGCCTTCTAGCAGCACTAGTGGAGTCCTAAGTCTTGTGTTTTTAATATATAGTTTTTTTGGTCTTACTTATATGCAAATCCAGACCTTAGTGTTTTTCCAGGTTCATGAATATGTCTCTTTGTACTAAGACAGCATTCTGATGAAAAGTGGGGGTTTAGATGCAGAGCTTTTGACATAGAAAGTATACTTGACAGTGAGAAATGAGAATCTAGACATCAGGGCTCCTACTGGAATTAATTTGCAGTTCATAGTATAAACTATTGATATGCAATGGCCTTGTGACAACACAAATATTTCATTGAGATGGAACAACATGTAGGTAATGTGATTTGTTTCTGAATGAAAGCTGTGTATTACAAATTACTTCCTTTTTCTGGCTAATTCAAGAATTTTGCTATAGGTTCTAAGGTGCAAGGTCTCACTGCCACATTTTCTGAGGCTTTGTGTGAAGGAAGAATGCAATTCAAAAAACTGAGGGTGAATCCAGGTTTGTCACGCACAATGTGAAGCAAGTAAACCAGTGAAACTCATGGCAAGAAACCAGTTTTGCAGTTTGAAAGACTGAACCATTGAAAAGTACCAGTGAATCTCAGAAGTAGAAAGAAAGGAAAGAAAATTGTGCTTAGAATTCATTGATTCAAGTTCCTGACGCTGCAACAACCAATTTATCCTGGTTTGTTCAGGACTCCTCAGTCCCAGTGTTAAAACTGAAGCCCCATATATCAGAAGCCCTGTGTGCCCAGGAAAATGAGAACGGTTGGTCACCCCACCTCCAGCTTTTCCCCATTAACTTTGGGATTTCAAGTTAAATCTATCATTTACCTCTGGGTCTAGTTCTTCACCTTCAGAGAGTAGAAAGTGACCATTCTATCCCCCAAGAGAGAGTCTTTGAAATGAATATGTATAATATTGCAAATGGAATACATTTTAAATAGTAGCACACTATAGGTTTGGTATAACAACTCAAGGCCTTTTATGCTTACAATATACTTCTCCTATGCTTTACCAATTTGGACTCTTTGGCAAAGAAACAGACATAAAATTATGAAAAGCTTTACCCAATTGCTCATTTCTTTCCAACCAGAACAATATTTTCTTCCATACTCTAGAGAACCCATTAGCTAAACGCAAAGTGTCATCTCCCCCCAAATTACTGCTAAATACTAGTTACTCTCCAATCTCCTAACTCTATTCATCTAACATCAATATATGGATCTCTGGCAAATAGCAGAGTTCAAGTGTACAAGCACAGGGCATGAATTTGAATAACTGCATGTTTATGTTCAAAAATATAATAAAATATTTACAAATCCAGTTCCTTTTCAAGAGCAATATACTGTTCTATGTTATAGGCTACGGGCTGGTTTCAGATTGCCTTCTGCTTTATAATGATAGCATTCAGGAAACTAATCACAGGGCTTTAGTTAAGAGGTTCTGTGCAAGTTCTGGAATGCAGATAGTTTGAGTATAGCATACCAGCAAATTTAAACAAATTCATGAAACTTCAAAGTTAATATCTGAAACACTGTCAAGTGCCAGATCTCTTGTTTCCCTCTGTTAGTAAATGTAACAGATGGTTTGCAAACATGTTTGGGATCTGAAGGCTGACTGATCATGTCAGCCTGATAGAAATAGCATGCAGCCATTTACCACATCAGAATGTGAGAAAAGGAAAGCTTCAAAATTAAACCTTAAAAGAGAGCAACTTTCTCACTGGTGCTAACGAGAGAACATTGAGCTTAAAATGTCTGTTTCCTCATCACTAACTTTTGAGTTTTTTCTTTTATTTGATGCCAATATGGAATATTGGAATAGGGATCTGTCACCTTTCAAAAAATAAATAAAAACCATATGTGAATCTTTGATGCAATAGTGAAATCACCATCATAGACAGAGTTCTGTTGCCATGGGAACGATTATGCTCTCACAAAATCCAGTAAGTCAATTTCTTTGTGAATCCAGCTAAATAAGAGACAAAATTTTGTCTCTTTTCTTCAGTCTGTAAATGAAAACACAGTTAACCTTGTAGAAAGGAATGTTAATAGCTAGACTGCTCTATCTGTCGCTCCTCCACCTCTATACTTCCCACCACCATGTTGAAGCATAATGTAGGTCAGTCAGGACCAAAGAGACTTGCTGCTTTTATCAGAAACGCATGTGATGACTTGTTTAGCATTATTCTTGCATCAGTTTGAGAAAGAGTGAGGAAGAAATTTTCCCCAATTCAAGACTCTGAAATGACAAGGTCAGTGGCAGGCTGATCGGGTGTTTCTGACAGGGAAGGTGCAAAAAATTTTAAGTCATTCCAGGAAGACCACTGGTAAATGATTATTTGCTATTGAATGCCTTCAAAATGGGGATGACTGGAAAATTATGGAATAGCTCTTTGAATAAGCTATACTCACTTTCTTTTATTTTTATCCAACAAGTTAATTGAAGACCTCCTCTGTGTCAGGCACTGTGCTGGCTACAGAAAATATAACTGAACAGACCAACAGTGTCAGTTATCATAGAGTTTACTTTCGACAGACACCTGGGGAGATCTTTCTGAGGCGATCACATTCAGTTGAGCCTAGCTTTCCTCGTGACTTAGCTGGTAAAGAACCTGCCTGCAATGCAGGAGACCTGGGTTTGATCCCTGGGTGGGGAAGATCTCCTAGAGAAGGGAAAGGCTACCCACTCCAGCATTCTGGCCTGGAGAATTCCATGGACTATACAGTCCATGTGGTTTCAAAGAGTCAGACACAACTGAGTGACTTTCACGCACTCCCTGGCTATACCTAAAGAGGAGTGCCATTTTGTAAATGTCCCTGAAGTAATGCTACATTTTGTCTTCAGCTTTTCTTTATGGTGAACATCCCCAGTTGGAGAAATTGAGTTACAGAGTAGATACTATGTACCCAGCTATACATAATAGCTGTATGTAAAAAAGATGCAAGGGACATAACAGATGTAAAGAATCCAACAGCTAAAGGTTAAAAGCCAAGCTCAACCACTAATTATGTAGTTATTGAAGTTATCTGAGCTTGAATATTTTCACTGCCCTAAAAATTATCTGTGCTCTGTCCAATCACATTTAATTTCCTTCACATTAGGAAACCACCAATCTTTTTGTTATCTCCATAGTTTTTCTTTTTCCAGAATGTCATATAGTTTGAATAATATAGTATATAGCCTTTTTAGATTGGCTTCTTCCTCTTAGTAATGGGTATTTAAGTTTCTTCCATGTGTCTTTGTGGATTGATGGGTCATTGCCTTTTTTTTTTAATCCACTGAATAATATTCCATTGTGTGGATGTAGCACAGTTTATTTATCCATTCACTTATTGAAGGACGCCTTGGTTGCTTCCAAGATTCAGAATATAAATATAAACAACCATGTGCAGGCTTTTTTGTGGACATAATTTTAAACCTTCTTAGGGAGAATGATTGCTTGATCATATGGTGAGAGAATGCTTAGGTTTTAAATCACCAAAATATCATCCTAAGTGGATTTATCAGTTTGCATTCCTACTAGTTAAGTACCAGATTTTGTTTTCCTCACCAATATTTAGTTTTTGTCACTGTTTCAGATTTTGGCCATTCTAATAGTATTTAGTTGAATCTATTTTTTACTTTTAACTATAGTTTACATATTAAATGATATATAAGGTATACTATCAATGTAATGAAAAATGCAAACACTGATGTTTTCCATTACTTATAAAGAAATAGAACATTGCTAGTTCTCCAAAATTCTTCAAGTCCCATTCCTCATCCCCACAATAGCAATTCTCACAAAATTATAGTTCAGTTCAGTTCAGTCGCTCAGTCGTGTCCGATTCTTTGCGACCCCATGAATCGCAGCACGCCAGGCCTCCCTGTCCATCACCAACTCCCGGAGCTCACTCAGACTCACGTTCATTGAGTCAGGGATGCCATCCAGCCATCTCATCCTCAGTCGTCCCCTCCTCCTCCTGCCCCCAATCCCTCCCAGCACCAGAGTCTTTTCCAATGAGTCAACTCTTCACATGAGGTGGCCAAAGTACTGGAGCTTCAGCTTTAGCATCATTCCTTCCAAAGAAATCCCAGGGTTGATCTCCTTCAGAATGGACTGGTTGGATCTCCTTGCAGTCATAAGGGATTCTCAAAAGTCTTCTCCAACACCACAGTTCGAAAGCATCAATTCTTCGGCGCTCAGCCTTCTTCACAGTCCAACTCTCACATCCATACATGACTACTGGTAAAACCATAGCCTTGACTAGATGAACCTTAATCGGCAAAGTAGTGTCTCTGCTTTTGAATATGCTATCTAGTTTGGTCATAACTTTTCTTCCAAGGAGTAAGCGTCTTATAATTTCATGACTGCAGTGATTTTGGAGCCCCCCAAAATAAAATTTGACAATATTTCTACTGTTTCTCCCTCTATTTCCCATGAAGTGATGGGACCGGATGCCACGATCTTCGTTTTCTGAATGTTGAGCTTTAAGCCAACTTTTTCGCTCTTCTCTTTCACTTTCATCAAGAGGCTTTTTAGCTACTCTTCACTTTCTGCCATAAGGGTGGTGTCATCTACATATCTGAGGTTACTGAGATTTCTCCCGGCAATCTTGATTCCAGCTTGTGTTTCCTTCAGTCCAGCATTTCTCATGATGTACTCTCCATATTAGTTAAATAAGCAGGGTGACAATATACAGCCTTGATGTACTCCTTTTCCTATTTGGAACCAATCTGTTGTTCCATGTCCAGTTCTAACTGTTGCTTCCCTACCTGCATACAGATTTCTCAAGAGGCAGGTTAGATGGTCTGGTATTCCCATCTCTTTCAGAATTTTCCACAGTTGATTGTGATCCACACAGTCAAAGGCTTTGTCATAGTCAATAAAGCAGAAATAGATGTTTTTCTGGAACTCTTTTGCTTTTTCCATGATCCAGCAGATGTTGGCAATTTGATCTCTGGTTCCTCTGCCTTTTCTAAAGCCAGCTTGAACATCAGGGAATTCACAATTCACGTATTGCTGAAGCTTGGCTTGGAGAATTTTGAGCATTACTTTACTAGCTTGTGAGATGAGTGCAATTGTGTGGTAGTTTGAGGATTCTTTGGCATTGCCTTTCTTTTGGATTGGAATGAAAACTGACCTTTTCCAGTCCTGTGGCCACTGCTGAGTTTTCCAAATTTGCTGGCATATTGAGTGGAGCACTTTCACAGCCTCATCTTTCAGGATTTGAAATAGTTCAACTGGAATTCCATCACCTCCACTAGCTTTGTTCATAGTGATGCTTTCTAAGGCTCACTTGACTTTACATTCCAAGATGTCTGGCTCTAGATTAGTGATCACATCATCATGATTATCTGGGTCATGAAGATCTTTTTTGTACAGTTCTTCCGTGTATTCTTGGGGCCGGGAGGAGCAACCCGAGGAGCGGTGGCTGTGCAGGCACAGGAGGGCCTAGAGGAGCTATCCCATGTTGAAGGTCAGGAACAGTGGTGGTAAGGAGATACCCCTCATCCAAGGTAAGGAGCAGCGGCTGTGCTTTCCTGGAGTGGCCGTGAAGAGATACCCCACTCCAAGGTAAGAGAAACCCAAGTAAGAAGATAGGTGTTGCAAGAGGGCATCAGAGGGCAGACACACTGAAACCATACTCACAGAAAATTATAGTGAGTCGACTTTATTTTTACTTTTACAGAGATTTATCACCAATGAATCAATCACTGAAAAGTTGTCTATTTTCCTGTTTTTAATATTAATGGTTATAGTGGATGCTATGCTTTTTTCCTTTGCTTCTTTTATTCAACATTACTTGTATGATTTGTTAATGTGATTTGTCATGAGTGTGGTTTATTTATTTATATATGGTTTATTTATGGATGTAAAATATTCTATTGCTGGGCTATACTTTGATTATTTGTCCATTCTCCTATTAAAGGACATTTGAATTTTTTCAGATCTGGGAGTATTATGAATACTGCCATAAATATTATTTCACTCATAACCTGATACATAACCCTGTGTTGAGGCAATCTGAGCAAGACTGGAAAAGAATTTCCAGAAGCAAAATATTGCACTAAATACTGAGTTTATTAAGAACAAAGAACTGAGATAATGTGGGCACTGTAGGGGCTGACACCTCCTGACAGGCCAGAGAGAGTCAACAGCTTTCATGGATTAGTAGTGAATTTTTAGAGCCTCAAGACAAAGAAAACTCCTGCTGGAAGCTTGGCATTAGAGGCTTGGCTAGGGCACCATAAGGAGACTACGAAGGTGGGTAGTCTTTGCCTAATTTGTGGTCAGGAAGCCTGGTAGTGATGATCAGGGTAGCTTTTGGCAATAGTTACAAATGGGCTCAGTCAGCTTCAGGGGTGATCTTGGTTCTGGGCTATGCTTCTATGACCTTGGTACAAGGTCTCACACCTGTGGCCTTGGAGCAGGACTCAGCATCTCCCTGTTTTATCTATAGGGCAAATATTTGGCACCTTAAGACCATGCTTATGTCTAACTACCTGCCTATCTCCATCTTGAGACATGAGGATCCAGGTCATTGGGGGAAGGGGCAAAGATCACTCTGGTTTCTTCTTGCTGGACAAGGGTGTCAATTATGGAAGGAGGTGAGAGTCCATGGAATTACAAGGCAGCTTGTTCCAGCATAATTTGAGTATCAGCTGGCTGGCATCCTTGTTTCAGCACCATCTGGAGATTTATTTGTTGTATTCTAGAAGAGACAAACTTAACAAGAAGGTTCAAGATACATGGTCTGTACTGTGCTTAGTTGCTCAGTTGTGTCCAACTCTTTGCGGCCCCATGGACTTTAGCTTATCAGGCTCCTCTGTCCATGGGATTCTCCAGGGAATAATACTGGAGTGGGTGGCCATGCTCTCCTCCAGGGCATCTTCCCAACCCAGGGCTTGAACCCAGGTCTCCTGCATTACAGGTGGATTCTTTAACATCTGAGACACCAGAGACGCCCAAGAATACTGGAGTGAGTAGCCTATCCCTTCTCCAGGGGATCCTCCTGAGCAGGAATTGAACCAGGATCTCCTGCATTGCAGGCAGGCTCTTTACCAGCTGAGGTACCAGAGAAACATTAATGGTCTGGAAATTAATAAAAATAGAAATGCTACCAAGAGGTCTAGAAAAGGGACTAGCCAGGAGAACCAGGGCCAGACATTAGTCCATGATGTTGATGTTTCTCTAGGTATGAGGCAATGCAAGAATTGGGGCTCATGAAAATCTTTACTTGAAAATATCTAGCTATCTGAAGGCCTGTCCTATCAGTTTTCTCAGAACATGTAGTGACTGTTTTCTGATTCCCAACCTGAACTCCTTTCAGGGGTGTTGAAGGTCAGTAGCTGCAGTGGCTCCTGATTTAATCTTTGTAGAGGTAGATGCCAAGGTCAGGTTCCAGTTGGCAAGGGTCCTTCGTGGCAATGAATTTGACTGTGGTTTGGGGGATATTTATGACCGTTTTGTGCCACAGGGCTAGAAATGTTCATTCCATGGTCTGGTGATTTTTCTGGTTGGCCACTCAATGTGCTATTACTGGAGTAAGTCTTGCGAGTAGCAAAAGTTATGGACCATGCCTACCTTACTTGTAGTGCCTTACAGTTCAGGAAAATATTCCCTCTTGCTGCTTCTTCCCAAATCTAGAGTTACACCATTAAAATCATTCATTTCATTAGAGGTTCAGTCACATACTTGGTAATTTAAGAGAACAATTTTGTTAAACAAGCAATAAAGAGAATAATATAGTTAGCAACAATAGCAAAGTTACAAGCAAAAATATGTCAAGAACTTTTATTATGTGTAGTTTGTAACACAGCATGTGACTTAATCTGTTAAATGATCCTAGTTTGGTGTTAATCTCCTTGTTGTTGATCATGAAGCATTTGAATCTTTATTCAAAGACTAATTATGAAGTTAGGCTTCAGAGAAACAAATATAGAATGTCCTTTTATTAATTCAATTAAATCTTGTAACAATATAGAAAGTGAAAGTGAAAGAAAGTGAAGTTGCTCAGTTGAGTCCTACTCTTTGCGACCCCATGGACGGTAGCCTATCCGGCTCCTCCATCCATGGGATTTTCCAGGCAAGAGTGCTGGAGTGGATTGCCATTTCCTTCTCCAGGGGATCTTCCCGACCCAGGAATAGAACCCGGGTCTCCCACATTGCAGGCAGGTGATTTGCCATCTGAGCCAAGAGGGAAGCAAAGGAAGTTAGTCTTAGTAAACTGAGACCTTAATTAACAAAACTAGTCTTTAATATTCAAAATTTTTTTTTCTAAAATTATTCCCTTTTTATTAAACATAGTGAAGACTAATCTGTTTTTAAAATGAGTTTGATCCATCAGCTATATAAGATTCTTTCATATTGTGTGTGCTTAGTCACTCAGTCTTGTCTGACTCTTGCGACCCCATAGACTGTAGCCTGCCAGACTCCTCTAAACATGGGATTCTCCAGGCAAAAATACTGGAGTGGGTTGCCATTTCCTTCTCCATCTTTCATACTGAGTCTGGTGGAAGTCCTAAGAAGTCTTAAAATTTACAAAGACCTCTTAGAAATAAAAAAAAGAAAGAAAGCCATTCCATTGGTTTGTCATCAGATTTTTGCGTAGGAAGATTTTTCTCTTCTAGAGGTCCCCTAAATATAGTGATATTCCTCTTCATGTTGGAAACAGTCTTTTTATTTACCTTATACAGCTTTTATTTAGGACTTCCCTGTAGCTCAAATGGTACAGAATCTGCCTGAAATGCAGAACAGGGTTCGATCCCTGGTTAGGGAAGATCGTCTGAAGAAAGGAACAGCAATCCACTCCAGTGTTCTTGCCTGGAGAATCCCATGGACAGACGAGCCTGGTGGTCTACAGTTCATGGGGCCGCAAAGAATGTGACATGACTGAGCAACTAACACAAACAAATGCTTTTATTTACCTGCTAAGGCTGTTCAAAACTTAAGTATCTCCAGTTTCTGGAGGGCCAAGGGAGAGAAAAAAGAAAAAAAAAAAAAAGTTTTAATTTTTTAAATTAATTAATTAATTTTTTAAATTTATTTTTTATTGAAAGATAATTGCTTTACAGAATTTTGCTGTTTTCAGTCAAACTTCAACATTAGTCAGTCATACATATATAAAATGTTTTAATTTTACCCACATATTTAAATTACCAAATTGCTTCAGGTAGCTTGGGAACCAGAACATCTTTATATCTGAAAATAAAGATTAGAAGTTAGTAATATGTCAGACAAAAACTCATGAAAATTGTAATCATATTTAGTAGTTTACCTAACCTCATGTAACTAATCTTTGTTCTGTTGTCCTTGTCCGATGATTAAGGATGATAGTGACAATGATAGCTTTAAAGAGTTTGAGATGTTTTTGTTAAAGCTTGTATGATTTGTCCACTGAAATGGTTGCATTAATCACTGGAGATTGTAGAAAGTATACAAAAGTGGAAAACACTTTTTTTCAAAAAGGAAGACATTATCCCATCAAATTAAATAAAAAAATAAAAAAAGAGTGATGTTTGTCATGGAGCCAGGAAAAGCCAACTAGCCATGTTGAATACTCCGCAGCAGTGACTGTTGGATTTATAGCCATGGTTTGTCCACTTTAAGTTCCCTGATTTGAGAATAACTGTGGACATGTTTTAGGGACATTGGGTTGGCAAAAGTCTGACATTGAGGGGTTAATTTTTGTAGAAGCAGAATGAACTTTGTCTGTGTATACCATAATTTTCATAGATCATTGTCAAATAATGTTTATTTATTTTACCAAGGTAACAAATGCTTTCAGAAACAGATATAAATCACTTGAAGTCAAATAAATTTACATAGTCCATTATCAAAAGCTACATTTCAAGAAAACTTTGTTCTTTTAACAGAGAAAGAAAATCAAATTCCAGTTTTGTAACAGCTTATATTCATTGTGAAACAAAAGTTATTCACTCAGACAGAGTAACAATAAAAGATTTCAAAGGCAGTTCAACATCTTAAAAAATATGTACAATGTACCCTATTTTTCCCTGGTCCACATTCCACAATTTTTTTTTTTTTTTGCTTTCTGTATGCATCACTTTCTTCATTGATAAATAGCCATCTGTAAGTCAGACATACTTCCATTTTAATAAAATGTAATTCCATTACTCATACCATTCTTCTTTATTAAAAGTACACATCGTTCTTAAGCAACTGTGAATTTTCCTTTATATTGGCACTCTGTAGACTGGTAAACATAAATTATCCAAAGCACTTATTGTATCTTCATTTTTTTTTTCCTTAAAAGTTTCTTCACATCAAGTTACTCCTTGCTGACAGACTTTCAAGAGATAACTATATCTTATTTAATTCATATTAAACCTAGGCACAATAAAAGTATTATAGTTTATGTCTATATGAGTTAGATTAACAAATATTAGTATCTGTATTAATCTAATAGTGAATTCAACATTCAGAAAACTAAGATCATGGCATCTGGTCCTATCACTTCATGGGAAATAAATGGGGAAACAGTGGAAATAGTGTCAGACTTTATTTTGGCAGACTCCAAAATCACTGCAGATGGTGATTGCAGCCATAAAATTAAAAGACACTCCTTGGAAGAAAAGTTATGACCAACCTAGACAGCATATTAAAAAACAGAGACATTACTTTGCTAACAAAGGTCTGTCTAGTCAAGGCTATGGTTTTTCCAGTAGTCATTTATGGATGTGAGAATTGGACTGTGAAGAAAACTGAGCACTGAAGAATTGATGCTTTTGAACTGTGGTGTTGGAGAAGACTCTTGAGAGTCTCTTGAACTGCAAGGAGATCCAACCAGTCCATTCTGAAGGAGATCAGTCCTGGGTGCTCTTTGGAAGGACTGATGCTAAAGCTGAAACTCCAATACTTTGGCCACCTCATGTGAAGAGTCGACTTATTGGAAAAGACTCTGATGCTGGGAGGGATTGGGGGCAGGAGGAAAAGGGGACAACAGAGGATGAGATGGCTGGATGGCATCATCAACTAGATGGACATGAGTTTGAGTGAACTCCGTGAGTTGGTGATGGACAGGGAGGCCTGGTGTGCTGCAATTCATGGGGTCACAAGAGTCGTGCACCCACTCCAGTGTTCTTGCCTGGAGAATCCCAGGGATGGAGGAGCCTGGTAGGCTGCCATCTATGGGATCACACAGAGTCAGACACGACTAAAGCGACTTAGCAGCAGCAGCAGCATCAAAGAGTCGGACATGACTGAGCACCTGAACTGAACTGAACTGAATCTAATAGTGAATATTTTCCAGTTCATGTGAACCTGAAATTCATTTAGTTTAATTTCTCTTGTTTTAGAATTGTTTGATTGGTAAGTATTTTCTTTAGGTTAATTAAATAGAGCTCATTTACAAATTAACCTCAGCAATATTATCCAAAGACAAAAACACACATTGAGACAAATATAAATCCAGAGAGAAAGAGATCTCAGAGTTTTCTGCTTGAGATTTAAAATGTCTCTTCGGCCTTTTTGTTTGTTTGTTTGTTTGCTTGTTTCCTTGGCTTGAAGTTCTACTAATTTGCCCAAGACTGAATTCTCAGGTAGAATGGGCTGTGTATCTCAAGGACATGATAAGAGTTAATGTCAGGCTTTTTTCCCAGGCATGTTTCTGTTTTCTCAGGGTCAGAGCTTCCAAAAAATATTTCAACAAGCCAGATTTTTCCAAATGTTCTTGCAAAAAGAACAAGCTTTGCAATTTCTAAAAGATTTTATTTTAATTAGCTTTCTCTGGAGCCTAAAGAATACCATGGCCATCCTAGTATCAAAAAACAAAAACAAACAAACAAAAAAAAAACCCTCTCTTTTTTCTGTAGTCATAGAAAATTTAGTGCTC
Source organism: Ovis canadensis (assembly GCF_042477335.2). Classification (NCBI taxonomy): domain Eukaryota; kingdom Metazoa; phylum Chordata; class Mammalia; order Artiodactyla; family Bovidae; genus Ovis; species Ovis canadensis. The sequence continues at coordinate 12,707,445 of NC_091255.1, forward strand.
AAATTGTCTCTGATGATAGGGGCAGACAGACAAGATGTTGTTCCAGCAGGGATTGTTCTTCTAGGGAGGTGGAATCTTAGTTTGATCAGTCTTAGTAAGATCAATTTGATCTTAGTTTGATCAGTCTTAGTTTGATCTTAGTTTGATTAGTTCCTTTGAAAGAATAAAGGGACGTGCAGGAGTTTGGGAAACTTGGTTCTTTCCCTACTTGCATATCCCCTCCATCCCTGCAACTCCCACTCTGAAAGATAGGAGAAAAATAGAAGAGGATTCTTTAGAATGTTAGGAGCGTTTTCTCCAGGCTTTTGATTGTAGGAAAGAGGGAGAAGGAGATAGAAAGGGATGGAAAATAAGGTTGCAACAGAAAGACACATGTGGATGAGTCCCTCAGATCCAGATTCTAACCAAATGCCATGAAGTTTTGAATGTAAGAAATGGCAAAAGAGATCAAGTAGGAGGATTGTATTACAGTTTAGCGTGCTACTAAGAAGCCATGTCTCTTGGTTCCCGCATTTGTACTGGGTCCAAATTTTTGTTAGAAAAGAATGTGAGCCTCTTCTTTTTAAGATTTTGGGGTCAATTTTTTTCCCAGTTCCTGAGAACTACCTCTTACCTAGAGGTAAGTCTTAGGGAGATTCTTGAGATGTACCTGAGCCCATTCTTAGAGGTGCTAAGAGTTCCCTGGCCACAGAAGGCATCCCGATTTTCCCAATGAACCCTCTGCATGTGACTGAGGCACCATGCAACTAATGGCACAAATGACCCGCCATCCCCCAAATCGCATCCAAGGAGGGGTGACCCCTGAGCATGTGATGGAGAGTGGCACAAACTGCAACTGGGTACAAGCCTCGGCACAAACCACTGAAAATGCACCTGGCAGCTAGTGCAAGAAAAGACAGACAAGGAACAAAAGTGGGCGACTCACCCTTTGACAATTACCTGAAATGTGGACGGCACTCTTTGGGATGACTCCGAGGCAATGCCGTGACTCCTGTAAATCAGTTCAGACCAATGGGTGAAAAGTGAAAGAGAGAGACAGGCTGGGGAACTCAGCTTGCAGTCCTGCTGGGAAGGCAGTGGCCAGAGGAGTGGGCTCAGTATTTTGCGTGAACCAACATGTGCCTGATGGTGAATGGAAGTTGCCTTGGCGGGGGACACATGTTCTAATAGCCTGGTCTGTTCGGTTGCCTCCTTTTCTGTCATGGGAGTCTTCCCGAGGCAGGCATTCTCACGGCTTTTAAGTGCCTGATCTGTGCCTGCACAATTTTCACTGGACTGGTCCCCAGTTTAAAAGGAGAAGGAGGCAGAAGGGGAAGGGAGCACGCTCGTCTGCTTGGGTGGCAGCTCGGGGCGCAGCGGGTTAGAGGGCCTTTGGAATACGCCGGCGAGGAGCCCTGGCCAGAGTTCCTCAGTTGCTTCCACTGTCACTTGCCTTGTCACAGAGAGCTTAAGGAAAAAGAAACAAGAAGAAAGCACAGTTGGGGAGAGCCCTCTAAAAGTCTCCACAGGGGCCACTCTTGAGGCAGTCCAAGCATGGGTTGGAAAAGAATTCTCAGACACAGAGTAGCATAGTAAAGAGGGAGTTTATTAAGAACAAAGAGCAGAGATAGGACGGACATCTCCTGGCAGGTTAGTGAGACTTGACAGCTTTTCTGGGTTAGCAGCCAATTTTTATAACCTCAAGACAAAGAAAATTCCTGATGGAAGGCTGGCCTTAGGTGAGTGGTTAGGATGGGCATCTTTGCCTAATTTGTGGTCAGGAAGCCTGGTAGTGATGACCAGGGTGGCTTTTGGCCATAGCTACCAAAAAGGGGCTCAGTCAGCTTTGGGGGGATCTTGGTTCTGGGCTCTGCTTCTGTGGCCTTGGTACAAGGATTCATACCTGTGGCCTTGGGGAAGGACTCAGGAAACTGATACATAAATGTCTCTCTATTTAAGACCGTAAGTACTAGGTTATTGATCATATATTCAGCATTGTCAGAAAATACCTGTTTTCAGAAACAACTATATTTGTACTGCCGTTAACAGTATTAAATGGTTCTCACTATTCTATAGCTTCAGCAATACTTACCATATTTAGGCTTTTAAATTATTGATATTTTGATGGGTATGTAAGATACTTTGCTGTGGTTTTAATTTACATCCCTTGATTACGTAGGACGTTAAACAGTAATCTACATGTTGTTTCATATGCTGGCCCTTGAGTCTAAAACGATCAGTTCTTATTTAATGATAAATAAACAAGCATTAGGTTTGTGGAAAGATTACTATAGCAAAAAGAAAATGCTTCATCATTCTTTAAATGAGAGGAAGATAATAATCTTTGATATAATTTTAATATTAAAACTTTTTCTGAATATGAAGAGAAATCTATATGAAAAGTGTACTCAGATAAGCCAAGAGATTACATTAGATAACAAAAAATTATAAGAAAATAAAAATGCAATAGTAAAACACAAAAGGTGCATTGTAGACAGCAAAGAACAGAACTTGCATTCGGAAAATTAAACTGATGGTGTTTTTCCATGAAGAAAGAAGGGTAAACTACAGAGACCTATAAGGCCGCTTCTCATCCTCACTTTCACAGGCACATGTATCCCAACATTTGACCTGCCTTCTGTTATTCTGGCTTTTAGCAGCATCTATGGTCACAGAACTAAAGTTTCTTTTGTCTTGTGTTTTAAAAAAATTCCATTTTTAAAAAATTCCTCCATACTACCCATTCCCCACCAGTCAACTTCCAATTATACGTGCTCCAGTTTCTTTACCAGAGCATGTCTTAGAACCATCTGTTACGTCTTCATTCTGTTCAATGTCTTCCATTCCTGCTTTTGTCCACTGAATCATCACGTTTATCTATTTCCGTATTTTTGACTTAACTTTTTTCAAGACTCTGGCAGCCTTGACCAAGAGCTAAAATTTGGTGTGCATTCTTGTTTGTTCTCAGTGGTTAAACAAATTATGTATAACAAATAAATGTTTGCTTTGATATTTGTGCAAGATTCCTGGCATGCCTAAGACTTCGTTATAAAATTAATTGTGAGGCTCTCCTTCACCAGTTATTTCTGAGATGTTTCTGACTTTAGAATAAATGTTAGAGTCTGAATGTGTAGAGCTTAAAGGTTGCTCTTGTTCTAATGTTAGTGACATTTTTCTAGTTAATATCAAATATAGAATCTTAATAGGTGTTTTTAAAGATATGTTTAAGCTTATATAAGTACATGCACGTGTATGTGTGTTCATTTCAGGACTTTCAACCCAAGTAGTTTTTGAGATATTGACTTGATTCATATTCCAGAAGTAAATGAAACCCTGAAGTGTTTTAATTTTTTTTGTTGTTGTTTTATTTTCTATTCACACATTTGTATTAGAAGAGCTTTCTTACCTAAGCCAGCTAATTAGCCAAAAAGGACAGATAAATGTTTTGAAAAACTAATGTGTTGCTTGGAGACCTTCACCTCAAAAGCACACTTTTCCATTTCATTGTATATAGGTATTTCTTTTGCTGATATGAACGTTGTGCAAAGACAAATCACATGAAACTTTAGAAGAGTGAATTTCCAATCCAGCTGGGCTTCAGCAGATGTGATTTTGTTTACTTTGTTATTGTTTAGTTTACTGCAGATTTCAGCTTGAGAGAGAGCATTCTGTTTGAGGAAGAGAGAAAAGATATTTTTAATAAGATTTGGCAGCATGACCAAGTCTTGGAAAACTGGCCCCAATACTACCACTTATTCACGGTGAGAAGTGTGACAAATTGCTTCATCTATTGGTCCCCATGGGAAAATAATCCAAATGATCTCTTTGGAACTTTGGGAGGGTGCTGTATTATTCATTACTTATGTGAGTACCATTCTATCCATAGGTGTGGAGAGTGCATCTTATACTCTGTATACAGAGTACAACTTATATGGAGAGTACCTCATGCTAAATGCCAGGCTGGATGAAGTAAAGCTGAAATTTAAATTTTCAGAAAGAATTATCATTAACCTCAGATATGCAGATGATACCACCCTTATGGCAGAAACTGAAGAGGAGCTAAAGAGCCTCTTGATGAAGGTGAAAGAGAGTGAAAAAGTTGGCTTGAAACTGAGCATTCAAAAACTAAGATCCTGGCATCCAGTCCCATCACTTCATGGCAAATAGAGGGGGAAACAGTGGAAACAGTGATAGACTTTCTTTTCTCGGGTTCCAAAATCACTGCAGATGGTGACTGCAGCCATGAAATTAAAAGACACTTACACCTTGGAAGAAAAGCTATCACCAACCTAGACAGCATATTAAAAAGCCGAGATATTATTTTGTCAACAAAGGTCCACATAGTCAAAGCTATGGTTTTCCCAGTAGTCATATATGAATGTGAGAGCTGGAACATAAAGAAAGCTGAGCTCTGAACAATTGATGCTTTTGAACTGTGGTGTTGGAGAAGACTCTTCAGTGTCCCTTCGACTGCAAGGAGATCCAACCAGTCCCTCCTTAAGGAGATCAGTCCTGAGTGTTCATTGGACAGACTGATGCTGAAGCTGAAACTCCAATAACTTTGGCCACCTGATGCGAAGAAATGACTCATTGGAAAAGACCCTTATGCTGGGAAAGATTGAAGACAGGATTAGAAGGGATGAGTGGGAATGAGATGGTTGGATGGCATCACTGACTCAATTGACATGAGTTTGAGCAAGCTCTGGTAGTTGATTATGGATAAGGAGGCCTGGAGTGCTGCAGTCCTTGGGGTTGCAAAGAGTTGGACATGACTCAGATACTGAACTGAACTATCCATTAGGCCACATCTTATCACAAGACATCATCTAATCTAGCTAATTTCAGACTGGATGTGTCAAAAAACTATGATCATTTTTTAACCATAATCTAAAATCTCTCTGGAGAACAATCCTCACTAAACTGTAAGATCAGTTCAAATGATAACCCTTTATTTTAAAGCTTCTTTATACTGAATTCAAATTTCTTGCATTTGTTATTCATGCTTATTATTTTTCATATCCATAGGAAAAAAAGATTAGAATTTAAAGCTGTTTCTGGTGCTACTGATCCAGCTACATAAAACAAATACTTGACATGAAAAAAAAAAAAACATGAAAAGTGTTGAAAAGCAAATTAAAAACTGAGAAAAAATATTTGGAATTTATATCACAAAGAATTACTTTGTGATATTACTTTGCTTTTATAAGTCAGTAAGAAAACACCAATAGTCAAATATATAAGTTGGCTAACAATCTAAACAGAAAGCTAAGAGAAAGGAAAGCATAAATTGTTTTGAAATATATGAAAAGATCCTCAGTTTTACTAAATAATGCAAGTCAAATGACAACTCTTTCACCTTTAAGAGTGGCAAAAATTTAAAAAAGAAAATGGGAGAGATGGGAAATAGGCATTTCTTACACTGTCTGAGTAGGGGTTATAAATTGTTACAGCTCTTGTAAATGGCAATTTGGAAAATACTTTTAGACACAGAAATTCTATTTCTTGGTTTCTCAACAATGTATTGGCACAGATATAGAATGATACATATACAGAGTTATTAATTGCATACTTTTTTTGTATAGCAAAATACTCAAAATACCTTAAATGACTTTTAGTATAGTATTGTGGTTTTTTTGTTAAAAAAAAAAAAAAAACTGAAGATCTTGCATGCTGCTATGAAAAAAAGTCCACAAGATACATTTTAATAGAATTAAGCAAAGTACAGAAAAATGTTTATAATGTGCTACTATAGTTGGACTTAAAAGTGTGGGCTATCTATATGCCTATATTTTCTTATATTTCTAAAGATTATTTCTGGAGCATTTTGTAGGACGCAGTAACCCTACTGCCCCTTAGGAAGGGAATTGTATGAGAGAGGCTACAAGAGCAGGAGAGACAGGCATAATTTTACACACTTATTGTCCCCTTTGAATATTGTACCATGGGCAAGTATTCACTCTTCAAATAAAATAATTTAAATGTAAAATTTGAAACATTTCTCATCAATACATTTGACTGCCACCTTTTAAAATTAAAATTCATTTGCTAATTTGATATTAATTTTATATGGCTATTTGTATATATATGTACACCTATACACACATACATACATATACACCTATATATCTCAATGATTCATTTTGGAAAGAATTCTATTTATTTTATTCCATAAATTCTATTAGGTATACTGCTGGCAGGCACATGGATTATATATAATATAAATTGGTTGTAGTTTGTCAGTATTATAATAACCTTGCATTTCTATCAGCAATTCACTTTTAAATTGTATCCTGAAAAATTACATAAATTGGAAAGCATATATTACATCATTGTTTATAATAACAAATTTGAAGAACCTTGTCGACAGTGGGGATTAAGTAAACGGTGAGGCATTCATTACAATGGAAAGACTTACAGTTCTTACATAGTCGGTCCTTAATAGCCACAGGTTCCACCTCCACAGATTTCAACCAGGTGCCAGATAAACCATTTCATGTGAGGGATTCGAGCATCTGCTTGATTTTGGTATGCAAGGGTTGGTCCTGGAAGAATCCACCAGGGTTACTGAGGGATGACTCTTTATGGTAATGATTGCTGATTTGGATGCTAATTTATAAGAATAATAGATTTTTAAGATTCATTTTTATACAAAATAAAAATGATTTTAACACATAGCCTATGAGTTCATTGGGGTTAACATGATCAAAGACTTGTACCCGAGTACACCCCAAAGCAGTTTACGCAGCTTTAGCATCTTAATCTGAGCCTAGAGCTTAATAGATGTGACTTCATTGGACCATCCATTGTAGGCAGAAAGGTCTATGCAGACTTGTCTATTTGTTCTTGAGATTCTATTTCTTCAGCCTTATTTGCTGTAACTTTCTCCTCTAATTCATCTTGGTTTCTCAGCTCTGAACTGCCAATGGTTTCCAAAACAGGTGTTGCGATTTAGTTCCTCCGCACTTTCGTATATTCTCACTCAATGCCCTCTTTCAAACTCTGCTGTCTGGAAAATATTTGTTCACCTTTTAAAATTTTGCTCAGCAAAATCTCCTTTGAGATGGTTTTCAAGATACCCCAGCATATCACCATGCCCACACCCAAAGGAGATTGTCCTGCAAAGAATATTATACATATTGTATTGACATCCTTTAAAATTGTATTATTATAAATATAATAAGATGTTGTTTTAGTTTATTTTTTTCTACTTATGGTGAGCTTCTTGAAGGTGGAACACTTAATTTTAATTATTCACTTATCAATAATACCTTATGTGTTATATATCAAGAAATAAATGGACAAATGCTCCCAGAAGAAAAACAGAAACTGTGAAATTAAAAAGTATAATGCAAAATGATTGATTTGACTTTTCTTTATAATAAAGCCTCAGAAGTTAAATCTATGAGTAAATCGTATTGAGATATTGCCAAGCTCAATATTAGATTCTTGCTTCCCCCAAATGTAAGGGATTCAGCACACAATGATTTACTTTAATTAAATTCATTCCATTTGCATTTTCAGAATTGTTTTCAATTTCTACTTTTTAGATTTATATTTGACAAACTAAATAGCCTCATCAACTTTCTCTTGCTTTACAGTGGGGAAGGAAAAAATTAACCTGGGAAAAATGGCAAATAAGCACGTGCCAAGCTCATTGAAAGATTCAACTACCCCAAGAAAAATAAGTGTTGTAAGAGTAAAACACTCTTATAATGCTCTTCTCTACCAAGTAAGTTTTTAGGAAGCAACAAGAGAACATTAATTCTCACTATCTTTGACTCCAGCAGTTCCCGCTGTTGTTTCTGTGTCTGACAATATTCTAGCCAACATATCTGTGATTTCTTTGGCTATAACCTTCTAAATGTTACTTCAGGACACCAAGACAGCTGCCCTGCTCCCATATTAAAGGTAGAAAACTAGACATAGGGAAACCTTTACAATTTCATTTTTCTTTTTTGATTGAGAAAGGAAATGTTCCCAGATTTCTTTTCTTGCCTTGCAGGCTGGGTCTGAGCTACATGGCAAAGGAAAAGGGATTCTAAATGGGTTTTAGGGAGTCAGTGAGCAGTAACCTCTATGTAAGACTAAGATAGAGATTTATTTGGCTCAGGTATTTGAGATACTTCATCTCTCCAATTGTGTCTCTTCCAAAAGACATCTTCCTTGACCTTCAAGTTTATGTCAGAGCCCTCATCTTATCTCTTCTAACAGAATCTGAACGTTGCTTTCCACAGTCTTTATAACAGTTACAATGCATACCTATATAAGAAAGTCCAGTTTAAAACTGGAATATTTCTCAGATGGTGCTTTGGCATAGACACAAATCTGTTATCATTTAGGATTTGAGTTTTTATAGCTCACTGTGTGTGTATAATATGCCCCCAAATATTTACTTTATATAGCTTAGATGTTGCACTTGAAAGTTGTTTCATTTGCTATTTGAAAATTCACACCAGATCCTAATTTGTTCAAAAAATATGTTTAATGTGCATTTTTATTCAAATTATTTCTATAAATGAAATACAATTTCCTTCTTGTTGTCCAGTTTCCATTTAAAGAATGAACTATACCGCAATCACAACTGCAAATTCCAGTAAGTAAGACCTATGCTAACATACTAATTTAAAAGTGTCTCTTTAAATTGCTTTCTCTGTGACATCAGGTGAATTGATCACAAGAGACTTAATAACTCTGGTTAGGTCTACATTCTTTATAAATCTATAATCACTTCACATCAGACATTCCATTAAAGAACTGATATTTGTACAGCAAATCAGTGGATTCTTTCCAAGCAGTCTACTGAATGATCACACAAACTAATTAGTGTTTATTACAACCTACATATCTTTTAAGGGAAGCTTTAAGCTTTAAGGGAAGCAGGCAAAACAGCATATTTTAACAAAGAGCAATATGTAACTATTTAGAAGACAGAGAGTAAATTTGAAAGCAGACAAATTATTTTAAAACTGCCTGTTAGCTTCCCAAACCAATAAACAATAATTCCCCAAAAGACGATGCATGGCCATTCTGATAAAGATTAATGTGCCTTGATCAATATATTTTAATTAAATAGAGAGCATTTATCAATATGGAGATGCATATTTCTAGGACTGGGCTGACTGCATCAGCTCAATTGTAATTGTTTTAGGTGATCCTTCTTAGAATGCATGGACATATTAGTCCTATTAGGAAAAACTTTCTATATTTAAATTGCAAAAAAATCTACCTAGGTGAAGTGGTAAGTAAGCATGCAGCGAGCACTTTAAAGACTACCTGCTCAGAATTCTGCCTCTTTTATTCCTAAAACCTAGTGAGAAAGAAAAGGAAAAGATATAGAATACAGATAACCCATCTCACTGTTCATGAAATATGATTTATGCCATCCAGTCTTTTGTTCCAACAGTCTATTGGATCCCCAAGAAATTGCCCCGAAGGACCTCAAATACCTCTTTTCAAGGAACCACCTGGTATTCCTAACTCACACCACTCAAGCACAATTAACCTACTATCCAGTTTTGTTATATAACATTACCTATTTATATCTTCTCTCTTGCTTAATTATTTATGGTTGTTTTCCTTTTTATTACTTCTAGAAAGTAATTTCTATGACAGCAAAGGCTATGCCTCTTTAGATTACCACAGTAACCCCAGAACCTAGAACATGATTTGGTATATAATATCCTCTATATTATATATCTCAATAATCCCTTGTGAAATGAATGAATTAAGGTGATGTGTTTAAAAACAGCAACAACAATAGCCTGAAGATTCAATTAAGTATTTGTGTTTTTCCCCATAAACTTCAAATAAAAATGCCAGGAGTGAAAACACAGCAAAATTTTGTTCTTAGTGTTTTCTAGTCTGCTTGGAAAATGCTATTGTAGGCTTAATTCTCTCTTCTCTTCTGAATATTTTAAATAGGAAGTTTTCATCTGCACTGCTTGATAGAACATGTTATTGAACCAAAGCACATAAAAAGAAAAAAAAAAAATCAGGGCACTGGGGAAGATCAAGAGACACTAGCCTGGCAGACTTTGAAACATAATGAGGAGGATATAAAGTCCTAGGAGTGCAGTCCAAGCTATTTGACAATTCCTTCGGGTAAACAAGCATATTTGTTTTTGCCTAGATTACTAGAATATGATCCAGAAAGTTGATTCAAATATTCTGGGATAGACAAACCACAAGTGACACTGCTGTCAGCCAAACACGGGAGACTAATAAGAGTTTTCCACCTCCCCGTTTCAGAAACATTATACCACATGTGGAAACAATTCTTTTTCATATCTGAGCCAGCTTGACAGTCTAAAACACTGCTGCTTTCTCTGATTTTAACTTTTGGAAAACCCTCTAGAACTAGCAAACACCATGTGTTAAGAATTACTCAGTCAAACAAGGTGAGGATACTTCTTTCACGTAACTTTAAAAGTTCTGATGTCTATTGACAAAATTCACTTAGAAGTTGCTTTGATATTCTTAATTTCAATTTACCTTAATTTACAGAACTGTGGGGGGAAGGGGTAATGTGCTTAACTGACTTTATTTGATGATAATTCAGCTCAAGAAAGTCTTCCATCTTTCTTTAGTTATAGTCTTAAAAAAAATTAGGTTAAGAGGCATTAATATTCTCCTCTGCTAAACAGAAAACACTGGGAAAGCAAGAATTAGCCTTTCCTCAAATGCCTGATTTTCTTACTAGCATAGTAAATAATATTGACCATACAACTAGCCTCTCCACTGCACAAATACCATGGTTATGAAGAAAGCCACTGTTTAGAAGTCCTACTGACTAGGTTTGTAATACTAGGGCTTCTGATTCCTTATACATAACATAGGTGTGAGGAAGAGTACAGTCCAGTTACCTTCCTTTTAATTAGAGCAGGGTAGCTATATTCTACTTTAAGTATTAGTAGCTTGTACGAGTCAGCATAGTGGGTTGAACGGTGGCTGTCAAAGGGATATATTTATGTCTTGAAAAGGTTAAATATGACTTTTGTAGATGTAGTTATGGATCTTGAGATCATCCTGGATTGCTCTGGTAGACGCGAAACCCAAAGGCCAGTGTCCTTATACAGAGAGAATAAACTCAGGAAGATGCCACGTGAGGATAGAGGCAGAGGCTGGAGTAAGGTAGCTGCAAGCCAAAGAACTCCTGAAATCATCAGAAGTGTGAAGACACAAGGGAAGACCATCCTCGAGAATCTTCAGAGAAGGCAGAGTCCTTCCAACACCTTGATTTCAGACTTCTGGCCTCCAGAACGATAAGAAAATACGTTTCTGTTGTTCAATTTGTTTCAATGGCATCTGAGGCAAATCATGGGAAATGAGTCTAGTCATGGCCTGACAGGTATTGGAATTCTATTCAAAATGATTACAAGAGAATTTAATGAAAGTACTTTTGAGAGAGGCTTGGGCAAGACTGAAGGGTGCAAATGAGCACTTGGGGATAAGCAACAACATGCAGGAAGCTTTAGCAGATCTAGACCTAAAGGCACAAAAGGAAGAAACCAACTTTATCTTTGCAGAGCCAGAGCCATGCAGGAAGAACTAACTGCCCAGGGGTTGTTGTAAAGGCGCGTCAGCACAGGGGGTATGCAAGGTCAGGCCTCAAGGGAGCCTGAGCAGAAACAGAAAATACACTGTGATCTCTTCCTCCTTCTCATCCTCTCGGCATTTGGTGTGTCCTCTCATTGTCCAAAATACAACCAAAAGCAGAGAGCAAGGAACCTGAGGGTCACGCCCTGCAGGGTTCAGCTCTCTGGGGGACAGAGCAGGGCAGAGGATGGCTGGGGGAAATTACATAGAGAAAAACCAACAGAAGTGCCAAAGAAATTAAGTTGTTAAGAAGAAATTTATTGGGAAAAATAAAGGCATGAAATCTCTGGAGATTATTTCCAGGAACTATTTTAACTCTGATAGTCTATATATTCTGAAACACAGTATAGAAATATGCTTCTCTTTCCTAAATTTCAGTTTTCTCTGCTTTGAAAGAAATTACCTTAGCAAAGTTTAATAAATCTTTAATAAATCTCCTCAATCAGGCCAGTAGAAGGAAACTGGCGTTTCCCCAACACTTCGAAGAACTAGTGGTGGTTATTTATATAAATTCTCAAGTCGACTTTATAACAACTATATAATATAATATGAATTATATAAAATTCAACTGAGACTCAGAGAAATTGAATGAAATTTCATGGCTAATAAACAACTAAGCTGAGGTCTAAGTCATTTCTTTCTAACACCAAAAGCTGCTCTTACCATTCTTCCTTGACCCCTTAATTGTACCTAATATGCAAAAATTAAGGTATTATTTTCCCATCCCCTCTACTACCCTACCCTCAAACTAGAAAACTATGTAAACCAAAACCCTGCTTAATGAAAACAGACATATATGATACTGCCTTCTGAATTTCTATTTTTATATCATTTGACAGCTTCAAGACCAATCCCAGCCATATGTGGAATAGGAAAATTAAAATATTATGACTACCACCAAATTATAATCTTTATCAATATGTTCAAGTCATCCTCATATTTTCTTATTATTATTTGAAAAATGTATCTTATTCATAATGCTATATTAATAAGAACAAAGTTATCATCTCACTGCAAACAAAGAGCTTAAAAAAGGATAAGACAAATGTTTTCAGAGATTAGACAACAGGGAGTTTATATGATTCTGATCCTTTATATATGGGAAACAAGTGAAAAAATAAGGGCATTGCTCTGTCTTTCTGCCCAGAGGCACATTCCAGACTACAGTGTGAAGGGTGGAGTCCAAGCAGGCACACAGGTTTGCTCTCTTAAGACAAGAGATTAAATGTCAAGGCAGTGGGAATTTGCTAGGCAAGAATATGGAGAGGAAGGAGTCACACAGAGAAAAATATAACAGTAAATTAAAGATTGTTAATTTCTTAAAAGCTCCAAAAATCTCCACTGGGGTTTCCTTGAGGTTTTGCTGAAAAGCACCTATGCTTAAAATAAAATTGCTTGGGTTGGGCAAAGACCAACTGGGGCATTATTACCTGAATAATTTCCCAAAGCTCACACAGGACGTGAAGAGAATTTAGCTCTGTTTCTTTACATTTTCTTTTAACACTTGTTATATTCAGGTGATACCCCAGACTAGTCATGCCATAGTAGTACAGCTAACTTATCTCTGAAATAAAAACTCATGTAGACTTCCTCTAATACAATTTACAATGAGCCTTGAATAGATCAAGGTAATCTGCAAGTAATTTAACTGTCAAAACAAAGCATAACACTTTAAAGAGGAAGGCAACAAAATTTAAGCACCAAGCAGTATAATATTCATAAAGTACAGAATCCAATAAAAATGTCTAGATGTGTCAAGAAATAGGAAAATATGTCACACATAGAAGAAGTAAGCCAATAGAAACAAAACTCAAAGTTATAGAGATGATAGACTTTGGAAATGACTTAAAATCAACTCTTGTTATTAATAAATAGGTTCAGTGTGTCTAAACATTTAAGGAGAATATAAACTCAATTAGAAGAGAAGTAAAATATGAAAAAGAACTAAATATATGAAATGAAAATTCTACTTGATGAAATTAATGGAAAACTGTAGGAAAGTAGATTAATAAGTTGAAAGAATTTAAAGTGAACTATTACTGGGAATAGAGAAGACCATTTCATAATGATAAAGGATCAATCCATCAAATAAAAATATAACAATCCTAGGAGCATGTACCCAATAACAGAGCTTCAAAATATATAAAGCAGTATGCTACAACTTCTTTTCAGTCAGTATACTTTGGCAGGTCATTAAAAAGTTAAATATACAAGTACCATGCTGACATTCCATTCTTAAACATATACCAAGAGAAATGAAACATCATTCCATATAAAAGGCTTGTACACGAATGTTGTAACAATTTTATTTGCAGTAAATAAAAACTAAAACAAGCCAAATTTCTATTACAGATGCATGAATAAGCAAATTGTGGTATATTTATACACATGGGTACTTCTAAGAAATAAAAAAGAAAACAAAACAAATTACTGATAAGAAAAAATATCAGTGACAGCTGACTATTAAAAACTGTAAGATATACATAAGGAGTTAGACAGGCTTCACTGGTGGCTTAGCAGTAAAGAATCCACCTGAAAAGTAGGAGATGCAGGAGACACAGTTTCGATTCCTGGGTCAAGAAGATCTTCTGGAGGAGGGCATGGCAACCCACTCCAGTATTCTTGCCTGGAGAATCCCATGGACAGAGGAGCCTGGCAAGTACAGTTTATAGCATTGCAAAGCGTTGGACACGACTGAAAAGAGTTCGCACACACACACATGAATGCAAGGAGTTAGACACAGAAGAGCATGAGCTGCATGTCTCTACCTATAAAAACTGGAAATTCAAATCACTTCTAAAGTGACAGAAATTCCAACATTCCGTGGAGTCAGGATACATGTGCGATGACTGACTGGGAAGGAACGTGAAAAAACTTTCCGCTGTAAAAGAAATGTTCTACACTGTAATTGTTGACATAGTTATCAAATGGGTCCATTTCTTGAATTTATCAACTGTACACTTATAATGAGTATATTATCTAGTATATATTTCCACTACAATAAAGTTGATATAAAACATGATATGCATTTTAAGCTTAATAAAAATTTGCAAATATATTTTCATGCACAATACTGTTAATATTGTCTCCAAAGTGTCAAAAGATGCTAGAATAAAATTTGACCTGTTTTCTCCAAGCATTCATAATATAGTAGGGCACACTGATAGGCAAAGGCAGTGGATGTCTAGTGTCTTCTAAGAATTTTCATGGTATGGTACCTCTCAAAGTATTATCCTTATTTGTAATTTTTCACAAGCTATAAAAAATATTTGATATATGATAGGGGAGTGTTTTGTTCAAATCATTTCACTTGGAGTAAATGCAACATTTGAAAAATACAGGAAATAACTGCAGAAGATATATAAAAGTTAAAAATTTCTGGGTCACCATATTCCATACTTTTGAATTTCCTTTACCTTGCTTGTGGTGTTGAAAAGTTGGGGTATTTTTCTAACTGCTTTTTGAAAACTTAATGAAATGCTTCATTTGCAAAATATTTTAGCATCCATAGTGAACTCTGCCCTTCAGGCATATGCTCAGTTGTGTCTTTTGTTTTCCCAGATTACTGGGCAAACTGTGAATCGTAAAATCTTACAGCTGAAGAACTTAAAAAAAATTGAAGTAACTTCTACTTTGTATTGGAGAAGGCGATGGCACCCCATTCCAGTACTCTTGCCTGGAAAACCCCATGGATGGAGGAGCCTGATAGGCTGCAGTACATGGGGTTGCAAAGAGTTGGACATGACTGAGTGACTTCACTTTCACTTTTCACTTTCCTGCATTGGAGAAGGAAATGGCAACCCACTCCAGTGTTCTTGCCTGGAGAATCCCAGGGATGGGGGAGCCTGGTGGGTTGCCGTCTATGGGGTCACACAGAGTCGGACACAACTGAAGTGACTTAGCAGTACCAGCTACATTATATGGTAACTTTCTTTCTTCCATTCTATCTCTACGGCCTCCATTCCTTCTTTTCTTTCTTCCTTCCTACCTTCCTTAAAAGGAAGATACTCTAAAAAAAGGTAATTATGTCTTTGTAGGCCCTCCTTCACCAAATAGTCCAGACCTCGCATGGCAGCTCCCATATTATAACACTAACTTTTCCTCATCAGGAACAGCACCATGGCCAATTTATTTGTTCTGATTTATGCCTACATGAACTGCATGTGTCGATTTAAAAAATAGTCACAATATAGAAGTTGAGAGCTATGATTTATTGGGTGAGAATTTTTTTAGGACTCCAAGCCCGGTAGACAGCATCTCAAGTGATTCTGAGAGAATTATTCTGAGGAGGCAGCAGGGAAGGAGTTAGGCTATGTAGAAGTTTGCAACAAGGGACAGGTGGTCTGAACATCAAAAGATTATTGTTAATTAAGTAAAACAGACTGGCTCCAAATTGGGAAAGGAGTATGTCAAGGCTGTATACTGTCACCCTGCTTATTTAACTTATATGCAGAGTACATCATTTGAAATGCTATAAATTAGGGTTAGGGTGAGGGTTAGAGTTGGATGAAGCACAAGCTGGAATCAAGATTTCTGGGAGAAATATCAATAACCTCAGATACACAGATGATGCCACACTTATGGCAGAAATTGAAGCAGAGCTAAAGAGCCTCTTGATAAAAGTAAAAGAGGACAGTGAAAAAGTTGGCTTAAAGCTCAACATCCAGAAAACTGAGATCATGGCATCCAGTCCCATCACTTCATGGCAAATAGATGGAGAAACAATGGAAACAGTGACAGACTTTATTTGCGGGGGGGGGGGGGGGGCTTCAAAATCACTGCAAATCATGACTACAGCCATGAAATTAAAAGGCACTTGCTCCTTGGAAGAAAAGCCAAACTAGACAGCATATTAAAAAGCAGACCAACAAAGGTCTGTCTAGTCAAAGCTATGGTTTTTCCAGTAGTCATGTAGTATGGATGTGAGAGTTGAACTCTAAAGAAAGCTGAGCACCGAAGAATTGATGCTTTTGAACTGTGGTGTTGGAGAAGACTCTTGAGAGTCCCTTGGACTGCAAGGAGATCCAACCAGTCCATTCTGAAGGAGATCAGCCCTGGGATTTCTTTGGAAGGAATGATGCTGAAGCTGAAACTCCAGTACTTTTGCTAGCTGATGTGAACAATGAACTCATTTAAAAGCCCTTGATGCTGGGAAAGACTGAACGCAGGAGGAGAAGGGGACAACAGAGGATGAGATGGTTGGATGGCATCACCGACTCAATGGACATGAGTTCAAGTAAACTCCAGGAGTTGGTGTTGGACAGGGAGGTCTGGCATGCCGCAGTTCCTGGGGTCACAAAGAGTCCGACATGACTGAGTGACTGAATTGAACTGAACTGAGTACTTTGGTTGAATTTGAACCAAATCTCTTTTCTTGAGTCTTAGCACAGCTAATACAGACTAGTGGTTTCCTAAAGACTTTTTTAAATACAAGGGATAACAAAAGTTAAATAAACTCAGTGACTCTGAATGCTCTAAATCCCTTGGCTTACAAATTATGGGAATCTCTTGTATTAGCTATCTGGTCTCTAAGAAAGAGTGTTTGTGTGTGTGTTTGTGTGTGTGTGTGTGTGTGTTTGTCTAGTTTTCAACTTTGTAAATTGAGCAGTAACTCACCTCTAGAATGACGTAAATATGACTTGTCAGTCAAGAAGCAAGAAACTGGGTAAGAGATTGCTCGTACTCATCTAGCATTATCAGTTCTGATTTCCAATCTGAGGGTTAAGCATCTTTGTGAAATGGATACCTGGAATGATGTCTCCTTTAACATGGTTCTTATCTTCTAGATAGAGATGTGCACCTTTGTTTCCAGTATAAAACGTACAGTATTCAATATCTCATTGAAGTTTTATGTTTATGTAAGAGACATTTATCTAAGCCATGAATGGTTGTCCTTTCCTTACAAAAGTTTGCAAAGAATGGACACATCTATGTACAAAAAACTAATTTAGTAATATCTCCTGAAAGGAACTTGAGGGCTCCAATTCTATCATTTTTGCCTTCCCTTGAAAATCCCCTGAAAATGATTTCTTCCCATTTTTGAAGAAGGCAGGTTTTTTATCTATTCTCTCTCTTTCTTTTGTGCTTTCTGAAGAAGAGTTACAAGAATTTTAGATAACACCAGGTCAAGTGATAGACTTACATTTTATGAAACCCAGGAAATAAAAAGAAGAGTCAAGCAGAATGTCATTTGAATCTACCTTCTGGCATTCTCTTATCACTGCTGTCGAAGTCATTGAGCCCTGACAAAGCACAAACACAACTCTGATTACTAAAGACCTAGGAAGGCAAGTGATGGGCTTTTTAGTGAGGTAGAATCTTTAAATCCCTGACAGCAAACCTCTAAATCCCTGACAGTAGCCCTCTTGTGATATTCTAAGCATTTCTTTGGGTTATCTGGTGTGCCACAAGTTTTATAGACATGGAAATACAAAGAGGGGTGATAGGGGAAGAAATTCACTCCTGGACAGAGGCTTTCTACAGAAACACTGGTAAAAAACAAATGACTATGGGACCAGGGGAGAATATAAGATAAAGATTTAAATCCTCCTTTGAATTTCATTAGAATGTTTCGTAAGTGTACTCTCCAGTCTGAATATGATATTAAAGGATTACTTTTTAGAGATGTAATCATAACTCTCATACAAGTAATCATATGAAGCATTTTATTTAATTCATTTATTAATAAGGGAACTAGCCAGCTCTTAGAATAGGTTCAAAGGAGAATTCAAAGTACCACCCAAAATAGGCACATAAGGAATGCTGAAATGAATTTACAAATAGAAGTCAATTGGCATTTTACAAAAAGAAGTAAAATAAAATTTCACTCTACCAAATGCAATTAATTGCATTTCTATGGACCAGAATCATTGGAAATTTTCTAACAAAGTGAATGACTTTTCAATGAATTTAAGGAGAGCTGATTAAAATGGCTAATGTTTTGATTTACCTAACCGGTGGTTGAAAAAGATAATGTAGAGGCTTGCCTGTGTGTTCAGTCACTCTTGTCTGACTCTTAGCAACCCCACAGACACAGCACAGCAGGTTCCTCTGTTCATGGGATTTCCCCAGCAAAAATACTGGAGTGAGTTGCCATTTCCTCCTCCAGGGGATCTTCGCGACCCAGGGATCCATCCATGGCAATTCCACGGCTCCAGAGATTCCTGCATTGGCAGGCATGTTCTTTACCGCTGAGCCACCTGAAATTCGCATAATATAGAAACAGCGTTAAGTAAATTCTAATGTTTTGTAATTGTAATTCATTTCTTTTAGTGCAACATTTGTTTCTTCTTTATTATTAGCAAAGGCCTCACTCAAGAAGAACAATTACCATCACATTTTCACAACTTCTTAAATCACTGGCATATCTGAAAACACGACTTCATCTACTCTTGCAAAAATATTAAAAAGTAAGGCATTTGGAATACACCTTCAAGATTAAGCTACATTAAAGTCATTAAAATGCTATCGAAATTCCCCTCCAAACATGTACCACTCAATAAGAAAAACATCTAAAAAGGACAGAGAACGAATGGGTAAGGTCAGAGGGATACAACTAGGAAAATGAGAAAAGGCCAAAAGATCTTTGGGAGACCCAAGGCTTTTGCTGATAAATTAATGAGGTCTCAAGCCTCTAAAACGTTTAGACCCCAAAAAGAAATTAATTTTTTAAAGCCCTTCTGCTCTAGATAACAACTTGAAAATATCACTTTAATATGTTTTCCATTACATGTTTTTATCATATGTAATTGATGTTGTACTTAATGCAGGGTGACGCTTCAAGTGATTAAGGGCTGATGGGGGCATTAACAATGTGAGACCTAATTCACATTTCCACGAGTGATGTTATAATGAGGATTTTATTATATTAATTATGACTACTGGGGGTAAAAAAAAAGGCAGATGAAATACAAGAAACTTAATTCTTTGATAATACAGCTATTACCAAATTTATTGACATAGGTGGTTATTTGTGCAAAGGGAAACACACAGTCTTTATGACTGTTAATCATTACAAGCTTGATGTGCTTGATAATAATTACTAAATTAATCTACCTATTATTGCTGAGTTTTAGAGGTTTCTTTTGCTTTTTATCTCTATGGCATGAAATACAAATTAAATCTTTATATAGTTAAACCTTCATCATTTGAGTTGGTTGACATGCAAGTCAAGTTGATTTGCTCCACATTCCTGTACCTGCCAACCTCCCAACCCAGTCTAACAGAAAATCCCAGTTCACAGCTAATATTTTGTTGCTGTCTTACAGTGCTTGGATGGTGTATAGTTTTAATATTGCAAATTGCTTATAGGAGCAAAAATTACTAGACCCTGTCACTCTGGAGGTGAGGAGGTAGCCTAAAATAGCTATTGCTGTTGTGAACCCAGAAGTCCTCACTGAGGTTAATTAGAGGGATTTGGTATCATTTTAAACTATTTTGTCTTTCATGGGCAAAATAATTTATCTGTGTTTGCACAGAAAGCTTTTTCTACAGACATGAACATCTGAGGCTGTCAAATAAAACATCATTTAGAAGAAGAAGCTTTCCGACAGCCCCACCAACCAGTCAAGTGCAGGGAAACAAGCTCATCTGGCAGTCAAGACTTCAGGTGGCAAGGGAGTCAAGACTTGTGGATAATTATGGATTGCCTTGTTCCTTAAAAGCAGTAGAAACTAGGAAATGGTGTAATTTTCCATGCCTGTCTGTTACTCCAGCAATATACTGCTTGTAGTAAGATTTCACACTTTAATTCAGCTGAAAACCTTGTAGTGTTTTACAAGCACTAATTACTGAGAATCTCGCCATGCTTAACTAAGACAAGCAAAGGCTTCTGCACAGATCCCATTTTTTAAAGTTGGTAAATAGGGGGAAAAAATTAGCCATTCTGAAGAGCACCAAGGGAGAATTAGGAGAAAAAACAGCTTGCTGACATCACAGGCTTTTCTTTTAAGGCCATTGCTACCCTAAAAGAATTTGAAATACATCCTAGGAATAATATATTCTCTCTTTCTAATCATTATGCAAAAATTTTATTCAATGCTTCTATGTGATAGACATTGAGCAAGGCAATGCAGACAGTGTCCCATAATTGCCATAAGTGCTGTGCTGAAAGTACATATATAAAAGCCCAGGCGAGCAGAAAGCAGAGTGTCTTAACCTACTCAGAAAAGTTGGAATTGTGGTTGGAGGCACTAGGGCAGGAGTGGGGGATGGGTTTTCAAGCAAAGCAAAAGCAAATAAAAAACCCACTTCACTTGCAAAGGCATGGAGACATTTCTAGAGCAGCAAATATCTCCATGTGATTTTGGTTTATCTGGGCAAGAAAGCAATGGAGTTGGGTTGCAGTACGCATGGGGAAGGGTGAGTAGGGTTGAAGAGAGGACTATAGGTCATAATAAAAATACCTTATTCCAAAAGTAAACCCCTATTCTTTTAAGAAAAACCTGTTTAGATCACTTGGTACTTTAAAATTATATCAGACAGGTGCTTTCACAAAACTTGTATTTAATAGTAATTCCCCAAATCTAATTAATTATTATAGCAGCTGCTTAGCTTTTTAGTTTTTTCTAATCTTATTAGAAAAAGATGAATTGGACCCTTTTATTCCCAGATTCCCTTATTCCAAAGGGATTAGAAGCAGGTTTCCATTGTAAATTGGGTTTCCTTGCTTTATTGATGTTAAATAGTTCTAGCTTTAATATAGCTATAATATAATATCTGTCATTTTTCATTGGTAGCTTCGTACAAGTTGGGCTTTTAAATACAAGTACTTTTTCTTACACTTGCACTGAAGTTGAAAACATAAGCATGAAAAATGTATTTATCTGTTTCCTTCCCCTTAGACTAAAAATCAGTTTAAACTTAAAAATTTTAGAAAGCCGTTGACAAAATGGATGAAAAAGTGTTTTGCAAACCAAAATGGCATCACTGTCACTGTTAATTTGCTTTAAATTGCCATAGAAAGAAGATTCTCATTTCATGCTAGCATTTCTCATTGGCTTAAAACCAACCAGTGAATATTATATTTTATGAGCTCAGACGTGAAGTGTATGGGCAAATATTAATCTTGCAAACTACTACTACACTTGCTGCCAGAATCACATACCTAGTGGACTAAAACAATAAAATAACGTATGGCTCAGTTAAAATACTCAATTTTGAGTTTGAAAAATGATGTCTCTAGTCCCATTTGAAATGATCCTAGACTTTGTGATGGACTTCATTGTTTCTTGTGAGGTCAGAGACATCCTGAATAAAATAAAAACTAGTACTATGTGAAATTTTCACATTTGGTTTCTCTTGTATTTCTTAGAAAGTGTGAAATCTGTTTGAAACCATTAGAAAAATTCTGTAGAGAGGATTCATATGACAGCTTGGGATGCAGATCATTCTTTTATCTATTCCAGCAAACATTTATTGATCCACTGGTATTAATCAAAGGAAGTACAGTGTTATGTACTAAAAATAATTCAAAGACTATGTATACCTTGCCATATATTTGGAAGAAACAAATGTTATTAAGTAAGAACAATTCAATGTGGCCAGAGATACAAAATGTTTTTAGAGACTGAAGAGGAGATTTCTGACTGCCTATGAGGGTTAAGGAAAGCTTTGCATTTATGCTAAATTGAATAATTGTATGCAATCAAACTTCACTATGATAAAATAATATATCTACACTTTGAATTCCTCATGATGTACTCACTACTTCCGATTGTTGAACTTGGCCATATTACTTATTTCAGGCAAGGGAATCATAGCAAAAATAAGACTAACAGAAGTGTAAAACTTGCTTGCAAATTTGGGCTTACCATTGCATTCCTAAAGAATATACCCTAGAGAGCTGCTGTCATTTCAGCAGGGGTTTCAGAGCAAACTGGCAGTTCAGAAACAAGCCCAGCTGGCAAACAGCCTGAAGCAGAGATGCTGAACTAAGTCCAGTTTGGATCACTTGAAAATAGATCTCTAAGCATGAGAACAAATACCTGTTGGAAACAACAGAGTTGTGTGTGTATGTAGCAAAGCTACTTAATAAATATTTAATCTGAATTTTAAAGATGAATAAGAATTTTCAAGGAGGATGAAAAGGAAAGATGTTCCAGCTAGATGGAAGAGAATGTGAGAAAACGAATGGAAGCAAGAAATGGCAAGATAAGATTTAGAAACTATGAGTAATTGTTGCTTTTGTTTAGTCACTAAGTGACGTCCAACTCTTTTGTGACCCCATGGACTGTAGCCTGCCAGGTATTGCCAATTTGAAGGTTATGCAAAGTGATTGGCTCAAAATTAAACTGAAAAGATTGGTTGAGACCACACTGAATATATTCCCTAATGGAATATATTCCCTAATGAATAGATATTTTTATGGAATAACAGATATTGAATAATGAATAGATATGCTTATAATGAATACTATCTTTAAATAGATATTTTTAAGGAATATAATGTTACAATTACTCCCTGGGTTAACCTGTTAGGCATGAAAGTCAAAGGGCCCACTTGTGATTTTAGCTGAAGCATAGGCCGAAGTTTGAGTATTGAACTAATTTACCCTTATATCATCACACGTTGAAATGGCTTTCTTGGTGCATTATTTGCTGTTGAGTCCAAACAATGTTTTTACAGCAAGAACTAAAGTGATTTTTATTCTTTAATTTGGCAACCAAGATTCAAGGTCATAGGGAAAGGGAGGAAGCCACAGTCTGACATCTCTCTGACATTTTCAGGTCCCATCTGTGCAAGGAATAAACATGGACTGTTTGTCTTTTTGCTTTATTAAGTTTTTAAAGGCAAGATTTTTATTTATTTATTTTTTAATTGGTGGGAAATTGCTTTACAATTTTGTGTTGTTTTTTACCCTACAACAGTGTGAATCAGTCATAATTATGTGTATATATCCCTTCCCTCCCCGCCCTGCATTCCACTCTAGATCATCACAGAGCACCAGACTGGACTCATTGGGTTATTTAACAACCTTCCACTAACTGTTTTACACATGACAGTGTATATATGTTAATGCCATTTTCTCAGTTTGCCCCACCCTTGCCTTCTCTTACTGCGTCCACAAGTCCATTCTCTACTAGGTTCATCAGTATCATTTTTCTAGATTCTCTCTCTCTCTCTATATATATATACATTAATATATGATACTTGTTTTTTCTCTTTTGAACTTACTTCAGTCTGTATAAGAGGCTCTAGGTTCATCTACCTCCTACAACTGACTCAAATGCATTCCTTTTTAAGGCTGAGTAATATTCCATTGTATAAATGTACCATTCATCTGTCAATGGACATTTAGCCATGTCCTGGCTATTGTTAATGTGGCTACAATGAACACTGGGGTACATGCGTCTTTTAGAAACGTAGTTTTCTCAGGGTATATGCCCAGTAGTGCAATTGGTGAGTCAAAAGGCAGATTTATTCCTAGTTTTCTAAGGAATCTCTATACTGGTTTCCATAATGGCTGTATCAGTTACATACCCATCAACAGTGCAGGAGGGTTCCCTTTTCACCACATCCTTTCCAGGATTTATTGTTGTAGATTTTTATTTTATTTTGTTTTATTTTGCTGGTCATTCTGATTGGTGTGAGGTGATATGTCAATGTAGTTCTCATTTGCATTTCTCTGTTAATGAGTGATGTTCAGCATCTGTATGTCTTTTTTGGGCACGTGTTTATTGGGCATCTGTATGTCTTCTTTGGAGAAGTGTCTGTTTAGATCTTTTGCCCACTATTGGACTGTTTTTTTAATTTTTCTGATATTGAGCTGCATGAACTGTTTATACATTTTGGAGATTAACCTTTGGTCAATTACTTTGTTTGAAACTAATCTCTCCCATTCTTTGAGTTGTCTTTTCATATTGTTTATTGTTCCTTTTGCTGTGCAAAATATTTTAAGTTTTATTAGGCCTAATTTTTTTTTCTTCTTTTTCTCTTTCCATTAATCTAAGAGGTCAGTTAAAGAAAATCTTGCTGCAATTTATGTCAAAGAATGTCCTGCCTATGTTTTTCTCTAAGAGCTTTATAGCTTCTGGTTGTATTTAGGTCTTTAACCCATTTTGAATTTATTTTTGTGTTTGGTGTTAGGAAGTGTTCTAATTTCATTCTTTTATATGAAGCTGTCCAGTTTTCCCAGTACCAATTATTATTGAAGAGGTTATCTTTTCTCTATAGTATATTCTTGCTTCCTTTGTCAAAGATAAGGAGCCTATAGGTACATGGGCTGATTTCTGGGCTTTCTGTCTTGTTCCGTTGATCTATATTTCTGTTTTTGTGCTAGTACCATACTGTGTTGATGACTGTAGCTTTGCAATAGAATTTGAAGTCAGGGAAATTGATTCCTCCAGCTCTATTTTTCCTTCTCAACACTGCTTTGACTATTCAGAGTCTTTTGCATTTCCACACAAATTGTGAAATTATTTGTTCTACTTCTGTGAAAAATGTCAGTGGCAATTTGATAGGGATTGTATGAATCTATAGATTGCTTTGGACAGTATGATCATTTTCACAATATTGATTATTCTAATCCAAGAACATGGTATATCTCTCCATCTGTTTTTCCATCTCTGATTGCTTTCATCAGTGTCATGTTTTTCTGCATATAAGTCTTTCATCCCTTTAGGTAGGTTTATTCCTAGGCATTTTATTCATTGTTGTTGTAATGATGAATGGGCTTACTTCCCTAATTTCTTTTTTGATATTTCATTTTTTGTGTATAGGAATGCAAGGGATTTCTGTGTGTTAATTTTATATCCTGTGGCTTTACTAAATTCATTAACTATTTCTAGTAGCTTTTTGGTGGTGTTTATAGGGTTTTCTATTGTAATATCATATCATTTGCAAACAGTGAGCTTTACTTCTTTTTGAATCTGGATTCCTTTTATTTATTTTTCTTCTCTGATTGCTGTGACTAGGACTTCCAAAACTACGTTGAATAATACTGGTGAGAGTAGGCACCCTTGTCTTATTCCTAATCCTTTCAGTTTTTCATTCTTGAGAATAACGCTTGCTGTGTGTTTGGGTCACATATGGCCTTTATTATATTGAGGTAAGTTCCTCCTATGCTGATTTTCTGGAGATGATCATATGGCTTTTATCTTTCAATTTGTTAATATGGTGTATCACACTGATTGATTTGCATATATTGAAGAATCCTTGAAGCATCCCTGGGATAAGCCCCATTTGATTATGGTGGATGATTCTTTTAATGTGTTGTTGGATTCTGCTTGACTGAACTTTATTAAGGATTTTTGCCTCTATGTGCATCAGTGATGCTGGCATGTAAATTTTATTTTGTGGTATCTTTGGTTTTTGTATCAGGGTGATGACAGCCATATAAAATGAGTTTGGGGGTTTCCTTCCTCGAATTTTTTTGGAACAGTTTGAGCAGGGTAAGTATTAGCTCTTCTCTAAATGTCTGATAGAATTCACCTGGGAAGTCATTTGTCCCTAGGCTTTTGTTTTTTGGAAGATTTTGGGTCACAGGTTCAATTTCAGTGCTTGTGTTTGGTCTGTTTATATTTTCTACTTTTTCCTGGTTCAATCTTAGAAGGCTGCACTTTTCTAAGAATTTTTCCATTTCTTCCAGGTTGTCCATTTTATTGGCATGTATTTACTCATAGTAGTCTCTTATAATCCTCTGTATTTCTGCATTGTCTGTTGTAACTTGTCTTTTTTCATTTCTATCTTATTACAGTCTTTTGACTCTATTGATTTTATTGATTTGAGTCTTCTACTTTTTTCTTGATTTCTGGCTAATGGCTTTCCAATTTTGTTTATCTTCTCAAAGAATTAGGTTTTAATTTTATTGCTCTTTGCTCTTCTTTCTTTCATTTTTCTTTTCTTTTATTCATTTATTTCTGCTCTGTTCTTAATGATCTCTCTTCTTCCAACTTTAGGGTTTTCTTGTCCTTTTTCTAGTTGCTTTAGGTGTATGCTTCGGTTCTTTATTTAACGTTTTTCTCGTAGTTTGCGACAGGCTTGTATTGCTATAAACTTTCCTCTTAGCACTGCTTTTACTGCATTTCATAGATTTCAAGTTGTGTTTTCATTGGCATTTGTTTCTAAGTATTTTTTCATTTCCTCTTTGATTTCTTCAGTGACTTCTTGGTTATTTAGAAACACATTGTTTAGTCTCCACATGTTTGTGTTTTCTACAGATTTTTTTTCCCCATAACTTATATCTAATCTTATAAGCTCTGTGGTCAGAAAAAAACGCTTGATAGAGTTTCAGTTTTCTTAAATTTACCAAGGCTTTATTTGTGACCAAGATGTAATCTATCTTGGAGAATATTCTATGTGTACTTGAGAAAAAAGTGTATTCTGCTGTTTCTGAGTGAAATATCCTAGAGACATCAATTAGGACTATCTCATCCAATGTATCATTTAAGGTTTGTGTGTCTTTATTAATTTTCTGTTTAGGTGATCTGTCCATTGGTGCGAGTGGAGTTAAAATCCTCCACTACTCTTGTGTTTCTATCAGTTCCCCCATTTACCATTGTTTGCATTTGTTGTACATATTGAGGTGCTCCTATGTTGGGTGCATATATATTTATAATTGTTATGTCCTCTTCTTTGATCCCTTGACCATTATGTAGTGTCCTTCCTTGTATCTTTTAATGGTCTTCATTTTAGTCCATCTGATATGAGTATTGCTACTCCTGGTTTCTTTTGATTTCCATTTTCATAGGATCTTTTCAGCACGTCAGTTTCATTCTGCATGTGTTCCTAGGTCTGAAGTGGTTCTCTTGTAGGCAGCATATATAGGGGTCTTAGTTTTTGTTATCCATTCAGCTAGTCTGTGTCTTTTGGTCAGAGCATTTAGTCCATTTACATTTAAGGTAATTATTGATATATATGATCCTATTACCATATACTTTATTGATTTGGGTTTCTTATTGTATGTCTTTCCTTTTTCTTGTGTTTACTGTCCAGAGAATTCCCCTTAGCATTTTTTATAGAGCTGGTTTGGTGGTGGTTATTTCTCTTAACTTTTGCTTATCTATAAAACTTTTGATTTCTCTGTCAAATCTGAATGAGATCCTTGCTGGATAGAGTAATCTTGGTTGTAGTTTTGTTTGTGTGTGTGTGTGTTTCCCTTTCATCACTTTAAAGTATATTCTGCAACACCCTTCTGGCCTGCTGAGTTTCTGTTGAAAGATCTGCTGTTATCCTTATGAGGATCCTTTTTGCATGTTATTTGTTGCTTTTCCCTTGCTGCTTTTAGTATTTGTTCTCTGTGTTTATCTTTTGCTAGTTTGATTAATTTGTGTCTTGGTGTGTTTCTCTTTGGGTTTATCCTGTATGGGGCTCTCAGGGCTTCCTGGACTTGAGTGACTATTTTCTTTCTCATGTTAGGAATTTTTTTTTTTTAGTATAATTTCCTCAAATATTTTCTCATGTCCTTTGCTTTTCTCTTCTTCTGGAACCCCTATAATTCAGATGTTGGTGCACTTAATGTCCCAGAGATTTCTGGGACTGTCCTCATTTCTTCTCACTCTTTTTTCTTTATTCTGTTCTGCCTCAGTTATTTTTACCATTCTATCTTTCATCTCACTTACCCATTTTTTTGTGAGTGAAAATTGGTTTTTACTTATGCTGTTAATTGGTTCCCTCTAGTGTATTTTTTATTTCAGTTATGTTGTTCATTGTTGCTTGTCTCTTCTTTATTTATTTTAGGTCCTTTTTAAATGTTTCTTGTATGTTTTCAAGCCATGCTTCCATTTTATTTATTCATACCTCCATTTTATTTCCAAGGTTTTGGATCATTGCTCCTGTTGCTGCTGCTAAGTCACTTCAGTCGTGTCTGACTCTGTGTGACCCCACAGATGACAGCCCACCAGACTCCCTCATCCCTGGGATTCTCCAGGCAAGAACACTGGTGGGTTACCATCTCCTTCTCCAATGCATGAAAGTGAAAAGTGAAAGTGAAGCGGTTCAGTCACGTCCAACTCCTAGCAACCCCATGTACTGCAGCCTATCAGGCTCCTCCATCCATGGGATTTTCCAGGCAAGAGTACTGGAGTGTGTTGCTATTGCCTTCTCCTTACTATCATTACTCTGAACTATTTTTCAGGTAGACTGCCTATTTCCTCTTCATTTGTTATAGTAGGTTTTACCATGCTTTTTCATCTGCTGCATGTTTCCCTGTCTTTTCATGTTGTTTATTTACTGTGTTTAGGGTCTCTTTTCCACAAGCTGCATAGTTGCAGTTCTTATTTGTGGAGTTTCCCCCAAGTGTGTGAGATTGGACCAGTGCCTTGTGAAGGTTTTTTGGTGATGGGGGACTGTTTCCTGTGTTCTGGTTCCTGGACCTGAATCTTGTCTCTTTAAAGGAAAGTGCCACACTCAGTGTTGTGTTATATGGTTTCTGTGAGCTTGATATGACTTTGGGCAGCCTGTCTGCTAATGGGTAAGGTTGTATTCCTGTTTCATTTTGCATGGATCATCTGGCAGTATAGCTTGCTGGCCTTTGGGGGAGTCCAGATCTTAGTGTTGATATGGAGGCCTTTGGGAGAACCCTTGCCAATTAGTATTCCATGGAGTTGGGAGTTCTCTGGTGGTCCTGTACTCATGTCCCTAACCTTGGACGTTCTGGCCTGACCCCTTGCTCAAACATCAAGACTTCACAAACAAAACAGCACAGAAGGGAAAATAAAGGAATAATAAAGGGGGAAATAAAGGAAAAATAAAGGGGGAAAAACCAAACTAACCTACAAACAAAAAAGGACAGAAAAAATCCCAAACAAATGGTAAATGTAATATTAATCAGACAGAAAGACACAAAAAACACACATTCACCAAAAGAAAAAATAATAAAAAGAATAAAAAAGGAAACAAAAAAGGAAGAGAGCAATCAGACCAATAAACAAACCCATAAATGTAAACCAATGCTAAAGCCTAAAGTAGGAAAAATACAAAACCAAAAATATGAAAAAAAATGCAATCTAATGAAAAAGTGTAGAAATAGGAAAAATACAATAAAAAGTAATTCATTTAAAAATAAAAGACTAAAAAGGAAAAAGTAAGTAAAAATGAAAAGGATTATTTTAAAAGGAACAATAGAACAAAACAAAATGAGAAAATAAAACAAACATATACATAATGTGTGTGTGTATACACATGTGTGTGTGTGTGTGCACTAGAGATCTCTACAAGAAAATTAGAAATACCAAGGGAACATTTCACGCAAAGATGAGCTCGGTAAAGGACAGAATTGGTATGGACCTAACAGAAGCAGAAGATATTAAGAAGAGGGGGCAAGAATACATCGAAGAACTGTACAAGAAATATCTTCATAACCCAGATAATCACGATGGTGTGATCACTCATCTAGAGCCAGACATCCTGGAATGGGAAGTCAAGTGGACCTTAGAAAGCATCACTACGAAGAAAGCTAGTGGAGGTGATGGAATTCCAGTGGAGCTATTTCAAATCCTGAAAGATGAGGCTGTGAAAGTGTTGCACTCAATTTGCCAGCAAATTTGGAAAACTCAGCAGTGGCCACAGGACTGAAAAAGCTCAGTTTTCATTCCAATCCCAAAGAAAGGCAATGCCAAAGAATGTTCAAACTACCACACAATTGCACTCATCTCACATGCTAGTAAAGTAATGCTCAAAATTCTCCAAGCCAGGCTTCAGAAATACATGAACCGTGAACTTCCTGATATCCAACCTGGTTTTAGAAAAGGCAGAGGAACCAGAGATCAAATTGCCAACATCCGCTGGATCATGGAAAAAGCAAGAGTTCCACAAAAGCACCTATTTCTGCTTCACTGACTATGTCAAAGCCTTTGACTGTGTGGATCACAATAAACTGTGAAAAATTCTGAGAGAGATAGGAATACCAGACTACCTGACCTGCCTCTTGAGAAACCTCTATGCACCTCAGGAAGCAACAGTTAGAACTGGACATGGAACAACAGACTGGTTCCAAATGGGAAAAGGAGTACGTCAAGGCTGTATATTGTCACCCTGCTTATTTAACTTCTATGCAGAGTACATCATGAGAAACGCTGGACTTGAAGAAACACAAGCTGAAATCAAGATTGCCGGGAGAAATATCAATAACCTCAGATATGCAGATGACACCACCCTTATGGCAGAAAATGAAGAGGAACTAAAAAGCCTCTTGATGAAAGTGAAAGTGGAGAGTGAAAAAATTGGCTTAAAGCTCAACATTCAGAAAATGAAGATCATGGCATCTGGTCCCATCACTTTATGGGAAATAGATGGGGAAACAGTGGAAACAGTGTCAGATTTTAATTTGGGGGCTCCAAAATCACTGCAGATGATGATTGCAGCCATGAAATTAAAAGACGCTTACTCCTTGGAAGAAAAGTTATGACCAACCTAGATAGCATATTCAAAAGCGGAGACATTACTTTGCCGACTAAGGTCCTTCTAGTAAGGCTTTGGTTTTTCCAGTGGTCATGTATGGATGTGAGAGTTGGACTGTGAAGAAGGCTGAGCGCCGAAGAATTGATGCTTTTGAACTGTGGTGTTGGAGAAGACTCTTGAGAGTCCCTTGGACTGCAAGGAGATCCAACCAGTCCATTCTGAAGGAGATCAGCCCTGGTATTTCTTTGGAAGGAATGATGCTAAAGCTGAAACTCCAGTACTTTGGCCACCTCATGTGAAGGGTTGACTCATTGGAAAAGACTCTGATGCTGGGAGGGATCTGGGGCAGGAGGAGAAGGGGACGACAGAGGATGAGATGGCTTGATGGCATCACTGACTCGATGGACATGAGTCTGAGTGAACTCAGGGAGTTGATGATGGACAGGGAGGCCTGGCGTGCTGCTATTCATGGGGTCGCATAGAGTTGGACATGAGTGAGTGACTGAACTGAACTGAACTGAATTGATATTATATATATGTATGTATGAAGTAAGTAAGTGTTAGTCACTCAGTCGTGCCCCACCCTTTGCAACCCCATGAACCTCAGCCCACCAGGCTCCTGTGTCCATGAGCTTTTCCAGGCGAGGATACTGGAGTGGGTTGCCATTTCCTTCTCCTTCTCCAGGGCATCTTCCCAACCCAGGGATCGAATCCACGTCTCCTGCACTGCACGCAGATTCTTTACTGACTGAGCTAAAAGGAAAGCTGGTGTGTGTGTGTGTGTATGTGTGTGTGTGTGTGTGTGTGTGTATAATATACATATATATAGAAAGAGAAAGAGAGAGTGATAGTAAGAATATTATCCTGTGACATCAGTTGTCCTCATCACTCAGTGTGCTCCAGTCTGTCTGTCTACTCAGAAAGTCCCCCAGTGTTTCTAGGAAGGTCTTTGAGTCTGCTATGGGCACTGTGGAGTCAACCTCTACTCAGGTCTGACCTTACACCAGCTTCTTCTTGTTTCCAAAGTTCACAATCGCCCCTTAAGTGCACAGTCTCAGGCTAATTTGGGGGACTTAATCCACTCCACCTGCTGCTGCAGGGGTGAACTCCCTCCTTCTTTCTTGGTCACACAGCCCCTGGTGCTCCTCTTTGTTTTTGACCCTGCCTCTACTGGTAAGGCACCGTCTGACTTCTGTTTCCCACCCAGGCAAGAGCAGGTAAAGGCCACGGCTTATTAAGGCTCACTTGCTAAATCTGGTGGGGAGAGGCAAGGGTACGGCAGCCACAGTTTGGATGTGTGGGGAATGCTTGCAGTGGTAGAGGCCTGTTGGTTGTTGCTACACAGGCGTGTTGTGCACTCTCTCAGAGGAATTAATCCCAAGTTCTGCGTCCCTAGGATGAGCCAAGCTGCATAGGCTTCTAGGAAGTTGTGAGCAGTGACCCGCACCTGCTCACAACTGGGCACCTACTGCAGCATGGCAGCCTGTCAGTGGCAGGTCCGCAGGTTGCCCATCTCTGGAGTTGCCAACCCCAGCCAGTCCTTCCCAACTATGGCACTTACAAAGTCAGGGTCCTATAGTCTGGGAGCACACAGAGTTAGAGGGTCTGGGAGTTAGAAGGTCCTTTGGACAATGATCTCTCTATTTGGCTTTTATCAGCATTTTCACTGGGATTGACTTTAATTTAGTGCATTCAGTTTTTCCCCCAAACCTCTTCCTTCCCTGCAAACACAGCAAAACTCATTCAAATCTTCACAACTGCAGGAAACACAGCACCTAAGGAACCCCTCTGAAGTCTCTTAAGGAGGCAGGTGATGTGGCTACTGTCACAGTGAACATGCTGGAGATTTACAGAAATTATGATTGTGTTTCAGGGAGCTTGCTCACACAGACATAAATCTGTGTAAAAGAGTCAGTCAAGCCATATAAAGAAGTTACGAGGAAAACCACAACTGTCAAGGGTTATAGTTATTAGCATTATGAAATTAAGGAATGTTATAAATCTTGTTTATATATAGATATACCCATCTTGTTCTAAGCCATCTTCATGTTTAACAGTATTTCTCTATCACCAGTCAATAGAACAGGTCATAGTTAGAGGGAAATAAATCAGTGATTAACACAGAAATATTATGATGAATTCTTATGTTTATGTGGTGTGCTCTAGTTTACAAAGTGCTTTCAAGTTCACTGTCTAACTTATAAAGTCACTATAAACTTGTGAATCAGCAGTGCATATGTTTTCTAACTCCTCTGTGGATCTGACAACCCAGCCTTAGAAAGTTTAAGAACAACTTTGTTTAAGGTTTCAAAGTATGTTAATAACTAGTACTCAGCATGGGTCTTTTGACTCCATGGCCAAGACTCTTGACACTAATTGAAAGAATCACAAAATAATCACATTTCTGCTATATGAGCTCTCAGAATTAGACTTGTATTCAGCCGTGGTGTAGGTAATGCTGTAAACTGAAGGTGTGTGTCTCCCAAAATTCACATTGTTGTTGTTCAGTTGCTCAGTGGTATCAGACTCTTTGCAAACGCATGGACTGCAGCTCGCCAAGCTTCCTTGTCCTTTACCATCTTCTGGAGCTTGATCAAACTCATGTCCATCGTGGCAGTGATGCCATCCAAACATCTCATCTTCTGTCATCCCGTTCTCCTCCTTCCTTCAGCCTTTCCCAGAATCAGGGTATTTTCTAATGAGTTGGCTGTTTGCAGCAGATGGCCAAAGTATTGAACCTTCAGAATCAGTCATTTGAAAGCATATTCAGGGTTGATTTCCTTTACGATTGACTGGTTTGACCTCCTTGCAGTCCAAAGTTCTCTCCACAGTCTTCTCCAACACCACAGCTCAAAAGTATCAATTCTTCAGTGCTCAGTTTTCTTTATGATTCAACTCAATCCATACATGACTACTGAAAAATCATAGATTTTATGATTTTTGAGGCTGTATGGACCTGCTAACAGTCAGTTCAGTTCAGTTCAGTCGCTCAGTCATGTCCGACTCCTTGTGACTCCATGAATCGCAGCACGCCAGGCCTCCCTGTCCATCATCAACTCCCGGAGTTCACTCAGACTCACGATCATTGAGTCAGGGATGCCATCCAGCCATCTCATCCTCTGTCGTCCCCTTCTCCTCCTGCCCCAGATCCCTCCCAGCATCAGAGTCTCTTCCAATGAGTCAACTCTTCACATGAGGTGGCCAGAGTACTGGAGTTTCAGCTTTAGCATCATTCCTTCCAAAGAAATACCAGGGCTGATCTCCTTCAGAATGGACTGGTTGGATCTCCTTGCAGTCCAAGGGACTCTCAAGAGTCTTCTCCAACACCACAGTTCAAAAGCATCAATTCTTCGGCGCTCAGCCTTCTTCACAGTCCAACTCTCACATCGATACATGACCACTGGAAAAACCATAGCCTTGACTAGACGGACCTTAGTCAGCAAAGTAATGTCTCTGCATTTGAATATGCTATCTAGGTTGATCATGACTTTTCTTCCAAGGAGTAAGCGTCTTTTAATTTCATGGCTGCAGTCACTATCTGTGGTGATTTTGGAGGCAGAAAAGATAAAATCTGACACTGTTTCTACTGTTTCCTCATCTATTTTCCATAAAGTGATGGGGCCGGATTCCATGATCTTCATTTTCTGAATGTTGAGCTTTAAGCCAATTTTTTCACTCTCCACTTTCACTTTCATCAAGAGGCTTTTTAGTTCCTCTTCATTTTCTGCATTAAGGGTGGTGTCATCTGCATATCTGAGGTTATTGATATTTCTCCCAGCAATCTTGTTTCCGGCTTGTGTTTCTTCCAGTCAAGCATTTCTCATGATGTACTCTGCATAGAAATTAAATAAGCAGGGTGACAATGTACAGCCTTGACGCACTCCTTCTCCTATTTGGAAACAGTCTGTTGTTCCATGTCCAGTTCTAACTGTTGCTTCCTGATCTGCATATACATTTCTCAGGAGGCAGGTCAGGTGGTCTGGTATTCCCATCTCTCTCAGAATTTTCCACAGTTTATTGTGATCCACACAGCCAAAGGCTTTGACATAGTCAAGAAAGCAGAAATAGATGTTTTTCTGGAACTCTCTTACTTTTTCCATGATCCAGCAGATGTTGGCAATTTGATCTCTGGTTCCTCTGCCTTTTCTAAAACCAGGTTGGATATCAGGAAGTTCACGGTTCATGTATTGCTGAAGCCTGGCTTGGAGAATTTTGAGCATTATTTACTAGCATGTGAGATGAGTGCAATTGTGTGGTAGATTGAGCATTCTTTGGCATTGCCTTCCTTGGGGATTGGAATGAAAACTGAGCTTTTTCAGTCCTGTGGCCACTGCTGAGTTTTCCAAATTTACTTGCATATTGAATGCAGCACTTTCACAGCATCATCTTCCAGGATTTGAAATAGCTCCACTGGAATGCCATCACCTCCACTATCTTTCTTCGTAGTGATGCTTTCTAAGGCCCACTTGACTTCACATTCCAGGATGTCTGGCTCTAGATGAGTGGTCACACCATCATGATTATCTGGGTCATGAAGATCTTTTTTTCGTACAGTTATTTTGTGTATTCTTGCCACCTCTTCTTAGTATCTTCTACTTCTGTTAGGTCCATACCATTTCTGTCCTTTATTGAACCCATCTTTGCCTGAAACGCTCCCTTGGTATCTCTAATTTTCTTGAAGAGATCTCTAGTCTTTCCCATTCTGTTTTTTTCCTCTATTTCTTTGCATTGATTACTGAAGAAGGCTTTCTCATCTCTTCTTGCTATTCTTTGGAATTTTGCATTCAGATGCTTATATCTTTCCTTTCCTCCTTTGCTTTTGCTTCTTTTCTTTTCACAGCTATTTGTAAGGCCTCCCTAGACATCCATTTTGTTTTTTTACATTTCTTTTCCATGGGGATGGTCTTGATCCCTGTCTCCTGTACAATGTCACAAACCTCATTCCATAGTTCATCAGGCATTCTGTCTATCAGATCTAGACCCTTAAATCTATTTCTCACTTCCACTGTATAATTATAAGCGATTTAATTTAGGTCATACCTGAATGGTCTAGCAGTTTTCTCTACTTTTCTTCAATTTCAGTCTGAATTTGGTAATAAGGAGTTCATGATCTAAGCCACAGTCAGCTCCTGTTCTTGTTTTTGCTGACTGTATAAAACTTCTCCATCTTGGCTGCAAAGAATTTAATCAATATGACTTTGGTGTTGACCATCTGGTAATGTCCATGTGTAGAGTCTTCTCTTGTGTTGTTGGAAGAGGGTGTTTGCTATGACCAATCCAATGCATTTTCTTGGCAAAACTCTTTTAGTCTTTGCCCTGCTTCATTCTGTATTCCAAGGCCAAATTTGCCTGTTACTCCAGGTGTTTCTTGACTTCCTACTTTTGCATTCCAGTCCCCTATAATGAAAAGGACATCTTTTTTGGGTGTTAGTTCTAAAAGGTGTTGTAGGTCTTCATAGAACCGTTCAACTTCAGCTTCTTCAGTGTTACTGGTTGAGGCATAGACTTGGATTACTCTGATATTGAATGGTTTGCCTTGGAAACAAACAGAGATCATTCTGTCATTTTTGAGATTGCATCCAAGTACTGCATTTTGGACTCTTGTTGACCATGATGGCTACTCCATTTCTTCTGAGGGATTCCTGCCCACAGTAGTAAATGTAATGGTCATCTGAGTTAAATTCATCCATTGCAGTCCATTTTAGGTCGCTGATTCCTAGAATGGCGACGTTCACTCTTGCCATCTCTTGTTTGACCACTTCCAATTTGCCTCGATTCATGGACCTGACATTCCAGGTTCCTATGCAATATTGCTCTTTACAGCATTGGATCTTGCTTCTATCACCAGTCACATCCACAGCTGGGTATTGTTTTCCTTGGCTCCATCCCTTCCTTCTTTTTGGAGTTATTTCTCCACTGATCTCCAGTAGCATATTGGGCACCTACCAACCTGGGGAGTTCCTCTTTCTGTATCCTATCATTTTGCCTTTTCATACTGTTCATGGGGTTCTCAAGGCAAGAATACTGAAGTGGTTTGCTATCCCCTTCTACAGTGGACCACATTCTGTCAGACCTCTCCACCATGACCTGCCCATCTTGAGTTTCCCCATGGGCATGGTTTAATTTCATTGAGTTAGACAAGGCTGTGGTCCTAGTGTGATTAGATTGACTAGTTTTCTGTGAGTATGGTTTCAGTGTGTCTGACCTCTGATGCCCTCTTGCAACACCTACCATCTTACGATTGAGCCTATATAGACCTTTGCTGGGAAAGTGATGTCTCTGCTTTTTAATATGCTGTCTAGGTTGGTCATAACTTTTCTTCCAAGGAGCAAGCATATTTTAATTTCATGGCTGCAGTCACTGATTTTAGAGCACAAGAAAATAAAAGCTGTCACTGTTTCCACTGTTTCCCCATTTATTTGTCATGAAGTGATGGGACTGGATCCAGTCCATGGTAACTAGACTAAAATAATCATCTATTTTGTTCTATTTTCCTACTCAACACTACTGCTATATGAGCAGTCTAATGAAATGAGCTTCTGTGAGATGAAAGAAGGTAATTAACCAGTAAAATCATAATATCCTTTACATTTATGTACTGCCTCAGAATTTAAAGCTTCCCTCGTGGCTCAGATGGTAAAGAATCTGCCTGCAATGCAGGAAACCAGGGTTCAATCCCTGGGTCAGGAAGATCTTCTGGAGAAGAGAATGACAACCCACTCCAGTATTCTTGCCTGGAGAATCCCTTGGACAGAGGAGCCTTGTGGGCTACAGTCCATTAGGTCACAAAGAGTCTGACACAACTGAGCAACTAACATTTTTCAGAATTTGGAAAATACTTTTTTTGACTAAAATGGAAATTACTGATTTTAACTCTGTTACATATTTCCTCAGGGGAAGTATTTGCATCAAAATAGGACTCCAGTGTTCTTGCCTGGAGAATCCCAGGGACGGTGGAGCCTGGTAGGCTGTCATCTATGGGGTCGCACAGAATCAGACACGACTGAAGTGACTTAGCAGCAGCAGCAGCTGAACTTATATAAATTCTTATACATCACTTAATAAATTCTAATTTCATGATTATTCAATTGAGGAAACATATGCCCTCAGTAGTGAAAGATTTACAAGAACAACTCACTCAGCTAATTACCTGAAACTCAAAACCTGTTTTCCTAACTCTCAGGTCTGACATCACACAATATGATGATATATATTGTACTGGGGAATGACAGCTTTATCTTATTCCTGACTCCAAACACCCAACCACAGTTGACACAGGTAAATCACACACACAATACTTTAGGATTATTGTCTAGATACAAGTGTCAACTTGTATCATCCTGTTTTTTGCATATACCTTAATCAATATTGTTCTGGTCAGCAACATTTTTGTAAATATCCAAAAGCTTAGTTTTCATGGCCTGATTTTCTGATGATTAATTTTGCTTATCTATCACCTCCAGCAGCCATTCTCTTTTGTCTGTTTTGTACCAACCCAAAGGAACACTCAGCCTTTTTTCTTTAATTTAATTTTATTTATTTTAATTCCAAAATAAGTAACACACTTATAAGTAGCAAAGTTTACTGAAGGCTTTATGAAATTGGAAGGCCTTATATCACAGAAAAACATATAGCTTACAGTATTAGCCATAGCTATTAAAAAGACTTCTTTAACATCCCATGCTAAGTAATTTCTTAATGGCCATTTAATTGGTAATATTCTCAATGACCACCCTCATAAGTTAATTTTCATTACAAATCTGCATAAAAGTTTGTTTTCCATCCATTATTCTACCTACCTTTGTGTATGCAAAGATTCTTTAAGTACTCTGATATAATAAAGGCCATATATTCAGATCTCTTCTGTAGTAGGACAAAGTAACAGTCACAGGCCTTTAAAAATTCATCACTCCTTCCTTCCACCTAAGTCACTCTATGTGGAAGGTTGCCATGATGAAGAACAATTCTCATACTAGACACTCACATCAGAGAGTAGAAGTGACTATGCTCAATTCAGGTTTTAAGTCACACTTTTACAATCCTGCTCTAGGAGATAAGCAAAGAATTTCCCTTGGAAATAAAGGCTGGCTGTCAAACTTGCTTGACATTATGTCGGTACAAGATACCAATCCTGTTTTTGCAACATCAGTCACAGACTGAATAAACCATGTTTAAACAGAAAAGCTAGTTTGTACATGTAATCATTCAAGATGCTCATAAAACAGGTACTTCTCATGATTTAATTAAGTAGGAAGTTTCTCTTTATATTTTGTAAAAGCAATGTGTTGCCCTGTTCTCAGATCTCTATTTCCTAGTCACTGCATTGCCTTAAGTAAAACTCTCTGTTGTTTTGTCTTGGGTCCTGGGTACAGCAGGTAATAAAAATTAGAAAGAAAATATATATTCCCTAAACTTTTTTCAGCTAAAGATACTTTTCCTGATGCCCATGCTAAGGAGAAGCTCATGCAACTGTCTCCATACTCAGAGTTTGGAAGCTGGTGATGATGCTAAAGTTGGTATCATGGATAAGCATGTGGTGCTAGAGTCAGAGTTCTTTGATCAATAATAAATCTACAAATGTCATCTGATACAACCTAACAGCAGCATGTAACAGTTTATCACTTCTCCTTGAAACTCTTGCTCCCTTGCCTTTCAGGATACAACCCTCTTCCAATTTATTCCTGACACACTGGCAACTCTTTTGCAGTTTGCTTCATGGATGCTTCCTAATTTCTTTAACCTCAAAATGCTGAGATGCCTCAGAGATTAATCCTTTACTCTTTTTCTCTCTACTCTTACTTCCTTAGTGATCTCAACCAGCTTTATGGCTTAATTTGGTTATATTATTTCTCTCCTGAACTCCAGATTTGTATAACCACCTCAAAGTCCAAAACTGACTTCATGATCAACTGTCCCCCACCCTCAACAAACCAGTTCTGCCTGAAAATTTCTCCATCTCTGATAATGACCAATATATATTTTCATCATCTTTTTCTCTCATGCTTATTTTCAACCTATCAAAAATTTTTATTTTGTCTTCAGACATATCCACTTCTCAATATCTTCACTACTTTCAAGTCACAAAATTCTCTTGCTAAATTATTGTGATAGTTTTTCTCTTGATTTGCCATCTTATATTCTATTAGCAACAGAGAAGCAAGAATCATTTTGTGTTCAAATGCAAATAAATGTCCATGATTTGTCTGTTGGCTCTTAGATTTGGACTTGCTGTATATTCACCATTCTATTTCTGAGCTAAAAACACAAAAATTACAATTTCAAGTCTCTTTAGCTAATTGTGCTCTTGTTGAGATATATCAATAAGAAGCACTGGTGAGATTTTAGCAGTTTGGATAAAGGAAGAATATATGTTCTCTGCTTCTTGCTCCTGTAGTAGCAGCAGCAAGAGACTTCAAGTAACCAAGGGTTCCAGCATCATATAGTGAGTGTCACTGGTGATATAGACATCAGCAAGGGCAACTCCAGCTCAGTGATGCTTCCTGTAACAACAACAATGGTGACTTAGTTGTCTTCTAGAAATAGCAGTGAGGATTCCTTCAATCCAGCAGTCAGGGCAGGTCTGTGGGCTACAATAGGAACTGTAGCAGAGTTCCCATCTCTGGAAAAATCCTATTCTCCTTTATGCTCTTCCAATTCCAGTGCCTTATTTAAGTCACTCTCCCTGCTTTGCTGACTGGATATTCATCAATATTACATAAATGTAATAAATTAGGGTAAGTGCTACGATTTTTATACAGGAATAGTTGATGTAGAAAAAAAATTTTTCATGGGAAGAAACAAGAAAAAAAACTTCATGTGGAGGAATTTCTTGCTAAGGATCTAAAAGATTGAGGTAGTAAGGGAGTGGAGTGAAGAAAAAGAAGGAAAAAAAGAAAAACACTAAGTATAAAGTTACATAGACTTTTTAAAAGTATATTTTGAGAAGGATTACCTTAAGACTTAAAGTGGACTTTATTTTTTTCAGGACATTTTTTTCTTCATTGTTTTCAAGAAATCACTCTACCCTAGTTGAGTAATTGTATCCAGACTTCTTTTACTCTCTTATTAAATGTGGTCTTCTTCTTAACCCCTTT
The DNA here is from genome assembly GCF_042477335.2 of Ovis canadensis. Taxonomy (NCBI): domain Eukaryota; kingdom Metazoa; phylum Chordata; class Mammalia; order Artiodactyla; family Bovidae; genus Ovis; species Ovis canadensis. The sequence goes on from NC_091255.1 coordinate 12,748,451, forward strand.
TAACTCCACAGGATTATGGACTATAACTAGCCAAGGGCAAAATTGGGAATAAAAAAGGTTGTATAAACAAGTTCCATACATCCTATTTGACAGATGGAAAAAAATAGCAGCTATAGAACCCAGGGAAAGGCATTGAAACATATTTAATCAATGTTTGCAAATTGCTTTGAGATTCTGAATGAGTATATACATATGAAAAGTTATATCATCATTTTTCTTATATTTTCTTATAGTGTAGTTTGTTTATGAGATTATAATTTGATGAACAGCAGAAAGTAGGTATCTTCCCAGATTAATTTAAGAAGGACAACTTTATATCATGAAAATTATAAATTTCTACCAAATTTTATTAGGATTGCTTTCTTACACCAAGCAATAATAGTTATAAATAATTAAACAATAAAAGAAGTCTGAGCATGTGTGATTCAAATTCTTTAATGCATGCCTCAGGCATGTGATAAGTCATAATGATAGAATCAAATTGGCTTTAATCAAGAAACCTGCATTAATGATATAGTAATTCCTACCCTATTGTCTGTTTATTACTATAACGTCATTGATGTTTTTGCAAGCTCAAAGATCTGCTTTTTCTTTGTGCACCACATATACTAAAGCACCCAAAATTCTGATTAAGCACAGATGTCCTCTTCTTAATGCCAGAATTTTAATATTAGCTGCAAATTCTTGAAGGTCTTTTAGCTTTAAATGTCACATTTTAGGGCACAAAGCAAGATGTGAAAATAGCAGTTCTTTTTACTTTCCATCTTGTTAGATTGTCCCTGTGATACAGTTAAACAGACCATGAAATGGGCTCTCTCAAAACTAAATTTCAATAGATTGAAATCTATAGGAATTTTCAGACACTTACTTCTCTGATCTCATAAATAGGGCATCTCAAAATAGTTCATTTTTAAAATTGAAAATTAATACCTTAAAGAGAGATAATTTGACTCTATTAAAATTTGCAAAAAAATTTCTCTTGCATGTAAGCTTGTCATCAGTTTGTCTCAGAGCTCTGCACTTGCCAAAATACCCTACATTTTCATGGTATATGGCAAGCAATAACAACAACAACAAAAAAAAGAGTAGGTCTGGTCAGTATTTATGTTATAGTGAAACATTCTGAAGAAAACTAATAAAATCCTGAAACCCTGTCTCTGTGAGGCCCAGGGAAACTAAGCTCTGTGGCTCCTAAGACGCCACTCATGCTGTACTCTGTTTGAGTGTTGCTCGAGGCCCAGCTGATGAACATCTCCAGGGTGAGTCTGATGAGGTTATGATTATTTCATCCCAGGATTCTAGCACTGAGGCTCAGTTCATTCAATTCATGGCTTTATTCTCTTTTAGATGTCCCTGAGAGCTAGAAGGATGTCACTGTTTCTCATGGTTTCTTGATTTAGGCATAGCAGAGGATGGAAGTCTCTTGGATTATATACCAAAAAAGCATATCAATCAGTTTCCATTTAAACCCCTTTTCTTTTCCTATGTCAAAGAAAATTGCTTCACACTCCAAGAGTTACCAAGAGGATAATATTCTTTTTTTTTAATGCCATGCTTAAGCCTAAGTCTTTGATGGTTCTCCAAGGCCTGATAATTAAGTCCAGGCTGAGTAGCTCAGCATTTAGCATGACCTCAGCTTATTACTCTTACATCAATTCCCTCCAACATTCCTACCTCTTCCTAGGTACAATGAGCTCCACACACACTAGGATACTCCACAATTTGCCAAAAGATCATGTGCTTTGATGCCACCATTTACAATATCCTCAGTGCTTAAAATAACATTTTAGATATTTTTTTCTCTTGGTAAGATTACATTAGTTCTTTTAAATCAGTTTTGGTGTTTTTTTTTTTTTTTTTTTTTTGGTCCCAGACACATTGACTTGCCCAGTCAGGAATATTTTATTAATTCAACAGATATTCTAACGTGCCTTTTCTCTGTTGGGCGTTAAAAGCTAGAAACTCTACAGTGAACAGAGCTTTGGACCTCTACAAAATTTATCAAAGAAGCAATCACAATTTAGAAGACTAAGGTAGATAACGAAGAGAGTACTTAGTGGTGTGGTAAGGATAAGCCTTGGGGCACCTAACCCAATTCTGATATTTAAGAAAGGTTTCTTGAATGGTGAAATATACAAGGAGAAACATGAATGATAAGCAGGAGTTAACTGGGTAAAGATTTAAGAATCTTATTTCCATTAAAAGGTCAAATTTTCCTCAGAATATAATAGAGTACCTTGCATTATGTAAAACTTATATATACATCATCTCCTTAATTCTTATAATTTTGAATTAGGTACATAAAATTATTCCCATTTTATAAATTGTGTGATAAGGCAAAAAGATATGACCCTGAAAGACAAGCTCCCCAAGTCAGTAGATGCCCAATATGCTAATGGAGAAGGCAGAGAAACAGCTCCAGAAGGAATGAAGAGGCTGAGTCAAAGTGGAAACAACACCCATTTGTGGATGTGTCTGGTGGTGAAAGTAAAGTCTGATGCTTTAAAAAACAATATTGCATAAAACTTGGAACATAGGGTCCATGAATTAAGGTAAATTGGAAGTAGTCAAAAGGGGATGGCAAGAGTGAACTTCAACACTTTAGGAATCAGTGAACTAAAATGGATATAAATGGGTGAATTTAATTCAGATGGCCATTATATCTACTACTATGGGCAAGAATCCCTTAGAAAAAATGGAGAAGGAAAGAAACCCCATAGTCAACAAAAGAGTCTGAAGCAGTACTTGGGTGCAATCTCAAAAATGACGCTGATAGCAGTTAGTTTCCAAGGCAAACCATTCAACATCACAGTAAGCCAAGTCTATGCCACAACCACTAATGCTGAAGAAGCTGAAGCTGAATGATTCTATAAAAACCTACAAGACTTTCCATAACTAACATCCAAAAGAGATATCTTTTCATCAGAGGGGACTGTATCATAGGGGAATGCAAAAGTATGAAGCCAAGAGATACCTGGAATTATAGGCAAGTTTGGCCTTGGAGTACAGCATGAAGCAGGGCAAAGGCTAACAGAGTTTTGCCAAGAGAACACACTGGTCATAGCAAACACCATCTTCCAACAACACAAGAGAAGAGTCTATACAGGGACATCACCAGATGGTCAATACCACACTCAGATTGCTTATGTTCTTTGCAGCCAAAGATGGAGAAGCTCTATACAGTCAACAAAAACAGAACTGGGAGCTGTGACACAGATCAAGAATGCCTCATTGCAAAATTCAGACTTAGATTGAAGAAGGTATGGAAAACGACTAGGACATTCAGGTATGACCTAAATCAAACCCCTTATAATTATACAGTGAATGTGACAAATTGATTCGAATAGTGACAAATAAATCAGATAAACAGAATGTCTGAAGAACTATGAACAGAGGTTCATAACATTGTACAGGAGGCCATGATCAAAACCATCCCAAAGAAGAATAAATGCAAAAAGGCAAAACAGTTGTCTGAGAAAGGCTTACAAATAGCTGAGAAAAGAAGGGAAGTGGAAGGCAAAGGAGAAAAGGAAAGATATACCTGTCTGAATGCAGAGTTCCAAAGAATACCAAGGAGAGATAAGAAAGCCTTCATAAGTGAACAATGCAAAGAAATAGAGGAAAATAATAGAATGAGAAAGTCTAGAGGTCTCTTTAAAAAAATTAGGAATACCAAGGGAACATTTCATGCAAAATGGGCACAATAAAGGACAGAAACATTACGGACCTAACAAAAGCAAAAGATGTTAAGAAGAGGTGGCAAGAATACACAGAAGAACTATACAAAAAAAAAAAAATGGTCTTAATGACCCAGATAATTACTATGGGATCACAATAAACTGTGGAAAATTCTGAAAGAGATGGGAATACCAGACCACCTGACCTGCCTCTTGAGAAATCTGTATGCAGGTCAGGAAGCAGCAGTTAGAACTGGACATGGAACAACAGACTGGTTCCAAATAGGAAAAGGAGTACGTCAAGGCTGTATATTGTCACCCTGTTTATTTAACTTCATGATGCAGATTACATCATGAGTAATGCTGGACTGGAAAAAACACAAGCTGGAATCAAGATTGCTGGGAGAAATATCAACAACCTCAGATATGCAGATGGCACCACCCTTATGGCAGAAAGTGAAGAACTAAAAAGCCTCTTGATGAAAGTGAAAGAGGAGAGTGGAAAAGTTGGCTTAAAGCTCAACATTCAGAAAATGAAGATCATGGCATCCGGTCCCATCACTTCATGGGAAATAGATGGGGAAACAGTGGAATCAGTGTCAGACTTCATTTTTTTGGGCTCCAAAATCACTGCAGATGGTGACTGCAGCCATGAAATTAAAAGACGCTTACTCCTTGGAAGAAAAGTTATGACCAACCTAGATAGTATATTCAAAAGCAGAGACATTACTTTGCCAACTAAGGTCCATCTAGTCAAGGCTATGTTTTTTCCAGTGGTCATGTATAGATGTGAGAGTTGGACTGTGAAGAAAGCTGAGCACCAAAGAATTGATGCTTTTGAACTGTGGTGTTGGAGAAGACTCTTGAGAGTCCCTTGGACTGTAAGGAGATCCAACCAGTCCATTCTGAAAAGATCAACCCTGGGATTTCCTTGGAAGGAATGATGCTAAAGCTGAAACTCCAGTACTTTGGCCACCTCATGCGAAGAGCTGACTCATTGGAAAAGACTCTGATGCTGGGAGGGATTGGGGGCAGGAGGCAAGGGGAAGACAGAGGATGAGATGGCTGGATGGCATCACTGACTCGATGGACATGAGTCTGAGTGAACTCCGGGAGTTGGTGATGGACAGGGAGGCCTGGTGTGCTGCGATTCATGGGGTCACAAAGAGTCGGACACGACTGAGCAATAGAACTGAACTGATCACTCACCTAGAGCCAGACCTCTTGGAGTGCAGTCAAGTATGCCTTAGGAAGCATTACTCCGAACAAAGCTAGTTGAGGTAATGGAATTCTAGCTGAGCTATTTCAAATCTTAAAGATGATGCTGTGAAATTCCTGCACTCAATATGCCAGCAAATTTGGAAAACTCAGCAGTGGCCACAGGACTGGAAAATGTCAGTTTTCATTCCAATCCCAAAGAAAGGCAATGCCAAAGAATGTTCAAGCTACCACACAAATGCTCTCATTTCACAAGCTCAGAAGTGATGCTCAAAATCCTTCAAGTTAAGCATCAACAGTATATGAACTGAGAACTTCCAGATGTTCAAGCTCGATTTAGAAAAGGTAAAGGAACCACAGGTCAAGTTGCCAACATCTGTTGGATCAAAGAAAAGGCAAGAAAATTCCAAAAACAAAAAAATCTACTTCTGCTTCACTGACTACACTGAAGCCTTTGACTATGTGCATCACAACAAACTGGAAAATCGTTATAGAGATAGAACACCACCTTACCTGTCTCCTGAAGAACCTGTATGCAGGTCAAGAAGCAACAGTTAGAACTGGACATGCAACAATGGACTGGTTCAACATTGGGAAAGGAGTACATCAAAGCTGTATATTGTCACCCTGAATATTTAACTTATATGCAGAGTAGTTCAATTTAGTTCAGTTTCTCAGTTGTGCCTGACTCTTTGTGACCCCATGGACTGCAGCATGCCAGGCTTCCCTGTCCATCACCAACTCCTGGAGCTTGCAGAGTACATGATGTGAAATGCCAAGCTAGGTGAAGCCCAAGCTGGAATCAAGATTGCCAGGAGAAATATCAATAAGCTCAGACATGCAGATGACACCATCCTTATGGCAGAAAGCAAAGAACTAAAGAGACTCTTGATGAAGGTCAAGAGGAGAATGAAAAGCAGGCTTTCAACATTCAAAAAATGAAGATCATAGCATCTGGTCCCATCACTTCATGGCAAATAGATGGGGAAACAATGTATACTGTCACAGACTTAATTTTCTTGGGCTTCAGAATCATTGTGGATGGTGACTGCAGCCACAAAATAAAAGACACTTGCTCCTTGGAAGAAAAGTTATGACATTACACATTAAAAAGCATTGACATCATTTTGCTGACAAAGGTCTGTATAGTCAAAGCTTTGTTTTTTTCCAGTAGTAATGTATGGATGTAAGAGTTGGACCTTAAAGAAGGCTGAGCATCAAAGAATTAATGCTTTCAAACTGTGGTATTGAAGACTTTTGAGAGTTCCTTGGACTGCAAAGAGATCCAACCAGTCCATCCTAAAGGAAATCAGTCCTGAAAATTCACTGGAAGAACTGATGCTGATGCTGAAGCTCAAATACTTTGGCCACATGATACAAAGAGCTGACTCATTTGAAAAGACTCTGGGGCTGGGACAGACTGAGGGCAGGAGAAGGGGACAATAGAGCACGAGATGGTTGGATGGCATCACTGGCTCAATGGACATAAGTTTGAGCAAGGAGTTGGTGAAGGACAGAGAAATGTGGCATGCTGAAGTCCAAGGAGCTCCAAGGTTTTGGAACAGCACTGAGCAACTGAACAGCAATAACATTACTTCCATTTTACACGGGAGAATATGAAGACTTAGTCTGTAGGGAGACTTTCAAATAGGTTTTTATTCCCATTTTGTTCCAGGGTGATGGTGGGTCATGTTTTGGGGTCACCATTTACCTCGTGAATCAGTTAAAGTCCAATGTGGAGATAGAAATTACACAATAATTTGAACATTAAAAGTAATCAGAAACTGTAGCAAAGGAGCAAGTGTAGAGTGACAACTCTTAAGAATATGCTATGGCTGAAGAAGAATACCCCGAAAAAGACCACTTGGCAGAGAAAGCCCATCCAAATCTGAGATTCAGACTTTATTGTAAAAGATGTGGTTGTAACCCATTCAGACAGTGTAGAAGTTCATTGACTTCCAAAAGCTAAACTTTGTCCACAGTCATCAGAAAACACCTCTCCAAGGTAAAAACAAACTGAGGCTTTCAGGCAGGGATACCAAGGAAGTCAGGTGGGTAGAGCCTGCTCAAAGAAAGGTAGTGTCTGGCCTAGGGTGAACATCAGCATGGCCACAGGAACAGTCCTCCAGAAGTCAGATGTGCTGAGGGAAGCAGAGCAAAGGGATTAGGGGTTTGGGACTCCATCTGATGACAGGGCAGAGTGTATTCTGGTGCATGTGTTTGGAGTCACCATGTCTTGGAGACTCTATGGGAAGGAGAAATAAGAGAGAATATGTCTGCCTGGTTTATCCCCACTGCCTATTTCCCTTTAATCAAATTTCTCCCCACAAAGAATCTCCTGCATTACTGAGTTTTACCACTTGGCCATATTGGAGGCCTTTTGCATTGCCAGACCCCACACCCTGCAGTGTGCGCTTCACCCAGAGCGGAATAGGCAAGAGAGCAAACCCATGGCTGGAGGGAGGAGCACAGCCATGGAGTCGAGGTTCACAGGAGGGCCCAGTACTCCCGGACAAGGGCTTGATCAGTCCTTGGTGGGGGCTGTGTGGCTCAAGCGGGTAGCAGAGCTGCAGGAATCTGAACAACTGCAGAGGGATCGAACAGAACCTCTGGCTCCCTTTTTCAACAGTTTAAGGCTGATTAGCAGATTGTCACCAAATCTCAGTCACAGAAGCCATTTTCTGTCTTTAAATTAACTTTGTTTATTTTTATTTTTACAGATTCTGTGTTTGTTTTGCAGTTGAATTTTCAGTACAATCATATTTTCTGTATGTATATGTTCTGGGGAGCCTCACTGTGGCCCACAAGGAGTGATGACAGTAACTCAGCCAGAACGTGAGTCCTGATCTTCTATTTCTTTCTATCATCTTTGGGGACAAACTGGCATAATTTTCTTGAGGAAAATTGCCAGAGTCCAGCAGCCAGGGAATTAGCCTGAAGGAGTGAGTGGTGTCGGTGGACAATGAGGTAGCCTCTGACTCGAGGTACGGAACTACATGTTTATTTCAAACTTCAGGTTTTCTTTTATACTTTGATAAATGCATTAGGTCAGAGGTTTGACATTTTTAGTTTCCCCCATCATTAATATGATGTCCCAGACACCAAGCTACATTGTAACAGTAGCTTCACTGTCAGAAAAGTGAAAGTGAAAGTCACTCAGCCTTGTCCGGCTCTTTGGGACCCCATGGACTATATGGTCCATGGAGTTCTCCAGGCAAGAATACTGGAGTGGGTAACCATTCCCTTCTCCTGGGAATCTTCCCAACCCAGGGATTGAACCCAGGTCTCCCACATTGCAAGTGGATTCTTTACCAGCTGAGCCACAAGGGAAGCTCTGTAACAGTTCAATCCAGCCTTTATTTGACTCTCTATATTTTTATATTAAAGCATCATCTCTCATTACCTGAAGATCTGAAGAGGCATGATTATAATCTAACTGATATACCTGAAAGATTTTTAGAAATAAAATAACTAGAATGTATCTTGAGGTATGAAAGCACTGTGCAGCATGACAAGCTTTTATGAGTGTTTTTTGCTGCCATATGGCTCCAGATATGGTAAGTTGCATCCTGCTAACTTTTTTCTAGACAGAGGCTGATTGGATCCTCCTGTCATTAAACACAGCAGAGCTCATTAAAGCTCAAGTGACAAGCTATTTATTAATGCACAAAATAAATGTTCACTCAACCTGAAATGTGTTTGTGACACCACAGATGTGGAAGTTAGTGAATAAGTGAGTCATGGACATTTTTGGGTTCTCAATTTTTAAGCTCTTAAGACTCCTTTCACAGGAGATTATTGACTTATTGGAAAAAGCCTACTACTACTTGACAGTGGAAAAATTAGACCAGAGAGACAAGAAAGGGACTGGCTTATATGAAGCGTTTCACAGAGGAGCTGGGTCATGCCACAAAGACATCAGCAGACATCAATGCCAGGATGGGCAGAAAAGGCAAAGAATAGACCTGCAGCCAAAGGAGGATAGTGAACAGAAAGTTATTAATCAGCCCTCACACATTTGGTCTACTGTCTGCTTCAATTCCATGCACCTCCCTACTCCCCAGTCACCACACAGCATGCCACATTTTGTGTGTAACTACAGCCTTCATCCAAAGAGAAAGGAGTGCTTACCACATTTGCCTTCCAAGATTTTATTCTTTTTCTTCCTTCCTTTCTTTCTCCCCATTCCCTAGAATGAGTAAAATCTCATTCTATTTTACTCATAGGCCTCATTTGGACTACAGCTAGTCACCTACATTTATTAATATTTATGCATTAATCAGGTCTTATTCATAATACATGAGATAAATATTACCATCATTCATGAGAAAACCAAGGTCTAAGGAGATCATGGACTTCCCTGGTGGCTCAGATGGTAAAGAATCTGCCTGCAAGGCAGGAGACCTGGGTGTGATACCTCAGTTGGGAAGATTCCCTGTAAAAGAGAATGGCAACCCACTCCAGCATTCTGGCTGAACTTAGGGTCTGAATTTCTGAGGACAGCACAGAAACCCACTCCAGTATTCTTTCCTGGAGAATCTCATGGACTGAAGAGCCTGGTGGGCTATAGTTCATAGTGCTGCAAAGAATCAGACATGACTGAAGCGACTTAGTATGCATACAAGGAGATCATAGACAGAAAGTATGTGGCAGGACCAATATTCAACTCCTGGTCTGCCTTACTCCAAATTCCCTGTTCTTTCTTCCTCATATTACTTTAAGGTAATAGATGCAGATTTATAAGAAAGAATTATTCATTTTTCACTTCATGTATTTACTAAGTTCAAACGATACATAAACATTTCTTGCACCAGATGCAAGAGTAATTTTTATGTCTCATAAAAATTGAAGGAATTATGCAGAGAACTAGAATGATAAAACCTGAGAGTCTAAACCTTAAAATACTTATTAAGATGAGACAGCTGATTCCCTGATTTTTAATGGGATATGGAAAAATTCACCAGTAGCAGAAATTGTGGAATCAAAGAGAATACTTAGGAGAACTGTAATTCCCCTGTCATCACTGAGAAAGAGTCAATGAAGCAGCTTTGAAAATCCACAGTGACAGATAATTATCCCAGAGTAGAGACATCACCTTAGAAGGGATGGAATAAAAAGGTCAGGGTCAGTGTGATACCAAAAATTAACTAAAGTTTTGACCAATAGGCCATGGCATCATTTGGTAATCTTAAACCACATCAGATTTGTAGTATCTTAACAAGAGGTTCAAAAGAAAATGCTTCTATAAGCTTTAGCTGTCCATCTTGACTGAGTAAAGTTGAGTAGTCAAGAGGTTTAATGCTTGCCTAGAAAAAATTATTTTGTGGAGGCTTTTATTCATGTTGAAAAATAGAATTAGAATATCTAATCAATTAATCTTCTCTACATGATCTTGGACAAAATTGTGTAGCTGAAACAAATCATCATCAGAAACGTTTAGTCAATTTCTACTTTCCACACAATCACCCTCTCTCTTAGGGGCATATTTGCCCAAACTCCTAGATACCCTTTTCTCCCATCCTTGAAAATCACTAAGACAAATATGCAGGAGATTTGAAACTCCCTTATGGTAATTTATTCCTGGTTTGCTGCATTATTTATTACTGCTGTGCAACAAAATTGCCACAAACTTGGCAGCTTGAAACTATACACACTATTACCTCACAGTATCTAAGCAAAGCTCAATGAGGTCCTCATTTAGATTCTCAGAAGGCTGCAGTGTTTTGGCCAGGCTGCATTCTTGTCTCGGGGAGAATCAGCTTCTAAGCTCAGTGATGTTGTTAGCAGAATTTATTTTCTCCTCTCTATAGAAATGCCAATACTTTGGCTACCCAATGCGAAGAATTGACTCTTTGGAAAAGACCCTGAGGCTGGGAAAGATTGAAGGCTGGAGGAGAAGGAGACAACAGAGGATGAGATGGTTGGATGGCATCACCAACTTGAAGAACATGAGTTTGAGTAAGCTCCAGGAGCTGGTGATGGACAGGAAAGCCTGGCATGCTGCAGTCCATGGGGTCACAAAGAGGCAGACATGACTGAGCTACTGAACTGAACTGAACTGATAGGATTAAGAGTTTTAGTTTTTTGTTGGTCATTCCTCAGAGGCTGTCCCAAGCTCCTAGACCACCCACTGTTTCTTGTAATGTAGAATTCTCCAACCTGGTTGCGACAAAAGAGAGTCTTTATAGCATATCAGCCAGCAAGATGGAGCCTCATGTAAGGTAATTTGATTATGGCAGCGAGGTCCTTTCATCCTCACCATATTCTATTGGTTGTAAGAAAGTTATAAGTCAATGGAAGGGAATCAAACAAAGGTGTGGATACTAAGGGGCAAGGGTCATTGGAGATCACCTTAGATCTGTCCATAACATAAAACTGGTGTCTTTAAGAAGGTACCTTTTCCAAGTATAGGTGCTTTTAATCAAAGGAAAAAAGTAATAATCACTTAGGATGATGGAAGTGGGACAGCAAAAACTTTTGAAAGAGACTAACAATAAATTAGAGTGTGTGCATGCTAAGTCTCTTTAGTCATGTCCAACTCTTTGCAACCCTATGGACTGTAGTCCACCAGGCTCCTCTGTCCATGGGATTCCCCAGGCAAAAATACTGGGATGGGTTGCCATGCCCTCCTCCAAGAGATCTTCCCAATACAGGGGTTGAACCCACATCTCCTACTTCTCCTGCATTGGGACAAATTAGCTTGCTTTCCCTAAAATCTAGAGAAAAATTTCTGTTAACAGCACAAGCCTGTACCTTTTGCTAGAAGCTTTATTCCAGGGTGATATTATTAACACTTTATATATTCACAATACAAAGCAATGGGATCTTGGGAAAACATAACCTTTCTAATTCTTAGCTAATTAATCCATAAAGTTAGTAACAATCACACTTCATTGGCAAGTTTGCTATTTGGATTAAATAACCTTAAAGAAGAAAAGAACTTGGGAGTTCCTCTCTGCTGCCTAAAATATGCCACTTCTTTCCACAGATGAAATCTAAAGGGACAGTAAACTTACTCTGAAGGTCCCAAGCAGCCAAGACAAAAGAGTGAAACTTTGTCCTTAACAACAGTTTTCAAAAATAAAAATAGACTTTCTTTAAATGTGGAAAAACTCTCAAAATTTTTTTAAATCTGAAAAACTTCAATAAAATTTGCAGAGAGTTTACTTTTTCAAAATTTTAAACATTGTATATAGAAATTTTCTTTGACCACTACTCCCCATTTTAGTTTGATTTGAGCAGTAATCATTTTTATTGAATTTTATATTGAAAATTTTTTTGAATTCCAGAACTTTATCAAATTGCCAACATCCATTGGATCATAGAAAAAGCAAGAGAATTCCAGAAAAACACTTACTTCTGTTGCATTGATTACACCAAAGCCTTTGACAGTGTGGATCACAATAAACTGTGGAAAATTCTTCAAGTGATGGAAATACCAGATCACCTTACCTGGCTCCTGAGAACTGTGTATGCAGGTCAGGAAGCAAGAGTTAGAACCAGATATGGAACAACAAATTGGTTCAAAATTGAGAAAGGAGTACATCAAAGCTGTATATTGTCACCCTGCTTATTTAACTTATATGCAGAGTACATCATGGGAAATGCCAGGCTGGATGAAGCACAAGATGGAATCAAGATTGCCAGGAGAAATATGAATAACCCAAAATATGCAGATGGCAAAACCCTTATGGCAGAAACTGAAGAGGAACAGAAGAGCCTATTGATAAAAGTGAAAGAGGAAAGTAAAAGAGCTGGCTTAAAGCTCAACATTCAGAAAGCTAAGATCATGGCATCCAGTCCCATCACTTCATGGCAAATAGATGGGGAAACAATGGAAACAGTGACAGACTTTCTCTTCTTGGGCTCCAAAAATCACTGCAGATGGTGACTGCAACAATGAAACTAAATGACAATTGCTCCTTGGAAGGAAAGTTATGACCAACCTAAACAGCATATTAAAAAGTAGAGACATTATTTTGCCAACAAAGGTCCACATAGTCAAAGCTAGTCATATATGGATGTGAGATTTGGACTATAAAGAAAACAAACCACTGAACAATTGATGCTTTTGAACTGTGGTGTTGGAGAAGACACTTGAGAGCCCCTTGGACTGCAAGGAGATCAAACCAGTCAATCCTAAAGGAAATCAGTCCTGAATATTCATTGGAAGGACTGATGCTAAAGCTGAAACTTCAATACTTTGGCCATCTGATGCAAAGAACTGCCTCACTGGAAAAGACCCTGATGCTGGGAAGATTGAAGGCAGGAGGAGAAGGGGATGACAGAGGATGAGATGGTTGGATGGCATCACCAACTCATGGACATGAGGTTGATTAAGCTTTGGGAGTTGGTGGTGGACAGGGAGGCCTGGCATGCTGCTGTCCATGGGGTCTCAAAGAGTTGGACACAACTGAGTGGTTGAATTGAAGTTTCACTATGCAGTTATAACCTGTTTTGTAGATAGTTTTGTCTCACACATTTCTTTTTTATATACAAATACTATTATACTCTACATAATGTTCTTTAACTTGCTTTTTCATTCAGCATATTATCTGGACTTATAGCCAGGTTAGTACATGTTGTTGTTGCTCAGTCACCCAGTCATGTCCAACTCTTTGTGACTCCATGGGCTGCAGCCCGGTCAGGCCTCCCTGTCCCTCAACATCTCCCAAAGTTTGCCCTAGTTCATTTTTGTTACATCAGTGATGTCATCCAGCCACCTCATCCTCTGATACCCTCATCTTCTTCTGCCCTCAATTCTTCCCAGCATCAGGGACTTTTTCAATGAGTTAGCTGTTCACATCTGGTGACCAAAATACTGGAGCTTCAGCATTAGTCTTTCCAATGAGAATTCAGGGTTGATTTCCCTTAAGATTGACTGATCTGATATCCTTATTGTCCAAGGGACTCTCAGGAGTCTTTCCCAACACCACAGTTCGAAGGCATCAATTCTTTCATGGTCTGCCTTTTTTTACGGTCCAGCTCTCGCAACCTTACATGACTACTGGGAAGATGATCAGTACAGTTTAGTCACTCAGTCATGTCTGACTCATTGAAAACCCTGGACTTCAGCATGACAGGATTCCCTGTCCATCACCAAACCCTGGAGCTTGCTAAAACTCATGTCCATCAAATCAGTGATGCCATCCAACCATCTCATCCACTGTCATTGTCTTCTCCTCCTGCCTTCAGTCTTTCCCAGCATGAGGGTCTTTTCAAATGAGTCAGTTCTTTGCATCATGTGGCCAAAGTATTGGAGCTTCAGCTTCAGCACCAGTCCTTCCAATGAATATTCAGGACTGATTTCCTTTAGGACTGAATGGTTTGATCTCCTTGCTGTCCAAGGGACTATCAAGAGTCTTCTCCAACACAACAGTTCAAAAGCATTAATTCTCTGGCTCTCAGCTTTCTTTATAGCCCAACTCTCACATCTGTACATGACTACTGGTAAAACCATAGCTTTGACTAGACTGACCTTTGTTGGCAAAGTAATGTCTCTGCTTCTTAATATGCTATCAAGGTTGTTCATAGCTTTTCTTCCAAAGAGTAAGTATCTTTTGACTTCATGACAGTAGTCACCATCTGCAGTGATTTGGGGAACCAAAAAAATAAAATCTCTCAGTGTTTCCATTGTTTCCCATCTATTTGCCATGAAGTGATGGGGCCAGATACTATGATCTTAGTTTTCTGAATGTTGAATTTTAATCCAAGTTTTTCACTCTCCTTTTTCACTTTCTTCAAGAGGCTCTTTAGTTCTTCACTTTCTGCCATAAGCGTGGTGTGTTCTGCATATCTGAGGTTTTTTATATTACTCCCACCAATCTTGATTCCAGCTTGTACTTCATCCAGTCCAGCCTTTCACATGATACGCTCTGCATATAAGTGCAGTACTTGGGTGCAGTCGCAAAAATGACAGAATAATCTGTTTGTTTCCAAGGCAAACCATTTAAAATCACACTAATCAAAGTCTATAACCAAATCACTAATGCTGAAGAAGTTGAGGTTGAACGTTTCTATGATGACCTATAAGACCTTTCAGAACAACAGACAAAAAAAATGTCCTTTTCAGTATAGGGGACTGGAATGCAAAAGTAGGAAGTCAAGAGATACCTGGAGTAACAGGCAAGTTTGGTCTTGGAGTACAAAATGAAGCAGGGCAAAGGCTAACAGAGTTCTTCCAAGAAAATGCAAACTGGTCAGAGCAAACACCCTCTTCCAACAACACAGGAGAAGATTCTACACATGGACATCACCGGATGGTCAATACTGAAATCAGATTGATTATATTCTTTGCAGTCAAAATGGAGAAGCTCTATACAGTCAGCAGAAAGAAGATGGGAAGCTGACTGTGGCTCAGATCATGAACTCCTTATTGCAACATTCAGACTTAAATTGAAGAAAGTAGGGCAAACAGCTAGGCCATTCAAGTATGATCTAAATGAAATCCCTTACAATTATACAGTGGAAGTGATAAACAGATTCAAGGGATTATATCTGATAGACAGAGTGCCTGAAGATCTATGGATGTAGGTTCATGACATTGTTCAGGAGGCAGGGAGCAAGACAATCCCCAAGAAAAAGAAATGTAAGGAGCCAAAATAGTTGTCTGAAAAGGCCTTACAAACAGCTGAGAAAAGAAAACACACTAAAAGTAAAGGAGAAAAGGAAAGATATACCCATCTGAATGCCGAACTCCAAAGAACAGCAAGGAGAGATAAGAAAACCTTCCTAAGTGTTCAGTGCAAAGAAATCGAGGAAAACAATAGAATGGGAAGGACTAGAGATCTCTTCAGGAAAATTAGAGATACCAAGGGAGCATTTCTTGCAAATATGGGCAATAAAGGACAGAAAAGATATGGACCTAACAGATGCAGAAGATATTAAGAAAAGGTAGCAAGAATACACAGAACTATACAAAAATGATCTTAATGACCCAGATAACCACGAAGGTGTAATCATTCACCTAGAGACAGACATCCTGGAGTCTGAAGTCATGTGGGCTTTAGGAAGCATCACTACTAACAAAGCTAATGGAAGTGATGGAAGTCCAGTTGAACTAGTTCAGATTCTAAATGATGAGTCTGTGAAAGTGTTGCACTCAATATGCAAGGAAATTTGGAAAACTGAGCAGTGGCCACAGAACTGGAAAAGGTCAGTTTTCATTTCAGTGCCAAAGAAAGTCAAAGCCAAAAAATGTTCAAATTACTGCACAATTGCACTCATCTCACACACTTGCAAAGAAATGCTCAAAATTCTCCAAGTGAGATTTCAATAGTGCATGAACCGAGAACTTCCTGACATTCAAGCTGGACTTAGAAATGGCAGAGGAAACAGAGATCAATGTCAACATCCGTTGGGTCATAGAAAAAGCCAGAGAGTTCCAGAAAAACATCTTCTGCTTTATTGACTGCGCCAAAGCTTTTGACTGTGTGGATCACAAGAAACTACGGGAAATTCTTAAAAGAAGTGGGACTACCGGACCACCGTATCTGCCTCCCGAGAAATCTGTATGCATATCAAGAAGCAACAGTTAGAACCAGACATGGAATAACAGACTGGTTCCAACTGGGAAAGGAGTATGTTAAAGCTGTATATTGTCACCCTGCTTATTTAACTCCTGTTCAGAGCACATTATGCACACCAGGTCAATGGACATGAGTTTGAGCAAGCTCCGAGCGTTGGTGATAGACAGGGAAGCCCGATGTGCTGCAGTCCATGGCGTCGCAAAGAGTCCAACAAAACTGAGTGACTGAACTGAACTGAACTGAACTGCATTTCAGACTCTTTGTTCACTATGAGGGCTACTCCATTTCTTCTAAGCGATTCTTGCCCATAGCAGTAGATATAATGATCATTTGAATTAAATTAGCCCATTCATGCCCATCTTAGTTCAATCTTGCCATCTCCTGTTTGACCACTTCCAATTTGCCTTGATTCATGGACCTAACATTCCAGGTTCTTATACAATATTGTTCTTTACAGCATTGGACTTTACTTCCATCACCAGTCACATCAACAATTGGACATTGTTTTCACTGTGGCTTTCTCTCTTCATTCTTTCTGGAGTTATTTTCCCACTCTTCTCCAGTAGCATATGGGGCACCTATAGACTAAGGAGTTCATCTTTCAGTGTCATATCTTTTTGCCTTTCCATACTGCTCATGGGGTTTCAAGGCAAGAATACTGATGTGGTTTACCATTCCATTCTCCAGTGGACCTCATTTTGTCAAAAGTCTCCACCATGACCCATTCAAATTGGTGACCCTATATGGCATGGTTCATAGTTTCATTGAGTTAGACAAGGCTGTAGTCCATGTGATCAGTTTGGTTAGTTTTCTGTGATTGTGGTTTTCATTGTGTCTGCCTTCTGATGAATAGGATAAGAGGCTTATGGAATCTTCCTGATGGAAGAGACTGACTGGGGGTACGGGGTGGGAGAAACTGAGTCCTGTTCTAATGGGTGGAGCCAAGCTATGTAAATCTTTAACCCAGTTTTCTGTTGATGGGTGGGGCTGTGTTCCCTGAGGCCAACTGTGGATCAATTCCTCCACCACCGGTGACTCCTGGACACTCATAGGCAAGTCTGGCCCAGTTTTCCACTGGCCTCTGAAGTCAAATTCTCTGGGTGTTCTCAGTCCCTTTGCCGGATCCCTAGGTTGGAAAACTTATTGTAGATCCTAGAATTTTCTTAACAGTGTAAGAATTTGTTTGGCATAATCGTTCTCTACTTTGTGGATTGTCTGCTCTGCAGCTCTATGGTGGGGCTAATGGTGACCTCCTCCAGGAGGGCTTATGTCACACACTGGGTGACCCAGGTCTGCTGTAGCCAGAGCCACTGTCCCCATGGCAGGTCACTGCTGAGCCCTGCCTCTGCAGGAGACACCCAAACAGTCAAAGGCAAATCTAGCTCAGAGTCTGTGGGGACTTTGGGTCCTGGTGCACACAAGGTTTTGTTTGAACCCTCAGAGCATCTCTGGTGGGTATGGGTTTGATTTCACCCCTCTTACTGGCTTGTTGGGACTTCTCTTTGGCCCTTGGACGTGGCGTATCTTTTTTAGTGGGATCCAACATTCTCCTGTCAATGATTATTCATAGATGAGTTGCAATTTTGGAGTTCTTGCAGGAGAAGATGAGTGCACATCCTTCTACTGCACCATCTTGCTATGCAAAGATGGGAAGATCATAGCCTTGACTATATGGGGACCTTTGTTGGCAGAGTAATGTATCTGCTTTTCAGCACACTATCTAAGTTTGTCATAGCTTTCCTGCTAAGAAGCGATCATCTTCTGACTTCATGGCTGGAGTCACCATCTGCAGTGATTTTAGAGCCCAAGAAGAGGAAATCTGTCACCACTTCCACATTTTCCCTTTCTATTTGCCGTGAAGCAATGGGGCTGGATGCCATGATCTTAGTTTTGTTTTGCTTTAATGTTTAGTTTTAAACTAGCTGTTTCATTCTTCCCCTTCACAGATCTCTGCCTTGTTGTGGAAAAGGGGCTTGTGTAACTCAGTGAAGCTATGAGCCATGCCATGTAGGGTCACCCAAGACAGACAGGATATAGTGGAGAGATCTGACATAATGAGATCCATTGGCGGAGAGAATGGAAAACCCAGTATACTTGCTGTGAGAACCTCATGAACTGTATAAAAAGACAAAAAGTTAATACATGTAGAGTAATACTATTCTTTTGAATTATTCCATAATATTTCAATATTCAATAAATAAAACTAATGACACTCCTTGTACTTGTCTCAATATGAAAGTGTAAAAGTGTTTTTTTTAATGCAAAAGCAAAGAAAAAAGGTTGATGCACAATAAGCTACAGACATTTTTATTTTTAATATATACTGAAATATATGCTGCCAAATGAACGTACCATTTTACACTCGCCTCAGGGTGAAATATTTGCTGTGATTAAATAAATAAAGTGAGCAATATGCTGAGTGCAACCCTTGGCATATATTATAGTGCTCAATAAATATTAGATTTCGCTATTACAGGGAGCTATTTTTCTAGTAGTTTGACTTGTTGGAAGGATAGAATTTGGAAGACTATCTAGGGCAGTTAGGTAAGACTCACTAAATGTATGAATGTGACTATGAGACTCAAATGAGCAATGTGATGAGGACAAACTCTATACTTCACAATTTTGCTTAAGGCCAACTTACAGTGCACTTAGAATTCATATATAATGAAATTATTAACATAACTAGGAGAGGAATATAACCCCATTTGTACTCAAGTTGGTGAGGTCCAGTATTCAAGCCCCAGATATCCCTCATTAGAAAATATCATGTGATCTAAAATATATTCATTAAAATTATTTTATTATTTTTTAATATAAATTAATTTATTTTAATTGGAGGCTAATTACTTTACAATATTGTATTAGTTTTCCCATACATTGACATGAATCTGCCACTGGTGTACATGTGTTCCCCATCCTGAACAGCCCCTCACACCATCCTCCCCATTAGATTTTGTATTCTAATAGATCTAAATTCCATTTGAATTAATAAACATCACCAGATAAGTTGAACCGGAATATGACATTCCAGTGCTAGTACATTACCCAAGAAAAAGAAATTACTAAGATACAATAAACCCTAAGTGATAAAACTAAATGACAAGTAAGAAGATTTTTCTTTTAAAACATTCAAGATGTTTGACTATCTGAGTTAGATTAAGACTTTAATTCGATTTCTATTGAGTTGATAAAGAAATGAGGGCTGAAAAGTCTTTAGCTACTTTTTTTTAAAAGGAAATATGTAGTCCACAGTGTTAAACACTGTGCAAGACTATGATATAAAATACATTATCTGTATTGTGTACTCTTATAGTCACACACACATAGAAAACAGTCAACCAAAACTGAAGGGACAATAGTAAAAATTTGATCTTACTGTCTCCATTAAAACCCTCTCAGACTCCCACTCTGTAGGTGACTGGTTTTGCCAAAATCTTCTGTATCCTTCTAGAAATACTCTGTTTATACAAGCACATATGTTTTGTAGACATATTTTCCTTCAAATATGGGAAAATTCGACCCTATTTGCATTTAATAATGTATCTTAAATGTGATTTCATATTAGTATACTATTTAACATTACCATACAATATTATACTCTGCAAAGATAGGATTCTATATTTAATCAATTTAATCAAAGATAGGCATTTAAGCTGTCAGTCCTCTGTTATTATGCTGTCATGAATTATTTTATATACATATTTTATTGTCCTCAAATACATCAATATCTCTTAAGATCTTCTAGTGATTAGAATCGTTTTGGTCAAAAGATATGTATTTTCAATTTTAACAAATATTGCAAATGAAATGATAGTTGGGACTTTACAGTCACATATACATTTCATTAAAGTGTTTCTCAAGCTCTCCAGATTATTAAGTAATCATTTATCAATCTGATTAATGAAAAATGTATTATGCTTAATATGCAGTGAGATGGATTTCATTTTTACTTGCCAGTTATCTTTTGTGTATTATCTGTGTTTCTTTGTTCATTTTTCTGTTGAGCTGATATTCTTCTTCTAATTGATTACATGAATTTTTTGTATATTAAAGAAAGTAGCTTTTTCCTTTGATTGTAGGTACTTTTCTCCTAGTAAAGTATTTTTTATATCCTTTCAAGTATGTCTTCTCCAGTTGGTCATTAGTGTTTTGAATTTTAATACTCTATTTTCTACTGTCAAAAACTTTAAAGTAGACAAGCTTGTTAATATTTTCCTTTCAGCTTTTGAGGTTTATTTCTTGCTGTGAAAGGTCTTCCTCATTCCTGATGTATGAAATAATTTATACTTTTCTACAAAACCATCTACTTCATGCAGGTCTTCAATTTACTTGTGTACATTTGAGCAAAAGATCTTCTTATAATCTATAATTAAATTCTCACTCCTAGTTCTCATTGTATTCCTGCTTTCTCCCTTTTTTGATTAAAACAATGATTATCAATTGTATTTGTTCTAGAAGAACCAGTTTATGAGTTTAGTTACTAATTCATCCTTCTTATGTTTTTCTCTTTCATTAGTGTCAGGTTTCCTCTACTTATCTCAATTTTTTTGAGCATCTTTGAGTTTTTTTTTTTTATATAACTTTCAGTTTTTATCTTTATTCCTTCTTCTTCCTTAGATTGTTGTTGTTGTTGTTGTTGTTGTTTGTTGCTTTTTTTCCTGAGTTCTGAAATAAATGTTTAATTATTTTCAGCCTTTTACTTTTCAAATGATACAGTCTTTGTAAAAATATATTCAGATGCTTATTTCTTCTCCATTTATTATTTTCATTGAGCTGTACTATTACAACTCATAATATAATGTTTTAGTTTCAGATGTACAACTTAGTGATTTGATATTTTTTGCATTGCAAAGTGATCACCACAATAAACCTAGTTATCATTTGTCACCATGTACTGGAATATAATTGACAATATTTCTTATGCTGTATATTGCATCCACAGGACTTATTCATTTATAACTGGAAGTCTGTACCTCTTAATCACCATCACCTATTTTGTCTATCCTCCACAATCCCTCCCCTCTGTCAAACAACTTCTTCTCTGTATCTATGTATCTATGAGTTAATTCCTATTTATCTTACTTGTTTTTCAGATTCCACATATAAGTGAAATCATAACTTATTTGTTTGACTTCTTTCGCTTAGCATAATGCCTTCTAGGTCCATTGTTGTTACAAACACCAAGATTTGATTATTTTCTATGGCTGAGTAATATTTCACTATTTATGTGTGAGTATGTACCACAAATAATATCTTCTTTTTCCATTCATCTTTCAATGGACACTGAGGTGGTTTTCATATCTTTGCTGCTATAAATAATGCTACAGTGAGTGTATGGGGTACATATTTATTTTTAAACAAGTATTTTTTTTTTCTTCAGATAAATACAAGGATGAATTGCTGGATTGTGTTCAGTTTTAATTTTCTGAGTATCCTCCATACTGTTTTCCATGGTGGCTACAACAATGTATGTTCTCATCAACAATGCATGAGCATTCCCTTTTCTCCACACCCTTGTCAACATTTGTTATTTCTTGTCTTTTTAATAATAATCATTCAGACAGGTGTATATGGTATATCATGGTTTTGTCTTGCATTTCCCTGATGATGAGTGATATTGAACATCTTTTCATGTATCTGTTAGCCATTGGTACATCTTTTTTGAAAAAAAAAAGTGTTTATTCAGGTCCTCTACTCATTTTAAATTTTTTTTTATATTGAGTTGTAATTTCTTGTATATTTTGGATAACAATTCCTTATCAGATACATCATTTGCACAGATCTCGCATTCACTAGGCTGGCCTTTGTTTTGTGGATAGTTTCCTTTGCTATGCAGCTTCGTAGTTCAAAGTATGAAAAGGCAAAATGATAGGATACTGAAAGAGGAACTCCCCAGGTCAGTAAATGCCCAATATGCTATTGGATCAGTGGAGAAATAACTCTAGAAAGAATGAAGGGATAGATCCAAAGCAAAAACAATACCCAGCTGTGGATGTGACTGGTGATAGAAGCAAGGTCCGATGCTGTAAAGACCAACATTGTATAGGATCCTGGAATGTCAGGTCCATGAATTAAGGCAAACTGGAGGTGGTCAAACAAGAGATGGCAAGAGTGAATGTTGACATTCTAGGAATTAGCGAACTACAATAGACTGGAATGGGTGAATTTAACTCAGATGACCATTATATCTACTACTGTGGGCAGGAATCCCTCAGAAGAAATGGAGTAGCCATCATGGTCAACAAAAGAGTCCGAAATGCAGTACTTGGATGCAATCTCAAAAACGACAGAATGATCTCTGTTCGTCTCCAAGGCAAACCATTCAATATCATGGTAATCCAAGTCTATGCTCCAACCGGTAACACTGAAGAAGCTGAAGTTGAACGGTTCTATGAAGACCTGCAAAATCTTTTAGAACTAACACCCAAAAAAGATGTCCTTTTCATAATAGGGGACTGGAATGCAAAAGTAGGCAGGCAAGAAACACCTGGAGTAAGAGGCAGATTTGGCCTTGGCATGCAGAATGAAGCAGAGCAAAGACTAAAAGAGTTTTGCCAAGAAAATGCACTGGTCAAAGCAAACACCCTCTTCCAACAACAAAAGAGAGGACTCTACACATGGACATCACCAGATGGTCAACACCGAAATCAGATTGATTATATTCTCTGCAGCCAAAGATGGAGAAGCTGTATACAGTCAACAAAAACAAGACCAGGAGCTGACTGTGGCTCAGATCATGAACTCCTTTTACCAAATTCAGATTTAAATTGAAGAAAGTAGGGAAAACCGCTAGACCATTCAGGTATGACCTAAATCAAATCCCTGATGATTATACAGTGGAAATGAGTCATAGATTTAAGGGCCTAGATCTGATAGCGTGCCTGATGAACTATGGAATGAGGTTCATGACATTGTACAGGAGACAGGGATGAAGACCATCCCCATGGAAAAGAAATGCAAAAAATCAAAATGGCTGTCTGGGGAGTGCTTACAAATAGCTGTGAAAAGAAGAGAGGCAAAAAGCAAAGGAGAAAAGGAAAGATATAAGCATCTGAATGCAGAGTTCCAAAGAATAGCAAGAAGAGATAAGAAAGCCTTCCTCAGCTAACAATGCAAGGAAATAGAGGAAGACAACAGAATGGGAAAGACTAGAGATCTCTTTAAGAAAACTAGAGATACCAAGGGAGCATTTCATGCAAAGATGGACTTGATAAAGGACAGAAATGGTCTGGAACTAACAGAAGCAGAAGATGTTAAGAAGAGGTGGAAAGAATACACAGAAGAACCGTACAAAAAAGAGCTTGATGACCCAGATAATCACGATGGTGTGATCACTCATCTAGAGCCAGACATCCTAGAATGTGAAGTCAAGCAGTCCTTAGAAAGCATCACTATGAACAAAGCTAGTGGAGGTGATGGCATTCCAGTGGAGCTATTTCAAATCCTGAAAGTTGATGCTGTAAAAGTCCTACACTCAATATGCAAGCAAATTTGGAAAACTCAGCAGTGGCCACAGGACTGGAAAAGTCAGTTTTCATTCCAATCCCAAAGAAAGGCAATGCTAAAGAAAGCTCAAACTACCACACAATTGCACTCATCTCACACGCTAGTAAAGTAATGCTCAAAATTCTCCAAGCCAGTCTTCAGCAATACTTGAACCATGAACTTCCAGATGTTCAAGCTGGTTTTAGAAAAGGCAGAGGAACCAGATACCAAATTGCCAACATCCGCTGGATCATGGAAAAAGCAAGAGAGTTCCAGAAGAACATCTATTTCTGCTTTCTTGACTATGCCAAAGCCTTTGACTGTGGATCACAATTAACTGTGGAAAATTCTGAAAGAGATGGGAATACCAGACCACCTGACCTGCCTCTTGAGAAATCTGTATCCAGGTAAGGAAGCAACAGTTAGAACTGAAAATGGAACAACAGACTGGTTCCAAATAGGAAAATGAGTACGTCAAGGCTGTATATTGTCACCCTGTTTATTCAACTTCTATGCAGAGTACATCACGAGAAACGTTGGACTGGAAGAAGAACATACTGGAATCAAGATTGCTGGAAGAAATATCAATAAACTCAGATATGCAGATGACAGCACCCTGATGGCAGGAAATGAAGAGGACCTAAAAAGCCTCTTGATGAAAGTGAAAGAGGAGAGTGAAAGGTTGGCTTAAAGCTCAACATTCAGAAAACGAAGATCATAGCATCCAGTCCCATCACTTAATGGGAAATAGATGGGGAAACAGTACGAACTGTGTCAGACTTTATTTTTGGGGGCTCCAAAATCACTGCAGACGGTGACTGCAGCCATGAAATTAAAAGACGCTTCCTCCTTGGAAGAAAAGTTATGACCAACCTAGATAGCATATTCAAAAGCAGAGACGTTACTTGGCCAACTAAGGTCCGTCTAGTCAAGGCTATGGTTTTTCCAGTAGTCATGTATGGATGTGAGAGTTGGACTGTGAAGAAGGCTGAGCACCGAAGAACTGATGCTTTTGAACTGTGGTGTTGGAGAAGACTCTTGAGAGTCCCTTGGAATGCAAGGAGATCCAACCTGTCCATTCTGAAGGAAATCAGCCCTGGGATTTCTTTGGAAGGAATGATGCTAAAGCTGAAACTCCAGTACTTTGGCCACCTCATGTGAAGGGTTGAGTCATTGGGAAAGACTCTGATGCTGGGAGGGATTGGGGGCAGGAGGAGAAGAGGACGACATAGGATGAGATGGCTGGATGGCATCATTGACTTGATGGGCGTGAATCTGAGTGAACTCCGGGAGTTGGTGATGGACAGGCAGGCCTGGCGTGCTGTGATTCATGGGGTCGCAAAGAGTCATACATGACTGAGCAACTGAACTGAACTGATAGCCCCACTTTTTTTTTGTTGTTTGTTTGTTTCTCTTGTCTGAGGAGACACATCTAAATATATATTAATAAGACTTATGTCAAAGATCTATCAACCAATATGTTCATATGGGAATATTTTGCTTTTAGGTCTTACAGTTAAGCCTTAATTAGTTTTTACTTTTTATATGGTGTAAGAAGGTTGTCCAGTTTCATTCTTTTGGATGTAGCTGTCCAGTTTCGCCCAACACCATTTACTGAAGACGCTATTTCTTTCTCATTGTATCTCCTTGCCTCCTTTTTCATAGGTTTATTGACGGTGCGTGTGAGAGCTTTCTTCTGGGATCTCTAGTCTTTCATTGATTTATATATGTCTGTTTTTGTGCCACTACCATTCTTTTTGATTACTATAACTTTGCAGCAGTTTGAAATCAGGAAGCATGATATGTCCAGCCTTGTTCTTCTTTCTGAAGATAGTTTTAGCTATTAGAGGTCTTTCTGTGGATCCATAAAAATTTTCGAATTATTTGATCTAGTTCTGTGGAAAATTCCATGTTATTTTGGTGGGAATTTCATTGAATTTGTAAATTGCTTTGCATACTATGGATGGGCTTTCCTAGTGACTCAGTTGGTAAAGAATCTGCCTGCAATGCAGGAGACCGGGTTTGATCCCCAAGTCAAGAAGATCCCCAGGAGAAGAAAATGGCAACCCACTCCAATACTTTTGCCTGGAAAATCCATGGACAGAGGAACTGAGCAGGCTACAGTCCATGGAATTGCAAAGAGTTGGACACAACTGTGTGACTAACTTTCAGTTTCACTTTCTTTGTGTAGTATGAGCATTTTAACAATACTAATTATTTCAATTCATGAGCAAAATATATCTTTTTCTAAAGTTTTTAATTGGAGGATAATCACTTGACAAAGTTGTAGAGGATATGTGTTTACATATGGCTGATTCAAATTGTTGTATGGCAGAAATCAACACAATATATCATTCATTTGTTTGTGTTGCCTTTAATCTCTTTCATCAATGTCTTATAGTGTTCAAATCACAAATATTTTGCCTCTAGTTCATCTTATTTGAAACTCTCTAGACTTCCTAAAGTTAGATGTCTGTTTCCTTCCTCAGATTAAGGAAGTTTTCAGCCACTTATTATTTTTTTTTTTTCAAATAATTCTTCGGGCCCGTTCTCTCTTCTCCTTTAGAACCCCTATAATGTGAATGATATGATGATATTGTCCTACAATTCCATAAAGTTATTTTTACCTCTTTTAATTCTTTCTTCATTTTGTTGCTCGGTTTGGGTGAGTTCCATTGCATTGTTTTCCAGCTCACTGATTCATTCTGCTATCTCATCCACTCTGCTATTGAACCCTTCTAACCAGCCCATCCTAAAGGAGATCACCCCTGGGTGTTCACTGGAAGGACTGATGCTAAAGCTGAAACTTTAATACTTTGGCCACCTGATGCGAAGAATTGACTCACTGGAAAAGACTCTGATTCTGGGAGGGACTGGGAGCAGGAGGAGAAGGGGACAACAGAGGATGAGATGGCTGGATGACATCACTGACTCGATGGATGTGAGTTTGAGTGAACTCCGGAGTTGGTGATGGACAGGGAAACCTGGCGTGCTGCAATTCATGGGGTTGCAAAGAGTCGGACATGACTGAGCGACTGAACTGAACTGAACTAAACATGTTTCAGTTCAGATATAACTGCTGTTTGCTACTTATATTTTCTGTCTCCTTGTTGAAGTTTTGTGTTCATTCATTCTTTTTCCAACATCAATAAGCTTTTTTTTAATTACAAAATTGTTTTGAAATTTTTATCAAGTAAGTTGTTTATGTCTGTTTCATGAAGATCTTTCCTTGTCTCCTCAATTTGCTTGGGTTTGCCTATATGTGTTAGGTTAACCAGGTACTTCCATCATTCTTGAAAGAGTGGTTTCATGTAGGAGCTGTTCTGTGCGGCCAGTTAGTGCAATCTCCCCTGGGCACCAGAGCCAGGCACTCTATGGACATCTTTTGTGTGGGCTACATGAACTCACCAGCTGTGGTATGGCCATGGCTGCTGCCTGGGGAGGACAGGAATCATGTTTGCTGTTGTGGCTCGGCCACTGTGTGGAAAGGACAAGTTTGAGTTGCTTGTATGGACCTGTTGTGATTCAGTCACTTGTGAGAGGAGCTTCAGACACCTATCTGGGCTGATGGTGGCTTGGCTGCTATGTTGTGAGGGCAGGACTCAGGGCTCTTGACTAGCCCAGTTGTGGTCTCACTTTCTCACAGGAAAGATGGAGTTCAGGGGATTGCCTTCCCAGCATGGTTGCAGCCTGCCTGCTGCACAGGGACGGTGGGCTCACCGAGCCCAGTTTCTGCTTGACTCCAGCACCAGAAGGGTGATGCTTGGGATGCTCACCCACGCCTATTGCAGTTTGGTCCCTGAACAGGGTAGAGGGAACTAAGATGGCTCACCTGGCCAAATTGTGACTTGGGCACTTGCAGCAGTGGGTGGTCACAGAGGGCTCACCCAGCCTCGCTATAGCATGTGTGGGCACAGCACAACCTCCAGTGTAGCATGTTAGAGAGAGGGCACCAGAAATGGTGCCAGTAGGTTCCATCACCAGCAGGTCCCTGCAGGTTCCTAACTCTCCTAAAGTTGCTTTAAAATTAGTCCCTGCACTTTTTAATCTGTTGCTTTTTTGCGAAATCTCTGCCAGAGGGTTTGTGCAGGAGACCTTTAATAGTAGGATCACCATTCCTTGCAGCTTCATGATTTTCCTGGTCTTAATCCCCATTAATTTTCTAAACAGGATGTTTAGGGGGCTCATCTTTCCAGTGTCAGCTTCCCAGGGTCAGGGTGTCTGATTGTGGGAAAGAATCCCTTCACTTCTTGAGCTAGAGTTTTGGATTTTGGGGGATACTTCCTAATTGTGGGGTCACCACATTTGGGGCAGGGTCCAAGGTGTATCCATTCTTCTGAATCCCCTGCTTTCTTCTATGGTCCTGTTGTGTTGTGGTGGTGCTGCTGTTTATGTAGCTCTCAGATCCTTTTCAGAGGAAAAACTATTCTACAAGTAGTTGTAAATATACTGTGTCTGTCAGTGGAGATGAGGTGAAAGTCTTCATATACCACCAGCTTGGACTCTGTTTCGTCTCCATTTAATTTAAGACATAGTAAAACAAATTAATTTCTAAATGTATTTATTTTTCTGTTTGAAAAGTATATGGAAATCACTTAGCTAGGCATCCTGAACTTATCCATATACAAATAAAAGCAAAGGAAATCCATAAGGGATAAGAAGGAGATTTAGTATACCGTTTTGTTATATTGATTCTATCACAGCATAGCATTTGCAATAACAGAATAACTGGCAGAAAAACTAAGGTTGAAATATTCTCTGGCTTTTAGTTATAGTCTCAGGCATTTAAAAATGATTTTTTCAAAATCAATTTCAACTGTAGTATAATGAAATTAAATGTGTAATACAAACTAAATAGAGTTGCTTATTTTCAAAAGTAGGATGGGAAATCAGAATCCCAAAGCCCTGATTAGTTCTCTGTACTCAGTAAAGGATGAGCCTTTGAGCTGACAGTCCTCTATTCAGAGAACATAGGATCCTGGTTATGCAAAATTGATTGTAAAACTGCGTTATGAATTGAGAGCTAAATTTCTCTGGAAATGGGATTGAGGAGGATCCAGATGAGAAACAATGCACTAAGAAAAACAACAGTTATAAGAAGGATAAGAAGTATACTGAGCGACAAAGTTGTTGTTCAGTTGCACAGTCATGTCTGACTCTTTGTGATCCCATGGACTATAGCATGCCAGGCTTCCCTGCCAGGAGCAAGCACTGGAGATCCCACCCATCACAAAGGTCATGAGGAAGAGGCCTGACAGGCAAAGTCGAGTCAGGTCTCAAGGGGTCCTCTGCCTGAGCATCTACCCCAAAACCAAAATCTGTCTGTTTACTGTCTGCTATGCTACACTCTTCTGACATTAAAAGGGGCTATCCCTGACCACCTTTCTCTGGAAAAAGTTAACTTAGAGCTCCAGTTAATAGTCTCCTGCATATAAAAGTAGTGTCTCAGCTTAAACCCCTCTGATGGCTCTCTAACTTACCTGACAGGTTTCTCTGGACTTTTACAACTACGCATGTGATTGTTTACAGCCTCCCAACCACGAGAGGCATGGGAAGCTTAAAACATCTTAAAGACATAGAACCTTTTAAAGAGCTAAGAATTATATTGTTGAAGGATTTCATTGTTGAGTTAACGATTGCCGCCAGGCTTCCATATCCTCAAGCACCTGGGAGTGTATTAATCAATGTAATTGGAATGTAGAAAAAGAAATATAGTAGTTTTGATGTTAGCAAACCTAGACTTTTGAGTTAATGAATTTTCTCCTTGTTATAAATCACTGTACTCCTCTTTCTTTGTTATAAATCATTGTATCCTTGCTGTGTAAGAATGTAACTTTATTTAGTGCTTTCTGAAAGTGGCACCAGACTTTGGAAAGAACAACACTCAGGGAAAATAAGTTTTCTGGTTGACGGACCCTTATCAGAAAAGGGTCATAAAATGCTAATAGGCCTCCTGGCCAGAAGATGATGTAAATCACCTAAGACCTGTCTATACAGATAGGTATGCAGAGAGAAAGCCTGGTCTCCATAAGGGTCAGGGCTGCTGACCCTGCATGACTTTCTATTTTCCATTATTGTCTATGTACAGCTTAAGGTATATAAGCTCCCTGGAAAAATAAAGTTTTGGGCCTCTCCTCTTCATTGCTTGGCTCCCTCATGTCTTTCTTTGTTTCTTCCTTTATCTTCTTTTCAGGCTGATCCCCTGGAGTGCAGGGGCTCACTGCGTTCACTTTTCTGCCCGGACTTCTAAGACCCACGCGAGAGGAAGCCCAAGGCGGAGTATCTTTCGCTATTCAAGTGGGCGCCTGTGGCCTACGTGAACAGTGTAAGTCCCTTGTCTTGGGACTTTATTGGCTTTCTGCATAAACCAAGGAATATTGGCCTCTTTCTCCTCTATTTTCTTAGCTGCAACATTCTTTCTTTATCTCTCTCTATATCTTTTAATAAATCCTTATCTCCTTCTATATCTCTAAATAAATAAATCTCTCATTGCCAATGCTGTCCACACTTCAGATACCCTGGATCCAACCGGGGCTGGTCCCCAGTACTTCCCTGTCCTTCACTGTCTCACTGTGTTTGTTCAAACTAATGTCCATTGAATCTGTGATGCCATCCAATCATCTCATCCTCTGTCATCCCCTTCTCTTACCTTCAATCTTTCCCAGCATCAGGATCTTTACTAATGAGTCAGCACTCCTCATCAGGTGGCCCAAGTATTGGAGCTTCAGCTTCAGCATCAGTCCCTTCAGTGAATATTCAGGGTTGATTTCCCTTAAGATTGACTGGTTTGATCTCCTTGTTGTCCAGGGACTCTCAAGAGTCTTCTCCAGCACCACAATTCAAAAACATCAGTTCTTCAGCACTCAGACTTAAGGTCCAACACTCACACCTGTATATAACTATGGAAAAACAGTAGCTTTGACTGTACAGGCCTTTGCTGGCAAAGTGATGTCTCTGCTTTTTAATATGCTGTCTAGGTTTGTCACAGTGTTTTCTTCAAGGAACAATGGTCTTTTGATTTCATGGCTAAGGTCACCATCCGCAATGATTTTGAGGCACAAAAAATATTCTGTCACTGTTTCCATTGTTTTCCCATCTATTTGCCATGAAGGAATGGCCCCGGATCCCATGCTCTTAATTTTATGAAAGTTGAGTTTTAAGCTAACTTTTTCATGTTCCTCTTTCACCTTTTTCAAGAGTCTCTTCAGTTCTTCTTCACTTTATGCCATTAGAGTGGTGTCATCTGCATATCTGAGGTTATTGCTATTTCTCCCTGCAATCTTGATTCCAATCTGTGTTTCATCCAGCTTGGCGTTTCTCCTGCTGTACTCTGCATGTAAGTTAAATAACCAGAGTGACAATATACAGCCTTGGTGTACTTCTTCCCGAATTATGAACCAGTCTGTTGTTCCATGCCTTGCTTCTTGACCTACATGCTGGTTTCACAGGAGACAGGTGAGGTGGTCTGGTATACCCATCTCTTGAAGAATTTTCCAGTTTCTTGTGATGCACACAGTCAAAGGAGCAGAAACAGATTTTTTTTGTAATGCCCTTGCTTTTTCTATGATCCAGTGGGTGTTGGTAATTTGATCTCTTTTTCCTCTGCCTTTTCTAAATCCAGCTTGTACATCTGGAAGCTCTCTATTCATGAACTATTGAGGCCTAGCTTGAAGGATTTTGAGCATTACCTTGCTAGAATGTTAAATGAGTGCAATTGCAAGGTAATTTGAACATTTTTGGCATTGCCCTTCTTTGTGACCAGAATGAAAACTTAACATTGTGAATACTGTGGCCACTATTGAGTTTACCAAATTTGCTGGCATATTGAGTTCAACAATGTTTCTATGAGTATCATAGTATCAGAGTATCATAGATCTTCATAGAACCATTCAACTTCAGCTTTTTCAACATCAGTGGTTTCTTCACAGACTTGAATCACTGTTATTGAATGGTTTGCCTTGGAAATGAACAGATATCATTCTGTCATTTTTGAGATAACACCCAAGTATTGCATTTTGGACTCTTTTGATGACTGTGAGGGTGACTCCATTTCTTCTGATGTATTTTTGCCCATAGTAGTAGATAAAATGTTCATCTGAGTTAAATTATCCCATTCCCATCCATTTCAGTTCACTGATTTATAAAACTTTGATGCTCATGTTTGCCATCTCCTGTTTGACCACTTCCAATTTACTTTGATTCATGGACCTAATATTCCAGGTCCTATGCAATATTGGTCTTTACAACATCAGACTCTGCTTTCACTACCAGACACATCCAAAATTGGGCATCATTTCCACTTTGTCTCAGTCTCTTTATTCCTTCTGGTGCTATTTCTCTGCATTTCCTGTTAGCATACTGGACACCTACTAATTGAGGATGTTCATCTTTCGGTGTCATATCTTTTTGCTTTCTCATAATGTTCATGGAACTCTCAAGGCAAGAATGCTGAAGTGGTTGGTCATTCCTTTCTCCAGTGGGCCACATTTTTTCAGAACTCTCCATCATGACCCATTCATCTTGGGTGGCTCTACATGGCATGGCTCATAACTTCATTAAACTACACAAACATATGACCATTTTGGTTAGTTTTCTGTGATTGCAGTTTTCATTCTGCATGTTTCGGTCAGATAAGCAGGGTGTCAATATACAACCTTGATGGACTCGTTTCCCTATTTGGAACCAGTTCATTGTTCCATGTGTTGATCCATGTCCGCTTCTAATTGTTCCTTCTTGACCTGCATACAGATTACTCAGGAGGCAGGAAAAGTGGTCTGGTATTCCCATCTCTTTAAGAATTTTCCACAGTTTGTTGTGATCCTCACAGTCAAAGACTTTGGCGTATTCAATAAAGCAGAAGTAGATGTTTTCCTGGAACTCTCTTGCTTTTTCAATGATCCAATTTTCTGCTGATGTTATCTCCCTGTAATTTGGCCTCAGGCCAGACTATGGTAGAGATAATGGTGGTAATGGTGACCAACTCCTAAGAACTTACACCAGTCTGTCTCCCAGGACTGTCTGTCCCTGAGGCAAGCCACTGTTGACCCGTGCCTCTGCAAGAGATTCCAAAACATTCACAGCCAAGTCTGACTCAATTTCTTGTGGAGTCACTGTTCCCTTCTCCTGTGTCCTGGTGCTCACAAGGTTTTGTTTGTGCCCTCCAAGAGTATCTGTTTTCCCAGTCCTGTGGAAGTTCTCTAATCAAATCCCATTGACCTTCAAAGTCAAGTTCCCTGGGGATTCTCAGTCCCTTTGCTGGATCTCCCCAGGTTAGGAAATCTGTTGTGGGACCTAGAAATTTTGCAACAGTGTGAGAATTTCTTTGGTATAATTGTTCTCCAGTGTGAGGGTCATCTGCTCAGCATCTCTATAGTGGGGCTAATGGTGATCTCCTCCAAGCGGACTTATGCCACACACCATGCCTCCCAGGATTGTAGCTGCCAGAGCCCCTGTCCCCACTGCAGACCACTGCTGAAACATGCTTCTGCAGAGACCCTCAAACAGTCATAGGAAAGTCTGGCTCAGTCTCTTGAGGAGTTCACTGTTCCTTTCCCTTGGTCCTGGTGGACACAAGGTTTTGTTTGTGCCCTTCAAGCATCTCAGGCAGGTGGGAAGTTTGATTCTAAATGTGAGAGACAAAGTAGGGTGTGGCAAAATGACAGAATTAAGGTCTACAGATTAAAGTATTTTATGAAAAATTCTAGTTGGTCAAAATTTTATGAAATTAAGTATTTAAAAACACATTTTAAAATTTGCTTTGCTTCAATATAAAAGCCTTATATTGTCAGAAATCATCAGTGATGCTTATCATACACACAAATATGTATGTCTGCAGTTTAGGGAGCATGGCGAGTAAAAGCTCTAAGAAAAGATAGATTCAGGCCCCGGAGTGAGTAAGTGAAAATAACTGTTTGTCATTCAGTCGTGTCCAACTTTTTGTGACCCACCAGGCTCGTCTGTCCATAGCATTCTCAAGTAAAGAATATTGGAGTGAGTAGCCATTAACTTCTCCAGAGGCTTTTCCTCACACAGGGATTAAACCCAGGTTTTCTGATTGCAGGCAGATTGTTTACCATCTGAGCCACCTGGGAAGGTGAGTCCATTTAAAGCCTAGTCAAACTGAGAGGACTATTTCCACCATCCAGAAATCCAGAAAGTGTTTTATTAAAAGACCAAGATTTAAAGAAACTCTGGATTGAAAAGGAGATATATTGAGATTCACTAGAAAACCCAACAGATAAAGAAACTCTGATAATATCTACAGGAAAGAGACAGAGAACCTCATAAAAAAAGTTTTTCCTGGAAAAGCTGGGGCCAAACCTCAAATCAAAGCCAGAAGGATTGAAAAATTCAGTGAGCCATGGGGCAGGTTTGGTGTAATAAATTAAAGACCAGAGAAATAACTGAATGAAGCTCCTCTCAGAGTGGCTGCCCTCAGGTTAAATCTCAAATAGGTTTCTCTATTTAGAAGCAGAAAAACCCAGCATGAGACTTGGTTCTAGACAGACAAAGAAGAGTTTCTCAAATAACTTTTCTACTGTGCTCAGGAGACAAATGTTATGTGGACCAACCAGGCTCTGCCTTCACTCAATTTCTCTCTGCATGAGCACACAAGCCAGGGTCTTAAAACTGGAATCTGTATTCACTACCAGCAGCATACAGCTTTTTCCCATGTTGAAGACTTTCTGTACTGATCAAAATAGTCTTTTAATTGTAAATGTGCAAAGCTACATATACAATGATCATAAGTCGACTAGACAACCATAACTGACCACTAAAAAAAAAGTGGAACACATGTAAGAGTTAAAGATATTAAAATTTAAAAAATGAAAAAAAAATAATAATAAATAAAAAATAAAATAAAATAAAATAAATGAGTACAGCCCTGCTGGACTGGCCTTAAAACACCACAAAAAAAAAAAAAAAAAAAAAAAAAAGTGGTTGTAAGAATCAGAAGAGATGCTTAAATTGATTATAATTATATCCTCTAAAAGATTCAGAAGAATTTAACATTTATTAAAAATTAACTGATCACTATTTTAAAAGCAACAATAATTTTTAGCTATTAAGTCTAAAGTCAATGTAATGGGTATCAGGTGCTTGATAGGGCTTCAGGATGGTTCCAAATAACCCCGAACTTCCAGATTTTGGATTAATTCTTTGTCTTTGGGCTGGAGCTATTGATTTTCTTCTAACACAGAGAATAAGGCAAAATTAATGAATAGTGCTTCAGAGATAAATTTACAAGGAGACTATGGCTTCTACCTTCCTCTCCTTTTATCCCCATGCTTGCTCACTCATATGAACATCAACTGACTTAAGAACCCCCTAGAGCAGTGAACTGGGGTACTCACGAGTCAGTGATTAGTAAGAAACTGAATCCCTTTATCCAATAATGTGGAGAAATTGCATCTTGCCAACAATCATGTGAATGAATTTGAAAGTAGATATTCCCTCATTCAAACATTCAAATGAAATGTCATTCCTGGACAAAACCTTGACTGCCATCTTGGGAAAAATTTTGAAGCAGAAAGTGAAGCTGCTCAGTGGTATCCAACTCTTTCAGACCCCATGGACTGTAGCCCACTAAGCTCCTCCATTCATGGGATTTTCCAGGCAAGAATACTGGAGTGGATTGCCACTTCCTTCTCCAGGGGATTCTTCCCAACCCAGGGATCAAAACTGGGTCTCCTGCATTGAAGGCAGACTCTTTACCATCTGAAACAAACCATGACTGCCATCTTGTGAAAAACCTTGAAGCAGAGGAATACAATTAAGCCTTAGTTGGACTCCATACAGAGAAGCTATAAGAAAAAATTTCATAAGCCAGTAGGTTTTGGAGAATATTTTTATGAAGAAATTGATAGGTCATAGTGGCTGCTGGGCATGGGGTTGGGGGTGGGGGATGCAGTTAATAATTTATATGAAGGCCAAATAGTAGAATTGCTCCTGCTGGAAAAAAAAAATCAACATACTAAAGGTCAAGACCAGAATTCTCTCAAAATACAAGACAAAAAAAAGGAAATATTAAAAAAATAAAAAATAAGAAATATATATATATATATATATATATATATATATATATGTTTGAAAGTTAAGAGATGTAGACAATAGATGTAAGAAATGAATGGATAGGAAATAGTCAAATAAATAATAATTTCTTAAAATCCATAATCTAAGGAAAGTTTTGAGTTCTCATATAGATTCAGTGAAAGCTTATTCTTAGTGACAAAAGCAATAACATCGTGTTGACATTTGTTACTTATTAAGAACAAAGGAACACCCCAGGTCAGTAGGGGCCCAATAAGCTACTGGAGATCAGTGGAGAAATAACTCAAGAAAGAATGAAGGGATGGGGCCAAAACAAAAACAATATCCAATTGTGGATATGACTGGTGATAGAAGCAAGGTCTGATGCTGTAAAGAGCAATATTGCATAGGAACCTGGAATGTCAGGTCCATGAATCAAGGCAAATTGGAAGTGGTCAAATAGATGAACGTGAACGTGAACGTGAACGTGAACATTCTAGGAATCAGAGAACTAAAATGGACTGGAATGGGTGAATTTAACTCAGATGACCATTATATCTACTACTGCAGGCAGGAATCCCTTAGAAGAAATGGAGTAGCCATCATGGTCAACAAAAGAGTCAAAAATGCAGTACTTGGATTCAATCTCAAAAATAACAGAATGATCTCTGTTCATTTCCAAGGCAAATCATTCAATATCACAGTAATCCAAGTCTATGCCCCAAACAGTAAAACTGAAGAAGCTGAAGTTGAACGGTTCTATGAAGACCTACCAGACTTTTTAGAACTAACACCCCCAAAAGATGTCCTTTTCATTATAGGGGACTGGAATGCAAAAGTAGGAAGTCAAGAAACACCTGGAGTAACAGGCAAATTTGGCTTTGGAATATGGAATGAAGTAGGGTAAAAACTAATAGATTTTTGCCAAGAAAATGCACTGGTCATAGCAAACACCCTCTTCCAACAACACAAGAGAAGAGCCTACACATGGACATCACCAGGTTGTCAACACTGAAATCAGACTGATTCTATTCTTTGCAGCCAAAGATGGAGAAGCTCTATACAGTCGTCAACAAAAACAAGACCAGGAGCTGACTGTGGCTCAGATTATGAACTCCTTATGGCCTAATTCAGACTTAAATTGAAGAAAATAGGGAAAACCACTAGATGATTCAGGTATGACCTAAATCATATCCCTTATGATGATACAGTGGAAGTGAGAAATAGATTTAAGGGACTAGATCTGATAGATAGAGTGCCTGATGAACTATGGACTGAGGTTCATGACATTGTACAGGAGACAGGGATCAAGACCATACCCATGGAAAAGAAATGCAAAAAAGCAACATGGCTTTCTGAGGAGGCCTTACAAATAGCTGTGAAAAGAAGAGAAATGAAAAGCAAAGGAGAAAAGGAAAGATATAAGCATCTGAATGCAGACTTCCAAAGAATAGCAAGAAGAGATAAGAAAGCCTACCTCAGCAATCAATGTAAAGAAATAGAGGCAAACAACAGAATGGGAAAAACTAGAGATCTCTTCAAGAAAATTAGAGATACCAAGGGAACATTTCATGCAAAGATGGGCTCAGTAAAGGACAGAAATGGTCTGGACCTAACAGAAGCAGGAGATATTAAGAAGAGGTGGCAAGAATACACAGAAGAACTGTACGAAAAAGATCTTCATGACTCGGATAATCACAAAGGTGTGATCACTCACCTAGAGCCAGACCTCCTGGATTGTGAAGTCAAGCGGGACTTAGGAAGCATCACTATGAACAAAGCTAGTGGAGGCGATGGAATTCCAATTGAGCTACGTCAAATCCTGAAAGATGATGCTGTGAAAGTGCTGCACTCAATATGCCAGCAAATTTGGAAAACTCAGCAGTGGCCACAGGACTGAAAAAGTAACTTTTCATTCTGATCTCAAAGAAAGGCAATGCCAAAGAATGCTCAAACTACCGCACAACTGCACTCATCTCACATGCTAGTAAAGTAATGTTCAAAATTCTCCAAGCCAGGCTTCAGCAATACTTGAACTGTGAACTTGCAGATGTTCAAGGTGGTTTTGCTAAAGGCAGAGGAACCAAATACCAAATTGCCAACATCTGCTGGATCATGGAAAAAGCAAGAGAGTTCCAGAAAAACATCTATTTCTGCTTTATTGACTATGCCAAAGCCTTTGACTATGTGGATCACAATCAACTGTGGAAAATTCTGAAAGAGATGGGAATACCAGACCACCTAACCTGCCTCTTGAGAAACCTGTATGCAGGTCAGGAAGCAACAGTCAGAACTGGACATGGAACAACAGACTGGTTCCAAACAGGAAAAGGAGTAAGTCAAGGCTGTATATTGTCACTCTGCTTATTTAACTTCTGTGCAGAGTACATCATGAGAAACGCTGGGCTGGAAGAAGCACAAGCTGGAATCAAGATTGCTGTGAGAAATATCAATAACCTCAGATATACAGATGACACCACCCTTATGGCAGAAAGTGAAGAGGAACTAAAAATCCTCTTGAGGAAAGTGAAAGTGAAAAGTGGAAAAGTTGGCTTAAAGCTAGACATTCAGAAAATGAAGATCATGGCATCTGGTCCCATCACTTCATGGGAAATAGATGGGGAAACTGTGGAAACCTTGTCAGACTTTATCTTTTCAGCTCCAAAATCACTGCAGATGGTGACTGCAGCCATGAAATTAAAAGACGCTTACTCCTTGGAAGTAAAGTTATGACCAACCTAGATAGCATATTCAAAAGCAGAGACATTACTTTGCCAGCAAAGGTCCGTCTAGTCAAGGCTATGGTTTTTCCAGTGGTCATGTATTGATGTGAGACTTGGAATGTGAAGAAAGCTGAGCGCCGAAGAACTGATGCTTTTGAACTGTGGTGTTGGAGAAGACTCTTGAGCATCCCTTGGACTGCAAGGAGATCGAACCAGTCCATCCTAAAGGAGATCAGCCCTGGGATTTCTTTGGAAGGAATGATGCTAAAGCTGAAACTCCAGTACTTTGGCCACCTCATGGGAAGAGTTGACTCATTGGGAAAGACTCTGATGCTGGGAGGGATTGGGAGCAGGAGGAGAAGGGGACGACAAGGATGAGAATACTGGATAGTATCACTGACTGGATGGGAGTGAGTCTGAGTTAACTCCGGGAATTGGTGATGGACAGGGAGGCCTGGCGTGCTGCGATTTATGGTGTCGCAAAGAGCTGGACACGACTGAGCGACTGAACTGAACTGAACTGAGGAACAAATGGAGAGTTTCCAGGTGGTTTTAGTGGTAAAGAAAATAATAATAATAGTAAAATAAAATTTAAAAAATTAAAGAAAAAAAAAACAGCATTCTAATGTGGGAAACGTAATTAGATGTAAATTCAGTCCCTGGGTCTGGAAGATCTTCTGGAGGAGGACATGGCATCCCACTCCTGTGTTCTTGCTTGGAGAATCCAATGCACAGAGGAGCCTGGGAGTTTGCAGTCCATAGGATTTCAAAGGGTCAAACACGACTGAAGTGACTTAGCATTCAAGAACAAATGGATAATTTTATAAGCTAACAAAAAGAGAAAAATAAAAATTTCCATTATTCTAGAAAACATTCAAAGTTGCCTACTTTATGAAAAATTTTGAACTCCTCTAAATTATATTCAAATGAAAAAGCACAAGAAACACATTTTCAGAAGTTCAAGAAATCAGGAAGCTTGAAATTAATTTCTTCCTCTTGATTAATTATTAAAGTATATTCCCCAGGGGAAAAAGAATGAATCCAAGAGAGAAGAGAACAAAAAAATATATTAATAGTAAAATAGTAAAATGTATAATATATAATTAACTGTAAACCATATAGACAATTCAGTTATGAAATTTATAAAATGAAAGTTACTTCAGTTTAAAATGGCACACTGACCAAACATTCTTTCTCTCTTTTCTCCAAACTCAGTAAAACTGTAATAAATAAAAAAATAAAAGTCATCATCAATACACAAGGAAAAGAGAATGGAAATTGAGGCATCTACATATCAGAGAATTTAACAAAATTTTAAAAGGCTAAAAGCAAATAAAGAAATAGAAGCTGATTTACAATGGCAGAAGAATTCCCAGACTAGAGTACATACTGCAAAGGATATGCACAGAAAAGATTTTGCAACAGTAACTTTGAAAAAAAAAAAATCCCACAATTTAAAATTCAGAAATTCTATATAGGAGAAGGCTGAAAAGTGGTGACAGGCTGAAACATAGGAGCTTGTTTAGAAGTCAGTATACAACACAGCCTAACTCTCCCACACCAGTCAGCTATTATATCCTGGCTCTTTTTTAAGGTACAAAATCAGAGTTTTCTTCTTAGGAGCAATTGACTATATTAAAAAAAAAGAAAAAACGACAACAACTCAGGACTCAAAGAAAACTTGAAATTTGGAGATTAAGTACAGGTATATACAATATACAGTTAGATGTCAACTTCTTTATCAGATGCAAAATGCCAGCAACTACACACTTACATCACAAATGCAGATTAATTATTGATTTTCCCCACCCCGTTTGAATAGCCTTATGAGAAATACAGCTCAGCATAAAGGCATTTGGTGATTCTGTAGACAACAAACAACTTTCAGTCTCAACAGTCTAAAGGTGAGCCCACAAGCAGAAAAATTTCAGTCATGAGCATTGCACTTCCAATTAGCTTTATAAATGTGTGCCCTGAGATATGCCCTTTTTTTTCTGTTAAAAAACAGTTATTAATCTAGAAGTAGATGGAAAATTCCTTGACTAAGCAGAACTTAGAATAAATAGCAAGAACTTTTGAAACACTGCAGCCAAACCACTAAAAATGAAATAGGAACTATAATATTGAAAAGAAAAAGATTTAACTCACACTTGCATGTCATATGGTTTTTCTGAAAATTTCCAAATAGCAAAATAGTCATTCAAAATATAGATGATATAGTGTATTGTCACTCCTGTTCACAGCACCAATTGTCTTGCCATTCAGTGTCTGTACTACTTGCTGAACCCACGGTAGGAAAGGCATGAGCTAAGAGGCTGGAAGAAGATGCGAGGAGCTGTAGGAGCTTCAGACACATTTATTCTCTCCTAGCTGGCACAGAAGCCATCACACAGCCTTTCTCCTGGCTGACGCAGCAGACAGAGCAGCAGTCACAACATAACCATAATATGGCCACAAGATAGTCTCATATAACATAACTGTGATGCTGCTCCAGTGCAGCCCCAGTGCAGCAGCAGCCAGGGCCCTCATGGTGAAGCTCATGGTTCAAAGTAGCCAGTGACCAAGTGAGAACCTCATGATGTGCATGTGCAGTGCCAAGTGATCTCAGCTGGTGCCTAATCCTTGTTTACAAAATGTGGGGCAAGAGCGAGAGGCCATGGGGTGGGAGAGCCTGACCATATCATCTTGGCTAATTTGCTCTTTCCCTACTTTTACTTTTTACTTTCCCTATATAGAAAACCAGTTGAGTGAAAGGGAAAAAAGCAAAATAAACTATCACATAGATATTGCCAGAAATAATCAAGTAGAAAATATGTTTTTTTTTAATTAGTGCAATCTATTGCTATATAAACTATTAAAAATAGCAACATCAGTCTAAGAATAAGCAAGTGCTAGAGCATATGGCTGGTGAAATAGGTATTGGTGGTTTGAGGAGGAAAATCAAGCTATGAATAAGCTTCTAAAAGACTGGGAAGTAAATGGACTAAGGAGATATCTTATGATTATATAGCAACATTAAGAGGACACTTGGCATTGTGTGCGCTCTCATTTAGAACGAGATCTTCCAACATGATAGGGCTTCCCTTGTGGCTCAGCTAGGGAAGAATCCGCCTGCAATGAGGGAGACCTAGGTTCAATCCCTGGGTTGGGAAGATCCCCTGGAGAAGGGAAAGGCTACCCATTCCAGTATTCTGGCCTGGAAAATTCTATGTGTCCATGGGGTCACAAAGAGTAGGACATGATTGGTTGACTTTCACTTTCACTTTCAAGTAGTCATGTTTTTTTGTATTGATGTGGGTACAGAGTTGGCAGAGAATTGAATTTACCAGAGCTGTGATTTTGTCGAGTTAATTTTAAAATTGAGAGAAAGGGCAATGGAGTAAAGATTTAAATAAGTGAATAAAATGATTGACCACAGAATTTGAGTTGGATAAAAAGAGAATAAAGGATATTAGGAAACCATTGGAGATTAGAGGGAAAGTGGCAAGACAAATATATTGCAGTCTCATTTGAGTAAAAGAATTGTGGAAATTGGAGTAATAGAAGAATATACATACTACTCTTTACACAATAATCAACAAAGACCTAGAGCACAGGAATTCTATTCAACATTCTATAACAACCTATATAGGAAAAGAACTGCAAAAGAATGTATAGGTATATGTATAGGTATAACTGAATCACTTTGTTGCATACCTGAAACTAACACAAAGTTTTAAATCAACTATACACCACTAAAATTTTTAAAAAGAAATGTGATTAATATATGTAGATCTTCTGTAAAAGATTTCAATTTATGTCTGTCTGATAATGTAGTTGGCTTTAATTTGGTGTAGAATTCTGTTTTTGTTTTTCTTCTTCTGGCACTTAAAGATTGTCAATTCGTTGTCTTTTTTTTTAAATAATCAGTGATAATTCTGATCATTGTAAATCAACTATACTCCAATATAAAATAAAAATAAATTTAAAAATAAAAAAT
This sequence comes from Ovis canadensis, assembly GCF_042477335.2. Lineage (NCBI taxonomy): Eukaryota > Metazoa > Chordata > Mammalia > Artiodactyla > Bovidae > Ovis > Ovis canadensis. Next base: position 12,791,094 of record NC_091255.1, read on the forward strand.
AGAACAATGAGGTTGTATACAGAATTGAAATTATGGATTGGTTGAAATTTGGGTTAATGATAAAATCTGGGTGTGACTTAGAGTCGTGGACAAGATAATTAGAAAATAGATCAAGACAGTCAATGAGGGTGGAAGTGATGGGGGCTGAGGTCTCAATTTGGGAACTCATTCTTGACCCAGCCCAGTATGCTGCTGCTGCTAAGTCGCTTCAGTCGTGTCCTACTCTGTGCGACCCCATAGGCGGCAGCCCACCAGGCTCCGCCGTCCCTGGGATTCTCCAGGCAAGAACACTGGAGTGGATTGCCATTTCCTTCTCCAATACATGAAAGTGAAAAGTGAAAGTGAAATCGCTCAGTCGTGTCCGACTCTTAGTGACCCCGTGGACTGCAGCCTACCAAGCTCTTTCGTCCATGGGATTTTCCAGGCAAGAGTACTGGAGTGGGGTGCCATTGCCTTCTCTGCAGCCCATTATAGATAGGGTTCATTAAACCTGAGTACCCAGTACCCAGATTTGAGCTCTGTTTATAGAGTTGAGGCCTTCTAATTAACTGGAGAATTTCCTTCTTCCTCACTAAGAACTCTGAACAGAAGCAGATTCTCTTCCTGCCTGGTATCTAGAGTTTGGTCTGGACATGTACAGCCTTTCAGATACTCTCACCAGGGGCTTTGAATAGTGGAATAGTGGTGTAAAGGCTTAAGGTAAAGTGGAATTCATCCACAAAATCAAGAGTATGGTACTGAGTGTCCAGGGCAGTCAATTTTGATAGGGGGCCATGTTTGACCCACAGTGACAGTCCCTGGAGCCGTTTTTCTGGAGCAGATTTGGGACTTGGCTGTGTTTGATTTCTTTGGTTCCTACTGAAGCTACATCCATGAAACTTCCAATATGAGCACTTTCCACAAACCCTTCTTATAAATCCCCTATTGGCTTAAATAAGCCAAATTAAATTTCTGATAATTTCCGCCAAGAAGATAACTAGTACCCCTGGAGATGAACAATATCTAATTGGCTTCCAAACTAAGCATTTTTATTGAAGAATCTCACTTTTTTGGTCCTTTCTACAAAGAAAGACAATGCAATTCCTATTTTTGGAGATCTTGGAGATGTCCCGTCACAGCATTCCTGACAGAGTTTACTAATAGTTTTACATTCTCTTCTGCCTCTAACACTGGGTACAACATTCATGTTTGGCAGTTATGTCTTAAAAGTACTATTTCTTGGATATTCTTTGTCTATAAAAAACTGAGTTCAGTAAAACCTCCACATACTATAAGCGCTTATGACACTACTAATAAACAGGACTGGTGGTCCTTACACCTGAGGAATACTGCTTAGTTATTAGTTCTTAGTTTTTCATCCACTTGATAGTTTCCTTAAATTCCATTCATTTAAGGAAAAGAAATTCAATATTTCTTTTTGTTACCACATATTTGATTGATATAAAGCAAGAAGGAAAATTTTAAAGCCAAGGTAGAATTTTTCAAAATAAGTACATTTCTTTGACCAATATTTTGATTCACATGTGACATTTCTGACTTCAAATTAAATCATCAAATGATTTACCAAACTTGAATTTGTGGTGTTTCAATTGGTTAGCACAATCTGTTATCCCAAATTAAATTTCCAAAGGAGTATGTCTTTGGATATTATATACTTCACAGGTGACAGGGACACAATCTAATTAGCTACTTTTATGCAAAGCAGAGGAAAGGATAATTAGAGACATGGATTATTCAAGGGCAATCACACTGACAAAGGGCAAAAAAAACTGTGAATATATTGAATCAAATTTATATAGATATTTCTACAGTTTATCATGTCTCACTGGCATTGCATTACATTTACATATCATTTAACATGTTATAAATCCAGCAATATCCTAATTCATTGATTAATAAACTAAATAGAAATCTCACAAATATAATAAGCTTCAGTGAATAAAAAGGAATAAAATCCTATATTTGGAAAATGCTTTCTTTACTTCTGATCTCTAGTATTCTTCTCTAGAGGGGGTATTGGGGGGAAAATGAACATAGTTAGCTTTACATCACTAATAGCAAAGTCAAAAAAGAAAATCCCTGGCTCATAGAACCTATTTAGTTATCTATTGGTACATAACAAACCTCTCTAAATCTGTTTCAACTAAAAAGACAGAACTTTTGCTATACTCACAACTGTCTGTGTCAGGAATTTGGGAACACCATAGAAAAGATAGTTCATCTTTTCTCCAGGATAATGAGGACCTCAGCTGTCATTACTTAAATGTCTGAAGGTTGATGAGAGAGTTGGATTAGGGCCCTATTTCTGGAGCTTCAATTCTGGCTGTTAGCTAGCTTCTTTGGTTCCTCTCCATAATGTATTTTCTGGGGATGGAATGTCTAACTGGCTTCCTCACTCATGTGCCTTATATCTTAACTTGGATAGCTGAAACAACTGGAATTGGGTAGGCATTCTTTCTTTTTTTCCATGTAGCCTTGGCTGGCTTGGGCTTCCTCACAGCATCATATTCTTATGACAATAATCTAATGTAATGGCTTGCGTCTTAAAGACCGAGCACTTCCAAGACACAGCATGGGGAAACTGCCAGTGTTTTAAGGCCTGGACTAGGAAATTTGCATGGCAAAAAATCAACTATATTTTATTGGTCAAAATATGCCAAGATTCAAGGAAAAAAGACATAGACATTTTTCTCAATGAGAAGAGTGTCAAATAATTTGTAGACATTTTTAATCTGCTAAAGAACTTTATATCCATGATGGTGATGTACCAGAACCTGGAAGATCGTAACAGAGCTCCACGATATGACTTCATATAGGTGTTACTGAACCCAAGTTCATGTGTCCAAAGTTCAGTGATGCTAAACAAACTGAAACACCAGATTTTGGAGTACAGAAAGATTTATCATAAGTCCCAAGCAAGGAAAATGAGTAGCTTGTGCCCAAAACACTCAAACTCTGAAGGATTTCAGGAAGAGTTTTTAAAGGCAAATTTGTAAGGAGTGCTACAGAGTGTGTCACTCTCTTCTAGTTCATCGGTGCTGGGGGAACAGGGTGGTGCTCCAGGAATCTCAATCATCTGCCTCTGGTTCCAACCAGTCTCAACGACTACATGCTCAATATTACTATGTAGTTAACTTCTTCCATTTGGTGAGGAGTTTAGTATCCACAAAACAATACAGGAATGTGCATCAGATGCTATTATCTATGTCCTTCAGGGAGGAACCAAAGATTCTGTGACTATAATATGCCTATCATTCAAACTGTTACTAGATCTCCTGGCCCAACCACTATTTTTGTGACTACATGTTCACAATCTTTCAATCATCAAGTCTTGACCTAGCCTTTCTGACTCAGGGGCAGACTTGGGGGCTAAAGCTTTTCTACAAACAAGAGGCAAGCAGAGGATGAGTGTTGGGGGGTGGGGGGGGAGGGGTTAAGATTTGTTTCTGGCAGGCCCCCTAGAGTCCTGGTGGATTACACAGGTTTTCATTTACTTGGCAGCCTCCCCTCTTCCTCCACCTCCCCCAACCAGAAAAAAAAAAAAAGGCATAAATTTGGTTTCAAAAAGTAAAGTGTTTTGGAATAGCTTGGCAAAACAACTTGTCCCAGTTGATGTTTGAACTCCCAGATGGGCAGAGTGAACTGATCTTTGAGTGTATTTATCCTAAATTCTTCCTAAACCCTGTTGAAATAAAGGTAAAATACAAAAGGAAAGTGAAGTTGCTCAGTTGTGTCCAACTCTGCGACCCCATGAACTGTAGCCTACCAGGCTCCTCTGTCCATGGGATTTTCCAGGCAATAGTGCTGGAGTGGGTTGCCATTTCCTTCTCCAGGGGATCTTCCCAACCCAGGGATCGAGTCTTCCGCATTGTAGACAGATGCTTTACCATCTGAGCCACCAGGGAAGTCATAAAGTACAAAAGGAAATACATAGAAGTGCAGATGAGATAAAAAAAAATCATCAGAGTTGCAGATAATTTGATGTACTTCATAAATATACAAGTGCATGACATCATATTGATAGACAAGCTAAACAGAAATAGAATCAGTGCACAATATACAAAAGAGATGCAGATGGACCCTGCAGAGGGCCTCAAGTCATGTAGCAGAAAGAAAAGAAGTCAGAAGAACAAGGGGAGGGGAGCCTAAACGAACGTACTCCTCCTTCCTGAAAGAATGTGTATATGTTTTAAACCAGGATGAACAAAAGAACTGCTCTTCAAAGAAGTGCAGTAATCTATCTAGGAACATTAACACTCTGTACAGTAAAGGATTAACCTTGCCCAGAGAAATTTTTGGCCCTTTGCCTGTAGCTATTGAGAAGACCACAAAGAAACCTGAGTGCCAAAGAACTGTTGCTTTCATATTGTGGTGCTGGGGTAGACTTTTAAGAATCCCTTGGACTGCAAGGAGACCAAAACCAGTCAATCCAAGGGGAAACCAACCCTGAATATTCATTGGAAAGACTGATGCTGAAGCTGAAGCTCCAATACTTTGGCCACCTGATGCAAAGAAATGAGTCGTTGGAAAAATCCTGATGCTGGGAAAGATTGAGGGCAGGAGGAGAAGGAGACAACAAAGGACGAGACGGTTGGATGGCATCACTGATTCAATGGACATAAGTGTGACCAAACTTCAGGTGACAGCGGAAGAGAGAGGAGCCTGGTGTGCTACCTTCCATGGGGTTGCAAAGAATTGGACTTGGTTTAGTGACCAAACAACAACAAAAACAAAAACAGAGAGGTAACATCTAAGCCCTTAAATGTCTTGTCTGAAAATAGTGTGTTTGTTTACCTAGGGTCTATGCACCACCCAATATAGTTTAGTAAAGGCAGAGGAACCAGTGATCAAATCGCCAACATTCTTTGGGTTGTAGAGAAGGCAAGAGAATTATAGAAAAACACCTACTCCTGCCTCATTGACTGTGTTGAAGCCATTGACTGTTTGGATCACAATAAAATGTGGAAAATTATAGTGATAGGCCACCTTATCTCTCTCTTCTGAAAAACCTGTATGATGATTAAGAAGCAACATTTAGAACTGGACATGGAAAAAGTGACTGGTTCAAAATTGGTAAAGGAGTACAACAAAGTTGTCACCAGGTTTATTTAACTTCTATGCAAAGTACATTATGCTAAATGTTGGGCTGGATGAATCACAAGCTGGAATCAAAACTGTCAGGAGAAATATCAACAATCTCAGATATGCAGATGATACCACTCTAATGGCAGAAAGTGAAGATGAACTAAAAAGCTTCTTAATAAGGGTGAAAGAGGAGAGTGAAAAAGTTGACTTGAAACTCGACATTAAGAAAACTAATCATGGCATCTTGTCCCATCACTTCAAGGCAAATAGAAGGGAATAAGTGGAAGCAGTGACAGATTTTATTTTCTTTAGCTCCCAATCCTTGCAGACAGTGACTGCAACCACGAAATTAAAAGAGACTTGTTCTTAGGAAGGAAAACTATGAAAAACCTAGACAGTGTACTAAAAAGCAAACACATTACTTTGCCAACAAAGGTCCATGTAGTCAAAGCTATGATTTTTCCAGTACTTAAATATGGATAAGAGAGTGGACCGTAAAGAAGGCTGAGTGCCAAGGAATTGATGCTTTTGAAATGTGGGGCTGGGGTAGACTCTTGAGAGTCCCTTGAAAAACAAGGAGATCAAACCAGTCAATTCTAAAGGAAATCAACCCTAAATATTCACTAGAGGGCTGATGCTGAAGCTGAAAGTCTAATAATTTGACCATCTGATGCAAAGAATGACTCATTGAAAAAGACTGATGCTGAGAAAGATTGAAGGCAAAAGGAGAAGGGTGTGGCAGAGGATGAGATGGTTAGGTAGCATCACCAACTCAACGGACATGAATTTGATCAATCTCCAGGAGATAGTGGAGGACAGAAGAGCCTGGCGTGCTATGATCCATGGGGTCACAAAAAGTCAGACAAATCTTAATAACTGAACAACAACAAATATAATTTATATTAATAATATGGTTTGTGGTGGGAGCTTGGGCCACGTATTATTGAAAGAGCTAATTCTTATGCATGTTGATAAGGAGTCCAGGTCCCTCAAGGAGGAGGAAAGGACAAACATTTTTTTCTACATTCCTTTGACTTAGTCACATAAGACTAAGCTCTGAGTTGTTATGGCGAAAACCTAAGCCTAACTTTCTTCGCACTAGGACCACAGCCTTGTCTCACTCAATGAAACTAATACATGCCCTGTGGGGCCACTCAGATGGGCGGGTCATGGTGGAGAAGTCTGACAGAATGTGGTCCACTGGAAAAGGGAATGACAAACCACTTCAGTATTCTTGCCTTGAGAGCCCCATGAACAGTATGAAAAGGCAAAATGATGGGATACTGAAAGAGGAACTCCACAGGTCGGTAGGTGCCCAATATGCTACTGGAGATCAGTGGAGAAATAACTCCAGAAAGAATGAAGGGATGGGGCAAAAGCAAAAACAATATCCAGTTGTGGATGTGACTGGTGATAGAAGCAAGGTCCGATGCTGTAAAGAGCAATATTCCATAGGAACCTGGAATGTCAAGTCCATGAATCAAGACAAATTGGAAGTGGTCAAACAGGAGATGGCAAGAGTAAACATGGACATTTTAGGAATCAGCAAGCTAAAATGGACTGGATGGGTAAATTTAACTCAGATGACCATTACATTTACTACTGTGGGCAGGAATCCCTTAGAAGAAATGGAGGAGCCATCATGGCCAACAAGAGAGTCCAAATGAGGTACTTGGATGCAATCTCTAAAACTACAGAATGATTTCTGTTCGTTTCCAAGACAAACCATTCAATGTCACAGTAATCCAAGTTTATGCCCCAACCAGTAACACTGAAGAAGCTGAAGTTGAACAGTTCTATGAATACCTACAAGGCCTTTTAGAGCTAACACCCAAAAAAGATGTCCTTTTCATGATAGGGGACTGGAATGCAAAAGTAGGAATTCAAGAACACCTGGAGTAACAGGCACATTTGGCCTTGGAATACAGGATGAAGCAAGGCAAAGGCTAATAGAATTTTGCCAAGAGAATGCACTGGTCATAACAAACACCCTCTTCCAACAACACAAGAGAAGACTCTACACATGGACATCACCAGATGGTCAACACCGAAATCAGATTGATTATATTCTTTGTAGGCAAAGAATGAGAAACTCTATACAGTCAACAAAACAAGACCAGGAGCTGACTGTGGCTCAGATCATGAACTCCTTATGGCAAAATTCAGACATACATTGAAGAAAATAGGGAAAACCGCTAGACCATTAAGGTATGACCTAAATCAAATCCCTTATGATTATACAGTGGAAGTGAATAATAGATTTAAGGGCCTAGATCTGATAGATAGAGTGCCTGATGAACTACTAACTGAGGTTCATGATATTGTACAGGAGACAGGGATCAAGATCATCTTCATGGAAAAGAAATGCAAAAAAGCAATATGGCTGTCTGGGGAGGCCTTACAAATAGCTGTGACAAGAAGAGAAACGAAAAGCAAAAGAGAAAAGGAAAGATATAAGCACCTGAATGCAGAGTTCCAAAGAATAGCAAGAAGAGATAAGAAAGCCTTCCTCGGCAATCAATGCAAAGAAATAGAGGAAAAGAACAGAATGGGAAAGACTAGAGATCTCTTCAAGAAAATTAGAGATACCTAGAGAACTTTTCATGCAAGACAGGCTTGATAAAGGACAGAAATGGTATGGACGTAACAGAAGCAGAAGATATTAAGAGGTGGCAAGAGTACACAAAGAACTGTATAAAAAAGATCTTCATGACCCAGATAATCACCATGGTGTGATCCCTCACCTAGAGCCAGACATCCTGGAATGTGAAGTCAAGTGGGCCTTAGAGAGCATCACTATGAACAAAGCTAGTGGAGGTGATGGAATTCCAGTTGAGCTGTTTCAAATCCTGAAATATAATGCTGAAAGTGCTGTACTCAATATGCCAGCAAATTTGGGAAACTCAGCTGTGACCACAGGCCTGGAAAAGTCAGTTTTCCTGCCAATTCCAAAGAAAGACAATGCCAAAGAATCCTCAGACTACTGCACAATCACACTCATCTCACACACTAGTAAAGTAATGCTCAAATTCTCCAGGCCAGGCTTCAGCAATACGTGAACCGTGAACTTTCAGATATTCAAGGTGGTTTTAGAAAAGGCAGAGGAACCAGAGATCAAATTGCCAACATCCGCTGGATCATGGAAAAAGCAAGAGAGTTCTAAAAAAGATCTATTTCTGCTTTATTGACTATGCCAAAGCCTTTGACTGTGTGGATCACAATAAACTGTGGAAAATTCTGAAAGAGATGGGAATACCAGACCACCTAACCTGCGTCTTGAGAAATCTATATGCAGGCCAGGAAGCAACAGTTAGAACTGGACATGGAACAACAGACTGGTTTCAAATAGGAAAAGGAGTACGTCAAGGCTGTATATTGTCACCCTGCTTATTTAACTTCTATGCAGAGTACATCATGAGAAACACTGGACTGGAAGAAACACAAGCTGGAATCAACATTGCTGGGAGAAATATCAGTAACCTCAGATATGCAGATGACACCACTCTTATGGCAGAAAGTGAAGAGGAACTAAGGAGCCTCTTGATGAAAGTGAAAGCGGAGAGCAAAAAATTTGGCTTAAAGCTCAACATTCAAAAAATGAAGATCATGGCATCTGGTTCCATCACTTCATGGGAAATAGATGGGGAAACAGTGTAAACAGTGTCAGATTTTATTTTTGGGGGGCTCCAAAATCACTGCAGATGGTGACCTCAGCCATGATATTAAAAGACTCTTACTCCTTGGAAGGAACATTATGACCAACCTAGATAGCATATTGAAAAGCAGAGACATTACTTTGCTAACAAAAGTCCGTCTAGTCAAGCCTTAGTTTTTTTCCACTGGTCATGTATGGATGTGAGAGTTGGACTGTGAAGAAAGCTGAATGCCAAAGAATTGATGCTTTTGAACCCTGGTGTTGGAGAAAACTCTTGAGAGTCCCTTGGACTGCAAAGAGATCCAACCTTTCCATTCTAAGGAGATCAGCCCTGGGATTTCTTTGGAAGGAATGATGCTAAAGCTGCAGCTCCAGTACTTTGGCCACCTCATGCGAAGAGTTGACTCATTGGAAAAGACTCTGATGCTGGGAGGGATTGGGGGCAGGAGGAGAAGGGGACGACAGAGGATGAGATGGCTGGATGGCATCACTGACTCGATGGACGTGAGTTTGAGTGAACTCCGGAGATGGTGATGGACAGGGAGGACTGACGTGCTGCGATTCATGGCGTTGCAAAGAGTCAGACACGACTGAGCGACTGAACTGATCTTAGCTGAACTTCTTTAAGCCCAAAGCTAATGATTACACAAGAAAACAACACATCTTGCTCAAGGGCATGTTTTTCCTTAAGCTCTGTACCTGTGGTCATGTATGGATGTGAGAGCTGGACTGTGAAGAAGGCTGAGTGCTGAAGAATTGATGCTTTTGAACTGTGGTGTTGGTGAAGACTCTTGAGAGTCCCTTGGACTGCAAGGAGATCCAGCCAATCCATTCTGAAGATCAGCCCTGGGATTTCCTTGGAAGGAATGATTTTAAAGCTGCAGCTCCAGTACTTTGGCCACCTCATGTGAAGAGTTGACTCATTGGGAAAGACTCTGACGCTGGGAGGGATTGCGGGCAGGAGGAGAAGGGGACGATAGAGGATGAGATGGCTGGATGGCATCACTGAGTTGATGGACATGAGTCTGAGTGGACTCCAGGAGTTGGTGATGGACAGGGAGGCCTAGCATGCTGCAATTCATGGGGTCGCAAAGAGTCGGACACGACTGAGTGAATGAACTGAATGATTATATTATAACAATGTATTTTGCTCAAGGACATGTTTCTTATTTACAGGAACCTTCTGACTAACCCTGTTATCTTAAGGCATATTTTGTGGGACTGGGTCTGGTATGACCTTTACATCTTTGAGACACTTTTTTGAAAATTATATAAACCCCTTGCTAAGACTGGCCAGGGGGCCCTTTCTGCTCCCTTCTGTTTTCTATGTTAGAAGCCTTCTCTATGACTTTTTCACTGTCTTAAAACTTTTGACATTGGAAGCTCTGAGTGACTGAAGCCAAGTCTTTGGTTCTGAAGGAAAATTCTCTCCTTTGGAGACCATGGATCTGACACCATTCACTGTTAAGTACCAGCTTGAACTTTTGGGCAGCTTGAGGTAAAAGTAGACCACGTGGAAGGTCAGTTTTGTCTATGTGTGGCCAGCTCCCAATAAATTTACCCGACTCCCACCTGGGCTGGTGATCTATTTCATATATGGTAATATACATGTTTCACTGCTATTCTCTCAAATCATCCCACCCTCGCCTTCTCCCACAGAGTCGGGAAGGGGGCTCAGGATGGAGGACACATGTACACCCAAGGCTGATTCTTGTGAATGTATAGCGAAAACCACTACAATATTGTAAAGTAAATAACCTCCAATTAAAATAAATTAATTTACAAAAAAAAGAAAAAGAAATACCCAAGACTCATGTTAACTTCCTGATTTCATTCCATGCATATTGTCACACAGTTACTGGGAGAAGTATGTGCTGTCCACTGGGCAAATATAAGCTCCACACCTGATCTCTCATGGACTCTGTCTTAAATGCTTTTTCCCATTGCTGATTTCAATCTCTATTCTTTCACTATAATAAACTGTAACTGTGAGTATAATAGTTTGTTGAACTTGGGGTTCTTCCTAGTAAATTGTTGAACCTGAGGCTGGACTTGGGGACCTCCTGAACCCAGAGTTCTTATTGAGGGCATTGGTCTTCAGGGAATAGCCCTCTTCATCTTAGCATTTAGGTACAGACTCAGACTATTTGCCTTCTTTGTCTCTGCTTTTAAAATTAAATAAGCACAGACAAGTAGAGTTTACAATAATTCCTCCTACTCAGGGAAGAGTTCATAATTGATAAATCAAGAAATAAAGGAATTTAAAAATAGGTTGGTTATGCAAACAATTTCTAGAAGAAACCACCAGGAATGGTCAAAAGGAATCATCCTTGTGGAGTAAAATAAGAATCAAGGAATATATAAAAAATTTTACCACATTTAAAAAATATTTCCATGGACCAAGTACAAGGCCATCCAAAAGAGACAACACTTTTCAATTTCCCTTGCACTGAAATATAGTCCTGTTGCTAGATTCTAGTCAAGGAGATACAGTCAGAAATGTGTGGCAACATTGAGAAATCATCATTGGAGGCATCTACTACGTTCTTTTTGCCTGTTTTTCCTAGATGTATTCCTTTTCCCTGTTCCTTAAACCTAATACTACCTTGGAATGTAAGAATGAAAGCCAGGGACTATAGAAAGCAAACCCAGGAAGTAGTCACAGCCTTTAAGAACAAAGCAGAACAGAGCTGTCAGATGACCTTTAGACTGCATAGCTCCAACCTTTATGTGAGAGCGAAATAGTTCTTAATTCTGCTTCCTGCACATGCACTTAAAATTAATTTTAATACACACATATTACTTTCATCAAAGCAGTTTCATGCTCTGCCTCTCACTTCGCTTCTATTCTCTTAAACTTTATACTGCCTCTCTTTCTTTTAAATAACTATTTTCTTGACATTAGTCTTTTGATAATCAAGTCTTTGATGAAGGGCAATGGTTGTTTTGACTAACAAAACAAAAGCTCTTGGAAAGAGCTCCCAGCTTATCTTTCCAAGCATCCTCTGAGTGAAGCAGGAAGACTGTGCTCTTTGCTAGCACACCAACAGTGTACCTCAGCACCAATATTTTGACACCTTTGAGAAGAACAGGCTGCTGTTACTGTCAGTAAGTCCCGTAAGTTATTAGTGCAACGAAAATGGAATTTCAGATAATGATCCAATGTTAATAAAGCATTCCTTTTAGTCTTAACAGATGTGCATAAAAACTTCTATTCCTTCCTAGATTTACATAGTAATTATTATTTTTTACTTCCTTGATGTCACTAGGTAAAGGTGTGATGCAAATGCAAAGTGTTTTTACAGACAGACTCAAATGGGATGCTGAGAAAAACTGACAGCACCCTGGGGACAAATGACCAGATGTTTGTCATGCACATTTCTTATCTATGGTCTGGGCTGGGGTAGACTTCTTACAGAAACAAAAAACAGCAAATAAAAGCTTACATATTCTTCACATTAAACAAGACAAAATGCTTTAATCTCTGGCTGCCTTTGTTCCCATGGTGAAATTATTTCACCCAACTTCATTTCTGCAGTTCCCAGCACAAATAAAATGCCTGTGCCCCTAAGCTAAGTGGGTAACCATTGACATGCTGATTAAGCATTTACTGATTAACTGTACAGTAAGTCATTTAAATTGCTGGTGCACAGATGGGCAACATTTATTTAATTGTTTAATAGCCTGCACTCTAAAGGGAACTTGCTAATGCACCTACGATTGAGAAACAATAATGCTGTTTCAGGGAAACATGAATTGACTTACCTTTCATACATTGCAATCACTATTTGGGCAAACTTGTAAAACTTTACTTTAACTCTCATTAGTCATTACAAGCATGGTGCTCTGAAGCAATAGAATCCTCTGTCATGCTGAGGCTCAGAGCAAAACTAACCAAAGCATTGTAGGTTTCAAAGCGTCCTTGTTACTTTGTTTTTACTTCTTTAAACTTGTTTCTTATTTATATTTATTTGTCAGTTAGTCTCAAGGGGAGCTTATTATTGACCAAAAGTACTTTTAGGAAATGTGAAATACTCTTCATAGTAAATTGATGGCATTTTTATTACATGTGTAAACTTTCAGCTCTGGGATTCTCTTCGAATTCAAAAACTTGAATATGGACCCTTTACTTTCACCATCTGACAAAGAACAACTTGATTTAAAATCCATGTCAAAGACCACTGAAGCTAAATTCCACAAATATTTCTCAAGCATGTATCACGTAGTATATTAGTTTTTAACTAGCTGCTCCTTTAAAAATATAACAATATTTGCAAATAAATATTACAAGAAGAAAGGGTCTGTCAGCATAAATTTTAGAGTCAGATTGCCTGGGTTCAGTCTTCCCTCTAACTCTTACTATCTGTGTGTTACTGAACACAAGTTCATGTATCTGATGCACTATGAAGCCAAAGAAACTGAAAAGTTGGTTTGGAACAGAGAAAGGTTTATTGCAGGGTCAAGCAAGGAGAACACGTGACTCTCAAAACCCCCAAACTCCCTGATGGCTTTCAGGGAGAAATTTTTACAGGCAAAATTAGTGCTGAGGGCTGCAGAGTGGGTGACTTTCTTCTGATTGGTTGCTGGTAAGGTGGCAGTGCTCCAGGAATTTTGTGGGCAACCTGAACTAGCCCTAACCCTCTCCTTCTCCATCTCAGTAGGAGTCTTAGTTCCTGCAGAAGAACTCAAAGATATTACTACATATATTCTCTAAGTTGGAATCAGGATTTTGATTTAATCACCATACTGCAGTTTCTTCATTTTTTTTCCTCTGTAATTTGTTTCTGTATTCCCTTACCCTCCAGCTTAGCAATAGTTTGACCCTACTCTTTTGTATTCAGGAAGGTCTAAGAGGCTGAGGACTGACTTTATTCTTCAAATAAAAAACTGGTGAGACAGAAATGTTTTTGTACCTAAAGGAATCTTTGGGCCTAGAAAAGAAAACAACAGTCTCAAAGGCTCTTGCTGAATCATCTAACTTTGGAGAAAACAAAACCAAAATTGAGGTGCCACCCTGATGCTCCAGGGCGGTTGTATCTATCTAGGACTTATCACCCCCTGTCCAGAAACTTTCCACCCCCTACATCTGCCAGAGACTTATCACCCCCTGCCCAGAAGATTTATCACCCCCTGCCCAGCTACAAATGCCATCTCAACTAAAGAATACCCAAAACACCCCGCCTGACTAACATTTCCTTTATTGCTTCCACAAACCTCCCTTTAAATATGGAGCCTCCGTGATCCCTCTCGCGCTCAGCCTGGTCCTTAGGCCGACTGTCACCCCTCCTTGGCTGAATAAAGGCAACCTAAATCTGTTAAGGTGTTCTCTTCTTCTTTTCTGCCTTGGCCTGAACTATACCTTACAGTACCTGGGAAGGCCTCACAGTGTCTTGTTCAGTTTCATGTGCAATGTTGGCAAGAATGAAAATAATAATATTAATACTTTTTATGGATTGAACTGTGCTCTTTGAGAAAGGTACACATAAGTCCTAATCCCCAGTACCTCAGAATATGACCTTATTTGGAAATACAGTCTTTAAGAGATAATCAAGTTAAAATGAGGTCATCAGTGTGGTTCCTAATACACTATTTCACTGGTCCTCATATAGAAGAGAAATTTAGACACAAAGATAGGTGCATGCAGAACAATGATGTGAAGACATGCAGGAGGAAAACATGGAGAGATAGACAGGGACTAAAGGAAAAATCAAGGAAACCCAAGGGTTGCAAGCCACCACTAGATGCTAGGAAGTGGTAAAGAAGGTTCTACCTAGAGTCTTAGAATGCGGCCATGCCAAAACTCGATTTCAGACTTCTAGCCTCCAAAACTATGAGAGAATACATTTCGATTGTTTGGTCACCCAGCTGTAGTTCTTATTGCAGCAAAAGGAAAAAATACACCACTTCTTGGATTTGTGGTGAAAGCATTAAGAAAATTAATGATTTAAAGTGAAATTGTGTAACTCAGATTGGAACTCGAACCCATGGTCTTTTAATTGAGATCACAAATATGGTCTTAGGACTTAATGAAGTTATTAATGTTTCATCACAGAAAAAATTCACTGAGAGACAAAGTGATAGGTAAGAAGTAGATTTATTTAGAGAAGAACAAGCTCCATTGAGTGTGAACTATCTTAGAAAGTGAGAGGCCCCCAAATATATGCAGTTAGCTTATATGGGCTGGAACACTATACAGTCTAAAGTTGGGAGGATTATTCCAATTCTTTCAGGGAAGGGGCAGGGATTTCCGGGAATTGCACCACCACCCACTTCTTGAAATTTCATGATTAGCCTCAGAACTGCCATAGTGCTGGTGGGTGTGTCATTTAGATGCACCATAAAAGACATACAATTTTTTTGAGATTAATAAATATTTGCTCATTTAAATTACAAATTTGTGGACTAAACGATCTTTCTCCTATATTCCTGAGATATCTTGTTGTCTACCTCTACATTATATTTAATGGAAATCACAACACTGACCACAGTGCATGCATTGTTCTAAATACGTTTGATAGGGGAGAAAAGGGGACAGGGCACAATCTTTAAAAGTATGACACAGCCACTGTTGTTCAGTTGCTCAGTCATGTCCAACTCTTTGCAACCCCATGGGCTAGAGCCCATCGGGCATCCCTGTCCTTCATCATCTCTCAGAGCCTGCGCAAACTAATGTCCGTTGAATCAGTGATGCCATCCAACCATCTCATCCTCTGTCGTCCCCTTCTCCTTCTGTCTTCAGTCTTTCCCAGCATTAGGATATTTTCTGATGAGTCAACTCTTCTCATCAGGTGGCCAAAATATTGGAGTTTCAGTTTCAGCATCAGTCTTTCCAATGAATATTCAGGGTTGATTTCCTTGGGGTTGACTGGGTTGATCTCCTTTCTGTCCAAGGGACTCTCCAGAGTCTTCTCAAATACCACAGTTCAAAAGCATCAGTTCTTCAGTGTTCAGCCTTTTTCATGGTCCAACTCTCAGATCTATATATGACTGCTAGAAAAATAATGTTGGCAAAGTAATGTCTCTGCTTTTTAATATGTTGTCTAGGGCTGGAAGCTAGCTTTTCTTCCAGGGAGCAATTGTCCTTTAATATCATGGCTGCAGTCAACACCTGCAGTGACATAGCAATGAGTGAGTGAAGTCGCTCAGTCGTGTTCTACTCTTTGTGACCCCATGGACTGTAGCCTATCAGGCTCCCCCGTCCATGGGATTTTCCAGGAAAGAGTGCTGAAGTGGATTGCCATTTCCTTCTCCAGGGGATCTTACAAACCCAGGAATTGAACCCAGGTCTCCCGCATTGCAGGCAGACGCTTTACCATCTGAGCCACCAGACATAGCCATCAGTTCAGTTCAGTTCAGTTCAGTTCAGTCGCTCAGTCGTGTCTGACTCTTTGCGACCCCATGAATCACAGCATGCCAGGCCTCCCTGTCCATCACCAATTCCTGGAGTTCACTCAGACTCACGTCCATCGAGTCAGTGATGCCATCCAGCCATCTCATCCTCTGTTGTCCCCTTCTCCTCCTGCCCCCAATCCCTCCCAGCAACAGAGTTTTTTGCAATGAGTCAACTCTTCACATGAGATGGCCAAAGTACTGAAGTTTCAGCTTTAGCATCATTCCCTCCAAAGAAATCCCAGGGCTGATCTCCTTCAGAATGGACTGGTTGGATCTCCTTGCAGTCCAAGGGACTCTCAAGAGTCTTCTCCAACACCACACTTCAAAAGCATCAATTCTTCGGTGCTCAGCCATCTTCACAGTCCAACTCTCACATCCATACATGACCACAGGAAAAACCATAGCCTTGACTAGACGGACCTTAGTCAGCAAAGTAATGTCTCTGCTTTTGAATATACTATCTAGGTTGGTCATAACTTTTCCTTCAAGTAGTAAGCATCTTTTAAGTTCATGGCTGCAGTCACCATCTGCAGTGATTCTGGAGCCCCAAAAAATAAAGTCTGACACTGTTTCCACTGTTTCCCCATCTATTTGCCATGAAGTGATGGGATCAGATGCCATGATCTTCGTTTCCTGAATGTTGAGCTTTAAGCCAACTTTTTCGCTCTCCTCTTTCGCTTTCCTCAAGAGGCTTTTCAGTTCCTCTTCACTTTCTGCCATAAGGGTGGTGTCATCTGCATATCTGAGGTTATTGATATTTCTCCCAAAAATCTTGATTCGTGCTTGTGTTTCTTTCAGTCCAGCGTTTCTCATGATGTACTCTGCATAGAAGTTAAATAAGCAGGGTGACAATATACAGCCTTGACGTACTCCTTTTCCTATTTGGAACCAGTCTGTGGTTCCATCTCCAGTTCTAACTATTGCTTCCTGGCCTGCATACAGATTTCTCAAGAGGCAGGTCAGGTGGTCTGGTATTCCCATCTCTCTCAGAATTTTCCACAGTTGATTGTGATCCACAGAGTCAAAGGCTTTGACATAGTCAAGAATGCAGAAATAGATGTTTTTCTGGAACTCTCTTGCTTTTCCCATGATCCAGCGGATGTTGGCAATTTGATCTCTGGCTCCTCTGCCTTTTCTAAAACCAGCTTGAACATCAGGGAGTTCATAGTCATGTATTGCTGAAGCCTGACTTGAAGAATTTTGAGCATTACTTTACTAGCATGTGAGATGAGTGCAATTGTGCAGTAGTTTGAGCATTCTTTGGCATTGTCTTTCTTTGGGATTGGAATGAAAACTGACCTTTTCCAGTCCTGTGGCCACTGCTGAGTTTTCCAAATTTGCTTGCATATTGAGTGCAGCACTCTCACAGCATCATCTTTCAGGATTTGAAATAGCTCAACTGGAATTCCATCACCTCCACTAGCTTTGTTTGTAGTGATGATTTCTAAGGCCCACCTGACTTCACATTCCAAGATGTCTGGCTCTAGATTAGTGATCACATCATCATGATTATCTGGGTCGTGAAGGTCTTTTTTGTACAGTTCTTCTGTGTATTCTTGCCATCTCTGCTTAATATCTTCTGCTTCTGTTAGGTCCAGACCATTTCTGTCCTTTATCGAGCCCATCTTTACATGAAATGTTCCCTTGGTATCTCTAATTTTCTTGAAGAGATCTCTAGTCTTTCCCATTCTGTTGTTTTCCTCTATTTCTTTGCATTGATTGCTGAAGAAGGCTTTCTTATCTCTTCTTGCTATTCTTTGGAACTCTGCATTCAGATGCTTATATCTTTCCTTTTCTCCTTTGCTCTTCGCCTCTCTTCTTTTCACAGCTGTTTGTAAGGCCTCCTCAGACAGCCATGTTGCTTTTTTGCATTTCTTTTCCATGAGGATGGTCTTGATCCCTGTCTCCTGTACAATGTCTCGAACCTCTTTCCATAGTTCATCAGGCACTCTATCTATCAGATTTAGACCCTTAAATCTATTTCTCACTTCCACTGTATAATCATAAGGGATTTGATTCAGGTCCTACCTGAATGGTCTAGCAGTTTTCCCTACTTTCTTCAATGTACGTCTGAATTTGGTAATAAGGAGTTCATGATCTGAGCCACAGTCAGCTCCTGGTCTTGTTTTTGTTGACTGTATAGACCTTCTCCACATTTTGCTGCAAAGAATATAATCAATCTGATTTTGGTGTTGACCATCTGGTGATGTCCATGTGTAGAGTCTTCTCTTGTGTTGTTTGAAGAGGGTGTTTGCTATGACCAGCGCTATGACCAGGATGACCTTAAAACACCAAAAAAGTGGACAGGAGCCTGATTCCTGGAAATCTCTGCCTGCCTTCCCCCAAATAGTTAAAATGGTCCTCCTACTCATTAACTTAAGAAATTACCCACCCCACAAGCTCGGCTGCTCTCCCTTTTGAGGAATTCTAGCCAGTTTTTGTCTTGTCCTTTGACATTTGCTTTTTGTTGGTTTTGTTATGATAATTACTAAAAGGATGCTATCTATAGCTGTAAGAATACCTAAAGACTGTCTTGAGGAACTGCCCCTCTGACTGAAAGTAGACTAAAGTGTCTTTGTGTAGCTAATAGGGAGATATTCTGACCCTGCCCACGGTTGCAGAAAAGAAATGAACACACTCTTCCCCATGCTGGCCAAGCCAAGAGATATTTTGAAAGACTAATGGCCTTTTCACTTTACTTCCTGCCTTCCTCCCCTCTCTGTTCTATAAAAGAAACCAGAATCTAGACCCCCATGAGATAGTTTTGAGGACAATAATCCACCATTTTCTTGGTCAGTGGTCTTTCTGAATAAACTTGCTATCCTTTGCGTCAACATCTTATCTCTCAATTTATTGGGCTGTCATGCAGCCAGTAGAGTGAGCTTGGACTCGGTAACACCTTCTTGGCCTGAGAGTGGGCTCTTTTCTTACAGTCAGAAATGAAGTGTCTAAAGAGACATATGTGCTGACAAAGGAAAAGACTTGATTGGGATGGCCCCCTGGTCAGAGAGCAGCAGGGTAAGGGAATCCAGGAGAATTGCTCTGCCACATGGCTCATGTTTCAAGTTTTATGGCAATGGCATTTGTTTCCAGATTGTCTCTGGCCAATCATCTGGCCTATATCTGGTCTGAATCAGGGTCCTTCCTGGTGGCATGTACATCTCGCAGCCAAGATGGATTCCAGAGTGCAGGATTCTGGGATGTTGGTAGGACAATATTATGGGTTGGTGTATCTTCCTTCCGTTTGGCCCCTCCCAAATTTCCTGGTTGGTTTATAGTAGCAGCACTGTGTTCCTTTTCAGGACCTTCTGCTTTGAGATAATTCATGCAAGTGGGTATCATTATCACTGACCAAGACACCATTTCGGTCATTGGTATCCTAACAAAACTATTGGCTAGGACCATGATCTCATCTGAAGACTCAACTCAGCGGGGAGTAGGGAGGACATCTCTTCCATTATATTTCTTGAGTCTGTAGCTGGTTATAATGTTACTGAATTAGCACATGTGGACCCTGCTCAGGCCCTAGCCAGGCTCAAGCTCTCTGCCTCACTGGTAGAGCATTCTTTTTCTGTTTGGAATTAAGTAACAAAATAAAACACACACACACACACACACACACACACACACAGCTGAGGTTGACACAGCCCAAACTTTAGTCAGTGGTCAAAGAATGGAGAAGAAGGAATGAATCACAGACTAACTTCGGGTCCATATGGTGAGAGGGATTTAATCTTAAAGACAAAGGGCGAGGCAGTGAGGTTCAGGATGGGGAGGCATATGCACTGGGAAATGGAGGGCTTTCCAGCAGAGTCACGCGTCACTCCCTTTTCACCCTTTTTTGCTCTTAATGTCTGATCATGGCCACTGGTAGGTGTGTCATTTTGAGGTAAGAGATGGATAGGTTCCAGGTTGGACATTTACAATCATTCAGCCTCCTCTTTGCATTTCCTGAGGCAAGAGGTAGGTGGGCTTCAGTTAGGGAATTTACAACCAGCCCCCCATTCGCTCTTGGAGATGGAAGTGACAATGGAAACAGGGTAAATTACTAGTCATTGTCTCTTATAAACACCTCAAGGGAATAATGCCAAGGACAAGGCAAAAACCCTTCTGAGTAAAAGATAAGGGAGACACTGCACATGTGAAGAAAAGCTCCTTTAAGTCAAAAGTCAAAGGATAATTCCAGGCCATAATGAGCTTGCTCCTCAAGAAGCCTTCATTCTGAGACCCCCTCTTGTTAGAGGGGTTTGTGTGTACCCTAGGGCAGTGTCCCAGGGTAGGTCAGGTGTGGAGAAATGATACCAGATGGCTGACCTGAAATAAGGCAAAAACCCCCAAAGAACTGCCTTATATAATGACTTAGCTGCCTCTTTATTGCTCTCCTCCTCACTAGGCGGGATACCTACATCCTTTCTCTCTGGGTGTGCATCTCTGCCTTGCTTCTATCTCAAACAGTTTCTCTGTGTGTTCTCCTACTTGCTTTGTGCTATGTCAATAATAAAAAACTTTGTACCTGGATTTACAGTTTCCATCTCTATGATAAATGCATTTTTCACTGGGGACAAAGATCCAGGAAAAATTAGATTCTAGCCTCTAGCCTTTGCTGATTGGGTGGCTAAGATTTCTAGTTTTCATCCAGGCTGCTCAGGCTCAGTTCCTGGGCAGGGAATTAAGATCTGGCTTCATGTCACTGTTTTTTGCTCCCTCACTGAGATCAATCTAATAAGCTAATATGTAGTAAAAACCATGTATAATTACACTCAAGGTCTGCTGAAGGTCAGATTTGTTGTCATCTTGGCCCCAGATGGGTCCATCAGGGGTTTTGTTTGTTTGTTTATAACTTCCTTTCATGTTTCTGGACCCTTTAACTTAAAGATTTATGTTAACTTCTGCTAAAGGTGGGAATTGAAGGATTTTCAGCAAAAACTTGGAGCAACTCTGGCAATACAATCATGGCCATAGACTTCCTCCAAAAGCTGTTTATTGAAAGAAGACAAAGGGCATAAATAGCAGAAAATATGAGTAAGGTTGGTAATCGCAAAACAGAGTCAACCTAAACTCTCCTCCCTGGGAGAACTGAAAATATGGCAAACCTCTTTAAACTTACATTGATATATTACAAGAGGTATAGGCTAAAAATACCTGCAGAGGATTTCTAGAGAGATTGACCTAAGTAACTGTAGAGTTCCAAATTTTTGTTTACACTCCAAAATGTAGCAGAATATAAGACCAGCTGAGAAAACCTGACCTGTAGAGACCTGGCAGTAGTATGTAAAGTAGGCACCAAGTAGCCAGCATGTGTTATGAAGGCCAAGTGGGAACAAAGGTGTCTTCACAGATGCCAGTGCTGATGATGGTGACAAAGACTCAGTGGCAATATTCATACTTTGGAGCTCCTTAAGTCCCATAAGACACTGAAACAACTTCAAAGAGAAGAACGAGTCCTGAAATGATTGAGATAACCCCAAATTGATTGAGATTAAGTTTTTAGGTGGATGGAGGGCAAGCATGCTCAGTCATGTCCAACTCTTTGCTACCCCATGGACTGTAGCCTGCCAGGCTCCTCTGTCCATGGAATTTCCAAGGCAAGAATACTGGAATGGGTTGGCCATTTCCTCCTCCAGAGAATGTTCCCAACCCAGGGATTGAACCCACATCTCTTGCATCTCTAGTATTTGGTTAAGTGGTGGCTTGAAATAGGAAATAACATAAGTCACATTTCATACATACTTGAGCATGCAGTCTGAGATTTTCATTATTGGAGGAATGAAACATGATGCTCCTTACATAACCCAAAGCAATAAGTGAATTGATCCAAAAGTTTTAGAGTCAGGATATTTTAAGGTGGGATTCAAGCATGGGGAATGAGGCTATTTTCTTCCATTATCTTTACTTTAAATCCTGGAAAGCTATGGTTTTAATCAAGAAATTCATTTCAGGTTGGAACTTGTGAAGAGTCTACTTTCTCCAAACTTATAAGCCTGATATTGAGGTTCTAAATATATCTTACTGAGGTCTGGTAAATTGGATCTGTTTTCAAGGGCTTAGCTTCCCTTTCATGGAATTGGAAACAACAACAACAACAACAAAAACACTTTTAAAGTATGTAGTTTTTTTTGGGGGAAAGAGAAAGCTCAGTTTAGAAAAAAAGGGAAAGTTTCAGGACAAGACCAGAGAAGAAAGTCTCTTTCCAAGATCTTGTTTTCCAGACTCTGTAAAAGGAAATAAGCCATAAAAGTCCCTTTAACTTTTTTTTTTTTTCTCTGAAACATATGCAAATATTTTGGGAGAAATAGTTATCTACCTCTGTGATGTCACAATCCAAATGGTATAATTCTACCAGCATTATGGAGGATCAAGTTCAGAAAAAAAATATCCCCTATGATTAAAGAAAAATACCTATTTGGGGCACAGTGCACATTCCTCACAAAGATTCCACTTTAGCTGCAAAAAGACAATCACCAGCCAGTCTTGTGAAAGAGACTGAGTGCCTGGATAGATCCTTTCCAATAAATAAGCTAGCCTCTAGGGTAAGTGTAGAGGGTTAAAAGCTTTGCTTTCAATCACTGTGGCTTAATCCCAGATTGCCTCTATTTAAATCTGCCTTTGTAATTGAAATGTGGCTTTAAAATAATAGCGGGGATTTATTCAAAAGTGTTTCAAAAAGCCAAAATGCCCTCGTGACCTAGTCAGCAAAATATGGTCTAGAACACTAAGCCTGGGATTGAAGCAAAGAAAGACTGAAATCAGAGATGAGTCCAAGATAAGAAGATGGAAGCTTTTTTGTGTATGCCAAGAGCTCTGGATTCTTCAATAGCTTCCATTGAAAGTATAAAAAAATATGAGCTTTGAGCTCAGTGGTGATATTATCCAAACCTGTACTTGGTACCAGCTTTGATTCTTTGCTTTAGTTTAATGTTAATGCATAATTTAAGAATAAAATTGTAGCCTCAATAAGGTAGAATCTGCCCCCACTGCTTGTTGAAATCACATTTCATACAGATTTGTATGCTACCTACACTTCTTTTCAGCTGCACTACTTTTCTGTTTGCTTTACCTGAGTATTTATTAATTTAAGGTCATTTATGACAATTCATAAACTTTGATGAATAAGTGAGACACATTAGGTCTATTCCTGAATCTCACTGTGGATAATAAAATAAATGTTTAAATTATAAGTATGGTCTCACTGTAATTAACTCAAAGTAGTAAATACAGGAGCTATTTTCTTTCAGTCTGCTCTAGCAATGATGTCAAATGCTCCTATCAAACATTTTATCTTAGAAAGAGGAACATGACAGTGCTATTAAAATAAGTTTCTGTTATTAATTGGAGACTCATTTTACCTATATCACTTCCCCTGTGTTTTATTCATGTTTTCAGGTAAAATTTCAGCTTCTTTTCCACATTTTAACCACTCTTATCAAAACTCAATAGGGATGAAAACTAGAGTTTTTGATTATTCCCCTGTGGCAACCTCTGGATGATTCCTTTTTATACAGTAGCATATTCAACCTTCTCGTTGAATCTGTACTCTTCCTTCATATGTAGTGTTCTACTCAGCTGCATATTACTTACCCAATCACACTCCAAGAGTTAATAGAGCCTGGAATCATACTTTCTTGTCAGTAACTGGAAATAATTCAATCATTTTCCTCCTGCATCACACTCACCTAAATTCACCACTTATTTACCCAAGTATTCCCACCAAGATTGTTCTCTGGCATCATGTAGGTCATCAATAAATTGATTCTTCCATTTTCTTTCTATTAATATTAATAGTTCAGTGATCCTCAACTGGAAGCAATTTTTTCCCCAAGAGACATGGCAATGTCTGGACACATTTCGGTTGCCACCACTGGTGATGTAACACAGCTATCTAGTAGTAGGAAAGGCCAGGGTGCTCCTAAGGATCCTACATAGAACAGCTCTCACAACAAAGAATGGGACAGTCTCCTGTCAGCAGCACCAGCTGAAAAACCCTGCCTTAGTTCATTACTGTCTTCATTTTCCTCCTCTTCCATTTTAAACTCAATGGTTCAGCATATGCTCACTCTTTTGCAAGTATCCTAAATTCTTTAACACGTATCACCTTCCATCACCTCTCTTTGAAAAACTCCCAATCCTGTGTTTGGCTGCTGACAGAGAAGGCCAGAAGAAATCCTATGGGTTGAACAAAACTAAGCTTATTTAGATTACTGAAGTAAGAAGAATACCATTTTCATAGGGTATCAATAATAATTCAGAAGAGAGAAGTCAGGAAAGAATGAATGTTTATGGGATTGTATGCTTGCACTAGGTGATTGTCAGGCAAATATTAAAGCATGGGGAAATAATTGGGAATGGGAGAATCTTTGACATGGTAGCTTTGGATTGTCTGACACAGTGTGGGAAGATCTTGAAGTAATTATTGATAAGCATGCTGCTAGTCATGATAAATAAGCTATTTTGGTTTCTTCACAGTTCTATCTTCCAAGAGCAACTACTTCTTGAAACATGGAGGTAAGTTAGTTTTGTTTTGGGTTTTTTTATTTGTTTGGTCCCACTATTTCTTTAACACAGAATCAGGAAAACATTCTTTAAAGTGTTGATACACATAGAAAAAGAACAGTATGTTGGTTTTAGCTCTTACTTACTAGTTCATTATTGAACTGCTGGGCTTCTTGCTGCTTCAAATAAGCAGCTTAGTGTTGAGGAATAAAATCAAAGAATTGGGAAGCTTGGTATCACTATTAACATAATTGTCAATTCCAATGACCACAAAACACATATGGGCACTCTTACTCCGCTTCTCAGTAAGCTTATTTTCCTGTTGTTACGAATTCTATTTCTGGTCACTAAATACCTCTCTCTGCAGTTGAAAACCTTCAGAGACAACACAACTTCTCAGACAGGAGCACTACCATTTTCTCTCCCTCATGCCTCACACCCCATCACATGTGTCTCTCCTCCTGGTTATACTCATCTGCTTTCAATTCCTGAAACATGGCTTCCTCCATACTGCTTTAAGATCTTCAAACATACTGTTGTCTTTTTCTGGAAAAGTAGTCTCTATTTTTAATCCAACTTGAGCATTTTCATCCTCCAAGTTCAATTTAATTGCCATTTCCACAAATGAGTTTTTTCCTTAACTCAGGGCCCAATAATATCCTGTGTTAATTTGTTTTCTTTCTTTATATTTATCAAATTTTACACTTGGAATTTTCTTTGTGTGATTATGTGTTTAATATGAGGAATCATATCTGCTTTATTTAACATAGCAGACTCTATATACTATAATGTCAAATATAGTAAACATTCATTAAATATATGACATATATAACTGACTAAATGGGCTGAATAACTAAACTTGCTCAAAGATACTGAATACCTTGCCCAAAGTAGAACATGCAGCAATTAGACCTTTACAGAACTGGGAATGAACTTGACATTTATCTGACTCGCTAAGCCATGCTATCTCCTTTAAATCACCATTAGAATGAAATAATTAACTATTTGCTCTTTGTCTCCAATGTTCTCATTTGTTCTCAATTTATTTCTCCCTATACATCAATATTCATCCAAAAAAAATTTTTTTTTTTACTGGCTTTTCTGATCTGTTTGAGTCTTGAAATATTGGAATTTTTGCTTCTTCAGTCCCATATTCTTCTGGATACAGTTTGAACATATTCATCAAAGTTTTCATTCCATTTTTTAAAAATTCATCTTTTTAGTTACCAAGTCTTTTTAAACTTTGAATTATATGAACCTTCAAAGGTCATGGCTTCTCTTAGATTTAATTGAATACTATGCTACTTATGGCAGCACTGGGTTGTGCTACTCAGATCTCCCTTCAAGAAAGTACTTATAATTCGGCTGCAAGGAAACAGTTAACTAGCAGCATTCAGCTATTAACACCTTCTGGAACTGCTTCAGCTTTCAAGCCAAGCATGCACTGTTCCTAGGCAACATTCAGCCAATAAATGAGTAGCCATTCCTCCAAAGCTGAAATCCTTGTATGCACCATGCTTGATCTTGAACCATTCTGTTGGTTGGTTAACACTGTCAGATCTGTTTGAAGCTGAGCCTCTCCAGGCCCAATCTCATTTCTTTTCTTTCCTTTCATGGATTTCAGATCTGCTTTATGATCATAAGGCTTTCTCTGCTCAATAAAATTCTTCCACTCCATCTCAGTGTCCACCTCCAGGAAGACTCAAATCACAGATGAGTACAGGATTAATCTTCTATGCTATTGGGCAACTCATTTTTATCCAATTCACTAAGTATTTATTGAGTACCTATGCACAAATGAAGTGGACCATCTTCTTTCAAGGGTTTACTGTGTGTAGAACTTGTATGCTAGTTTTGCAAATCTCTACAATAACTTATGAAGTAGGTATTAGTCTCATTTTAGAGAGAGGGAATCTGAACATTAAATAGGTTAAGTACTCAGGCAATTTCACCTAGGAAGTCAGTAGCAGAGTTATGGAGGAAACAAATCTCTATGTCAGGTCAAAATCAGGGACTCTGGCTATTATACAGAAGATCCCCACAGTAAGGTAAGATGTAAGTCACTATGAATGATACAAGGATTGCAAGATACTGTGCCCTCAAGCATTTGCAACACCTCCATTCTAAAAGGGTATGATTCTGTGAAACATAAATTGAATGTTCTTTTATTGTGGATAAGACCCAGGAAGCTGTAGGAACCTCCATGTTAAACAGAATGCCTTTTGCTATATCACCCTTACAGCTGGAGTTGGCCAAAATATATCCCAGATTTTAAATTGAATGTCAAATTTAATTTGCCTGCGGAAGCCTGAAGCTCAGAGTCTATCACAGATCAGAGCTAGACCTGACAGCTGCCTGATGAATCAGCCTGATAAAGAGGACAGGGGAATGGATGATAAATCACAGTTTAGGGCATCCTTGCCTCATATTCCCCTCATCCCCTAAACAGCTTAGCATCCCATTTGTAAGGATTTTGTCTCACTAAGCTAAACACCAAAGAAAATGTACCATTCCAGATAATGAAGAAGGCTCAGCCCACAGACTTCCAGTACTACGGTTCTTATTATCATTTCCCAGTCTTTACAAAGACTTATTTTAGAGGTTTGACTACAATCTTACCTATAAGAAGAACGCTCATTTTACTATTTAGCCTTCATTGATCTCTCTTTTTTTCTGAATCCAGAACTACTTAAAATTTGATAATGAATATTAATATTTTATTCTTCCATTCTTTTATTCAAAGCACACCAACAAGATCACCTGTTATTGCTGACCCTTAGTAGTCACAAGGGCAGATAGAGACAAAAGCCTTTGCCTTCAGAATTTGAAATCTAGTTGAGGCAGCATAAATTCAAATAACCTAAGGAAGCATGAACTATAAGAGCTTGGATTGAGATTCAACCTTGCCAGTTACTGTTAATAGATGAATGAGCTAGCCTGTCTTTCTAGCTAACATTTCTTAAACTATTAAAGACGGAAGACAATCAAAACACCTTCAGGCTCAAATGAAATAATAGATATAATGATTCTTTTGAATAGTAAATTTCTTTACAGTTGTTGTTTAGTCTCTAAGTCATCCCCAAGTCTTCTGTGATCCCAAGAAAAGTTCCCTGCCAAGTTCTTCGGTCCATGGGATTTCCCACAAGAATACTAGAATGGGTTGCCGTTTCCTTCTCCAGGGGATCTTCTTGACCCAGGAATTGAACCTGTATCTCCTGCATTGCAGGCAGATTTTTTACCCCTTGATCCACTAGAGAAACCCCTTACATTCTTAGCTGCTTATAATAATGGATTATTAATAAATTATCATAAGGCAAAAGAAAATAAGTGACATGGTAGAGATACAAGTAAAGTATCATTTGAGTATAGCTGATGGTTTGTGAAAGTAATATTTAAGTTAAGCTTATAAAGATGAGTAAGATTTTGGTTTTAGAGAATGGAAAGGTGGGCAATAAAGATTGAGAGAGTATTACAATTAACTCCAAGGCCATGTGAAAATGTGGCAAGTTTAAGTAGTAAGTAAACAGATGGGTTTGAAATATTTTATGTAGGGATAAATATCAGAAAAGACAATGGCAAGCTACTCTAGCCCAATTGCCTAGAAAATCCCATGGACGGAGGAGCCTAGTAGGCTGCAGTCCATGGGGTCACTAAAAGTCAGACGCGACTGAGTGATTTCACTTCCACTTTCCCTGCATTGGAGAAGGAAATGGCAACCCACTCTAGTGTTCTTGCCTGGAGAATCCCAGGGACGGGGGAGCCTGGTGGGCTGCTGTCTGTGGGGTCACACAGAGTCAGACACGACTGAAGTGACTTAGCAGCAGCAGCAGGGATAAATATGCTACATATTATCTTAAGACTAAAAATTAAGATTTGAAAGGTAGGATAGGGATTTCTCATAGAGAGCTTTGATCGTCCTGCTGAAAAGTGTGAACTTTGTTGTGATGAGATATTCTTGTAGTGGACCTGGCATTTAGTTAGTTCTGTGTTTGCTCAACATCCATCCCCTATGCCATGGCCTTGTTAGATTTTTAGCCATAAGAACGTTCCTGCTAACCCCAGTGGTAGTCATACAACTCAAACTAAGGTGCCTTGGCCTAGAAATGTACATTTTGGAGAGAACCCTACAGGGACTGATTATGATTGGAGCTGAGTAATTCAAACACAGAGTTCTAGATAAGTCCCAATTCTCAGATCTTTATCCCTACTCAGACGCTTGTTCTCTCTGGGGCCTAATCCTTCAGCTTTATTTTGATACATTACTGCTGATGATGATAGCCAGAGTTAGCTTCTACTGCAGGTCACCACACACCTCCCATACAGCAAGGACGAACTCTGAGGAGATTAGCATGATAGGACTGCAGTCAGAGTTTGTAGGATAAGTGATTTTTCAGGGAAAATTCATATTAGGAAACTATAATAACAACAGTGAGGATCTAGAATGATTCCAACGTGTTCACTGTAGTTTAACCGTTCAGCATATTTCCATCCAGGACTCTCCCCTGCTTAAAATCCTTCAGAAAACATATAACATACAGGGAAATCAAAATTCTTTGGCAAAGTATATAAGTTTATCAGTTCTGACTGTAGTTTTCATTCCCAGCAGTACTTCGTTATTTCTTCTCGGGTATCCTAATTTCTGGCCTCTTGGAAACTACTCACTAACACTTAGACCTTGATTTTTCTGCCTCTATGCCTTACTGAACTTCCAGAGACCTGACCATTAGATATAGTTATAAGAACATAGTTCTGGAAAAAAAAAAAAAAAAGGGTGAAGGGAGAAAGCCTATTTTGTTCTCAAGCAATAGGATATAAACATTTCACCCTAATAGTCTGCCCATTTATGTCTCTCGGAATGGCACCTGCATATTTATTAGCAATCTGGGCACCTCAGAGGAACAATGACATTATCATGTTAATGTCTTGGAAGGTAAAACAGTTGACTTTGTTCTGTTCTGAAGGTGCTGCCCTTTCTGTTTTAATGGCAGGGTTTCTCTACTGCGTCAAGCAGATTACCTCTGTAAATCTTATTAGCGATGATGGTACTGTTGAGAAGCTCTAGACTGGCTCTCCTAGGGCCCTCTCAAGCAGCTCTCAGTGTAAGCCAGTGGGATGCCACATTGGATGCCCCAGGTGTGTAGCAAGCCTCTGGGAAAATGTGGGCAAGAGGTAATTACTGGCTAGTATTTGTTGGTGGCATTTACTTAGCACCCACTCTGTGCAGAGGCTTTTGGACAGTCAGCAATTTAAGAGGAAATTTGTCTCATGATCTTGGGAATTTTGTGAACTAATTGAAGGTTTGGAATATTCATATATGAAGAGAAAGTGAATTAGGATCTATTAAGTACTATTATCTATTATCTCTTAGTACTAGTCTCCCTGAACTCTAATTAACGTTTGCCTGCCTGTCTTCTCCACTAGACTTTAAACTCCTCCCTGATTTATAGCTATAACCTGCCCCTTTGGGTATTACATATCACAGATTAAATTTAATCATGAAACATTAAAACAGGAAATTGATGTTGTTTGCTGCAAGACTTATATTTATTTTAAAGGAAGGTTAAGAGAGAAAATTGTGGAATATGATTTCAGTGTGGCCCCTCTTAGGATAATATCAACATTTTAGCTTTAAAATTTGGGGGGCAATATTTGGCCTCTGATGCTCCACTTCATAACGTAAAGGAAGAAATCTTTGTTCTCTTATCCCTTAGCCCACTGATACATTTTTGATGTATATAATTAGTAAAAGTAAACCATCTACATATTTTTCTTTCAACATTTAGAATTCTCTGTTTAAAGCACTAAAATTTTAAAATTTTAGTTTAGTTTAAAGAGACTGTATATTACTGAAAAGAACATAGAGAGTAATAGCATTTCCATGCCTGTATTTTTAACAAAAATGTAAGAAATATTTTTAAAAATAAATAACATAAACTGTATGTGTGTCCACATGTGTATGTATATACCTATGGATGTTCTTGATCTCACCACCAGTAGTTTTGAAATAATAAAAAAAAAACATAAGATCCTTCAAGTATTTAGCTATTTAAAAGTATGTAGACCACCCTACATTTAAGTGCAATAATTCAAAATATACTTATTGGCATCATCAGTATATATAGAACCAAAATGCAAAATGCTTCCTGCTCTCTAGAAACTTAATAGTAGTGAGGAAGAAATACACATAAATAAGAAATTTCAGTATCACTTACAATATGGCAAGTGCAATGTTGAAAATGTATCTAGGATACTGTAGAAACACAAAAAAGAAGTACTTCAGTTTTTTGCCCAGTATGTCTGAGTGTATGTGCTTTTGTCTAGGAAGCAGCAGGGTGCAAAGATTTTATAAATTGAATCTGAAAGAAACTAGGATTTAGTGATCTCAAAAAATGTAGGCAGAGAATCATTTCTAGCATCATGAAGACATGACCTGTGTGCAACAAACTGAAAATCCTTTTTAAAACTATTCAGTGTACCCTGTAGGACTAAGGACCACACAAAACCATTTCCTTTAAGTTTTATTAAGCATTAGGTTGGGCAAAAAGTGTTTTTGTTTTTTCAGTTTTTAAATAAAAGACACTTTTTTTTTTCATTTTCACCAAGAACTTTTCTGAACAATGTATTCACCCTTTTGTTCCATTACCTTCTGCCATTTTTCAGACAACTTCATAATTCTGTTTCTAAAACAATTTATCTTTTTGAGCAAAGAACTGTTTCAGGTGCCTTTTACTGTCTTCCAGGAAATGGACATTTTTTTCCATTAAGAGAATTTTATAAAGACTGAAATAAATGGAAATCCAAAGGAGCAATGCCTTTTGAATATGGTGGATGAATCAGAATTTCCAAGTCAAGTTACAACAGTTTTTACCAGGTCTTCAAAGAAACGTGCAGTCTTGCATTATCTTGATGGAAGATTACAGACTTACTATTGATTGCTTTCAGATGCTTTTTGTCAAATACTGCTTAAAGTTGGTCTAATTGGGAGCAGTGCTTGTTGGAATTAATAATTTCATTTTCCAGAAGGAGTTCATAATAGAGGACTCCTTTCCAGTCCCATTATGTACACAACATCATCTTTGAATTGCTGCTGGTGGTTCATTTCACTTGCCCCAAATCTCTTCCTTTCCACCTTATTGTGCGATACCCACTTTTCATCGCAATTTATTATTAAAAACAGTGTTTTCATTGTGTTTAAGTGGAGAACTGCATGTGCAAATATAATCAAGAAGGCTTTTTCACTTAATTTATGTGGAATCCAAACACCAAAGCGATTAACATAACCAAACTAGTACAAATAGTTTTTAGGTTTCAATTTTGATATTATGTCTGCTGTCTCCCACATGGTATAACATTGATTGTTCTCAATGTCTCAGTTTGATCACTATAAATTTCAATTGGTCTACCCAAATGTGGAGCATCATCCAGTGAGAAATCTCCAGTATAAAACTTTGCAAACCACTTTTGATACATTTGATCAGTTGCAGCACCTTCTGCATGTAGCTGTTGCTGTTTAGTCACTAAGTCATGTCTGACCTTTGCAACCCCATGGACTGCAGCACGCCAAGCTTTCCTATCCATCACTGTATCCTGCAGTTTGTTCAGATCCATGTCCATTGAGTCTGTGATGCCATCTGTAAGTAATAAACTCTTAAAGTGGTCCATTTTTAAGGACAACTAGCCTAGAGTAACAGCCTGCTGATGTAATAGCCATTAGGATACATGCGTGGGAAAATCCAAAGGGAAACGGGAAGATTGTTAACCCCATAGTACTCAGCCAATGAGAAACTGGGGGAGGGGCTTGTGTGCTGAGAGGATAAAACCTGCTTTGTAACAACTCTGGATGTGGCTGCCCTCTAGACACTCGATCTTGCAAGACTGTCATTAAAGTCTCACCTATAGCTGCACCTTGTGTCTCCAGTCTATTCCTTGGGTTTGCCCCAGTGGACTTTATTTGGAGCTTCAGCCTGAGCTTCAGCATCAGTTATTGCAATGAGTATTCAGGGTTGATTTCCTTTAAGACTGACTGGTTTGGTATTTTTGCCAGTCCAATGGACTCTCAAGAGTCTTCTCCAGCACCACAATTTGAACATATCAGTTCTTCAGTGCTCAGAGTTCCTTATGGTCCAACACTCACATCCGTACATGGCTACTGGAAAAACCATAGCTTTGACTATATGGACATTTGTTGGCAACATGATATTCCTACCGTTGAATACACTGTCTAGGTTTGTCATAGCTTTCCTTTCAAGGAGCAAGCATCTTTTATTTTCATAGCTACAGTCACCATCCAAAGTGATTTGGAGTCCAAATCCATCACTTGGATATCCAAATGATAAAGTCTATCACTTCTTTCACTGGTTCCCCATCTATCTGCCATGAAGTGATGGGACTGGATGCCATGGTCTTAGTTTCTTTAATGTTGAGTTTTAAGCAACATTTTTCACTCTCCTTATTCACATGCATCAAGATGTTCTTTAACTCCTCTTCACTTTCTGCCATTAGAATGATATCATCTTAATACACTGGACAGATCTTTTCTGCATTTTGTTTACATTACCTTTCCTGAGATAATAAAGCATGATATCCCCCAAATGTTCCTTTTTTCTTCCATCTTCAATATTAAAAAGGCTACACCAAAATTAAAATTTACCAATTTTGATAAGCTTTCTAAAATACATGCTGATATGACAGCAATGTCACATACAATCTAACCAGATTGTCTCAAATGAAGTTAAAGACAACTAAGGGCTACTAGAGCCATCTTACAGGGAAAAAAAAAAAAAAAAAAGGATGAAGCTTCTGGCCAATCCAACATTTGTTGCTGCTGTTGTTGTTTAGTTGCTAAATCATGTCTAACTCTTTTTGACCAGGCTCCTTTATCCATGGGATTTCCCAGGCTGGAGTAGGTTGGGAATGATACTGGAGTAGGTCGCTATTTCCTTCTCCAGCCATTGTATATTTTTCAATGATGTTAGTAGTGAACATTTACTTCGTACATATGATGTGCTAAACATAATTTTAAATCCTTTATATGTATTAAGTTAACAGATTGTATTACTCTGTTCAGGTTGTTAAAACAAAATTCCATAGACTGGGTGGCTTAAACAAGAGAAATTTATATCTCACAGTTCTGGATGCTGTAAAGTCTAAGATCAAGGTGCTGGCAAGTTGGTTTCATTCTGAAGCCTCTTTTCTTGATTTGTAGTTGGCCACCATCTTGCTATGTGTTCACATGACCTCTTCATGTGTACCTGAAGAAAAAGAAAGACTTATCTCTCTCTTTCAAGCTTCTTATAAAGTCACCAATCCTATTAGATTAGGGCCCTACTTTTATGGCCTAATTTAATCTTAATCGTGCCTTAAACACCCAAACTCCAAATGGTCAAACTGAGGGTTAGCACTTAAACATGTGAATATTGATGGAACAGATTAGTCTATGGCAGAAATTTTCACACACACGCCAGGAGGAAAAAAAAAAAAAAATCAGTGTGTATGGACAGGTACTACTACTATCCCTATTCATAGGTGAGGGAATTGAAACACAGAAATGAGTGTCACAGCTTGGCTTCCTCAAGGGCAGTCAATGAAACAGGCTTTGGGGAGAAAATTGTGAAAAGTAAAAGAAAGAAAAAGCAGATGCAAAGACAAAATACTATGGACTATTAGTACTTTGGCCACCTCATGTGAACAGTTGACTCATTGGAAAAGACTCTGATGCTGGGAGGGGTTGGGGGCAGGAGGAAAAGGGGATGACAGAGGATGAGATGGCTGGATATTCATCTCCCCAGTGAACTCCGGGAGATGGTGATGGACAGAGAGGCCTGGCGTGGTGAGATTCATGGGGTCGCAAAGAGTCGGACAAGGCTGAGTGACTGAACTGAACTGAATGGGAAGACTATTCATTAACAACAAATGTCTCAAATAAGAGGTAGAAAACTTGGTTTTATAAAACAAGATAATCACTGAAGAAGGGTGGAGGTGGGTCTTATCTCAGAATATGGAAAGCAGGGTGTTTCTTTTGAGGTTAGCCATTTCTCAACACAAAAGGGTGGGAGGATTTTGGAAAACAAAAATTTGGGGGCATTTCTTTACTGCTGCTGTTTTCTGTGATCATGGGGCACAGGTAAAGTTCATCACTGTCAGTTCTTTCTTTTGTTTGAGATAAATTAATATTAGTTAATAGCTGAACAACTGAGATACAAAAATAATCCTCTTGAATGAGGTGAAGCAGGAGCTAAGAAATAGTCTCTCAAGGACTCTTGGTGATAGTATCTTTGCAAAACCAAGTAATGACAAAAATCAGTTGTTTTAGAGTTCTAGAGATCAAGCATTTAAAAAATATATTCCTAAAATAATAAAGAAAATATTCATATAAAAGATTGTATTCAAATAAAATGACAGGAGTTGAACTCTGAGAATAATCATCTAGTGGATTCCAGGAGATTTGTGGAGGAATACTGATCATGCAGCATCAGTCATTGAGTTTTTTGATGCCCTCAGGCTAAAATGTTGATGTCCTAGGTGATATAGTTCATAGCCATGGTTACCTCTCCTATGAGGGCAGGTATGACCTGAGCAGTTTGTCTGACTTCATTAGTGATGAAGATGGCTTGCCCAAGGAGAATTTTGGTCCATGCATGGTCAGCTGGGAAGGAGACTTCTTCAAAGTTCTTGGCCTTTTGGCTAAGATCAAGTGGTGGCTCAAACGGAAAGCATCTGTCTACAATGTAGAGACCTGGGTTTGATCCCTGGGTCGGGAAGTTCCTTGGAGAAGGAAACGGCAACCCACTCCAGTACTCTTGCCTGGAAAATCCCATGGACGGAGGAGCCTGGTGTCCATGGGGTTGCAAAGAGTTGGACACGACTTCACATGGAGTTTTAGCTCACAGGCTTCTTTAGATGGGGGGAATGAGACCAGTTGCAAGGCAACCCACAGTCCAAACAGAGTTCTAGGTTATTGGGCTATAGCTTTGTTGATGCCAAGTTAGACGGGAAGGTGAATAATTGGAAAAACAAATTCAGAGAAATGGTAACCAGATACTGAAGAATGCTGGAATAATTGAAAATTTGGAAAGGACTGACAATTTGAGCAAAGTAACAGCATTTATCAGGTAGGTACCAAAATTATGGGGTTTTATTTTGACGGGGAAGTAGAGAAAGCCAATTAAATCTCTACTAGACAGAGTTTGCATATTATCAGCTATCCACAATTTGCAGAATCTCAAAACAGCTCAATGACATTGACTCATGCTAGATTTTGATAACCTGGAAGAATATTCTATAGACACAGGATGGATGCTGAGGGAGCCACCTGTTGCCTGTGGAAGAGGATTCTGCAGCTGTACGGTCACAGGAGAGATGACAGGGTGAGGAGTGCCAACTATTAAAGGGAAGGCATGGGGCACAACTGCAGGCTCTGAAGGTTCAGAGGAGTTCATAGAGGTAAAGTCTTCAAGGGCTCGCATCAGATGATTCAGATTTTCCTAACAATGGACCTGACCTTGGCATAATGACCTGCTTTTGTTGAGTGTTTAACCATCTTTAAAGGCCAGTTACTCTGACTATTAAGTCCTAAACTTAGTCTTTAACTTTCTCTGCCCTCTGGCTGGAAGAAGTGAGAACTACTTTGTTTGGAAGAAAAGAGGTCCTCTGGCTTTTATTTGTGTCTTTCAATTGCCTATGACTTGTCCTTAAGTCTTTATTATCTTGCTGTGGGCAGAGATTCTTAAAGAGTGTTTGCAGACCAGCAGAATTAACATCACTTGGGAACTTGCTAGAAATGCAATTTCTTGAACTCCAACCAAGACCAACCAAATCACAAACTCTAGTTCCAGGAAAAAGCAGTGAGCTTTAACAAGCCCTGTTAGTGATCCTGACACATACTAGAGTTTGAGAACTACTGCACAACTGCATTAAAGATGCTTTGCAATAATACCTTGCTAATCCTATTACCCTTATTCCAAATATTTTCTCCAAATATCTTAATTGTATAATATATCTGCTAGTGCATTTCCATCCTTTATTATTATTGTCAATCAGTCTATAAATCATATCCAACTCTGAAATCCCATTAACTGAAGCAAATGAGGCTTCCCTGTCCTTCACTATCTTCTGGAATTTGCCCAAATTCATGTCCATTGAGTCGGTGATTCTATCCAACCTTTTCATCCTCTGTTATCCACTTCTCCTGCTCTCAATCTTTCCCAGCATTGGGGTCTTTTCCAATGAGTCAGTTTTACCCTTCAGGTCGCCAAAGTACTGGAGCTTCAGCTTCAGCAGCAGTCCTTCAAATGAATATTCAGTGTTGATATCCTTTAAAATTGACCGGTTTAATTTTGTTGTACAAGGGATTCTCAGGAGTCTTCTCCAGCACCACAGTTTGAAAACATCAATTATTTGGTGTTCAGCCTTCTTTATGGTCCAACTCTCACATCTACATACATGACCACTGGAAAAACAATGGCTTTGACTAGATGGACCTTTGATGGCTAAGTGACATCCCTGTGTTTTAATACATTATCTAGGTTTGTCATAGCTTTTCTTCCAAAGAGCAAGTTTGTTGTTGTTGTTGTTGTTGTTGTTGTTGTTATTTTAATTTCATGGCTACAGTCACCATCCACAGTGATTTTGGAGCCCAAGAAAATAAAATCTGTCACTGTTTCCATTTTTTCCTCATCTATTTGCCATGAACTGTTGGGACCAGATGCTATGATCTTAGTGTTTTTGTATGCTGAGCTTTAAACCAACTTTTTCATTCTCCTCTTTCACACTCATCAAGAAGCTCTTTAGTTCCTCTTCAGTTTCTTCCATTAGGGAGGGATCATCTGCATATCTGAGGCTGTTGATATTTCTCCTGGCAATCTTGATTCCAGATGGTGATTCATCCAGTCTCGCATTTCCACGATGTACTCTACATAGAAGTTAAATAAGCAGGGTGACAATATACAGCCTTGACATACTCCTTTCCCAATTTTGAACCAGTCCTTTGTTCCATGTCTGGTTCTAACACTTGCTTCTTGATCTACATACAGGTTTCTCAGGAGACAGAGATGGTGTGGTATTCCCATCTTTTAAAGAATTTTCCACAGTCTGTTGTGTTCCACACAGTCAAAGGCTTTACCACAGTCAATGAAGCAGAAGTAGATGTTTTTATGAAATTCACTCTCTTTTTCTATGATCCACCAGATGCTGACAATTTGATCTCTCGTTCCTCTGCCTTTTCTAAATCCAGCTTATACATCTGGAAGTTGTCAGCTGAGGTACTACTAAAGCCTAGTTTGAAGGATTTTGAGAATTACCTTGCTAACATGTGAAATGAGCACAACTGGATCATAGTTTGAACATTCTTTGGCATTGTCTTTCTTTGGGATTGGAATGAAAATTGGAATGAAAAAGTTACCAGTCCTGAGACCACTGCTGAGTTTTCCAAATTTGCTGACATATTGAATGCAGCACTTTCACAGCCTCATCTTTTAGGATTTGATATAGCTCAGCTGGAATTCCATCACCTCCACTAACTTTGTTCATTGTAATGCTTCCTAAGGCCCACTGACTTCACACTCCAGGATGTCTGGCTCTAGGTGAATGACTGTACCATACTGGTTATCTGGGTCCTTAAGACCTTTTTGATTAGTTCTGTGTATTCTTGCCACCTCTTTTTAATCTCTTCTGCTTTTGTTAGGTCCTTGCCATTTCTGTCCTTTATTGAGCCCATCTTTGCATGAAATTTTCCCTTCGTATCTACAATTTTCTTGAAGAGGTCTCTAGTCATTCCCATTCTACTGTTTTCCTGTATTTATTTGCACTCCATCCTCTTCCTAGTTCACCATTGCTGAATATTTTAGTAGATCACTGCCTTGAGCCAGAGACCTCTGTTTACATCGATCACCTGTTGATCCATAGAGGCAGGAAAAAGCCTCATCATTAGCCAGGTGCTAGCAATCAAGCTTCCAAAGCTCCATTATCATATTGCTTTCTCAGACCACTTCTAATACTGTCCCAGATCTGGTTCTCCAGAAGCAGATCTTGAGAGAGAGTTTGGAGTGTCAATAACTTGTTAGAGATAAACACTAATAAAGAGAATACAAAGGACGCAGGAGTGAAAAGAAAAATAATTTGACTTATGATGTAGGGCAGAGAATTCTTAAGCTAACAATGCCCATCAGAGTGTCCCATGTTGGGCAAGAATGGCCAGAGCCCTTTAAAACCCTTCCCTACCCAGTCACCAGGTCCAAGCTGAACCAGAAAAGGCAAAATGGACCCCACAGCTTGTGGCTGACCCTTGAAAGAGCTGAGAGCTGAAGTTTACCTTTAAACCAGATTCTCTACAACTGAGCATCTAATCCTTCCTCAAAGGGGGAGCTGGATTGAAGTCCTCCCAAACCTACTACAGTTAGTAATTTGCCTAAATTCACATTGTAAGAAATTAGTAGAACTAGGCTGTGAAGCCAGTTAGCCTGGTTCAAAGGTCCATGCTTGGATTATTTCACTATAGCACCTAAAAGCTATTGCTGATGTGCATCCATTGAATAACTTTAATGAGATGTCAAGAATATATTGAATTTTTAGATTTTATATTGGTAGGTGTCAATATCTTGAGAGTCCATTTGTTAGGTTTTATTAAATTTATTCCCCCCATATAAAAAGGCCATTGCTCTCTGCGAGATGATTCTTCAATGAGATAAACCCAGGATGGTCACAGTTTCTCTCTGGAAGGACTATCTCTGGAGTAGGAAAGGCGCTCACTCTATTGCTCTGCATTGCTCTGCATTTCACGTTTTCTTATGATTCTCTCCTTTGACTGAGAACATTTTTCTTTTTTGAACTATACCTCAGACGTTCTGGATTTCACCTTAGTAAAGAAGTATAGTTTCTTAAGATGCTTCATGAATATGACCATTTGAAAAGAGAGATGAGAAGAAGGACAATTATTGATTTCTTCATAACAACAGAGCCAGAAGTATTTTCCTTTTAAGGATCCCTTTAAGGAGGGTTTATGCTATAGGTAAAATATTAGAGATATTTTAACAAAAACAGTAATTCAGCCACTATATTTATTGTTAGTCTAAATTCTTATTCTTACCCAAAGTAAATGCATAAAATATTTATTGAATGAATTAATTAATCAATATTATCATCCTGTGCATCTTGTACTTTGGGTTATCTTTCCAGTCATAAAAATAATTGTCCTAGAGGATGTGATAAACATATACTTTCATGGAGCAGTGGCTGCATGGCACTGGAGTGACTGTGAGGAGATACCCCTTGTCCAAGGGCAGAGAAGCCTCAGCAAAACATCTTCTGCTTTATTGACAATGCCAAAACCTTTGCCTGTGTGGATCACAAAAAAACTGTGGAAAATACTTAAAGAGATGGAAATACTAGACCACCTGTCCTGCCTCTTAACAAACTGTATGCAGGTCAGGAAGCAACAGTTAGAATTGGACATGGAATAACAGACTGGTTCCAAATAGGAAAAGGAATACGTCAAGGCTGTATATTGTCACCCTGCTTATTTAACTTATATGAAGAATATATCATGAGAAACGCTGGGCTGGAGGTTGCACAACTTGGAATCAAGATTGCCGGGAGAAATATCAATAACCTCAGATATGCAGATGACACAACCCATATGACAGAAAGTGAAGAGGAACTAAATAGCCTCTTGATGAAAGTGAAAGAGGAGAGTGAAAAAGCTGGCTTAAATCTCAGCATTCAGAAAATGAAGGTCATGGCATCTGGTCCCATCACTTCATGGGAAATAGATGGGAAAACAGTGTCAGACTTTATTTTTTTGGGTTCCAAAATCACTGCAGATGGTGATTGCAGCCATGAAATTAAAAGACGCTTACTCCTTGGAAGGAAAGTTGTGATCAACGTAGACAGCATTTTTAATAGCAGATATATTACTTTGCCAACAAAAGTCCATCTATTCAAGGCTATGGTTTTTCCAGCAGTCATGCATGCATGTGACAGTTGGAATATAAAAAAGCTGAGTGCCGAAGAATATATGCTTTTGTACTGTGGTGTTGGAGGAAACTCTTGAGATTCAAGAGTTTCAGAAAGGACTGATGCTGAAGCTGAAACTCCAATACTTTGGCCACCTGATGCGAAGAACTGACTCATTAGAAAAGACCCTGATGCTCAGAAAGATTGAAGGGGGGAGGAGAAGGACACAAGAGAGGATGAAATGATATGGCATTACCAACTCAATGGACATGAGTTTAAGTAAACTCCAGTAATTGATGATGAACAAGGAGGCCTGATTTGCTGCAGTCCATGGGGTCACAAAGAGTCGGACCCAAGTGAGTGACTAAACTGAACTGAAGAGTATGTGAACATTCTTACCAGTAAATCATAGTGGCATGAAACAGAAGCCAAAAAATTCTTATTTTCTTAGGTTGCAAGTCCCCTTAAACTTTCTTCCATATTCATTTATTCTGACTGTGATTTTTTCAATTATACCAAATTTAAGAGGAAAGCATTAAAAAAAAAAGCATACAAGTAAACTGTGTAGCTGCTTTTGTTCAGTTGTGCCTTGGTTTACTGTTATAAACTGTTTCTGAGCTGAGTTCCAGCAGGAAGCAGATAGCACATTTAAATCAGGGGGATTTAATAAAAAGAAAAATTTTAAACATGTAGGGAAAGTTTTGGGGGCCCTCTAGGAATGGTGCCTTACTTGGTTTAGTAGCAATTCAGTTCCCTATAATCCTAGAATAGAAGCTGTGAACAGATGGTGTGGGCTCCAGGACCCACAGAGGGGGCTTGTGCAAAGGGGTGTCTCTAGACCTGAGACTTTTTGTTAAGTGACTCAGCCAACCCATGGCAAACAGTTCTTTTCTGTGTGATTTTAAAAACACACTGTCCTAATGCCTTGAATGAATCATGAAATTCCTAGCTGTAATAGCTTGGTAATGATACTAATAGTAAAATCAAGAAGACTTTGCAAGTAAAAACTTATCAGTGATTATTATAAGTTAATAAGTTAGCTTTGTAAATTCAGACATTGACAAATATTTTATATAAAGAGCCAAATAATAAATACTTTTGGCTTGACAAGCCATATAGTCTCTGTCACAGTTATTCAACTCTGCCACTGTAGCCTCCAAACAGCCATAAATAAATGGACATGACTGTGTCGGAATAAAATTCTATTCACAGACATAGAGGCCTGACTGGATCTGGAATTTATTGATCAAAGGAAAGAGCAATTATTTTGAACAGACAGATGTGGGTCTCAGTCCCAGTTTCTATACTCTTAGTGGACTTGAACAAATGGCTTATGATCTGATCAAATTCTCTACCTCATAGAGTCAATGAAAAATATAAGTAAAGTGATCTGGTGAAGAATAAGTGTTCGTTGCTCCGTTGTGTCAGGCTTTTTGCTACCCATGGACTGTAGCCCACTAGGCTCCTCTATTCATGGGGTTCTCCAGGAAAGAATAATGGCTTAGGTAGCCATTCCCTTCTCCAGAGGATCTTCTTGACTTGAGGATCAAACTCAGATCTCTTGCACTGCAGGTAGATTCTTTACTATTTGAGCCACCAGGGAAGCACAAGGTGAAGTGGTATAAACAAGCAACTCACTAAATGGTATTTTCCTCCCTTTCTACATGTTACTAAAGAAAACACTGAAACTGAATAAGTGGATTTGGCTTATGTATATTGAACTGCTTTCAAAATAGGTCAAAAGGTCTCTAGGGGAAAGTTGGAGAATATATTGTCTAAATAAATTTCATGGAGAAAGATACCACATAAAAGTGCCAGAGTTTTAATTTTTAAAATGAGCAGCTTAATATCTTGAGCAGAGTTTAGTGGCTTTAAAGAACAAGCTGCATTATTATTGCCAGCAGGGGACTAGCTAATTGGAAGTCCATCATCCACAATAGAAAACACAGTAGGAACCCAGTCAGCTCATGGTGAGCAAGAAAAGATCACGGATAGGGGTGGGGAAGATAAGAAAATGTTTGTCCAGAGCGAGAGAGGAGACAATAAAAAGACACAGCTCCAAAGGAGCTTTCAGCATCAAACCTTGGAAGATAAATCTGAGTTTCCCAAAGGTATGTAGTGATTTACTCACAACCCTTCACCTCCATCTCCTCTCTGCCAATAGTCATAAGGTTTCAGCAAACTCAAAATAAATTTTCATCAAAAAAAAAAGAAAGAAAGAAAGGAAGGAAGTGGCAGACACCTTTGATCTCATGCTGGCCAGTGCATTTCTCTCCAAATCAGGCATTATACCTTCCAGGAATTTCCTCATTGCCCGAGGCAGGATAAATCTGCTCTCCTACACATTCTTCAGCACACTGCTTTATCCCTATGGCAGGAAAGTATGCTAAGTCACTTCAGTCGTGTCCGACTCTGTGTGACCCCAGAGACGGCAGCCCACCAGGCTCCCCCATTCCTGGGATTCTTCAGGCAAGAACACTGGAGTGAGTGGGTTGCCATTTCCTTCTCCAATGCACGAAAGCGAAAAGTGAAAGTGAAGTCACTCAGTCATGTCTAACTTAGCGATGCCATGGACTGCAGCCTACCAGGCTCCTCCATCCATGGGATTTTCCAGGCAAGAGTACTGGAGTGGGTGCCATGGCCTTCTTACTTCTCTGTCTGTTCCATTTGTCCACAAGCTGCTAAAAACTGAGACTCTTTGTACCATCATTTACAACTAAAGTCACAAGACCTAGTTTAAAATTATTAAAGTTTGGGAAATATTTGTTGAATGAAGACTAAATAGGTGAATCTTTTAAGATATGTCTACCTTCCTTCAGTAATAAACAAATTGTGACCTTTCCAAATGTAATCTCTAATTTCCAGTTTCTGGATATGTGAAATACTTCACTTTCTTGTTGAGGTCTGAATTATACAATACGTGCAAGAACTTACCACATCACAGAATCAGGCAGTTTGAGTTTATTCCATGAATATTAGTCATTTCCTCCATTTTGTGTCAGTATGCTACTAACATCAATTATTTTTTAATGACACATTTGCCTGCAGTTGTATTTGCTTTTGCCATCTTCTTCTTAAATTTTTTACAACAGAATGAAGAAAGCTAACTTTAAATAAGACTGAACAATCTTTTTTTTTTTCCAGTTCACATCAATGTTTTATGCATTCTAAACCAGGTTAAAATTAACTTTGCTTCACTTGAAATTACACTCAAAAGCAATTTAGGCCTTTGAGACGCATTGTTTTTTAAACCAGTAAACACTAAACCTTATTGCTGTTAATTAATGTCACAGTAATGTGTATACATTGGACATGAGGTAACTCCTCTCTGCTGCTTGCTGCTCCAGTGCCATGCAGCCATGGCTTGCCAATCCAACATCAAGGTCAGGACCAGAGGCCATGAGGAAATACCCCACATCCAAGGTCAGGAGCAGCGGCTGTGCTTTGCTGGAGCAGCTGTGAAGAGATACCCCACATCCAAGGTAAGAGAAACCCCAGTAAGATGGTAGGCATTGAGAGAGGGTATCAGAGGGGAGACAGACTGAAACCACAAACACAGAAAGGTAGCCAATCTGATTACATGGACTACAGCCTTGTCTAACTCAATGAACTTAAGCCATGCCATGTAGGGCCACCCAAGACAGATGGGTCATGGTGGAGAGTTCTGACAAAATGTGGTCCACTGGAGAAGGGAATGGCAAACCACTTCAGTATTCTTGCCTTGAGAACCCCATGAACAATATAAAAAGGCAAAAAGATAGAACACTGAAAGATACTCCCTAGGTCAGTAGGTGCCCAATATGCTACTGAAGATCAGTGGAGAAATAACTCTAGAAAGGATGAAGGGATGGAGCCAAAGCAAAAACAAAACACAGCCTTGGATGTGACTAGTGATAGAAGCAAGATCTGATGCTATAAAGAGCAATATTGCATAGGAACCTGGAATGTCAGGTCCATGAATCAAGGAAAATTGGATGTGGTCAAACAGGAGATGGCAAGACTAAGTGTTGACATTCTAGGAATCAGTGAACTAAGATGGACTGGAATGGGTAAATTTAACTCAGATGACCATTATATCTACTATTGTGGGCAGGAATCACTTAGAAGAAATGGAGTAGCCATCATGGT
This sequence comes from Ovis canadensis, assembly GCF_042477335.2. Classification (NCBI taxonomy): domain Eukaryota; kingdom Metazoa; phylum Chordata; class Mammalia; order Artiodactyla; family Bovidae; genus Ovis; species Ovis canadensis. Next base: position 12,835,792 of record NC_091255.1, read on the forward strand.
CAACAAAAGAGTCCGAAATGCAGTACTTGGAGGCAATCTCAAAAATGACACAATTATCTCTGTTCATTTCCAAGGCAAACCACTTAATATCATGGTAATCCAAGTCTCTCCCTGACCACTAATACTGAAGAAGCTGAAGTTGAATGATTCTATGAAGATCTGCAAGACCTTTTAGAACTAACACCCATAAAAGATGTCCTTTTCATTATAGCAGACTGGTATGCAAAAGTTGGAAATCAAGAAACACCTGGAGTAACAGGCATATTTGGCCTTGGAGTACAGAATGAAGCAGGGCAAAGACTAATAGAGTTTTGTGAAGAGAACGCACTGGTCATAGCAAACACCCTCTTCAAACAACACAAGAGAAGACTCTACACATGGACATCACCAGATGGCCAACACTGTATCAGATTGTTTATATTATTTGCAGCCAAAGATGGAGAAGCTCTATACAGTCAACAAAAACAAGACCAGGAGCTGACGGTGGCTCAGATCATGAACTGTTACTGCCAAATTCAGACTTAAATTGGAGAAAGTAGGGAAAACCCCTAGAGCATTCATGTATGATCTAAATCAAATCCTTTGGTTATACAGCGGATGTGAGAAATAGATTTAAGGGACTAGATCTGATAGACAGAGTGCCTGATGAACTATGGATGGAGGTTCATGAAATTGTATAGGAGACAGTGATCAAGACCATCCCCAAGAAAAAGAAATGCAAAAAAGCAAAATGGCTATCTCTGGAGGCCTTACAAATAGCTGTGAAAAGAAGAGAAGAGAAAAGCAAAGGAGAAAAGGAAAGATATATCCATTTGACTATAGAGTTTCAAAGAATAGCAAGGAGAGATAAGAAAGACTTCCTCAATGATTAGTGCAAAGAAGTAGAGGAAAACAATAGAATGGGAAAGACTAGAGCTTTCTTCAAGAAAATTAGAGATACCAAGGGAGCATTTCATGCAAAGATGGGCTCGATAAAGGACAGGAATGGTAGGGACCTAATAGAAGCAGAAGATATTAAGACGAGGTGTCAAGAATTCACAGAAGAACTGTACAAAAAAGACCTTCATGACCCAGATAATCACGATGGTGCGATCACTCATCTAGAGCCAGACATCCTGGAATCTGAAGTCAAATGGGCCTTAGCATCAGTATGAATAAAGCTAGTGGAGGTGATGGTATTCCAATTGAGCTATTTCAAATCCTAAAAGATGATGCTGTGAAAGTGCTGCACTCAATATGCCAGCAAATTTGGAAAACTCAGCAGTGGCCACAGGAGTCAAAAAGATCCGTTTTCATTCCAATCCTAAAGAAGGCAATGCCAAAGAATGCTCAAACTACTGCACAATTGCATTCATCTCACACGCTAACAAAGTAATGCTCAAAATCCTTAAAGCCAGGCTTCAGCAATTCATGAACTGTGAACTTACAGATATTCAAGTTGGTTTTAGAAAAGGCAGAAGAGCCAGAGACCAAACTGCCAACATCCAGTGGGTCATCGAAAAAGCAAAAGAGTTCCACAAAAACATCTATTTCTGCTTTATTGACTATGCCAACGCCTTGACTGTGTGGATCACAACAAACTGTGGAAAATTCTGAAAGAGATGGGAATACCAAACCACCTTACCTGTATCTTGAAAAATCTGTATGCAGGTCAAGAAGCCACAGTTAGAACTGGACATGGAACAACAGACTGGTTCCAAACAGGAAAAGGAATCCATCAAGGCTATATATATATATCGTCACCATGCTTATTTAACTTATATGCAAAGTACATCATGAGAAACTCTGGGCTGGATGAAGTACAAGCTATAATCAAGTTTGCTGGGAGAAATATCAGTAACCTCAGATATGCAGATGACACCACCTTTATGGCAGAAAGTGAAGAAGAACTAAAGAGCCTCTTGATGAAAGAGTCGAGTGAAAAATTTGGATTAAATCTCAACATTCAGAAAGCTAAGATCATGGCATCTGGTCCCATCATTTCATGGAAAATAGATGGGGAAACAGTGGCTGACTTTTGTGCTCCAAAATTACTGCAGATGGTGAGTGCAGCCATGAAATTAAAAGACACTTGCTCCTTGAAAGGAAAATTATGACCAACCTAGACAGCATATTAAAAAGCAGAGACATTATTTTGTCAACGAACGTCCATCTAGTCAAGGCCATGGTTTTTCCAGTGGTCATGTATGGATGTGAGAGTTAGACTATAAAGAAAGCTGAGTGTTGAAGAATTGATGCCTTTAAACTGCGGTGTTGGAGAAGACTCTTGAGAGTTCCTTGGACTGCACAGAGATCCAACCAGTCCATCCTAAAGGAGATCAGTCTTGGGCGTTCATTGGGAGGACTAATGTTGAAGCTGGAACTCCAATACTTTGGCCACCTGATGCGAAGAGCTGACTTAATTGAAAAGACCATGATGCTTGGAAAGATTGAGGGCAGGAGGAGAAGGGAACACCAGAGGATAAGATGGTTGGATGACATCACCAACTCACTGGACATGAGTTTGTGTAAACTCCAGGAGTTGGTGATGGACAGGGAGGCCTGGTGTGCTGCAGTCCATGGGGTCACAGAGTCGGACATGACTTTGTGACTGAACTGAACTGAATGTGTATACCAACTCTGTGATCCCATGGACTGGCGCCATACTGCAGTCCACAGAGTTGCAAAGAGTTGGACACAACTTAGAGACTGAACAATAAAAACAACTGTGTATACCAAGTATAGAGTTCTCATAGTATCAATAAACATTATTCCAGCTACTCACATATAGATTTACAGTAGTAGCAGAGTCAAGAGGACAATTTTCAGCAACAGTTTTTTTGGTATTCAAATGCCGATTTACCAAGATTAGTCTGTAAAATATAGGAAGTAATACTATTCAAATCATAGGGTCATTGTAAGGATTGAATTAATTAACATAGAGAAATCAATTATAGTAATGCCAGAGTAGCTATCCTGATTATGTTAAACATTGTTACTATTATTATCATGTGGATCACCATGAAGAAGTATGAGATGTTTCTGAAATGTGGATCTATAATGAAAATTGCATATTCCTGGAAAACTTTTCCATTTCAGAGTGCTTTCTTATTGAGAACTTTTACCAGGACAACTTTATTTAATCTATATCACTCTCCATATTGTATATGGAAAATAGATATACATAATGTACCATTTCTAAGGCAAACCATTCAACATCACAGTAATCCACTAAGTCTATGCCCCAACCACTAATGCTGAAGAAGATGAAGTTGAATGGTTCTATGAAGACTTACAATACGTTCTAGAACTAACACCAAATAAAGACGTCCTTTGAATCATAGGAAACTGAAATGTAAAAGTAGTAAGTCAAGAGATACATAGAGTAATAGGCAAGCTTGGCTTTGGAGTGCAAAATGAAGCAGAGCAAAAACTAACAGAGTTTTGCCAAGAGAATGCACTTGTCATTGCCAAAACCTTCTTCCAACAACACAAGAGATGACTCTATAGAGGAACATAACCAGATGGTCAATACTGAAATCAGAGGATCATATTCTTTGCAGCGAATGATAGAGAAGCATGATACAGTCAGCAAGAAAAAGACCGGAAGCTGACTGTGGCTCAGATAATGAATTTCTTCTTGCAAAATTTAGACTTAAATTGAAGAAAACAGGGAAAATCACTAGGTCATTCAGGTATGACCTAAATCAAATCCCTTATCTTTATACAGTGGAGGTGATGAATAGATTCAAGGTATTAGATCTGATAGAGAGAGTGCTTGAAGAACCATGGTTGGAGGTTCATAACGTTATATAGGAGGTGATGATCAAAACCATCTCCAAGAAAAAGAAATGCAAAAAGGCAAAATGGTTGTCTGAGGAAGCCTTACAAATAGCTGAGAAATGAAGAGAAGTGAAAGGAAAGGAGAAAAGGAGAGATACAGCCATCTGAATGCAGAGTTCCAAAGAATAGCAAGCAGGAACAAGGAAGCCTTTTGAAATGAACAATACAAAGAAATAGAGGAAAATGATAGAATGGGAAACACTAGAGATCTCTTCAAGAAAATTAGAGATAACAAGGGAATATTTTTATGCAAAGATGGACACAATAAAGGACAGAAAAGGCAAGGACCTAACAGCAGCAGAATAGATTAAAAAGAAGTGGCAAGAATACATAGAAGAACTGTACAATAAAGTTCTACATGACCCAGATAACCACGACAGTGATTACTCACCTAGAGCCATATATCCTGGACTGTGATGTCGAATGGTCCTCAAGAAACATGACTGACAATGCTAGTGATAATGGAATTCCAGTTGAGCTATTTCAAATTCTAAAAGATGATGCTGTGAAAGTGCTTCACTCAATATGCCAGCAAATTTGGAAAACTCAACAGTGGCCACAGGATTGGAAAGGTCAGTTTTCATTCCAATCCCAAAGAAAGGCAATGCCAAAGAATGTTCAAACTACCGCACAATTGCACTCATTTCTCATGTTAGCAAGGTAATGCCCCAAATCATCCAAGTTAGACTTCAACAGTACATGAACCAAGAACTTACTGGTGTACAAACTGGATTTAGAAAAGGCAGAGGAGCCAGAGATCAAATTGCCAATATCTACTGGATCATGGAAAAAGCAAGTAAATTCCAGACAAGTATCTACTTCTGCTTCACTGACTATGTTAAAGACTGACAATATGAATCACAACAAACTGTGGAAAATTCTTAAAGAAACGGGTTTACCAGACCATCTTACTTGTCTCCTGAGAAACTTGTGTGCTGATCAAGAAGCAACAGTTAGACATGGAACAATGGATTGGTTCATAATTGGGAAAGGATTATGTCAAGGCTATATATTGTCATCCTGCTTATATAACTTACATGCAGAGTACAGCATGTGAAATGCTGGGCTGTAGAGGTCGAGCTGGAATCAAGATTGCTGAGAGAAATATCAATAACCTCAGATATGAAGATGACAGCACCCTAATCGCAGAAAGCTAAGAGAAACTAAAGAGCCTCTAATAATGATGAAAGAGGAGAGTGAAAAAGCTGGCTTAAAATCTGTCATCCAAAAAACTAATATTATGTCATCTGGTCATACCAGTTCATGGCAAATATATAGGGAAAAAATGTAAACAGTGACAGACTTTATTTTCTTGGGTTCCAGTATCACTGCAGATGGTGACTGAAGCTATGAAATTTAAGAAAAAAAAAAAAAAGCCCACTTGCTCCTTGGAAGAAAAGCTATGACAATCCTAGACAACATATTAAAAAGCAGAGACATCACTTTGTGGATAAAAATCTGTGTCAAACCTGTGGTTTTTCCAGTAGTCTTGTATATGATAGCTGTGCCATAATGAAGGCTGAGCACTGAATAATTGAATCTTTTGAACTATGGGTCTAGAGTAGACTCGAGAATCCTTTGGACTGCAAGGAGATTGAATTAGTCAGTCCTAGTGGAAATCAACCCTGAATATTCATTGGAAGGGCTGATGCTGAAGCTGAAGCACCAATACTTTGGCTACCTGATGTGAAAAACTGACTCATTGGAAAAGATTCTGATGCTGGGAAAGATTGAAGGTGGGAGGAGAAGGGGACGACAGAGGATGAGATGATTGGATGGCATCTCTGACTCAATGGATATGAGTTTGAGAAAATTTGGGGAGGCATGAAGGAGAGGGAAGCCTGGTGTGCTGCAGTTCTTGGGGTCGCAAAAAGTCGGTTATGACTGAGGGACTGAACAATAATAGGAAGAGAATAGTTAAATTATTTCCCAGATCTTTTTATTGTATAATGAGTAAATGCCAGTCTATAAGCCCAAATCTGTTCCATGTTCAGTATTCATCCCTCATACGACAAAAAGGGGGATTCTAAACATGAGAAACAGGTGGAATAAAAACCTAAGTCGCGGTCTGGCTACAGTGAGATAATTCACAATCGTTTCCAGTTTTGGCTGGACATTATCTTATACATCTTATCTCTTAGAGGTCAGACTGTCTACATAAGCATCACAAACCCACTCAGCTCAACATTTCATTTGAAAGATCAAAATGTCACCATGTGTAGATCACTGAGAATTAATTTTAATATGGCTCAAAATGTGGTAGCACACCTGTGAAGCATTTATGACACTCTGGTTAGAAAGAAGTTACCAATGTCATAGCACTTAAATTTGCATTTGTTTCCATTTCTTCTTTGTCAAAAACTATAGCTTATTTATTCATTTGCTATTTTTATTTCAACATGTTACTTCTCTGGAAATATTTAAATATTGAGTGAGGAAAACTGTTAAAAAAGAGTACTATAGGCATTCATAAAGATGTGCTATGAATAAATTTCTATTAATGCATAGCTTCATTTCCTACATTTTTCTTTTAGTTTTGTGTTAATTGAGTAGCTTGTGTGATCTTCTCTGATAGGAACAGGTGATTTGCCATTAAATGAGGATGTGCTGACTGTCATGAACTTCAATAACATGCTTTAATTCATTTCATATTAATAGACCCCGTTACATCTTTCCACATTTTTTGAAGATTTCTTTTTTTTTTTTTTCCTATAAAATGTGATAAACACTGGTGTGACATTTAGGTCTGTTGTTAACTGTTAATCATATATATATTAAAGCTGTCTCTTAAAAACAGATGAATAATATGAATGCAGGGCTATTAAGCTCCAAGTATGGTGATGGGATGTTGCTAATTGACAAGCACAGACACATTCTATATTAGGAATGGAGAGGGCTTCATCCAATCTCCTGCAAAATTCGAAAGAAACTCGTGCATTTTGTTGCAATTTTCAAATTCTATTCTATAAAATAACCCACAGAGATGAAGAGCCATGTGACAAATCTTGGTTGAAAGGACCTCTTTTGTACTGTCATTGCTTTTTTGTTATTTTGCTCTTCAATTTTAATTCTTAGTTGCAACTTACTCATTTTATCCATTCAGTCAATAAGTAATCTGTATGCAACATCTTCGGATGTGGCATCAAGTTATCTCTACGTCAGTGACTCCCATATCTTTAATTTTGAACTTTCTTCCATGATCCCAGCTATACAGCACACTGAATTGCTTTCTTGGGGATTCCACCAGTACCCTGGCATTATAAACAGAACTGTTTTCTTCTGACACATCCAAATATCCTTCTCTTCTTAGTTTTTATTCCCACATTCATCTCAGATCCACCTTTGCTTCTTTTCTCTTTTCAAAACCCCTCTTAAGCTAAAACCTGTCAAGTCGATCTCAGAAATGTCATTCAAATCTGTTTGCTTCTATCTTCATTGCTAATGCTTTCCTTCAAGCCTCCCATCTCTTTGTTCTTGGACTGGGCTGGGCTGTATCATTTATTTTCACATATCCTGTCACTTCCTCTTCTAAATCATTCCTCACATTGTGTTTCTTTTTTTTTTTTAATTTAGAGAATACTTTATTAGTTTCTGTAATCAAACCCATGTAGATAAGACCTTACATATTTAATACAGTGTGTTACCCCTGTACAAATGGAAAAAATTATGTTTAATGTTTCTAGACCAATATGGCTGTTAATTTCTGTACAATGCCAACCCAACACGGTACAACTGGGATACTTTTTCCAAAGTTGACAGCACAGCTAAAGTTTCCAAAAATTCAAATTATATATATATATATATATTTATATAAAAAGACCAATAGCAGTATGTTATGCATCAATAGCAGCAACAGCTTTTCCAAGTTCTGCAGTCATCTGAACAAAATTATAGAGACATCCAGCACACTCCATGTAAAAAAAAAAAAAGTAAAAAAAAAAAAAACTCAGAAAACAGCAAAGTTCTGTTACTGTTGTGGTACCTGGCACCATTTTTTTTTAATTACATTTCTCAATCATCATCTGGAAAGAAAACATTCTAGAATAATGTCATTAAAAACAGATCTGATAAAGCATGGTCACTACTACATATCATAGAGCAGGTACAAGATATTTTACATTCACAAAGGTATGATACAGTACTGTCCTACATCTAGAATGCTAGAGAATATAATTAAAAAGGTTTTATTTGACACTTGATTCTACTTTTCCAGCAGAGGGCCCAAAGGATGGTTATGACACAGCTCTGGTACAGAAATGCACCTTCTTAGATAGGATTTCCTTTCTTTATTGGCGTAGTTCTAGGTACTGCTCTTCATGAACAACATTGTGTTTCTAAGACAAAGATCTAATACTGTCATTTTTCCCTGCCTAAATAGCCTTTCTCCTCTTCCTTGCCCAGAAAATGTCTCCTCAACCTTTTAAGACCAAAGTCAACTGTTACAATTCCTCTATATTCTTTCTTAACCTACCCAGGCAGATTTAGTTTCTCTTGTCTGAATTCTATTTGCCCTTTTAAAAGTACCTGTTATAGTGTTGTTGCTTCCTTTCCATATTGAAGTGATCAGGATAATAGAGACTTTGAGAAGTACAACAAATGACAGTATTTAGAAATTTGCAGGATCACAGTCTCAGATCCACAATATCGCTGTCCTTGCTAGGTATTGAGATTTGCACTGTTAGTCTTTGATAGGAGGAAACTTCATGAGAACACAGAATTAGTCTGTGTAAGGTGTTAAGAGCCTTTCTGCAATTGTACACCAGGAGTTGCAAGCCCCAAGCTTAAAGTGCATTGTGTTGTCTGTCTATGTGTATCTGTATGCACATGAGCACCAGACCTAAAACTTTAGAATAGATTTCTCTGGACTTAATCTCATTTTCTTGTTGAGATAGATCCCACAGAGTGTATTTCCTCAGACATTTTAACTCTTAGGTCATCGACTTCTGAAAGCTATTAATTAATTTTGGCCTTTTCCACATCTCATTTTTCTGTCCCTTGTCCCACTTTTTTCTTTACAACTAATTGAATATTGTCACCCTGCTTATTTAACTTATATGCAGAGTACATCATGAGAAATGCTAGACTGGAAGAAGCACCAGCTGGAATCAAGATTGACGGGAGAAATATCAATAATCTCAGATATGCAGACGACACCACCCTTATGGCAGAAAGTGAAGAGGAACTAAAGAGCCTCTTGATGAAAGTGAAAGAAGAGAGTGAAAAAGTTGGCTTAAACTTCAACATTCAGGAAACGAATATCATGGCATCTGGTCCCATCACATCATGGAAAATAGATGAAGAAACAGTGGAAACAGTGTCAGACTTTATTTTTTGGGGCTCCCAAATTACTGCAGATGGTGATTGCAGCCATGAAATTAAAAGACGCTTACTCCTTGGAAGGAAAGTTATGACCAACCTAGGTAGCATATTGAAAAGCAGAGACATTACTTTGCCATTAAAGGCCCATCTATTCAAGGCTATGGTTTTTCCAGCAGTCATGTATGGATGTGAAAGTTGGACTGTGAAGAAGGCTGAGCACCAAAGAATTGATGCTTTTGTACTTTGGTGTTGGAGAAGACTCTTGAGAGACCCTTGGACTACAAAGAGATCCAACCAGTCCATTCTAAAGGAGATCAGTCCTGGGTGTTCTTTGGAAGGAATGATGCTAAAGCTGAAGCTCCAGTACTTTGGCCACCTCATGCAAAGAGTTGACTCATTGGAAAAAACTCTGATGCTGGGAGGGATTGGGGGCAGGAGAAGAAGGGGATGACAGAGGATGAGATGACTGGATGGCATCACTGACTCGATGGATGTGAGTTTGAGTGAACTCCAGGATTTGGTGATGGACATGGAGGCCTGGAGTGCTGCAATTCATGGGGTTGCAAAGAGTCGGACACAACTGAGCGACTGAACTGAACTGAACTGAATATTCCACTGTGTATATGTACCACAGCTTTCTCACCCATTCGTCTGCAGATGGTCATCTAGGTTGCTTCCATGTCCTGGGGTGCTATTATCAACTGTGCTGCGATGAACACTGGGGTACACATGTCTCTTTCAATTCTGGTTTCCTCAGTGTGCATGCCCAGCAGTGGGATTACTGGGCCATATGGCAATTCTATTTCCATATTTTTAAGGAATCTCCACACTGTTCCCCATAGTGATTATGCTAGTTTGTATTGCCACCAACAGTGTAAGAATGTTCTCTTTTCTCCATACCCTCTCCAGCATTTATTGTGTGTAGACTTTTTGATCAGAGAAGGCAATGTCACCCTACTCCAGTACTCTTGCCTGGAAATTCCTATGGATGGAGGAGTCTGGTAGGCTGCAGTCCATGGGATCACTAAGAGTTGAACATGACTGAGCAACCTCACTTTCATTTTTCACTTTCACGCATTGGAGAAGGAAATGGCAACCTACTCCAGTGTTCTTGCCTGGAGAATCCCAGGGATGGGGGTAGCCTGGTGGGCTGCCGTCTATGGGGTCACACAGAGTCGGACATGACTGAAGCGACTTAGCAGCAGCAGCAGCAATAACAGCAGACTTTTTGATAGCAGCCATTCTGACCGGAGTGAGATTGTACCTCACTGTGGTTTTGATTTGCATTTCTTTGATAATGAGTGACGTTGAGCATCTTTTCATGTGTTTGTTAGTCATCTGGATGTCTTCTTCAGAGAAATGTCTGTTTAGTTCTTTGGCCCATTTTTTGATTGGGTCGTTTATTTTTTTTGGTATTGAGCTGCATGAGCTGCTTGTATATTTTTGAGATTATTTGTCAGTCCTTTCATTTGCTATTAGTTTCTCCCATTCTGAAGGCTGTCCTTTCACCTTGCTTATAGTTTCCTTTATTATGCAAAAGCTGTTAAGTTTAATTAGGTCCCATTTGTGTATTTTTGCTTTATTCCATTATTCTGGGTGTTGGGTCATAGAGGATCTTTCTCTGATTTATGTCAGAGAGCGTTTTGCCTATGCTTTCCTCTAGGAGTTTTATAGGTTCTGGTCTTATATTTACATCTTTAATTCATTTTGAGTTTATTTTTGCATATGGTGTTAGAAAGTGTTCTAGTTTCATTCTTTTATAGGTGGTTGACCAGTTTTCCCAGCACCACTTGGTAAAGAGATTGTCTTTTCTCCCTTGTATATTTTTGCCTCTTTTGTCGAAGATAAGGTGTCCATAGGTGTGTGGGTTTATCTCTGGGCTTTCTATTTTGTTCCACTGATCTATATTTCTGTCTTTGTGCCAGTACAATACTGTCTTGATGACTGTAGCTTGGCAGTATAGTCTGAAGTCAGGCAGGTTGTTTCCTCCAGTTCCATTCTTCTTTCCCATGACTCCTTTGGCTATTCAAGGTTTTTTGTATGTCCATACAAACTGTGAAATTATATGTTCTAGCTTTATAAAAAAAAATACCATTGGTAGATTGATGGGGGTTGCACTGAATCTGTATACTGCTTTGGGTAGTATACTTACTTTCACTATGTTGATTCTTCTGATTGATGAGAATGGTATATTTCTCTCAATTTGACTCCTCTTTGATTTCTTTCATCAGGGTTTTATAGTATTCTATTTATAGGTCTTTCATTCTTTCAGTTCAGTTCAGTTGCTCAGTCGTGTCCGACTCTTTGCGACCCCATGAATTGCAGCACTCCAGGCCTCCCTGTCCATCACCAACTCCCGGAGTTCACTCAAACTCACTTCCATCGAGTTGGTGATGCCATCCAGCCATCACATCCTCTGCCATCCCCTTCTCCTCCTGCCCCCAAACCCCTCCCAGCATCAGAGTCTCTTCCAATGAGTCAACTCTTCACATGAGGTGGCCAAAGTACTGGAGTTGCAGCTTTAGTATCATACCTTCCAGAGAACAACCAGGAGTGATCTCCTTCAGAATGGACTGGTTGGATCTCCTTGGAGTCCAAGGGACTCTCAAGAGTCTTTTCCAACACCACAGTTCAAAAGCATCAATTCTTCAGTGCTCAGCTTTCTTCATAGTCCAACTTTCACATCCATACATGACTACTGGAAAAACCATAGCCTTGTCTAGATGGACCTTTGTTGGCAAAGTAATGTCTCTGCTTTCAAATATGCTATCTAGGTTGGTCATAACTTTCCTTTCAAGGAGAAAGCGTCTTTTAATTTCATGGCTGCAATTACCATCTGCAGTGATTTTGGAGCCCCCAAAAATAAAGTCTGACACTGTTTCCACTGTTTCCCCATCTATTTCCCATGAAGTGATGGGACCAGATGCCATGATCTTCATTTCCTGAATGCTGAGCTTTAAGCCAACTTTTTCACTCTTCTCTTTCACTTTCATCAATAGGCTTTTTAGTTCCTCTTCACTTTCTGCCATAAGGATGGTGTCATCTGCATATCTGATGTTATTGATATTTCTCCCGGCAATCTTGATTCCAGCTTGTGCTTCTTCCAGCCCAGCGTTTCTCATGATGTACCCTGCATAGAAGTTGAATAAACAGGGTGACAATATACAGCCTTTATTTACTCCTTTTCCTGTTGTAACCAGTCTGTTGCTCCATGTTCAGTTCTAACTCTTGCTTCCTGACCTGCATATAGGTTTCTCAAGAGGCAGGTCAGGTGGTTTGGTATTCCCATCTCTTTCACAATTTTCCACAGTTTATTCTTTGAGTAGATATATTCCTAAGTGTTTTATTCTTTTCATCGCAATGGTGAATGAAATTGTTCTCTTAATTTCTCTTTCTATTTTCTCATGCAAGAAATGCAAGAGATTATGTGTATTAATTTTATATCCTGCAACTTTACTGTATTCATTGATTAGCTCTAGCAGTTTTCTAGTGGTGTCTTTAGGGTTTTCTATGTAGTGATCACATCATCTGCAAACAGTGAGAGTTTTACTTCTTTTCCAATCTGGATTCCTTTTTATTTCTTTTTCTTCTCTGACTGCTGTGGCTAAAACTTCCAAAACTATGTTGAATAGTAGTGGTGAGAGTGGGCATCCTTGCCTTGTTCCTGACTTTAGGGGAAATTGTTTCAATTTTTCACCATTTAAAATAATGTTTGCTGTGGGTTTATCTTATAGAGCTTTTATTGTGTTGAGGTATGTTCCTTCTATGCCTACTTTCTGAAGGGTTTTTTTTTTTTTTATCATAAATGGGTGTTGAATTTTGTCAAAGACTCTCTCTGCATATATTGAGATAATCAATGGTTTTTATCTTTCAATTTGTTAACGTGATGTATCACATTTATTGATTAGTGAATACTAAAAAATCCTTGCATCCCTGGAATAAAGCCCACTTGGTCATGATGTATGATCTTTTCATATGTTGTTGTATTCTGTTTGCTGGAATTTCATTGTGAATTTTTGCATCTATATTCATCAGTGATATTGGCCTGTAGTTTTCTTTTTATGTGGCATCCTTGTCTTGTTTTGCTATTAGGGTGATGGTGGCCTCATAGAATGAGTTTGGGAGTTTACATTCCTCTGCAATTTTCTGGAAGAGGTTGAGTAGGATAGATGTTAGCTCTTGTCTAAATTTTTGTAGAATTCACCTATGAAGCCATCTAGTCCTGGGCTTTTGTTTCTTGGGAGATTTTTTATTATAGTTTTGATTTCCATGCTTGTGATGAGTCTGTTAAGATTTTTTATTACACCCTGTTTCAGCTTTGGAAGGTTATACTTTTCTAAGAATTTATATATTTCTTCCAAGTTGTCCATGTTATTGGCATATAGTTGCTAATTGTAGACTCTTATGATCCTTTGTATTTCTGTTTGTCTGTTGTGATTTCTTCATTTTTATTTCTAATTTTGTTGATTTGATTCTTTTCCCTTTTTTCTTGATGAGTCTAGCTAATGGTTTGTCTATTTTATTTATCTTCTCAAAAAACTGGTTTTTAGGTTGGTTGATTTTTTGCTATAGTCTCCTTTGTTTCTTTTTCATTATTTCTGCTCTAGTTTTTTATGATTTCTTTCCTTCTACTAACCCTGGGGTTCTTCATTTCTTCTTTTTCTCGTTGCTTTAGGTGTAAACTTAGGTTATTTATTTGGTTTTTCTCGTTTTTCTTGAGGTAAGCCTATATTGCTATGAACCTTCCCCTTAGCACTGCTTTTACAGTGTCCCACAGGTTTGGGTTGTCTTGTTTTCATTTTCATTCTTTTCTATGCATATTTTGATCTCCTTTTTGATTTCTTCCATGACTTGTTGATTATACAGAAATGTGTTGTTAGCCTCCAAATGTTTGTATTTTTAATAGCTTTTTTTTCCCCTGTAGTTGATATCTTATCTTATTGCATTGTGATCAGAAAAGATGCTTGAAATGATTTCAATTTTTTTTTTTAATTTAGCAAGGCTAGATGTATGGCCCAGGATGTGACCTATGTCGGAGAAGGTTCCATGTGTACTTTAGAAAAAGATGAAATTCATTGTTTTGGGGTGAAATGTCCTACAGTTACCAATTAGTTCTAACTGGTCCATTGTATCATTTAAAGTTTATGTTTCCTTGCTAATTTTCTGTTTGGTTTATCTAGCCATAGGTGTGAGTGGGGTATTAAAGTCTCCCACTATTATTGTGTTACTGTTAATTTCACCTTTCATAATTGTTAGCATGTGCCTTACGTATTGAGGTTCTCCTATATTGGGTGCATATATATTTATACTTATTATATCTTGTTCTTGGATTGATCCTTTGATCATTATGTACTGTTCTTCTTTGTCTCTTATTGCAGTCTTTATTTCAAAGTCTATTTTACCTGATATGAGTATTGCTACTCCTACTTTCTTTCAGTCTCCATTTGCATGAAATATCTTTTTCCAGCCCTTCACTTTCAGTCTGTATGTGTCTCTTGTTTTGAGGTGGGTCTCTTGTAGATAGCATATATAGGAGTCTTGTTTTTTTATCCATTCAGCCAGTTTTTGTCTTTTGGTTGGAGCATTCAATCCATTTACATTTAAGGTAATTCTTGATAAGTATGATCCCATTGCCATTTGTTTTGTTGCTTTGGGTTTGAGTTTATAATCCTTTTCTGCGTTTCCAGTCTAGAGAAGATCCTTTAGCATTTGTTAGAGAGCTGGTTTGGTGGTGCTTAATTCTCTCAGCTTTTGCTTGTCTGTAAAGATTTTGATTTCTCCTTCATATATGAATGAGATCCTTGCTGAGTATAGTAATCTGGGTTGTAGGTTTTTCTATATCATCACTTTAAGTATGTCCTGCCGTTCCCTTCTGGCCTGAAGAGTTTCTATCGAAAGATCAGCTGTTATGCTTATGCAGATCCCCTTGTGTGTTATTTGTTGATTTTCCCTTGCTGCTTTTAATATTTGCTCTTTGTGTTTAATCTTTGTCAATTTGATTAATATGTGTCTTGGAGTGTTTTGCCTTGGGTTTATCCTGTTTGGGACTCTCTGGGTTTCTTGGAACTGAGTGGCTATTTCCTTCCACATTTTATGGAAGTTTTCAACTATTATCTCCTCAAGTATTTTCTCATGACCTTTATAATTGTCTTCTTCTTCTGGGACTCCTATGATTTGAAATTTGGGGCGTTTAACATTATCCCAGAGGTCTGAGTTTGTCCTCATTTCTTTTAATTCCTTTTCCTTTTAATTCCTTTTTCTTTTTTCCTCTGTGCTTCATTTATTTCCACCATTCTATTTTCCACCTCACTTATCCTCTCTTCTGCCTCCGTTATTCTACTATTGGTTCCCTCCAAAGTTCTTTTGATCTCAGTCATTGCATTATTCACTATGGATCTACTCTTATTAATTTCTTCTTAGTCCTTGTTAAACATTTCTTGCATCTTCTCAATCCTTGTCTCTAGTCTATTTATCTGTAACTCCATTTTGTTTTCAAGATTGTGGATCATCTTTACTGTTATTATTCTGAATTTTTTTCAGGTAGACTCCCTTTCTCCTTCTCTTTGTTTGGTTTGGTGGGAATTTATAATGTTCTCTTGCCTGATGAATACTTCTCTGCCTTTTCATTTTGTTTAGATTGCTATGTTTGGGGTACACTTTCTGTAGGCTGGAGGTTCCTGGTTCCTCTTTATTGTGTAGCCTGCTCCCTGTGTGTGGGGTTGGACTAATGGCTTATCAGGGTTTCCTTGTTAACGGAGCCTGTGTCTTTGTTTTGGTGGGTGAAGCTGGATCTCTTCACTCTATAGTGCAATGAAGTGTCCAGTAGTGAGTTTCAGGGTGTCTATGGGTTTGGCATGGCTTTGGAGAGTCTGTCTTTTAATGTTCAGGGCTGTGTTTCTACTTTGCTGGAGAATTAGTGTGGTATACCTTGCTCTGGAACGTGTTGGTTCTTAGGTGCAACTTGGTTTCAGTGTAGGCATGGAAGCTTTGGGTCAGCTCTTGTCTATTAATGTTCCCTGGAATCAGGAGTCCTCTGATGTTCTCAAGTTTTGGAGTTAAACCTCCTGCCTCTGGCTTTCAGTCTTATTCTTACAGTAGCCTCAAGACTTCTCCATTCATACAGTATACAGTACAGATGATAAAACTCCAGGGTGTTCTGCAGGGGAACAGACCAAAGCAGGCCCTGCATTTCGTGCACTTCCCAGGTCTAAGCTGCTTATGTTCTTGGGTACTCTGCAAGGGAACAGACCTGGTTAGGAGTGTGTTTTGTGCCCTCCCCAGGTCGGAGCAGCTCAGACAACCGGGTGTTTGACAAGCACATTGTTCCAGGTGGATCGTGTGCCTTAGTCACCTTCCCCATCTTGACCACTCGGTTTCATGGGGGCACTGCAAGAGCACCACCTCAGGTATGCTGTGTGTCTCCTCTGGGGAGCGGATCTCAGGCTGTGACCCTCCTGGCAGATGTCAGTCATCCAGGATCCCAGGAAGACATGGTTAGCAGCTGGAGCCTGCTCAGTTTGGTGGAGGATGCCAGTCTCTGGGGCCCAGGTTGTAGCAGCCCCTTGTCTTCCAGCTCTGGCTGCTGCCCACCTGGCTCTCTGCCTCTGGTGAGGGGGAGGGGGCTGTATGCAGCCAGTCAGCTCTCTTTTGGTGTTTGCTCAATTCTTTTTTTCTGTGAGCGGGCCAGACTGAGCCTGAGTCTTTCATGGGAAAGTTCTCTTTTTTTCCTCTCTCTGGTGATCCCACATTTGGGTTGCTATCTCAGTTTAGCTCCCTCAGATTGTCCTCAGGGCATTCAGGCCTGGTCCTTACCATAAGCACCGATTATGCAGCCCATGCCCCCCTGTCCAGCACCTGCTCGCTGGTGGTGGGCCCGAGCATCTGGGCTACTTCTCTGCTGGCAACCATTAGGTGCGTATTCTGTGTGTGTGTGTGTGTGTGTGTGTGTGTGTGTGTGTTTTCTTCTTCTACTTTTCTTCTCCTGGTTATGTTGCCCTCTGAGATTCCAAAACTCCCCATTCATGACTCCCTCCCCAGGACAGGTCTCTGTCCCTAACTCTTTTGTCTCTCTGTCTTTTATATTTTGTCCTACTTCCTTTTAAAGGTAATGGACTGCCTTTCTGGGTGCCTGGATGTCCTCTGCCAGCATTCAAAAGTTGTTTTGTGGAAGTTACTCAGCATTCAAATGATCTTTTGATGAATTTGTGGGGGAGAAAGTGGTCTCCTCGTCCTATTCCTCCATCTTGGGACTACACCCCCATCTCTGTTTCACTTTAACTGTCTGGATAACAGTGAATAAGGGCTTTATCGCCATTATTCCATGGAGTCGCAAAAGAGTTGGACACTATTTGGGAACTGAACAACAGCAAACTCTAATGAAAATACATGTAAACAAAGTATTGTCCATTCTGAGTGTTTGAAGAGGCTTTTCAGAGAAAATATGTCACTTTGGCCTGAGAGTTGACCTCTGAAAAAGAGTAAGATATATGAAGCAACATGAGTTGATACTTACCCCAAATCATTCATCCAGTCATGTGCTTGACAAATGTTTACTAAACATTTAACATGTGAGGTCCTATGCTGCGCTCAGTTGCTAAGCATTTCAGCTGAGCATTCATTCATTTCAGTCGTGTCTGACTCTTTGCAACCCAATAGACTATAACCTACAAGGCTCCTGTGTCCATGAGATTCTCCAAGCAAGAATACTGGAGTGAGTTGTCATGCCCTCCTCTAGGGCAAATACCTGACCCAGGGATTGAACCTGCATCCCTTACATCTCCTGTGTTGGAAGGCAGGTTCTTTACTTCTAGTGTCCACCTGGGAGCCCTGAGAGGCTTATAAAACAGAGGTAAGGAGAAATGTATGAAAGGTATCCATTATTTAAGAATGGAGAGTAACAGAAAATTCCTGGGACTTCAATGCAGCAAGAAGACCACTCTTCTTGAAATGAATGGAGATCTTGAAGGTCTTGTTAGGGAATTTCTAGTGCTAGCCATTATCCCAGAATGGATCTTGCAGGGCCAAAGTTGGGTATAGAGATACTAAAATGTATAGAGAAATTTTGAGGAATGAGACTGAGAAATAATTACTCCTCTGTGCAGAGAATCAAACCAGAAAAACCAAGGTGAATGAGAGATTAAAGTGCAGGAGTGTCACTCAGCATGGGTCTAGAAATCCAAGCCCAAAGCATCAAGTGAGGACTGGAGGAGGTGAGTTATGAACTGAGTCTAAAGGCTGACTACAGAAAAATCACAGCTGCTCCTCCAGAAGTCCATTAGGGCTTGTATTAGAAGCTGGAAGCAAAAGGGGATGGGGAAAAAAAAATAGAAGGAGGAGGTGCAAACCTGAAATGACCATTAGTAATCTTTTCAGGCTGTCTTTATCCCAAGTTAGAATTTGAAGAGAAGACCCACTCCACTTGGATTAGGAGAATAAACACAAATTGGAAATTCTAGAATGGAAAATTTTAAGTGTGTAAGCCAGATCCAAGATACTTATAAAAACTTTGTTCAAATAAGAGTAAGACCTAATTTCCAGAAAATGAATCTTGGGGTTAAAATATGAGAAAAAGATCTCATCCAATTGTTAATGTACATACCAGAGATTCCCTTCAAATACACAGTGCCTTATCAGAACAGAGAAATTTTTGGTGTCCAAATGAATGGAAATAAAAGAGACTTTTTCTCCCCTGGAATTATAGGATGGGAACATGAGTCAGTGATTCATTACAAAAGTGTTGTCATGCATGTCTTTGGCATAAGTATTAATATCCAGTTCTACTGGTTTAGGTTGTAAAGACCCTAAATGCTGATCAAATGGCATTTTATCTTATATTTAACTTCTTGTATCAATTTTCATTCATCTCATCCACTAGATTAGTGGTTTCTAACCCCAGTGCACATTAAATAAACTGCATACTTTTGTTTCATTAAAAAATATATATAAATATCTCATACTCTACCTACAGATATTATGGCTTAATTAGCCTGGCTTGGACTCTAATATTTTTTAAACTTTCCTTGGTAATTACAATGTGTAATCAGAGTTAAAATTTTCATAGCACATTAAAACATCATTAACTAGTAATAAGAATCCTCAGTGGATTATTTGAGATAGTTGAAAAATGTAAAGCTAAAATTAAGAATCACTGCTTTTTAAAGCTTATCTTAGAATGAAAATAAAGATATTTTAAGTGTGTTAAAATTTTCCTCAAAGGTAATAAGAGGCTTCTGCATTGGGATATCTGAGAATAATCATTACCTCCTTCTTCCTCAAACTCCAAAAGAAATAATGGGGATTAAAGACTGAGGAGACTCCTGTTCACATGCCAAAAAAATATAAAAATTTTGGAAAATTAAAAGATGTGATAAAGAAATTGAGATCTATGTATGCTTGGGATATGGCCAATGAAAAAGTACATTTTCACCCATAAAATCATGGAATAACAATAGATTAAAAGCAGCAGAAAATAGTAAGAGCCAGAAGGGAGGATTCAGCAAGTATTCAATTAAAGGACTGTAAAACTGTAACTCTGAATTTGGCTCCCAGAGCATCTGGCAATAAGAAGTGTTAAGAGAAAAATGGAGTAATAAGAACAAAGTGCTGGGAATATAAATTTACTTTATGGAAAAAGAATGTATAAAATACACATGAACAATTTAAGAATAATTAAAAGTGAATACTCATGTATTCAGCACCCCAGTTAAGAACAAAACATTGCCAGTACCTTAAAATTTCTCTCCTGATAATTTTCATTTTCTCCCCCACTGAAAGAAACCACCAAATTAATTTGATGATCATCATTTATTTCCTTACACTTTAGAAAATAGTTTACTATCTAAGATCACAACTATAATAATACATTATTTTCTGTTGTCTCTTCTTGAGCTCAGTATAAATGGATACTATATATGATTCTTCTGTGACTTGCATTTTTGACTCAACAATGTGTTTGATTAAAACTTGTTGATGTCTGTGTGTAGTTGTGAGTCATTCCTTATCCCTGCTAGATAGTAATCCACTTTATAAATTTGTCACTACTTTTTAGCCACATGATATTGAAAAACATATGGATTGCCTCCATCCTTTGAATTTGTTTTATGAACAGTTCTGCTATGACTATTTTTGTAATAATGCTTTATGCACATGTGTAGAACATTCCCCTTTGCTGTACACCTAGGAGTAATGTGTTCATATATTTCACTCTCCTAGAGCATGCCAAAGTACTTGAACCAATTTCTACTCCTACAAGAAGTATATGAAAGACTGTGTTGCTTTGCATTCTTAAATTCCCTACATGGTCAAAGTTTTAAATTCTAATCTTGTGTGTGCGCCTGGTGGCTAAGCGGAAAAGAGTCCACCTATAATGAAGGAGCTGCAGGAGCTGCAAGTTTGATCCCTGGATCAGAAAGATCCCCTGGAGAAGGTCATGGCAAGGCACTTCAGTATTCTTGCCTAAAGAATCCCATGGACAGAGGAGTCTGGTGGGTTACAATCAATAGGGACGCAAAGGGTTGGACACTACTGGAGCAACTGAGCATGCACACATACACCAGCCATATCAAAATAGAAATGAGGAAGATAATAGTGGGAAATTGAAACATTCATCATCTTATGATAGAGATCCCTTCCTGACCTACCCTGACATGTAACATGAGCAAAACAATTCGTTGTATTGCCCTATTGAGATCTACATGTTGTTCTTCACTACATCATCACCTTATCCATCTTGCCTGAGACAGACAAAATGTGAGAAGCGAATAAAAAGCCACTTATATAATCTTGGTGAATGGAGTCCTTAAGGAAAGCAGAAAAAATCAGAAACTCTTAATGAAGAGAACAGATTTCATTACATAAAATTTAGAAACTCTGTATAGAAAAGGCACTGTAAAAAAATATAAAATACACATTTTCAACATATTGTGACAAAATTGTTGATATAGACAAAGAACATTATGTTATTGAAACACAGACAAGGGCTGCTACTGCTACTGCTAAGTCACTTCAGGAAAGACAATTTATAAATATCTGTATTTAGTAATATAAAAGAATATTCACAATACTACAGAAAAAATATATATGTGTGTGTATATATATATATCATAACAAAGTACATTAAAAAAAATATTTGTTTGGCTGTGTTAGGTCTTAGTTGAGGCAAGTGTGGATCTTTAGTTGTGACATGAGAATTCTTAGTTGCTGCATGTGGGATCTAGTTCCCCAAAGAGGGATAAAACCTGGATTTGCTACATTGGGAGCATGGATAGTTAGCCCCTGGACCACCAAGGAAGTCTTCTAGATACATTCTGAATATATATGTGTTATATATGAATTAATATACAAATATATTCATACACATTTTATTTGTATGTGTAAAGAAAAGATTTTGGAAAAATATGCAGCCACCTTTCAACTATTAGAGTCTCAGAATTTTTTTAGCTGTTGTTGCTGTTCATACACTAAGTCATGTCTGACTCTTTGCAACGCTACAGACAGTAGCATATGCGGCTTCCCTGTCCTTCACTATCTCCGAGAGGTTGCTCAAATTAAGTTCCTTAATTTTATGAAACATTTTTAAAACTATCAACGTATAATAACAGTTTGGTAGATGTACCATCAGTACTTAAAATCACTTGTTTCTTCAGTTTTGATTCTTTTGTTCTACAAGTGACAGTAAGTTCAGGTTGTTTCATGATATTGTTCAAAGCTTCTTTATGCTTATTGAGCTGTTTGCTCTAAAAGTTACTGAGATGGGAATATTAGAACTTCAAAAACGTAGATTTGCCTGTATCTTCCTTTGGTCCCGTCAATTTTTTTTCTTTATGTATTTGCAGCTATGCAATTATGTATACACAAATTTAAGGTTGTTATATATTTCCATGAATAAGGCACATATTTATTTGTTTATATATATTATGGAATGTCCATTTAATTTGTCTGATAGTCTTGTAGCCACACCAGCATTCTTTTGCTTTTTATTTCCTCGTATATCTTTTTGTCCTTTTATCTTTAACCTATTTACATTTTTATTTCAAGTCTGTTTCTTGTAAACAGAATATAAATGAATCTATTTAAAATCCAGTCTGGCAAATTTTGTCTTGATACACTTAAATAATCCTTAAGGACATGAAAAGTTGTGCAGCATCCTTAGTCACATGAAAATGCATTTTATGTAATTTGATGCCTCTACAAAGCCAAAAGAATGGTTACGTTTAAAAAAATGACAATAACAAGTTTTGCAGAGATGTGGGACAATTGGTATTCTCATACATTGTTGATGAGAGGGTGAATTGGTGAAGCTACTGAAGAAAATCATTCAGCGATATCTACAGCTAAACCTAAACACAGCAATCTCAAGACATACCTGCTCTGCTGCTAGGTATTAACCCAACAGAAAAGAGATGAGTGCATATGTCTAACAGAAGACGTGTACAAGATTATACATACCAGCTTTGCTAATCACAGGCAAAACTGAAAATAACTCAAATATCCATCAATAGGAACATGGACAAATACATCTTGGCTTCTTTGTGCAATGATGTATTACCACACAACATAAGAAAAGAACTGCTGATGTGTGAAAAACATAGATCTCAAAAACTTGATGTTGAGTGAAAGAAGCCAGACATGCAAGTAAAAGTGCTGTGTGATTCAATCATGTGAAGTTTAATAAGAAGCAAAATTAACCTTGGGTGATGGCTGTCAGAACTGTGATCTCTGCCAATAGAGGTTGTTTGGTAATGAAGGGGCCTGGCGTAAGGAATCCTCTTGCTGTGCTGAAGAGGCAGCACATCTTAACCTGAGAAATCGTTTCACAAATGGATCCAAATTTTAAAAGTCATCAATCTGTGCACTTCATATATGCACATTTACTGTTTATTTTTCTTTTCTTAAAAATTTAAATTTAATTATTTTTCATTAGAAGATAATTGCTTTACAATATTGCATTGGTTTCTGCCATATATCAACACACCCCACCCATCTAGGTTGTTCAAGAGCACAAAATTTGAGCTCCTTGCATCATATACCAAATTTTCCCTGGGTCTCTGATTTTACATATGGGAATGAATATGTTTCAATGATACTTTCTCAGTTTGTCCCACTCTCTCCTTCCCCCACTGTGTCCACAAATCTGTTCTCTATGTCTACATCTCCAGTGCTGCCCTGCAGATAGGTTCATCAGTACCATCTTTCTAGATTCCATATATATATATATATATATATATATATATATGCATTAATATTTAATATTTGTCTTTCTCTTTCTGATTTGCTTCATTCTGTACAATAGGCTCTAGGTTTATCCACCTCATTATAACTGAGTCAAATGTGTTCCTTTTTATGGATGAGTAATATTCTAGTGTGTATATGAACCACAACTTCTTTATCCATGCATCTGTCAATGAATATCTAGGTTGCTTTCATGTTCTAGCTATTGTAAATAGTGCTGTGATGAACACTGGAGTGCATGTGTCTTTTTAAATTATGGTTTCCTCAGGGTATATGCCTACTAGTGTGATTCTTGGATCATATGGTAGTTTAATTTCTGTTTTTTAAGAACTCTCTATACTGTTCTCCATAATGTTTCTATCAATTTGCACTCCCATCAGCAGTGTAAAAGGGTTTGCTTTTCTGCGCACACTTTCCAGTGTGTATTGTTTGTACACTTTTTGATGATGACCATCTGACCAATGTGAGGTGATACCTCAATGTAATTTTAATTTGCATTTCTCTAATAATGAGAAAATAGCTGAGAAAAGAAGAGATGTGGAGGGCAAAGGAGAAAAGTAAAGATATACCCATCTAAATGCAGAGTTGCAAAGAATAGCAAGGAGAAATAAGAAAGCCTTCCTAAGTGAACAATGCAAAGAAATAGAGGAAAACAATAGAATTGTAAAGACTAGAAATCTCTTCAAGAAAATTACAGATATCAAGGGACATTTCATGCAAAGATGAGCACAATAAAGGACAGAAATGGTATGGATCTAACAGAAGCAGAAGATATTAAGAAGAGATGACAAGAATACACAGAACTATACAAAAAAGATCTTAATGATAGCCATTAAGATTTTAATGATGGTGTGATCACTCATCTAGAGCCAGACATCCTGAAGTGTGAAGTCAAGTGGGCCTTAGGAAGCATAACTATGAACAAAGCTAGTGGAAGTGATGGGATGCCAGTTGAGCTATTTCAAATCCTAAAAGCTGATGCTGTGAAAGTGCTGCACTCAATATGCCAGCAAATTTGGAAAACTCAGCAGTGGCCACAGGACTGGAAAAGATCAGTTTTCATTTCAGTCCCAAAAGAGGGCAATGCCAAAGAATACTCAGACTATTGCACAATTGCACTCATTTCACATGCTAGCAGAGTAATGCTGAAAACCCTCCAAGCTAGGCTTCAACAGTACATGAACTGAAAACTTCCATATGTTCAAGTTGGATTTAGAAAAGGGAGAGGAACCAGACATCAAATTGTCAACATCTGTTGGATCATGGAAAAAGCAAGAGAATTCCACAAAAACACCTACTTCTTCTTCATTGACTATGGTAAAGCCTTTGACTGTGTGGATCACAACAAACTGTGGAAAATTCTTCAAGATATTGGAATACCAGACCACCTTACCTGCCTCCTTCAAAACCTGTATGCAGTTCAAGAAGCAACAGTTAGAACCAGACATGGAACAATGGATTCATTCAAAATTGGGAAAGAAGTATGTCAAGACTGTATATTGTGACCCTGCTTATTTAACATCTATGCAGAGTACATCATGGGAAATGCTGGGCTGGATGAAGCACAAGCTGGACTCAAGATTGCTGGGAGAAATATCAGTAACCTCAGATATGCAAATGACACCACCCTATGGCAGAAATTGAATAGGAACTAAAGAGCCTCTTAATGAAGGTGAAACATGAGTGAAAAAGCTAGATTAAAACTCAACATTTAAAAGACTAATATGGCATCCAGTCCCATCACTTCATGGCAAAAAGTGGAGAAACAATGGAAACAGTGACAAACTTTATTTTCTAGGGCTCCAAAATCACTGCAGATGGTAAATGCTGCCATGAAATTAAAAGATGCTAGCTCTTGCAGGAAAAGCTATGACCAACCTAGACAGTATATTAAAAACTGAGGCATTACTTTGCCAACAAAGGTTCATATAGTCAAAGCTATGATTTTTCCAGTGGTCATGTATGAATGTGAAAGTTGGACTACAAAGAAAACTGAGCACTGAAGAATTGATGTTTTTGGACTGTGGTGTTGGAGAAGATTCTTGAGAGTCCCTTGGACTGGAGATCCAATCAGTCAGTCCTGAAGGAAATCAGTCCTGAATATTCATTGGAAGGATTGATGCTGAAGCTAAAGCTCCAATACTTTGGCCAACTGAAGCAAAGAGCTAACTCCTTAGAAAAGACCCTGATGCTGGGAAAGATTGAAGGCAGGAGGAGAAGGGGACGACAGAGTATGAGATGGTTGGATGGCATCACTGACTCAATGGACATGAATTTGAGCAAGCTCTGGGAGATGGTGAAAGAAAGGGAAGCCTGGCGTGCTGCAGTCCAAGGGGTCACAAAGAGTCAGACACAACTATGTGACTGAACAACAATAATGAGCAATGTTGAGCATCTTTTAACGTGTTTATTAGCCATCTGTATATCTTCTTTGGATAAATGCCTGTTTAGTTTTTCTGCTCAGTTTTTTTTATTGTTTTGGTGTTTCTGTTTTAGTTTTGTTTTATTTTTCCTGGTATTGAACTGAATGAGTTGCTTGCATATTTTAGAGATTAATCATTTGCAGTTGTTTCATTTGCTATAATTTAATTTTTCCCTTTCTGAGGGTTGTCTTTTCACCTTGCTTATAGTTTCCTTCACTGTGCAAAAGCTTTGAAGTTTAATTAGGTCCCATTCGTTTATTTTTGTTTTTATTTCCATTACTTTAGGAGATGTGTCATAGAAGATCTTTCTGTGATTTCTGTCAGAGAGTGTTCTGTCAATGTTTTCCTCTAAGAGTTTTATATTTTCCAGTCTTACATTTAGATCTTTAATCCATTTTGTGTTTATTTTTATGTATGGTGTTAGAAAGTGTTCTCATTTCATTCTTTTACACATAGCTGTCCAGTTTTCCCAAAACCACGTATTAAACAGACTGTCTTTTCTCCATTGTATATTCTTGCCTTCTTTGTCACAGATAAGGTGTTCATAAGTGTGTGGGTTTATCCCTGGGCTTTCTATAATCCCCAGATCTGTATATATGAAGTAATTTAAGATGTGCTAGTTTGGATTTTATGTTATCTCCCCATAATGTAAGGTTGGATAAAATGAGTTACTTTCATATACTACTGCTCAGCAGTGCACACATGTTTTTGGTGGTCTTATCTTCAAGGTTTTGAACAGTGAAGTTAAGCCTTTGATCCTCATGGAGGGTTGTGCTTCTGCTGCTGCTCAGTCACTTCAGTCGTGTCTAACTCTTAGTGATTGCATGGCCTACAGCCCACCAGGCTTCTCTGGCCACAGGATTTTCCTTGCAAGAATACTGGAGTGTGTTGCCATGCCCTCCTCCAGGGGATTTTCCTGACACAGGGATCAAACCAGTGTCTCCTGAGTCTCCTGCACTGGAGGTGGATTCTTTACTGCTGAGCCACTGAGGAAGCCCAGAGGGTTGTGCTAAGACAACTTAATGAGGTGGAATGAGAAGGAATCATCACAGTTTTTTGGCCCTTTCCCCTCTAGAAAGGATTTGCCCAGATGACTTATTGGGAATGATAATTTTTGTTTATATTCTCAATTTTGTTGCCAGTTATTTCTGCCACTTTTGAGATGGCCAACTAATAATAATGATTTTTGGAAGTATTGTGATCATATGATAGAGTAGCAGTTATTTTCATGCTGGTAAAATATGTACTATTTTCTGTTTAAAGATACGATGCCATTTGTTCATTTCCATAAACCCTGAAGTTTCTTTGAAAGCTCAGCTAAACACACACTATCTTATGAAATATCATTTCTGCTAGACAGCAGACATTTGGAACCTCTGGGACAGTTAAGCAGATAAGGTGTGAGAACAGAGGCTGCTGTTTTAACGATTTTTTTGAGCTCTATGGGATTGTTATGCCAAGTATTCTGCTTGTCTGAGTTTGATCTCATAGTGGATAATTTTGAGACTGAATACTGGCAATAGTCCCCCTTGGCAGCATATAAGCAACTTAGTACAGTTTCAAGAGTACCTGGGCTGGAGACCGACTGCTCAGGTTCAAATGCTGTCTTCATCAATTCTGTTCTGTTAAGACATAGGCAATTTACTTCAGCTCTCTGGGCCTGTTTCCTCATCTGCAGAAGTGGGGATGATAGTACATTGCACAGAGGCTTATTGTGAAAACTAAATAAAACTGCTTATGTGAAAGCATCTGAGGAAAAAAAAGAGGCTCTGGAGAGTTTTTTTTTTTTTTTTCCAGCCATTTGTTTACACTTTGTATGCACAGCAAGAAGTAGGAGAGGTACAGAATCCAGTTGGGACTGAAATGTTGTATAGTGGATTTGATTAACCAAAACAACTGGTATAAATTGTTTAGAATAGTACCTGGCATGTAATATTTGATTAATAGGGTTAGCTCTCCTTTATTGGCTCTTTGATAAAACAGGTTCATGTTTGCAATCTAGACATATCTTAATCATTGAATAGATTCAGCAAAGATATTTATTTATTTTTAATCTCTTTATTATTCATTGATGACAAAGCATTAGAGTGGAGATTCAAAAATTACTTGTTGATGAGGAACAAGAGATGCTTTCTCCACTTTAATTTTTCTTATGTGGGTTCTCTGTAAAAATCTGTGCTGTGCACAATCAGACTACATGATTCCCTATTTCTCACATGGCAGAAAGCTGTTGTTGTCCAGTCGCTAAGTCGTGTTTGACTCTTTAGGACCCCATGGGCTGTAGCATGCCAGGGCCCTCTGTCCACTGTCTTCTGGAGTTTGCTCAAATTCATGTGCATTGACTTGGTAATGCTATATAATCATCTCATCCTTTGCTGTCCTCTTCTTTTGCCTTCAATCTTTCCCAGCATTGGGGTCTTTTCTAATGAGTTGGCTCTTCATATCAGGTGGTCATATTGGAGCTTTAGCTTCAGCATTAGTCCTTCCAATGAATATTCAGTGTTGATTTCCTTTAGGAGTGATTGGTTTGATCTCCTTGCTGTCCAAGGGACTCACAAAAGTATTCTCCAGCACCACAGTTCAAAGGCATCAATTCTTTGGTGGTCAGTCTTCTTTATGGTCCAACTCTCACTTCCAGGGATGACCACTGGAAAAGCCATAGCTTTGACTATATGGACCTTTGTGCACAAAGTGATGTCTCTGCTTTTTAATATCCTGTCTAGGTTCTTCATAGCTTTCCTTTCAAGAAGCAAGTGTCTTTTAACTTCATGGCTTCATTCACAATCCACAGTGGTTTTGGAGCCCAAGAAAATAAAATCTGGCATTTCTTCTACTTTTTCCCCATTTATGTGCTATGAAGCAATGGGACTGGGTGCCATGATTTCGTTTTTTAAATGTTGCTTTTTAAGCCAGCCTTTTCATTCTCCTCTTTCACCCTTATCAAGAGATCCTTTAGCTCCTCTTTGCTTTCTGCCCTTAAAGTGATATCATCTGCATATTTGAGGTTGTTGATATTTCTTCCAGTAATTTTAATTCCAGCTAGTGACTCATCCAGGCCAGCATTTTGCACGATGTACTCAGCATAGAAATTAAATAAGCAGGGTGACAATAAATATACATACAGCTTGTCATATTCCTTTCCCACTTTGAACCAGTCAGTTGTTCCATGTCCAGCTCTTACTTCTGCTTCTTGACCAGCATACAGGTTTCTCAGGAGAAAGGTAAAGTGGTCTGTTACTCCCATCTAAGAATTTTCCACAGTTGGCTGTGATTCACAGCCAAAAGTTCTAGTGTAGAACCTTTGTAGAACCATGTAGAACGTAATATGAAGCTGAAGTGGATGTTTTTCTGGAACTCTTGCTTTCTCCATGATCCAATATATGTTGGCAATTTGACCTCTGATTCCTCTGCCTCTTTAAAATCCAGCTTGTATATCTGGAAATTTGCTAGCATGTGAAATGAGTGCAACTGTACAGCAGTTATATGTAATTGCTACTATACATGGCAGAATAGCTGACCATTAGAATATTCTGTAGTCCTCCATATTTGTAATTTTCTTTTTTCAAAATAGTTTCAAATTCCTTCAGATGGATTATAAATTTGACCTCTGAATTCAAAAGAAGCTCCCATGTTGCATAACGCTCATGTGTTCCAACTTCTCAGGTATCTTGCAATTAATCTTTTCGTCATCTTTGTGTAAAGAGAGATGAATTTTTAGAATCACAAATAAATTTAGCATCTTCTCAGAAACTCATTTTGCATTTTTTAAAAAGCCACAGTAGCTGAATGAAAAATCCTCAAGGACTACAGTTCATTTTTTTTGCCTAGTGGCAAATATTACTTGATTATGCTGGCAGTTAGAATGGTTTAGCTTTCAGCTAATTTTTCTGCAAAATGGCGTGTAGCCCACTGTCTATAGATGAATCCCAAAAGCCTAATTACAGGTAAACACACTCCCTGTCCATCTGGATAGCTACTAAATGCCAATCATTCGGTTCGGTTCAGTTCAGTTCAGTCGCTCAGTCGTGTCTGACTCTTTGCAACCCCATGAATCGCAGCACGCCAGGCCTCCCTGTCCATCACCAACTCCTGGAGTTCACTCAGGAATGCAAAAGGAGCTGAATGGGTTACTGAAATTTTACTTTTCTTCCAGTTTTATGCCTTTTTTCCTAAATTCTGTCCCTTTCACTGTTCTAATTTCCCTTTTGATTTACCTGTGATAGCAGCCTTTGGGCATCCTTGATTTTTCTTTAAGAATGACAACATCTCTTACTATTCTGCCAGAGTTTCATTCTCTGCTCTCCATAGGATTTACGTCAACTGAGGATTTAAGCAATTGATAAACTGTAACACACATCTCACATATAATTGATGTTGGTATTTATTCAGGGCTCGCCATGTGAGTTTGCGGTGTCAATGTAGCTGCCCAGTAAAATACACTGTTTTCAAAGCTCTGAAGACACAATCAATTTCCCAGGTTAATGATATCTTTGGTGTTTTTAATCTTGATTAAAGAAAGAGATGATGATATGTAAATATCTTGAATTTAAATTCCTTGTCTCACATCCTACCTTGAATTTAGTTTCCTTATCTTCACATCTTGTTCTGTATAGACTTTGACATTTTTTAAAAAACACTCTGAGCTTTCTTTTTATACTCAGGAAAACCAAAATTACCTGTGAAGTTTGCTGTGTGGACCAAATGAGATACCATAATCTGAGAAAGTGCCTTGGAAACTATCAAGGGATTTATCACTATAAAATATAAGGATGTACAATAGTATTTATTATGTTAAGAAGGATGGCATCAGACACTGAATACAAAGCGGAGACTTAAAAGCTTATAAGAACCTCTATGGCAGGAATCGTGCCATTGTATTATTCTGTGCTCCATATATTGTCTGAAACGAGGTGCACCTCATAAATGTTTGCTAAATGGGAAAAAATAGCAACTATAATTTTCAAGTCCTACTGCTGAACTCTAATAGATTCACTCTCTTGTAGAAAGTGATTGTTTTCAACATGCTGAAAATCAATCAATACTTATTCCTTAAGGATTTACTATGTACCAAGCACTTCGTTTGAGTTATGAGAAACATAAACGAATTTTCCAAAATCAAAGAGGGAGCATTCTGATTCAGAGTAGTAAGTTCAGGCTATGAGTTTAACTCTCTGATCCCCTTCACCCACAGCCCCTTCTAATTGGTAAATTTTATCAACATCAGGAAGCAGAAATGGCAGAAAACTATAAAATTTTAGTAGAAGTAAAACAGAGTGGAAAAGAAAGTTTTCCAAGCTCCAAGTCACTAGATGCAAATAGAAAACTGAATGTGTGTGAAAGGAACCCAAGAAGGTCTTTATGCAACCAAAGTCAGAGAGATGAGCTGTCTTTCTTGCTCTCTCCTCCACATATATTTGGGTATGCAAACATGCATTCACATGCATATATCTCTATCTGAAGGAAAAAACAGAACAGTGGAGGAGGTTAAAAAAGAAGCCATTATAAAATTTAAAACTAAGATAAATTAAAAACAAGAATTTACATCATTCAAAGAAAGGGGATATAAGCATAAAAGGAAAATATCTCCATTCAGTTCAGTTCAGTCACTCAGTCGTGTCCGACTCCATTACATTGATCTAAATTCTATAATATTTTAAAGCATGTATATATTATATAAAAATTCATGGTCATATTAAAAATCTTACTGAAAAAAACTCTATTTCCAAGGAAAATGCTTTATTATCAAAGCTGACTTAAAAAAGTAAAGAAATTCAAGTAGATAAATAGTTCCATAGGAGTTAAGAAACTGTGGAACAATATCACCTATGATATAACCATATGCAGATGAGGTACAGGATATTTCCATCAAACTTTAAAAAGAAGCATGCATTTTCTGTGATCTTGAAACTATTTCTGAGCATGAAAAACAACTTATCTAATTTAATCAATGAGAAAAGTAAAACCAAAACCTAAAAATGAACACAGAAACATACAGGCCAATATAAGGTACTAATACTGTTGTGGCTATTCTAATTTTTTGCCTAATGAACTTGTGAGTCTTGTTCTTATATTTAAAAAATTATTTGAATTATGATAGATACTTTATTTAAAATATAGCTTGACCATTGAATAACAAATTCACTTACCTGAAGTAGTTGAATGGCAAAATAAATATTCTGACAAAAATATTGAAGCAAGAGGAATTTTATAAGAAAAAAATGTAAATATATAAAAATTCCAAAAATATGTTTTCATATCTAAATAATTTGATGTTAATGTGACCACTGAGTCTACTTGCTTAAAATAGACTTTTTCACACCAGGACAGATGGATGATTGAACAATTTAAAGGGTCATTTTGAACATTAGTCTTGTGCCTGTCCAGGGATGCTTGATAACAAACATCTCTAAAATCTCAGTACTTCTTGTGGCACAGATGCTTTTCTCACTTATCCTCTCAGCCCATAGGCTGAGCCTCTATCCTACCCAGTCTTCACTCCAGGTCCCGGGCTGATGGAGCATCACGTGTCTGACCAATGGCTGGGTTGAGTTATGTTCTCCAAAAATTCCACGCCCACCTGGAACCTCAGAATGTGACCATATTTGGAAACAGGGGCTTTGCAGACATAACTAGTTAAGAATATTGAGATAAAATGATCCTGAATTTAGGGTGGGCCCTAAATTCAATTCCTGATTCCCTTATAAGAAGAGGAAAAGGCACAGAGTCACAGAAAAGTAATGTGAAGACAGAGACAGAGCTTGAAGTGGTGTATCTACAGGCAAATGCCAAGGGTTGCCAGCAGTCACCAGGGTCTTACCCACAGGCATAGATGGAATGGTTTCTTCCTTTGAATCTCCAGAAGGAATGAAGCCTGGTAACTCCTTGACTTTGCTCTTCTGGCCTCCCCAGCTGTGAGATAATAAATTCCTGTTGTTTTAAGCCACCCAATTCTGTGGTAATTTTTTATGACACTTCTAGGAAACTTATGTGGCAGGTAACTGAGGCCATGGGAAAGAGTGTTCTGGAGTGTCTCACTTTGGCATTAAAGGTTCAGCTGGAAGTGGCGTGTCTCCTTCCCACTCATAACTCACTAGCCAGAACTATTCACAAAGCCTCATGCAAGCTACAGGAAGTCAGGAAATGTAATCTTAACAGGTATTGAAAAAAAAAAAAAAAGAACCAGAAGTATTTGGTAATGACACTAAAGGCCATTCCTGAGCCAGCTGTACTACTTTGCTTTCAGAGACAGAAGTACAGGGGGAAAAAAAGAACTTTGCAAATGTATGCTGATGAAAATAGATGGCACTCAAATCCTCTTCTCTTGTTACAGAGATAGTTTGCCCCCAAATCTCTGAAATGATGTTCCATATATTTTGTTGACAATTACATCAAATTTGAATTCTAAAACCCCTCTTAACTGGCAATGATTCAATGTTAGTAAGAAAAGGATTCCTTATAACCTTCTAAATAGCATTTTCAGGAACAACATCAGGAAAATATTGTCTGAGTTCATCCTGCAGAGATTGCATTTGGGTATTTTCTTTGACACAGTTTTTGAGAGCCTTGTCTTTGTAAGCTTCATTAAGACAAGAAAATGATGAGGCATTTTAAGAGACAATTTGCTGGATTCTGACTCTGTACATTCAAGGTAAATTATAGGAAGAAATAATGCTTGTGTTTCAGATATAATGTATTCAAAACTTCAATATATCAGAAAACTTTACCAAGATTTGTTGAAAGTTCTACTTTTTTCATAATTGGGGCACTTAGTCTTCAACTTAGCACTTCCTGGTTTTAGGAAAACCAAAAGGAAAATGTGTGTCAATTTTTAAATCCAGCAGCCAGGGTGTATCCTATTGACAACTGAAGAACCTCAGTACAGACAAAATACTTCGTGAGTGCATTTAAATCTTCATAGAGTAAGGCAAATATCTTGTGTGCAGCAATCACCATTTCATCTAATTCACCCCCTTATGACATTGTTAATATCTTCATGGGTTCCTGGGCTGTTTTTTGGAAGGCAGTGCAAAAACGTAGTGATGTAGGCAGGTCTGGAAGAGAGTGAGAATTGGCCCCCTCACTCCTCCCAGGGGGCCCAGAACCGCCCCTCCTACCAGCTCCTCAAAAGCAGCTAATCCCAAGCTGGCCTCATCTCACAAGCTTTTCTAATTTTGAGTTTTATCCAGCATGTAGGCAAAGCTAGTGGCCTTGTGGTTGAAAAGAAATGAAAGAGAAGGAACAATGTGACTGATGGCATTCAGCCCTCCTGCATGAAGCTAGGTTAGCAATTGCGGAGAATATACATCAAGAAAAGCTTCTCAGAGGTTAAGAGCAGCTAGAGTTGCAGAAGTCCTAGGCTAGGAGGAAGCTCTGAATCACCTCAGTGACAAGACACTGAGCCCTCAATGTCAGTAGTTATGTGCAATATGTATTTAGGACATAACTTAGTCTTTATTCTGTAGCTTCCTTTAAAAATCAATGGAGAATTGACTCTCCCTTCACCTCTTTAAGGGCTTTCCTGGTGGCTCAGATGGTAAAGAACATACCTGCAATGCAGGAGAACCAGGTTCGATCCCTGGTAAGGGAAGATCTCCTAGAAAAGGGAATGGCTACCAACCCCAGTATTCTTGCCTGGAGAATTCCACAGAGGAGCCTGGTGAGCTACAATCCACAGGGTCACAAAGAGTTAGACACAACTGTGCAAAGAACACTTTCACTTTTTTAACTTTTTCACTTACCTCTTTAAATAGTGGTAGCTCACTTTTCTCCTGAAATTTTGGAAAATGATAAAAGAGGGGAAATAAGTGTCACAGCACAACTCTGTCACCAAAGTGATGATTACCTCAAGGCAAGTGGGCAGACAGTGATGGCCCTTTCACTGGTCCCAGCAGGTCTGAGAGCTGCCCCACACCCAGTCCAGACTTCTCTCCAGCTGCAAAGTCAGTTTATCCTGGAGCCCAAGAAAGCTTAATTGGATGAAGCTGAGGCTTTGAGGCTGGGGTGCATGCTTACAGTTGCACTTTTTCTGCATATGTATCTTCAGCTAAACAAGGCTATTGCTTTATGCCGAGCAACAGGAGTCACAAAAACAGCCATAGCATTTATGTCATCTCAGCATCTGGCCCCAGTCTCTTCTGCCCCATCTTATATGAAGCCTGCTTGGCATCACAAGGGGCTTGTTACCCTGCACAATGACATTCCAGCTACCACCAGCCAGAGGCTACAGCCAGTCTGGTCAGCTGTCCCAAGCAAGACCTTGGACACTGGCACTATCGATGGAGCAAATAATCCCTTGGTAAGAGATAGAAATTCCCCTCCATGAATCTGCTTTTGAAAAAAGTTAAACTGTCCGACTCTTTGTGACACCATGGACTATACAGTCCATGGAATTCTCCAGGCCAGAATACTGGAGTGGATAGCCTTTCCTTGTGCAGATGGCACTTCAAAGTGTCCCCATGCACTTGGAGTCCACGAGCCAGAGGCATTACAGAAAGGTGCTTAACATTTCAAGACTGATTTCTCTGTTCATACCCAGTTCTGCAATTCTGGAGCCTTGGAGCAGGAGTTATGCTGATGTCCAAGAGGCACTGATGCTGGAAATCATTTCTCTGAATTTTCCCTCATCAAAGAAAGTTACTATTTCACCTGCCTACATGAAGGATAGTTTCACTGAACATAGACTTTTAAGTTTTGTGGGGTTTTTTTCTGGTTGCATCACTGTTACTGAGTCCAAGCTCATACTACTCACCACACAACAGGCCAATAAGTGAAGAGACAAGGTGTTGGGGCAAAAAATAACATCTATATTGCAAAAGCCAGGAAACTGAGAAGATGGCAGACTAGTGTCTTAAAATAACCATCTTAACTCAGAATATAATTCAGTCTTCTCTTACATTAAAGGAAAAGGGAAGTGGCAAGTTTCAAGATTAAACTGTAAAGCTGAGTGCAGACTTCTTGAAACCACCTAGCCTTCAAGGGAAGCAGAACATCTCTTTGCTCTTCTGCTTGCTCATGTAGGCTGGATCCCAAGTCCACAAAAACTTCAAATTGTTAGCAGTTATCTTTTACTCTGCCATTCTTAGCTCTGCTTATTAGCTAGTTTCTGGGCTGAGAGCAAACTTATCTGTAACAAGTAGTGGCCATAACATGGGATGGAAACTGTCTTGAGAGAACTTAATGAGTTACTTGGGCACAAGCAACATTTCTGCAATATTTAACTCTTTATATGCAGGGCCAGAGTACTAGAGTACATAATCTAAAGAATGAGGGAGGCAGTTCCAACACGGTGTTAGTTCTGTGCTTCTTCTGTTACAGCACTTTAATGTGTGGGACTTCCTTCTTATCTTCATGGTTTTCAGTTTGGAAGCTGAAATTTGCATCATTGCTTCCCTGCAAGTAACACTTTCTGTATATTTTATTCCTTTTGTTTGCTTGATTTTAGTTTTTAACACTTTGATTGCCTGAGCATGAGTTTATTTCTTTTGTCCTCCACCTGGGTTGGGGTTCACTGAGCATCTTGAATTTATAGGTCTTTTGCCAAATTTGGGAAGTTTTGAGCCATATTTCTTCAGATATTTTTTCAGCACCACACTCTTTCTCCTCTTCTTCTGAAATTCTGAGCTAAGTTAGAATTTTTAAAATTGTCACACAAGGGTCTGAGGGTCTGTCCAACTGCAATGCTTTGGCTACCTGATGCAAAGAGCTGACTCAATGGAAAAGACCGTGATGCTGGGAAAGACTGAAGGCAGGAAGAGATTGGGGTGACAGAGGATGAGATGGTTGGATGGCATCACCGACTCAATGGACATGACTGAGAAAAATCTGGGGGCTGGTGAAGGACAGGGAGGTCTGACATGCAGCAGTCCATGGGGTCTCAAAGAGTCAGACATGACTGAGCAACTAAACAACAATCCCTGTATTATTCAGATAGAATAATTTCTATTGATGTAGCTTCAAGAGGACTGTATCCTCTCTCATTCCCATTCTGCTCTAGTGTATATCCAGTGAATTTCTTTTTTTAGAGGGAGAAGGATATTACTTTTGTTGCTTCTGAAATTTCCTATTGTTTCTTCTGTTTCTTTACTGAAACCTGCTTTCTTATTATTTTTTTTTCTTTTGAAAATTGAACTGATACTAGAACCACAGCAGAAGATGGGTCAGAATTTGCAAACTGAACTTAAATTAACCATAACAGTTGCTTGCTAAAACAAGTATCAATATTTTGTCATGATTTATACAAGACTGAGAATCTCATAACACAATCAAAATGTCCAGAATATGTTTGAAAATTGCTTGGCAAATGAAGAACCACAGAAATCTCAACTCACATGGAAAAAAGCAGTAATTAATAGACACCAAAGATTTTAAAGATGTTGGAATTATCTGACAAAGACTTATACATGTATTATAGCAATGCTCCAATAAGGAAGGCCAAAATCTCTTCAAAAGAACATACTCCCATGAGTACAAAAAGAATAAGCTGTCCCATAAATGTTCAGTCTGGGACCTCAGTGGTGATCTATCTTTTAGTTTCTCAGTATCTTGGGTAGGCTTGTTAGAACTAGACCCAGGCATGACAACTTCAGCTACACCCAAGAGTTCATAAACAGTTTTATGAAAACACCTTCCCAAGTTTCTTCCTCTTTGTGATCTTCCCCTACTTCCCACTTAGGGAATCCTTTTCAGTTCTCCAGCCAGGATGTAGCCTAACTTGTCTTGCAACTGCAACTCTGCCTGTGAACAATTAGTTGGAGACCTCAAAAAAAAAAAAAAAAAAAAGGTAAAGTTACCTGCATTTTGGCAGTACTTCGAATTCTGGTATTCTTTCCCAATCCATCTGCTACTGTTTACTTCTCAAAGTCATCAAACAGCTTCTCCATGCCTTTTGTCCTGGTTTTATATCTCTATTTATTGGTAAAAACAGAATGGACTATGCTTACTCCATCTAACTCACAATCAACATGTGAACTTGATTTTTTAAAAAAAATAAATGTATGGTTTCTGAAAAAATGTATTTATATATGCAAGAACTGCAATACAAATGACAGTATAAATTATACTAAACACCTTGGAAAGCATTTCAGGTAACTAACGTGTCTCCTACACTGCTCACTCAGAATTCTTTCTTGCTCTGTCTTCTAAGGATACCTACCAGCTATGATTCCTCAGAGAGAGATTTGCTCTTTATAATTTGCATTATAAAAGCAAGAGATTTCTTTTCCTTTTTCAAATATAAAATTATGTTAAAATATTGAACATTCTCTTTCAAGCTAGACCTGACTAATATTCTGCTGCGTCCCTTTGACTGAAGTGGTTTGCCATTCCCTTCCCCAGTGAACCATATTTTGTCAGAATTCTACACCCTGACCCATTCATCCTGGGTGGCCCTGGCTCTTAGTTTTATTGAGTGACACAAGGCTGTGATCCGTGTGATCATTTTGGTTAGTTTTCTGTGCTTGTGGTTTTCAATAAAATCATGTTAAAACACTGAATAGTCTTCTTTAAGACACACCTGACCCTACTGTTCATCTGTGTCCTTTTGACTTCACCTCCCAATTGAGAATTGCTGTCCTAACATATACTGACTATATGCAAGCTACACATAGCTTTAAAGTATTGTTTGTTGAATATTTGGCACTTGTGGACAAGATACTGAACAAGTAAAGGCAACTTGAAGATTAAAATGTGGTTCACACAATATATCATGGGGGTATCCTGCATAAGAAACTTGAGAATTTTCTGTAAATAAAATTTCAACTCATATTGAAGGTTTTTTCAGTTCAATTCAGTTCAGTCGCTCAGTCATGTCCGACTCTTTGCGACCCCATGAATTGCAGCATGCCAGGCCTCCCTGTCCATCACCAACTCGGAGAGTTCACTCAGACCCACGTCAATCGAGTCAGTGATGCCATCCAGCCATCTCATCCTCAGTCGTCCCCTTCTCCTCCTGCCCCCAATTCCTCCTAGCATCAGAGTCTTCCAATGAGTCAACTCTTCACATGAGGTGGCCAAAGTACTGGAGTTTCAGCTTCAACATAATTCCTTCCAAAGAAATCCCAGGGCTGATCTCCTTCAGAATGGACTGGTTGGATCTCCTTGCAGTCCAAGGGACTCTCAACAGTCTTCTCCAACACCACAGTTCAAAAGCATCAATTCTTTGGCACTCAGCCTTCTTCGCAGTCCATCTCTCACATCCATGCATGACCACTGGAAAAACCATAGCCTTGACTAGACAGACCTTTGCTGGCAAAGTAATGTCTCTGCTTTGAAATATGCTATCTAGGTTGGTCATAACTTTCCTTCCAAGGAGCAACCGTCTTTTAATTTCATGGCTGCAGTCACCATCTGCGGTGATTCTGGAGCCTAAAAAAATAAAATCTGACACTGTTTCCCATTTCCCATGAAGTGATGGGACCAGATGCCATGATCTTCGTTTTCTGAATGTTGAGCTTTAGGCAACTTTTTCACTCTCCTCTTTCACTTTCATCAAAAGGCTCTTTAGTTCCTCTTCACTTTCTGCCATACGAGCGGTGTCATCTGCATATCTGAGGTTATGGATATTTCTCCCAACAATCTTGATTCCAGCTTCTGCTTCTTCCAGCCCAGAGTTTCTCATGATGTACTCTGCATAAAGTTAAATAAGCAGGATGACAATATACAGTCTTGATGTACTCCTTTTCTTATTTGGAACCAGTCTGCTCTTCCATGTTCAGTTCTAACTGTTGCTTCCTGACTTGCATAGAGGTTTCTCAAGAAGCAGGTCAAGTGGTCTGGTATTCCCATCTCTTTCAGAATTTTCCACAGTTTATTGTGATCCACATAGTCAAAGGCTTTGGCATAGTCAATAAAGCAGAAATAGATGTTTTTCTGGAACTCTCTTGCTTTTTCCATGATCCAGCAGATGTTGGCAATTTGATCTCTGGTTCCTCTGCCTTTTCTAAAATCAGCTTGAACATCTGGAAGTTCACGGTTCATGTACTGCTGAAGCCTGGCTTGGAAAATTTTAAGCATTACTTTACTAGCGTGTGAGATGAGTGCAATTGTGTGGCAGTTTGAGCATTCTTTGGTGTTGCCTTTCTTTGGAATTGGAATGAAAACTTACCTTTTTAGTCCTGTGGCCACTACTGAGTTTTCCAAATTTACTGGCATATTGGGTGCAGCACTTTCACAGCATCATCTTTTAGGATTTGAAATAGCTCAACTGGAATTCCATCACCTCCACTAGCTTTGTTTGTAGTGATGCTTTCTAAGGCCCACTTGACTTCACATTCCAGGATGTCTGGCTCTAGGTGAGTGATCACACCATCGTGATTATCTAGGTCATGAAGATCTTTTTTGTATAGTTCTTCTGTGTATTCTTGCCACCTCTTCTTAATATTTTCTGCTTCTGTTTAGGTCCATACCATTTCTGTCCTTTATCAAGCCGTTACAAACTGAAAAATTACTCCAAATGGCCACCTTTTCACATTTAACATTGTAGCACTTTCTAAATTATGGTGGAAAGCATATTGTTCATAAGAGTTTAATCTGTTTTAACAATTTATTCTCCTACTCCTATCTGTCTTGTGAAATATTTCTCATTCTTTAAGTTCAAGTTGAATGTTACCTTTACACTAACACCTTCACTGATGTCACCAAAGTTCTTCTCTTTTCTATGTTCTTATACTACTTTTTTCATACCAAAATTTTATGATGTCTATTATATTTTATTTATTTATTTGTTAGAGGATAATTACCTTACAATATTGTGATTTCTGCTGTATGACAACATGAATCATATATATATATATATATATATATATATATATATATATCCACTCCCTCTTGAACCTCCCTCTCACCCCTCCTTATCCCAGCCCTTTAGGTCATCACAGTGCACCAGCAGCTTCACACTAGCTACTTATTTTACACAAGGTAATGTAAATATGTAGTGCTACTATCTCAATTCATCTCACCCTCTCTTTTGCCCCCTGTGTCAAAAAGTCCATTCTCTATGTCTGCATCTCTATTCCTCCCCTGAAAATAGTATCATTTTTCTAAATTCTATATATATGCATTAATATATGATATGTGTTTTTCTTTCTCTTACTTCACTCTCTATAACAAGCTCTAATTTCATTCACCGAATGAAATGACCAAATTTCATTTCCTTTATGGCTGAGTAATGTTCCATTATATATATGTACCACAACTTCTTTATCCATTCATCTGATGATGGACATCTAGGTTGCTTCCATATCCTAGCTATTGTAAATAGTGCTGTAATGAGCACTGAGATACATGCATCCTGTTGAGGTATGGTATTCTCAGGGTATATGCTCAGTATTGGGATTGCTGTGTCATATGGTAGCTCTATATTTAGATTTTAAGGAGCCTCCATATTGTTCTCCAATAGTAGTTGTATCCATTTACATTCTGATCAATAGTGCAAGACGGTTCTCTTTTTCTCTAGCACTTATTATTTGTAGATATTTTGATGATGATGACCATTCTGGCCAGTATGAGGTGATACCTCAGTGTAGTTTTGATTTGCGTTTCTCTAGCAATGAGGGATATTGAGTATCTCTTCATGTGTCTGCTGGTCATTTGTATGTCTTTTCTGGAGAAACATCTGTTTAGGTCATTGGCCAATTTTTTGATCAGATTGTTTTTCTGATATTGAGCTGCATGAGCTTCTTATATATTTTGTAGGCTAATCCTTTGTCAGTTGCTTCATTTGCAAATATTTTCTTCCATTCTGAGGATTGTGTTTTCATTTTGTTCATGTTTTCACTTGCTGTGCAAAAGCTTTTAAATTTAACTAAGTCCCATTTGTTTAATTTTATTTTCATTATTCAAGGAGGTGGGTCAAAGAGGATCTTGCTGTGATTTATGTCAAAATGTGTTCTGCCTATGTTTTCCTTTAAAAGTTTTATAGTATCTGGCCTTATATATTATTGCAGTTGAAAACTGAGAGGCTCTATACAGTCAGCAAAAA
Organism: Ovis canadensis; assembly: GCF_042477335.2. NCBI lineage: Eukaryota > Metazoa > Chordata > Mammalia > Artiodactyla > Bovidae > Ovis > Ovis canadensis. The sequence goes on from NC_091255.1 coordinate 12,877,561, forward strand.
TAAGACTGGGAGCTGACTGTGGCTCAGATAATGAACAACTTATTGCAAAATTCAGACTTAAATTGAAGAAAGTAGGAAAAACCACTGCTCCATTTAGCTATAACCTAAATCAAATCCCTTACAATTATACACTGAATGTAGCAAATAGATTCAAGGGAATAGATCTGATGAATAGAGTATCTGAAAAACTATGGGATGAAGTTCATAACACAGAAGAAGTAGTGATCAAACCCATCCCCAAGAAAAAGAAATGAAAAAGGTTAGGCAAAAAGGTTGTCTGAGAAGGCCTTAAAATAGCTGAGGAAAGAAGAGAAGCAAAAGGCAAAGGAGAAAAGGAAAGATACACCCATCTGAATTCAGGGTTCCTAAAAATAGCAGGGAGAGATAAGAAAGTCTTCCTAAATGAACAATGCAAAGAGAGGAAAACGATAGAATGGGAAAAACTAGTGATCTCATCAAGAAAATTACAGATGCCAAGGGAATATTTCATGCAAAGATGAGCAGAGTAAAAGACAGAAATGATATGGATTTAACAGAAGCAGAAGATATTAAGAAGTGGCAAGAATACACACAAATGCTATATAGAAAAGTTGTAATGACCCAGATAACCACAATGGTATGATTAGTCACCTAGAGCCAGACATCCTTGACTACAAACTCGAATGTGCCTTAGGAAGCACAGTTAGTGGAATCGAAGGAATTTCAGCTGAGCTATTTCAAACTCCAAAATGATGATGTGAAATGCTGCACTCAACATGCCAGCAAATTTGGAAAACTCAGCAGTGGCCACAGAACAGGAAAGAATCAACCTTCATTCCAGTCCCAAAGATTATTCAAACTATGCACAACTGCATTCATTTCACATGTTAGCAAGGTCATGCTCAAAATCCTCCAAGCTAAATTCCAGGTGTACAAGTTGAATTTAGAAAAGGCTTGAGGAACCAAATCAGGAAGCAACCGTTAGAACTGGACATGGAAAAACAGACTGGTTCCAAATAGGAAAAGGAGTACGTCACCCTGTATATAGTCACCCTGCTTATTTAACTTCTATGCAGAGTACATCATCAGAAATGCTGGGCTGGAAGAAGCACAAGCCAGAATCAAGATTGCTGGGAGAAATCTCAATAATCTCAGATATGCAGATGACACCACCCTTAATGGCAGAAAGTGAAGATGAACTAAAAAGCCTCTTGATGAAAGTAAAAGAGGAGAATGGAAAAGTTGGCTTAAAGCTCAACATTCAGAAAACTAAGATCATGGCATCTGGTCCCATCACTTCATGGGAAATAGATGGGGAAACAGTGAAAACAGTGTCAGACTTTGTTTATGGGGGGCTCCAAAATCACTGCACATGGTGATTGCAGCCATGAAATTAAAGACACTTACTCCTTGGAAGGAAAGTTATGACCAACCTAGGTAGCATATTCAAAAGCAGAGACATTACTTTGCTAACAAAAGTCTATCTAGTCAAGGCTATGGTTTTTCCAGTGGTCATGTATGGATGTGACAGTTGGACTATATAGAAAGCTGAGTGTTGAAAAATTGATGCTTTTGAATTGTGGTGCTAGAGAAGACTTTTGAGAATCCCTTAGACTGCAAGGAGATCCAACCAGCCCATCCTAAAGGAGACCAGTCCTAGGTGTTCATTGGAAGGACTGATGCTGAAGCTGAAACTCCAATACTTCAGTCATCTCATGTGAAGAACTGACTCTTTGGAAAAGACCCTGATGCTGGGAGGGATTGGGGGCAGGAGGAGAAGGGGACGACTGAGGATGAGATGGCTGGATGGCATCACCAACTCAATGCACATGAGTTTGGGTGAACTCCAGGTGTTGGTGATAGACAGGGAGGCCTGTGGTGCTGCAATTCATGGAGTTGCAAAGAGTTGGACATGACTGAGAGACTGAACTGAACTGAACTGAGGAACTAGAGATCAAATTCCGAAATCTGTTGGATCATAGAAAAAGCAAGAGAATTTCAGAAAAATATCTATTTCATGGACTATGATAAAACCTTTGACTGTGTGTATCACAAGAACCTATGGAAAATTCTAAAAGACATGTAAATAGCAGACCGCCTGGTCTGCATTCTGAGAAACCTGTATGCAGTTCAAGAAACAATAGTTAGAACTGGACATGGAAAAATGAACTGCTTCAAAATTGGGAAAAGATTTCAGTTTAGTTCAGTTCAGTCCAGTTCAGTTGCTCAGTAGTGTCCGACTCTTTGTGATGCCATGGACTGCAGCACACCAGGACACCCTGTCCATCACCAACTCCTGGAGTTTACTCAAACTCATGTCCATTGAGTCGGTGTTGCCATCCAACCACCTCATCCTCTGTCATCCCCTTCTCCTCCCACCTTCAATCTTTCCCAGCATCAGGGTCTTTTCAAATGAGTCAGCTCTTCACACCAGGTGGCCAAAGTATTGGAGTTTCAGCTTCAACGTCAGTCCTTCTAATGAACACTCAGGACTGATCTCCTTTAGAAATGACTGGTTGGATCTCCTTGCAGTTCAAGGGACTCTCAAGAGTCTTTTCCAACACCACAGTTCAAAAGCATCAATTCTTCAACACTCAGCTTTCTATATAGTCCAACTCTCACATCCATACATGACTACTGGAAAAACTATAGCTTTGACTAGATTGACTTTTGTTAGCAATGTAACGTCTGTACTTTTTAATATGCTATCTAGGTTGGTCACAACTTTTCTTCCAAGGAGTAAGTGTCTTTTAATTTCATGGCTGCAATCACCATCTGCAGTGATTTTGAGCCCCCCCTCCCCAAATAAAGTCTGACACTGTTTTCACTGTTTCCCCATCTATTTGCCATGAAGTGATGAGACCAGATGCCATGAACTTAGTTTTCTGAATGTTGAGCTTTAAGCCAATTTTTTCATTCTCTTCTTTCACTTTCATCAAGAGGCTCTTTAGTTTTCCTTCACCTTCTTCCATAAGGGTGATGTCATCTGTACATCTGAGGTTATTGATATTTCTCCCGGCAATCTTGATTCTGGCTTGTGCTTCATCTGCTTGGCATTTCACATGATGTACTCTGCATAGAAGTTAAATAAGCAGAGTGACAATATACAGCCTTGATGGACTCCTTTTCCTATTTGGAACCAGTCTGTTGTTCCATGTCCAGTTCTAACTGTTGCTTCCTGACCTGCATACAGATTTCACAAAAGGCAGGTCAGATGGTTGGGTATTCCCATTTCTTTCAGAATTTTCCACAGTTTATTGTGATCCACACAGTCAAAAAGTTTGACATAGTCAATAAAGCAGAAATAGATGTTTTTCTGGAACTCTCTTGCTTTTTTTGATGATCCAGGAGATATTGGCAATTTGATATCTGGTTCTTTTGTCTTTTCTAAAACCATCTTGAAAAAGTGGAAGTTCATGTATTGTTGAAACAATTTTGAGCATTACTTTATGAAAAGAGTATGCTAGGCTATATATTTTCACCCTGATTATTTAACTTATATGCAGAATACACGATGCACAATGCCAGGCTGGATGAAGTGCAAGCTGCAATCAAGATTACCAGCAGACATATCAATAACCTCAGATATGCAGATGACACCACCCGTCTGGCAGAAAGGGAAGAGGAGACCAAAGAACCTCTTAATGAAGGTGAGAGAGTGAAAAAGCTGGCTTAAACTCAACATTCAAAAAATTAAGATCATAGTATCTGGTCTCATCACTTCATGGCAATTAGATGGGGAAACACTGGATGCAGTGGCTGACTTTATTTTCTTGGGTTCCAAAATCCCTGCAAATGATGGCTGCAGCCAGGAAATAAAAGACACTTGCTCCTTGGAGGAAAAGTTATGACCAACCTAGACAGCATATTAAAAAACAGAGACATTAGCTTGCCTACAAAGGTCAATATAGTCAAAGCTATGATTTTTGCATTAGTCAGGTATGGATGTGAGAGTTGAACCTTAAAGAAGATTGAAAGCTGATGAATTGATGCTTTTGAACTGTGGTGTTGAGAAAGCTCTTCAGAGTTGTTTGGACAGCAAGGAGATTAAAACAATCAGTCATAATGAAATCAGTCCTGAAATTTCATTGGAAGGACTTCTGCTGAAACTGAAGTTCCAATACTTTGGCCACCTGATGTGAAGAGTTGAGTCATTTGAAAAGACCCTGATGTTGGGAACGATAGAAGGCAGGAGAAGGGAATGACAGAGAATGAGATGGTTGGATGGCATCACCGATTCCATGGACATGAGCTTGAGCAAGCTTCAAGGGATGGTGAAGGACTGGGAAGCCTGGCATGCTGCAGTCCATTAGGTTGCAAAGATTAAGACATGACAGAGCAACTGAATAACAAAAACAATCCATTTTGAGTTTATTTTTGTATATGGTGTTACAAAGTTTTCTAATTTCATTCTTTTACATGTAACTGTCCAAATTTACCAGCACTAGTTATTGAAAAAGCTGTCTTTTCTCCATTATATATCCCTGCTTCCTTTGTCAAAGCTAAGATGCCCATAGTTGTGTGCTTTATCTCTGGACTTTCTATCCTTTTCATTATCTATATTTCTGTTTAGATGCCACTACCATACTGTCTTGACTACTGTAACTTTGTAGTGTAGTCTGAAATCAGGGGGCTTCATTCTTCCAGCTCCACTTTTCTTTCTCAAGATTGTTTTAGCTATTCAAGGTTTTTTATTTTATATAGTTTTGCTTTTTAGCTAAGTGTCAGCTCCTTGATGACATTGACCTACTACCATTTTATATTTTCATCTCCTTCCTCAGTTGCTGGTAATATCTAGATATGTATCTTTTTAAATAATGTTCAAAGGCAGTTTGCATAGCCACATCAGTGTTTGCATGAGATAAATAATTTCTAAAATAATAATTATTTTTTATGAGAACTAAAATGTTGACTAGCAAATCAGATGCAGATTCAGCAGAAGAGATCACTTAAAATATGAGTTATCATTAGTTCTCTTCCTTTTTTTCATCATCCTTTGTCACTATTTACCTAATAAAATTTGTCACCACTGAGATACCCCTCTTAGGAGTTGCTATAACTCTCAGATCTCTGGATAACACAGGAAAAAGGCCAGCCACTATTAGACTGACACAAAGCTAAAGAGAATTTACTAGATTCATGATGTCCTTCCACTTCATGGGACATACTGGTGTAATATCTCAAATACAGCTGGAAGAGTAAGTTGTTAATCAAGTTTGTGTGATTTAAAAACCTCTTTCCCATTTTACTATTGTTTCCAGTCATCTCTCAATCCAACCAGCTTTCATTTTCATAACAAACACCCCATTTCAGGGAGGAAGGGCATTTTTCAGAGAGACAAATGAGTATTTCAAACAAATACAGAGGTATTTCTGATAGAGTGATCAGATAAGAGGTCTGAAAATTATTCTTTTGATATTTTGAATTGAATTTGCCCATATACAAGGAACTATTAGTGATTTATGAATATAAAGGAAGGAAATTAATATTTATTATTGGCAAAATGCATTCAATGTGATTTCAAAACTGACATCTTTTGTAACATTCTTTTGTCACAACTCTGCTCTTCTGACTTTAAGGTCAAAAGTCTTTCAGAGCTTCCCCTTATGGCTTTACAACATCTGAAATTTCAAAGACACCAGAGACCCATAGCTTTATTTTCTTCTGTGGCTGCAGCTTGTGCTGCCCTGAAGTGAAATGAAGTGAAAGTCGCTCAGTCGTGTTTGACTCTTTGTGACCCCATGCACTGTAGACTGCCCGGCTCTTCTGTCCGTGGAATTCTCCAGGCAATAATACTGGAGTGGGTTGCCATGCTCTTCTCTGGGGGGTCTTACCAACTCAAGGATGAAGCCCAGATCTTTCACATTGCAGGTGGATTCTTTACCCTCTGAGCCACTAGAGAAGCCAAAGAATACTGCAGTGGGTAGCCTATGCCTTCTCCAGGGATCTTCCCAACCCAGGGATCAAACCAGGTCTTCTGCATTGCAGGCAGATTCTTTACCAACTGAGCTACTGGGGAAGCCCTGCCCTAGTGAGAGTCAATTACTTCATATTTACATCTTCCAAACTAATCAGAGGCTATTATCCTCCAACATGTTAAGACAGAACTTGTCAAAGTGTGACTCCAGACCACTGCTATCACAGCCACCGGCTGTAGGTGTCTGAGGTAATGATTATCCAGTATCACTCTAGCCACACTAATACAAAATCTCTGAAAATCAAGGATCTATATCTTAATACTTAGCTAATTCTTGAGTACTATTAAGTGGATAATAAATAATTTGGAGGTTCATATAAGCCTATTTTTTAAGGACAAGATCTTCAGTGAGAAGTGTAAGGAGGTCCTTACTAAATATGCTCTGAAAAGTGGAACGCTCAGACTCATGGCCAACACTCATGCCATTTCTCCTCATAATCCTAGTGTTTCAAGTTTAGATATAGATATGGATATAGGTATTGATAAATCCTCAGGTGTCACATTCCCCTCACCTAATCAGTTAACTAATATTCATCTAATTTCTATTCAGCAGAAACTGATTCAGCTTACATCATAACAAATAATGGCCTTTTGGAACTACAAGGGACAGAGCTAAACTCTAATACTTATATCACTGATTTTATTTATTGGATCCACAAACCAATTATATTTCTTACCGCATTTATTTACACCTATCATAAAACTTTCAATAAATAAATATATATATACATATATATATATATATATATATATATATATTTACATATTAGTTGTAACCTGTGTAGAGAAGAAATCCAAAATGTCATCTCAAGCCACAAGTTTTTTTTTTGTAAACCTGACTGGCAATTTTATCTTCTGCTATCACTCTTAAACCCTGATGTGGTTCCATGAAAAGTGATGATATACAATTCCCCAAAAACCATAGAGCACAGAAGTCTCTGATCATCAGAGTGGTGGTCAGGCCTGGGAGCAGTGTCTTAGGGAGGTGGACAAAATGCTCCGCCTGTATAAACAACAGGGCAGAGATAGGAAGAAAGAACCAAAGGAGGAATTCAAGAAATGTGATATCTCATTCCTTGGGAGAAGGAGGAAATCAGGAGGGCTGATCTTTGAGTCAGATGAGGTCTTCTTCTGTTCACAGTTTGCATAGATGACGGTTTTTCATTCTTCCATTTTCAGTCAATTCATGTCTTTAGATCTAAAGGGAGACTCTTGTAAGCAGCATGTAGTTGGATCATGTTTTTTATTTTTAAATTCATTTTACTAATCTTTGTCTTAATTGGTAAACTTAATTGCTTCACATTAAAAGTAATGATTGATGATGAAAGATATGTCTTTTTCCATTGTGTTATTTAATGGACATTAGTTTGAGCAAATTTCCAGAGACAGAGAAGGAGAGGGAAGCATGGTGTGCTTCAGCCCATGAGCTCACAAAGAGTCAGATACAACTTAGCTACCGAATAACAATTACAACTTAGCTACAACAACAATTAGCTAATGACAACAACACTTGCATATATATATATATATATATATATATATAAAGATAGATTTATAGATAGATAGATAAAGATATAAAGATAGATATATTAGATAGATAATTTGGTTCCTCAATTCCTCTAATACTGCATTCTTCTATATTTGATTTTTTTCTACTTACCATTTTGATTCTTTCTTCATTTCCTGTATATTTTTAATCACTTTATTATGGTTACTAAGGAGATTACATTTAAAATCCTAAATTTATAGCAATCCAGTTTAAATTGATAAAAAAAAATTAACTTCAATAGCATACAATTAGTCCTGTAACTATGTAACCTCATCCTCTTTTATGCTGTTATTGTCACAGATTATATCTCTATACAGTGCGTGCCCATTAACAAAGATTTATAATTATTGTTTTATGCATTTATTCTTTAATTCCTTTAGGAAGCAAAGAGGAGTGTCATACCAAAATATGTAATACAGGGATTTACATTTACTATGTAATTATCTTTCCCAGCAACCCTTATTTCATCCTTCCTTTAGCCCTTCTTATAGGCCAAGTCTATAAGCAACAAACTTCCTTAGATTTGTTATTGTTGTTATTCTTGTTGATAATGAGAGGTTGTTATCTTTTTTTAAGATTCTGTGTGTGTATGTAACAGTCATTTTCCTCTTGCTGCTTCCAAGATTCTTTCTTTGTGCTTGTCTTTTTATTGTTTGATTATAGTATCTCAGTATGGATCTCTTTATTCTACTTAGAATTGATTGAGATACTTAGATGTGAACATTCATGGTTTTCATCAAATTTGAGATGTTTTAAGCCAAAATCACTGCAGATGGTGACTGCAGCCATGAAATTAAAATGAACCAAAGAACTAAATAGACATTTCTCCAAAGAAGACATACAGATGGCTAACAAACACATGAAAAGATGCTCAACATCACTCATTATTAGAGAAATGCAAATCAAAACCACAATGAGGTACCACTTCACACCAGTCAGAATGGCTGCGATCCAAAAATCTGCAAGCAGTAAATGCTGGAGAGGGTGTGGAGAAAAGGGAACCCTCCTACACTGTTGGTGGGAATGCAAATTAGTACAGCCACTATGGAGAACAGTGTGGAGATTCCTTAAAAAATTGCAAATAGAACTACCTTATGACCCAGCAATCCCACTGCTGGGCATACACACCGAGGAAACCAGAATGGAAAGAGACACATGTACCCCAATGTTCATCGCAGCACTGTTTATAATAGCCAGGACATGGAAACAACCTAGATGTCCATCAGCAGATGAATGGATAAGAAAGCTGTGGTACATATACACAATGGAGTATTACTCAGCCGTTAAAAAGAATTCATTTGAATCAGTTCTGATGAGATGGATGAAACTGGAGCCGATTATACAGAGTGAAGTAAGCCAGAAAGAAAAACACCAATACAGTATACTAACACATATATATGGAATTTAGGAAGATGGCAATGATGACCCTGTATGCAAGACAGGAAAAAAGACACAGATGTGTATAACGGACTTTTGGACTCAGAGGGAGAGGGAGAGGGTGGGATGATTTCGGAGAATGACATTCTAACATGTATACTATCATGTAAGAATTGAATCGCCAGTCTATGTCTGACGCAGGATGCAGCATGCTTGGGGCTGGTGCATGGGGATGACCCAGAGAGATGTTATGGGGAGGGAGGGGGGAGGGGGTTCATGTTTGGGAACGCATGTAAGAATTAAAGATTTTAAAATTTAAAAAATAAAAAACAATAACAACAAAAAAAAATATGCTTACTCCTTGGAAGGAAAGTTATGACCAACCTAGATAGCATATTCAAAAGCAGAGACATTACTTTGCCAACAAAGGTCCGTCTAGTCAAGGCTATGGTTTTTCCAGTAGTCATGTATGAATGTGAGAGTTGGACTGTGAAGAAAGCTGAGCACTGAAGAATTGATGCTTTTGAACTGTGATGTTGGAGAAGACTCTTGCAAGGAGATCCAACCAGTCCATTTTAAAGGAGATCAGTCCTGGGTGCTCTTTGGAGGGAATGATGCTAAAGAGGAAATGCCAGTACTTTGGCCACCTCATGCGAAGAGTTGATTCATTGGAAAAGACTCTGATGCTGAAAGGGATTGGGGGCAGGAGGAAAAGGGGAGGACAGAAGATGAGATGGCTGGATGGCATCACCGACTCAATGGACATGTGTTTGAGTGAACTCCGGAAGTTGGTGATGGACAGAGAGGCCTGGCATGCTGCAATTCATGGGGTCGCAAAGAGTCGGACATGACTGAGCAACTGAACTGAACTGAACTGAAGGCATTTTTTCTTTCAATATTATTTCTGCTTCTTCAATTCTCTTTCTGGAACTCCATCATGTATGCTGGTTAGATTGATAGTGCTTTAAAACTCCCTTAGATTCTGTTCTCTTTTCTTCGTTAGTTTTTCCTTCTGCTTCTTAAACTGCAGATTCATTCTCATGCCAATTTGATTCTGTAGTTACACTCCTTGTTATTGTTGTTCAGTTGCTAACTCTTGTCTGACTCTTTGTGACCCCATGGACTGCAACATGCCAGCCTCCTCTGTTCTCCATTATCTCCCAGAGTTTGCTCAAATTCATGTCCATTGAGTCTGTGATGCTATCTGAAAGTCTGCTATTGCCTTTACTCTTTCCCAGCATCAGTCTTTTTTTTTCCCCCCAGCATCAGTCAATGAGTCCACACTTCACATCAGGTGGTCTAAGTATCGGAGTTTCAGCAACAGTCCTTCCAATGAATATTCAGGGTAGATTTCCTTTAGGATTGACTGGTTTGATCTCCTTGCAGCCCAAGGGACTCTCTAGTACCACCATTCAAAAGCATCAGTTTGTCAACATTCAGCTTTCTTTGTGATCCAGCCCTCACATCTGTACCTGACTACTGGAAAACACATAACTTTGATTCCATGGACCTTTGTTGACAAAGTGATGTCTCTGATTTTTAATATGCTGTCTAGGTTTGTCATAGTTTTCCATTCTAGGAACAAGCATCTTTTAATTCCATGCCTACAGTACCACCCATAGGGATTTTGGAGTCCAATAAAATAAATTCTGTCACTGGTTTTTTTTTTTTTTTTTTTTTGCCATTAAATTGCCATGAAATGATGGGACTGAATACCATCATCTTCGTTTTTTGAATTTTGAGCTTTGCGCTAACTTTTTCACTCTCCTCTTTAACTTTAACCAAGAGGCTCTTTATCAAGTTTCATCAAGTTCCTCTTCACTTTCTGCTACTAAGGTGGTATCTTCTGCATATTTGAGGTTGTTGATATTTCAGTTGGCAATCTTGATTTCAGCTTGTAATTCATTCAGCCTGGCATTTTGCATGACATACTCTGCATATAAGTTAAATAAACAGGGTGACAATACACAAAGTTGTCACAATACTTTCTGAATTTTAAACCAGTCAGTGATTCCATGTTCAGTTCTAACTGTTGCTTCTTGATCGTGTAAATGTTTCCCAGGAGATGGGTAAGATGGTCTGGTATTCCCACATCTAAGAATTTTCCACAGTTTGTTATAAGGGCTTCCCAGGTGGCTCAGTGGTAAAGAATCTGCCTCCAATGCAGGAGACCAGGGCCCAATCTCTGCGTCAGGAAGATTCAGTGGAGAAGGGAATTGCAACCCATTCTAGTATTCTTGCCTAGAGAATTCCATGAACAGAAGAGCCTGGTGTGCTACAGTCCATGGGATCCCAGAGTCAGATACAACTGAGAGACTAACACTTGCAATTTTTCTTTCACACAGTCAAATGCTTTAGCATAGGCTATGAAACAGATGTTTTCCTGGAGCCCCATCCATGGTCCAACAAATGTTGACAATTTGATCTCCGGTTCCTCTGCCTTCAAAACCCAGCTTGTGCATCCAGAAATTATTGGTTCACCGACTGCTATAGCCTAGCTTGAAGAATTTTGAGCATAACCTTGCTAGTATGTGAAATTGTATGCTAGTTTGAACATTCTTTGGCATTACCCTTCTTTGGGATGGGAATGAAAACCAACATTTTCCAGTCCTGTGGCGAGTGCTGAGTTCGCCCAAAGTGATAACATATTGACTGCAGAACTTTAACATCATCATTTTTTAGGATTTGAAATAGCTTAATCAGAATTCCATCTCCTCCACTAGCTTTGTTTGCAGCAATGCTTTCTAAGGAACCATGACTTCACACTCCAAGATGTCTGGCTCTAGATGAGTGACCACAGCATTGTGGCATAATTCTATAGTTCTTCTGTGTATTCTAGTCACCTCTTCTTAATTTCTTCTGCTTCTGTTAGGTCCTTACTCTTTCTGTCCTTTATCATGCCCATCCTTGCATGAAATGTTCCTTTGATCTCTCCAATTTTCTTGAATAGATCTCTATTCTTTCCTATTCTAGTGTTTTCCTCTATTTCTTTGCATTGTTCACTTAAGAAGGCCTTCTTTTCTTTCTTTGCTATTTTTGGAACTCTTCATTCAGTCGGGTATTTCTTTCCTTTCTCCCTTGCCTTTCATTTCTCCTCTTTCCTTACCACTAAAAAGGCACCTCAGAAAACCACTTTACCGTCTTGTATTTCTTTTTCTTTGGATTGGTTTTGGTCACTGTCTCCTCCATAGTTCTTCAGGTGCTCTGTCTACTGATCTAATCTCTTGACTATTCATGACTTCCACTATATAATCATAAGAAATTTGATTTATGTCATACCAGAATGGCCTAGTGATTTTCCCTACTCTTTAGTTAAAGTCTGAATTTTACAATAAGGAGCTCATGATCTGAGCTACAGTCAGCTCCAGGCCTTGTTTTTTTATAGAGCTTCTTCATCTTTGACTGCAAAGAACATAATCAGTCTGACTTGTGTATTGACCGTGTATGGTCCATGTCCATGTATAAATTTGTCTCTTGGGTTGTTGGAAAGGAGTGTTTACTGTGACCATCCTGTTCTCTTGACAAAACTCCGCGAGCTTTTACCCTGCCTCATTTTGTGCTCAGAGGCCAAATTTGCCTATTATTCTTGAAATCTCTTGATCTCCTACTTTTGCTTTCCAATCCCTTATGATTAAAAGGATATCATTTTTGATTTTTTTTTTTTTCTAGAATGTCTTGTAGGTCTTCATAGAACTGATCAACTTCCACTTCTTCAGCATCAATGGTTGGGGCATAGACTTGGATTGCTGAAATACTGAATGATTTGCCTAGGAAATGAACTGAGATCACTCTGTAATTTTTGAGATTGTACCCAAGTACTCTTTTTGGACTCTTCATTGATTATGAGGGCTACTCCATTTCTTCTAAGGATTCTTGCCCACAGTAGTAGATATAATGGTCATTTGAATTAAGCTAGTCCATGCCCATCTGCTGGGGTCCAGCCCCAGTGGATCCAGGGTAATTCGAAGCAGGGATGGTGTGGTGAGGAAAACCTTATTTATTTAGAAATATAAAAGAGAGATTAGGAATGAATAGTGTAGTAGGAAAATTTAGTGGAGAAAAGAGGCTAAATAACTTGGTTTACGTGGAGAACTAATAAAATCTCAGGACAAGAGATTTGCACCATCTACATTAGGCCACTGGCCCCCGTTTGAATAGCGGAGGGTGCCTCGCCTTGGGCTCCCTTTCTCATGGATCTTAGAAGCTGGGGCAAGTAAGTAGACATGGCGAGCCTCCACACCCCAGACGGGAATTCAGCCAGAAAATAGAGTAAAGAAGACACGGGGGAAACCAGTCTTTCCAGTGACTGGCCCATCCTCTATTGTCTGGAAAGGCCTTATATACTCTTGATTTTACACAGAAATCAATGGATAATACAAAACTATGCAGCGTCAGCAGCCCTGACTCTTATCGAGACCAGGCTTTCTCTCTGCATACCTAGTTATATACATTAAGTCTTAGGTGATTTACATCATCTTCTGGCCAGAAGGCCAATTAACATTTTACAGCCCTTTTCTGATAAGGGTTTGTCAACCAGAAGACTTATTTGCTTTGACAGTGTTGTTCTTCTCAAAGTCTGATGCCACTCTCAGAAAGCAATAAATAAAGTTACATTCTTACATAGCAAGGATACAACATTTTATAACAAGAAAGTGGAGTACAGTGATTTATAACAAAGAGAAAATTAATTAACTCAAAAGTCTAGTATTGCTAACATCAAAACTACTATATTCCTATTTCTGCATCCTGATTACATTGATTAATATCCTCCCAGGTGCCTAAAAGATAAAAAATATGTTGGCCTGGAGGCAAACATTAACTCAAAAAACTCTTCACCAGACTAATTCTTAGCTCCAAAAGGCTCTATATCTTTAAGATGTTTTAAGCTTCATGCCTTTCACAGTTGGGGGCTGTAAAAAATCCATGAATTGTAAAGTTGGACAGACCAGTCAGATAAGTTAGAAAGCCATCAAAGGGGTTTAAGCTGAGAAATTCTTTTTATATGCAGGAGACTGTTAACTGGAGCCCTAAGTTAATTCCTTTTAGAGGCAGAAGAGTGGAAAACACAGTACAATAAGGTTGGCAGACTCTGGTTTTTGGGGGTAGATGTTCAGGAAAACCCAGGGGGAACCCCTGAAGCCTGACTCGCCTTGCCCATCAGGCCTCTCTGCATGACCATGTCATGGGTGGGATCTCCCGTGCTGGCTCCCAGCACCCATCCATTTTAGTTCACTGATTTCTAATACCTTGATTCATGGACCAACATTCCAGTTTCCCACGCAATATTGTTCCTTACAGTATCAGGCTTTTCTTTTACCACCTGTCACATCCATAGCTGACTGTCATTTCCACTTTGGCCCAGCCTTTCTGCTCTTTATGGTGCTGTAAGTAATTGCCATCTGCTCTTGTATCCATGTGTGCTAAGTTGCTTCAGTTTGTTTGAAACTGTATGACCCTATGGACTGTAGCGGACTGTAGCCCACCAGGCTCCTGTGTCCATGGGATTGTCCAGCAAAAATCCTGGAGTGGGTTGTTGTGCCCTCCTCCAGGGATCCTCTGCTCTTCCCCAATAGCATACTGGACACCTTCCAACCTGGGGACTCATCTTCCAGTGTCATAACTTTTTGCCTTTAACACTGTGCATGAGGTTCTCCCAGCAAGAATACTGGAATGATTTGCCATTTTCTCCTCCAGTGGACCACATGTTTTCAGAATTCTTCATTCTGACCCATCTGCCTTGGGTGGCCCTGCACAGGGAAGTCCCTTCAGCACAACCAGACTGTGGTCCATGAAGGGGATTACACCCCTTAATAAACTTTTATTTCAGATACTGTACTTTTCAGCTCCAGAATTTCTTTTAAGTTTCTATCTCTTTACTGATATTCCCTATTTATTCATACCTCATTCTCCTGATTTTCTTCAGTTCTTAGGTCATGGTTTTCTTTAGCTCTTTAAGCATACTTCAGAGCGCGGGTGGCTGTAACCACTCACAGAGCGTGGCCAAGAGGAGCTACCCCACATCTGAGGTCAAAGGCGGTGGCTGAGAGTGTCAGGCTGTGACAGCACAGGAGCAGCCAAGAGGAGGTACCCCACACCTAGGGTCAGGGGCGGTGCCTGGGAGGAGCTCCCCCCGCCAGAGGCCAGGGGCAGGGGCCAGGAGGAGCAACCCCCCTGACCAAGGAACGGTTGTTGTGTGGGCGCCAGAGGGCCTAAGGAGCTATTCCACATTCAAGGTCGGGAGGGGCGGCAGTGAGGATTTACCCGTTGTCCAAAGTAAGGAGCAGTGGCTGCGCTTTGCTGGAGCAGCCGTGAAGAGATACCCCATGTCCAAGGTGAGAGAAATCCAAGTAAGACAGTAGGTGTTTTAAGAGGGCATCAGAGGGAAGACACAATGAAACCATAATCACAGAAAACTAGTCAATCTAATCACATTAGGACCACAGCCTTGTCTAACTAAATGAAACTAAGCCATGCCTTGTGGGGCCACTCAAGATGGGCAGGCATGGTGGAGAGGTCTGACAGAATGTGGTCCACTGGAGAAGGGACTGGCAAAAAACTTCAGTATTCTTGCCTTGAGAACCCCATGAACAGTATGAAAAGGCAAAATAATATGATACTGAAAGAGGAACTCCCCAGGTCAGTAGGTGCCCAATATGCTACCGGAGATCAGTGGAGAAATAACTTCAGAAAGAATGAAGGGATGGAGCCAAAGCAAAAACAATACCCAGTTGTGGAGGTGACTGGTGAAAGAAGCAAGGTCCAATGCTATAAAGAGCAATATTGCATAGGAACCTGGACTGTCAGGTCCATGAATCAAGGCAAATTGGAAGTGGTCAAACAGGAGATGGCAAGAGTAAACATCAACATTCTAGGAATCAGTGAACTAAAATGGACTGGAATGGGTAAATTTAACTCAGATGACCATTACATTTACTACTGTGGGCAGGAATCCCTTAGAAGAAATGGAGGAGCCATCATGGTCAACAAAAGAGTCCAAAATGCAGTACTTGGATGCAATCTCAAAAATGACAGAATGATCTCTGTTCATTTCCAAGACAAACCATTCAGTATCACAGTAATCCAAGTCTATGCCCTAATCAGTAATGCTGAAGAAGCTGAAGTTGAACAGTTCTATGAAGACCTACAAGACCTTTTAGAACTAACACTCAAAAAAGATGTCCTTTTCATTATAGGGGACTGGAAGGCAAAAGTAGGAAGTCATAAACACCTGGAGTACCAGACAAATTTGGCCTTGGAATATGAAATGAAGCAGGGCAAGGACTAAAAGAGTTTTGCCAAGAAAATGCACTGGTCATAGCAAACACCCTCTTCCAACAACACAAGAGAAGACATCACCATGGACATCACCAGATGGTCAACACCAAAATTAGACTGATTATATTCTTTGTAGCCAAAGATGGAGAAGCTTTATACAGTCAATAAAAGCAAGACCAGGAGCTGACTATGGCTCAGATCATGAGCTCCTTATTACCAAATTCAGACTTAAATTGAAGAAAGTAGGGAAAACCACTAGATCACTCAGGTATGACCTAAATCAAATCCCTTATGATTATACAGTGGAAGTGAGAAATAGATTTAAGGGCCTAGATCTGATAAGATAGAGTGTCTGATGAACTATGGATGGAGGTTCATGACATTGTAAAGGTGACAGGGATCAAGACCATCCCCATGGAAAAGAAATGCAAAAAAGCAAAATGACTGTCTGAGGAGGCCTTACAAATAGCTGTGAAAAGAAGAGAAGTGAAAAGCAAAGGAGAAAAGGAAAGATATAAACATCTGAATACAGAGTTCCAAAGAATAGCAAGGAGAGATAAGAAAGCCTTCCTCAGTGATCAGTGCAAAGAAATAGAGGAAAACAACAGAATGGGAAAGACTAGAGATCTCTTCAAGAAAATAAGAGATACCAAGGGAACATTTCATGCAAAGACAGGAACAATAAGGGACAGAAACGGTATGAACCTAACAGAAGCAGAAGATGTTAAGAAGAGGTGGCAAGAATACAGAGAAGAACTGTACAAAAAGAACTTCATGACCAAGATAACCGTGATGGTGTGATCACTCATCTAGAGCCAGACATCCTGGAATGTGAAGTCAAGTGGGCCTTAGAAAGCATCACTATGAACAAAGCTAGTGAAGGTGATGGAATTCCAGTTGAGCTATTTCAAATCATAAAAGATGATGCTATGAAAGTGCTGCACTCAATATGCCAGCAAATTTGGAAAACTCACACGTGGCCACAGGCCTCAAAAAGGTCAGTTTTCACTCCAATCCCAAAGAAAGGCAATGTTAAAGAATGCTCAAACTACCACACAATTGCACTCATCTCACATGCTAGTAAGTTCAGTTCAGTCATGCAGTCATGTCCGACTCTTTGTGACCCCATGAATCACAGCACACCTGGCCTCCCTGTCCATCACCAACTCCCGGAGTTCACTCAGATTCATGTCCATCGAGTCAGTGATGCCATCCAGCCATCTCATCCTCTGTCGTCCCCTTCTCCTCCTGCCCCCAATCCCTCCCAGCATCAAAGTCTTTTCCAATGAGTCAAGTCTTCGCATGAGGTGGCCAAAGGACTGGAGTTTCAGCTTTAGCATCATTCTTTCCAAACAAATCCTAGGGCTGATCTCCTTCAGAATGGACTGGTTAGATCTCCTTGCAGTCCAAGGGACTCTCAAGAGTCTTCTCTAACACCACAGTTCAAAAGCATCAATTCTTCGGCGCTCAGCCTTCTTCACAGTCCAACTCTCACATCCATACATGACCACTGGAAAAACCATAGCCTTGACTAGACGGACCTTAGATGGCAAAGTAATGTCTCTGTTTTTGAAAATGCTACCTAGGTTGGCCTTAACTTTTCTTCCAAGGAGTAAGCATGGTTTAATTTCATGGCTGCAATCACCATCTGCAGTGATTTTGGAGCCCAAAAATATAAAGTCTGAGATGGTTTCCACTGTTCCCCAGCTATTTCCCATGAAGTGATGGGACCGGATGCCATGATTTTCGTTTTTTGAATGTTGAGCTTTAAGCCAACTTTTTCACTCTCCTCTTTCACTTTCATCAAGAGGCTCCTTAGTTCCTCTTCACTTTCTGCCATAAGGGTAGTGTCATCTGCATTTCTGAGGTTATTGACATTTCTCCCAGCAGTCTTGATTCCAGCTTGTGTTTCTTCCAGTCCTAGTAAAGTAATGCTCAAAGTTCTCCCAGCCAGGCTTCAGTAATATGTGAACCGTGAAATCCCAGATGTTCAATTTGGTTTTAGAAAAGGCAGAGGATGTAGAGATCAAATTGCCAACATCTGCTGGATCATGGAAAAAGTAAGAGAGTTCCAGAAAAACATCTATTTCTGCTTTATTGACTATGCCAAAACCTTTGACTGTGTGGATCACAATAAACTGTGGAAATTTTTGAAAGAGATGAGAATACCAGACCACCTGACCTGCCTCTTGAGAAACCTCTATGCAGGTCAGGAAGCAACAGTTACAACTGGAGATGGAACAGCAGACAGGTTCGAAAAAGGAAAAGGAGTACGTCAAGGCTGTATATTGTCACCCTACTTATTTAACTTCTATGTAGAGTCCATCAAGAGAAACGCTGGACTGGAAGAAGAACATGCTGGATTCAAGATTATAGGGAGAAATATCAATAACCTCAGATATGCAGATGACACCACCCTTATGGCATAAAGTGAAGAGGAACTAAAAAGCCTCTTGATGAAAGTGAAAGAGGAGAGTGAAAAAGTTGGCTTAAAGCTCAACATTCAGAAAACAAAGATCATGGCATCTGGTCCCATTACTTCATGGCAAATAGATTGGGAAACAGTGGAAACAGTGTCAAACTTTATTTTGGGGGGCTCCAAAATCATTGCAGATGGTGACTTTAGCCATGAAATTAAAAGATGCTTGCTCTTTGGGAAAAAAGTTATGACTAACCAAATAGGATATTGAAAAGCAGAGATATTACTTTGCCAACAATGGTCCATCTAGTCAAGGCTATGGTTTTTCCAGTGGTCATTTATGGATGTGAGAGTTGGACTATGAAGAAGGCTGAGTGCCGAAGAACTGATGCTTTTGAACTGTGGCGTTGGAGAAAACTCTTCAGAGTCCCTTGGACTGCAAGGAAATCCAACCAGTCCATGCTGAAGGAGATCAGCCCTGGGATTTCTTTGGAAGAAATGATGCTAAAACTGCAACTCCAGTATTTTGATCACCTCATGGGAAGAGTTGTCTCATTGGAAAAGACTCTGATGCTGGGAGGGATTATGGGTAGGAGGAGAAGGGGACGACAGAGGATGAGATGGCTGGAGGGCATCACTGACTCGATGGACGTGAATCTGAGTGATCTCCTGGAATTGGTTATGGACAGGGAGGCCTGGCGTGCTGCAATTCATGGGGTCGCAAAGAGTCGGACACAACTGAGTGACTGAACTGAACTGAACTGAACTGAAGTATACTTCAGACAGTAACTTTAAGTATTTGTCTTAAATTCAATGTCTGTACTTCTTCAATTATGGTTTTATCAGTTTGTTTCTTTTTTGTCTGTGAGTGGGTCATGCTTTCTTATTTCCTTGTATACTTTGTACATTTTTGTTGATCACTAGACATTTAAAATTTATAATGTGGTATCTGAACATGAAATTATTCTGCCTCTTCTGCAATTGTTATTATTTCTTAATGAAGACTGGAGCCATTCTTTTATTTACTGATTCTTTCAAACTATTTTGAAAGGCTATATTCCTTGCCATGAGTGACCACTGAGATCTATGTTCTGTTATCTCCACAGTCAGCCAGTGACCTTACAGAAATTTTCTTAAATGCCAGTTAAAAAACAAAACAAAACAGATTTTCTATATCTAAATACCTTCAAATAACAGTGCTGAGAAGCTGCTTCTGTCTACAAGAGTTCAAATAACTGTCATGTCCTGCCCTGCTCCAGAGATGTGTACCACCAGTCTCACAACTATCTGTTGGATTCGTTGTTGTTGTTGTTCAGTAGTTCAGTCATGTCCAACTCTTTGTGACTCCATGGACTGCAGCATACCAGGTTTCCCTGGACAGAGAAATCTGACGTGCTGCCGTCCCTGGGGTAACTACTTGCAATAGTCACTGTATAAAATACAGATAAAATACCAAAATTCACCCAAATTTAACCAGCCATTTCCTTTACCAGGCACTGCCCTGTCTGCTGCAAGCATTTGACTCAACACCAGAATTCTGAAATAATTGAATGTGATAGTATTTGCCAACTCAATAATTATTTTAGTGGGTGTTGTAGGAGCTTCCAATTCTGCCATCTTCCATGACATCACCATGTCTTGAATTTTTGAGCATTGAATGCTTTATCTATTCAAAATATAGGAGAAACATGGAAAGGAAGGAAATCAAAAGAAAGGAGGAAAAAGAAAAAGAAGGATTTCTCACTGTTCACTGTTGCTTTCAACATGAGTGCCTTAATGTAATTTAACCAAGTGCTTATTTCAGCATCCCAGTCACTATAGGGTAAGCACAGATTTCTAGGAATCAAATCTCACAAAAATGCAAGAAAATGATATCTAAGCTGCAGAACAAGAGGTGACTGATACGTGTACTTGGATTACTTTGTTAGAATTTCTGCCACATAAACGTGAGCTCTCCTGAGGTCAGTGTCACTTTGAAAAAGATCATGCAACCGTTGGAGCTATTGTATTGTTACAATTATATATGTTTGTATTTTCCTAGAATTGCTATGCTCTCTCACTATAACTGGTCATGATGATACAACTTACAGCATTGATTTTCTATCAGCGTTTTTAGCTAGTCTCATTCTTTCACTTAAATGACATTTTTCCTAGGCTGTATGACTATACAGTCCGAATGGACTGATTCTGATGAGGGGCTTTGTAATTGCATTCTCCTTTTCAAATCCTCTGTCTTTGTAGTTGATTTTTTAAAGTCAAAAGAAAAACATCAAGCTCCCCAAACCCTAAACGATTAATGCAGAGATCTAATTACCTGATATTTAAAATATATATATATATAGTATTTTGGGGGGGAAGAAAATAAAACCTTCAAAACTATTCTAAGGAAAACAACTTCAAATTGCACTTATTAAGCAATATGCTAAGTCCCAGCAGGAGATTTCTGCCTACAGAGCTGAAGACGCCTATGAGAGACATGGTTAGGCATGCTGCAGAATGCACAGGTCTTCAAAGGAGGCTCTGACCTACTTTGTTTCTGCCTTGTCTCATGCTGATTCTTGCTGCTGTGGCTTTCTGAGCCAAGTGGAATCAGTTATTGCAGCATTTTTTGATGGCCGGTCAGCCCACACAGAAAGTACAAGGCAGATTCATAACACAGAAACTTCTGACCTCCTGACAATAATTAGAAGCATTGTTATAGCATTTCATTGGGAGTTGGAGAAGGTTTCTATTTTTGTTATTTTAGTGTTTGGCTCCTGTAGAGAAAGGACTTTATTTAAACATGGGGAGCAATGTAACATTTCAAAATATCTAACAGGGACATAGCATAAGCAGTAGATAGTGATTTCTAAATATACACCAGAAAGATCTCATAAGAATCTGCTTATTAATAACAGCCTCAGGAAACATTTTCTGCCATAACCTAATGAGGTTAATTACAAGGAAGCTGCCTCAAAATAAGGAACTTCATTGTTCTCAATATGCAATATGTATTGTACCCCACTAGTATAGACTTCCAGTTCACCTAGATTAAGAAGCTAAAGGGTGAGTAGAAAAGCCTGAGACTTAACCGTGTGATAAGAGTAAATTTCAAAGATGAGTTTGATCCTAAAACTAATCTGAAGAAAGGCCACACAAACCTTAAAAATATTTTTCTGCCTTCTATTTCTGTCTGCCTTAGTCTTAGTTTTGCTTTGTTTGATTTAATGAGAATATTTGGTTTCATTCATTCATTTATGCAATCATTCTGTGGATGTATCATTCAAGTATACAGAGAATTTTCTCACCTTGTCTCTTGTGTGCCCATCAGTAGGTATGACTTTAAATTAAATGTCTAGCATAATTTAAAACATAGCCTGTACTGGTAACTGAAACAATTGCTTCAGGTAAAACTCAAGCTATTCTTTGGATAATGATGCTTGTATCTCCTAGGAATTCCCTGTCCTTTTGCTTCTTTCTCTATTTATTATATGTGGTAGAATCTTTTATTATGCTCAGTCGCTAAGTCAGGTCTGACTCTTTGAGATCCCGTGGACTGTACCACACCAGGCTTCCCTGTCCTTCACTATCTCCCGGAGTTTGCTCAAATTCTTGTCCATTGAGTTCATGATGCCTAGCAACCATTTCCTCCTCCGTTACCCCCTTCTCTTCCCATCCTCAATCTTTCCTAGAATCGGGGTCTTTTCCAATGAGTCGGCTGTTCCCATTAGGTGGCCAAAGTACTGGAGCTTCAGCTTCAGCATCAGTTCTTCCAATGAATATTCAGGACTGATTTTCTTTAGGATTGACTTCTTTGAACTCCTTGCTGTCCAAGAGACATTCAAGAGCCTTTTCCAGCACCATTGTTCAAAAGCATCTATTCTTCGGCATTTAGCTTTCTTTGTAGTCCAACTCTCACATCCATACATGATTATTGGAAAAGCTAAAGCTTGGACTATGTGGACCTTTGTTGGCAAAGTGATGGCTCTGCTTTTTAATATGCCATCTAGGTTTCTCAGAGCATTTCTTAAGTGTTTTTTGATTTCATGACTGTGGTCACCATCTGCAGTGATTTCGGAACCCAAGAAAATAAAGTCTGTCACTGTTTTTATTGTTTCCTCATTTGTTTGCCATGAAGTGATGGAACTGGATGCCATGATCTTCATTTATTAAATGATGAGTTTAAGCTGAGTTCAGCTTTTTCAGTCTCCTCTTTCACCTTCATCAAGAGGCTCTTTAGTTCCTCTTTGCTTTCTGCCATAAAGGTGGTGTCATCTGCATATCTGAGGTTGTTGATATTTCTCCCAGCAATCTTGACGCTTGTGCTTCATCCAGCCAGGCATTTCACATGATGTACCCTGCGTGCTGTGATTCATGGGGTCTCAAAGAATTGGACATGACTGAGCGACTGAACGAACTAAATAACTAACTAACTAATCCTGCAAATAAGTTAAATAAGCAGGGTGACAATATAAAGTCTCGATGTACTCTTTTCCCAGTTTTGAACCAGGTTCTAACTGTTGCTTCTTGACCTGTATCAGGTTTCTCAGGATGCAGTTAAGGTGATCTGGTAGTCCCATCTCTTTAAGAATTTTCCACTTTGTTGTGATCCACATAGTCCAAGGCTTTAGTGTAGTCAATGAAGCAGAAGTAGATGTTTTTCTGGAATTCCCTTCCTTGATGAATATTTTTAATGATAAAAGGTACAATTCACAAAGAAAATGGACATCTTAACAACAAAGGGACAAAGATGCATAAAGCACATATCAGAAGAAATATAAGGGAAAAGAAAGAATATATAATCATGGTGACACATATTAACATTTCTCTGAGAATATTTTGTCAAGTGCAGAAAAAATAAGAATAGTAACATCTTGAATGATGTCATCAATAATTTAAAGGAAATAGATTTACATTTAATTAATTTATGTTAATCATATCCTACACAAATATATTTAAAATGTTGTACCTCGTATGTTGTGAGGTGTCCACAGAACATTTAGAAAAACTGGTAAAAAGACAAACAGCACTAAATTTCAAAAAAGTAGAATTCTTTTTTGTCTGTGTGTTTAGATTACATGTATACACATCTTTTTCAATTATTTTCCATTATAGGTTATTACAAGATATTAACTATAGTTCCCGGTCGATTCACATATTGTTGAAACCTAATTTGAAGAACTTTGACCATTAGGTTGCTACCAAGTGAAATGAGCATAATTGTACAGTAGTTTGAGCATTCTTTGGCATCTTCTTTCTTAGGGATTGGGATTTCCTGGTGGCTCAGAGGTTAAAGCATCTGCCTGTAATGCAGGAGACCTGGGTTTGACCCCTATGTCGGGAAGATCCCCTGGAGAAGGAAATGGCAAACCACTCCAGTATTCTTGCCTGGAGTATCCCATGGACACAGGAGACTGGTGGGCTACAGTCCACAGGGTCACAAAGAGTCAGACACGACTGAGCTACTTCACATTCACTTTCACTTTTCTTTGGGACTGGAATGAAAACTGACCTTTTCAAGTCCTGTGGCCATTGCTGAGTTTTCCAGATTTGCTGGCATATTGAGTGCAGCATTTTTACAGCATCATCTTTTAGGATTTGAAACAGTTTAGCTGGAATCCCATCACCTCCACTAGCTTCCTAAGGCCCACTTGCCTGACTCTTGGTTGGCCCTTTTTGCATTATTGGAAGGAGAGATTTTCCGGCTTGGGCCAGTGTTTGAGTTTGATATCCTTTTATCTCTGAGGCACTGTCCCTCATCCACATGGTTTTGCTTCTCCCAATACTATTATGAGATAAAATCTGTGGTAAAAATTATTTATCTGTTCTGATGCATCAAACCATTTTTGCAGTGGATCCCTGGCTTACCTCTCTTGATCCTGGCGCTTTGGGTACTATGGATCTATATGAGGTCCTACTTTGACTTTCAATTTTTCTGCCTAGAGAAATATGTCCTTCAGTTTTTATGACATAGTATTTTTTGCCATGAATACAATACCTTTCTGGCAAGTTCTTTGGCAACTTTGGAGTCCCATTTAAGATACAGAGAAGCAGGAGGCTGCCAGGAAAACAAGAACCTCAGGATTACTCTCTCTGAAAGCACTTCCAAGTTAACTTTGCAGTGACAAAGCCATTTGCAAGGTGCCCTTTAATCTGAGCCTTAAATGGAAAGTGAA
This sequence comes from Ovis canadensis, assembly GCF_042477335.2. Taxonomy (NCBI): domain Eukaryota; kingdom Metazoa; phylum Chordata; class Mammalia; order Artiodactyla; family Bovidae; genus Ovis; species Ovis canadensis. The sequence continues at coordinate 12,902,292 of NC_091255.1, forward strand.
CAAGAGTCCCTTGCTATCAGTGCTTCTCTAAGATAAGAGGAGAAATTGGGAGAAATTTCTGTGACTTCTGCTTCCCTGTCTCTAAATCTTTCTTTTCCCACACCAATTGGCTGGAAAACGGCCTGAATTTCTTCTTCTTCCTTCCATCTGAAACTGACCTGTAAAAATTTGAGCCAGATCTCCAAATCTAACCTTTGATTTATGGAAAAGGAAGTTAACAATACTCCAAACCATTTGTTCTGAACACAGAAACCTGGTTCACAAGATTAATTGGAAATTTTGTTTTAAAGGTTAATGAATAAACAGGAGTTTCATTTCTGATAATGGTAAAATAGCTTGTAGCAGATGAAATCTTCCACAAAGAATAATTAAACCATCTGGGTTTTAAAATATGAAACAAGAAAATCTTTTGATGATTTCATGGAGCTAGCAAAATAGCCAGCATTTGAGGGCACAAAATCATGAATGAATGGGAAACTCATTGTGGTAACCTGACATTCCATGGCCTTTTCACTTTAAGCATTCACCAGTTCCTGATTTGAGAGAGGCTGGAAAATCAACCAAAAGAGACTTTGAAGTTGAGATTATGTGCAGAACTTTTGGCAATTCCATTGGGTCTATATAAAGACTGGATTTCAAGGCTAATAACAGCAAAAACTTAAAAGCTAAAATTCCATGGAGAAAAAAAAAGAGTAGAGATGTGAGCTAAGCAATCTGAGCTGATTTTCTTGGCAAGATATTCATGATTCATAGGTAAGTAATGAGGACAGAGGAAAATTCAAGGGAAATTGGCAGTGAAGAGAGGGAAGACCTAAGTGAACCTTTGGCAGTCTCATGGTGCTAAAGAAATTTAAAAAAAATTAGAGCTATGATATACCAAGAAAGAGAGACTATGATAAATATCTCAGGATTTTAGTTTGGAAACTAATTTGCTTTTGCTTTAATTTTGCTTTAGTTGGCAAAGAAACTAACACCTAATTCAGACTCTTAAAATATTGTTGTACACAATATGTCCGTTAAATAAGATAAATTCAAGCATATTATGATAAAGGACTAGAGAAAATAGAAGGAGATTTATGGGTAATACATAAGTCAGAGTTTTTAGACACAGATAGTAAAATAATTGTGATTTATATATTTAGAATCATGGAGGTCATGGTGAGGAACTTCACCAAAAAACTGGGATCTATGATCATCAAACAGACACTCTAGAACTGAAAAATTCATGTACTGTCTGAGATTGATATGAACTTGGTAACTCTCTTTGAATTCCTTCTATATCAAATCTTAATCTTAGGTCAAGATCATCATTCAGGAAATGCCCTGGACATCTCACTTCTTAGATTCTTAAAGTTAGTAATAATACCTGTTTTCAGAGTTTGTGTGGAAAACTGAACACTCTCAATAGTGGTAGGGCTACAGTTTAGGGTAAGGCTTCTAAAGGATATTCTAAACATTAATTAAAAACATAATATGAGGCTGAATAATGTAGAAATTGACAGGATGGGTTTGGAGCAAAACTGCTTGGGTTTGAATCATGGCATGTCAGCTTACACATTTGGTAAACCTGAGCAAGTTATGTCTCCTCTCATTGCAAAATCTCCTGTAGTCCAGAATTTCTCAGAAGTTTGGTTCTCCTGTCAAAAGGTGAGTCCAGCATCTCCTGGCTTCACTCGTGCTCATGTCCACACTCAATGGCTCCAGTCATGTCCGAATCTTTGTAACCCCACGCACTGTGGCCCACCAGGCTTTTCTGTCCATGGGATTTTTCAGGAAAGAATACTAAGGTGGGTTGCCATTTCTTTTTCCAAGGGATCTTCCCAACCTAGGGATTGAACCTGCATCTCCTGTGTCTCCTTCATTGGCAGGTAGGTTCTTTACTACTAAACCATTGGGAACTGTCTTCACTATGCCCACACTTTTCCTTCAGGGTCTTTGACATGGAGAGTCAAAAAGGTATTCACTGATCAGAATGACACAAACTGCTTGCTCACAGTCCATTGGCCATGACTCCATGTACACACAAGGAGTCTGGGGAACTTCATCTTGTTAGAAACTAGGATGGAAAGGAGATGGGCATGGGCAAGGGCTCTAGCAACCTGTCCCTTACATGCAGGAATCACGCAATGACTTAGCCATTAACACTACTGCATTCCTTTTAACCTAGGAATTCTATTTCTTGAAACTATCCTAGAGAAATATTTGGCATTGCATGTTAGAGGATTTTATTTATAGTGTTTTCTATATTATTGAAAATTTCAAATTAGACTACTACTTTGAAATATTAATTAAAAGCTACAGTAAAATAGAGGTGTGTTTATATGTATTTCTGCATATCTATGTGAATATACAAAAAAGTTTGTGGGATAGATCATGAAAGTTGTCACACTTACATAAGTAAATTAAAATTTTACTGTTTGCCCTTAGTGGGAAAATAAAAATATACTTTAAAAAATATCTTATTTAATATTTAAAAGCAAAAGTACACTTTGGTTTCTGTTTGTATCCTTTCATATGTTTCACAAAGGAAAAAATGTATTGCATCCATAAATTCACCATAGAAACGTGTATCAGAACTAAAGTAAATTTAAATCTAAAATTGAAAATGGGAAACATGTTTCATTCACTATACACTGAAAACTTTAAAATACAAATGAAACAAGAAAGAAACATGAAATAAATGAGAAAAACAGTAAAATTTTGTTGTGGAATATAAAATTATATCTGAATAAATGGAAACATTTATCATGCTATTTAAGAAAGAATTTGCTATCATAAGCCTATTCTCCCTAAATTAATAGCACATTAATGCAGTTCCAATTGGAATACTAAGAGATGTTTCAGTTGAATTTCCTCAATATATCTAAAGTTCATATGGAAGAAAAAATATTTAAGACTAAGGAAAAAAAAAAAAAAGACAGTGAAAATAATGAAGAGGGACTTGCCTTAACAGATGTCAGGATATATCAAAAATTTGAAAGTTTTTAACAGAGATCTTAAAATTTCTTATCTCAAGAAAAAAGATTATAACTATGTGTAGTGATGGATGTAACTAGTAAGTAACTAAACTTACTGTGGTAATACTTTCTTAATATATAGAAATACTGAATCATTAAGTTGTGCATCTGAAACTAATACAGTGTTAATGTCAATTTGTTGTTGCTCAGTTGCTAAGTCATGTCTGACTCTTTACGACTCAATAGGCTGCAGCATGCCAGGCCTCTTTGTCCCTCACCATTTCCCAGAGCTTGCCCAAGTTCATGTTCATTGTATCAGTGATGCCATCCAACCATCTTATCCTCTGCCATCCTCTTCACATTTTGCCCTTCATTTTCTCAGCATCAGAGTCTTTTCCAATGAGCCAGCTCTTTGCATAAGTGGCCAAAATGGAGCTTCAACTTCAGCGACAGCTTTAGGATTGACTGTTTTATCTTCTTGCAGTCCAAAGGACTCTCAAGAATCTGTGGCTTTCCCTTGAGGCTTTCCCACAGGGCTGTCACACGTGCCACCGTGGTGTGAGTCGATACTCAGCGTGAAAGTCGAGGCAGTGCAGGGAAATCAGGTTCCTCTGGAGTGGACTGAGACATTTGGGGCACTTTGGGAATGGTGGCACGACCCCTTGAGTTCCTCTCGACTTTCCTGTTGAGAGCGCCTCCTCCTGAGATGCGACGGGAACACCGGCAATCCTTTCCCAACGAAGCAGGAAAGGAACCCTCATCTTGAGCTACCAGCTATAAAAAATATTTAACAGAAAAGGATTTGCTATCTTTAAGAAAAAATTTTGCAAAAGTAAAATAATTTCCCATAATGTATACTTAAAAAACAAGACCTAAACACCAACCACAGAGGAGAATGAATGTAGCTGTTTTTAGAGCCTGAGAACAAAGCCATAACATTTAATGAATCATTATGCATTCAGACCTAATGCTACTTCTTCTTGTTCTGCATAAAGCTCTTCTACAAAGATTTAGGCTGAATAGGCTGAATTATCTCTATGTACACATTTTGACATACCAAACTTTTGACATTCATAATTTTTCTTTAGTAAAATACAAAACTCTTAAATATTGACTGAAGAAAAGCAAATAACAATAAATGTGAGCAAGAGATATGTGTGCATGTGTGCTCAGTGACTTCAGTTGTGTCTGATTCTTCATGACCCTATGGACTGTACCCCGCCAGGCTCCTCTATCCACAGATTCTCCAGGCAACAATGCTGGAATGAATTGCCATGCCCTTCTCCAGGGAGTCTTCCCAACCCAGAGACTGAACCAGCATCTCCTGCATTTCAGGCAGGTCCTTTACCACTGAGCCACCAGGGAAGCCTGAGCAAGAGATGTGAGAAAACAAATGCCTCAAAAGCAAACCTTGAGGTCAAGGTATATATATATATTTGCACTCACTGATAGTTGGGGAAATGAAATTAAATTGAGATATCACTTTACTGTCATGAAATAGCCACACCTTAAAAAAGGGCAATAACACATTGTTGGAGAGGATGCTGGTAAAGGATGCCCTCATGGTACAAAAAAAAAAAAAAAAAAGAAACTGTTCAGTTTTTCCGGAGAGCAATCAGGCAACATCTATTAAAATTAAAAATAAACATGCCATTTGAGCTGTCAATCCCACTTCAAGGATTATGTCTATCAAAATAAAGGCATAATTATTCAAATGTAAATATACACATACTTTATTAAGGTACAGGTCAGAGTGGGAATGATTGAAAAACTTTGATATGTCCATATCATGAAATACAATGCAGATAAAAAGACAAATGAGGATTGTAACTTTGACTCAAATGAATTTCTATAAGGTAGTCTTGTGATTAAAAAGCTGAGGTCAGAACTTTTGCATGTAGTCTCATATTGAAGGAAAATAATAACCTATTTGTCTGTGTATGAATAATTAATATTTGCATGTTATCATAGGACTATGAACAAAAATTTGTAAAGATAATTATTAAGCTATTATTATGAGTTTTCTAAGGGTGGAGGTGAGGAGACCTGACGGAAGAGGAAAGAATGGACAATGTGGGGAAGCAAAAAGGAAAAAAAATAATGACAGATTTTAAGGGCTGCAGTTTTACACGTGGTTGTACATAACTGATCAAGAAAATCATTAAGAATTCTCTCAGTTCAGGCAAAAGAGATTTCATAAGCCACTAGATGGAAATCTGCATAATAGAGTAATACAAGTATCAACTCAGGAATAAAACATCTCGGTATAAGATATGGGATCTTAGAAAGTTTCTTAATATGTCATATTGTCACTTTCCCCAACGTGTAGAGACATAGCTACTGACAAAGTTGTAGAGGTATTAAGGTAAAGAATGTAAAATGCTTAGAGAATACAGGCACACACCAAGTACTCAAACATTCTCTCCTTTTCATGTCAATCAAATTACGTCTCTTGCTAGTCAACAGCCGTCACATAAAATCATCCGCTAAAACTGAGTAAGGCTGATAAATCAACTTAGTGTTTAAAAGCTTAAATTTTAAATAATTCAAAAAAATAAGAATACAAAAGTTTTGTTAGACACCAAAGAGTACACAACACTTCCCGGGGTAATTAACTTATGTCTTCTAATATAGTCACTGACAATTTCCAGGCCTGACTTTTGAAGAAACTCACAAATTCTAGTTATCCTGCCAGAGCAGATATTGTTTCATTATTCGGTTGGATGCAGACGGTTGGTTTTCATATCTTTTCACAGTTCTTGCCACCAGGCTTACAGAGAGTAAATGAACAGAATTGATTCGGGGAACAGGACCAGGGAAGAGCTGAATAAGTCAGGCAGAAATAAACTTTACCAGGAAATACACACCTTCTGTTACCCTTTCCCAATTCTACTGTGTGCTTTAATCTTATTGAACACAGCACTGTTTCCAGAGCTGGCGTGCACACTATCACAGGAGCTGGGTAGAAAAATGGAGGCAACAGGTTCAGTGTGGACCTGTACTCACACCTACCATATCCTCTGTCATCCCTTCCCTGGGGGTCCCTGGCTGTCCTTTAGTTAGGGCTTGTAGGAAAATAGAGTTTGCATAGCTTTCCTATCTTCTTCACTGAAAACATTGATAAACTTACATAAACAAATTTCGAATTTCATCATCTGAATTAGTTCACAGAGTAATAGGTGAGAAAACAGCACAAATTAAATCACAATAAATACAAAGAATGAAATACGATAAGTACAATCGTACATTATGCAAGGCAATATGGAACATAGAGACTGTAATATATATCAGACTGGATGATTTCTGAAAATTTAAGCTATTTTATATTTTAGAAAAATTTTATGTTCTAGAAAACTGTACTGGTACAAATACACAGAAATTCTGGTAACCTCCACTCAAATGCAAAGCTACACTTTCAGAAAATTAAGGAAAGTTCATGTGGTATATAAGCAGCACACCAGCTGAGCCACAGGCTGCCTTAGGGATATCTGCTGATTCTGTAAAGAATCAGGTTTAAAATATATGTGTATGTATATATATGTATATACTTGGCTGTGTCAGGTCTAAGTTGTGGCCCATGGGAGCTTTGTTGCATCATGCAGGATCTTCTGTTGCAGTGCACGGACTCTCCAATTGTAGCATGTGGGTTTTGGTGTCTGCAGGCTCAGTAGCTGCAGTGTGTGGGCTTAGCTACTATGCAGCATGCAAGATCTTAGCTCCCTTACCAGGGATCGAACCCTTGTCCCCTGCATTGCAAGGCGGATTCTTAACCACTGAACACCAGAGAAGCCCCTTGAAAGTCTCTGTTTCTCATGGTTCATATTAGAAGGAAAAAAGGCTCTAATTAAGAGGAGAAATGGCACGAGGGCCCGTAAACTTGCAGCTGTTCCCACAAAGGAAAAATCTTCTATATCCTAAATGAAAGGGCAGTCTAGCGAAAAAATCTATCTACAGACAAGAGGAGGTTACAACAGAATTTTGGATTGAGGAACAGAGTAGAGTTTGTTCGTTTGTTTGTTTTAAACTCACAATTATAATCCTGCTGTCATATGGATTGTGAATTTGCATTTATGCTGCCTGCGTGGTTCAAGAAACTCTAATGTGAGAAATTATTAAGGTGCTTTCATATTCATAGCAGTTCAGAGATATTAGTGAAGTTCTCTCAGCTTTAGTATCCACTGTATCCAAGTCCATTAATATTTCTAGCATGAAGACCAAACAAATAAGATATTACAATAAATAAATCACTGTATATACCGGAAACAAGTCACAGAAAGTTTGGAGAAGCTAAACAGAAGAATAGGATCCCAAGAATTATAGATAATAGGATTATAAATACAGACTCTAAGCATATTTCAAAATTTAGGGCTTCCCTCATAGCTGAGTTAGTAAAGAGTCTGCCTGCAGTGCAGGAGACCTGGGTTCAATTAGTGGGTTGGGAAGATTTCCCTGGAGAAGACAATGGTGACCCACTCCAGTATTCTTGTCTGTAGAACTCCATGAACAGAGGAGCCTGCCAGTCTACAGTACATGGGATCACTAGAGTTGGACACAATGAGTGACTAAGCACACGGCACACAAAATTATAGAAATAAAATAAGTTAAAATAATAAGTGAAGAAGAAAAAGTATAGAAAATGACCAGGCAGATCTGAAAGAGAATCAAAATGGAACTTCCTCAAAAGAAAACTAGTGTTGTTGAAATTAAAACACACACACGTGCAAGCCTGCATATACATGAACAGGTGCACACACAGAATGAATTGAATAACCAAGCTGAAGAGAGAAGCAGTAAACTAAGAGAAGGATATGAAGATATTATCCCAAAGAGGTCCAGAGACACAAGAGGTATCATCTTTCAAATATGAGAGAGTAAAAGTCTTGGAAGACTGAGTGAGGAAGTCTCACACACATCTATTTTGAGTTCCAGAACAAAGATGAGATAGATGGGAGAGGCAGGATTTGAAGAAACCTTGGCTAAAAATTTTCAGAAATAAAACAAACCAACAAACATGAATTCTCAGATTCAGAAAATGCAATAAATGGCAAACGAGATACATAAAAAGAAATCTACACCTAGGCATATCATATAAAAAACACAGAATACCAAGAACCAAGTGGAGTTCTAAAGGCAACTGCAGAAAAGCACATTTTCTCTACAAAAAGGTAGATAAAGGCATAAAGGCAACAAAGGCATTCAAAGAGCAAAGAGAATGAGATAACATCTCCAAAGAGCTGAGAGAAACACAGCTATCTAGAAGTATGTGCCTCGCTAATAAAACTCTCCAGAGAAACAAAGGAGAAAGATATTTTCATGGTTTTCAACAAATAGTGAACCTATACTTAACAAACTCTCATTAAAATTATTTTAAAGGATCGATTTTAAGGTTGAAGAGATTGACTTCAAAACAATGTCTGGGAAACAAACAGGTAGAGCACTTAGTTTAATTATGAAAGTAAATATAAGCCAATACTGACATGAGTTAGAAAACCCAGCTGCTGTGGTCTCAAGATCACTTTGGCCTGGTCTCTTGTATAAAAGATCTAGTCTCTTTCTGCTTTGTTACACCATGCTTCTATTTGCTGCTGCTAAGTCGCTTCAGTCCAGGCTCCCCCATCCCTGGGATTCTCCAGGCAAGAACACTGGAGTGGGTTGCCATGTCCTTCTCCAATGCATGAAAATGAAAAGTGAAAGTGAAGTAGCTCAGTCGCGTCTGACTCTTCGTGACCCCATGGACTGCAGCCCACCAGGCTCCTCCGTCCATGGGATTTCCCAGGCAAGAGTACTGGAGTGGGGTGCCCGTGCCTTTTCTGCTTCTGTCTACAAGTAAACCTATGGTTCAGGCAGAAGGAGAAAAGAAGACACAGAAAGTCTCACTTTCATAAGAAAACCTCCACAGAATTCCACATAGCATTTCCACTCAATAGTTGAGTGATACTGCTACTTTTAGAAGTAGGGGAAACCGAAATGAAAGCATTTAGCTGGAGTTAGTCATTGTTAGGATTTAGGCTCCTTTAAAAAAGGAGAAAACTGGAGTGCAAACAGTCAAGGAACAGATCATTCTTATGCAAATTATCTCAGAAAATATATATGTTTATGAGGAAAATATAAACTTAATTACTAAAAGCAGACAAGCATAGAGTAAGAAATGAAAATTAATTAAAAATTTCGCTTGACTATATAAGCAAAAATTCCAAATAAAATATTAGTAAATTAATCCAGCCATATGCTGGAAAAAAAAAAAAAAACCCTTGTCATGCCCAGATATAACTCAGCATGGGGAATCTAGAAATGTGAAGCCCAAACTACATTTCATGAAAAAACGTGTTGCTCTCCAGCTCTTTGGAGTGCTCTCAGCAGACATCTTTCACCTGGCATCCGCTTCAGGAATTGACTCTGCTTCAGAGACATCTTGTCGAAAGTCATGCTCTTACAGGAATGGCCTACATCGCATGGACAGCCAAAGGTATGAGATTTACATGAAGTCTTGACTTACAACTTCACCAATCCCCCTACCTCTTCATTCGATCCCTAGGTGTTGGTCCCACGGCTGAAAGTGAGAGTCACTCAGTCCTCTCCGACTCTTTGTGAACCCATGGACTGTAGCCTGCCAGGTTCTTCTGTCTATGGAATGCATTCTCCAGGCCAGAATACTGGAGTGGGTAGCTGTTCCCTTCTTTAGATCTTCACAGCCCAGGGACTGAACCCAAGTCTTCCTCATCGCAGGTATATTCTTCACTGTCTGAGCCACAAGGGAAGCAGTCCCATGGCTACTCCCTAATAAATATACTAAGCACTATATCTTAGAGTCTAGTTCCATGAGAACTGGTAATGCTCAGGAATGCAGAAATGGTTTAAGACAAAATCCATTAATATAATTCACATTGACTGATTAATGGAGAAATAGCATCACTGTGATTACACAAGGACATAGAAATCATTTAATAAAATTAAATATTTCATTTATTGTAAGAACTCTTAACAAACTTGGAGTGAAGGGAGAAGTCTTTAACGTGATAAATGTTTTTACTAAAATCTACAACAAACATCATATTTTATGATGAAATATAAACATTTCTTAAAGGAGTACAAATAAGATATTGATAACCACTATTATCATCAATGCTCTGATCATGCCAAGGGTAGAATTGCAAAGTAGGGTTATATCGAATCTATACATCAAGTTGGGGCGAATTAGTATGTACAAAAGATTAAGCCTTCCAAACAATGACTATGGCATGTCTTTCCACTTATTTAAGGTTTTTTTGTTTCTTGTCACCAATGTTTTGTGGCTTTTAGTGTACAGATTTCACACATATATTGCTGATATCTACAAAAAAAAAAAGTTCTAGGATTTTGATACGTATTTCATTAAAACTGTTTATAAATTTGAGAAGAATTGACACTTTTACTATGTTGAATCTTCCAATCCTTGACCCTGGTATATCTACTCTATTATTCTGAGCTTTTTTGATTTATTTTATGAGCATCATAGAGTTGTCAGCATAAGGCCTTGAACATGTTTTTGTTAGATAAACACATAAATATTTCTTGTTTTGTAGTTGTAAGCAATACTATATTTTAAAATCTGTGGTATACTGTTTATATAGTTGATTTTTGTATGTCTATCTTGTATTCTGCCATCTGCTAAATTCATTTATTAATACTTGTTTGTTTGTTTGTTTTTCCCAGTTGTAGTTGATTCCTTAGAATCTTCTCCATAGACAATCATTATGTGCAAATAAGGACAGTTTTATTTCTTCTTTACCTATCAACTTGAATGTCTTTCCATTTCTTACTTTATTTCATTGGCTAGAACTTCCAGCACTGTGCTGAATAAAAGTGGTGAGAGTGAACATCCTTGCCTTCTCACTAGTCTTTGGAAAAAATGTCATTGAGTATTCATGATTAAATATGTTAACTGTAAGCATTTTTAGTTCTTTGTCAAATTGAGGATGTTTCCATTTCTAATTTTTCAAGAAACTTAATCATGAATATTTTCAATTTTCTCAAGTGCCGTCTCTGCATCAATTGGTTATAATCATATGTTTTTTTCTTCTACAGTCTCTTTTATAATTGGTAAATTATATTGATTGTATATTTCTTTTTTAGTATTTCATGCCTAGAGTAAATTTCATTTGATTATAAAGTATAGTTCCTTTTATATGTTACTGAACTATGTTTACTAATATTTTGCTATGGGTATGCCTCTGTGCTCATGAGGGATATTTGTTCTAACTTTCTTCATATTGTTTTCCTGTAACTTTGGAATCACGGTAACACTAGCCTCACAAAATGAATTACAAAGTATTCACTCTTCAATTTCCTGGAAAAGATTGGGTAGAATCAATGTTAATTCTTCTTTAAGATTTCATAAAATCCAGTGAAAATATCTGGGTTCATTATTATCTTTTGTGTGTTTTTAAATAAGGAATTCAATTTCCATGATAGTCATAGGGGTATTTAAATATTCTGTTTCATATTGGATAAATTGGGATCATTTTTATTTTTTGAGGAATTAGTCTACATCTAGAATTGTCAAATTTTTATCTGCAGATGTTAGAGTTGTTCGTGGTAGTCCATTGTTATTCTTTTGATAAACACAGAGCCTTTAGTGTTCTTTATTCCACCCTGGTGCTTTGATGCTCCTTCTTTCATCATTTCTTTTCTGTTTAGAGAACCCCCTTTACGCATTCTTCTAGGGTAGATCTGCTGATAAATTCTCTTAGGTTACTTTCATTTAAAGATCTTTTAGTTTCTTTTTCATTCCTGAAGGATATTTTTGTTTTGTACAAACTCTAAATTGACAGTTCTTTTCTTTTATCACTTGAAAGGTATTGTGTCACTTCCTTCTGGCCTCCTTGGTTAATAATGAAAAACCCACTGTCGTTTGAATTACTTTCTCTGGGTAAGACTTTTCTCTGGCTGATTTCAAGAGAGGTAGAAGTTCAGGTTTACTATTTGGACTCTACTGACACCTGAGAGTTGGCCACTCCCTGTTACTGCTGTGTAGGGATGAGTCTTAGCTTTTCATGTTGTCTCCTCTGACACTCCTGTGGATGAGATCTTATTCCAACCAGACTGCGGTAAAGCCCTGAGTCTCCACTTGGTCTCCTCCAATGTCACTCCAGAAGGAAGGTAAAGGGACACTTTGCTACTGCTGAGGTGTACGTTCAGGCTCCTCACCTAGCCTTCACTGATAGGCCAATCAGGGCATGAGGAATGAAAATTCCAGCTTCTTCCTTGGCCTCTTCTGACACAATGCCTGCAGGAGTGGTGGCCTTGGTACCTCCATACAGTCTTTCATGGGTAGAAGTCTATCTATACTCCCCACTCATTCTGCCTTTGCTGGCATGGATGGGTATTTGACCACAGATTTTTTTTTTTCCTATGATATTTGGCATGAGTAGAGTGGTTATTTTCTAAAGATTTCTGTTTGGTTATGTTGTTACTTTCTGGTCCTTTGGCTAGAAAGAGCAGGCTCCTCTTGGAGATTTTTTTTCCTTCTGTGCTTTCTGACATTTTGATTTGCTGTATTCTTCAGCATCAACTCTGAGACATATGAGGCAAAAAGAAACCCAGAGAACATGATGCTGTTCTTTGAGCACTTAATTCCCAGCTGATCTGCTTTCTCCTCACCTATTAAGATTATCTTTATTTTTATTTTATATGTAATATCCAGAGCTTTTAGTTATTCTTAGTGGGAAGTATAGGAAAAAGAAGTTTTATTCTATCTTCCCAGAAGCAGAAGTATACCCATATCATTTTTTTTTTTTTTGCCTCTTCTTATTCTAATATAGGCAATAAAACTATAAAATTTCCTTTCGGCACTACTTAAGCAGCATTCCGTAATTTTGATATCTTGGATTATGATTATAATTCAGTTCAAACAATTTCCTAATATTTCTATGAGTTCTTCTTTGATCTTAAATTCCGAATATTTGGATTTTTTTAAGATGCCATTTGGCTATTGATTTCTAACTCAATTTCATTTGATAAGAGAGAATACTTATTTTTCAATCTAATTAAACTTATTATGACTTGTTTGAAATCTCTCAATGTGATCATTCTTTGTGAATGCTTCCTGTGTATTTGAAAAGAATGAATTCTGATATTATTGTATGCAGTGTTGTATAAATGATTGTGTTATTTGAATCTTCTATATATTTATTAATTTTCCATTTTTTTAATTTCTAATTTTCTATTTCTAATTATTTTCTTCTTTTCTGGTAACATTTTCCTCAGCTTAATGAGATTATCTTAGAATTTCTTATAATACTTTAAACTGTGCCCATGATTTCATGTTTATTTGGGCTGTGGTGAAGACAACAGGGCAGGAAGTGACTCCACTGTCTGAGGTTCAGTCCCTTTGAGGAAGGGGCACCATGCTGTGCAGGGGCATGTAGCACCAGAGTTAGTCAGAGGGCAGAGTGAGTGAGATTACGTGTGGGCAAAGGCCTGTTTTATATTTTTGAAAGAAGGAATGGAAGAAGCATAGTACAAACCTGAGCAGGTTTAGAATTGGGTAGTTTGAATAATGTTGGTGTGGTCTGGACTACAGGAGTGGTCACTAGTTTTTAGTACATGGACCTAGGTAATTAAGGACCGGGCATAGCATTCTGGACTACTGGTGCCTGATAAGAACAAGTTATTGGTGGGTTTGCACATCAAAGGTATGCTACAGGTGAGTTATTTTCTATCTCTAGGAATTAGCTAACTGCAGGAGATGTAATCTCTCCTTGGATCTGTAAATCCCAGGATGCCAAAGCATCATAAAACATAGTAAATAAGAAATGTAATGAATATTTCTATCTTTGAGACATACTATTTTGATGACTGTAACTTTATGGTATAGTCTGAAGTCGTGGAACCTGATTCCTCTGTTTTTCTTTCTCAGGATCACCTTGTCTATTCATTGTCTTTTGTATTTCCTTGAAAGTTGTAAAATCTTTTGTTCTATTTCTGTGAAAATGCCGTTGGTAATTTAATAGGGATTGCACTGTGTCTGTACATTGCCTTGGGAAGTATAGTCATTTTGATAATATTGATTCTTCCAATCCAAGATCATGGTACATCTTTCCATATGTTTGTGTTATCTTTGATTTCTTTCTTGAGCATGTTATGGTCTTTTGTTTCCTTACATAGGTATAATCCCAGGTATTTTATTCTTTTTGATGTGACAGTAAGTGAAATTGATTCCTTAATTTCTATTTCTGATTTTTCATTGCTACTGTAAAAAGATGCAAAAGATTTTTGTGTACTAACATTGTATTCTGCAACCTTACCAAAATCATTGATGAGATCTAGTAGTTTTCTGGGAACACATTTAGGGTTTCTATGTATAATATCTTGGTATCTGCAAACAGGGACAGTATTATGTCATCTTTTCCTATCTGGATTCCTCTTATTTCCTTTCCTTCTCTGACTGCCACTGCTGGGACTTCCAAAACTATGCTGAATAATAATGGTGAGAGTGGGCACCCTTGTTTTGTTCCTGATCTTAGAGGAAATGCTATCACATTTTTACTGTTGATAATAATGTTTGCTGTGGGTTTGTCATATATGGTCATTATTACTTTCTGGAGATTGTTTTATTTTTTAATCATAAATCTGTGTTGAATTTTACCAAAAGCTTTTTCTGCATGCTGAGATGCATGCAGATGCACCACTGAGATGACCATATCGTTTTTATTCTTCAATTTGTTGATGTGGTCTATAGCACTAATTGATTTGGGGATATTGAAAACTCCTTGCATCCTTGGGATAAATCCCACTTGATCATAATGTATGATCCTTTTACTGTGTTGTTTAATTCTGTTTGCTAGTATTTTGTTAAGGATGTTTTCTATGTTCATCAGTGATATTGATCTGTAATCTTTCTTGTGGCTTTTTGGATTTTGATATCAAGGTGATTATGGCCTCAGAGAAAGAACCTGGGAGTGAGTGTTCCTTCCTCTGCCATTCTTTTGGAAGAGATTCAGAAGGATAGGTGTTAACTTTTCTCTAAATTCTTAGTAGAATTTGCCTGTAAAGCCATTTGGTCCTGGACGTTTGTTAATTAGAAGCTTTAAAATCACTGTTTTAATTTTCAAAACAGTATTCTGTTGGTGCAAGGCTAGAAATATGTATCAGTGGAACAAGGTAAGAAAGCCTAGAAATAACTATGGTCAATTAAGGTATGACAAAGGAGGCAAAAATATACAATGAAGAGAAGATAGTCTCTTCAATGAGTGGTGCTGGGAAAACTGAACAGCTACAAGTAAAACAAATGAAATTAGAACATTCCCTAATACCATATACAAAAACAAACTTAAAATGGACCTAAGACCTAAACATAGGGCAGAAATTATAAAACTCTTAGAGAAAAACATTGGCATACCACTCTTAAACATAAATTGCAGCAATATCATCTTTGACCCACCTCCTAGAGTCATGAAAGTAAAAATAAACAAATAAGATCTAATTACTCTTAAATTTTTCTGCACAGCAAAGGAAACCATAAAAAATGAGGTACCCAAAGTATTGGAGTTTCAGCTTCAGCATCAGTCCTTCCAATGAATATTCAGGACTGATTTCCTTTAGGATGGACTGGTTGGATCTCCTTGCAGTCCAAGGGACTCTCAAGAGTCTTCTCTAGTCCCACTGTTCAAAAACATCAATTGTTTATTGCTCAGCTTTCTTTATAGTCCAGCTCTCACATCCATACATGACTACTGGAAAAACCATAGCTTTGACTAGATGGACATTTGTTGGCAAATTAATATCTCTGCCTTTTAATATGCTATCTAGGTTGGTCATAGCTTTTCTTCCAAGGAGCAAGCATCTTTTAATTTTTTAAAGCATCTTTTAAAACCAAAATATGGAATCAATCTAAGATGAATATGAAGCAATCATCTTCATTGACAGTTGAATGTATTAAGATGATGTGGTACATATATAAAATTTCATTTCAGCCATAATGAAATGAAGAATGAAATAATGCCATTTGCAACAACATGAGTATACCTAGAGATTATCATATGAAGTGAAGTATGTCAGACAAGAGAAAGTCAAATGCATGATGTTACTCATATGTGGGATCTAATTTTTAAAAATGATACAAATGAACTTGTTTACAAAAGAGAAACAGACTTACACATATTGAAAACAAACTTATGGTAATGAAAGTGGAAGTGTTGGCAGGGAGGATAAGTCAGGAGCTTGGGATGAACATACACACACTACCATATATTAGATAGATAACCAACAAGGACCTGCTGTAAAGGACAGGAAACTCTATTCAGTATTCTGTGATAATCCATATGAGAGAAAATAATCTAAAAAAGAATGAGTGTATGTCTATGTATAACTGAATCACTTTGCTGTACACCTGAAACAGAAAATTTAAAATTAACTATATTCCAACAAAATTTTATTTATTTTTATTTTTTTAATTTTATTTTTGCTTTATTTTACTTTACAATACTGTATTGATTTTGCCATACATTAACATGAATCCACCACGGGTGTATACGAGCTCCCAATCCTGAATCCTCCTCCCACCTGGAATTGCAATTAATATGTGCAGATCTGCAAAAGAATCATCTGAAGTTATGTTTTTCTGACAATGTATTTTGTTTTAATTTGATATAGAATTCTGTCCCCCACCCCCCTTTGGCACTAAAGGTGTCAATTCATTGTCTTTTTTTAGATAATCAGTAATAATGCTGATCATTGTAATGTGAATTCTTCCAATCTCTTATAAGATTTTATTTCTGCCATTGGTTGTTAGCAAGTTAATTAGATTATCCATTGGTATGGCTTTCATTTTATTTCCCTCTTGGGTTTGGTTAAATTTATTTGATATGTCGGTTTAACTTTTCATCAAATTAGGAAAATTTTTAGTTTTTATACACTCAAATATATTTTGTGGCATACTTTGCTTCCTTGTGTAGTTCTAATTGGGCTCCTGAGGTGGTGCTAGTAGTAAAGAACTTACCTGCCAATGAAAGAGATGTAAGAGACCCCGTTCAAACCCTAGGTCAGGAGATTCCATGGAGGGCATGGCAACCCACTCCAGTATTCTTGCCTGGAGAATCCCATGAACAGAGGAGCCTGGTCTATAGGGTAGACCAGGTGAGTCATGGTCGATAGGGTAGCAAAGAGTAGGACACAACTAAGTGACTTAGCATGTATGCATGCAGCTCTAATTATATGTTACTAAAATCCCAGGTCAATGAAGCTGTGTTAATTTATTTTAAATATTTATGCTATCTTCTTCAGTTTGGATTTCTATCGATATATCCTCTACAATAACTAATCTATTAACTGTATAGAGCTTCTCCATCTTTGCCTGCAAAGAATATAATCAATCTGATTTTGGTGTTGACCATCTGGTGATGTCTATGTGTAAAGACTTCTCTTGTGTTGTTGGAAGAGGGTGTTTGCATTCTCTTGGCAAAACTCTATTAGCTTTTGCCCTGCTTCTTTCTGTATTCCAAGGTCAAATTTGCCTGTTACTCCAGGTGTTTCTTGACTTCCTACTTTTGCATTCCAATCCCCTATCATGAAAAGGACATCTTTTTTGGATGTTAGTTCTAAAAGGTCTTGTAGGTTTTCATAGAAACATTCAGCTTCTTCAGTGTAACTGGTTGGGGCAAGACTTGGACCAGGAGCTGACTGTGGCTCAAATCATGAACTCCTTATTAGCAAATTCAGACTTAACTTGAAGAAAGTAGGGGAAACCACTAGACCATTCATGTATGATCTAAATCAAATCCCTTATGAATATACAGTGGAAGTGAGAAATAGATTTAAGGGCCTAGATCTGATAGATAGAGTGCCTGATGAACTATGGACTGAGGTTCATGACATTGTACAGGAGACAGGGATCAAGACCATCCCCATGGAAAAGAAATGCAAAAAAGCAAAATGGTTGTCTAGGGAAGCCTTACAAATAGCTGTGAAAAGAAGAGAAGCAAAAAGCAAAGGAGAAAAGGAAAGATATACCCATTTGACTATAGAGTTCCAAAAATAGCAAGAAGAGATAAGAAAGCCTTCCTCGGTGATCAATGTAAAGAAATAGAGGAAAAGAACAGAATGGGAAAGACTAGAGATCTCTTCAAGAAAATTAGAGATACCAAGGGAACATTTCATGCAAAGATGGGCTTGATAAAGGACAGAAAGTGTATGGACCTAACAGAAGCAGAAGATGTTAAGAAGAGGTGGGAAGAATACACAGAAGAACTATACAAAGAAGATCTTCATGACCAAGATGATCATGATGGTATGATCACTCACCTAGAGCCAGACATCCTAGAATGTGAAGTCAAGTGGGCCTTAGAAAGCATCACTATGAACAAAGCTGGTGGAGGTGATGGAATTCCAGCTATTTCAAATCCTGAAAGATGATGCTGTGAAAGTGCTGCACTCAATATTCCAGCAAATTTGGAAAACTTAACAGTGGCCACAGGACTGGAAAAGGTCAGTTTTAATTCCAATCCCAAAGAAAGGCAACACCAAAGAATGTTCACACTACTGCACAATTGTGCTCATCTCACATGCTAGTAAAGTAATGCTCAAAATTCTACAAGCCAGGCTTCAGCAAGACATGAACCATGAACTTCCTGATGTTCAAGCTGGTTTTAGAAAAGGCAGAGGAACCAGAGATCAAACTGCCAACATCCGCTGGATCATGGAAAAAGCAAGAGAGTTCCAGAAAAAAACATCTATTTCTGCTTTCTTGACTATGCCAAAGCCTTTGACTGTGTGGATCACAATCAACTGTGGAAAATTCTGAAAGAGATGGGAATACCAGACCACCTGACCTGCCTCTTGAGAAACCTATATGCAGGTCAGGAAGCAACAGTTAGAACTGGACACGGAACAATAGACGTACGTCAAGGCTGTATATTGTCACCCTGCTTATAAACTTCTATGCAAAGTACATCATGAGAAACGCTGGACTGGAAGAAGCACAGGCTGGAATCAAGAATGCTGGGAGAAATATCAATAACCTCAGATATGCAGATGACACCACCCTTATGGCAGAAAATGAAGAGGACCTAAAAAGCCTCTTGATGAAAGTGAAAGGGGAGAGTGAAAAAGTTGCCTTAAAGCTCAACATTCAGAAAACTAAAATCATGGCATCTGGTCCCATCACTTCATGGCAAATAGATGGGGAAACAGTGTCAGACTTTATTTTTTGAGGCTCCAAAATCACTGCAGATGGTGATTGCAGCCATGAAATTAAAGGATGCCTACTCCTTGGAAGAAAAGTTATGACCAACCTAGATAGCATATTCAAAAACAGAGGTATTACTTTGCCAACAAAGGTCCGTCTAGTCAAGGCTATGGTTTTTCCAGTGGTCGTGTATAGATGTGAGAGTTGGACTGTCAAGAAAGCTGAGCATCGAAGAATTGCCGCTTTTGAACTGTGGTGTTGGAGAGGACTCTTGAGAGTCCCTTGGACTGCAAGGGGATCCAACCAGACCATTCTAAAGGAGATCAGCCCTAGGTGTTCTTTGGAAGGAATGATGCTAAAGCTGCAACTCCAGTACTTTGGCCACCTCATGTGAAGAGTTGACTCATTGGAAAAGACTCTGATGCTGGGAGGGATTGGGGACAGGAGGAGAAGGGGACAACAGAGGATGAGATGGCTGGATGGCATCACCGACTCAGTGGACATGAGTTTGAGTGAACTCCGGGAGATGGTGATGGACAGGGAGGCCTGGCGGGCTGCGATTCATGGGATTACAAAGAGTCGGACACGACTGAGCCACTGAACTGAACTGAACTGAACTGAACTAATCTACTAAATTCTCTAACTAGTCAA
This sequence comes from Ovis canadensis, assembly GCF_042477335.2. Lineage (NCBI taxonomy): Eukaryota > Metazoa > Chordata > Mammalia > Artiodactyla > Bovidae > Ovis > Ovis canadensis. Next base: position 12,922,062 of record NC_091255.1, read on the forward strand.
TAAAGGCCTTCTGACTGGTGAGTACTTACCTATCTCTCAGCCTTGTATATTCTCTGGGAATTTTCAGGTTATGATCTACCAGAAGTTATTCATTCCCAGTATTTTTTGTCTGATCTCATATAAACACTCAGAATCTTGCTCCATTCACGTTCAGCTTTGTTTCCAGCCAAAGACTGGTGCTGTTTCCATGCTCAGCTGCTTGCTGTGTTAGTCTTCCATCTGGTTTCCAGCCCTTGGAGATACCTTCAAACCCTGATATTTGTGTCCTCAACTCAGTAAACCTGTAATGTTTCACGGACATTCCCCATTTTGCTGCTTCAAACTAGGAAGTGCTTCTACAGACACATCTCATTTTGTTGCATTTCTTTTACTGCACTCTGCAGCTATTGTATTTTTTTTTTTTTTTTTTTAATTTTTAGTTTTTTATTTTTTAAATTTTAAAATCTTTAATTCTTACATGCATTCCCAAACATGAACCCCCCACCCACCTCCCACCCCAGAACATCTTTCTGGGTCATCCCCATGCACCAGCCCCAAGCATGCTGCATCCTGCGTCAGACATAGACTGGCGATTCAATTCACATGATAGTATACATGTTAGAATGTCATTCTCCCAAATCATCCCACCCTCTCCCTCTCCCTCTGAGTCCAAAAGTCCATTATACACATCTGTGTCTCTTTCCCTGTCTTGCATACAGGGTCATCATTGCCATCTTCCTAAATTCCATATATATGTGTTAGTATACTGTATTGGTGTTTTTCTTTCTGGCTTACTTCACTCTGTATAATCGGCTCCAGTTTCATCCATCTCATCAGAACTGATTCAAATGAATTCTTTTTAACGGCTGAGTAATACTCCATTGTGTATATGTACCACAGCTTTCTTATCCATTCATCTGCTGATGGACATCTAGGTTGTTTCCATGTCCTGGCTATTATAAACAGTGCTGCGATGAACATTGGGGTACATGTGTCTCTTTCAATTCTGGTTTCCTCGGTGTGTATGCCCAGAAGTGGGATTGCTGGGTCATAAGGTAGTTCTATTTGCAATTTTTTAAGGAATCTCCACACTGTTCTCCATAGTGGCTGTACTAGTTTGCATTTCTCCAAAGAAGACATACGGATGGCTAACAAACACATGAAAAGAAGCTATTGTATTTTTTACAAGTTGAAGTTTGCAACAACCCAACAAACAAGTTCATCAGCTCCACTTTCTAAAAACCTTTCTTCACTTTATGCCACTGTGTCACATCTTGGTAAGTCTCACAGTAATGCAAGCATTTTTCTTTATTATTTTATTTGTTATCATATCTGTGATCAGTGATATCTGATTTTAACATTTTAATTATTTGGGGGCAACATAATTCACGTGAAAGCAAGTTTAATCAACACATGTTATGTGTGTTCTGACTGCTCCACCAACAAACCATTCCCATTTTCTCCCCTTTCCTCAGACCTTCTTATTTCATAAGATGCATTATTGAAATCAGGCAATTAATAACACCACAAGGACCTCTGAGTGTTCAAGTAAGAGTCACATTATCTCTCATATTAGATCAAAAGCTAGGAATCATAATCAGTGAGGGAAGCATGTCAAAATCCCAGATAGGCTGAAAACTAAGCTTCTTGCATCAGTTAGCCAAGTTGTGAATGCAAAGAAAAAGCTTTTAAAGGACAGTAGATAAAACTAGAGATAACATCCCCGTAGTTCAGTTCAGTCGCTCAGTCGTGTCCGACTCTTTGCGACCCCATGAATTGCAGCACGCCAGGCCTCCCTGTCCATCACCAACTCCTGGAGATCACTCAGACTCACGTCCATCGAGTCAGTGATGCCATCCAGCCATCTCATCCTCTGTCAGCCCCTTCTCCTCCTGCCCCCAATCCCTCCCAGCATCAGGGTCTTTTCCAATGAGTCAACTCTTTGCATGAGGTGGCCAAAGTACTGGAGTTGCAGCTTTAGCATCATTCCTTCCAAAGAAATCCCAGGGCTGATCTCCTTCAGAATGGATTGGTTGGATCTCCTTGCAGTCCAAGGGACTCTCAAGAGTCTTCTCCAACACCACAGTTCAAACGCATCAATTCTTCGGCACTCAGCCTTCATCACAGTCCAACTCTCACATCCATACATGACCACAGGAAAAACCATAGCCTTGACTAGGTGGACCTTACTTGGCAAAGTAATGTCTCTGCTTTTGAATATGCTATCTAGGTTGGTCATAACTTTTCTTCCGAGGAGTAAGTGCCTTTTAATTTCATGGCTGCAATCACCATCTACAGTGATTTTGGAGCCCTCAAAAATAAAGTCTGACACTGTTTCCAGTGTTTCCCCATCTATTTGCCATGAAGTGATGGGACCGGATGCCATGATCTTCATTTTCTGAATGTTGAGCTTTAAGCCAACAACTTTTTCACTCTCCTCTTTCACTTTCATCAAGAGGCTTTTGAGTTCCTCTACACTTTCTGCCATAAGGGTGGTGTCATCTTCATATCTGAGGTTATTGATATTTCTCCCAGCAATCTTGATTCCAGCTTGTGCTTCTTCCAGTCCAGCATTTCTCATGATGTACTCTGCCTATAAGTGAAATAAGCAGGGTGACAATATACAGCCTTGATGCACTCCTTTTCCTATTTGGAACCAGTCTGTTTTTCCATGTCCAGTTCTAACTGTTGCTTCCTGACCTGCATACAGATTTCTCAAGAGGCAGGTCAGGTGGTCTGGTATTCCCATCTCTCTCAGAATTTTCCACAGTTTATTGTGATCCACATAGTCAAAGGCTTTGGCATAGTCAATAAGGCAGAAATAGATGTTTTTCTGGAATTCTCTTGCTTTTTCCGTGATCGAGTGGATGTTGGCAATTTGATATCCAGTTCCTCTGCCTTTTCTAAAACCTACTTGAACATCAGGAAGTTCACAGTCCACATATTGCTGAAGCCTGGCTTGGAGAATTTTGAGCATTACTTTACTAGTGTGTGAGATGAGTGCAATTGTTCGGTAGTTTGAGCATTCTTTGGCATTGCCTTTCTTTGGGATTGGAATGAAAACTGACCTTTTCCAGTCCTGTGGCCACTGCTGAGTTTTCCAAAGCCAAAGCCCAATCCAGAGAAAGGCCTTAACTCTCTTAAATTCTATGAAGACTGAGAGAGGTGAGGAAGCTACAGAAGGAAATTTTGGAGTCGTTCAAGGTTTGATTCATGAGCTTTAAGAAAAGAGAAGCCTCTCAATATCATAAAAGTGTTAGGTGAAGCAACCAGTTCTGCTGTAGAAGCTGCAGCAAGTTATCCAGAAGATCTCACTAAGATCCTTAGTGAAGGTGGATACACTAAAGAAAAGATTTTTGTGTAGATGAAACAGCCTTCTATTGAAAGAAGATGTCATCTAGGACAATCATAGTTGAAGAGGAGAAGTCAAAACCTGGCTTCACTGTTACAAAGGAGAAACTAATTGTTAGGTATAATGCAGCCGGTGACTTTAAGTTGAAGCCATTTTTGATTTACTATTCTGAAAATCCTAGGACCCTAAAGAGTTATACTAAATTTCTTCTGCCTGTGCTCTCTAAATGGAGCAACAAAGTCTTAATAAGAGCACATTTGTTTTAAATGTGGTTCACTGAACATTTTAAGCCAATTGTTGAGACCTAAGTCTCAAAAGAGTTGAACTGTGAAGAAGGCTGAGCACTGAGAATTGATGCTTTTGAACTGTGGTGTTGGAGAAGACTCTTGAGAGTCCCTTGGACTCCAAGGAGATCCAACAATGATGCTAAAGCTGAAACTCCAGTACTTCGGCCACGTCATGCAAAGAGTTGACTCATTGAAAAAGACTGATGCTGGGAGGGATTGAGCGCAGGAGGAGAAGGGGATGACAGAGGATGAGATGGCTGGATGGCATCACTGACTCGATGGACGTGAATCTGAGTGAACTCCGGGAGTTGGTGTTGGACAGGGAGGCCTGGCGTGCTGCAATTCATGGGGTCGCAAAGAGTCAGACATGACTAGTGACTGAACTCAACTCTCAAAAAAGAAAGAATCCTGTCAAATATCGCTGCTCATTGACAAGGCACTTTGTCACCAAGAGCTCTGATGGGATTAATGTTGCTTTCGTGCTTGCTAACAGAACATCCATTCTGCAGCTTATGGATCAAGGACATTTTGACTTTCAGTTCTAATTATCTAAGAAAAACATTTCTGAAGGCCATCAGTTCAGTTCAGTGGAGATAACAAGAGAACTAGAATTAAAAGTAGAGCCTGAAGATACAAAGATATGATATATATAGAGACAGAGATAATAGTATTGCACACTTAGTAAACATATTGCTTCTACATGTATAGTTTGAACATAATCTTTCTATGCATTGGGGAAAAAAAATGTGCAACTTATTTTATTGTGATGTTTGCTGTATTGAGATTGCCTGGAATTGAACCTGTAGAATCTTCAAGGTGTGCCTGTTTTATTAATGTTGAGCTGATCTTACACATTTCATGATTTGTTTCCTTTCTATCATAGATTACAGTTCTCTGCTGTCTTATGTGCAACTTTCTCTTCTGTTATAATGTGAAGTGTTTCCATTATCTATTACCTGAGAACATAAGGCCCTCCCCCCAACCCCAACCTTTTCTTTTTTTTTTTTTTTTTCAAGGCCTTGGATTTGAATCTATTTATTCTGGGGCATAAAGTCATTAGAAGATATAAACTTATTATGCTTCCCTCACTAACACACACATTTTCTGTCTCCATTTTATTTTTCTCCCATGCATTACATTACTATTCCACTTACATTCAAAATGTAAAGTGGTAGCAAAGGTTTATTAAATGACTAGATAAATAAATATTTATACCAGAAAAAGTGATTAAGGTGAGGTAAGCCATTCTGCAATTTTTCCTAGTCTTATAATTTGAAGACTATGCATAGCAATTTTCAATAATTTATGGAACTACTCTACTAAATTGTGATAGAGATTCATATGGAAATAATGGAACGTGGAAAGAATGCAGTGTAGGAGGATCACAGTAAGATGATGGCACTGACTGAATAATCCTAGGAATTTCACCTCTATGAAGACCTAATTTCCTCATTTAGAAAATGAAAAAAAAAAAAAAACTGTGTCCATTATCACAGATTATGAATTCTTCAATGTAAAGTATCAAGTAATCCATAGATTGATATGTATAATAACAGGATAATAAAATTTCACATAATGCATACTTAGCTACTGGGTGCCTAGTGTGCTATAAAAGAGATAAATCCAATTTCTCATTTTCCTTTTACTAAAGGCTAATTTAAAAATTTCTTAAATTTAGCTTTAAAAATCAAGGGCAGAATATCAGCAGCATTGTGAGGGCATAATAATAAAAGTAAAACAATGGACTGTATTAAATTTAAGTATCTCCAAGATACTCTATGACTTATAGTCACCTTGTTATTGTTGTTCAGTCACTCAGTCCAACTCTTTGCAACCCCATGGGCTGCAGCATGCCAGGCTTCCTGTCCATCACCAACTCCCAGGGTTTGCTCAAACTCATGTCCATTGAGTCAATGATGCCATCCAACCATCTCATCCTCTGTTGTCCCCTTCTCCTCCTGCCTTCAATCTTTCCCAGTATCAGGGTCTTTTCCAATGAGTTGGCTCTTCGAATCAGGTGGCCAAAGTATTGGAGCTTCAGCTTCAGTATCAGTCCTTCCAATGAATTTTCAGGACTGATTTCCGTTAGGATTGACTGGTTTGATCTCCATGTTGTCCAAGGGACTCTCAAGAGTCTCTCCAGCACCACAGTTCAAAAGCATTCATTCTTCAGCATTCAGCCTTCTTTATGGTTCAACTCTCACATCTGTACATGACTACTGGAAAAACCATAGCTTTGACTATATGGACTTTTGTCAGCAAAGTGACACCTCTGCTTTTAATATTCTATTTAGGATTGTCACAACTTTTCTTCCAAAGAGTATGTGTCCTTTAATTTCATGGCTGCAGTCAGCATCCACAGTGATTTTGGAGCCCAAGAAAATAAAGTCTGTCACTGTTTCCATTGTTTCCCCATCTATTTGCCATGAAGTATTGGCCATATATCATGCTCTCCTCTTTCACCTTCATCAAGAGTCCCTTTATTTCCTCTTCATTTCCTGCCATTAGGGAAATATCGTCTGCATATCTGAAGTTGTTGATATTTCTCTTGGAAATCTTGACTCAAGCTCGTGATTCATCCAGCCCGGCATTTCTCATGATATACTCTGTGTATAAGTTAAATAAGCAGGGTGACAATATACAGCCTTGACGTACTCCTTTCCCAATTTTGAACCAGTTTGTTGTTCCAAGTCTGGTTCCAACTGTTGCTTCTTGACCTGCATTCGGGTTTCTCATGAGACAGGTAAGGTGGCCTGATATTCCCATCTATAATCATCTAGTAATTAGTCTTATTGTTTTCAGAAGTTATAAAACAACAGAGTCAAGAAGAAGTTCATTATCTTTTGTATGAAAATTTCCAGAATACTCCAAATAGGGATTATAATAAATCTCTAATATAGGGAGACTGAATTTGAGCATACAGTCCAACATAAATTAGGTCACAAAAAAGAAAATAGATGCAGAAAACCTGAAGTTTATTGTTAAACTAGAGAAAACCACTTATTGAAACCAAAAGTATGGCTGTCAGCCTTCAGGGTAAGTTTCTGATTTTAATTGGAGAATTACTTTAAAATTATTTCTGTTTCTCCAAAGACCATATACTAAGAAAAAAAATGAAACAAACCTTTCTCTATTACAGAAGATGGGAGAGAACCTTTCTAAGGCTGAGTTTTAAAAACAGTTCTAATGGATGTAATTATGTGAATAAAACATTCAGGTAGTATGCTAGTACACACCTCATCTCCTTTCTACTTCTCCCTCTTCATAGGAAATTAATAAATAGAGCAAAAGTTCTCAAACCAAATGTATAAAAATGCCACTGTCATCTTTAACATGTCTTTCTTAGCAAATAGATGTACCTTTCATATTAACCCATTTAATAAGAAAATCATGCAATTGGTATTCAGGAATCAATGTCTTGTCCTGGTTGTGCCTGGTTTTGTGTGATCTTCGAGAACTGTCAAAGAAGATTGTGTTGGACAAGTTAAACAGGCAAGGAAGACTTATTTGATACTATTACAATGAGTGTCATTGCAATAGGGGAGAGAAATTTAATTCACGTCCACTGACACATAAAGTTTTAACCACTGAGATGAGCCAGTGGGAAGAGTCAGGGAGGACAGTATGGGGGAGGCTGGTCCCTGTGGTTAGGGCATCTGAGCTTATTATTTGACTCTTGTCAAAGGAAGGTTCCTAGCATCTCCAGAGGCTGGAAGGTAGGGGTGCTATCTTTTTTAATAATTTAATTTCAAATAGCTGGTCCCTGAGAGTGAAAGTGTTAATCCCTCAGTAGTGGCCAACTCTTTGGAACCTCCTGGGTCTATGATAAATACATTTCAGGGTTGCAAAACTGGCAAGAGAAGATTTACATCTTAAAGAGTCAGAGAAAGAAATTACAAGTTTTCTAATGCAAATGCTCTAAGAAGAGAAGGGTCAGAGTCTTATGATCTGGAAGGCCTATGATCTAAAATATGGTCAACTAAGAAGACATTCAGTTCAGTTCAGTTCAGTTCAGTTCAGTTCAGTCACTCAGTCATGCTTGACTCTTTGTGACCCCATGAGATGCCAGGCCTCCCTGTCCATCACCAACTCGGAGTTCACTCAGACTCCCATCCATCGAGTCAGTGATGCCATCCAGCCATCTCATCCTCTGTCGTCCCCTTCTCCTCCTGCCCCCAATCACTCCCAGCATCAGAGTCTTTTCCAATGAGTCAACTCTTCGCATGAGGTGGCCAAAGTACTGGAGTTTCAGCTTTAGCATCCTTCCTTCCAAATCTGTTATTTCCACACATTGATCATGTTAGATCATATGTTATCTAGAAAGTTGAGGGGAAATTTGAATGTGACAAAATCTCAAAAAAAAAAAAAAAAGGAAAGAAAAGAAAAAGCACAAGGAGATTTTAGACTTAATTAACAAGCAAAATAGTGCCTTTTTGTGTGGAAATAAAATTTAACAAGACCTATGAGATGTTTCAAAAGTAGTGCTAAGGGGAAAGTTCATAGCACTACAGGTGTACCTCAAGAAACAAGAAAAAAGTAAAATAAATAACCTAATTCTACACCTGAAGCAACTAGAAAAGGAAGAAATGAAGAACCCCAGGGTTAGTAGAAGGAAAGAAATCTTAAAAATTAGGGCAGAAATAAATGCAAAAGAAATAAAAGAGACCATAGCAAAAATCAACAAAGCCAAAAACTGGTTCTTTGAAAGGATAAATAAAATTGATAAACCATTAGCCAGACTCATCAAGAAACAAAGGGAGAAACATCAAATCAATAAAATTAGAAATGAAAATGGAGAGATCACAACAGACAACACAGAAATGCAAAGGATCATAAGAGATTACCATCAGCAATTATATGCCAATAAAATGACAATGTGGAAAAAACGGACAAATTCTTAGAAAAGTACAACTTTCCAAAACTGAACCAGGAAGAAAAAGAAAATCTTAACAGACCCATCACAAGCACAGGAATCAAAACTGTAATCAGAAATCTTCCAGTAAACAAAAGCTCAGGTCCACAGCTTCACAGCTGAATTCTACCAAAAATTTAGAGAAAAGCTAACACCTATCCTACTGAAACTCTTCCAGAAAATTGCAGAGGAAGGTAAACTTCCAAACTCATTCTATGAGGCCACCCTCATCCTAATACCAACACCTGACAAAGATGCCACAATAAAAGAAAACTACAGGCCAATATCACTGATGAACATAGATGCAAAAATCCTTAACAAAATTCTACTAATCAGAATCCAACAACACATTAAAAAGATCATACACCATGACCAAGTGGGCTTTATTCCAGGGATGCAAGGATTCTTCAATATCCGCAAATCAATCAATCTAATACACCACATTAACAAATTGAAAAATAAAAGCCATATGATTATCTCAATAGATGCAGAGAAACCCTTTGACAAAATTCAACATCCATTTATGATAAAAACTCTCCAGAAAGCAGGAATAGAAGAAACATACCTCAACGGAATAAAAGCTATATATGACAAACCCACAGCAAACATTATCCTCAATGCTGAAAAATTGAAAGCATTTCCCCTAAAGTCAGGAACAAGACAAGGGTGCCCACTTCCACCATTACTATTCAACATAGTTCTGGAAGTTTTGGCCACAGCAGTCAGAGCAGAAAAAGAAATAAAAGAAATCCAAATTGGAAAAGAAGTAAAACTCTCACTGTTTGCAGATGACATGATCCTCTACATGGAAAACCCTAAAGACTCCACCAGAAAATTACTAGAGCTAATCAATGAATATAGTAAAGTTGCAGGATATAAAATCAACACACAGAAATCCGTTGCATTCCTATACACTAATAATGAGAAAATAGAAAGAGAAATTAAGGAAACAATTCCATTCACCATTGCAACGAAAAGAATAAAATACTTAGGAATATATCTACCTAAGGAAACTAAAGACCTATGTATAGAAAACAATAAAACACTGGTGAAAAAAAATCAAAGAGGACACTAATAGATGGAGAAATATACCATGGTCATGGATCGGAAGAATCAATATAGTGAAAACGAGTATACTACCCAAAGCAATCTATAGATCAATGCAATTCCTATCAACCTACCAACGGTATTTTTTGAGCTAGAATAAGTAATTTCACAATTTGTATGGAAATACATAAAACCTCAAATGGCCAAAGCAATCTTGAGAAAGAAGAATGGAACTGGAGTAATCAATCTGTCTGACTTCAGGTTCTGCTACAAAGCCACAGTCATCAAGACAGTATGGTACTAGCACAAAGACAGAAATATAGATCAATGGAACAAAATAGAAAGCCCAGAGATAAATCCATGCACCTATGGACACCTTATCTTTGACAAAGGAGGCAAGAATATGCAATGGATTAAAGACAATCTCTTTAACAAGTGGTGCTGGGAAAATTAATCAACCACTTGTAAAAGAATGAAACTAGAACACTTTCTAACACCATACACAAAAATAAACTCAAATGGATTAAAGATCTAAATGTACAATCAGAAACTACAAAACTCCTAGATGAGAACATAGGCAAAACACTCTCCAACATAAATCACAGCAGGATCCTCTCTGGCCTACCTCCCAGAATTCTGGAAATAAAAGCAAAAATAAACAAATGGGACCTAATTAAACTTAAAAGCTTCTGCACAACAACGGAAACCATAAGCAAGGTGAAAGGACAGCCTTCAGAATGGGAGAAAATAATAGCAAATGAAGCAACTGACAAACAACTAATCTAAAACATATACAAGCAACTCCCACAGCTCAATTCCAGAAAAATAAACGACCCAATCAAAAAATGGGCCAAAGAACTAAATAGACATTTCTCCAAAGAAGACATACAGATGGCTAACAAACACATGAAAAGATGCTCAACATCACTCATTATCAGAGAAATGCAAATCAAAACCACAATGAGGCACCATTTCACGCCAGTCAGAATGGCTGCAATCCAAAAGTCTACAAGCAATAAATGCTGGAGAGGGTGTGGAGTAAAAGGAACCCTCTTACACTGTTGGTGGGAATGCAAAGTAGTACAGCCACTTTGGAGAACAGTGTGGAGATTCCTTAAAAAACTGGAAATAGAACCGCCTTATGATCCAGCAATCCCACTGCTGGGCATACATACTGAGGAAACCAGAACAGAAAGAGACATGTATACTCCAATATTCATTGCAGCACTGTTTATAATAGCCAGGACATGGAAGCAACCTAGTTGTCCATCAGCAGATGAATGGATAAGAAAGGTGTGGTATATATACACAATGGAGTATTACTCAGCCATTAAAAAGAATACATTGAATCAGTTCTAATGAGGTGGATGAAACTGGAGCCTATTATACAGAGTGAAGTAAGCCAGAAAGAAAAAAACCAATACAGTATACTAAGGCATATATATGGAATTTAGAAAGATGGTAATGATAACCCTGTATGCGAGACAGTAAAAGAGACACAGATGTATAGAACAGTCTTTTGGACTCTGTGGGAGAGGGAGAGGATGGGATGATTTGGAAGAATGGCATTGAAACGTGTATAATATCATATATGAAACGAGTCGCCAGCCCAGGTTCAATGCATGATACTGGATGCTTGGGGCTGGTGCACTGGGACGACCCAGAGGGATGGTATGGGGAGGGAGGAAGGAGGGGGGTTCAGGATGGGGAACATGTGTATACCTGTGGTGGATACATGTTGATGTATGGCAAAACCAATACAATATTGTAAAGTAATTAACCTCTAATTAACTCATTGGAAAAGATTTTGATGCTGGGAGGGATTGGGGGCAGGAGGAGAAGGGGACAAAAGAGGATGAGTTGCCTGGATGGCATCACTGACTCGATGGACAGGAATCTGAGTGAACTGCGGGAGTTGGTGATGGACAGGGGCGCCTGGCGTGCTGCGATTCATGGGATCGCAAAGAGTCAGACACGACTGAGCGACTGAACTGAACTGAACTGAACTGAACTGAAAACAAATAAATTTATTTTTTAGAAAAAGGGTTTGTCCATCTTCAACTAATGAAGTATTTACTCTACTAATCCATAATGCTTATGAGAAAATTACAGATGCTAAAGGATCACCACACTTAAATGAAACAAAAAAATATTTTTTAGCTTTTCCTTAAGCCAATATTAAGGGTAGATAATCTTTGAGTTGCCTTTCAGTTCTAAAATTATAATATGATATTTATTTAATAATATAGTAATTCTCTTTGAATATGGGAATTTTGGGGGGGTTTGTGCAATCCTCAGTGTAGTGATGACTTTGCTATATTTTCCAAAACTTACTCCTTAACACTTGTTGTTCTAAATTTCTGTGTGCCTTCTTTTTTAACTTAAATACATTTGTCAAAGGTTGTTTTAACTCTTACATAAATGCTCAGGACTCTAAATACAGATTGAATGTAGACTCATCACAGATTTTTAAAATTCTCTAACAGGCCATTAGTATTCAAGGTTTTCTGAAAATGATACCTATAGGTTTAATCAGTACTTATATCCTAAAACATGGAAAGATTCCAAAGAAGTTCATGGGAAAAAAGATTTTTGTTTAAAAAAAAATCCTAAAGATCTTTATTAAGCAATAGATTTTTAATGTTTAATCCTTTGATGATTTTTTGAGAAATTTACAAAAGAAAAATTGAAAGGAAGTGGGGAAGAAGTGAGAAAAATAAAAGAAATCTCCGTGTGTGCATTATCTCTTGAGTCCTTATTTTACAAAGTTATGTAAACAAAATTCATATGCTCCTGTTAATCTTATGCTTTAAAGAATCTTAAGCGTTTAGGCCTGTTAAATCCTCAGGCAGCAATGCTGCTTGGAACTTATTAAACATTGCAAGCAGAGGGATTATATGCTGGGAGAACTTCCTTGCCTAGTAAAAAATAGGAGAAGGTTATTTGGTAAATTTCTCTCATTTCAGAAACAAACATACCTGAGATAGCTCCTTTGAGCTACTTAATTCCATTTTGGCTCGTTGGTAAAACAGACTAACTTCTTGAGAAGTAAACTGATAATGGATTTTCCTATAAATAACACAGCTACATTATGCTACCACAGAACAGAAGATATTAATGCAGTTTTCTTCAAATAAAGTCATAAATTAAGGTTGCCAGCATAAATAAAATAAATTTTATGCAATTATCAACTCAGAAAATTAGATTAAACTATTTTTATACTCTCCTAATTATTTAAGTATAATAACAGTGCTATTGAGCATATCTGTTTTTATGTTATTATATGCATTTCAGTTGATCTATCTAGAACTAATGGTAAACAAAATAACTAAATAATTTTCTACTACTGCTTACCTCTGGACAGTCAGTGAGGGCCAAGGGAACACCAAAATAAATTTTTCCACTAAAAATTATTCAAATTTTAACCCTAAGCATGTGTTTTATGCTATAATTATAGCTGTTAGTATGATTTAACTCTTAATGTTGAAAAGTAAATTTTGAGTTACAGATATACATTTTATAAGTACTAAACATATTTTAATTTTATAGTGGCTATAGATGCCTTGGAGGGTAGTAGTATATTTTGGATGAAACAAACATGTAAACAATATTATACTTAATAAATATGTTCATTTTCTTTGAGGCTCATATATTTGATCATTTTATATCTTCAGTTCTATCAGGTATACAAATCAACAAGCACTATTGGGAAAAATGTAGATAATAATATAGCATGCTTAAAATTAGAGAACTGACCTTATCTTTTGACAACTGGAATGTGTTTTCTGAAACAGTCAAGGAAGATGAAAGTTATTTTCTGTAATTTTTTTGTTTATAATCCATTATTCATTCTAAATCTCATTTTATTAAATCTATTAGGCTCATCTAAGGAAAAAGCTGATTAATAATGTTATGCTACATAAGATAGGATATGCATATTCATGAGCCCTCATGAATTATTTGTGATATTGAAACAAGTAAGCCTTTATTTTATAGAAAATTAAAAGCACTTGACTCACAAGATAAGTCAAACTGAAAATTTAGTCCCCTACTCATATACAATTTGAAACACTGCAGAAAGAAGTAACACATTGCACTACATTTGACTTCCTAGAGTAAAAGTAATGTTTTAAATATTAAAGCTGCTGTCCGAGATCATAAAGCATCCTGGTGTGTGAATGTACAGTACATTTTAAAAAGCCAAGCTGATGGGTGATTTAAGGCACTTTTGGACAGCATATTATCTTCTGACATACCTGCTTTCTGAAAACCTGGAGGTTTTACATTCTTATGAAAGTGCCAGTGTAACACAGAACCAAGAAGATTCCTCAGGTTTGAAGGATTTAAATTTACCCTAGCTGCACAGTAGAAATTAACACATGATATAGAACATAATATCTTTCTATTACATGTCCTCTGCTAGCTTAATAATCAAGTAATATATAAAGTTGTCAAAGACAGTCAATTCAAAAAGAAAAAGAATATATAATTAAAGTGAGTGACCCACAGAAAAGATCTACCATGCAATATTCTGTGTGGAAAAAGCTCAAAGCTGTGCCCTAAGGTTAATAATTCATATGAAGCAGTTTAGCAAGTGGTATCCAAATGACTTCCCAACATGAAAATGTATTTTTCTTTCTTTTCTTGCTCTCAAGTACATATAGACCTGAATTTTTTTGTCTGGAAAAGGTAGCTTTCATGGAAATGTATACTACTTTGGGGAAACTCTGTTGTGTCCTATTGTCAATTACACTGTAGTGGTACTCTTCTATAGTATTAATTGTCACTGTTTGATACTTAGTTTGAAATATTCTCAGGTCCTCTTTCCATATGCTTGTATTCAGATCTCCATATCCATTTTAAGACACTTCTAAGATATAAATTATTTTGCCTATTTGGTCTGCTTCTTTTCCCTTTCCTGGAAAACCCTTTCCCTCTTAAATCTCCCACCATTTTAAAAGCAAAACAAAATAAAACTGCCTTGTTTAGAACTCTTCATGTAATGAAAGATTATTTGTTTTTACTCTCTTCATTAGGTAGGGCTCCACTAAATATCTGTATTTTATATGAGCTGAAATAGCCTAAGGATGTCTTACTTAAGATTTTTTTTAATTTCATAAAAATGAAGCAATATATGAAAATCAAATGAAATTAGCTGAATTCAAAGCTACTTTTGTATGTTGAGGGGGATAAAAGTCTATAATTGTATTCAGAAGTTGAGTCTTACCAGTTACTAGATCTTAAGCAACTTGAATCACTTATACTCAGTTCCAGTATTTATTAAGTAATATACTGAAGCTTAGATGAGATCATGTATACAGAGTAACTTATCCTGTAGAGCACTAGTAAATGTAAGGAGGCATTACTGTGAGACAGAATGCATAATTGATAAGTGACAGTTGCGATATTCAAATCATCTTATCTGAACACTAGATGCTGCAGATGCTAACACTGCCTATTCCTAGAAATCTTCAGTTAGATAATGGAAGAATATTAGATTCACAACATGAAAACTCTGTGTGGAGCAACATGGCATTTAGGAAAATCCTTAAAGTTTACCTAACTCTGGAATACTTTTGTGCTACTAAATATCTCTAACCACACAAGAGTATGTCAATCATGTTCTTTATCATTTTGATCACAACCTAATGCATGGCTCTAAATCAATCACAAGAAAAGTTATAGCCTTACCTTTGATTTTGATCTCTGTTAAATTACTCAATGATCAAGATTCTTAATTTTGAGATGGACACAATATGACAGAAGGATGTGAGCAAAAGGATGTGGGCTCACCTCTTCTTATAGAAACATCAAACTCAGAAATAACTGCTGAACAACTATTAACAAAAAGGGTAGAATCTACCAAAAATAACACCATGCATTCAAAGATAAAAGAGAAGCCACAATAAGTTGGTAGGAGGGGCACAATCGTGGTAAAACCAAATCCCATGTGTGCCAGTGGGTGACCCACAAACTGAAGAATATTACACCACAATAGTTCTCCCAAAGCAGTGAAAGTTCTGAGCCCCACATAAGACTTCCCAGTCTGGACCAGCAGCAGCAGGAGGAGGAGGCCACCAAGAGTCTGGCTGTGAAGGCTAACAAGGTTTTGAACAGATTTGAACACAGTAATTCTACAGGACTAGTGGAAAAAGAAACTCCATCTTAGAAGGTACATACTAGGTCTCAAGAACACCAGGACCCAGGGGAAAAATGTGGTGCCCACATAAGATACTGAGCTAGAACTAGTATTGGAGTGTTTTGGGTATGTTGTGTGTGTGTGTGGGGGGGGGAGCGGGGGAGGGGGAGGGAGGAGCGGGGGAGGGCGTGTTAGCTGTGGCTCACTACAGAGACAAAGACAATGGGGGTGGCAGTTCTGGGGAGTGCTCAGGTGTCAGTCCTCAAGGAGGCCCCAGATTTCTTACCAATACCTGGTCCCACCTAATGGATTGTAGGCTCCCCAGCTTTAACACCTCAGGCCAAATAACCAACAGAGCAGGATTACAGTCACCCTTATCAGCAGACAGGCTGTCTTCCTAAGTCCAGAAAGCTCTAAGCATGCACCATGGTTTGTTCCTGCCCAACAGAGGAACAAGACTCAGCTCCACCCACAAGTGAGCAGGAACCAGTCTGATCCAGGAGGAAACCTGAACAAGCCTCCCAGACAACCTAATCCACCAGGGGGCAGACAGCAGAAATAAGGACTACAATCATGTAGCCAGCAGAATGGAAAATATAACCACAGAAAGTTGGAAAAAATGAGATGGTAGAGGACTATGTCCAGATGAAGGGACAAGATAAAACCCCAGAAGAAAAACTAAGTGAAGTGGAGATAGGGAATCTATCTGAAAAAGAATTCAGAGTAAGGATAGTAAAGATGATCCCAGATTTCAGAAGGAATGGAGACACACATCAAATAGATAGAAGAAATACCTAACAAAGAACAAGAGGAATTGACGAATAGAGATGCAGTAACTGAAATGAAAAAAAAAAAAAATGTACTAGAGTGAATCAATAACAGAATAACTGAGGCAGAAGAATGGATGAGTGATCTAGAAGACAGAATGATAGAAATCACTACCATGAAATAGGATAAAGAAAAAAGAGTGAAAAGAAATGAAGGCAATCTAAGAGACCTCTGGGACAATACTAAACACATGAACATCCACATCATGTGAGTCTCAGAAGAAGAGAGACAGAGAAAATATTTGAAGAGATAATAGCTGAAAACTCCCATAACATGAGAAAGGAACCAGTCATCCAAGTTCAGGAAATACAGGGAATCCTAGGCAGGATAAAGCCAAGGAGGAATATGCTAAGACAGATAGCAATCAAATTGACAAAGAAAAAAAAAAAAGACACAAAGAAAAAGCATTAAAAGCAACAAATAACATAAAAGGAAGCTCCCATAAAGTTATCATCTGATTTCACATCAGAAACTCTGTAGGCACCATATGTTTAAAGCGATGAAAGAGAAGAAACTACAACCAAGAATACTCTAACCAAGAAGGTTTTCATTCAGATTCAATGAAGGAAATAAAAGCTTTACAGATATGCAGAAGAGAATTCAGCACTACTAGACCAGGTTTGCAAAAAAAAAAAAAAAAAAACGCTAAAGGATCTTTTCTAGATGGAAAAGAAAAAAACCACAACTAGAAACAGGAAATGGCAACCCACTCCAGTACTCTTGCCTAGAAAATCCCATGGACTGAGAAGCCTGGTAGGCTACAATCCATGAGGTCGCAAAGAATTGGATATGATTGAGCAACTTCACTAACTCACTAGAAACAAGAAAATTATTAATGGAAAAGCTCTCTGGTAAAGGCAAACATGCAATAAAGTCAGGAAATCATCCATACACAAATAAGACATCAAAACCAGCAATTGTTAAGAGAGCACAAATGCCAAATATTGGCAATTAATTTGAAGTTAAAAGACCAGCAATTTAAATAATATTGTTTATATATAGACTACTATAGAAAAATCTCAAGGGATTGTAGACCTAGAATCTACAATAGATACACACACAAAAAAAAGGAAAAAGAATTCAAGCACAACACTAAGGATAGTCATCAAATCACAAGAGAAGAGAACAAAAGAAGAAGGGAAGAAAAGGACCTACAAAAACAAATCAAAATCAATTAATAAAATGGCTTTAAGAACATACATACTGATAATCATCTTAACGATAAAGGGATAACATACTCAAACCAAAAGAAATACACTGGCTGAATGGCTGCAAGAACAAGACCCATAAAAATGCTATTTGTAAGAGACCTATTTCAGGTGTAGGGCACATACAGCCTGAAAGTGAGGGGATGGAAAAAAGAATTCCATGGAAATGGAAATCAAAAGAAAGCTGAAGTAGTAATACTCACATCAGACACAATAGACTTTAAAATATATCATATTGCAAGACACAAGGAGGGACATCACGTAATGATAAAACCAATCCAAGAAGACACAAAAACTGGTTAATATATGTGCACCCAACATTGGAGCATCTCAACATATAAGGCAAATATGAAAAGGAGAAATTCACAATAACACAATAATGGCAGGGAAATTTAATGATCCACTTTCATCAATGAACAGATCATCCAGGTAAGACACCAGTAAGGAAACACAGGCCACAAAACAAGCTTCAGTACATTTAAGAAAGCTGAAATCATATCAAGCATTTTTTCCCCAAGCATTTGTTGTTCAGTTGCCAAGTTGTGTCTGACTCTTTGTGACCCCATGGTCAGCACACCACCCTTCCCTGTCCAAGGATGCTGCTGCTACAGCTAAGTCGCGTCAGTCGTGTCTAACCCTGTGTGACCCCAGAGACAGCAGCCCACCAGGCTCCGCCATCCCTGGGATTCTCCAGACAAGAATACTGGAGTGGGTTGTCATTTCCTTCTCCAGCGCATGAGAGTGAAAAGTCAAAGTGAAGTCCCTCAGTCATGTCCAACTTTTAGTGACCCCATGGACTGCAGCCTACCAGGCTCCTCCATCTGTGGGATTTTCCAGGCAAGAGTACTGGAGTGGGGTGCCATTGCCTTCTTCATAACACTCCAAAATTAGAAAGTAACTGCAAGAAAAAACTGTAAAAAAATATTACAAACACATGAAGGATCAATATGCTGCTGCTGCTGCTGCTGCTGCTGCTGCTGCTGCTGCTGCTGCTGCTGCTGCTGCTGCTGCTGCTGCTGCTGAGTCACTTCAGTCGTGTCCAACTCTGTGTGACCCCATAGACGGCAGCCCACCAGACTCCTCTGTCCCTGGGATTCTCCAGGCAAGAATACTGGAGTGGGTTGTCATTTCCTTCTCCAATGCATTCATGCATGCTAAATCGCTTCAGTTGTGTCTGACTCTGTGCTATCCTATGGACAGCAGCCCACCAGGCTCCTCCATCCACAGGATTCTCCAGGCAAGAATACGGGAGTGGGGTGCCATTTCCTTCTCTCAATATGCTACCAAGCAACTAATGAATCACGGAAGAAATCAAGAGGATACCAAAAAAATTCCTAGAGACAAACGATGAAAGCACAACAATCTAAAAGCTATGGAATACAGCAAAAGCAGTTCTAAGAGAGGAGTTTATAGCAATTTAACCTTACCTCAGGATACAAGAAAAATCAACAACCTAAATATACATAACCTAAAAATAAACAACTTAACCTTATGCAGAAGCAACTAGTGAAAGAACAACCAAAACACAAAGTTAGTAGAAAGAAAGAAATCATAAAGATCAGAGCAGAAATAAGTGAAACAGATGAAGCAAACAATGGCAAAAAACGATGAAACTAAAAGCTCATTGTTTGAGAAGATAAACAAATTGATATAACTTTAACCAGACTCACTTTTGATTCATCACCTATGTTGTGCTTTTATCGTCATATTTTTCTAGGTATTTTTTTTTAATTTCCTCTTTGATTTCTTCAGTGATCACTAGGTTATTCAGAAGTGCATTTTTCACTTCCATGTGTTTGTAGATTTTTCTCCAGTTTCTTTTTCCTGTAGTCAATGTCTAATCTCATCGCATTGTTGTCAGAAAATAAATTTGACACAATTTCAATTTTCTTAATTTATGGAGGCTTGATTTGTGACCCAAGATGTGATCTATCCTGGAGAATGTTCTGTGTTCACTTAAAAAAAAAAAAAAAGTGTATTCTGGTGCTTTTGGATGGACTGTCTTATAGATATCCATCTGGTCTAATGCATCAATTAAGGTTTGCATTTCCTTATTAATTTTATGTGTGGATGACCTGTCCACTGGTGTAACTGGGGTGTTGAAGTCCCCCACTATTATTGTGTTACTATCAATTTCCCCTTTTATGTATGTTCATATTTGCCTTAGGTATTGAGGTACTCCTATCTTGGATGCATAAATATTTTGATTTTTCTGTCTTCTTCTTGGATTGATCTCTTGATTGCTATGTAATGTCTTTCCTTATCTCTTATAATAGTCTTTATTTTGAAGTCTATTTTGTCTCATGAAAACTGCTACTCTGACTTTCTTTAGACTTTCATTTGCATGGAATATCTTTTTCCATTCTCTCACTTTTAGTATGTATGTGTTCCAAGGTGTAAAGTGGATCTCTTGTAGACAGCATGCACATGGGTCTTATTTTTGTATCCTTTCAACCAAAATGTGTGTTTTGATTGGACCATTTGATCAATTATCATCTAAAGTAGTCATTGATATCTATGTTCCCAGTGGCATTTTCTTGATTGTTTTGTGTTTGTTTTTGTAGATCTTTTCCTCTTTTTGTGTTTCCTGACTAGAGAAGTCCTATTAGCATTTGTTGTAAAGTTGGTTTGGTGTTGCTGAATTCTCTTAACTTTTCCTTGTCTGTAAGACTTTGATTTCTCCATCAATTTTGAATGAGATCCTTACTGGGTAAAGTAATTTTAGTTTAGGTTTTTTTCCTTTCATTACTTTAAATATATCCTACCTCTCCCTTCTGGTCTACAGTGTTTCTGCTGAAAGAACAAGAAATAAAAAGGGGGGAGAGAGACCAAATCAATAAAATTAGAAATTTAAGAGGAGAAGTTACAATCGACTTATGAAACTACAACAAGCAACTATATACCAATATAATGGAAAACCTAGAAGAAAGGGGCAAATTCTTAGAAAGGTCTAATCTCCCTAGACTGAACCAGGAAGAAATAGAAAGTATGAGCAAATAATTATAAGTAATAACATTTAAAACATGATTTTAAAACTCCCAACAAACAAAAGTTCAGGACCAGATGGCTATACAGGTGAATCCTGTCAAACATTTAAAGAAGACTTAACATCTATCCCTCTGAATCTCTTCCAAAACAATTCAGAGTAAGGAACACTCTCAAGTTTATTCCATTAGGTTATGATCATCCTGATATCTAATTTAGAAAAGATACTACAAAGAAAAATTACAAGCCAATATCACCGATGAACATAGAAAAATCTCCTCAACAAAATACTAGCACACAGAATTATTACATATTAAAAGGATCATATGCTATAATCAAGTGGGATTTATCCCAAGGGTGCAAGGACTTTTAAATATCACCAAATCAATCAGTGTAATACATCACATCAGCAAATTGAAGAATAAAAACCATATGATAATTACAGTACATGCAAAAAAAAAAAAAGACTTCTGATAAAATTCAATACCCATTTATAATAAAACTCTCCAGAAAGTGGACATATGGGAAATATATCTCAGCATAATAAAGACCATATATGACAAACTTAAAGCTAGCATCATACTCAATGAAGAAAAGCTGAAAGCATTTCCTCTAAGATCAGGAACAAGAAAAAGGATGTCCATTCTTGCCAATTTTATTCAACATGGTATTGGAAGTCCTAGCCACAGAAATCAGAAAAGAAAAAGAAATAAGAGAAATACTAATTGAAGAAGAAGAAGTAAAACTGTCACTGTTTGCAGATGACATCATACTATACATGGAAAATCCTAAAGATGCTATCAGAAAACTAGTAGAGCTCATCAATGAATTTGGTAAGGTTGCAGGATACAAAATTAAAACACAGAAATCTGTTATATTTCTGTACACAAATAGCTAAGCATAAGAAAGAGAAATTAAACAACAATCCCATCTACCATTACATCACAAATGATAAAATACTTAGAAATAAATCTACCTAAGGAGGCAAAAGACATGTACACTGAAAATTATAAGACACTGATGAAAGATCAAAGATGATACAAACAGATGGAAAAATATACCATGATACTGGATTTGAAGAATAAGTATTGCCAAAATGATTAAACTGCCCAAGACAATCTACAGATTCAATACATTCCCTATCAAATTACAATGGCATTTTTCATGGAATTAGAACCAAAAACAAGTTTAAAACTTTTATGGAGATACAAAAGATTTTGAATAGTCAAAAAAAAAAAAAAAACATTAAGAAACAAAAATGGGACTGGAGGAGCCCTGACTTCAGACTATGCTTGTCTCTGTTGTTGTTATTCAGTTGCAAAGTCATTTCCAGTCTTTGCATTCCCAAAGACTGCAGCACACCTGGCTCCTCCGTCCTCCACTATTTCTTGGTGTTTGCTCAAATACATGTCCATTGAGTCTGTGATGTTATGTAATCATCTCATCCTCTGTCATCTCCTTGTCCTCCTGCCTGCAATCTTTCCCAGCATCAGGGTCTTTTCAAATGAATCAGCCCTTTGCATCAGGTGGCCAAAGTATTGGAGTTTCAGCTTCAGCATCAGTCCTTCCAATGAATACTCAGGACTGATCTCCTTTACGATGGACTGGTTGGATCTCCTTGCAGTCCAAGGGACTGTCAGGAGTCTTCTCCAACACCACAGTTTAAAAGCATCAATTCTTCGGTGCTCAGCTTTCCTCACAGTCCAACTTTCACATCCATGCATGACTAATGGAAAAACCATAGTCTTGACTAGACAGACCTTCGTTGGCAAAGTAATGTCTCTATGGTACTGGCACAAAAATAGAAATGTAGATTAATGAAATAGGATAGAAAGCCCAAGGATAAACCCATGCACCTATGGTCAATTAATTTATGCCAAAGAGATGAGAATATATATAATGGAGAATAGACAGTGTCTTCAATAAATGGTGCTGAGAAAACTGGACAGTAACATGTAAAAAATAAGATAAAATTGGAACATTCTTTAACACCATACACAAAAATAAACTCAAAATGGATTAAAAACCTACATGTAAGACTGGATACTATAAACCTCTTAGAGAAAACCTAGGCAGAACACTTCTTGTCAGAAATCATAGCAAAATATTTTTCAATCCATCTCCCAGAGCAAGAAAATAAATACAAAAATAAACAGGTGGAAACTAATTAAACTGAAAATTTTTTGCACAGTTTTCATGCACCATCAAGGGATTAATCTCCAAAATTTACAAACACCTCATGTCACTCAGTAAAAAAAAAAAAAAAAATCAGAAAATGGGCTGAATACCTAAATAGGTATTTTTCCAAAGACAACATACATATAGGAAAGAGGCACATGAAAAGATGCTCAACTTCATTACTTATTAGAGAAAGGCAAATCAAATCTACAAAGAGATATCACCGTATAGCAGTCAGAATGGCTAACAAAATAGTCTACATACAATAAATGCTGGAGAGCGGGTAGTGAAAAGGGAGCCCTCCTACAACCACTATGGAGAACAGTATGGAGTTTCCTGAAAAACTAAAGCTAGAGCTACCCTATGATCCAGCAAATAGAAGGGGAGAAGGTGGAAGCAGTGACAGATTTCCTCTTCTTGTGCTCTAAAATCACTGCGGATGGCGGCTGCAGCAGCGCTCAGACTCTGCATTACTAAAAAGCTCCTGAGTGATGAAGTGCTGCTATTCTGGGACCACAGTTCAAAGGCCATAGTTCTCAAGTCTGCGTGTGTGTTAGAATCACCCATAGCACTTTAAAGTATTCTTATTTTCTGGGCTTCATTTCTGAGATATACTGACTTAATTAGTCCATGTCTGGCAATAGCATTTTTCTCCCCCCGCAGAGCTCCCTGGGTGATTTTAATATGCAATAATTTTTGAGAACTATCACTGTATGGCAAGTTGTTCATATCACTGAAACTGGTAAGTAAATTCATGTTGGTCTCATGCTCTATTTGTTTTTTTATTTTAATAATTTTTTTATGGTTTATTTCCAGAACTGATATTATTTTAACCTGTTATCCTTTGTATTTTTCTCTGTTCTTCGCCACATTTCCTTTCATTCAAGAAGACAGAATGCTGTGGGTTCATTATCTCAGGGGAGAGATGTGCAGAGAAGAAAGCAGAAATAGCTTGCAAGTCATTAGGATTCTAATTTCCCCACACCTGACCTTGTAGAAGAATGTGAGAATGCTCAGGAGGAGGTAATAAGAAGGCTATTCAGGCAATAGGGTGACTGGTTAAACAGAATGAGAATCTGCAATGTTTGAACAAGAAAGAAAGAGAAGACTGTGGATCTGGGCAGCTGAGAGGACCTTCTTCCTTTCCTGGAAGCTCTGCTGGCACAGTATCTTCAGACTCAAAAGAGGCAAATCTGCTTTATGTATCTAGCTTGATCAGACCATAGGCAACATGGCAGACATTTCATGTCCATGCTTCTGGGAGCTGAAAGATGATGGATAAAGATGACAGGATATCTCAGCCATAACTGGTCTATTAATAGCTATTTTGCATATTCCTCCCCCTATCCTCCTGGGCCAAAGTGTTAAAATGCTAAACTTCTGGCACTATTATAAGGTGAAGGAAAAAAAACCAGAAAGAACTGACATCCCCGGAGAGAACTTTCTGAAGGTCTAGCAGAATAAGGACTTTAAGTCAAAAATGAAGTTAATTTTTAAAAAAAAGTTTTAAAGTTTTGTGTTTTGCCCATCTATGATTATTACTATGTACATTACCATGTCATCCTAGCAACCAGGAAATATCTCCGCTACATTATGTATGCCTCTCTTAGTCAAATGAATGTATCACTGCCACAGAAAATGATTCTGAATTGCAAAATCATTTGAAGGGAGCAGACCCAAACAAGATACTTCTGGCATTGGTCCTGGAATCCTCACGCATCTGGAAGACTAAGGTCACTTTTCCACAAGTCTGTCTTGCTTCAGAAAAAAATCATTCACAGTTTGATAATCTATTAATGGGGTACAAGCTACTTCATACTGTTGAAAGAAAAAAAAAAATACTTTTATTCCAATTTCATCAAGTGTTCTTTCCAGGAGATAACATTTTATATTGATGCTATAATTAATGTATATCTTCTGTTATAGCTATTCAAGTATTATTTCATTCTATTTACTTCCCTGTGGCAATGCTGACCTGTTTTTTAGTACATTATTGGTAGGACACATTGTTTTAAACCACATATTCATATAAGATATGGAATTTAATCATATGTTTAGCCTTCCTTCATGTTCTGTATCTAATTTTGCTAAATTTAAGATATAACCTTAATTTTCTTCCAAAACATTTGGTATCATTTTTTAAAAATCAACTGAGATTTACTGTTGTAAAAACTCATAAACTGAATAATTTGAGGAAACTCAATTATTTCAGAGCTTTTTTATCATGGTGCATTTACTGTGCGTATGGGACTGTTATGGAGGCAGAGAACACAGAGAGAACTCTGGGAACACACAGGGAACTCTGCCAACAATGACTCTACAATCCAGTGATTTTCATGTTACTTTAAGTCAGAAGGAAACTGTGGGAGGTTTTTAAGAAGGAGAGAACAGTTTCAGGAAGATAGTCAGATTTGTGTTTAGAATTTTTTGGAGAAAAATGAGATTGGAAGTAGGGGGTCTGATGATGAGAGGTTTGCACAAGGTGACTATATCTTCTCCCCATTAGATAGTTATATTTCCTTATGCTTTCACCACATGATTATGTGTTCCTAAACAAAATATAGCTTTCTTTTCATTAATGTTTTTGAGAGCGATCTTTGATAGTACATATTGGTCTCATTCACCCATTTTTACTTCTGTGTGGTGATCCATAGGAGGTTGTTGAATGCATGCACATTTAAAAAATTCCTAAATTGTTCTCCAAAGTAACTATAACAATGTTTATCCCAACCAGCAATGGATAAAGAGCTCTTGTTATGTCATAGTCTTATCAAGAATTTATGAGTTAAGCATTTAATTCTGTCAATATTATGAGAATCAGATGTGAAGATTTTTCGTTGAGATTTTTTTTGGGGGAAGGGAGGAGGATAGGAAAGCAGATTTTCCCTTCATATCTTTCCCCATTTTTGCCCATTTCATCTTCCTGTTCTCTGAATTCAGAGTTAAAAAGTTGTGAAGAAGAACTAAAGAGCTTCTTAATGAAGGTGAAAGAGGAGAGTGAAAAATTGGCTTAAAGCTCAACATTCAGAAAACGAAGATCATGGCATCCAGTCCCATCACTTCATGGCAAATAGATGGGGAAACAGTGGAAACAGTGGCTGACTTTATTTTTCTTGGCTCCAAAATCACTGCAGATGGTGACTGCAGCCATGAAATTAAAAGACGCTTACTCCTTAGAAGGAAGGTTATGACCAACCTAGACAGCATATTGAAAAGCAGAGACATTACTTTGTCAACAAAGGTCCATCTAGTCAAGGCTATAGTTTTTCCAGTAGTCATATATGGATGTGAGAGTTGGACTATGAAGAAAGCTGAGCACCGAAGAACTGATGCTTTTGAACTGTGTGTTGGAGAAGACTCCTGACAGTCCCTTGGACTGAAAGATCAAACCAGTCCATCCAAAAGGAGAACAGTCCTGAATATTCATTAGAAGGACTGATGTTGAAACTGAAACTCCAATACTTTGGCCACCTGATGTGAAGAGCTGACTCATTTGAAAAGACCCTGATGCTGGGAAAGACTGAGGGCAAGAGAAGAAGGGGATGACAGAGGATGAGATGGTTAGAAGGCATCACCGACTCAATGGACATCATGGGTTTGGGTGAACTCCAGGAGTTGATGATGGACAGGGAGGCCTGGCATGCTGCAGTCCATGGGGTCGCAAAGAGTCGGACACAACTGAGCCACTGAACTGAACTGATAGATATAGAAAAACTGAAATAAATGAAGAGCCCTTCTTAATAAGTTTCAGGAATTATTTTTATATTCTCTATATTTATACTTTATGATTATATGCATTACAAGCATTTTTTCTACTTGTTGACATTTTCACATGGTTTATGATAGTTTTACAAAGAAATTTTGTTTTAATTTTTCAAAACTGTCAGTGCAATAACTGATTTATTGTTTGTGAAGAAATGTTTCCTTAATCTGTCCTAATAAAGAATTTTGCTGCATTTTTCCCGAATAAAGTTTTGCTTTTTATATTTACATCTTCATGTGATATGTAGTATGAATCTTATTTTGAAATATTTTTTCCAGATGAATAAAAATCTGCCCTAGGGCCATTTTTAAGTAACCTGAATTTTCCCACTGTGTAAAACTATTGCTGCCATATATCAACTTCCATGTAGGTCTGGGACTTTTTCTGAGCTTTCTATTCTGTTCTATTTGTCTAATTATCTCATTCTGTATCATTTATAATAATTTCATAGTATAGATTTATAATAATCTTTATATTGTAATAACAATTTCCTATATATTTTCCTTTTCAAAATTTTCATGAGACAATTTTCACAGTATCATATTGGGATTTGATCAGAATAACATTAAATTATGCATTATTATCTGGGATAATCAATGTCACTGTAATATTCAGGATTCCCATACATAAGCATAGTATGTCACAATTTGTTTAGCTCTCTCCTGTCTCTTTTAGCAACATTTTATAATTTTACCCACATATAAATCATTTGAGAAGTCTATTCTTAGATTTTTTTCTTTTAAGCTTTTATTATTACTATGAATGAGAATCTTTTAAATGGTTACACTTCACTGGAATAACGCTCTTATTAGTTTATATATGTAGATCAAGTATCTGAAGATCATGATATTATTTAAAATAATTTTCCTGCAAATTCTATTTTTAATAATTTTCCTACAAATTCTCTTGAATTTTTATGTATAAAACTTAATTATTTGAAAATAAGGAGAGTTGTACAGCTTTCCATTATTTCAGTTTTCTTTTATATCTTTCTTGTCTTTTATTATCTAAAACCTTTAATATAATATTAATATTAGAAGTAATGGCAGATATATTAGTCTTATTACTTGAAGTCCTTCAAAGTTTTACCATTTAGTTTATATTTTTTATCCTTTTTCCTGCACAGAAACTTTTATAAAGTCAAAAACCAAAAGAGCCTTTATTCTATTCCCAGTTTGTTAAGAATTTTTATTAAATAATTTTTCTGCATGTATTTCAGCAAGCAAATTTTCTTGTTTACTCTTAATTGTTAATGTGATGGTAATATGAAAATAGATTTTCAAAGATTCAATTATCTTATTCCTTGAATAAATCTTGTCAGGATATTTTTTAGTTTGTGCATAAATTTAATTCAGTCATTTTGCATTTAGAAATTTTAGAACTATACATTTCATAAATATAATTGGTTTATACTTTCTTTGCACTGCTTTGGTTCAAATTATGCAAGTTTCATAAAATAAGTTGGATAATATTCCTTCTTTCTTTGTTCTCTAAAGCAGTTATGATAAAAAAAAATTTTGTTACCTAAATATTTGTAAAATTTTATTGTCCCTTTGGGAGAGGCTTGTATTACCAACTGAATGATAACTGATTTATTTAGTATTTCTACTAAGTTGATTTAGCCATTTTGATCCATGTTTTCTAAATTTTCATTTGTATGTGCTTTGTTTATGACAGTCTCAAGATTTAACCTAATTAAAAAAAAACTTCTCTTTATTGGATACTCTAATTTTTAATTTTTGAAACATCTGCTTTTATCTATCATCATATTTCTGAAGTTTTTCTAATTGATTAATTATTTTAAGTTACTAGCTTGGGTTTTGCTGACCATCTCCTTGAACTCTGTAGACCATTTCTTTAAGCTTTCCTTTTTTCTTATGTGAAACTAGCTCAGTCATGTCCAACTCTTTGCAACCCCATGGACTGTAGCCCGCCAGGCTCCTCTGTTCATAGGATTTTCCAGGCAAGAATACTGGAATGGGTTGCCATTTCCTTCTCCAGGGAATCTTCCTAACTCGGGGATTGAACCTGGGTCTTCTGCATTGCAAGTGGACTCTCTACCATCTAAGCCATCTAAGAGAAACGGGAAGTCCCTTTCTTTTAACTGGTTAATAATTTGGGGTTTTTCCCCCCTTAAAATATTTTTAATTCATTTTTTCTCCTACTCCTCTTCTTTCTCACTCCAATTTCATCTTACTGTCCTCTGAATTCAGGGTTAAATAGTTAGAGAGAAGCTGAAAAAACGAAGAGTCCTTTTGTGTCTTCTCACATTCTAACTCTGTCTTCATTTTGTCTTTGGCTACAAAGATATAGTCATTGTTGTTCAGCTGCCTAGTCATGTCTGACTCTGTGACCCCGTGGACTGCAGCACGCCAGGCTGCCCTGTCCCTCAACATCACCCAAAGTTTGCCCAGGTTCATGTCCATTGAACTGGTGATGCCATCCTACCATCTCATCTTCTGTTGCCCTCTTCTCCTCCTGCCTTCAATCTTTCCCAGCACCAGGGTCTTTTCCAGTGAGTCAGCTCTTTGCACAGGTGGCCAAAGTATCAGAGTTTCAGCTTCAGCACCAGTCCTTCCAATGAGAATTCAGAGTTGATTTTCTTTAGGATTGACTGGTTTGATCTCTTTGCTGTTCAAGAGACTGGCAAGAGCCTTCTCCAGCACCACAGTTCGAAAGCAGTAATTCTTCTGCTCTCTGCCTTCTTTATGGTCCAAATCTCACATCCACACATGACTACTAGAAAGATGTGGTCACTGACCTCCATTTCTGATATTTTTACTGTCTCTATTAACTTTAAGCTGATTAGTGCCCTGCTTCCCCCGTGGTTCAGTGGTAAAGAATCTGCCTGCCAGTGTAGGAGACATGGGTTTGATCTCTGGGTCGGGAAGATCCTGTGGAGAAGGAAATAAGGATTCTTGCCCGGGAAATTCCACAGACAGAGGAGCTCGGTGGGCTAAAGTCCATGGGGTCACAAGAGAATCAGACATGACTTAGCAACTAAAATAAAAACAAATTAGTGTCCTTGAGAGTAGAACCCCAAGAAACAGAAGCATAGGAATATTGTATTACCAAGAAAACAAATGAAGCATTTTTTGGTTTGCTTCTCCTTTTGATTTGGGGGGTTGTTTTAGTTAGTTTTTTATGTTTTGTTTTTTCTTTTGACCCACTTCAGAAACTTAAAATAAAATTTATTACTCATTCATTTACTTGACCGCACTCGGTCCTAGATGTTGCAGTTAGAACCTTTGATGTTGGTTACATCATGCAGGATCTTTAGTTGCAGCATGCAAACTCTTAGTTGTAGCATATGGGATCTAGTTCACTGTGCAGGAATTGAACCTAGGCCCTCTGCACTGGGAGCATAGAGTCTTAGCCACTGGACTACCAGGGAAGTCCCCTCAAAAAGCACTTTTGATGAATGCAAGTATTAATTTCATGAGTAGATATATAGAGATGAGAGATTGTTTGTCTCTTTTCTCTATTTCCTCCTGTGTACATAAATATTTATTAGTATCATATTTTCAGTATCTAACCAATAACTACAACAAAAGCTGGGAACAAAAAATCTGTAAAGCAAAGAATGAATAGAACATTTGAGTCTGTCTTCTAAGGTATTTAATCTAGTGTGAGAGTGATACATACAAATAAAGCAGAAAGACTATGTGGTAAGTGTCATAATGGCATAAACTGGGATGTATGATAGCGTGTATGATGGATACCCCTCTCAGTCTTGTGTGTCTGGAAAGTGGAATTTTTATTAATTTGCTTTTGCAGATTCTTATCTAAATTACAAATTAACACATTTAGTTATTGTTGATTTAGTATCTGCTTGAACTGCTGGAATTCACACTCCAAGACATTAGGAATCTATTTCTGTCTCCTGTAGCATTTTAATCCCAGAACTTAGTATATTATCTGTCATTTTATAGGTGCTCAACAGATATATATTAAATTGAAATTCTGATTTATTTAATTCAAGATCTCTAGAGTACCAAGTACTCTTTTATTTTCTTGGGCATCAAAATCACTGCAGATGGTGATTGCAGCCATGAAATTAAAAGGTGCTTTTTCCTTGGAAGAAAAGCTATGACCAACCTAGACAGCATATTAAAAAGAAGAGATGTTACTTTGCCAACAAATGTCCATCTAGTCAAAGCTATGGCTTTTCCAGTAATCATGTATGGGTTGAGAGTTGGACTATGAAGACAACTGAGCACCGAAGAATTGATGCTTTTGAACTGTGGTGTTGGAGAAGACTTTTGAGAGTACTTTGGACTGCAAGGAGATCCAACCAGTCCATCCTTAAGGAGATCAGTCCTGGGTGTTCATTGGAAGGACTGATGTTGAAGCTGAAACTCCAATACTTTGGCCTCCTGATGTGAAGAGCTGATCATTTGAAAAGGTCCTGATGCTGGGAAAGATTGAGGGCAGGAGAAGAAGGGGATGACAGAGGATGAGATGGTTGGATGGCATCACCAATTCAATGGACATGAGTTTAAGTAAGTGCCAGGATTTGGTGAAGGACAGAGAGGCCTAGCATGCTGCAGTCCATGGGCGCAGAGTTGGACATGACTGAATGACTGAACTGAACTCAGAGTACCAAGTATTCAGCTGAAAATATTTAGCAAATTGTTAAAAGAGATGTATGAATACCAGGAAGATCTATGTCATGAATTCACACTAAAGGATTAGTTTCTTTTTGTTTTTATTTTCTTTTAATGCAAGGTTATACAACAGACATCATTTAGTTGAAACTTCATGGCTCCCTAGCTTTAGTACACAAAATAGGTTACATTTGACTCTGACTGCAATCACTGCTAGAAATTACATATTTCCTACAATA
This sequence comes from Ovis canadensis, assembly GCF_042477335.2. NCBI lineage: Eukaryota > Metazoa > Chordata > Mammalia > Artiodactyla > Bovidae > Ovis > Ovis canadensis. The sequence goes on from NC_091255.1 coordinate 12,953,586, forward strand.
GAGCTCGTGCACCATGCAAGACTAAGACATTTCTACACAGAGAAGAATCTTTTCTCTCTCTCTCTCTCTCTCCCTCTCTCTCTCTCTCTCTCCCTCTTTCATACACATGTGCGCATGCACACACACACACACACACACACACACACACTAACCTCCAAACCAGTTCTCAGGATCCATTTGCAGAAGAACATAAATGAGAAAATTGAGACTTCTGTGTTGTCCGAAATCATGGAACTACTTATGTGTTTCAAACTATGATTAATACTAGTTTCCTTGGATCTCAATTTTTCTTTTTTAGTTTTTTAATCTATTCTTAATAGGAAATTTTACAAAATATAACATAAAGTCAAGTAAGATGCCCAAAATCCTGTAACATATGGGCTGTTTATTTATTTAAATTAAACTACACATATTCAGGTTAAAATGGAAAAGAGAGGAAAAATAATACCTTAAATCATGTTAGAAATTCTTCTCACTATATCAATCAATAAATATAATTCCCTGAAACAAGCATGATTTAATGGCTAATATCCTATTTTCTTTGTTAACATCAGTTTTCTTATGCTCTTAGAATCTAAGCACCTTGCTATGTTAAATTGCATTAAATATGTTGTATTTTTCATGGCTTCCAACCAAATGCATCAACCAATGTCCAAACAAAAAAAAAAACAGAAATCTTTTCATCAATGATGGAGGAACAACTGGCTGTGTTGGGAATATTTTGAGATATACTGTGGAACTTCACTGTTGTATCTTCATAAAAGATATTTAAGTGTAAGTTTTACATCTGATTTTCCAACTTACAGGATGATTTTAGAAATTTATACAGTGTTTTTAAATCAAATTCCAATTTACATTCAACACTAAGAATGGATAGAAAACATGACAATTTCCCTTGCTCAGATGAAAGGCTCTGTAAAGCAAGTAAAAGATATTTGGAGCCACTACACAAAGGGACACCTATATAAATGCAATGGGTTAACTTAAGTAAGCTCTTTCCTGTTGTTCATGACTGAGTCTATATTTCCATGAAAAAATTTACTCAAAGGTATCTGACAATTATCTAATCAATGTAGTTCATTGGTTGGGAAGATGCCCTGGTGAAGGGAAAGGCTACCCACTCGAATATTCTGGCCTGGAGAATTCCATGGACTGTATAGTCCACAGGGTAGCAAAGAGTCGAACATAACTGAATGACTTTCACTACTACTTCTAGAACAGTTTTAGGCTATGGAAGTGAATTTTCTGAGAGCTGCAGAGATCACTGACTGAGACAGAGTCTCAAATGGAAATGCTAAATGTGCTCTCCCACAAGTTTTGCTCATTCTCAAGTTACCAAGATGGGAATTTTCAACTCTAGCAAACCCTGAATCACCCGGGGATGATTTCTGGACCCCATCTCCATGTGTTCTGATTTTAAAACTCTGGTGTGCAGCCTGAACTCCCAGGAGACTCTGGAAATTTCTAACAAGTTCCTAGATGATTATTACTGGTACTGGTCCAAGGGCCACGCTTTAGGAGAACCACCAACTTAGAAAATGATTCAAGTACTCTTTGGATTCAGGCAAGCTCAGTTTCCGCTGAACATTAACAAAGCTTCTTCCTTTGTGTTGGGAAGTGAGAAGAAAGAGAAGGAAGTTGACATGATTTATTAAGTGTCATATGTTAAGCATTTTTAGAGTAAACTGGAATCTGAAAATACTCTGATTCATCAATAGCCAATGTCCTTCAATGCCCCTACAAAACTATAATAAATTTCCTTGCCATCAACTGCTGAAACGTTTATCTCTTTTGTAGCTAATAATTAATAGTTTAAGATAATGTTATCAACCAGTGATTGTCAACTCATTTTTTTCTTCCATGTTTAAAACACATAGAGCGAAACCATTCTTTTGACAATTTAACATTTGGCTCAGCATCTTTTGACATTTGTTCTGCCTTTGGAAACTATGATATAACTACTTTCCGGCAGCATGTCAGTCTTTCTGAATTATCCATGCCACAACACATTTCCAGATTTTGACGAAAGATTTGCTCTTTGAATCAATTATCTTCCTTCTTTCTTATTTTTCTCAGGATGGAAATGTCTCCTTATAAAAAAATATAAACCATCAGAATTTATCACAATCTGAAAAGGTCAGAGATGAAACTGAAGAAAGTCCTTAAGGACTCATCATACCATGAGGGCATTTCCAGTGCAGTATATGTGGATTCCATTAAGAAGAAGAACTCTTACATCTGGCCTGTAAACCATTTTTCTTATTTTTAGGTTTATGGAAACTCAGAAGTTTACACAGAAGAACAAAGATTGTGTTTCTTTGTTAAAGTAATAATGTACTGAAAAAAATACCATGCGGCTGGTATAATTGTTTGAAATCTCATTAAACATTAAACAGATAAAGCATTTCAAATAAATTAATAAAAAGCTCTATTCTCTAATGTAGTATCAGTATGAAAATTTTAATGTTGAACTGATCTAAATAAAGCAATATTAAGTAGATTTATTTGACATCTGGAGCTATAGTCTAAATATTGCAAAAAGAAGAATATCTTTCTCCTGGCCTCAATTTTCTCTGAACGTGCAAATGTTATGCCTTATATAGGGTAGGTATTCACTAAATATTTGCAGAGTAGATGAGGCAAACACTGCCATTAAAAAGTCCCTGGACACTGGTGAATATTGATAAAAATTGAGTTTGATAGGTTATGAACATTGTATTTTTGCTTAAACCAAGTTTCACCAAATATTCCCTGCTTGAAGGTTTTTAGACTCTGTCTGCTGAAGAATTTTGGACTGAAGGTAGATTTCATCTGTGAATTTTGCATTTTTAATGAAAAAAAATGTATTTATTTACTTAAGAAATTTGACCATTCATTTGAGGACGAAAAAAACCAAATAGGCGGATTTGCCCAAAGCTAGATGTGTGCTCACTGCCTGTCATCCAATGCAGAGTAATTACCATAACAACTACTGTGTCAACTGGACACAAAGAATCCTGAGTATTTTTTCTAGCACATGGAAGCAACTTTCTATAGGAAAACCCACATTAAGATTTGCTTCTCACTGTATTAACCTATCAAACTATTGGAGGAAAAGCACCCTATCTCCATAAATTAAAATTGATGCTGGGCATCTTAGCTTTCAGAATATAGATTTTCACCTCATTCTTTTGTTCAAGTATTGAGGCACCAACTCACCTTCCTCTGGGTCTCACCTCCCTCTGGAAAACCTCTGGTAGGGAAAGAAAACTCACTTGGCAGCATGGATCCCACAAGAGAACTTTATCAGCAGTCTTCCTGTTTTTGGCTCCAGGTCAATCCATACCCAAGTCTTCCATTACCTGGTACCTCCAATTGCTGGAGGCTTCCCTGGTGGCTCAGAAGGCAAAGAGTCTTCCTGCAATACAGGAGACCTGGGTTGGATCCTTGGATTGGGAATAGCCCCGGGAGAAAGGAATGGCAACCCACTCCAGTACTCTTGCCTGGAAAATCCCATGGATGGAGGAGCCTGACAGGCTACAGTTCATGGGGTTGCAAAGAGTCCAACACCACTGAGGACTTCACTTTCTTTTCTTCCAAATGCTACTTTTGTCTTAGGATGCTACAATGTGAATTTCTCATCACCATAAGCATTATATTTTAATCTTTTTTTCCCTCCTAAATCATTTATCAGTCCTCTAAATACTTTTCATTTTCATACATTATCTTTTAGATTTACCAACATCTCCCAGTTTTGATCTCAGGACAAGAGCAATGAGCAGTGGCTTGAAAAAAGATCTCAGTTCTCTGATCAGGAATCAAACCTGGGCCATCTTGGTGAAAACCTGGAATCTTAACCACTAGTCCATTAGTGTCCAGTGGCTAGAAGAGAGCCTTTTTCTTCTTCTTAAAAAAAAAAAATTGTAAAAAAGACTAAGGCTGTAAAACAGGTAGAGTTTATTATTAGAAGTGCAACATGTATGGGAGAGCACTGCAGAGAAGCAGTTTATTTTAGACAGAAGAAAGGCAGACACGCACACCCAGAGAAGCGTGAGGGTATCCTCACTAATGAAAAGTGTGCTAAAGAGGGAGTTGGATCATTCACAAAGGACAGTGATTCTGGGTCTTTGTTTTCATCTGGTCAGTCATCTTGCTTCTTTTCCCCTCTCTGATTAGACCCAGGGCCCTCCCTGATATGCATGCACATCTTTTAGCCAAGGTGGATTGCAGCAGGATGGTCTCTGGCAGATTGACGGCACTTATTATGGGATGGTGTCCCTCTCCCTTTTTAAACCTGAGAAACTTTTCTGTTCAAGTGCAGTCAGGGAGGTCTTCTTGACCTCAAGAATGAGAGGTGTGGTCAACATATCTCTTTACTGCAACAGAGCTTAGTTCCTCTCTACTTCTGCCATTAACTTTTCCTTGAAATGTCAGGGAAAGACAAGGTCCAATTTGCTCAGCTTGACAAATTCTAGCTGCTCAACTCCTACCTCCATTTCCCTGAATATTAGACTGTTTTTGTTTATCATTCTCTGTTGGATGTGGATAATTTTTGAGAGAATATTGTAAAAATAGTGAAAATAGTGAAAATGTCTTTCCTTTCTTAATCATCTTAAAATCATAAGTCCCGAAAATTTAAGTAAAATAAATATGGAAAAATTTCCCTTTATCTTAGGAAAGTTTCAATGTAAAGAAAAATTCTCATGATGCATTTAAAATGTCATTTTGTTTGCTTTTTCTGGTTAAACTCTGACCGATGTGAGGTGATTCATCACTATAGTTTTGAGTTTTTAATTTTCATACTCATTAAGATGATTGATCTTGGAATTAATTATAATGATGGAAGTAGTAATAATGGCTGACAGCATTTTTTCTTACAATAGAGAAAGCTTTCAGTCACATATTATCTTACTGATCTTTACAAAATCCCATGCACTAGCCTGGTGGTTACTGTAATTCTTATTTTATAGTTGAGTGAGTAAAGCAAAACTAAATCAAAAGGCTTATCCAAAATTACATAGGCAGTAAGTGCAGATGATGGGGGAACTTGTGTTCTGGTGTTTCTGACTTCAATACCCCATGTTAAATGGTCAGCACTCAATTTTCAACTGCTTAAATTAAGAAGCCTTCCTCAATCTAAGAGCAAAACACACAAACAAAAGTAACAAACACCCAGACTTCCCCAGGGATCCAGTGGTTAAGAATCTGCCTGCCAATACAGGGTACATGGGTTTGATACCTGATGCAGGAAGATTCCACATGCCATGGGGCAACGAAGCCTGTGTGCCACAACTAAGTAAACTGCATGCCCTGAACCCCTAGCTCCACAATGAGAGAAGCCACCACTATCATTTCACACTCTGCAGCTGAAGAGTAGACCCCCACCTGCTACAACTAGAGAAAACCCCCACACAGCAACAAAGACCCAGCACAGCAAAAAAATTAATTAATGAATCATTTTTTTTTAAGTAACAAACTCCCACCATATTAAAGAAATCACTTGTCCACATAATCACATGACTACAGGAAATTCTTCTTCCATTGCTCCTCTTATTCCATGTTTCTGTTACTTTGTTGAGAATAGAATTATGTACTTTCTCAAATTGCTTTCTAATTTGCAAGTATATTTTTGGTGTCCTTTACAAATGCATTCTCTCCTGCAGAGAGTATTTTCATTGCCTCCTATTGATTTGTGCTTGTTTAACCTCATTAATGAGTCTAGGAATAAAATGCTGCTGGGCTGCTTAATTTTGAATTGTCACAGATGAATTTCTGCCTGAACCATCTGGAAGTTGTGGATGAGGACAGGCTTCTGGCAGGTCATGCCCGACATCCCCCAGGGATGAGTACACAGAGGGACTGTCTGGAAGTCTCCTCCTGCTTTCCTTCTCTGGGGCCCCTCATGTTTTCAGTTCAACCCCTTCCCTGCCATGAATAATGGAAACATCTTCCAAAGTCTTCTCTCTCTGTTTTTCTGCTGCTGTTCCTTCCCTTACAATGTATTTATCACAAGCAAGCATGAAATAACAGTCCATAGAGAATGCTAGTATAGCTGCCAAGAGAAAAGCATACACAGAATTTTCAGAAGTGTACAGTGCTCCAGAGGTTATATGCAAAACAGAAATACAGTATTTTACACATTCCCTTGTAAGGTAGCAAAATCTCTGGTAGGAATTAATTGTTGAGAGGGAAATGGCAACCCACTCCAATATTCTTGCCTGGAGAATCCCATGGGCACAGGAACCTTGCAGGCTGCAGTCCATGGGGTCGCAAGAGTTGGACACGACTGAGTGACTTTGACTACTACTAATTCTCTCTAAGTCTCTGAATTTCTGCATGTCTAATGAGTGTGGACACTAACTGCCCTTTTGTTTTAAAATAACTTTCCAAGGGTGTGTGTATAGAAAAATAGCCTTGTAAATTTGATATATCTCTCTCTGGAACCGGGGGCATGTTTGCTTAGTGTTTAATAAAATAATCTCTCCTTCTAGAAAAAACATCAAGTAGGTTTGCTTTCTATCCATCAGAAAATAATCAAATTACTGAAGTTCAGTTTCTTTAGCTATAAGACAAAATTTTCTGCATACTGCATCTCCCCATGTGACTTGGAGGGCCAAGGGGAAATGACACAAACGTGAACCTTATACTGCCTTCTATGCTGTGCATAACAATGTCCTTTGTCTCTAAGAAATCTCATATATTCTGTTAACGTCCACAAAACGATGTCAAGTGTGCTCCCATGCAAATAGGGTGAAAGTATTATATTCTTAGCAGTTCTTGACATAAACTGTTAAATACCCAATATTTACAGTTTCAACAAATACCACTAGAAAAGAGGGTATCATGTTATGCTCCTATTTTATGCAGAAAACCGTCCCTATCAGTTCAGACTGCTGAAAGGGTACTTAGGAATCACTATCAATTATCCTTGGAAACCATAAGAAAGCAGTTCTCCATGCCCCATCGTGCACTCTGAATTTATGCTACTTGTTATTTATGCTATTTATGCTACTCAGTGTGAAATTCTAAAAAATGACTGATTAGATTTCTTGAAGGAGATAATGGAGAGAATGGGCAAGAACATGAACATGAAGATTTTCTGGAATTCAAGAAAAACCTGAAATTTAAGATGAAGGAAGCCTGTCCAGCCTCAACTTAATTTGAGGTCCCTGTCTCCTCAGTCAAACTGGTAATTTTTCAGCTTCTTAAACATGACAAATTCTTTGCATTCTCAGGAACACCGCACATGCGATTCTTTTCCTGGAATATTATTTCCAGGAAGTGGCGGGCTTTAAGTGGTGGGCTTTTGCTTATCCTATAGCTTCAGCAGCACCTCTCTGAAAATTCTTCTCTAATCATTTTATCTAAAATAGTCTCATTTTCTTCATTTTTGACCACATATCTTTTTATTTGCATGGACTATGGTTACTTTATTGATTTATGCCTGCACTTGTTTGTTATTGTCTCTCGTGGTAAGGATTGAGACCATATACCTTCATGTTCTTCACTGTATCCTGTTTTTGGACAGCTACCACAAAGTATCATAGACTTGGTGGTCTATGAAATTTGTATAGAATAGAAATTTGTATCTCACCATTCTGGAGGCTGGACTTCTGAAGTCAGGGTGCCAGCATGGTGAAGTTCTGGTGAGGGCCCTCTTCCAGGTTGCAGAATTCCTACAGTATCCTCATGTGGCAGAAAGAAAATAAGATAATTCTCTGGGGGTACTAATCCCATTCATGAGGGCCCTACTTCCATGCCCTAAATGCCTCCCCAAAGTCCAATTCTTAATACTATCAGTTGGGGGGGTTAGGACTTCAATTTATGGATTTGAAGGGGACACACAGTCAACCCATTGCATACCCCCATTTCTCAACATACAGCTTACCGTATGGCAAGACCTCAATAAACATTTGTTGATTGAATAACTATACCACAAAATGCAATCACTTAATCCAGTGAACATAGATACCATATTAAATAAATATGTAATTATAGTTATAAAACTATTATGTATTTTATTTAAAACTGTAAAATAATTGGGCTTCCCCAGTGGCACAGTGGTAAAGAAACTATCTGCCAATGCAGAGATACAAGGGATGGGGGATCAATCCCTGTGTCAAGAAAATTCCCTGGAGGAGGAAATGGCACCCCATTCTGATATTATTGCCTGGAAAGTCTAATGGACAGAGAAACGTGGCAGGCTATAGTCCATGGGATTGCAAAGAGTTGGACATGACTGAGCAACCGAGCATGCACAACAGGATTGAAAAGAAAATCCCTTTATAATGGGCTGGGACAAAATTTTAAAAAATAATAGTATCTCCAATAACACCCATGGCTAACTGCAAACTGCTGAGAGAGAGTTTAAGAGGTACAATTTCAATAAAACTTCATCTCTGAGTTGATATATTGAGAAATATAAGTATGAGCATATTACTGAAAAATTAAAAAGGTAAATCCCAAGTGGAACTTCTGCATTGCAGGTGGATTTTTTACAAACTGAGCTACCAGGGAAGCCCTACAATAGACTACATCCTTTCCAAATCACTAAAATGAAACAAAGAATCAAGAAAGATGACCACTCCCCCTCCAACAGCTTCTTCTTCAAAGACCACCAGACCAAGACAGATTCAAGTCTGAATTTTCAAAAACCTTTATTGAATTACTCATTTCTATGATGGTTAAACTATTCTAAAGCATTAAGAAAGACAAATCACTTTATGAATATTGATGATTAGATCCTATATAAGTTATAACTCAGAATCAAGCTGTGTCCTAAAATAAGAATGCAATATAACCTAGAGAGTTTCATCCTGATTTAACTAGGGAGATCATACGATTCATTGTCCAAACAGAGCATTTTTGAAAGTAAAAGAGGGTTCTATTAATAATTACTTTCTCATATGCAACATGCAATTTTTATAGACTGCAAGGAGATCAAACTTGTCAATCCTAAAGGAAATCAACTCTGAATATTCATTGGAAGGACTGATACTGAAGCTGAAGCACCAATATTTTGACTACCTAAAATGAAGAGCCAACTTATCAGAAAAGACCCTGATGCTGGGAAAGATTGAAGGCAAGAGGAGAAGGGGATGACAGAGGATGAGATGGTTGGCAAGTATCACTGATTCAATGAACATGAGTTTCAGCAAACTCAGGGAGATAGTCAAGGAGAGGGAAGCCTTGCATGCTGCAGTCCATGGGGTTGCAAAGAGTCAGACACAACTGAGCAACTGAACAACAATCAGTTTCACATTCAAAATATGTACAGAATTCAAACACTTCTCCCTATATATTCTGACTTCAATTTTGTCTGAACCATATCAATCTCTTTCCAGTTTTCTGCAATAATTCTTAACTGCTCTCCTTGCTTCCACTGTTGTCCTTTACAGTTTCTGTTGTTGTTATTGAAGAAACCTTTTAAGATGTGCATTAGATTATAAGCCTTTCTGCTCAGAGCTTCCTGATGTCTTCCCTTATCACTCAGAGAAAAAGTCAATAAAGTTCAAAATAATTTAATCCCTTCTCCCTGTCCCCTCCTCCCACTGCTCTCCAACTTGCTCTGCTCCATCTACTCTAACATCCCTGCTGTTCCTTGAATTTACCAATCAATTTCTGGTTTTAGGATCTTACAGCTGGTTCTTCTCTCTGCCCATGTTTTCTTCAGAGATATCAGCCTGATTTATCCCCGTCAAGACTTTATCACCTTCTAAATGAAGCCTGCTTATCAACTGTATTTAAATTGTAACAACTCACTCCAACCATCGCCTGCCTACCTGAAATGTATATCTGTTTTCTCTATTATTCTTTTAACACTTGAATATAGTATTTACTCACTTATATTTATTGCTTATTTTGTCTTCCTATATAGCAGAATGTGAGTGCTATAAGGGTTCTTTAGTTCTCTTTTGTTCTCTTGGCCCCTTTTCACTTGTGTTAGGTGGCTGATAAATATTATTGAGTTAATCAATGGCTTAAACATTTTCTCCTGAAATTTTTCTAGAATTTCAACTTGCTTCTTTTTATAAATTCTAGTTCTCATGAACATATTACTCACAGTTTTCCCAAAGCCATGTCTGAAAACTGGCTCTTCTGTGCATATGATTCAATCACGCTATTTCAGGCCTTCTTCCTGCATATACCTTGCTATTTTTTGTTTGACTATCTGACATTGTAGAGGTGGTCTGAAGCACTGGATGAGAAGGCAGGTAGGTGAGAGGCAGACACTAAATTGTTCAGAGGATGAACTGATTCAAAGCTCAGTTTTTAATGGGGATTCAGTTCAGTTCAGTCACTCAGTCTTGTCCGACTCTTTATAACCCCATGAATCACAGCACACCAGGCCTCTCTGTCCATCACCAACTCCCAGAGTTCACTCAAATTCACTTCCATCCAGTTGGTGATGTCATCCAGCCATCTCATCCTCTGTTGTCCTCTGTCTTTTCCAATGAGTCAACTCTTCACATGAGGTGGCCAAAATATTGGAGTTTCAGCTTCAGCATCAGTCTTTCCAATGAACACCCAGGACTGGTCTACTTTAGAATGGACTGGTTGGATCTCCTTGCAGTCCAAGGGACTCTCAAGAGTCTTCTCCAACACCACAGTTCAAAAGCATCAAATTCTTCGGCGCTCAGCTTTCTTCACAGTCCAACTCTCACATCCATACAGGACCACAGGAAAAACCATAGCCTTGACTAGACAGACCTTTGTTGGCAAAGTAATGTCTCTGCTTTTGAATATGTTATCGAGGTTAGTCATAACTTTCCTTCCAAGGAGTAAGTGTCTTTTAATTTCATGGCTGCAGTCACCATCTGCAGTGATTTTGGAGCCCCCCAAAATAAAGTCTGACACTGTTTCCACTGTTCCCCCATCTATTTCCCATGAAGTGATGGGACCGGATGCTCTGAACTACCATTACTCCATGGTATAGCCCTTCAGAAGTCCTACATGGAAGATGGACATTTTAGTGCCCACTCTCTGTGGCAGGTCCTTGACTGCATTTTTTTTTTTTTTTTTTTTTTGCCTCTGAAACACTGCAAGGTTGCTAAAACAATGTATTCAGTTATTCAGCCTCTCAATCACCTTCCTGGGAAGAAGTTTCAGTTCAGTTCAGTTCACTCACTCAGGCATGTCCAACTCTTTGCATCCCCATGGGCTGCAGCACACCAGACCTCTCTGACCTTCACCAACTCCCAGAACTTGCTCAAATTCATGCCCATCAAGATGGTGATGCCACCCAACCATCTCATCCTCTGTTGTCCCCTTTTCCTCCCACCTTCCATCTTTCCCAGCATCAGGTTCTTTTCCAAAGAGTCAATTCTTCACATCAAGTGGCCAAAGTGTTGGAGCTTCAGCTTCAGCATCAGTCCTTCCAGTGAACACCCAGGACTGGTCTCCTTTAGGATGGACTGGTTGGATCCCCTTGCAGTCCAAGAGACTCTCCAAGAGTCTTCTCCAACACCACAGACTTCCTAGTTGGAAAGAAGTTTGGATGATATAAACCAGTGCTGTATTGGAAGTAGATAGACCAACATTTACAGGCTACTTGCCATATAAACACCTTACATAAACTTTAAATTGCTTGTTCCTTCACTCAGTCTTGTCCAACTCTTTCAATCCTTTGGACTGATTTTTCAGGCAAGAATACTGGAGTGGGTTGCCATTTCCTCTTCCAGAAACTTTAAATAACGCATGATTAAATGTGAAGTCAGCTATTTCCTAAAGATTTTGTTTCTTTCTTTCATAAAGTCACAAATTAAAATATTTCTGTATGGCAAAACCAATACAGTATTGCAAAGTAAAATAAGGTAAAAATAAAAATTTAATTTAAAAAAAAAATACAGGTATGCCTTTCTTTTCCAAAGTTCTCTTTGGAGCACTTTGCTTTTACAAAAGAACCACATTAGTACCTGTTTTAGTGACTTCACTTTCACTTTTCACTTTCCTGCATTGGAGAAGGAAATGGCAACCCACTCCAGTGTTCTTGCCTGGAGAATCCCAGGGATGGGGGAGCCTGGTGGGCTGCCGTCTATGGGGTCGTACAGAGTCGGACACGACTGAAGTGACTCAGCAGCAGTAGCAGTCACTGACCAAAAGAAATTCAAAGAGGATTTTCACTTTTACAAAAAAAAGAAACCAAAAGTAAATAACGTTCAGTGTTTGTTTTACAGTAAGCCATTATAGAGGCAGCCGCAACAGAAGTGACAAGAGCGGCCCCACCAAGCTCCTTCTTCAGGAATCACACTTAGCATATCAACTTCAAGCCACCACACCTTTGAACTATGTGCAAGCATCTGTGCTTTATCTCCATTTAGTTTATGTATTTATTAGCAAGATGTGTCCTAAGGCAATTGTTTCTCTATTTTATGCCATTCTGACTTACAAAAGACTCCTAGGAGTGTTCTACTTTCAGATAGCAAGTGAAACCTGTACCTATTTATATACAGAAAACTTACGTAACTATAATGCTAAATTTATTTTTCTAAGATTGGAAAAATAAGTATCATCACTCATGAAAAATCTTCGTTAAATAATAATAATAATCTCTAAATTGCTCAGTTGGGTCCAAACCTGCAATCCCATGGACAGTATGTAGCCCACCAGGCTCCTCTGTCCATGGAATTCTCCAGGCAAGAATACTGGAATGGGTTGCCATTTCTCTCTCCAGAGCATCTTCCAACCCAGAGCTCTGACCCAAGGATCAAACCCAGCTCTCCTCCATTGCATGCAGGTTCTTTACAATTGGAGCCGCCAGGGAAGCCTATACGAACTATACTATGTTCATAATGTTAATACTAGACTGTGTAACATAGAACAAAATTTCTCAATGTATGTTTCTCTTAAGAGATATTTTATCCCTGTAAGCCACTACCCCTTCTAAAAATAAAAGTTTGTGTTTAAATATGTTTGGGAACTCTTACATACATGTTCCCAGCTTGGGGACAAGGGATGTGTTAGCATTTTTTATGTTTGCAATGTTACACACTAAAAACTTGTTTTCCTTTTTTCAGCCAAGATTTTCCTATCTTATTTGGAAGAAAACATTTTTCTGCATTTTGACATCCAAAGGAAGGTGTTTACTATGGACATACATTAAGTGATTGTGCGCTGGAGGAAACTGAATAATATGACAAAATCTCTACCTTTCAGGAATTTTTAAAAATGAGTTAAAGGGAAAAATATATTCACTTCAGTTAAAATGGAATATACAATTAAACTCACTTAATAAGAATCCAACACAAAGAAGTCATGATTAAAGGGTAAAACTAATTACCCAGTCCTTTGTGATCAAGTGGTCTGCAGCATCAGAGGACCAAAACCAATGCCAGGGTTTAATTTAATTAGCATAGTAATTTGCAACAATGAACACAAAGTCTTTGAGGTCAAAACTACAGAAGAATAAGTTTTGAAAATCCCAATGCTGAAACAATGTTATTTGCCAACCAAGTAAAGGTCACAGTATTTTTTATTTATTAACTTAGAAGGTTTAGGGTGCTTCCTGCAAATCTAGTGCAATAAAAATGGAAGTCGTGAAAATAGCTTTGCTTCCTTGTGTAACAAAACCTGAACATTACAGGATATAGAAAAATAACACACAATATGTTTTTTTTCTATATAGTTCTCATTAACTTTTTAAAGTCTTTTGACTTTGTGGTATCACTGCAGTAAGCTCTAAATGATGTATGAAATGAAAAACAAAATACAGCCTGTCCTTACTTCCTCCTAAGCAATAGGTTATAGCATGCCTGGTTTCTTTGGTATTGTTTTCCATTTTTTGAGAGTTTTTAAGCCAAATTACTGTCAGGATTGTCATCCTCTTCTATATAAAGCTTTTAAAGAAACCCAGCACAGTCACACAAATGTGTACTAGGGGGACACATAAAAATCAAGACTCCAGAATTCATTCAGATCATAGTATATTTCACCTAATTTAACCTGATACTCTTAGCTTTTATTATCTGCAGTGTGGTGGTATTCTCTGTGTGTAGGTCTCTCTGGCCTCTTCTCTTAACTGATCTTAAAAAGAGTTTTCATATTCAACACTGTGGGATCCTAGGCTATCTCTTGTACTACTTAAATAAAACTCCCACTATGCTATTTGTGATTTTAAAAAATATCACTGTTTTTCATGGTCTTTTATAAAATAAAGAGACCCGCTGGTGGCTCAGTTGGTAAAGAATCTTCCTGAGATGGAGGCGACTGGGGTTTGACACCTGAGTCAGGAAGATCCCCTGAAGAAGGGAATGGCTATCCACTCTAATATTCTTGCCTGGAAAATTCCACAGACAGAGAAACCTGGTGGGCTACAGTCCATGAGGTCTCAAAGAGTAAGACATGACTGAGTGACTAACACTAAAAAATAAAAGAAGCATCTTGCTTTTCACTGTGTATAAGTGAGAAATCTGAGATAGGAAGTCCTTAGAGTACTTTTGGACTCAGGTAACAGTCCCTTGGACTGCAAGGAGATCCAGCCAGTCCATTCTGAAGGAGATCAGCCCTGGGATTTCTTTGGAGGGAATGATGCTAAAGCTGAAACTCCAGTACTTTGGACACCTCATGCAAAGAGTTGACTCATTGGAAAAGACTCTGATGCTTGGAGGGATTGGGGGCAGGAGGAGAAGGGGACGACAGAGGATGAGATGGCTGGATGGCATCACTGACTCAATGGACATGAGTCTGCGTGAACTCCGGAAGTTGGTGATGGACAGGGAGGCCTGGAGTGCTGCAGTTCATGGGGTCGCAAAGAGTTGGACACAACTGAGTAACTGAACTGAACTGAACAGTACATCTGACAAAAGAGGGTATATAAACAATATGGGTTAATTTTTTCCATACTAATAATGATGAGTCTATAGATATGCAGGTCAAGGTTGATTAAGTGACTCAGCAGTTGTCAGGACTCTATGTCAGCTTCTCTGGGCTTAAACTCATGGTCACAAGGTGGCTACAGTGACTCAGTAACACCTTCATATAGCAATATCCAAAAGAAGGAAAGACGGGACAGTGGTTTATTTCCCATGAGCATTTTTTTCAAGGAGAGCCAAAAATTTCCAACAGGGCTTCAGGAAACTGTTTTCCTGTCCCACAGGCCAGCATTGAATCACTTGCCTGTGTTTCAGCTGCAAGGAAATTAAGACAACATGCATCCAGCATTTTTAGTCATCCTAGTGCTAAGCAGAGTCCCTTGGACTGCAAGGAGATCCAAGCAGTCCATTCTGAAGGAGATCAGCCCTAGGATTTCTTTGGAAGAAATGATGCTGAAGCTGAAACTCCAGTACTTTGGCCACCACATACGAAGAGTTGACTCATTGAAAAAGACTCTGATGCTGGGAGGGATGGGGACAGGAGGAGAAGGGGACGACAGAGGATGAGATGGCTGGATGGCATCACTGACTCGCTGGACGTGAGTCTGAGTGAACTCCGGGAGTTGGTGATGGACAGGGAGGCCTGGCATGCTGCAATTCATGGGGTTGCAAAGAGTCAGACACGACTGAGTGACTGAACTGAACTGAACTGAACTGAATGCTAAGTAGACTTTGCCAGTAAGGAAAAAAACACTATCAAGTATATAACAGTGTCTACCCCAGGAAGAGGCAAAGGAAGTAGCTCTTTCCCCTAATTAGTCCGCTAGTCCTGTTTGGACAACCACACATTGTGCAACTTTACTTCTATTTGACATTGAGTTCATTTCCGTCTTGTTTCCACTAGACTAGGAATGTTTTCCTTAATTTAAAAGGACATATTTCATTTACCCATCTTATACAAATATGAATCTTCAACATTGCCATTTTGGTTGCTTTTCAACATCATCGTAGCATTAATAAGGAAACATTAGTCTTTAACATATGCTTCTGCTTAGTAGACTCTAGAATCCAGGACCATGGTCAAGAAGACATCTTCTTTTGCTTAACTGGCATGATAATGTGTGATTACATGTGTGTGACTGTGTGCTTAGTCACTCAGTCATGTCCAACTCTTTGCAACCCCATGGACTGTAGACCACCAGGCTCCTCTGTGCATGGGATTTCCCAGGCAAGAATACTGGAGTGGGTTGCCATTCCCTTCTCCAGGGGATCTCTCTGAACCAGGGATCAAACCTGAGTCTCCTGCCTTGCAGGTAGATTCTCCATCTGAACCATGAGGAAAGCCAATAAACAGGAAAGATTGATCTGAAGATCCACATACAACACCCTGGGATTCACTATGTGTCTCTTAGAGTCCAGCTCAACCATATCGCCCTCTCAAGGTGGCCTTGAGGCAGAAAAATGTCTCGGCTCACATCCACATCCAGGGAGAGCTGGTGGAATCCAACTGCAGGGCCTCCAAGCTCACTCTGTCACCCGTGTGGTCCACCACCAACCCCTGGCACTTAGACCACCTGGATTCTGAGATCAAACCCTGAGCCTTTGGAGTGGGAGCACTGATTTAAAGATCCTAGACTACCAGAGAACTAACCATAAGGAGTATCAAATAGTGAGAACTCACACAAAGGAAACCACTTGAATCTAAGACTCAGTATCACCCAACCACCAGTAGCACCCTGTGCAGGACACATCATTTAAACAACAAACAAAGTAAAAATACAAACTCAAATATGAGCAGACAGGATTGCCACCTCACTCAGCCTTGCCCATCACAGGAAAAACAACTAAAAACTCAGCAAAAATTTCACCCTATACAAAGCTTACACAAATGACTGGACCAAACTTAGGAGGGCAGAAACCAAAAGGAAAAAAGAATTCAACCTTGAAGGCTGGGAAATGGAGACCTCAAACACAATAAGTTAAAAAATAAATAAATAATGAAAAGGCAGAGAAATACTACACAAATGAAGGAACAATTTAGAAACAGAGAAGTCCAAATAGATGAAGAGGAAATAGGCAAACTACCTAAAAAATAATTCAGAATAATGATGGTAAAGATGATCAGAAACCTTGAACACAAAATGGAGAAAATGCAAGAATCAATTAACAAAGATCTAGAAGAATCAAAGAATAAACATACAGAGACAAACAACACAATTACTGAAATTAAATTTTTTCTTGAAGGAATCAATAGCAGAATATGTGAAGGAGAAGAATGAATCAGTGAGCTGAAAGATAAAATGGTGGAAATAATTTCTGAAGAGCAGAATAAAGTAAAAAAAAAGAAAAGAAAAGAACTGAGGACAGTCTCAGAGATCTCTGGGACAATATCAGATGCACCAACATTAGAATTATAGGGGTCCCAGAAGAAGAAGAGAAAAAGAAAGAATATAAGAAAAATTTTCAAGATATTATAGTAGAAAATTTCCCCAACATGGAAAAGTCCAAGGTGAAACACTACAAGACACATACTAATCAAACTAACAATGACTAAACACAAAGAAAGAATATTAAAAGCAGCAAGGGAAAAGCAACAAGTAACATACAAGGAAAACCCCATGTGTTTGACAGCTAATCATTCAGCAGAAACTCTGCAGGCAATAAGAGAAAGACAGGAAATATTTAAGTACTGAAAGGGAAAAATCTACAACCAAGATTACTGTATCCAACAAGGATCTCATTCAAAATTGATGGAGAATTTTTTTCAGATAAGCAAAAATTAAGAGAATTCAGTGCCACCAAACCAGCTTTACAGAAAATGTTAAACAACTTAAACAGTCAAGAAATACAAGAGAAGGAAAAATATCTACAAAATTAAACACCAAACAATTAAGAAAATGACAATGGGAACATATATATCAATAATTACATTAAATGTAAATGTATTAAATGCTCCAACCAAAAGACAGACTGGCTGAATAGATGCAAAAATAAGACCCATGTATATGCTATCTACAAGAAACTCACTTCAGACCTAAAAGATCTATAGACTGAAAGTTAGAGAATGGAAAAATATATTCGATGCAAATGGGAAGAAAAAGAAAGCTGGAGTAGCAATCCTCTTATCAGACAAAATAGTCCTTAAAATAAAGAAGATTACAAGAGACAAGGAAGGACACTACATAATGATCAAGGGATCAATCCAAGAGGAAGACATAACATGGTAAATATCTATGCACTCAACATAGGAGCACCTTAACACATAAGACAAACACTAACAGACATAAAAGGAGAAATTAACAGTGACACAATAATAGTAGGAGATTTTACCATCCACTCACACCAATGACAGATCATCAAAACAGATAATTAATAATGAAACACAAGTCTTAAATGATACATTAGATGAAATGAATCTCATTGGTATCTTCAGGACATTCCATTCAAATGCAGAAGAATACATCTTCTTCTCAAGTGCACATGGAACATTCTCCAGGATAGACCACATCCTGGGTCACAAGTTAAACCTCTGTAAATCTAAGAAAATTGAAATCATATCAAGCATCTTCTCTGACCGTTATGAGACTATATACCAATTGCAAGAAAGCAACTGTGAGAATCACAAACACATGAAGATTAAACAAGACATTTCTAAATAACCAACAGGTTACTGAAGAAATCAAAAGAGAAATCAAAAAGTTTCTAGAAACAAATGACAAAGAAAATATGACAACTCAAAACCTGTGGGATTCAGAAAAGCAGTTTTAACAGAGAAGTTAATAGGAATACAATCCTATCTCAAGAAACAAGAAAAACATTGAATAGATAACCTTACTTTACACTGGAACAATTGGAAAAAGAAGAACAAAAAAACTCCGAAATTAGCAGAAGGAGATAAATCATAAGAAAATAAATGAAAAAGAAATGAAAGAATCAATAATAAAGATCAATAAAACTAAGAGCTGTTTCTTTGAGAAGATAAGCAAAACTGACAAACCTATAGCCATATTCGTCAAGAAAAAAAGAGAGAGAAATCAAATCAACATATTAGAAATGAAAAAGGAGAGGTTACAACTGACAATGCAGAAATACAAAGGATTATAAGAGACTATTATGAACAACTATATGGCAATAAGATGGATAACCTGGAAGAAATGGACAGATTCTTAGAAAAGTTCAATCTACCAAGACTGAACCAGGAAGAAATAGAAATTATGAACAACCCAATTACAAGCACTGAAATTGAAGCTGTGATCAAAAATCTCCCAAATAACAAAAGCCCAGGACCAGATGGCTTCACAGGAAAATTCTATCAAACATTTAGAGAAGAGCTAATGTCAATCCTTCTAAAACTCTTTCAAAAAAATTGCAGGGTAAGGAACACTTCTGAACTCATTCTACAAGGCCACCATCACCCTGATATCAAAACCAGATAAAGAAAACACAAAAAAAGAAAATAACAAGCCAGTATCACTGATGACCATAGATGCAAAAATCCTCAAGAAAAGTTTAGCAAACAATTAAGCAACACATCAAAAAGCTCATATACCGTGATTAAGTTGGGTTTATTCCAGGTATGCAAGGAGTCTTCAATATATGCAAATCAATCAATGTGATACACCATATTAGCAAACTGAAAGATTAAAAAGATATGATAATCTCAGTAGATGCAGAAAAAGCCTTTGATAAAATTCAGCACCCATTTATGATTAAAACTCTTCAAAAAATGGGCATGGAAGGAACCTACCACAATGTAGCAAAGGCCATATATAATAAGCCTACAGGAAACATTACTCTCAATAGTGAAAAACTAAAAAGATTTTTCCTAAAAACAGCAACAAGACAAGGGTGTCCATTTTCAACACTACTGTTCAACATGGTTCTGGAAGTCCTAGCTATGGCAATCAGAGAAGTAAAAGTAGTAAAAGGAATCTAACTGGAAAAGAAGAAATAAAGCTCTCACTGTTTGCAGATGACATCATGCTGTACACAGAAAACCCTAAAGATGGTGTCAGAAAATCACTAGAACTAATCAGTGAATTTAGCAAAGTTGCAGGATACAAAATCAGTACACAGAAATCACTTGCATTTCTATATACTAACAAAGAAAAATCAGAAGGACAAATTAAGGAATCAATCCCATTCACCACCACAACAAAAATAATTAAATATCTAGAAATAAACTTACCTACGGAAACAAAAGAATTGTACACAGAAAATTATAAGACACTAGTGAAACAAATCAAAGATTACATAAACAGATGGAGAGATATTTCATGTTCTGGGTAGGAAGAATCAATATTGTGAAAATGACTATACCACCAAACACAATCTACAGTTTCACTGTGGTCCCTATCAAATAACCAATGACATTTTTCACAGAACTAGAACAAAAAATTTCACAATTCATATGGAAACACAAAAGACCATAAATAGCCAATGCAGTCTTGAGAAAGAAGAATGGAACTAGAGGAATCTACCTTCCTGACTTTGGATTATACTATAAAGCTACAGTCATCAAGACAGTATGGTACTGGCACAAAAACAGAAATATAGACAAATGGAACAAGATAGAAAGCCCAGAAATAAACCCATGCACTTATGAGTACCTTATTTTTGACAAAGGAGGCAAGAATATGCAATGAGGTAAAGACAGACTTTTTAATAAATGTTGCTGGGAAAACTGGACAGCTACATGTAAAAGAATGAAATTAGAACTCTTCTTAACACCATACACAAAGATAAACTCAAAATGGATTAAAGACCTAAATGTAAGACCAGAAACTATAAGACTCTTCAAGGATAACATAGGCAGAACACTTGATGACATAAATCAAAGCAAGATCGTCTATGACCCACCTCCTAGAGTAATGCAAATAAAAACAAGAGTAAACAAGTGGGACCTGATTAAACTTAAAAGCTTTTGCACAGCAAAGGAAACTACAAGCAAGGTGAAAAGACAACCCTCAGGTTGGGAGAAAATAATAGTCAATGAAACAACTGACAAAGGATTAATTTCCAAAATATACAAGCAGCTCATACAACTCAATGCCATAAAAACAAACAACCAAGTCAAAAAGTGGGGAAAAAACCTAAGCAGACATTTCTCCAAAGAAGACAGATAGATGGCTAAGAAAACATGAAAAGATGCTCAGCATCACTCATTACTAAAGAAATGCAAATCAAAACTGCAATGACATATCACCTCACACCAGTCAGAATGGCCATCATCAAAAAGTCTACCCAATAAATGCTGGAGAGGGTGTGGAGAAAAGGGAACACTCTTGAACTGTTGGTGGGAATGTAAATTGACTCAACCACTTCCAGACATACTGGAAGACAGTATGGAGATTCCTTATAAAACTAGGAATAAAACCACATATGACTCAGCAATCCCACCCTTAGGCATATACCCTGAGGAAACCAAAATTGAAAAAGACACATGTATCCCATTGTTTATTGCAGCATTATTTACAATAGCTAGAACATGGAAGCAACCTAGATGTCCATCAACAGGTGAATGGATAAAGAAGATGTGGTACATATACACAATGGAATATTACTCAGCCATAAAAAGGAACACATTTGAGTCAGTTCTAATGAAGTGGATGAACCTAGAATGTATTTTACAAAATGAAGTAAGTCAGAAAGAGAAAGAGAAATATAGTATTCTAATACATATATGTGGAATTTAAAAAAAAATGGTACTGAAGAATTTACTTACAGGGCAGCAATGGAGAAACAGGCATAGAGAATAGACTTATGGACATGGGGAGAGGGTGAGATGTATGGAAAGAGTAACGTGGAGACTTATATTACCATATGTAAAATAGATAGCCAATGGAAACTTGCTGTATGACTCAGGAAACTCAAACAGGGTCTCTGTATCAACCTAGAGGGGTGGGATGGGGAGGGATATAGGAGGGAAGTTGAAAAGGGAGGGGATATATGTACACCTATGGCTGATTGGTGTTGAGATTTGACAGAAAAGAACCCAATTCTATAAAGCAATTATCCTTCAATAAAAAAAAATTTTAAAAATAAATAAAAGTAACCTAAAAGTTGCTGAGAAGTTAAAAAAAAAGAGAGAGATCAGTTTTCTCTCAAAAAGAAAAAAGTAAGAAAACATTAAAATCTAAATTATTCCTAAACGAACAAATTGCTTGAAATTTAGGAATGAGCCAATATCTGACTGTAAAATCAGAAGTCTACACAGTTTCAGATAGTCTAATAAATCTTATTGGGATTGTGCACAAAATTCTCCAATTTTTATGTATATATATTTTGTTTTTATGTAAGAAGCACAAAACTTTGGCATATTCTGTATCCACAATCCTCCAAAAGTTTAGAAATACTAATAACATTGAACAGTTATAAAAATTCAGGGTGTTTGTATGAGTTCTTGAGTTGTTTGGAAAGACTCTTATCTACATTTTAGAAATCCTAGTGATGAGTAATATCATTATATTTGTAACCGTGGTTTTACAAACCATTTTCATAGTTAAAGTTCATAGTATTTGTTGCTTATCCATATTATTGAACATCAGAGGAATTATTGATCTTCTTCATGCCTGACTATAGCAAAAGTCAATTGACTAAAATAAAAAGTAAGTAGGAATCTCATCTTTGATTTTCTTCTGTGCACTTCTTTCAGCTGTTTGTAGATTGCGTTCTTGAAGTTTATTTCAATTGAAGCTTAGCAAACAGACATAAGGCTCCGGTGAGATTTGCCCAAAGTCATGTAGACTATAACAGTTGGAGATTCAAAGTCAGAACATCTGATGCTGAGCATAATACTCTTTTACTCTGTCAGACTGGTTTTCTTATGAGGGGTATTTACAGTATAATCTGTATGCACAAACTGAGAGGGAAAAAAAAAAAACTATTCTAATTATCCTACTGCATAGTTGGTATACAGAGTCAGTTCACGAATTCAAGGTAAATATTAAATGTACACATTTCCAGTAACAACATTGCAATTTCATTGACTATATTAGCACTCCTCATATTATTTATGTTTAGTAATATATTCCTGGAAAGCTATACACATAAATTCAGAAAATAGGATAAACCCTCTTTGATTTGTGATTCTAGTTATGTGGTACATGTCACATACACACAGAAAAATAATTAAAATATTAAAATTTCCTTTAGATCTGTAAGAATGAAATTAGTGAGCAATCATTTCCAAGTTTCTACTTTAATCATTGTGAGTAATACATTTAATTAAACGTAATAGTTTCCCTCGATTTTGTGCTATGGATGATTTAAATCTTTATTTAAATGTTAATTGCCAGTAACATCAGGGAAAATCCTTTATAATTCAATTTTATTCTCCCTTAATTTTATAAAATTCAGGGTATTTGTTTTGTTATAAAGTATGATGGAACATAATGATTATGAGGTGAAAATGAGTATAAATTTCTGCAGTAGTCTCTAAACAATTTTGCATGGTGATTCCAAAAGAGTAAAATATACTGTGTTGGTGTTAGTTTCAGCAAATGGAGCTTGAAATTCAGACAGTTGCAGTCAAGCTGCAAAACTCTTCTTCATTCAAAAGAGGAAATGATTACCTTCTGGTTCTTTCCTTAGTTATCAGCAAGTTGCTACAATTAGATTAGGGATGGATGAAGACCTTATTTTCCATTTCATTCTGTGTTATATTATCTGTGCAGTGCATGTTGTGTATTTAATAGAAGCTTAGAAAAAAATGTTAAATAGATTTATAATTTTGATGGGCTCAGTAAAAAACAGTGCAATAGTTGCCTGGTTAGACTGAAATCAGTTTATGAGTTTAAAATGCAAACTATGTTCAGCTTCAAGCAGAACTATTGCTAGGCCTTCCTTAGGGAAGCACTGACCTATTCTTTTCACAGGTGGCTCCAGTATGCCTAAGAAGAAGATGTTGCTCCTAGAATATGACCAATTATTAGAATCACACTGAGCCAGATGATTCATTCAACATTAGGAGAGCACACTCACTGATTTCATACTTTGTCAGAGAGAACTGTTCAACTATATAGTAAATGTTAATCATCATTCTTGAGGCTCCCCAGGTGGAACAGTGGTAAAGAATCTGTCTGCCAATGCAGGAGATGCAGATTTAGTCCCTTGGTCCGGAAGACCCCCTAGAGTAGGAAATGGCAACCCACTCCAGTTTTCTTACCTGGAAAATCTGCTAGAACAGAGCCTGGCAGGCTGAAGTCCATGGGGTTGCAAACAGTCACACATGACAGAGCATGCATGAATCATCATTATTAATTTTAATTATCACATGAATTTTGTGTGATATATTGATTGCATTAACATTCACATACTCTTTTTCATGTGAATTTACACTTTCTCCCACCAATGGATGGATGATGTTTCCGTCCCTTGATTTTGGTTGGACATGTGACTTGTATGGATAAAAATGTTATTAAATGATATGCAAAATGAGACTATAAAAGGAGACACATGCTTCCACTTGTGCTCTTACATCTTTGTCTCTGTCATAAGAACAAACCCAGGTTGGTCTGCTGGAAGATGAAGAAGGCATGACCCAGTGACTTGTGTAGCCCAGGCAGTTGTGTTTCAGACATGACAGATCCCAGCTAAGACCAGAATGCCCAGGCAAGCTCAGCCTTAAAAACTCACCCCCAGGCTCAAGAACTAAGCAAACCTTATGTTTATGTCATTACATTCTAGAGGTTTCTACCTATGTGGAATTCTAGGAATTTTGTTGTTTATAGTCTTACATTCACTTTGAGTTAATTTTTGTATGTGGTGTAAGATAGTTGTTGCTGTTGAGGCACCAAGACCTGTCTCATACTTTGCAATCCCATGAACTGGAGCACACCAGGCCTCCCTGTCCTTCACTATCTCCCAGAGTTTGCTCAAACTCATGTCCATGGAGTCAGTGATGCCCTCCAACAATCTCATCCTCTGTTGCCCCCTTCTCCTGCCTTCAATCTTTCTCAGCATCAGGGTCTTTTCCAATGAATCAGCTCTTTGCATCAGGTGGCCAAAGTATTGGAGCCTCAGCTTCAGCATCCATCATTCCAATGAATATTCAGTGTTGATTTCTTTAGAGTTGATAGGTTTGATCTCCTTGCTGTCCAAGGGACTCTCAAGAGTCTTCTCTAGCACCACAGTATGAAAGCATCAGTTCATCAGTGCTCAGCCTTCCTTAAGGTCCAACTCTCACATCTGCACATGATTACTGGAAAAACCATTGCTGTGACTATACTGATCTTTGTCAGCAAGTGATATCTCTGCTTTTTAATATACTGTCCAGGTTTATCATAGCTTTTCTTTCAAGGAGCAGCCATCTTTTAATTCCTTAGCTGTTGTCACCATCCATATGATTCTGGAGCCCAAGAAAATGAAGTTTGTAACTGTTTCCACTTTTTCCCCATCAATTTGCCATGAAGTGATGGGACCAGATGCTATGACCTTTGTTTTTTAAATGCTGACTTTTAAGCCGGATTTTTCACTCTCCTCTTTCACCTTAATCAAGAGCTTATTTAGTTCCTCTTCACTTTCTGCCATTAAAGTGGTATCATCTGCATATCTGAGGTTGTTAATATTTCTCCTGACAATCTTCATTCCAGCTTGTGAGTCAACCAGCCCAGCATTATGAATGGTGTACTCTGCATGGAAATCTAATAAGTAGAGTGACGATATACAGCCTCAAAGTACTCCTTTCCCAATTTTTGAACCAGTCCATTGTTCCATGTCCAGTTCTAACTGTTGCTTATTGACCTGCATACAGGTTTCTCAGGAGACACGTAAGGTAGTATGTTATTTCCATTTCTATTTTAAGGCTTTTCCACAGTCCATTGTCATCCACACAGTCAAAGGCTTTAGCAGTCAATGAAGCAAAAGTAGATTTTTTTTTTGGAATTCACTTGATTTTTCTATGGTCCAGCAGATGTTGGAAACTTGATCTCTGGTTCCTCTGCCATTTCTAAATCTAGCTTGTACTTCTGGAAGTTCTTGATTCACCTACTGCTGAAGCTTAGGTTGAAGGATTTTGAGCATAATCTTGCTAGCATGTGAAATGAGTGTAATTGTACAGTAATTTGAACATTCTTTGGCATTGCCTTTCTTTGGGATTGTAATGAAAACTGACCTTTTCCAGTCCTGTGGCCACTGATATGTTTTCCAAATTTGCTGGCATATTGAGTGTAGTACTTTAATTGAGATGTAGCTGCAGCATCTTTGAGGATTTGAAATAGCTCAGCTGGAACTCCATCACCTCCACAAACTTTGTTCATAGTGATGCTTCCTAAGATCCACTTGACTTCGCATTCCAGGGTGTCTGGCTATTGGTGTGTAACCACACCATCATGGTTATCTGGATCATGAAGATTTTTTGGCGCACTTTTCTGTATATTCTTCCACCTCTTCTTGGTCTCATCTGTTAGGACCTTGCCATTTCTTTCCTTTTTGTGCACATCTTTGCATGAAATATTCTCTTGGTTTCTTTAATTTTCTTGAGGAGGTCTCTCATCTTTCCCATTCTATTGTTTTCCTCTATTTCTTTGCATTGTTCAGTTAAGAAGACTTTCTTCTCTTTCCTTGCTGTTCGTGGGAACTCTGCATTCTGTTAGGCATAGCTTTTCCTTTCTCTTTTCCTTCTCTTCTTTTCTCAGCTATTTGTAAGGCCTCCTCAGACAACCTCTTTGCTTTTACATTTCTCTTCT
This sequence comes from Ovis canadensis, assembly GCF_042477335.2. Taxonomy (NCBI): domain Eukaryota; kingdom Metazoa; phylum Chordata; class Mammalia; order Artiodactyla; family Bovidae; genus Ovis; species Ovis canadensis. Next base: position 12,980,062 of record NC_091255.1, read on the forward strand.
GGATGATGGTTTTAGTCACCACCTCCTGTACAATAATATGAACCTCCATCCATAGTTCTTCAGGCACTCTCTCTACCAGATCTAGTCCCTTGAATCTATTCATCACTTCTGCTGTATAACCATAAGGGATTTGATTTAGGTCATACTTGAATGGCATATTGGAGGCACTGTCTCTACCAGATCTAGTCCCTTGAATCTATTCATCACTTCTGCTGTATAACCATAAGGGATTTGATTTAGGTCATACTTGAATGGCATATTGGAGGCACTGTCTCTACCAGATCTAGTCCCTTGAATCTATTCATCACTTCTGCTGTATAATCATAAGGGATTTGATTTAGGTCATACTTGAATGGCATATTGGTTTTCCCTATTTTCTTCAACTTAAGTCTGAATTTTGCAATGAGGAGCTCATGATCTGAGCTATAGTTAAGTCCAGGTCTTGTTTTTGCTGACTGTATAGAGCATCTCCATCTTCAGCTGCAAAGAATATAATCAATCCGATTTCAGTATTGGCCATCTAGTGGTGTCCATGTGTAGAGTCTTCTCTTGTGCTGTTGGAAGAGGGTGTTTTCTATGACCAGTGTATTCTCTTAGTAAAACTGTTAGTCTTTGCCTTGCTTCATTTTGTACTCCAAGGCCAAACTTATCTGCTATTCCAGGTATCACTTGACTTCCTATTTTTGCATTCCAGTCCCCTATGATGAAAAGGATATCTTTTTTTTTTTTTTTCTTGGTGTTAGTTCTCGAAGGTCTTGTAGATCTTCATAGAGTCATTCAACTTCAGCTTCTTTGGCATTAGTGGTTGCAGCACAGACTTCCATTACTGTAATGTTGAATGGTTTGCCTTGGAAACAAATCGAGATCATTCTGTCATTTTTGAGATTGCACCCAAGTATTGCATTTCTGACTCTTTTGTTGACTATGAGGACTACTCCATTCTTTTTAAGGGATTCATTTGAGTTCACTGATTTCTACATTGTCAATGTTCACTCTTCCTATTTCCTAATTTACCTTGATTCATGGATCTAACATTCCAGGTCCCTATGAAATATTGTTCTTTAGAGCACCAGGCTTTATGTTCACCACCAGACACATCTGCAACAGGGCATCATTTCCACTTTGGCTAAGCCTCTTCATTTCTTTCTGTAGCTGTTTCTCTATTCTTCTCCAGGAGCATACTGGACACCTACCAACCTGGGAGGCTTGTCTGTCATATCTTTTTGCTTTTTCATACTGTTCATGAATTTCTCAAGGCATCAATTCTGAAGTGGTTTGCCAGTCCCTTATCCAGTGGATCATATTTTGTCAGGCCCTAACTAGCAGGGGCATGACCTTCTGCTGCTCCAGGTAGTTGGGTGACATTTCCGGTGCCCTGCTTGTTCCACTGCTAGTCTTCATTGAGTGTGTCCCATTTTATTCTTTTGCATGTGACTTTCCAACTTTGCCAACACCATTTATTCAAGAGATTCCTTTCCTCATTGTTTACTTTTGCCTCCTTTGTCATAGTCCAATTGACCGCATGTGTGTGGGTTTATTTCTGTGCTCTCTATCTTCTCTATTCTGTTGCATTGATCTATGTGTTTGTTTTATGCTAATATCATATTGTTTTTAATTACAATAGCTTTGTAACATAGTTTGAAATCATGGAGTGTGATACTTCCAATCTCGTTTTTAAGGTTGATTTGACTATTTAAGATCACTTGTGATTCCATAAATATCCCATAAATATTTTATGATTGTTTCTTCTATTTCAGAATATTTATAGTAGTTGAACTGAATCTGTAAATTTTTGGTAATATTTTTTTTTTAAGTTTTTTTTTTTAATTTTAAGTTTTTTTATTTTTAAAATTTTAAAATCTTTAATTCTTACATGCATTCCCAAACATGAACCCCCCCTCCCACCTCCCTCCCCATAACATCTTTCTGGGTCATCCCCATGCACCAGCCCCAAGCATAGAATGTCATTTCATTTATTTGTGTCTCCTTCAGTTTCTTTCTACAGTGTCTTACAGTTTTAACTGCATGTGTCCTTTACCTCCTTGGTTAAAACTAACCCTAAGTGCTTTATTCTTTTTGATACAGTTGTAAATGGTACTGTTTTCTTTAATTCTCTTTTTAATAGTTAATTGTTAGTGAATAAAAATGCAGCAGACTCTTCTATATTGATGTAACCTGAAAATTTACTGAATTAACTTATTAGCTCTGATAGTTTTTTGGTAGGATCTTTTGGGTTTTCTATGTATATGTTATCCACAAATAACAATGGAACAGTAGCTTTACTTCTTTCTTTCCAATTTAGATGTATTTTTTCCCCTTTTTTCTGCCTAATTGCTCTGGCTAGGAATTCCAATACTATATTGCACAAAATAGTGAGAGTTAACATCCTTGTCCTGTTTCTGATTTTAAAGGAAAGCTTTCAGCTTTTTCCCTTGAGCACGATGTTAGCTGTGGGCTTGTCATAAATACGTTATGTTGAGATACATTCTCTCTATATCTACTTTTTTTCTCTCCATCCCCACCTCCTCTCCCAACCCTTTCTGCTTTGATGTTTCCCAACTGGGTCTTTTTTTTTTTTATTGGAGGACAATTGTTTTACAATATTGTGTTGTTCTCTGCACTACAACAACACGAATCATCATAATTGTATCCAAGTCACCTCCTTCATGAGCCTCCCTCCCTCCCACCATCCCACCCCTCTAGGTCATCACATAGTGCGGGGCTGGGCTCCCTCTGTTATGGAGCAACTTCTCACCCTCACCCACTGTCTATTGTACACGTGGTAGTGTTTATATGTCAATGCAACTTTCTCCATTCACCCCACTCTTCCCTTCCTGTATGTGTCCACAAGTTTATTCTCTATATCTGCATCTTCATTCCTTCTCTGCAGAGAAGATTCATCAATACCATTTTTCTAGACCCCATATATATGCATTAATGTACTATATTTGCTTTTTTCTTCCTGACTTATTTCACTCTGTATAACAGGCTCTAGGTTCATTCACTTCACTATAACTCAATGAAATTCATTTTTTATTATGGCTGAGTAATATTCCATTTATATATATATATATTATATTCCATTTATATATATATAATATTCTATTTATATTCCATATATATGTATACCACATCTTCTTTATCCATTCATCTGTTGATGGGCATCTAGGTTGCTTTCATGTCCTAGCTTTTATAAACAGTGCTCTATGAATACTGAGGTACATGTGTCCTTTTAAATTATGGTTTTCCCATGGCACATGCTGGGTCGTATGGCAGCCATATTCCTAGTTTTTAAAGGAATCTTCATACTATTCTCCATAGTGGCTGCATCAATTTACATTCCTACCAACAGTGCAAGAGAATTCCATTTCTCCACATCCTCTCCAATATTTATTGCTTGTAAATTTTTTGATGATGGCCATTCTGACTGGTAAGAGGTGATACATTTGTAGTTTTGATTTACATTTCTCTAATAATGAGCAATGTTGATCATTTTTTCATGTGTTTATTAGCTATCTCCTCCCGGCCACCACCACTGGCCTTGGGCAGGGGGTAGTTCCTCCCGGCCACCACCCCTGACCTTGGACCTGGGATAGCTCCTCTCAGCTGAGAGGTCAGGGGCAGCGGCCGAGAGGAGCAACCCCACATCCAAGGAGCAGTGGTTGCACAGGCACAGGAGAGCCAAGAGGAGCTACTCCATGTTCAAGGTCAGAAGGAGCGGCAGTGAGGAGATACCCCTCGTCCAAGGTAAGAAGCAGTGGCTGCACTTTGCTGGAGTAGCCGTGAAGAGATACCTCTCATCCAAGGTAAGAGAAACTCAAGTAAGATGATAGGTATTGCAGGAGTGCATCAGAGGGCAGACACACTGAAACCATAATCACAGAAAACTAGTCAATCTAATCACATGGACCACAGCCTTGTCTAACTCAATGAAACTAAGACGGACAGGTCATAGTGGAGGGGTCTGACACAATGTGGTCCACTGGAGAAGGGAATGGCAAACCACTTTAGTATTCTTGCCTTGAGAACCCCATGAACAGTATGAAAAGGCAAAATAATAGGATACTGAAAGAGGAACTCCACAGGTCAGTAGGTGCCCAATATGCTATTGGAGATCAGTGGAGAAATAACTCTAGAAAGAATGAAGGGATAGAGACAGAGCAAAAACAATACCCAGTTGTGGATGTGACTGGTGATAGAAGCAAGGCCCAATGCTGTAAAGAGCAATATTGCATAGGAACCTGGAATGTTAGGTCCATGAATCAAGGCAAATTGGAAGTGGTCAAACAGGAGATGGCAAGAGTAAACGTCGACATTCTAGGAATCAGCAAACTAAAATGGACTGGAATGGGTGAACTTAACTCAGATGACCATTATATCTACTACTGTGGGCAGGAATCCCTCAGAAGAAATGGAGTAGCCAACATGGTCAACAAGAGTCGGAAATGCACTACTTCGATGCAATCTCAAAAACAACAGAATGATCTCTGTTCATTTCCAAGGCAAACCATTCAATATCACAGTAATCCAAGTCTATGCTCCAACCAGTAATGCTGAAGAAGCTGAAGTTGAATGGTTCTATGAAGACCTACAAGACCTTTTAGAACTAACACCCAAAAAAGATGTCCTTTTCATTATAGGGGACTGGAGTGCAAAAGGAGGAAGTCAAGAAACACCTGGAATAACAGGCAAAATTGGCCTTGGAGTACGGAAAGAAGCAGGGCAAAGGCTAATAGAGTTTTGCCAAGAGAATGCACTGGTCATAGCAAACACCCTCTTCCAGCAACACAAGAGAAGAATCTACACATAGACATCACCAGATGGTCAACACTGAAATCAGATTGATTATCTTCTTTGTAGCCAAAGATGGAGAAGGTCTATACAGTCAGCAAAAATAAGACTGGGAGCTGGCTGTGGCTCAGATCATGAATTCCCTACTGCCAAATTCAGACTTAAATTGAAAAAAGTAGGGAAAATCAGTAGACCATTCAGGTAGGACCTAAATCAAATCCCTTATGATTATACAGTGGAAGTGAGAAATAAGATTTAAGGGCCTAGATCTGATAGATAGAGTGCCTGATGAACTATAGACAGAGGTTCATGACACTGTACAGGAGACAGGGATCAAGACCATCCCCATGGAAAAGAAATGCAAAAAAGCAAGATGGCTGTCTGAGGAGGGCTTACAAATAGCTGTGAAAAGAAGAGAAGCAAAAAGCAAAGGAGAAAAGGAAAGATATAAGCATCTGAATGCAGAGTTCCAAAGAATAGCAAGGAGAGATAAAAAAAAGCCTTCTTCAGCGATTAATGCAAAGAAATAGAGGAAAACAAAACAATGGGAAAGACTAGAGATCTCTTCAAGAAAATTATAAACATCAAGGTCCATGAATCAAGTCAAATTGGAAGTGGTCAAACAGGAAATGGCAAGAGTGAACGTCAACATTTCATGAAAAGATGGGCTCAATAAAGGACAGAAATGGTATGGACCTAACAGAAGCAAAAGATATTAAGAAGAGGTGGCAAGAATAAACAGAAGAACTGTACACAAAAGATCTTCATGACCAAGATAACCACAGTGGTGTGATCACTCACCTAGAGCCAGACATCCTGGAATATGAAGTCAAGTGGGCCTTAAGAAGCATCATTATGAACAAAGTTAGTGGAGGTGATGAAATTCCAGTCAAGCTATTTCAAATCCTGAAAGATGATGCTGTGAAAGTGCTGTACTCAATATACCAGCAAATTTGGAAAACTCAGCAGTGGCCACAGGACTGGAAAAGGTCAGTTTTCATTGTAATCACAAAGAAAGGCAATGCCAAAGAATGTTCAAACTACCACACAATTGCACTCATCTCACACGCTAGTAAGTAATGCTCAAAATTCTCCAAGCCAGGCTTCAGCAGTACGTGAACCGTGAACTTCCAAATGTTCAAGCTGATTTTAGAAAAGGCAGAGGAACTAGACATCAAATTATCAACATCCACTGGATAATTGAAGAAGCAAGAGAGTTCCAGAAAAACATCTATTTCTGCTTTATTGACTATGCCAAAGCCTTTGACTGTGTGGATAACAATAAACTGCAGAAAATTCTGAAAGAGATGGGAATACTAGACCACCTGACCTGCCTCTTGAGAAACCTGTATGCAGGTCAGGAAGCAACAGTTAGAACTGGACATGGAACGACAGACTGGTTCCTAATAGGAAAAGGAGTAAGTCAAGGCTGTCTATTGTCATCCTGCTTATTTAACATCTGTGCAGAGTACATCATGAGAAATGCTGCGCTGAAGGAAGCACAAGCTGGAATCAAGATTGCCAGGAGAAATATCAATAACCTCAGATATGCAGATGACACCACCCTTATGGCAGAAAGTGTAGAGGAACGCAAAAGCCTCTTGATAAAAGCGGAGAGTGAAAAAATTGGCTTAAAACTCCACATTCAGAAAACTAAGATCATGGCATCTGGTCCCATTACTTCATGGCAAATAAATGGGGAAACAGTGGAAATAGTGTCAGATTTTATTTTGGGGGGCTCTAAAATCACTGAAGATGGTGATTGCAGGCATGAAATTAAAAGCCACTTCCTCCTTGGAAGAAAAGTTATGACCAACCTAGATAGCATATTCAAAAGCAGAGAAATTACTTTGTCAACAAGGGTCTATCTAGTCAAGGCTAATGTTTTTCCAGAAGTCATGTATGGATGTGAGAATTGGACTGTGAAGAAAGCTGAGCACCAAATAATTGAAGCTTTTGAACTGTGGTGTTGGAGAGGACTCTTGAGCGTCCCTTGGACTGCAAGGAGATCCAACCAGTCCATTCTAAAGGAGATCAGTCCTGGGTGTTCACTGGAAGGAATGATGCTAAAGCTGAAACTCCAGTACTTTGGCCACCTCATACGAAGAGCTGACTCATTCGAAAAGACTCTGATGCTGGGAGGGATTGGGGGCAGGAGGAGAAGGGGACGGCAGAGAATGAGATGGCTGGATGGCATCACCAACTCATTGGACGTGAGTTTGAGTGAACTCTGGCAGTTGGTGATGGATAGGGAAGTGTGGAGTGCTGCAATTCATGGGGTTGCAAAGAGTCGCACACGACTGACCAACTGAACTGAACTGAACTGAACTATTAGATATCTGAATATCTTCTTTGGAGAAGTGTCTGTTCAGGTCTTCTACCCATGTTTTTGTTTGGGCTGTTTGTTTTTTCTATTATTGAACTGTATGGACTGCTTATATAGTTTGGAGAAAAAATCATTTGTCAGATATTTCATTTGCAAATATTTCCTCCTGTTATGAGAGTTATCTTTTATTCTTGTTTTTTTATTTGCTGTACAAAAGCTTTTAAGTTTAATTAGGTCTCATTTGTTTATTTTTTTTAATTTCTATTATTCTAGGAGGTAGGTCAAAGAAGATCTTGCTGCGATTTATGCCAAAGAATGAATTGCCTATGTTTTTCTCTAAGAACTTTATAGTTTCTGGCTTTACATTTACGTCTTTAAACCATTTTGAGTTTATTTTTGTGTATGGTGTTAGGAATTGCTCTAGTTTAATTGTCTAGTTTCCTAGCGTCACTTATGGAAGAGGTTATCTTCTCCATTGTATATTCTTACCTCCCTTGTCAAAGTTAAAGTACCCATGGATATGTGGGTTTATCTCTGGGCTTTCTATGTCGTTCTCTTGGTTTATAGGTCTGTTTTTGTACCAGTGCCATACTGCCATGATGACTATAACTTTAGGAAGGATGATTACTCCAGCTCTGATTTTCTTTGTCAAGTTTGCTTTGGCTATTCAGAGCCTTTTGTGTTTTCATTTAAGTTGTGAAGATTTTTTGTTCTAATTGAAACTGTAGATTACTTTGAGTAGTATAGTCATTTTCACAATATTTATTCTTCCAACCCAAATTGATTCTCTCCATTTATCTGTGTCATGTTTGATTTCTTTATAGAAAGAAATCTTATAGTTTTATAATGTCTTATAGTTTTCTTCATACAAGTCTTTTGTCTCTTTAGGTAGGTTTATTTCGAGGTATTTTATTCTTTTTGTTGCAATGGTGAATGGGATTCTTTCTGTAATTCCTCAGATTCTTCATTGATCATATATAAGAATGCAAGGGATTTCTGTGTATTAATTTTATTATATTGAAATTTTATTATATTCATTAATTAGCTCTAATAATTTTCTGGTTTCATCTTTAGGGCTTTCTATGTATAATATATGTCATCTGCAAACAGTGAACGCTTTACTTCTTTTCCAATTGGATTTCTTTTATTGCATTTTCTTCTCTGATTGTAATGGCTAGGACTTCCAAATTATGTTGAATAATAGTGATGGGAGTAGGCACAGTTGTCTTGTTCCTAATCTTAGAGGAAATGCTTTCAGTTTTTCACTGTTGAGAAAAATATTTTCTGTGGGTTTGTTATATATGGCCTTTTTTATGTTGAGTTATGTTCTTTCTATGACTACATTCTGGAGAGTTTTTATAATAAACGGATGTTGAATTTTGTCAAACTATTTCTCTGCATGTATTATGATGATCATATGATTTTTATCTTTCAGTTTGTTAATATGGTATATCGCATTGATTGATTTGCATATATTGAAGAATCCTTGCATTCCTGGGATAAATCTCACTTGACCATGGTGTATGATCCTTGTAATTGTGCTATTGGATTTTGTTTGCTGCAATTTTGTTGAGGATTTTTGCATCTATGTTCATCGGTTGTATTAGCCTGTAATTTTCTCTCTTTTTGTGGTATCTTTGATTTTGGTATCACATTGATTGTGGCCTTGTAGAATGAGTTGGGGAGTTTCCCTTCCTCTGCAATTTTCTGAAACAATTTGAGTAGGATAGGTATTAGCTCTTCTCTAAACTTTTGGTAGAATTTGCCTGTGAAGCCATCAGGCCCCAAGCTTTATTTGTTGGAAGATATTTGGGTACAGTTTTGATTTCTGTGCTTGTGATTGGTCTATTCATATTTTCTATTCCTTCCTTGTTTTCAAATATTACAGTTTTCTAAGAATTTGTCCATTTCTTCCGAATTGCTCATTTTATTGGTCTACAGTTACTCATAATAGGCTTTAATATTCTCTGTATTTCTGTGTTGTCTGTTGAAACTTCTCCTTTGCATTTCTAATTTTATTGATTTGAGTCTTCTTTCCTTTTCTTGATGAATCTGGCTAATGGTTTGTCAATTTTGTTTATTTTCTCAAAGATCAGCTTTTTTGATCAGTTTTATTGATCAATCAGCTTTATTGATCTTTGTTATTTTCTCTTTCATTTTTTTTTTCCATTTAGATCTGCTCTGATCTTTCTGATTTCTTTCCTTGCATTAACTTTAGGACTTTTTCCCCTTTCTTTTTCTAGTTGCTTTAGGTGGAAGGTTAGGTGTTTATTTGTTGTTTCCCTTGTTTCTTGACATAGGCTTGTATTACTATAAACTTCCCTCTTAGCACTGCTTTTACTGCATCCCATATGTTTTGAGTTGTGTTTTCATTGCTATTTTTTTCTAAATATTTTTTTTATTTCCTCTTTGATTTCTTCAGTGATCTGTTGATTACTCAAAGTATATTGTTTAGCCTCCATGTGTTTGTATTTTTTACAGTTTTATTTTCCTGTAGTGGATATCTAGTCTTATAGCATTGTGTTCAGAAAAGATACTTGAAATGATTTCATTTTTTTTATTTAAAGGCTTGATTTATGACCCAACATGTGATCTATTCTTGAGAATGTTCATTGTACACTTGAAAAAAGTGAAATTTACTGTTTCCAGATGAAATGTACTATAGGCATCCATTAGGTCTATCTGGTCCAATGTTCCATTTAATATTGTGTTTCCTTATTAATTCTCTGTCTGGATGATCTGCCCATTGGTGTAACTGGGATGTTCAAATTACCAACTATTATTGTGTTATTGTGTTTCCCTTTAATAGCTGCTAGCATTTGCCTTATGTATTGGCATGCTCCTATGTTTAGTGCATATATATTTATAATTGTATCTTCTTATTGGATAGATCCCTTGATCCTTATGTAGTGACCTTTCTTGTCTCTTGTAACATACTTTATTTTAAAGTCTATTTTATCTCACATGAGTATTAATACTTCTGCTTTCTTTTGATTTCCATTTGCATGGAATGTCTTTTTACAACCCCTTATTTTCAGTCTATATGTGTCCCTAGGTCTGAAGTGGGTCTCTTATAGAAAGCATATGTAGAGATCTTGTTTTTGTATTCATTCACTCAATCTGTGTATTCTGGCTGGAGCTTTTAATCCATTTACATTTAAGGTAATGTAATCATTCATACATTGCTATATATGAGTCTATTACCATTTACTTTATTGTTTTGGGTTTGTTTTTGTAGGCATTTTCTTTCTCTTATGTTTCCTGTCTATAGAAGTTGCTTAACATTTGTTGTAGAGCTGGTTTGGTGGTGCTGAATTATCTTAACTTTTGCTTGTCTATAAGGTGTTTAATTTCTTCATCAAATCTGAATGAGATTCTTCCTGGATACAGTAATTTTGATTATAGATTTTTCCTTTCATCACTTTAATTATATCCTGCCAGTCCCTTCTGGCCAGCAGAGTTTCTGTTGAAAGATCAGATATTAGCCTTGTGGGGATCCCTTTGTAAGTTATCTGTTGCTTTTATCTTACTGCTTTTAATATTTTTATTTGTGTTTAATTTTTGTTAGTTTGATTAATATATGTCTCAATGTGTTTCTCTTTGGATTTATCCCATATAGGACTCTCTGGGCTTTGTGAACTTGGGTGAATATTTCCTTTCCTATGTTAGGAACGTTTTTGAGAATAATCTTACAAATATTTTCTCACACCCATTGTTTTTCTCACTTTCTGGGACCTCTATAATTCAGATGTTGGTGTGTTTAATGTTACTGAGGTCTCTAAGACTGTCCTGATTTCTTTTCATTTTTTTTTCTCTATTCTGCTCTGTTTCAATTATTTCCACCATTCTCTCTTCCAGCTCACTTATCCATTCTTCTACTTTGGTTATATTGATATTGGTTACATGTAGTGTATTTTTAATCTCAGTTATTGTGTTGTTCATTGCTGATTGTCTATTTATTTATTCTAGATTCTTATTAATCATTCATTTCCTGTATCTTCTCAATCTGTGTCTCCATTCTATTTATCTGTGCCTCCATTTTATTTCCAAGATTTTGAGGATCTTTACTATCATTACATTTAATTCTTTTTCAGGTAAGCTGCCTATTTCCTCTTCATTTGTCTGCTCTTGTGGGCTTCTACTTTGCTACTGCTGCATCCGATAGTCAGGTATGGATGTGAGAGTTAGACCGTAAGGAAGGCTGAGCATCAGAGAATTAATGGTTTCAACCTGTGGTGCTAGAGAAGACTCTTGAGATTCCCTTGGACAGAAAGGAGATGAAACCGGCCAATCCTAAAGGAAATCAACCCTAAATATTCATTGGAAGGACTGATGCTAAAGTTGAAGCTCCATTACTTCGGCCACATGATGCAAAGAGTTGATTCATTGGGAAACGCCCTGATACTGGACAAGATTGAGCGCAGCAAGAGAAAGGGATGACAAAGGATGAAATGGTTGGATGGCATCACAAACTCAATGTACATGAGTTTGGGTAAACTCCAGGAGATGGTGAAAGACAGGGAAGCCTGGTGTGCTACAGTCCATGGTGTGGCAAAGAGTCAGATATGACTGAGCTACTGAAAAGCAGCAACAAATTTCTTATAACCCTTTGTATTTCTTTGGTATCAATGGTAATTTCTGTTTATATCTGATTTATTCATTTGGGCTCTCTCTCTCTCTCTCTCTCTCTTTTTTTTTGTTTGTTTGTTTTTTTGATGAATGTAGCTGATGGTTTATCGATTTTGTTTCTCTCTTCAAAGAAAAATTCTTGGCTTCATTAATGTTTCCTGTTGTCTTTTTAGTCTCCATTTCATTTAATTCTGCTCTAATATCTTTGATTTCCTTCCTTTTGCTAAATTAGGGGTTTTTTTCTCTTTTTTCTAGTCATTTAAGGTGTAAAATTACATTGTCTATTTGAGATTTTTCTTTTTTCTTGATGTATGTTTGTATCACTATAAACTTCTTCCCTCTTACAACTGCTTTTGATGTATCCCACACCCAAAAAAGATGTCCTTTTCATTATAGGGGACTGGAATGCAAAAGTAGAAATTCAATAAACACCTGGAGTAACAGGCGAATTTGGCCTTGGAATGCAGAATGAGGTAGGGAAAAGACTAACAGAGTTTTGCCAAGAAAATGCAGTGGTCATAGCAAACACCCTCTACCAACAACACAAGAGAAGACTCTACACATGGACATCACCAGATGGTCAACACCAAAATCATGCTTGATTGTACAGTGGAAGTGAGAAATAGGGCCTATATCTGATAGATAGAGTGCCTGATGAACTATGGAGTGAGGTTCGTGATCATGAACAAAGCTAGTGGAGGTGATGGAATTCCAGTGGAGCTGTTTCAAATCCTGAAAGATGATGCTGTGAAAGTGCTGCACTCAATATGCCAGCAAATTTGGAAAATTCAGCAGTGGCCACAGGACAGGAAAAGGTCAGTTTTCATTCTAATCTCTAAGAATGCTCAAACTACTGCACAATTGTACTCATCTCACATGCTAATAAAGTAATGCTCAAAATTCTCCAAGCCAGGCTTCAGCTATACATGAACCATGAACTTCCTGATGTTTAATCTGGTTTTAGAAAAGGCAGAGGAACCAGAGATCAAATTGCCAACATCTGCTGGATCATTGAAAATGCAAGAGAGTTGCAGAAAAACATCTATTTCTGCTTTATTCACTATGCCAAAGCCTTTGACTGTGTGGATCACAATCAACTGTGGAAAACTCTGAGAGAGATGGGAATACCAGACCATCTGACCTGCCTCTTGAGAAATCTGTATGCAGGTCAGGAAGCGACAGTTAGAACTGGACATGGAACAACAGACTGGTTCCAAATAGGAAAAGGAGTACATCAAGGCTGTATATTGTCACCCTGCTTATTTAACTTCTATGCAGAGTACATCATGAGAAAGGCTGGACTGGAAGAAACACAAGCTGGAATCAAGATTGCTGGGAGAAATATCAATAACCTCAGATATGCAGACAGCACCACCTTATGGCAGAAAGTGAAGAGGAACTAAAAAGCCTCTTTATGAAAGTGAAAGAGGGGACTGAAAAAGTTGGCTTAAAGCTCAACATGCAGAAAACAAAGATCATGGCATTCGGTCCCATCACTTCACAGGAAATAGATGGGGAAACAGTGGAAACAGTGTCAGACTTTATTTTTCTGGGCTCCAAAATCACTGCAGATGGTGATTGCAGCCATGAAATTAAAAGACGCTTACTCCTTGGAAGAAAAGTTATGACCAACCTAGATAGCATATTGAAAAGCAGAGACATTAACTTTGACGACTAAAGTCCGTCTAGTCAAGGCTAGGGTTTTTCTAGTGGTCATGTATGGATGTGAGAGTTTGACTGTGAAGAAGGCTGAGCGCCGAAGGATTGATACATTTCAACTGTGGTGTTGGAGAAGACTCTTGAGAGTCCCTTGGACTGCAAGGAGATCAACCAGTCCGTTCTGAAGGAGATCAGCCCTGGGATTTATTTGGAAGAAATGATGCTGAAGCTGAAACTCCAGTACTTTGGGCACCTCATGTGAAGAGTTGACTCATTGGAAAAGACTCTGATGCTGGGAGGGACTGGGGGCAGTAGGAGAAGGGGACGACAGAGGATGAGATGGCTGGATGACATCACTGACTCGATGGACGTGAGTCTGTGTGAACTCCGGGAGTTGGTGATGGACAGGGAGGCCTGGCGTGCTGCGATTCATGGGGTTGCAAAGAGTCGGACACGACTGAGCAACTGAACTGAACTGATTTCCATTTTTGTTTGCCTCAGGGTAAGTTTTGATTTCTCCTTTGATTTCTTTGTTTACCAATTCTTCAGTAGCATTTTGTTTAATTGTCACACATTTTTGATTTTCCCAGTTTTCTTCTTATAATTGATCTCATTTCATACCATTACAGTTGGAAAGATTCTTGGTATGATTACAATATTCTTAAATTTATTAATATGTATTTTATTGCCTAAAATATATTACTATTCTGGATTATGTTCCATGTGCACTGGAAAAGAATGTGTGGCTTTGAATGGAATATTCTATATAAAATCAATTAAGTCTACCCAATCTAATGTGTTATTTAAGGCTGATGTTTTGTTTTTTATTTTCTATTTGTATGATCTACCCGTTTGTGTCACTGGTATATTAAAGTTTATATACTATTCTTATATTGCTGCCCATTTTTCTATTTATGTCTGTTCAGTTTCAGGTTAGTTCAGTCGCTCAGGCATGTCTGACTCTTTGGAACCATGGACTGCAGCAGGCCAGGCTTCTCTGTCCATCATCAATATTTGCTTTATACATTTTGGTACTCTGATATTGAGTGCATAGATATGTTACATCTTCTTGCTGGATTGACCCTTTTATCATTATTTAATACCTATCTTTGTCTTTTATGAAAAGTTTTGTTTTACTGGAGTGGGTTGCCATTTCCTTCTCCAAGGGATCTTCCCAACCCAGGGATTGAATTTGGGTCTCCTGCATTACAGGCAGATTCTTAACTGACCAAACTATGAGGGAAGTGACTAAACTATAAGGGAAACAGCATGTTATATATAATAAACCTCTCTGCTCTCCCAAGACTTCCAGCAGAAACTTTGCAGCCAAGGAGGGAGTGGCATGGTATATTCAAAATGTTGAAAGGAAAGAGAAAAGAAAAACAAAACAAAAGTTCCAACCAAGAATAAATACTCTACTTGACAGGGCTAATGTTTAGAATGAAGGAGAGATACAAAATTTCCCAAACAAACAAAAGCTAAAAATGCTTATCACCGCTAAACAATGGAAGAACTCTGTGACTTCCATTGGTGCTTTCTTAAATTTTGATCTTTTGGGAAGTTTTCACTGTATTCATCCTTTCTTCTCCTGTTTGGTGAACATCTTTATGACCATTATTTTGAGCTCTTTATCAGAAAAATTACTTACCTCTGTTTCATTTGGTCTTTTTCAATGGTTCTAGCTTATTATTTTGTTTGGAACATATTCCTTTGTCTCCTCATTTCTCTTGAGTTGTTTGTTTCTCTGTATTAATGAACCAACAGCTACCTCTCCCTGTCTTGAAGGAGCAGCCTTACACAGAAGAACCTTATTATTTAAACATGCTCTAGCTCTTAGTTGTCACTTGTAACTTTGTGATTGTCTAAGCAACCTGATTTATTCTTCTTTGGTCACACTTGTTGATGGTATGTCAAGATTTGTGAGTGTTCCTGTATGACATATCATAGCAACTTCCTTTATGATCCACCTCCTAGAATACTGGAAATAAAAACAAAAATAAATAAGTGGGATCTAATTAAACTTAAAAGATTTTTCAGAGCAAAGGAAACTATAAACAAGGTGAAAAGACAACCCTCAGAATGGGAGAAAATGACAGCAAATGAAACAACCGACAAAGAATTAATTTTCAAAATATAGAAGCAGCCCATACAACTCAGTACCAGGAAAACAAACAATCTGATCAAAAAGTGGGCAAAAAGCCTAAATAAACATTTCTCCAAATAATACACACAGATGGCTAACAAACCCAGAAGGAGATGCTCAGCATCACTCATTATCAGAGAAATGAAAATCAAAACTACAGTGAGATCTCACCTCACACCAGTCAGAATGGTCTGGAGGTGTCCTTTTGGTTAATAGTTATAAAAATCTGGGCTCCAGTCAAGTGTGTGAACTCCTTTCTGCAAGGTACCACAGGGCCATAGTGCAGCCCATGATAGCTTAGTGGTGAATGGTGCCATCAGATTCATGGTCTCTGAAGGAGATTTAACTCTGGTACCAAAGACAGTCTCAGTCCCTCAGAGCTTTGTGTAGATTTTATTTAAAGGAAAGCAACAGAAAAAGCTTCTGGCATAGGCATCAGAAGCGGGCAGGAGAGTACCTGCCTCACTAGTTTAAAGGCAGTGGCGGGGGCGGGGGGGGGGGGGGGGCGCTGCTTATATGCTTCTCAACTAGCTGCTGAGAGTAGGTTAAAAAAATCCACAAATGATAAGTGCTGGAGAGGGTGTGGAGAAAAGGGAACCCTCCTACTCTACTGATGGGAATGAAAATTAATACAGCTGCTATGGAAGACAATATAGAGAGTCCTTAAAAACTAGGAATAAAACCACCATATGACCCAGCAGTACCACTTCTAGGCATATACCATGAGGAAATCAAAACTGAAAAAAACCTATGTACCCTAATGTTCATTGCAGCACTATTTACAATAGCCAAGACAATGAAACAACCTAGATGTCCATTGATAGATGAATTGATAAAGAAGTCATTGTACATATACACAGTAAAATACTGCTGCTGCTAAGTCGCTTCAGCCGTGTCAGACTCTGCGAGACCCCATAGACAGAAGCTCACCAGGCTCCACTGTCCCTGGGATTCTCCAGGCAAGAACAATGGAGTGAGTTGCCATTTCCTTCTCCAATGCATGAAAGTGAAAAGCGAAAGTGAAGTCGCTCAGTTGTGTCTGACTCTAATCGACCCCATGGACTGCAGCCTACCAGGCTTTTCCATCCATGGGATTTTCTAGGCAAGAGTACTGGAGTGGGATGCCATCACCTTCTCCGAGTGGAATACTACTCAGACATAAAAAGGAACACATTTGAATCAGTCCTAATGAGGTGGATGAACCTAAAGCCTATTATACAGAGCGAAGTAAGTCAAAAAGAGAAAAAACAAATATTAACACATACATATGGAACATAGAGGAATGGTATTGATGAACTTGTCCGCAGAGTAGAAGTGGAGATGCAGACATAGAAAGCAGACTTATGGATAAGGATGGGGAAGAAGAGAGAGAGGGTGAGATGAATGCAGAGAGTAGCATGGATGCATATACAGTAACATATGTAAATAGACAGCCAATGGGAACTTGCTGAATGACTCAGGGAACTCAAACGAGGGCTCTGTAATAACCTAGATGGGTGGGAACGGGTGGGAGGTGGCAGGGAGATTCAAGAGGGAGGGGACACATGTACACCTATGGCTAATTCATGTTGAGGTATGACAGAAATCAAACCAATATTATTAAGCCATCATTAATCTAAAATAAATATTAAAAAGGAAAAATAATAATAAAATAAAAAGAAAGTATTTGTGAGTGTTCTAGAGGGTGGGATCCCAGTCAGAACCTAGTTTCTGATTAGAAGCTGAGTCTTCAGACTTATCTTTAAGATATGCAAATATGTACTGTCCTGTGGGATCACAATTGTAAATGCTGCTGGCCTCCAGATCAGATGGTCTGGAGGTGTCCTTTCAGTTAATAGTTATAAAAATCTGGGCTCCAGTCAAGTGTGTGAACTCCTTTCTGCAAGGTACCACAGGGCCATAGTGCAGCTCATGATAGCTTAGTGGTGAATGGTGAATGGTGCCATCAGATTCGTGATCTCTGAAGGAGATTTAACTCTGGTACCAAAGACAGTCTCAGTCCCTCAGAGCTTTGTGTAGATTTTATTTAAAGGAAAGCAACAGAAAAAGCTTCTGACATAGGCATCAGAAGGGGGCAGGAGAGTACCTGCCTCACTAGTTTAAAGGCGGGGGGGGGGGGGGGGGGGAGGTGCTTATATGCTTCTCAACTAGCTGCTGAGAGTAGGTTAAAAAAAATATGTCAAGGCTGTGAGAATTTTGCTCAGACCCTTTCCTGTAACAGACATTCTGGGATGACATCAGCACAAGATTAGCCAGAAGGAAAAGGTTAACCCAGAGCTCAAGTCTGTGGAAGCTTTACCTAGGCATTCTCCCACAACATCCATTCAAAGCTCAAAAAAGGGATGTCCTTGAACAAGAGATGCTTGTTCAGTAGGCCACAAGGCCTTCTTGTCTAAGGCAAAGGAATGTGAAAAAGAAAGTTTACCTCCTCCTTAAAGGGGCCTCAGGCTTGGACTCTTTATCAACCTGCTTAAGTTAATTCTCTCACCAACTACAATGAGGTGTTGCCCCCTGTCTCCTGTTTCCTGAGAGGACTTTTGTAGCCTCTGGATGTGTGGTAAACTCCTAGTGTTTCCCTCAGGTTGAAGCTCTGTGACTAGAAAATAGGGTGTTTCAGTCTGCTATTTATGTAGTGCCCTGAGGGTGGTAGCCTACCAAGAAGAACCCCTCCAAATGTTCCCCACTCAGAGGATGCAGAAATACAATTTCTCCTTGCCACCATAGTCAGGAACCCAAGTTGTGTCCCTTGTGTGGGCTGTGTGTGCCCACACAGCTTGGGTTGGCTACAGGAGTGGCCCAGGAGTGAGACACTCTTCAGCACCAGCAGGTTATAGGGTCAGTACAGAAATCATGCCATCAGTGCCTGCAAGGTGGGAGATCTGGGTTCCATTCCTGGGTCAGCAAGATCCATTGGAGAAGAGATAGGCTACCCACTTCAGTATTCTTGGGCTTCCCTGGTGGCTTAGCTGGTAAAGAATCTGACTGCAATGTGGGATACCTGGGTTCAATCCCTGGGTGAGGAAGATCCCCTGGAGAAGGGAAAGGCTATGCATTCCAATGTTCTGGCCTGGAGAATTCCATGGATTCTATAGTCCATAGGATCTCAAACAGTTGGACACAACTGAGTGACTCTCACTTTTAGTACCTCCATCTGGCAGATGCTTTAAGATGAGCAGATGGTTGTTCTTCGCATGTACTATGGGTGCTTTTCAAATTCTGCTTTTGTGCTATATCCTAGGGCATGTGGGTCCTTTAGGGGCAGAGTGCTTGAAGACTCTATTCCCTACAGTCCTGTGGTTCTCCTGGATGAAAGTTTCATTGGTTTTCAAAGCCAGATGTTTGGGGGGCTTGTTTCCCTGGTACAAGTCCCAAGGATTGGGATGCCTGATGTTAGGCACAGATCTCCACCCCAGTCCTGAGAGATGAACTCTGTATTTGTGAAATCCTTCCTGTTAGTCACAGCACTGCATATAGGGTTCTCATCTTTATACAAAAATTAATTTCATTGGATTATAGTTGCTTTACAATATTGTATTAGTTTCTGTTATACAGCAAAATAAATCAGTCATACACATACACAGATCCCCTCCCTTTTGGACTTCCTTCCCACTCAGGGCACCACCGTGAAGTACAGTTCCCTGTGGTATACAGTAAGTTCTCATTAGCTACCTATTTTATATTGTACATAGTATCAGTAGTGTACACATGTCAATTCCAGTCCTATTCATCTGGATCTGTTTCTTTTATCCTTCATTGTGGAGGTGCTATTCAGCTAGGTTTCAGGTCACATTCACAGGGAATTGATCCGTGTGTAGCTATAGACTTACTGTGTCCTTGGGAGGATGTGAGTTCAGGATCTTATGCTGCCATCTTACACTGCCTCCTCTAAATGACTACATTTTGAGATGGTTGATCATGTAGTACTATTTTGGCAGTAGGTAACTCACCTACTACAATGGGCATCCTTTTATACTAGGAGATAATAATGAAGATTATTAAAACCATATCATTAATACTTTTTTGGCTGGTAGAGGAGGAGAGGAAGAAAAAGAAAAAATAGGGAATTTTTGTTGTTGTTCTGTATAACAAAACTACTAGTATTTATTTTTATTAATCAGGTATAGAAAGCAAATGGGTTCATTTGGCATTATAGGAAAACATAGTCCCTATAAGCTGTCAGTGCTAGGACTGGATGAGTCGATGTGAAGTCAGGGGCTAGGAGTTGAGAGAGGAAGTGAAACCTACACTACCTCTGACACCAGCCCTGCAGGCAGGTTTGGCTATTTCCAATTAAAAGAGAAAGTTAGGCCAAAAATCTGGGTTGTCAGTATGTTGGCAGATTGATCAAAAATAAAATATAGGGCACCTAGTTCTCTTTGCATTTCAGATAAACAACAAATACTATTTTAAGTATGCCCTGTATGTTACACATCTGGGTATTCTCCAGGCATTGAGATCTCTGGGGAAAGGATTTGAAGAATGGAGAACGAATTTAATTTTAAATAGTGCTTTAACTGTCGGCTTCTGCTATTTATTTTCTGGTTAATTAAAATTTCTGGTTAAGGAATAATGTCCAAAAGTGCCTTCAGCCATGTTCTATAGAATAAGTCATCAGCTGCTACCATGTGTAAAGGTAGAATGCAACACAGAATGTGGATCTGGCACAAAAATCTAAATTTTCCAACTCCTCATCCATTGATAATACTTGTGAATTCACCTATAAACACTGTGACAAGCAAAACACATGGAAATTGGAAAAATGAGTATCCTTTACTTGCTGAGCTGTTGATTTGGTTTTATACCAAAGTCCATCCTCAAATACTTCAGATATAATTCTCTTTTCAAAGTTGCATTCTTTCTTTTTTTAATAATTATAAAATAAGAAAGTAAAAATATTAAGTTAAAAAGAGAAAAATAGGGGGCGGTCCTAAGATGGCAGAGGAATAGGATGGGGAGACCACTTTCTCCCTCACAAATTCATCAAAAGAACATTTAAACGCTGAGTAAATTCCACAAAACAACTTCTGAATGCCGGCAGAGGACATCAGGCATCCAGAAAAGCAGCCCATTGTCTTCGAAAAGAGGTAGGAAAAAATATAAAAGACAAAAAAAGAGACAAAAGAGGTAGGGATGGAGCGCCATCCCAGAAAGGGGGTCTTCAAAAGAGAGAAGTTTCCAAACACCAGGAAACACTCTCACTGCCGAGTCTGTGGTGAGACATGCAAGCACAGAGGGCAACATAACAGGGAGGAAAAAATGAATAAATAAATAAAACCCACAGGTTATGAGTCCAATGGTAACTCCCCCAGTGGTGAAGCAGTGCAAATGCCTGCACCCCACACTAGCAAGTGGGGGCTGGGCAGGGAGGCACGGTCTGCGTTGCTTAGTGTAAGGACCAGGCCTGAATGCCCCGAGGGCAATCTGAGCAAACTAACTTGGGCTAGCAAACCAGACTGTGGGATAGCTACCACGCTAAAGGCCCTAACCTAAGACACTGCCAGGCCCACGCACAGAACAAAGGACTGAACAGGACTAGCCAGCTGCAGACCATCCCCCTCCAGTGACAGACATCCAGAGCCGGAAGAGGGCTATCACAGCCCCAGAGAGACATTATCTACCAAACTACAAGCAGGCTTCTTTGCTAACTAAGACTTCTTGGGGTTCTGGACAGTCAATATCTGCCTGAGAAGGTGCGCCAGTTGTACATCCAGAAAACCGAGCGGCAGGGACGGGGAAGGCAATAAGTCACAGCGACTATGCTTGCCAAACACCTCATCACCTGAGCTGCTCGGACCTGGGAAGGGCACAAAACACAGGCCCAACTGAGTCTGCCCCTCTGAGGACTACCCAAATACCTGAACCTGAGCGTCTTAGACCTGGGAGGTGCATGCAGCCCAGGGCTGGCCATGGACAGTTCCTGGTGGAGCAACCTACAGCCTGAGCAGTGTGGGCAGGGAGGGCACATGTTCCGTGAGCAGGGGCAGGCCCAGTGTGGCTGAGACACTGCGAGCACATGCCAGCATTATTTGTTTGCAGCGTCCCTCCCTCCCCACAGTGTGACTGAGCCTAAAAAAAAGTGACCACCACCGCCCCCCTTGCATCAGGGTGGAAATCAGACACTGAAGAAACCAGCAAACAGAAGAAGCTAAAACAGAGGGAACTGCCTTGGAAGTGACAGGTGCAATAGATTAAAACCCTGTAGTTAGTACCGACTACATAGGAAGGGGCCTATAGATCTTGAGAAATATAAGCCAGACCAAGGAACTAGCTGAAAATGAACTGACCCCACACTGCCCACAACACCACCAGAGAAAGTCCTACATATATTTTTACTATTTTTATGATCATTCTTTTTTTTAATTTTTAAGTCCTCTATTACTCCTTTAATTTTCATTTTTATAACCTATTACTTTGCAAACAAAAAAAAACTATTTTTTAAAGAAAACTTCATATATATATATATTTTATAATTTTTGTGACTTTTTTCTTTCTTCTTTTCTTTAATATTATATTTTTTAAAATCCAATCTCTACTCTAGATTTTTAATCTTTGCTTTTTGGTATTTGTTATCAATTTTGAACTTTTAAGAACCCAATCTTCAGTACCCATTTTTACTTGGGAGTGAGATTACTGACTTGACTGCTCTCTCCTCCTTTGGACTCTCCTTTTCCTCCACCAAGTCGGTCTCTTTCCTCCCCCTTCTCTTCTCTACCCAACTCTGTGAATTTCTGTGTGTTCCAGATGGTGGAGAACACTCAGGGAACTGAATACTGGCTGGATCTGTCTCTTGCCTTTTCATTCTCCCCTTTTATCCTCCTGGCCACCTCTGTCTCCTTCCTCCCTCTTCTCTTCTCTGTATAACTCCGTGAACATCTCTGAGCAGTCTAGACTCTGGAGTACACATAAGGAAGTGATTACTAGCTAGCTTGCTCTCTCTTATTTGGATTCCGCCTCATCTCATTCTGGTCACCTCTAACTCCCTCCTCCCTCTTCTCTTCTCCTTGTAGAACCTCTCTGGGTGTCCCTCACTGTGGAGAAACTTTTCATCTTTAACCTAGATGTTTTACCAATGGTGCTGTAAGGTGAAGAACATGGAAACCCACTCCAGTACTCTTGCCTAGAAAATCCCACGAATGGAGGAGCCTGGTAGGCTGTGGTCGATGGGGTCACTAAGAGTCACACACGACTGAGAGACTTCACTTTTCCTTTTCACTTTCATACATTGGAGAAGGAAATGGCAACCCACTCCAGTGTTTTTGCCTGGAGAATCCCAGAGAAGAGGGAGCCTGGTGGGCTACCATCACTGGGGGTGCGCAGAGTTGGACGCGACTGAAGCGACTGAGCAGCATAGAAGGAGAAGTCTTGAGACTACTGTAAAAATAAGACTGAAAGCCAGAAGCAGGAGGCTTAAGTTCAAATCCTGAGAACATCAGAGAACTCCTTCCTCCAGGGAACATTAATCGACAGGAGCTCATCAAATGCCTCCATACTTACACTGAAACCAAGCACCACCCAAGGGCCAACAAGTTCCAGAGAAAGACATACTACGCAAATTCTCCAGCAACACAGGAACACAGCCCTGAACTTCAATATACAGGCTACCCAAAGTTACTCCAAACCCATTGGCATCTCATAACTCATTACTGGACACTTCATTGCACTCCAGAGAGAAGAAATCCAGCTCCACCCACAAGAACACTGACACAAGCTTCCCTGACCAGGAAACCTTGACAAGCCACCCGTACAACCCCATCCACAGCAAGGAAACTCCACAATAAAGAGAACTCCACAAACTACCAGAATACAGAAAAGCCACCCCAAACTCAGCAATATAAACAAGATGAAGAGACAGAGGAATACCCAGCAGGTAAAGGAACAGGATAAATACCCACCAAACCAAAAAAAAAAAAAAAAATAGGAAGAGATAGGGAATCTACCTGATAAAGAATTCCGAATAATGATACTGAAAATGATCCAAAACCTTAAAATCAAAATGGAATCACAAATAAATAGCCTGAAGACAAGGATTGAGAAGATGCAAGAAAGCTTTAACAAGGACCTAGAAGAAATTAAAAAAGGAGTCAATATGTAATGAATAATGCAATAGATGTGATCAAAAACACTCTGGAGGCAACAAATAGTAGAATAACAGAGGCAGATGATAGGATTAGTGAAGTAGAAGATAGAATGGTAGGAATAAATGAATCAGAGAGGAAAAAAGAAAATAGAATTAAAAGAAATGAGGACAATCTCAGAGACCTCCAAGACAATATGAAATACCCCAACATTCGAATCATAGGAGTCCCAGAAGAAGAAGACAAAAAGAAAGACCATGAGAAAATACTCGAGGAGATAATAGTTGAAAACTTCCCTAAAATGGGGAAGGAAATAATCACCCAAGTCCAAGAAACCCAGAGAGTCCCAAACAGGATAAACCCAAGGCAAAACACCCCAGGACACATATTAATCAAATTAACAAAGATTAAACACAAAGAACAAATATTAAAAGCAGCAAGGGAAAAACAACAAATAACACACAAGGGGATTCCCATAAGGATAACAGCTGATCTTTCAATAGAAACTCTTCAGGCCAGGAGGGAATGGCAAGACATACATAAAGTGATAAAAGAAAATAAGCTACAGCCCAGATTACTGTACCCAGAAAGGATCTCATTCAAATACAAAGGAGAAATCAAAAGCTTTACAGACAAGCAAAAGCTGAGAAAATTCAGCACCACCAAACCAGCTCTTGAACAAATGCTAAAGGATATTCTCTAGATGGGAAACACAAAAAGGGTGTATAAACTTAAACCCAAAACAATAAAGGAAATGGCAACGGGATCATACTTATCAATAATTACCTTAAATGTAAATGGGTTGAATGCCCCAACCAAAAGGCAAAGACTGGCTGAATGGATACCAAAAGAAGACCCCTATATATGTTGTCTACAAGATACTCACCTCAAAACAGGGGACACATACAGACTGAAAGTGAAGGGCTGGAAAAAGATATTCCACGCAAATAGAGACCAAAAGAAAGCAGGAGTAGCAATACTCATATCAGATAAAGTAGACCTTAAACAAAGGCCTTGAAAAGAGACAAAGAATGACACTACAAATGATCAAAGGATCAATCCAAGAAGAAGATGTAACAATTATAAATATATATGCACCCAACATAGGAGCATTGCAATATGTAAGACAAATGCTAACAAGTATGAAAGGGGAAATTAACAATAATACAAAAATAATGGGTGACTTTAATACCCCACTCATACCTATGGATAGATCAACTAAACAGAAAATTAACAAGGAAACACAAACTTTAAATGATACAATACCAGTTAGACCTATTTGATATCTAAAGGACATTTCACCCCAAAACAACGAAAATCACCTTTTTCTCAAGCGGACACGGAACCTTCTCCAGGATAGATCACATCCTGGGCCATAAATCTAGCCTTGGTAAATTCAAAAAAACTGAAATCATTCCAAGCATCTTTTCTGACCATAATGCAGTAAGATTAGATCTCAATTACAGAAGAAAAACTATTAAAAATTCCAACATATGGAGGCTGAACAACACGCTTCTGAATAACCAACAAATCACAGAAGAAATCAAAAAGAAATCAAAGTATGCATAGAAACGAATGAAAATGAAAACACAACAACCCAAAACCTGTGGGACAATGTAAAAGCAGTGCTAAGGGGAAAGTTCATAGCACTACAGGCATACCTCAAGAAACAAGAAAAAAGTCAAATAAATAACCTAACTCTACACCTAAAGCAACCAGCAAAGGAAGAGATGAAGAACCCCAGGGTTAGTAGAAGGAAAGAAATCTTAAAAATTAGGGCAAAAATAAATGCAAAAGAAATAAAAGAGACCATAGCAAAAATCAACAAAGCCAAAAACTGGTTCTTTCAAAGGATAAAAAAAAAATTGACAAACCATTAGCCAGACTCGTCAAGAAAAAAAGGGAGAAACATCAAATCAATAAAATTAGAAGTGAAAATGGAGAGATCACAACAGACAACACAGAAATGCAAAGGATCATAAGTGACTACTATCAGCAATTATATGCCAATAAAATGGACAACGTGGAAGAAATGGACAAATTCTTAGAAAAGTACAATATTCCAAAACTGAACCAGGAAGAAATAGAAAATCTTAACAGACCCATCACAAGCACAGGAATCAAAACTGTAATCAGAAATCTTCCAGCAAACAAAAGCTCAGGTCCAGACAGCTTCACAGCTGAATTCTACCAAAAATTTAGAGGAGGGCTATCACCTATCCTACTCAAACTCTTCCAGAAAATTGCATAGAAAGGTAAACTTCCCAACTCATTCTATGAGGCCACCATCACCCTTACACCAACACCTGACAAAGATGCCACAAAAAAAAGAAAACTACAGGCCAATATCACTGATGAACATAGATGCAAAAATCCTTAACAAAATTCTACCAATCAGAATCCAACAACACATTAAAAAGATCATACACCATGACCAAGCGGGTTTTATCCCAGGGATGCAAGATTCTTCAATATCCACAAATCAATCAATGTAATACACCATATTAACAAATTGAAAAATAAAAGCCATATGATTATATCAATAAAAGCAGAGAAACCCTTTGACAAAATTCAACATACATTTATGATAAAAACTCTCCAGAAAGCAGGAATAGAAGGAACATACCTCAACATAATAAAAGCTATATATGAAAATCCCACAGCAAACATTATCCTCAACGGTGAAAAATTGAAAGCGTTTCCCTTAAAGTCAGGAACAAGACAAGGGTGCCCACTTTCACCATTACTATTCAACATACTTTTGGAAGTTTTGGCCACAGCAATCAGAGCAGAAAGAGAAATAAAAGGAATCCAAATTGGAAAAGAAGTAAAACTCTCACTGTTTGCAGATGACATGATCCTCTACATAGAAAACCCTAAAGACTCCACCAGAAAATTACTAGAGCTAAGCAATGAATATAGTAAAGTTGCAGGATATAAAATCAACACAGAGAAATCCATTGCATTCCTATACACTAATAATGAGAAAATAGAAAGAGAAATTAAGGAAACAATTTCATTCATCATTGCAACGAAAAGAATAAAATACTTAGGAATATATCTACCTAAAGAAACTAAAGACCTATATATAGAAAACTATAAAACACTGGTGAAAGAAATCAAAGAGGACACTAATAGATGGAGAAATATACCATGGTCAAGGATTGGAAGAATCAATATAGTGAAAATGAGTATACTACCCAAAGCAATCTATAGATTCAATGCAATTCCTATCAACCTACCAACGGTATTTTTCGAGCTAGAACAAGTAATTTCACAATTTGTATGGAAATACAAAAAACCTCAAATAGCCAAAGCAATATTGAGAAATAAGAATGGAACTGGAGGAATCAACCTGCCTGACGTCAGGCTCTACTACAAAGCCACAGTCATCAAGACAGTGTGGTACTGGCACAAGGACAGAAATATAGATCAATGGAACAAAATAGAAAGCCCAGAGATAAATCCATTCACCTATGGACACCTTATCTTTGACTAAGGAGGCAAGAATATACAATGGATTAAAGACAATCCCTTTAAATAGTGGTGCTGGGAAAACAGGTCAACCACTTGTAAAAGAATGAAACTAGAACACTTTCTAACACCATACACAAAAATAAACTCAAATGGATTAAAGATCTAAATGTAAGGCCAGAAATTATAAAACTGCTAGAGGAGAACATAGGCAAAACACTCTCTGACATACATCACATCAGGATCCTCTATGATCCACCTCCCAGAATATTGGAAATGAAAGCAAAAATAAGCAAATGGGATCTAATTAAAATTAAAAGCTTCTGCACAACAAAGGAAACTATAATCATGGTGAAAAGACAGCCTTCAGAATAGGAGAAAATAATAGCCAGTGAAACAACTGACAAACAACTAATCTCAAATATATACAAGCAACTCCCACAGCTCAATTCCAGAAAAATAAACGACCCAATCAAAAAATGGGCCAAAGAACTAAATAGACATTTCTCCAAAGAAGACATACAGATGGCTAACAAACACATGAAAAGATGCTCAACATCACTCATTATCATATAAATGCAAATCAAAATCACAATGAGGTACCTTTTTATCCCAATCAGAATGGCTGCGATCCAAAGTCTACAAGCAATCAATGGTGGAGAAGGTGTGGAGAAAAGAGAACCCTCTTACACTGTTGGTGGGAATGCAAACTAGTACAGCCACTATCGAGAACAGCGTGGAGATTCCTAAAAAAACTGGAAATAGAACTGCCTCATGACCCAGCAATCCCACTGCTGGGCATACATACTGAGGAAACCAGAATTGAAAGAGAGACATGTACCCCAACGTTCATCGCAGAACTGTTTATAATAGCCAGGACATGGAAGCAACCTATATGTCCATCAGCAGATGAATGGATAAGAAAGCTGAGGAACATTTACACAATGGAGTATTACTCAGCCATTAAAAAGAATACATTTGAATCAGTTGTAATAACGTGGATGAAATTGGAGCCTATTATACAGAGTGAGGTAAGCCAGAAAGAAAAACACCAATACAGTATCAGTTCTGTACAGTTCAGTCGCTCAGTCGTGTCCAACTCCTTGCAACCCCATGAATCGCAGCCCGCCAGGCCTCCCTGTCCATCACCATCTCCCGGAAATCACTCAGACTCACATCCATCGAGTCAGTGATGCCATCCAGCCATCTCATCCTCTGCTGTCCCCTTCTCCTCCTGCACCCAATCCCTCCCAGCATAAGAGTCTTTTCCAATGAGTCAACTCTTCACATGAGGTGGCCAAAGTACTGGAGTTTCAGCTTCAGCATCAGCCCCTCCAAAGAAATCCCAGGGCTGATCTCCTTCAGAATGGACTGGCTGGATCTCCTTGAAGTCCAAAGGATTCTCAAGAGTCTTCTCTAACACCACAGTTCAAAAGTATCAATTCTTCTGCGCTCAGCCTTCTTCACAGTCCAACTCTCACATCCATACATGACCACTAGAAAAACCATATCCTTGACTAGACGGATCTTAGTCGGCAAAGTTAATGTCTCTGCTTTTGAATATACTCTCTAGGTTGGTCATAACTTTCTTTCCAAGAAGTAAGTGTCTTTTAATTTCATGGCTGCAGTCACCATCTGCAGTGATTTTGGAGCCCCCCAAAATAAAGTCTGACACTGTTTCCACTGTTTCCCCATCTATTTCCCATGAAGTGATGGGACCAGATGCCATGACCTTCGTTTTCTGAATGTTGAGCTTTAAGCCAACTTTTTCACTCTCCTCTTTCACTTTGCTCAAGAGGCTTTTTAGCTCCTCTTCACTTTCTGCCGTAAGGGTGGTGTCATCTGCATATCTGAGGTTATTGATATTTCTCCCGGCAATCTTGATTCCAGCTTGTGTTTCTTCCAGTCCAGCATTTCTCATGATGTACTCTGCATAGAAGTTAAATAAGCAGGGTGATAATATACAGCCTTGACATACTCCTTTTCCTATTTGGAACCAGTCTGTTGTTCCATGTCCAGTTCTAACTGCTTCTTCCTGACCTGCACACAGATTTCTCAAGAGGCAGGTCAGGTGGTCTGGTATTCTCATCTCTTTCAGAATTTTCCACAGTTTATTGTGACCCACACAGTCTAAGGCATATATATGGAATTTAGAAAGATGGTAACAATAACCCTGTATGTGAGACAGCAAAGGAGACACAGATGTATAGCACAGTCTTTTGGACTCTGTGGGAGAGGGAGATGGTGGGATGATTTGGGAGAATGGCCTTGAAACATGTATAATATCATATAAGAAATGAATCGCCAGTCCAGGTTTGATGCAGGATACAGGATGTTTGGGTCTGGTGCACTGGAAAGACTCAGAGGGATGGTACAGGGAGGGAAATGGGAGGGGTTTCAGGATCAGGAACTTTCGTGTACACCATGCAGATTCATGTTGATGTATGGCAAAATACAATATGGTAAAGCAACTGGCCTCCAATTTAAATAAATTTATTATTTAAAGAAGGAAAGAAAGAGAAATATCACAAATTTTTAACCCCAATATAACTTTTAAAATATAATTTTTTAAAAATAACAATTTATTTATCTGGCTGTGCTGTGTCTTCCATACTGCATGGGCTTTTTCTAGCTGCGTCAAGTGGAGCTCCTCTCTAGTAGCAGTGGGTGAGCTTCTCACTGCAGTGGCTTCTCTTGTGTGTGCAGTCTAGGGCTTGCGAGCTTCAGCAGTTGTGCTACATGGGTTTAGTAGTTGTGGCTCCTAGGCTCAAGAGCACAGGCTCAAGTTGTGTCACAAGGGGTTGCTCCGTGGCAATTGGGGTCTTCCTTTATCAGGGATAGAGCCTGTGTCTCCTGCATTGGCAGGCAGAGTCTTTACAACTGAGCCACTGAAAGGGCTCCAGGAAGCCCTGAAATAACAGCTTTTAACAATCAGGTAAGAATCTTCTAACATTTCTATGTATACAGATAAATAGATTGATAGAGGGAGAGAGACCAATGATAGATATATATTGTGTTCCTCCCACCTCCCAGAAATAGAACTACATTTTACATGCCACTTGGTAACCTGTAACTGTTACTAATATATTGTGGCCTTTTTTTATTGTCAAGAAATATACATTTACATCCTCATGTTTAAAGGTTACAGTCAGTGAGTCAACAATATTTACTCAGTTCCTACTAAATGAAGACATGCTGTATTTCATTGCACATATACATCATGGTAGATTTAACCAGTTCTCTATGGTCAGATATTTTACGTTGTTTGTAATAATTCATTATTATAATCAAGCCTACAACAAATATCCTTGTAATCCTACAACTCAACTGATAGCAATAGATGTGTCCAGACACACTAGAGAAGAGGCAATGTCTTTGGAAATACTGTAATTTTACCAAGGCAAATTGCATGCACATTTCCAATTTTTATTCATATTACTAGATATTCAATCAATAGTCTATAAAAAGACTAGTCAGTCAGTGAGTCGCCAGACCATTTCATCTCATTATTGCTGACACCTTTTTCAGCTTGTAGTCTATTTATAAGTACAATTACACTCCCATGAGAAAACAAGCAAGGGGGAAGAACAGAGGCTATTAAAACCAATCTCAGAAGGTTTCCAGCGTTTAGGCACATACATTGTTCCATTCATTATATATTTGATGATTGTCAACTATGTGCCAAGTCCTCTTCTGGGTATAGCACATAATAAGAACAGAATGGCTCCTTCCACATGTCTTATGGTATGATCAGAGGCACTTTGTTTACCTCTTCCAAAAGGTACATACTTCAACTATTAGAGCCAGGGTCCCCAACCTCCAGGATTTAATGTCTGATGATCTGAGGTGGAGCTGATGTACTAATAATAGAAATAAAGTGCACAATAAATGTAATGTGCTTGAATCATCCCCAAACCATTCCTCCAACCCCAATCCATGGAAAAACTGTCTTCCATGAAAACTGTTCCTGGTGCCAAAAAGGTTGGAGACCACTATATGAGAGTACACAGAGACTGCTCATCTTCTCATGTGCTCTCTAATGCCAGGTGTGTGCTCTTTGCCAACAATAATATACTCGTAAAGTGCTACTGTCACAAGTAGCTGCAGGCTAACTTAAAAAGTTGACATAAAACAAGAAATCATAAATGTAATACATGCGTATCAACCATTTAAAAGTATTTAAAATAAATTTAGATGCATTGAGTCTTCAAATTTTGAAGTACAGCCAAAGCCATTCCTATCTTGGGCATGCATCTGTTAAGGCAAACTTCTGAAGTAAATTACAAATACATTTCAAAGTATTGTTTTGGACATGCTATGAAAAAAGTAGTTCCAAATAATACCAGTTCAAATACTTATTTATGAGTAAAGGTCATCTTCAGTGGGGAAAATGGAATACTAGGTACATGCTCCAGATAAAGTACAAAAAAGGAACATCTTTTTAAAACTGACACTAGTCCTCTAGTTAGTTAAAAGCTGGATTAGTCTGATTTCTCTGCAATAATCATGTAAAAAAAAAAAAAAAACAAAATAAGTCTCAATGCCTTCAACAACACCTAGTTGTCTCATGCATCACAGTTCATGGGTTAGCTGTGACTTAGTTCAACTTGGCCCAACTTAGCTGGCTCATCACCTGATTCCAGACGGCTGCTCAGATTCAGTTTTCCTCCCTATGTCTCTCATTTTGAAAGTCAGCCTAAGAGGAAAACTTCAGTCTGGGATATGATCTTCTCATGATGGATGTCAGATGCTCAAGAGAATTCCCAGAAATTGGCCAAAGCTTATAAGGCCTTAGCTCAGAATTGACACATTGTCACTTCTATTCCTTTCTAGTGACTAAAATAAGTCACATGGGCAAGTCTAAGTCAGTGGAATGGGGAAATAAACTCATCTGTGGAGGAGAAGAAGTGTGGATGGGTAGTTGCCAAACATAACACAATCAGTCACACTCATTATCAGCTGTGCAAATGAAAAGCTAACATCAAAGATGGACCAGTTAATCAGATATACTGCAAATTAGTACAGACATCACACAACAAAGTGCTGCTTCAAACAAGCTGAACATAAATTGCTGAGGCATGTTATTAGAAATGCTAGATAGCAGAACTATGACTTCTTTCAGGATTAGAAGGGTTTTTTTTTTTTGTACATGATTGGATTTTCTTGCATAAATTACTGCTCTAATTGGTCTTCTAGGATTTTCATTCTCTATTATAAAATGGAGAGAAGATCTAAAGTGCTCTAAACACACAGTCCTAAACTCTTATTGTTTTCATTTTTCTTACAGTTGTATATATATTGTATATTTCAAGACCAGTAATATTTTTTCCTAATTCATTTTTAGTGAGACTTTCTAGACACACTCAACATAGAAGTAACAATAACGATTTCTTCTTTAGTTGTACATAATTAACATAACCAAATTATGTGATTTCAATGACAAGCATTGCTATTATAAAATGATTTGAAAACAAACATAACTGACTCATAGTATTATAAGTATGGGGCTCAACTGCTAAGAGCACAAGTGCACTGCCACTTGCCATAGAGTTCCATTTCCTTTCCATTAATTAATCAATTAAATCAAATACATCTATTACCGATTATGTAGTACAATGGAAATGGAGGGGCTTAATCTGCTAAGTCAGTTAAGTGGAGAATGTTGATTTAATTTTTATGTCTGTTTACCAAAGAAAGCATTTTAAAATTTATATATTAATTAGTCATATATATTTCCTAAAGAATGTATTGTTCTGTTTATAGAAATAAAATCTTAACTTTTGTAATTAAGTAATCCATAGCAATGTTATGTGTTAAGTTAAGGGAATGACTTTGATGAGCTTCAAAGGCAAGAAATGTATTGGAAAATAACATTCAAAATTCAATCATCAGCAACATACTAGTTGCAAAACCTAATGCTTCGTATGTAAATATACTTTTAAATTGAGTAGTATTTTATATAGTAGGTATACTAGTTTATATTCAAACTTTGAATTTAATAAAGTTTTAATGTAAATAAACATCTGCTCATTTCATTAATGTATATTAGGCATTCAATAAGTTTCTTAAAGAAATCCTCAGTTCTCTATGTTGCCTGGCTCTTTCTCTCCTTCTAAATGATTTATTCTCTCCTTTTTCTCTAAAGATAAACTGTTGGAATCAAGTCTTTTATCTGGCTGGACCTATGTCAAAAGTAAAGATCAGGAGGAGCTGTGGAGATCTGCTTGAATCAAGACTCTATACTCTGAAAGGCAGTATCCATTCCTCACCAAAGAGGAAGGCAAGTGGCACTTGTGGAACTCCTGCCAAGTTAGGTTACTCTATCTGAGACCAATCTGACTTTTCTTAATGGTAGGTAGCAAAATTGAGCTTCTAATTCAACATAAATTTCTCCGAGGTAGGAACTGGAAAAGACGTGCTATAGTGTCTAGCTATTTATGATGATCAGATGTGATAGGTTCAGGTCAGCCTGAATACATTTCTATTTCACCTCTCATAGATTATTTTTGCTCAGTGCATTACTGAAAGTTGAGACACTAACAGCCCTTGAATTAAAATAGACCTAACAATGTCCAGGCTCAGAGAGAAAATAAAAGGCCTGCAGTTTCAAGATGGGTTGCACATCTTTACATAGAATAAGTGGTTCATAACAGATATAACTGAGAAATATAATTTTTCTTGCTGGAGGATTTCAGGTGACAGACTGGCTTTTTATTATTTGTATTTATCACAGGCAATTGAACTTGGTGAGTTAGGAAATTAAGCTAAGGGGGAAAAATTAGTTCCAAGTAAAGCTTAGGAAGCAATTTCCACCCATGAAGTAATTAAGAAGTGAAATGAGTTTCTGTATTAGCTCTTGACACAGAGTCATTTTAATGAGAAACCCTCTTGGGAAAAGTATTAAAAGTAATCTTCACCAGTGGTCAAGCAGTAGCTGATTTTGAAGTTATAGAAATACAGTCCTTTATAGACAAGGTGTCTTTTTGCTCAAGGTATTAAACAAGGTCATTTCTTCCATTTTAATAGCTACAACTACTAGAAGAAAATGGAGGAAGGATATCAAGAGATTTTAGAATTATTTATGCAATCCTTTATGTTTTTGCTTTAATTACAAAGAATGTCACCTGTGTTATATTAAAAAATATTTAAACAAACAGAACTGAAAAATGCAAGGATGAGGGGAATTCACCAAACACGCCCATGCTTGGCTGCACCTTCATATCTCTCTCAGGGATAACTGACATTCTCTCACTGAATTCACAGCTGTGAATTTCTTAAAACTCTAACTGTTTCATTGTTAAAGAAGTCACACAGCTTAGTGTTGTCAAACTACACTCATCCTCCTAACCCACTCCAGATGCGCTTCCGAGAAAAACCACTGTCAACTGAAAAATAAATAAATAAAACTGTCTAACAGTTGATAATTATGCTTTATTCAGCAGACTTTCAACCTCAGGAGGTGCCAGACATCATTCTTCGTCACCACCAGTCTGGATGCTGAAGGAAAGCTAGTCATTGGGCTAAGAACCTCTCAACCTAGGTTAAAAATCAATGTTTAAGTAACAGAAAGGGGGAGACTTTTTCTTTCAATATCCTCCGAGGAAACATAATGATATGTGACTTTGTTACCACCGCATTGCAATAAAAATCAAATCAGTGTCCAGCGTTGCCTAGCAGTAAAGAAATTTCAAGCAATAATCCTTTGCCAAAAAAATTACTTTTCCTTCTCTTGTGTCTTCCTCAGTTTGTGTTAATTACATCTGTCTTGATTGTCTGGTTGGCTTCAGCTTGAATTCCAGAATAAATCTCTTTATGTCCAGTGTATTTTCAGTTTTTCTACCAATTTTCTGCCAACCACCATCTCTTCATAACGCTGATTCAGAATTCTGTTAAAATATATTGTAGGTGAGTTACTTAGCTCTTTGTTCACATCATTTCTACTCTTGAAACTAGTCTCTCTAAAATTGACTTCCTCTGCCAAGTGTACAATTAACCTCTCTATCCAAAACTTTGTTCACTTTCTTGCTTCGTCCAGTTCCCCTCCAGACTGAGGACTGTGGAAGAAAATGGGGAGTTGAAACTGAGCAGGACGCTGCAGGCCTTCTGGTTCAAGCCCTCCATGTTCCAGCTTCATATTTGGCCTTCCCTGAGTTCCAAAGAGCTGACACAAGCAGTTAATAATTAGAACAATAGACTCACAATAGACTCCTTCCTTCTGAAGGAATAACAGGTAATAATTGAATGCATGTCTTTGAGTTCTGCAGAAACTAAGACCCCCATCCCCTACCCAGTGGGGGACTTCATGCTGATGCAAGCACTAGACCTCAGACTGGTTATAAACAGAAGGTTGACAATTAAGATTCCAAAACATCGTGCTTTTACCTCATTACAAATCAATCAGAAGAAAATCTGCACATAATGGAAGATAACAAAAACTCTCACCCTCCCCTCCCCCTACAAATGACTCTCCTTTTAAAAACTTTCATGGTTGAGCAGAATCTTCAGAGTTGGTTTCCAAACATAAGTTTTGCTTTCTCCCCAGGTTCCTGACCTCCTGAATGAAGCAAGCTTTCTTTTCCAACCAATACTCATTTCTCAAGTATTGACTTTTGAGCAATGAGCAGTCGAACCTGATTTCAGTAACAGTGTCAACACTTTGGTCTTGCTGCATATCAGGCAACCAGACCTGAGTTTGGTTCAGTAACACTCTGTTCTACCCAGTCACCAGGACAATTTTTCTGAAATTGGGTGTCCCTTGGGTGTCCCTTGGGTGTCCAAAGACATCCTCTGGGTTAGGAAAATCTCTGCAAGAATTGAATCCATATTTACCTTGATGATTATATTTTAAAATGTTAGGTATAGGCATAGCCCCAACTGTCTAGATGACAAATTTATAATCAAGTTGTTTGCTATTCAGTTGCTAAGTCATGTCTGATTCTTTGCTGCCCCATGAACCAGAGCATGCCAGGCTTCCCTGTCCTTCATTATCTCCTTGAGTTTATTCAGACTTAGATCCATTGAGTCAGTGGACTCAACCATCTGACCAGTCCATCCTTTGCCACCCCCTTCCTCTTACCCTCAGTCTTTCCCAGCATCAGAATATTTTCCAATGAATTGGCTCTTCACATCAGGTGGCCAGAGTATTGGAGTTTCAGCTTCAGCATCAGTCTTTTCAATGAACATTCAGGACTGATTTCCTTTAGGATTGACTGGTTTGATCCCCTTGCAGTCCAAAGGATTCTCAAGAGTCTTCTCCAGCACCACAGTTTGAAAGCATCAATTCTTCAGTGCTCAACCTTCTTTATGGTCCAACTCACATCCATACATGACTACTGGAGAAACCATAGCTTTGACTATATGGACCTTGTCGCAAAGTGATGTCTGCATTTTAATATGTTATCTTGGTTTAGTCAAGTACAGAGCCACAATTTATGTGTCCATGCTTTTTCTTGGACTTCCCTGGCAACTCAGATGGTAAAGCGTCTGCTTGCAATGCAGGAGACATGGATCAAACCCTGGGTCACGAAGATTCCCTGGAGAAGGAAATGGCAACCCACTCCAGTACTCTTGCCTGGAAAATTTGATGGATGGAGGAGCCTGGTAGGCTACAGTCCATGGGATCGTGAAGAGTCAGACACGACTGAGCAACTTCACTGGTTCACTGGATGCTTTTTCTTATGTTTCTGTTTGCTCTGAGGGAGCAGTTTCTAGCTTGACCTTGACTGAGTTCGTTAGCACTTGGCTGATGTAAAGAAGGCATAAACCAGTGTCAAAATGATATTAATTAGCGTTCTTTGTCTTTGTCTACTTTTGTCAGCCTGTTGGCTTTTTAATAGTCATCGAGTATTATTTTTAAAAAAGACATTTTTAGAGAATAGGACTCATTCTTTAATCAACTGAGACTGACTTGCCGTTATGAAAATGACACCAGGAAATGATGATACAGTGTAATTAGAACTATAATGGAGAGAGGAAAAATATCTTACCAAACTGGGGATGAAGGCATTGGCCAGAGAAAATCACTGGAATTTAGGTATGAAGTGCCTTTCAGTTCAGTACAGTCACTCAGTCATGTCTGACTCTGTGCCACAGCATGCCAGGCCTCCCTGTCCATCACCAACTCCCGGAGTCCACCTAAATCCATGTCCATTGAGTCGGTGATGCCACCCAACCATCTTATCTTCTGTCATTCCCTTCTCCTTCTGCCCTCAATCTTTCCCAGCATCAGGGTCTTTTCAAATGAGTCAGCTCTTCACATGAGGTGGCCAAAGTATTGGAGTTTCAACTTCAACTTCAGTCCTTCCAATGAACACCTAGGACTGATCTCCTATAGGATGGACTGGTTGGATCTCCTTGCAATCCAAGGGACTCTCAGGCATCTTCTCCAACATCACAGTTCAAAAGCATCAATTCTTCTGTGCTCAGCTTTCTTTATAGTCCAAATCTCACAAACATACATGACCACTGGAAAAAAGATAGCCTTGACTAGAAGGACCTTTGTTGACAAAGTAATATGCTGTCTAGGTTGCTCAGAACTTTCCTTCCAAGGAATAAGCATCTTTTAATTTCATAGCTGCAATCACCATCTGCAGTGATTTTGGAGCCCAGAAAATTAAAATCTGACACTGTTTCCACTGTTTTCCCATTTATTTGCCATGAAGTGATGGGACCAGATGCCATGATCTTAGTTTTCTGAATGTTGAGAGTTAAGCGCAACTTTCTCACTCTCCTCTTTCACTTTCATCAAGAGGCTCTGTAGTTCTTCTTCACTTTCTGCTGTAATGGGTGGTGTCATCTGCATATCTGAGGTTATTGATATTTCTCCCAGCAACCTTGATTCTACCTTGCGCTTCCTCCAGCCCAGCATTTCTCATGATGTACTCTGAATATAAGTTAAATAAGCAGGGTGACAATATACAGCCTTGATGTACTCCTTTGTTGTTCCATGTTCAGTTCTAACTGTTGCTTCCTGACCTGCATACAGGTTTCTCAAGAAGCAGGTCAGGTGGTCTAGTATTCTCATCTCTTTCAGAATTTTCCACAGTTTATTGTGATCCACACAGTCAAAGGCTTTGGCATAGTCAATAAAGCAGACATAGATGTTTTTCTACAACTCTCTGGCTTTTTCAGTGATCCAGTGGATGCTGGTAATTTGATCTCTAGTTCTTCTGCCTTTTCTAAAACCAGCTTGAACATCAGGAAGTTCACAGTTCATGTATTGCTGAAACCTGGCTTGAATAATTTTAAGCATCACTTTACTAGTGTGTGAGATGAGTGCAATTGTGCAGTAGTTTGAGCATTCTTTGGCATTGCCTTTCTTTGGGATTGGAATGAAAAATGCCCTTTTACAGTCTTGTGGCCACTGCTGAGTTTTCCAAATTTGCTGGCAGATTGAGTGCAGAACTTTCACAGCATTATCTTCCAGGATTTGAAATAGCTCAACTAGAATTCCATCACCTCCACTAGCTTTGTTCATAGTGATGCTTCCTATGTCCCACTTGACTTCACATTCCAGGATGTCTGGCTCTAGGTGAGTGATCACATCATCATGATTATCTGGGTCATGAAGATTTTTTTTTTTTGTACAGTTTTTCTGCGTATTCTTGCCACCTCTTCTTAATATCTTCTGCTTCTGTTAGGTCCATACCATTTCCATCCTTTATAGAGCCCATCTTTGCATGAAATGTTCCCTTGGTATCTCTAATTTTCTTGAAGAGATCTCTAGTCTTTCCCATTCTATTGTTTTCCTCTATTTCTTTGCATTGGTCACTGAGGAAGGCTTTCTTATCTCTCCTTGCTATTCTTTGGAACTCTGCATTCAAATGAATATATCTTTCCTTTTCTCCTTTGCTTTTCATTTCTCTTCTTTTCCCAGCTATTTGTTAGGCCTCCTCAGACAGCCAGTTTTCTTTTTTGCATTTCTTTTTCTTGGGGATGGTCTTGATCCCTCTCCTGTACAATATCACAAACCTCCATCCATAGTTCTCAGGCACTCTGTCTATCAGGTCTAGTCCCTTAAATCTAGTTCTCACTTCCACTGTATAGTCATAAGGGATTTGATTTAGGTCATACCTGAATGGTCTAGTGGTTTTATCTAGAAAAGTGCCTTTAGGAGTTGACATATGCAGCAGCTGGGGAGGGGGGGCAGGGTGGCACGAGTAAAAAGCCTGTGGAAAGGAAAGACACATGCAAAAGTGTGAATGAAGGAAAGCATGCTATTTGTCTAACTGTTTATTGCATTTCAAAAGAACCTAAATGATTAATGCATAGTCCAAAAACCATGTAATGTGGACAGTGAATTTATTGTTATTATCCAGTTTACATATGGGGAAAAGGCTGCTCAGAGAGGAAGCGTGGCTTGGCTTGGGTTATACGCGTTAGAAGTAGCAAGACTGGGACTTGAAGGTGTAAAATTGCTATTTTATTGAACACTTTACTAAACCATCTTTTTCTACTCCTGCACTTGAGATACTTTGAAGAACACTGCATTTCCGTAGTTTGTCTCTGTCCTGCTTACCAGCCAACCATGTAATGGACACTATTAGGTAAGCAATTACACAAACCCGGATGCCTTGTGAATTAAAAACCTGTTGAAAAGTTAATGATGAGTGAAATCCAAAGGGCCAATATATATCTAGTTTATGTTCTGTTCCAGCAACTTGGATAAGCTGGCCAGTGTAGATGCACTGAGTCCTGTTTTCAGCATAAACTTAGGTTACATCTACTTAACCTGTTACAACCTGCTTTGTTTCTAAGCTTGCTCCTTGATTTCTTCTCCAACACTTCTAGTTTATAAGATCTGTTGCCTACTCACTTCTCATCTTGAACCTGATATTTTTCCTTGTATTCTGTGATCAGTCCTCTAGCCTGTATACTGTGACCACTGCTCTGGCCCTGGGAAACTGAACAGCTAAGTATATTTTCTAATGGGTGTGAGTGATCAAAATGGTATTTATATAATCGAATGATAAATAAGCAGAGGGAATATAGCATGTATAAACTTGTAAATTCTCATTTGGAAGATATCAATTGTTACTTGGCTAGTTGCTTTTGAGTTGTGCCTAAAGGACTGCTCCACCCATTCTCATTGGTCTCACTCATTGTAGTAGATTTCCCATTAATAACACTGAGTTCTCAACCTGTGTCCACTGGGAAGCCATGCTCAGTATTTCATAAACCATCCTCTCAAAAAAAAAAAGAAAGAAAGAAAAGAAACAGTCAACAAAGCAAAATTTCACTTCACACAACTTTAGTGGTTGTTATAGTTATGTGAAATGTGAACAGAGATATGAAAGAAGATTTGAATAATAAGCTACATTAAAAAATCTAAAATTTCTGACTAAATACCCTTGCCCATCTGGCAGCCAGCCACTTATTCAATTTCTCTTCTTTTCCTTTTCCCTTCTCCCCATAGCCTTTCAAATCACTTCTACAGCCAAGAAACTTTTTAGAAAGCAGTTTCATGGTTATGCAATCATGATGCTGGGGACTTTATGTTCCTGGAGGCTTCCCTCCAAACTGAACTATTGATTAACAGGACAAATCCATTGGAGAGTGTAGAGTCCCAGGAATGGCAGTAATGGTGAAATTGGTTTTCTAAGAAACAGAGTCATATTCCACATTCTTACACTGATATAGAGAGCAAAGCTAATTGCATTTTCAGTTTTTATGTCTGCCTTTTTTATAATATATAAACAATCTTGTTGATATTTTAATTAACTTATACTAGGATTTTATATAAGAATATTCAAATATATTAAGAACAAATCATCCATTGCTTAACAAACATAATAAAAAACAGATGGAAATAAAGTCATGTATCAGGAAATAAAAATTTTGCTGGTGAGAATCTTTCACACAT
This sequence comes from Ovis canadensis, assembly GCF_042477335.2. Lineage (NCBI taxonomy): Eukaryota > Metazoa > Chordata > Mammalia > Artiodactyla > Bovidae > Ovis > Ovis canadensis. The sequence goes on from NC_091255.1 coordinate 13,021,020, forward strand.
TTAGAGTGCTTTTACACACAATAGGGAATCTGGTCCTCAAAATAACCCAACGAGGTAAGTAGAGTAGGTGGCATTACATCTAGTTTATTGTCAAGAAGGTTAAGTTTTCCTAAGATTATAAAACTAGTGCGTGGCAAAATATCAATAGGACAGTTCAAACCCATGGTATCTCTGCATGTAACAGTCTCAATCATCAGTGCGGGTCCTTGAGCACTTCTGGACACAGTAGGCTTGCACTTCCCCATCTCGTTTGAAGACAGACTGTGTGACATGCTTTTGCCAGTGCCACCAGGGTGAAAAAGCCACATCACTTCGGGAAAGAAACCACCATTGAGAGCCACCATTGCTTGCCATCTTTCACAGTCATGAAAGAAGCATGTGTCAAAATGGGCCCTTCTTAGTCTCATCCTTGAGTATCAATAATGAGAAAGCCACCAATATCAACACACAGTTTTAAACATTTTGTGAGGTTAAATCCCTGTGATTTATGAGGTGTTCATTGCCACAGAATAACTAAGACTATCCTGAGTTGCATATTTTTGACTTCTACCCTTTCCCCCTTTTTGTGCAAACTCTTTACATAGAATGATACAATAGTTGAATGTTAATTGGACAATAGGTTTTGATCACTGAGTCTACTATCCTGATGCTTTACACTGGCTTTGACTGATAGCTCTGGCCTACAAAGAGGATTATGGTCATTTTACAGTAATCAATTTTTCCTAACATGGAAGATCAAGAACTTACTGTCTGCCATCTGCCAATGGGAAATAAAACACAACACAAAGTAACTGAGTATCATTCATGAAACACCACTATGGAAGAGTTACATCCAAAATATATGCCATAACATTCACAGGCTACTTTCTAGGTAGTGAAGGCAGCAAGGAGCAAGAGAAGAATGAAAATATGTTGCTAATGTTAAAAATTTTAAAAAGGAAAAAGATTAATAGTGGTGGGTTGAAGAAATAGAAAAACATTTTCTTTAGTGGTCCAAGCTGTGCTAGGAATGAAACAGCAGTGGCTTCAGAAGATACTTATAAGTAGGAGACAAAGGATGATGATAAAATAAGTGTGGTTAAGTATAAGAATGACTCTAGAAAATTCAATATTGTTTCTTACTTGCTCCTTCTCCCACCTAGGTTAAAAATAGAGACAGTTATGAGGCCAATAAAAATTGGCAGTTTATGAAATGTCTAAGCTTGTTATATTTGTGTATATATATGCAGCACTGATTATAAAGCTCTTTTTCCTATGAGTTCTATAAAAAATAGTGAGGATTTCAAGATGAGGTCAAGTAAGAAGCTTCAAAAATGTGATTTGAAGCTTCACAATAGAATTTTGCCCTCATTATGTTTTTAAATGCTAACTCAGGCCATAAATTGAGTGGCCACTGGGATATCCTAATTTGAGGGGGTAAGGAAAGGCCTATCTGTCTTTCCAAATATAAAATGATTTATCCTTTTCCCTTCATTATTTCTATCTTTCATAAATAAGCTCCTTAAAAACTCCCTCTATGCTGAAAATTGCAACTACCAAGTTTTCCTGTTGACATTTTTCAGGAATAGATATTTTTACCCACAGGGAATATTTAATACATAGCAAAGATTTTTCTCTAGCATTGCTTTTTAAATCCTAATGTGCATGAGGATCTTGTTAAAACTGAAGATTCTGATTCTGTAGGTCCGGGATAGGGCTTGAGATTCTGCATTTCTAACCATCTCCCAGATGATGCTGATGCTGTTGGTCAAGGATAGCCTATTGACTGGCAAGATTCCAGATGAGGAAATCAAGTCAAACTAGTTAAGGAACTTGCCCAGGACTGCACCTAGTATGTGGTAAAACCATGATTGAAAGACATGTATGTCTGACTCCACAGCCTGTATTCTTGGTTAATAATTCAACCTACCAAAGAAAACAGCACTCTGAGGTGGGAAGCCTCCTAATATGAACAATGAGAGAGAGACACTAGAAGAGGCTAGTTCAGTTCAGTTCAGTTGCTCAGTCGTGTCCGACTCTCTGCGACCCCATGAACCGCATCACGCCAGGCCTCCCTGTCCATCACCAACTCCCGGAGTTCACTAGAGACCCCCACAAAAGGAGGACCAGGAAGAATCAAGGATTACTGTTGTATTTACCATTTTACGTAAGGCAAAACCTTAACTTTTATGTCATTGAACAACTCTTAAGAGGTTTCTTAGCAGATCCAACATGCTATTTACCACTGGTGTCTACACCAGCAGCCAGAACTCCTTATCCCACCATGCCCACAGTCTTTTCATTTCTTTTCTGTGCCCTGTTCCCACTCTCTCATTAAAATTAAAAATCTTACTCCTCCTTCTTCAAGGTCCCATAGTAAGTCATGAAGAATTTTCTGATTACATTTCTCTTCACAGATTCACTCCACCTTAGCCCAAGCCATCAAATTCTCTCCACTATACAGTGGCAAGAGCCTTCTAATTTGTTTCCTTGCTTTAATGCTTGCCCTCCATGCGATCACTTCTGCATGGTGCAAACATAATGATATTTAAACTTTGCACTGAAGAAAAGATTCTTTAAATTGTATAGTGCTTAAAAAGAGACTGAGCTGAACTTAAAATTTTCAAAACTTTTGCACACATCAGTTCAGTGAAGTTGCTTAGTTGTGTCTGACTCTTTGTGAAACCATGAACTGCAGCATGCCAGGCCACCCTGTCCATCACCAACTCTCAAAGCTTGCTCAAACTCATGTCCATTGAGTCAGTGATGCCATCCAACCATCTCATCCCCTGTCGTCCCCTTCTCCCCCTGCCTTCAATTTTTCCCAGCATCAAGGTCTTTTCCAATTACTCAGTTCTTCATGTAAGGTGGCTGAAGTATTGGAGTTTCAGCTTCATCAGTCCTTTCAATGAATATTCAGGACTGATTTCCTTTAGGATGGACTGTCTGGATCTCCTTGCAGTCCAAGTGACTCTCAAGAGTCTTCTCCAAAACCACAATTCAAAAGCATCAATTCTTCAGTGCTCAGCTTTATTTATGGTTCAACTCTCACATCCATACATGACTACTGGAAAAACCATAGCTTGGACTAGATAGACCTTCATTGGCAAAGTTAATGTCTCTAGTCTTTAATATGCTGTCTAGGTCATAGTTTTTCTTCCAAGGAGCAAGCGTCTTTCAATTTCATGGCAGCAGTCACCATCCGCAGTGATTTTGGAGCCCAAGAAAATAAATCTGTCACTGTTTCCATTGTTTCTTCATCTATTTGCCATGAAATGATGGGACCAGATGCCATAATCTTAGTTATTTGAATGCTGAGTTTTAAGCCAACTTTTTCACTCTCCTCCTTCACTTTCATCAAGAGACTTTAGTTCCTCTTCACTTTCTGCCATAAGGGTGGTGTCATCTGCATATCTGAGGTTGTTGATATTTCTCCTGGTGGTCTTGATTCCAGCTTGTGCTTCATACAACCCAGCATTTCTCATAATGTACTCTGCATATAAGTTAAATAAGCATGGTGACAGTATGCGATCTTGACATACTTCTTTCCCAATCTGGAACCAGTTTGTTGTTCCATGTCTGATTCTATGTGTTGCTTCTTGTCCTGCATACAGATTTCTCAGGACACAGGTCAGGTGGTCTTGTATTCCTATCTCTTTAAGAATTTTCCAAAGTTTGTTGTGATCCACACAATCAAAGGCTTTGGAATAGTCAGTAAAGCAGTAGATGTTTTTCTGGAACTCTCTTGCTTTTTTCTTGATGTTGAATGTTGACATTGGATGTTGGCAGTTTGATCTCTGCCTTTACTAAATCCAACTTGCACATATGAAAGTTCTCAGTTCATGTACTGTTGAAGCCTGGCTTGGAGAATTTTCAGCATTACTTTGCTAGTGTGTGAGATCAGTGCAATTATGTGGTAGTTTCAACATTCTTTGGCATTGCTTTTCTTTGGGATTGGAATGAAAAGTTACCTTTTTTAGTCTTGTGGCCACTGCTAAGTTTTCCAAATTTGCTGGCATATTGAGTGCAGCACTTTAACAGCATCACCTTTTAGGACTTGAAAGAGCTTAGCTGGCATTCCATAACCTCTGCTAGCTTTGTTCGTAGTGATGCTTCCTAAGGCCCACTTGACTTCACATCCCAGGATGTCTGGCTTTAGGTGAGTGATCACACCATTGTAGTTATCTAGGTCATGAAGAACTTTTTTGTATACTTCTGCTGTGTATTCTTGCCACCTCTTCTTAATATCTTCTGCTTCTTTTAGTTCCATACTGTTTCTGTCCTTTATTGTGCCCATCTTGCTGGGAGAAATATCAATAACCTCAGATATGCAGATGACACCACACTTATGGCAGACAGTGAAGAGGAACTAAAAAGCTTCTTGATGAAAATGAAAGAGGAGAGTGGAAAAGTTGGCTTAAAGCTCAACATTCAGAAAACTAAGATCATGGTATCTGGTCCCATCACTTAATGGCAAATAGATGGGGAAACAGTGGAAACAGTGTCAGATTTTATTCTGGGGGGCTCCGAAATCACTGCAGATGGTGATTGCAGCCATGAAATTAAAAGACACTTACTCCTTGGAAGGGAAGTTATGACCAACCTAGACAGCATATTCAAAAGCAGAGACATTACTTTGCCAACAAAGGTCCATCTAGTCCAAGCTATGGTTTTTCCTGTGGTCATATATGGATGTGAGAGTTGGACTGTAAAGAAAGCTGAGCACCAAATAATTGATGCTTTTGAACTGTGATGTTGGAGAAGACTCTTGAGAGTCCCTTCAACTGCAAGGAGATCCAACCAGTCCATTCTAAAGGAGATCCGTCCTGGGTGTTCTTTGGAAGGAATGATGCTAAAGCTGAAACTCCAGTATTGATCACTGAGGAAGGCTTTCTTATATCTCCTTGCATTCAGATGGAATTCTGTATTCAGAAGGGTATATCTTTCCTTTTCTCCTTTGCCTTCAGCTTCTCTTCTTTTCTCAGCTATATGTAGATAGACATATAGCTGTCTCTTCAGAAAACCATTTTGCCTTTTTGCTGCTTATGAACATTGGGGTATATGCTTCTTTTTGAATTAGTGGTAATTTGTTGGATATTTACCAAGGAGCAGAATTGCTGGGTCATATGGTAGTCCTTTTATAGAAAATTAGAGATACCAAGGGAACATTTCATGCAAAGATGGTCACAATAAAGGACACAAATGGTATGGACCTAACAGAAGCAGAAGATATTGAGAAGATGTGGCAAGAATACACAGAGGAACTATACAAAAAAGATCTTCGTGACCCAGATAATGTCACACAAGATCTCTTATAAAGCTTTTGTAAGGTAGCAGAGCCTGGACCCCACACCAGATTAAATATGTATGCACCGCTCCTCAGTGTAGTCAGGTTTGTGAACATCCATTCTCTGTGTTCTGGCCTGTGCCACCTCTGACTTTCATAGCATTCACTCCTCCTGATCTTTGTGTTGTTGTCTCCATGCCGTCATTCATTCTCAGCCCAAAAGTCATCTTCTCAGGGAGCACCGTCTAACACTTTGCCTAAATTCACCTTGCTTACTCATGTTGGGACCTGCACTGTCCTAACTGAAAATAAGCTTCAAAGAGACAGGAACCTTATCCATTATGCCTGGCCCAGTGTAGAGCAGACAACTCATTCAGTAAACATTTGTGAACAAGTATTGAGCAAATCCCCCGAGCAGGACTAATCACTTCTTCTTTTGTATCCTTTAGACACTTTAGAGATTGCTTTATTAAAACACACATTCCATAGTTTATCTTGTACATGAGTCTGAGCAAACTCCGGAAGATAGTGCAGGACAGAAAAGCCTGGCGTGCTGCAGTCCTTGGGGTCTCAAAAATTTGGATACAGCTTAGCAACCGAACAACAATAATGTATCTAGTTACATTTGCTTCGATTTGCTCTCTAAATAGTGAGCTATAGGAGTGTGGGAGCTATATCTTAATCATCTTTCTAATTTTATTTCCAAGCACTGCACTAAATATATGATAGGTGCTTAATAAAACTAAGATATTACCTTTCATTATTAAAACTGGAAATTTATGAATAGTGGTATATCAGGGATGGTAGAGTCCATCCTGCTTCATCAGTAACTGCAGCAATTATTTAAAAATTAGGCAGAAAATTTAGAGGAGAATTTTAGCACAGGTATTATTTAGAATTGCTTTCACATGGTGATAATAAAAAGTAGATGAACTCTTAGCCATTTATTATTGATTTTTAATTGCCTACAGACAATGGATCTGCAATGTGCCTGCACTCCAGGCTGACCCCTATTTCTGTCTTGCCTCAAGTAGATAACTGTTGTATGAGAATTACAAACATTTCTTTGCATGACTATTGTTGTCTTCTTCTATCAAAGCCTAAGACAAGTAAGAGCTAAGCTCAAGGTAGCCCTCTTGGCTACATCTTAGTGAACAATTACATGTTCATGGCAACCTACAACTCTAGCACAATGAAGTTAATTACCTATTTGTTACAAGCCTGCAGACATTGGCACCATGGAGATGCAAAGCAATCCAACTGTGCCAGAATAAAATAATTTTATCTGCTATATTACAGTTAAAGAAACAGCCCAGAGTCATTTTATGTGTTTGTGATTGCATTTATTTTATTGGGTATTCTTTTTTTTTTTTTTTCCAGAAAAGTAATACAGTGCTTGTTGTCCAATGCAACCAATAGAAAGTATAAAAAATTTACAATATTTTATTTAATTCTCCAGTCTAACTTGAACATCTCAGTGCAACTTGTTTTAATTTGTAATTTGGCATATCTTTCTGTGCATTTACAACTATAGGTAGATGATAGAACTATAGATAGATGACATACCCATATATTTTTAATGAAAATTAGGTTATCCCTAATTTTCTATTAAACTTGCTTTCTGTCCCCAAGATATCCTATCCTTCCCTCTGGATCAGTACATGCAAATATAACTCATTCTTTTAAATTTATATACTCATTCACTCATCATATATTTATTGTGACTGTCTACAGATATCTGCTTTAGATATTCAGATGAACAAAACAAACAGAATTCTTGTTTTCATGGAATTTGCATTCTACTGTGACAGACTGTAGACACGTAAAGAAGTAAAATAACAGTCTGCCACATAGTATTGAGTGTTGTAAGGGACTCCAGAGAAAAGGGGTAAGGAAGAGGCTTGCTGTTTTACATAAGTGGTTGGGGAAGGTGTGTAGCCAAGATATGAAGGAAAAGAGCCAGCAAGAGATGACTCTAACCAGGACAAGAAGTCTCCAGGCACAGAGGACAGCAACACAAACAACACTGACAAAAATACCCTACTACAAATTCTATGTACTGAAGCTTCTTGAATCACTAGTCAAAAGATACACATATATAAAACACACACATCAGATCCGAGGGGTATGTTTTATTTACCTTTCTACCACAATATATAAGGATGTTCCCTTTCACCACAAATTGATCAGCACTGGATAGAATCTTTTTTAATTTTTGCCAAATCCATGTTTTGATTTTCATTTCTCTGTTTACTGGCAATATTATGCCAATTTCTCTCTCTCTCTCTCTCTCTTTTTTTTTCCCCCCAATAATAGATTCTCAGTTGGAGTCTCTAAGTACATTTCTGTTAAGGTGGTTATTACCCAACCCTAGTTCTTTGGCACAGAGCAAAGCAGGAAAGCACCACCTATGCTGTGCAGTTGAGTTCAGGATAGGACTTTCCCCAGAGCAGTGGAAGTCCAGTTTCCTAAGATGACCAGGCAGATGGTGGCCAAACAAGAAAAGGTATTGAGTCAAGAGATACTGCTACCTGGCCTTCTAGATTGAATTGATTTTGGAGATAAATGAGGCAACCTAAAGGCGGATGGATTTTTTTTTTTTAATTTTAATTATAAGGAAGAAAAAGTACAGGGAGTGGTATCCTTCTGCTCTGATGGTCTATGATCTGGTACTAGGCTTTCCGAATAAGGATCACTCTCGGATTTCTTTAAATTCCATCAACACATAGGTGCATTCACTAACCTGTACTGACCCATAAAGCATCAAAGAATTATCCTTTTTAACATTCAGTTTCTGAATTGAAATAAATAATTCTGACATCTTAATGTAGTCTATATATTCATGTTTGGGGAAATAACCTGGAACAAAAGATTTAAGTGTTATAGACTAGCCTTGGCTAAAAGGGGTCTGACTTAGAAATTTAGGGAAATTTCTAGGACTTATTGAACTCAGTCTGCACTCCCAAACTAGGTTCCGTGGCTGCTTTGAAAATGCAATGATGTGGTCAAAAATGTATGTGCAATGCTGCAAATACAAATCCCCTTCTTGGCTATGCATAATGCACATTTTAAAGCCCTAAGTAGTTCCAACAAAGAAATTTGTTCAAGTTTGTTGAATGATTTTTAAGAATTATTTATGCAGTGAACCTGTTTTTGTCTTAATGTTTTGCTTTCAAGTTAGTTGAGGAAGTATCACAGCATAGAGTATGGATTCCAGAACATGGCAATAATTTTGCATTCCATATTGTCACAGTTGCCCTAAAAAGCTGAATTCAAGCACAGCTTTATTTCTTCATTAATAAATACCATAATGATTTTAAATGTGATGCAAAATCTGTGATCCATCTATTCAAACTTTTAACTCATTTGGGTCCAAGAAGTTCAATGTGACTTATTTTAAGTGCTTTCAATTAAGAATGCTTACCATAATCCTGGCTAAATGAATTATGGATTGTCTGATTTAATCTTCCTGGAAACCTTATGATGCAGGTACTAGAATTCCCATTTTACAGATGCTAAAGTTGAGGTTTAGAGAAATTAAGTACATTGCTCAAGTTTCCATATTTAAGATTGGAGGTTTGACTTCTGATGATTCAAATAGTGTTTTATCACTAAATATTATCTTGCCAGGTATCAGGTTTCAGCAGCTTATTTTAACGACTACTTAGAAAATAGCAGTAACTATAGTTATCATTCACATTAGAGTGCTTCTGTAACAAGAAACTATATTTCCTAACTAAAAACAGCATATAGACCAGGGGTATTAGGAATCTAGAAGCTTACCACATTCAGCAAGCGGTCAGTAGGAAAGCCATAAATTAGCATCAGGAAAATAAAAAGAGAGCATAATCTCAAAATGAATGTCCATTTTTAAATTTAATAAAACCATCTTTAACATAACTTCTCTCATCATCTTTCCAACAACCAGTAAACGTGGTTTGGAATAGCAAATTTGGCACAAAACGGACAAGACAAACACGAAGCGGTTAGGTAGAACTAGGACGTCAGCAGCATGTGGTCCCAAGAACAAAAGAAACCCACTCACTGAAAGCAGAGCTGCAGATCAGGCTTGTTCAGAGGCAAAGCTTGCTTGACAACGGCTGGTAAACACTCACTTAGGCCCTTTAAGTTTTATGCTGTCCCTACCTCATCCCATGACAACAATAGCAATAACATACACACATACACACATGCACAGACACACACACACACACACACACACCCCCCAGAGGAAGTCATCCCAGCACGGAGATCAATTCAAGTGATATCAATGGTTCTTAAAATGTCTCTATTATTCTTATCTAACTCCCCTATGGCTCCTTATTCATCTGAACCCCTTTCAGAATATCTTGAAGACTCTGGGAAATGTTCCATGTTTTCTCAACTTTTGATACAGTGCTTTCCAACTTGTTTAGGCTTCTCTAGTAATTGTAATCACTATGGTCTTTTTCTGAGTTAATAATGTCTGCTTTCTAAGCAACTTGTCCAGCCTTGGATCAGAGAATCTGAGGTCTTATTCCAAAGGGTTAGAATTGTTACCAAGCCATATTTGGATCTGCTAACCCCTGTGCAAACTCCAGGAGTTGGTGATGGACAGGGAGGCCTGGCATGCTGCAGTCCATGGGGTCACAAAGAGTCAGACACGACTGAGCGACTGAACTGAAATGAGCTGAACTGAACCCCTGTGCAGTAAAGCCAGTCTACCGACACCATGTTTTGAAGAAAAGTGCAACATTTACTATAAGGAGCCAGACAAGGAGTCTGGGGAACTAATAATCAAAAACCTTAGGGTTTGGGGGGAACAGTTTCTATAGGTAAAATCTGTGGGAGATCTGCGGGAGGTGTGGCCTTCCTCTGACTGGTTGGTGGGGAGCTAATAGTGGGTGTTCCAGGAATCTCAATCATCAGCCTCTGGTTCCAATCAGAATGGGGTCCACATGCTTGTACTCAGCCTGAAGTTACCATCCTCCACCTGGGTGGAGGACTTAGCTCCTGGAGAAGAACTCAGAGACATGTATGAGATTGTCCTGCACACCCCTTGCAGGGGAACCTGGACCCTGGCCACAGCGGCACCATTGCTGATCGACGTTCTCCTGCTTCTGTGCTCCCACACTCTAATTTAGTCACTGAACCTGCTCTTTGGAGCTCAGGGAAGGTCTAAGAGGCTGAAAACATTTTCCTACAAACAAGAAATGAGAGTTTAAGCCCCACAGAATCCTGCTTGCTTTCAGTATCCCCTTTTCTTCAATACTCCTTAATCTTAAAGAAAAGAGCTATTGGACAAGAAAGGGAATGATGTTTTGGATAGAGAGTTTAATCCTAAACTAGCAGAGGAACTCAGTTTTAGGGGGACTCAGTTTCAGAATTTACTTCCCATGTCTAACTGAAAGATGTTGCTCCTTTCACCCATCTGGCTCCAATACTTTATAGCACTATTTTGAGGCATGTTATTTATCTCTTCTGTGCCTTGAGTTTTTACTTGCTTAGGGGGAAAACATGACACCTATCTCTTTAAGATTATGTGAAATAATCCATGGAAGGCAGTTGGAACAGTGTCTGGCACATAATAAACCCTCAGTAAAAGTGAGCCATGGTTATTATCATGTTGACTATTGTTATTTTTGTTATATATCGTTGACATATTGGCAAAGATGAGTTCTTCAGCTTGGAACTTCAGTCCCACCTGTGTACTGAATTGCTCAGAGCAGCCTTAATTTCACTCATCAGGTTGATGATTGATGCTTGTTTGCTAACACCAAGAACGTCGGCAAAGGAGGGAGGGAGGGCTGGCAGAGCAGTCGCACTAATTACTGAAGGTGCAGATCCAACATGCAGCACACTTACAAGACATAATGAGCCTTTGCTGAGGTGAAACAGGAGGTTTGCTACATACATTTGAATTAGATGCTATAATTGCTTAACATCACAAATGTGAATGATTCCTTGAGAAACTGAAGAAAACAATCCACCCACCTCCGCATGACAACAAAAAAGTCCGCTCCAGCTGGCTGATAAGCAGGGAACCAGGACAGAAGGGTAATTCAGTCAGAGCAGCCGTTGATTAGATAAGCTGCTGTCTGTTCTCAGACACCACAGGGAGAAACAGAAGAATGTGAGGGAGGAACAAAGTCCTTCATCAAGGAGAACCTGTAGTATTCCTTCACTGGCTGATAAGAGCATTGGGGCGGGAGGTGGGGGGTGGGGGTGGGGTTGGTCTTTGTCTTTCTATTTGTTTAAAACACAGGGGTTGCATTGGCCAAATAAGTAGCAGCCATGATGGGAATTAAAACAACTGTTGGTGCTTGCCTCTAAGGAATATTATGCATTACCTGAATAGGTTCAAGTAAAGTACATTAAGGTTTTTAGAATCTAAAACAAATTTAATGATGCTGAGAGAATACACATATTTATATAATTTAGCAATTAAATCATTTAACAAGTGGCTCAACAGTGCCACCTGCCGGCAAACATGTGCTCTTTTAGCAGAGCGCCAGGCAATGAATGAGATTAAAGGATGCTTGCTCCTTGGAAGGAAAGCTATGACCAACCTAGACAGCATATTAAAAAGCAGAGACATTACTTTGCCAACAAAGGTCCATCTAGTCAAGGTTATTGTTTTTCCAGTGGTCATGTGTGGATGAGCGAGTTGGCCCATAAAGAAAGCTGAGCTCTGAGGAATTGATACTTTTGCACTGTGGTGTTGAAGACTCTTGAGAGGGCCCTGGACTGCAAGATCCAACCAGCCCATCCTAAAGGAAATCAGTCCTGAATATTTATTGGAAGGACTGATGCTGGCACTGAAACTCCAGACTTTGGCCACCTGATGCGAAGAACTGAATCACTGGAAAAGACCCTGATGCTGGGAAAGATTGAGGGCAGGAGGAGGATGAAATGGTCGGATGGCATCACCAACTCTATAGACATAAGTTTGAGTAAACTCCGGGAGTTGGCAATGGACAGGGAAGCGTAGCGTGCTGCAGTCCATGGGGTCGCAAAGAGTCGGACACAACTGAGCAACTGAATTGAAGAGAGAATTACCTCTCTTAAATATAACCAGGCTTTCAGATCAGACTAAATTTTAATCCTAACTTTGGTGTCACTAAGTCCATGGACTTGGGTAAGCTTTTCAACATTTCTGAGTTACTCAATAATTGCTTTTGCACCTCCAGTGATGGAAAATCCATTTTTAACCGAAAAAGACTATTTCATGTTTGGACATTCGTATGGTATTTTAGTTTAAAACACAGGGGTTGCATCAGCCAAATAAGTAGCAATCATTATGGGAATTAGAACAACTGTTGGTGCTTGCCTTTAAGGAATATTATGAGGTAGGCTCATCCTTTACCACTGAACTAGGATGTTCTTTATAAAGCCTTCTTGATATAATTTTTTTCATTAGTTCAACTTCTTGGGGATATTCAAAATAAGCTTCATCTTTCACCCTTGTAGTTCTTAAAATATTAGGAGACAAATATTAGTTTCTTTTCAATCTTTCTTGCACCAGACTAGTTATTATTAGTTATCTTTAGCACTATCCTATACAAAATAAAAATAATAATAATCACTGACTTCATGCATTGTGAGTGCATGCTCAGGTAGTCATGTCTGACTCTTTGCAACCCCATGGACTATAGCCCACCAGGCTCCTTTGTCACAAGATTTCTCAGGCAAGAATCCTGGAGTGGGGTGCCATTTCCTCCTCCAGGGGATCTTCTTCACTCAGGGATAGAACTCACATGTCCGGCATCTCCTGCATTGGCAGGCAGTTTCTTTACCACTGAGCCACCTGGGAAGCCCAACTTCATGCACTATAAGCAGTTTTTTTTCAGGACTTTGTTATTCCTATCCTGTGTTTGTTAAATCTGCATCTCAGGTAAGCAAATTGCTTAAGATCACATGGTTACTGCTATATTTTAAACAAAATCAGATGGCAATCAAATGTCTTGAGGCAATAATCCTTTGAAATTTGATGAAATCAACCTCTTCTCAAGTTCACATAAGTTCATAACCCTGCACATAGATTTAAACACACCTGAAAGTGAGCCGAAAGTGAAGTCGCTCAGTCGTGTCCGACTCTTTGCGACCCCATGGACAGCATGAGTCTACCAGGCTTCTTCATCCATGGAATTTTCCAAGCAAGAGTACTGCGTTGCCATTTCCTTCTCCAGAAGATCTTCCCAACTCAGAGATCGAACCCAGGTCTCCTGCATTGCAGCCTTTACCATCGGAGTTACCAGGGAAGCTCAAAACACACCTTAAACTCCATCCCTAAAAAACATTGCACACATATTCCTGATTAATATTCTACATTATTTTTATCTCAGCAATTGGAAGATCAAAAAGGAGGCAAATTGTCCAGTGTTATAAATAGCTATACCCTGTGACAAAGCCACAGAAACCCCATCTTTGAGCTCAGGTCCTCAGTAAACCTGCCAGGACCTCAATTTTAAAACTCCGTTTTTAAAGAAATCAAAGAGACAGGGCCTAAATTCTATCCCCTTACCCCCAACCTCATTTTCATTCTCCCTCAGCAAATATTCTAACTCCACAGACTCCAATAAAAGAAACAAATCCCTTGGTTTTGTTGACCTAGTGAAAAGTACTGCGCTGGTGTTTTCACACTAGCAAATAGAATTTACTGCTAAAGAGTCAGAAGGCTACTCTGTAATTTTCAGTTTGTACAGTTCTTCACTGTGGTGTACTGCAGAAATTTCAAATCTAGGTGCCGGTGCGGGGTAAGCAGCAACCCCCTGGGCCTAGTTTCCGGAAAGAACCAACACTTTCCACACACAAAAAAGAGAGAACGCATTCTTGTCTGGTAAGAAGATAGAAAGCTCAGGGTCAGGAAGGCAGCAAATGTGCGAGTCTAAAGTTTTCAGAGGAGAGGAGGAAAGATTGCCTTTCGAGCTATAATTTTCAGCTCTGTGAAGGCACTGCAAGCTCAGATCATCACTATGCAGCTATTGTATTTCAGGCATTGATTTTTGCGATGAGGCACAAGGAATAGCAAACACTGAATTTTCATTAGCTCCCTGGGGAAAGTGAACATCCTCACCAAACCAAACTGTCCAGAACTTATTAAGGGATAATTTATATAAGCAGGCTCAATGGAACTTGAACAAATAGCAGCAATAGAAATAAAGCGTTTATAAATGAGTTGCTAATTTGAACTAGAACATGCCCTTGTTAAAGAGCTACCGATTCAATGCACTTGTCTCTCCTTTACTCAAAACCTTAATAGGAGAACTGTCTTTTGCTTTCTTTTTTCTTTTGAATATGTTTTAGACAAAAGGGCACCATGAAAACCTGAAGGGTTAAGAGATAATGCAGGACTGACAATAGCTGTAAGAAAGAGAGATGACTATATTAGAAAGCAGTCCCGGTCACTGGTATCATATCATGTATTCAGACACCTAAGCAAGCATTGGGAAGCATATTGAGTGATGTAGAGTCATCTCTGTGGCATTTATCAAACCCTACCTGATTCTATGCTACTTTGTGCTTCCTACAAAACCATCTGCTCCCTGGGATCAGAAATGCTGTCTAGCTCACTACAGCAGCTATGTGCTCTAGGGCTATTTTTGCAGGGAGATATTAAGAATCATTGTTTCCATAAAGTGTAAATATTATCCTGGGCATTTTGTCATGTAAAATCTCAGAATTTTGTATTTTTGGTAGGATGCTTGCATAGGAATCACATTTCAAAAAGAGGTCTAACTCACTACTGCATAATTTCAGGAGGGTTTAATTGATAGTAATAATAAACAACTTTGGATGATTGAAAAGAAAAAAAATTCTAAATATTTGAACAAGCTGATAGAAACCAAATCAAATAATTTGCTGATCTGATAAACTTGTACTCTCTAAAGCTGTTTTGTGCATCTCTGGACATTTCATTTCACCTATTCTCAAATCTATTTTGATGAATAGGTAGATGGCTAATACCTACCAGACTTACCTATTAGGCAGTAGCATCATCATTTGGCCATTAGGGTCATCAATAAGCAGCTACATTTTAGCAGGATATTTTACAAACACTTTTATTCAAATCAACTTTATTCAGCTATAACTTATAAAAAATAAAATGTACCCATTTTATGTGTAAAATTCGAAGAATTGCGATAAATCTATGCAATCACACAAACGCTGCTACACTTAAGATGCAAAGAGTACCCAGCCCCTCAGAGAAGTTACTCACATCCCTTTCAGGCCAGGCCCACCCTCATCCGGTGCAACCATTGGTGTGCTTTCTATCACTGCCCGTCGGTTTTTTACCTTCCTGATTTTCACATAAAATCACATAGCTTGGAGTGATTTTATGTAAAATTTCTATTTTATGATAGAAAGCACATCTTTGTATCTGTCTTCCCTTGCTTAGCACGATGTTTGGTTCCCCTATATATAAAGTGTTTTTTCTTCTGATCATTTAAAGGTTTCTTTTTATCTTTGCTTTTCAGAAGTTTGGTTATAATGTGCCTAGGAATAATTTCATTTATATTTATCTTGCCTTTTTAGGTTTTTGAATCTGTGAATTTATCTCTTTGTCGGTGTCTTCAGATGTCTCTCTATCTTCCTCCATAAACTCAAATTTTATATGTTAAAGCAAATTGTATATCTTTGAATCTCTTTATTTTTTTATCTTTCTTTCTCTCCATCTCCAGATTGAATACTCCTTATTGTTCTATCATCAAATTTACTGATATTTTTCTTCGTCACCTACATTTTGCTCATCCAGTGAGTGAGGCATTTTTATTTCAGATATTGTATTTCCCACTTCTAAAAATTCCATTTTTAATACTGTACATATCTCAACTGAACTGATATATTGTTTCCATTCATTACAAGTATATTTTCTCTTATATCATTGAGCATAATTATATCTTCTTTCAAATGTTTATCTGATAATTCCAACATTTGGCTCATTCACAGTCAGTTTTTTCTTAGGGATCTTTTCTCCTGAAAGAAGGATTCACAGCTTTATGCTTCTTATGTTGGGTAATCTAGATTGTATCCTAGACATATGCATTTAAAGTTGTAGAGACTCTGAATTCTCTCCAAATATAGTCCAATACTGTGTTTATCTGCTTGTCTTATCAGGTTGCTTTGGTTAAATTCAAGCTGCACACTATCTTGGGCAGCAGTTCCAATCTTATTCTGTCCTTTTTAATAATCAAATTATGGTAACTTCAGATGCCCCTGGCATATCTGATGAAAACCAATTCACTTGAATGTATCACTTGAAAATTACATGCAGTCATAAGTATGCCTACAAGCCAGTGTATTGACCATCTTTGCCTTGCAATGTTCACCCTCTTTCCCACTGTATATGTTCACTGACTGTAGAGTCTTTCCGTGAAGTCTCACCATTGCAGCTGCCTGCCGTATCACCCCTAACCGAGTTCTGAACAGAGGCAGACAGGTCTTTTCTAGTTCTTCCCTTAGAATCTGAAGTAGCTCCATCTGTGTCTAGGGTCCCACAAAGCATCTAATTCAGTCTGTTTTGCCTGTTTCCAGCATGATTTCTTTACCCAGATCTCAACTTTATTTCTAAAATATCATAATCAAATATTAGTAGAGTTCAGAATCAGGAATATAAAACATGTCTTCACTCTAATAATAATAATAATAATAATTCACCAAATTCTTTACTTTATTCTAGGATCTACTTGGTATAGTTAGAAAGTAATACTTCAGGATTTGATCTCTGTAGTCAGATTGCTTGGGTTAATATTAGTACTTTGAATATGTTTCTAAATCTCTTTGTGCTTCAGTTTCCCATCTACAAAAGTGAGGGGAAAAAATGACCAATTTTATAGTGTTGTGAAAATTAAATGAGTTCATATACTTGATGTACTCAAAATTGTGCCAGGTCCATAGTGATCACTTAATAAATATTAGCTATTACTATAATTGTATTGAAAAATTATTTCAGATGGATTTTCTTTTCTTTTTATATTTCATAAATGAGAAAGCCAAGATAATAAAAATTTGAATTATTTACCCAAGTTCACTTAGCTTTGAAGAAATAAAAACTAGGATTTTGAGTCTTGAGTCAGGCATTCTGGCTCCAGAACCCGTGTGTTTATCTCCTCTATCGCTATATATGCAGTCCAAGTAATTGGTTGGACAGTGCTGTACTCCTGTCTCTGCATGGCCTCAGAGTTCACTCATTTTTAACTGATATGAATAGACACTGGGAAAAGGGGGAAAGAGATTGTATCCGGCTTTTGCTTAGCCAACTAAAATTGTCTTGTAACTCCTATGATTAATTGTTTCTAAAAATCTACATCTTTTGAAGATTTAAGGTCTGTTCTGAATCTTCAACTCTGAATTTTTGTTTATTTAAATCTCAGAAAAGACCTTGTTGCTGAATCATACAAGTAGATACATAAATACCACCTGCATAACTTTGATCTTACAACATTATATTATATTGGTTTCATAATAACATTGCTCAGATGCTGACCTATATTAATTTTTAATTATCATAGTTTGGAAATACCTCTCTCTACAATTGGAGTCAGAGTCAGACACAACTGAGTGAATGAGCACACAGGCCTAAGTCAATATTATACTACATACAACTAAAAGTAGGAGTAAAAACAGAAATATTTTTTGTTTTGCTCCCATAAAATTTATATTTTTTATTAAAAGTTTCAAGCTACTGTTATAAATATTACAGAGTAATATGCATTATTATAGAATGTATGAAAGAAAATGTCTAATAAAAAGGAACATTTAGGGTTTCTAATTCTGCATGCTCAGTTGCTCAATTGTGTCCAGCTCTTTGCAACCCCATGGCTACAGCCCGCCAGGCTCCTCCATTCATGGAATTTTCCAGGCAAGTTTTGAAGTTGATTGCCATTTCCCACTCCAGGGGATCTTCCCAATCCAGAGATCAAACCCTTGCCTCTATGTCTGCTTCATTGGCAAGTGGATTCTTTACCACTGTACCACCTGGGAAGCCCCTTTCTAATTTTATCTCTCACTGCATTTTGCATAGCAATCCTTTCTGTGATATCATAGGTATATAATTATCCAGACATTACATTAGATTATATTAGAAAGTTTATATTTTTTTCTTATAGTAGTTTTTCTATATTGAACTTAAAACTCAATTTCTATAACTGCCACGTATTAGCCTTAAATCCAGTTGCAATGAAACATGAAAATGATGTCTCCCTTTCACGTTACAGCTACTTAAAATAATTATCCTTTTTACATAAAATTATTTTCAGACCTTTCTTAACAATAATAATTTTCTTACATATGAATTCAGGTTTGTCTATTTCCTTTTTAAAAGGCTGTAATTAAACTTAATATGATGTGTGCCATCATATAAGTGCAGAATCAACTGAACTATCACCTCTCCTGATCTGGAAATTCTACTTGAATTATTTTACTTTATTTTACTTTACAGTACTGTATTGGTTTTGCCATACATCAACATGAATCCACCACGGGTGTACATGAGTTCCCAATCCTGAACCCCCTCCCACCTCCCTCCCCAGAAATTCTACTTGAATTAATGCAGTTTCTGATAGCCTTTTTTTTTTTAACTTGTACCACTAAACTTGCTTATTCACAGAATGCTATTAGAGTTCCTTTATTGATTTGAATATTATTAAAATATTATATCAGTCTATACAGATATACTATTGCTTTATAGAATCAAATCAATTTAAAGCAATATACATACAATTACATTTTTTAAGCACATATATTTATATGCAAGTCATAGGAACTTAAGGTACCATTGAAGACTGAATAACTGACAGTCTGACTTTAGTTTTACCATAATTTTATACCATAAATTTAGTTTTACCATAATTGCTTTCCATTTCACGACACCAACACCAAGTGTTGTGGTATTTTTATATAAGGATCTGCTCATGTAAATGTCAGTGTCTTCGGTGCTATATTTTCCCTGAGTTTATCTTGCAAATGTTCTAATTTAGATGAGATACTAAGCATGTTTTCCCTCTTCCTAATGTTGTCTCATGGATCTCTATCAGAGAAGCTGAGTCCTAACTTTCTTTTGACAGAAGATAATGCCAGACTGAGTAACTAAATTTATACCATATTAACTTTTAGTTAGGTTGCCCTAAACTGTCGATAGTCATGTGATGAGCTTTCTCAAGAAGTTACATGAAGCAGCAGCAGCATATTAAGTGCACATCGCCTCAGCATAAGGTTGATCACTTTGCCAGGCATTTGAGAACAGTGCCCTATCTTTACTGTGCATACTGTTTGCCTTCTGCAGTCCCCTAAAGTGAACTTGGTATTTTAGGCTAAGGTCCTGGAATTGTGACCCTCTCCCACTACATACCCACACAAGGGTATACTCTCCATCACATAATCACACAGGCGCTCTTCCTGATTTTTCTTGTTATATGTTTTTGTCTGAAATGTCCTCCCCTCTTCTCTCCTCCATCTGCCTTCTGTCTCTGTCTCTGGTCCTGCGTATCATGTCCCACTCCTTTTGGAAAGAATCTCAAAATAACTCTAATCTACATTTCTTAAAGGCTTCCCTGGGGGCTCAGTGGTAAAGAACCCGCCTGCCAATGCAGGAGAGGCAGATTCAATCCCTGGGTCAGGAAGATGCCCTGGAGAAGGAAATGGCAATCCACTCCAGTGTTCTTGCCTGGGAAATCCCGTGGACAGAGGAGCCTGCCGGGCCACAGTCCACAGGGTGGCAAAAGAGCCAAACAAAGCTTCACGACTAAACAGCAAAAGTTTCTTAAAACCTGAGAGAGCTAGTTCTCTTAAATAAAGGCAAAGGAAATAACTGCTTAGAAGAAATAATGCAAATAAAGGTGTTCTGCGTTCTTTTTACTCCTCCCTTTAACTTACAAGAAATGGAAAGGGAAGCAGTTAAGAAGGCCACTCCACAGTGGAATTAGGGGGTGAGGTATACTAATTGCCTCATCACTGCAATTGACACCACATCAGTGACGTCAAGCACAGAGCCAGACACATCAGGAGTATGTAGCCAACATTTAGAGAATACATCTTTCGGAAAATGGGTGAGAGGGAAGTTGGCAAAATGCATCTCATAGTTGCCCTGCCCAACTTGAACTATAGGGAAGAGCTTGGACTAGGGTAGTTAGAGGCAGTTCAACTGGTATGGGTACATCAATTGAATAACTAGTCCATTAAAAACATTATCTTGCATCCCAAATGGACATGCAGGCTTGTAGCGGCCAGAAGAAATGCCTGCTAAGCTCTTTTCCATGTCTCAAAACGTGACACTATGATTTTCAAAAGAAACTCTGAATGCTTTACAGCTAGGAATGTTTTTGCACAAGGAATAGAAGTGTCAAAGCGGTCTGGAAAATTATCTTCCAATATATGAAAAAGGAACTGAACTTTTTACACACAGCCCTATGAGGGGAAGAAGAGTGACTGTAAGGCATATGGAGAAAGACTTTGATTAGGTACAAAAAGAAACTTAGCAAAACAAAGCAATTTCCAATGAGAATGTTCTGGACAGATCTTAAAAAGAGACGACAGTTGGACTAGTGAGATAATTCATAAGATACCTTCTATTTTTGAGACTCTATGATTTATGAATCTTTGAAACTTCTTGCTGGAGTGAAAGAATTAGAAGCATCCCACTGTTAGCAGGAGTGTGATTTGGACAACCACCATCAGAGTCACCATAAGCAATTATTTAAAATGCAGATTTCTTCCAACAAGGATCCACTATATAGCACAGGAAATCAGAATAATGTAAAAGACCTTTAAAGCTTTTTAATAAAAAAATAAATAAAATGCAGATTTCTGAGCTCAGTCCAAAGGATACTATCTGGGGGTGTCTTGAAAAGGAAACTTGAAATCAACATTTTCCAAAATCCTAGGCAATTCTAACATCCATTAAAGTTATAGAACTTTCCATCTAGTGTTTGCAAATTTAAGTAAGCATCAGAAGCCGTAGGTTGATTCTAACAGGACATTATACATCCTTTGCTACTGATATTATTCCTTTGTTCCTTGGGTTCTCTGGCCTTTTGTACTTCAAAGGCATATGCTTAGAAGGAAGAGAAAATATGCACAAAAGTCTCGGATAGGTAAGATAGTTTCTGTTGGATGCCATTCATTTTTTGCCATTTTTATAAGCAGAAAAATAAGAAAATCTGCAAACAATAGTGTCACATGGAAAACAACACTTTTTGCTAAAGTGGCATACTGTGTAAGCATCCCAAATGCTATTAATATCTGTGGCTATCTTATAAAATATTCACAGTGTCTGTAACTCTGAATAGCAAGTACATAGAAACATCAAAAGAACCTTCACAGAAATACTCACGCAAAAAGATACTTAGCTGTCTAATTCTCTATTTTAACAAGGAGCCCAGGGGTACCTATTTGAAAAAAAAAAATCACCCACTGGAAGTGGGCTCAAGTCAAATTTAAAGCTTCTTAAAGCTTCTATCTGAGACCCAGCCACCTCTTTTCCTACTCCCTGTTTGAATCGAGTCCCGTTATTGAGCACCAGCTACCTAGAAACAAAGACATTGTATATATTCAGACATCCATCCCCATTCTTGTGAATGTAGGGATCCATGCAAGGCATGATCAGTCTTTGTCTCAAGTCTTTAAAACCCTGCCTAGTGGCTTTGCTTCCCTTTTGCTTAGATCCACCATCGGATGAGCTGTCATATAGAGGAAGTGAATCCATGCTACTAAATGCCTAAAGGTCATCTTTCCTTCACTTTTAAGGAAAGGCACTCGAAAACGATCGTGACAGTTAGTGAAACCTCAAATTGCACCAAGTCATGGACAACAAATTCAGTACACAGATAAAGCACATTCTCCTAACAAAAGTATTGATATCTTCTTAGCCATTATATTCAGACATGTAAAGGGTGAAAACCAGAGGGAAACCGTGTGACTCTACAGAAAGATCAGTAAATTGAATGCCAGGAAAAAAGGACTTCAGACTCAATTCTGCCACAAATTCATTGTGTGACTTTAGAGAAATCTCTTCTTTTTGTATGGCTTCACTGTCTCCATCTGCAAAATGAGACAGTAGAATTCAACAACCTCTTTCATTTCTCCCAGCTCTAAGCTTTTATGGAATTTGCTTCTCTTTTTCATGTTAACATTCCTATGATTAAAGTAAGTATATTTTACTTTCTGGGAAAAATGTCCATAAATATACAATATAAGCAAAAAGTCTCTTGCTTCCTAATTACTTTGCCTTAAAGAGTCAAGATGATGATGGCAATTTCTTCCAATGGTAGTGGGTTTTTTTTCTACTTTTAATAAAATGGGTATTAATTTACCATCTGCATTGCTTTTAGCACTGAACAATAGCTAGAATTACGATCAAGGATGATGCTACTTATACTAGTCAAGGTTCCCCAGAGAAACAGAATCACAATAGGATGTATAGAGATATACAGAAAGAGATTTATGAGGGATTGGCTCACACAACTATGGAGGCTGGAAAGTCTCGCAATCTGCCATTTGCAAGCCAGAGGCCCAGGAAAGCCAGTGGTGTAGTTCCAGTCTAAACTCTAAGGTCTGAGAACCAAGGCAGCCAAGGGTATAAGTCCCAGTCCAAGTCTAAACCAAGAACACTGATATCTGGGGCCAAGAGAAAATTGATACTCCAGGTCAAGCAAAGAGCTAGTTCTATTTTCCTCCACTTCAATGTTCTCTTCAGACCCTTAAAAGAGTAATGATGCCTGCCCCAATTGATGAGGGTTACCATCTTTACTAAATCTACTGATTCAAATACTAATTCTTCCGAAAGCACCATCACAGACACATCCAGCAATAATGCTTTACCAGCTATGTGGGCACTCCTTAACCCAGTCAAGCTGATAACATAAATTTATCGCAATGCCATTATGCCTCTTTTTATATAAGGGATCCCAGAAAGGGTACTTGAGCTTCATAAGTTTCCGAGTCCTCATCTGCAAAACAAAGATAAGCGTAATACTGAACCATGTGAGGACTGAATGAGACAATACATGAAAAATGTTGAACCAAATACCTATAAAATGTTGAGAGCAGTGCCAGTCGAATACTCAGTTTATTACATACGATTTACCAATAATAACTGTATTAGGAAGAAATAACAGATGACTTCGTGATAAGAAATCTTCTACTCTCTACTTTGAAGCACATAAAAGATGATTCTATTTTCTCCAGACTAATTAGAAAGTGAAAGCCACATCAGCTTTTTAAAAGCAGGTTTTAACTAGTCAAAAGGATTCCAAAATTTATATGAGAAATCAAATATATATAGCACTCATAAACATACAATATTTTTCTACTTTCTATGAAGTAGAATTTCAGAAGAGTAAATAAATATGTTGGTTACTCAGTAAGTTATGTTGAAACCAGTTGCTAAATATCTGAAAGAAAATCAGCATGTCAATACTGCTTTCCCTAAAACCAAATAAATCCCAGATTGGTCAAAGATTTTAATATAAAAAATTAAGTCATAAAAATGCTATTAAATAACAGAAAAATATATTTTAGAACATCAGAGTTCAGAAGACCTTTCTATAGCAAACAGAAAGCCTAGAATTATAAATAAAACATTCATTAGGTAAAGGAAAGATTGACTATATAAATATTAAACTTTTCTGCAAGGAAGCAGTTTGAAAGAAATGGCAAAGCTGGAGGGAATTATGCAATATACATGACAAGCATCTTCAGTATATAAGGAAATAATATCCTTAGTATGTAAAGAAATATTATAAGGCTGAAAGGAATAAAAATAGAATTTTAAAGATTTTAATAGGTAGTACACAGAAAAGAAAATACAAATTACTTTTAGATGTTTGCAAAGATGTACAAATTTACTTTAACTACAATTTATATTTAAATATTAATAAAATATAATTTTAACCTATTAAACTGTCAAAAATACATTTTGTTGACTGGCTTTTGGGTAGTCATTCTCTTTCATTGTTTGAGGGACTATAAATTGACACACCCTCTCTGAGGGTAATTTGACAATATATATCAACATTTAAAATTCACAAAGCCTTTGACAAACAAGAGCCTTTTCTAGGAATTTTTCCCACAGATACACTTGACATGGATAAGCAATATTCTAAATACCAAGGTACTAGATGTGGAATGTTAAGGAATTGATTATAAATTACAGTGTACCCATCCAGTAGAATATCTTCTAGCCATAAAAATGACAGAGAAGTACAGATTAGATAGACATAGATATAAAACGATTGTGTAATTAGGAAAACATAAACCTCTCTAGACAGTTCAGCCAGAGAAGGTTTGGACATGTTTAAAAGGGCAGAAGGAAGGTGATCCCCAGATTCTAGGAAGCTACTAGATGCTGGGAGGCTAGAGTAACAAGGGAGGCAAGGGAGTGTTGCCAACTGTCAGAAACCTGCCACTCCCTGTGGCAGGAGTCCTTGATCCTTTACTGGCCACTGAGCTGCTGGAAGTGAGTTCAGTACAGCTGAACACAGTACCTCTGTTACTGTAGCTGTCATCCTAGAGTGACTGTTATTGGGCCGGCTGGGACCACCGCCGCCCTTGCTGCCACTTTGGAGTCACCAGTATTGCGTGAGTCCACAAATTCAGGAAGCTGTTTGCTGCAGCCTACCGTAGCAGACGTGTAAAGACAAATCTCTCCTTGTCTCCTCCAGCCTTCTAATCTCCTGCAGGGCTTCTTCTTGGAAGACTGTAACTAGAAACCAGCTGAGAAGGCAAAGTGTAAAAGGCAGTTGTTAGGCTTCAAGTCCAATGTGCTAAAGAAGGCAATGGACGCATTTGGGGCAGTTTCCAAGATACAATTTTAAATGAAAAGAATTTAGAACCTCCATGCTGTCTTCCACAGAGGCTGCATCACATTACATCCCAACTTGTGCTACACAAGGATCTCCTTTCTCCATGTTCTTGGGAGCACTTATCTCGTCTTTTTCATCACAGCCATTCAGCCTGGTGTGAGGTGATATCTTATTATGGTTTGATTTGCATTTTCCTGACGTTTAGAGCTATTGAACACCTATTCATGTACTTATAGGCTATTTGTATGTCTTGTTTAGAAAAAAATGTCTATTCAAATTCTTTTCCCATTTTAAACATTGGATTACTTAGTTTTGTTTTTTGTTTTTTGGTTTTTTTTTGCTACTGAGTTGTACAAGTTCCTTATATATTTTAGATATTTGTGATATCCAAAGAGAAAGACTTTTCTTCCCACTTACTTTAAACTCTATTTTACTGTGTGCATAGATTGCTTTATATATAAAAAAGAACTCTACATCCAAAAAAGCAAAAGTTGTCAGGATAAATAATAAAATACACTGTTTATCCCTACAGTTACTTTTCCACTTGAAATAGTATCACCTTTTCATTTAGGGATTCTAAAAATCTTAAAGCACAGAGATCTTTTAGCCTTCTCCTCAGAACTCATGGGATAACATGCAACAAAGCATGTGCTATCGCCCTTCCAAATTTCCAAATATGTTTTCTTCCTTATCTTTGCCATAAAAATATACACACACAAAAAAAAATACAATTACTTTATTTATAAGGTGTACTGAGAAGTCAAAGGACTTGCTTCAAATGACTTCAAATGACTCTGCCAATGCTTTGCAGAGTTGGAGTCTGAATCCAGGTCTTATTCCAGAGCCTTCACTTTTCCCAAATTGCCTCTTCTATTCTGTCTAGATTCTTCCACTGGCTTGGGTATTGTAGAATCAAATAGCATCTCAAATAAGACAGCTATTACTTGGCAGCTAACAACACCATAGTTGTAAAAAGGGTTTTACCTTGGGTTGATATTTGTATGGCCTAGTTTGCTAAATATTAGTCATAATTAATAGAAATAATCACTGCCACAACATGAATAGTAAAAGTAACTTTCACCACCTCAAATGATGGAGTCCTAATTATGTGCTGGGCTCTGAATACCTTAGACATATTATCTCCTTTATACAGTATTATGATATTTCCACTGGCCATGGTGTTACAGGCTGAACTGTGTCTTCCAAAATTCATATGTTGAACTTATAAGCCTCCAAACTGGTGGAATGCCACTGTATTTGGAGGCAGAGTTTTTATAGGGATAAATAAGGTTAGTGGAAGTCACTCAGTTGTGTCCGACTCTTTGCAATGCCAAGAACTATACAGTTCACAGAATTCTCCAGCCCAGAGTACTGGAGTGGGAAGCCCTTTCTTTCTCCAGGGGATCTTCCCAATCCAAGGACTCAGGTCTCCTGCATTGTGGGCAGGTTCTTTACCAGCTGAGCCACAAGGGAAGCCCAAGAATACTGGAGTGGGTAACCTTTAAATAAGGTTAAGTGGGGTCTTATGGGTGGGGTGTAATCCAAGATAGCTGTTATCTTTATAAGAAATGACAGAGACACGGGGGATGCAAACACACAGAGAAAAGGCCACGTGAGGATGGCCTGCCATCTATGGGGTCACACAGAGTCGGACACGACTGAAGCGACTTAGCAGCAGCAGCAGCAGCAGAGGAAACAGTGAGAAGGTGGCCATTTACAAGCCAAGGAGAAAAGCCTCAGGAAAAACCAACTCTGCCAAACAAAACCTTGGTCTTAAATGTCAAGCCTCCAGAGCTGTTAGATATAAATTTCTGAGGTTTACTAGCTTGTTGTGCTTTGTTATGGTGACTCTAATAAACTAATAAACATGTAAGACACAAATTTTGGTAAGATTTTCTTGCACCTCTGAAATGGATTTAAAACAGGAGAAACTAATGCAACTGAACAGTCATGCATCTCTAGTGCTACAGATCCTCCTGCTTTTTGGCAATCGCTACGGGATTGAGAGGTTTTTCTTTACCTACGCAAGACATATAGAGCTTATAAGTATGCTTAAATCTGTAACAATGCATCTAATAAGAGTCCATTCCCATAGCCAGTCCTGTTCTTTATTTAGTATCTGTGCTGCCGAAGCAAGCACTTCAGGGCTTCATTTGAAGGGCCCAGCGTGTGAGAAGGAGGCGGGGGGGGCTGACCAGAACACAGGGGCACCAACCTGAGAACAGTCATGGGGCCAGGGGGTGGTTGTTCTCCACCATTCTGACAGAAAAGTCCATTTCCCACTTGCAAAGAATGAAACAAACCTCCAAAGGGGTCAAACAAAACGCAGATTTTTCATTAAATGTGTTGAATAAAGAGCTTCATTCGAAACAATTATTAAAGGCCAAACTGACGCTGTGAGATTTGGAGAGCAGACTGGCCTTCCCCAAGAGATCACAGCCACAGGAGGCTCAGACGGAGTCTCATTAGAGTGCTGGCATGCCACATCCTGAAACTCAAAGCGCAGGGTTATTTTTCACATATAAACTTCTGAAGGCGACAGAAAGTCTGTGGACAAAGGGTAGCTGACACAGTCAGTTCTCTTGTGGCATTTCACAGATACATGTTTTTAATCAGAAGTCTTAGATCTGCTCAAGCCCAGTAACATAAAACAAAGACAAGGATGAGAACCTTATTTTCAGAACCATTAAGTTATAAGTTTGTTTAGCATTTCTGAGCATGCCTGGGTATGTGCAGTTCATCTTATGTTGGGTTAATCATGATGGATAATTGAAGTCAGCAAAGTCAACAAGCAAAGTAACCATCATTTCTTCCTAATGAACTCCCAACACACAGAACCAAGTGTTTTTAGATTTTAGTGATTTTAGATCAGAGAAAGCCTCTTACTTACTAAAACCATTAAAGAACAATACATATTTACTGAGAGCCTGTTGGGTGTCAGATGCGGTGCCAAGGAAAACAAACATGACTAAAATCCAGTTTTTATATGCTAGACACAACAAGTCTAAAATAAAGGATAAGCAAGTGTTGAACTGAAGCTTCCCAGGTGGCTCAGTGGTAAAGAATCCATCTGTCAATGCAAGAGACATGGGTTCAGTCCCTGGGGTGGGAAGATCCCCTGGAGAAGGAAATGGCAGCCCACTCCAGTATTCTTTCCTGGAAAATCACATGGACAGAAGAGCCTGGTGGGCGACAGTGCATGGAGTCACAAAGAGTTGGACACAACTGAGTGTACATACACGCACACACACACACACACACACACACACAGAGTATTGAACTAACCGTAACTCAAAGCAGAATAGGAGATGTCACAGGAAAGATACAGAAATATGCAGAGGAAAATCAGTAAGGGAAAGGAGCCTCTGATTGCATGATGGAAGCAAACTGGGACGTGTTTCAAGGGGAGGCAGGCTTCAACATGGGTCTTAAGGAATCTGTGGGGTTTCCACAGAGGGAGCTAAGAGGAAGCCCATTTCCAGGGAGAATAAGAGAGCAGGAGAAATTTGGTAAAGCAAACATATAGTTTCATTTTAAGGACGTATAAAAAGTCTAGCTTGGCAGAAGCTAACCTACATCATCCAGTGTACTAACAAAGACACAAAACCTGAATGCCAGAAAAGATAGATTTAACACAAAAATCGTACATCATTTGTATAACGAAAGAGGTCATGAACAAAAGTAAAAGACAAGGGTCTGAAAATGACAATCTTTGCAATTATAGCACTTGTGGGACTCCTCTGGTGGTTAAGACTCTGAGCTCCCGATGCAAGAGCCCCGGATTTGATCCCTGGTCAGCGACATAGATCCCACACACTGCAAGTAATCATTCACATGAAGCAACCAAGATCCTGCATTCCATAGCCAAGATCTTATGAAGCCAAAATAATAATTAATAACGTGGCCACATATATTAGCACAAAGCAAACATACAGAAATTCCAAGGTCTAGAAATTTTACAGGGAGTGTCAGTTGATGATACTGTAATCAAACCAGAAATAACCATAACGTAAGGGGAAAAATCAACTATTTGGAAAGTTTGAAACATTCCCCCAATAGCTCCAGAGATAAAGATAGAATTAAAAATGTAATTACAAAAGATTTCTAAAACAACAATGGAATTACATATTACATTGCAAGGAATGGTTCAAACTAGTTCCAAATAATTTATAATATTCTATGCTTTTATTATTAAAAGATATTTGCAGATTTAGACACATATTCAACAATAGAAGTTAGGGATACAAAGAAAGAGAAGAGATGAATTAGGAAATCTGAAGGTAGGAATAAATACTTAAAAAAAAAAAAAAAAACAGAGTACATTTGAGAAAACCAAAATATGGTTCTTCAAAAACATAGTATAAATGTTAACTAGCTAATCAAGACAAAATTGAGTAAAAGAAATATTAAGATTTAATATCTGTAGTCTTCCCAAATGCATTTACCAGTATTGCAATTTTAATCCATATTTGAAAGAATAGTTTAGGCACTTCAAACAAAGATACCTAATTTTTTTTTAATAGCAAGAATGTCAGAAAACTTTACAAAGATGAGAATTATAAAGGAGATCAACTATTTTCTGATATGACCATAAGCTCTAATGCTAGAGTAACTGAAACAGCAATTAGCAACATAATGTATACTCAGTTCAGTGAACTTGAACTGAAAGATCATAAGTTGAATAAAAATATCCAAATTGTACAGAAAAATAATGGTGATAAGAGAGAAAATGATAGAAAAAAAATATAGTGAAGTAATTTATATAAGCCTGGGGGGGGGGGGAATAACTTTCTAAGGGCAAACCATAAAAAATGCACATATCAATGGTATAAAAATATAAAGTTCTGAGCAGAAATTCTCCATAAATTAAATGACAAGATTTTTTAGATGTGCTATTTTTGACTTATCAAATTAATAGAGGTAAAAGAGACTGAGAGCACCCAAAATTAGCAGTTTCCAGCATTCTCCTTAAATTGCTGATTCTAATGTCATTGGGGCAGTCTTTCTGGAGGGCAAGGAGATGGTAAAACTAAAAATCAGAAAGGGAGTTTAGTCTGGGGACAGAGTCATGGCTGTGTTGCAGGAATGGGGACCCATTCCAGGGCCCAAAACTGGGCTCTTGTCTAACACTAAGAAATGAATTGTCCAAGGAGACACATGTGCTCACAAAACAAGAGATTTTATCAGGAAAGGGCACCTGGGGGGAGAGCAGTAGGGTAAGGAAACCCAGGAGAAGAAGCTGTGCCACATGGCTCGCAGTCTCGATTTTATGGTGATGGGATTAGTTTCTGGGTTGTCTTTGGCCAATCATTCTAATTCAGAGTCTTTCCTGGTGGCGCACGCAGCACCCGGCCAAGATGGATGCTAGCAAGAGAGATTCTGGGAAGTTGACGGGCATGCGGTGTCTCCTTTTGACCTTTCCCAAACTCTTCCAGTTGGTGATGGCTTATTAGTTCCGTATTCCGTACCAGGATCTCCTGTCATAAAACAACTCATGTGAATGGT
The DNA here is from genome assembly GCF_042477335.2 of Ovis canadensis. NCBI lineage: Eukaryota > Metazoa > Chordata > Mammalia > Artiodactyla > Bovidae > Ovis > Ovis canadensis. The sequence continues at coordinate 13,051,569 of NC_091255.1, forward strand.
TACTAAAGGGCCTGACCAGCGTGGATGGTTTCTGTCAGTGTACCGCCCCAACAGCTGTAGCTGAAGATTTTTTTTCAGTTGTGTGTTATTCTATGTTTGTTTGCCGATGCATTCACACTTGTAAGTTTGGTTAATTATTCAGAGTTTGGTCAGGTAGGCAAAAATGAATAGGAAGGGACTTAATAAAGAAGGTTGGGGCTTATCAAGCCACTACCTGTCAGAGAAAACAGCCACCTGCTTTTAGGAGGTAAAGAAGCTGCTACCTTGATTCTAAAACAAATGAGCCACAGGAGAATGCCCAGGATAGAGTGCAAACCTCACATCTATCAGTCCACTGGAAGCAGTGCCTTCACTTTTGCTCCCCGGAAGCTCTCTTTTGGTCTCTTTGGTTCTTTACTGCCTGTTATTGATGGAATCTAGCCTAGATTCTGCTGGGAAAGGGATACAGGGAAAAATCTAGAAGGGGTGCCGATGATGCTGAACTGGCATATTGGGTCTGAGTTTTCTACTTGCATGTGCATGCATTAGAGACAATAATTAATTCAACTCAACACCCATTTATGGAGCATCTGACATATGTCAGGCATTATGTTAGGCAGTTGGGGACATAGCAGTCAACACAGAGTGTAGGACCTAGACGAGGCAGACAAATAACAAACAGGATAATTGCAACATACTTGTCACCTGTTGGTATCTGCAGGGGACTGATTTCAGGACCCACCGAGGATACCCTAATTGTGGATGCTGAAGGCCTGTATATAAAATGATGCCACACTGTTAGCACTCTGGTTTGCAGGGCACTCAGCCCTCCAACAGGCAGCCTTCAGTGCTAGAGAGAAAAATAAAGGAGGATGGGGAGACAGAGGATTAGAGGGTCACGCTTTACATGGTGTGGTATGGAAGCCTTCACTCAGGCACATCTGAGCTGAGACCTAAAATTACTGAGGAGGAAAACCATCATGATATCCTGGGACAGTGTTATACTCAGAGGGAATAGCAAGTGACTAGGCCCTGGTGTGTCCCAGAGAGGAACACGGCAGGGGAGAGAGAGCTGTTAGAGCAGAGCTCAGAGGGAAAATGTGGTAGGAAGAAGGGCCTTGGGGGCCATTGTAAAAATTTTGGATTATATCCTCAGTGAGATGGAAGCCATCAGAAGATTTTGGGCAAAGGAGCAACGTGATTAGACTTATGCTGTCAAACGATCCCTCTGGTTTCTGGGTTTAACATAAATAAAAGGGGGTCAAGATCAGAAGCAGGGAAACCTCTGATGTATGTATTTTAATCATCTATGTGTAGCATCTGTTGTGGAGATGGTAAGAGATTGTCGGTTTCTGGATACTTTTTAGGTGGAGACCAGGATGATTCTACCGTTTTACTGAGATAGATCATTTCTGAGGCTGGGAGACTGTAGGAGGAATGGTTTAATGGAGGAACAGCTGGAGATGAGTTTGGGCATGTTGAGTTTCAGATGCCAGTTAGACATCTCGTGGTAACGTCACAGAAAATACAATTCAGGCATGATCAACATGACCCTAACATTTACCTCAGCTCAACTAAATCTTAGGCAGGCTTCTTCTGGATTATAAACTTCCTTTTCTTAGTGCATTTACTTTAGAAAACTTGCAATTGTAAATTCTTTCTGCAGCTTTAAGATGTAAATCTCCCAGCCTCTTGCCAGTTTTACAACCCATGAATGTCTTTCTCCAGGAGCCATCCTTCTGAAATGCAATCATCAAGAAAGATAGCAGCCCTATCTCTCAGTCGCTGTGGGAGGGTAGCAACCTAACTTTGACAAGCACCAATTAGCAAATACAGATTGCAACAGTATCAGTAAAGCCTTCCTTGCCTGTTTAACTCAGCCTGGGGTTATTTTTAAGAAGGGAAAGGTCTATGTTAGAAATCAACACTTGCAAGTCATCACTGTATCCATTTAAAGATTTATTCTTTCAACTTAAATTTCCCATAACCAGCATAAAAATTTGTTTTGCTTAAATGTTCTACTACCAGTACAAATGCATTGATTTGTTTAGCAATCACAGCAACACTTTAATTTCTAAAAATATCTAACATAAACTACCTTAATTTCTAAAAAAATAAATTCACATCTACCTGGAGCCCAAGCATTGTATGTTATGGTTCTAATTTTACTGTAAGTCCTGGAGCACTTGAGACCCTTCTCAGGGACCTAGAGGGTAAAAATTTGATTGATGGGTTCATAGGAGATACAAAGGCTTTGCAACTTGCAGTTTTCTTAGAACTCTCCACCACTTTTCCTCTCCACTCCTTGCCTCTTCTTCTGTCTTTACTCTCAAGGTCTCTTATATTGTCAGATTCATGGTCTTCATACACTGTGCCTGCATGAAGGAAAAGAGCTCCTAACACCAAAGATAGAGTGGAGCCCAACAGGAGACAGTAAGTGGTGGTTTAGGCCTCAAGCCATAGGCTTTGTTTCTGATTTTTCCCCTTGAGATAGTTCTCCTTTGATTTTCTGTACTGAAGTTGAGAACAGTGTGGGCCTTGAGCAAACATTCCCAAGAGGCTAATATGCCAGCTTCCACTTCAGGCAACTTAAGTTCGTCTTTATTACAGGAAAAAAAATTATTTTTAAATCTAACACATGATTTTACCTAAGCCATTATGAGTTGTTATTGCTGTTGTTTATTTACTAAGATAAATAACAGCAATTTTGAAAAGTTCTTTCTTGGGATGTCAGCATGGAAGAATAGGTTCAAATTGTTTGACTGTAGTCCATCAGGCTCCTCTGTCTGTGGGATTTCACAGGCAAGAATTCTGGAGTGGGTTGCCATTTCCTTCTCCAGGGGGTCATCCTGACCCAAGGATCAAACTTGCAGCTCCTGTTTAGCAGGTGAATTCTTTACCACTGAGCCACCTGGGAAGCCCACGCCATTATGAGCTAAGTTTGCAAAATGAGCTTACGATCTTAGTTAAAACTGATAATAAATAAAAGAGAAAATGAATAAATAAAAGAATAAGAATATCATCATAAGTTGCAAAAGTAGAAAATGGCATAAATAGTTAGGAAAATGTTAGAAGCAGTGACAAAGGTACTTTCAAGAACACTCATTTGGTAAAGCTCGATTACTATTAGGGTCAGTCAAATTACACATTTAGGCCTCGGGCCTATGAGCCCATGCTAATTTGAACAGCTGCTCAAAAGAGGTTCCATGCTATTTGTTTGACAGATGGAGAAAATGGTACTCACTAATGGCCTAAGTTGCTTTGACACCAACTGATTTCCCTATTGTTAAAACTCACTTGCAATATCAATTCCAAATAAGTTTCAACAATGTGAACCTATTCTTCCATGCTGACATCCCAAGAAAGAACTTTTCAAAATCTGAGATTCTCATTTGAAATAATATCATCCTTATTGTAACCAATTTCCACTAATTCTTTTCCAAAGGAGAGCTGAGAAATGGAAAATCAACCGTAGGTCATATATATATTTCCATTGTTTGAATTAGATTTTTACACCTTTGTTTCTGATTGCATTATTTGGGGGTAATCTTTGGAAATAAAGGGGATGATTACATTTTATTCACAAGAAGGGATTTATGAGACTCATAATGTCGGAAGAAACAGATGTTTCTCTTTACTACAGCATTTCCCTTCTTTCATTGCATAGGAAGTCAGCCAGGGAATTTAGTCAGCTACTAAATGTTGTATTGAATGAAACACCAATTAATGTTTGTTACTATTTGTATATAATTTTTCCCTAGTTGTTTTTTTAAGAGAGAGTGAACTGTCTAAAATAATATCTCATCAGGACAAAGAAGATAGAAGACACAATAGAAGTGAAAGCCATTCATTTGGAAAATATACACAAAACATATGAGAATTAATAACAATTCAAAACGCTGCATGTCTACAGTAGCTTTTAGGGACTCTCACACACAGGGTCTGAGGAGTAAACCTCTTTAACTCTCTTCTAAAATAACAGATCAGGATACTTGGGATCCTCAGTCTTTTCAGATAACACTTTCCAATGAATGTTATTCATATTAACAGGATTCAGGGATACAGATTTGTTTTTGCAACTGTCTAGCAAATGAGTAAATGGAGTTCAGGGTTAGAGTATTTTGTTGCTTTTGTTACTGTTGCATTTGTAAAATGCAATTTTTCCTTCCCACTTTCTCTAAGCATTATATTTGTCTGTACGGAACTGAACATTTTTCAATTTCACTTTCATCAGCCTTTGGTGTTTGGCCTCTGAAGCCACATTCTTTTGCAATTTTTTTAGGATCATTCCTCGTTTTCTCTCTTATTTCTGATAAGAGAAACAATGTTAATTCTTTCTGCACTTTAAATATTTTTATGTCCCTCTATATCCACATTTAATTTGCATGCTTAAGGAACATAAAATTAATAATTATGACCATCTACTCAGTGACACTTTCTCATAAACCCATAAATGACAGGCTAATCAACTGCATCTTAGGAATCTGCATTATCTTTGGTGCTTAGCTTAGGACAGGTGTCAGTCAAAGTTCTTCAGAGGAACAGAACCAGGAAGGTGTCTGTTACATTGACAGAGGCTTTTATAAGGAACTGCCTGGCATGATTATGGAGATGGGTAATTGCCGTAATCTGTAAAATGAGCTGAGGACCCAGGATAGTCAATGGTTTAGTTTTAGCTTGAATCTGAAGGACTAAGAGTCAGGAGCGCCAAGAACTGGCAGACGTGGGACCCAAGAAGAAGTGTTTCAGTTAAATTAACCAACCCGTAACAAGAGAAAACCCTTGACTGCTTTTCGGATCTATTTCTTTAGCTCCAGTATTGTGCTCTGTTGTCTGTGCTTAGTCATGCTGGCTCTGCATCTTTGTGAAAGAATGCTGCCTGTAACCTGAGATGTACATAGTAGCCTTTCTCAGGGCTTTGCCTCCCAGCCTTGACCTTTAGAGCCATAACAATTTTACATTCAAACAGGAAAAAAAAAAAAAAAAGGTTGCAACACAGAAAATAATATTTGTCTTGTTGGAGGTTTACAGGAACATAGTGACCAGAGCTAGTGGACAGCTGAAAGAATAAAGGATTATCACATCTTCTCTGGGGTGCACCGGAAGCCTGCAACACCAGCCGCACACACTTCCCCTTTTAGTATGAAAGAAGCTTAAATTCTAACTCAGGTAAAACTGTTCTTTGGAACACTAGTTCACCATCTTCTAGGTCTGCTGACATTCTGAATAAATATGCCATTCCTTACCCCAGTACCTCATTTTTTGATTGAGTTGCTGTGTGGCAAGCAGTATGAGCTTAGACTGGATAACTTAATATATTATCATTCCTAACTGGAACTAATATATTGTCATTGCCCAATAAATGTTTGTAAATGACTGTTTTCCCATTTTCTTTTTCAGAATAGTTCGGCAAGATGTTCTCATTTTCATTTTTAGGAAGGAACTTGTGCTCAAAAGACTCAATTATATTTGCCCAGGCAGGTGGATCAAGGCTTGAAACCCAAGTCAATTTAGGTGGATAATATCTTACTAAAGCAATAGTGTTTTAATTCTCTCATCTTCACAGAATGTGTTTCAATAAAAAGTTCTTGAGATAAAACCATGGAATGGATGAATGAGGCCATAGAATGGGTAACTAACTAGATGAATTTAAATAACATAGTAGATGTTATAGTGAGAATTTGTCTCAATCAAACAACTGATCTATTTTATTTATTTATTTTCTTTTTATTGGGATTTACTAAATGAAGATTATATTACATATTTCAAAAGGTTCTTTCAAAAATGAGTCTCTCTTCATTAGGGCATTAGTTATCAGATAGGGGACTGGAATAAAAAAGTAGGAAGTCAGGAAACACCTGGAGTAACAGGCAAATTTGGCCTTGGAATGTGGAATGAAGCAGGGCAAAGACTAATAGAGTTTTGCCAAGAAAATGCACTGGTCATAGCAAACACCCTCTTCCAACAACACAAGAGAAGCCTCTATACATGGATATCACCAGATGGTCAACACCAAAATCAGATTGATTATATTCTCTGCAGCCAAAGATGGAGAAGCTCTATACAGTCAACAAAAAACGAGACCAGGAGCTGACTGTCGCTCAGATCATGAACTCCTTATTACCAAATTCAGACTCAAATTGAGGAAAACAGGGAAAACTGTTAGACCGTGCAGGTATGACCTAAAGCAAATCCCTTATGATTATACAGTGGAAGTGAGAAATAGATTTAAGGGCCTAGATCTGATAGATAGAGTGCCTGATGAATATGGAATGAAGTTCGTGACATTGTATAGGAGACAAGGATTAAGACCATCCCCATGGAAAAGAAATGCAAAAAAGCAAAATGGCTGTCTGGGGAGGCCTTACAAATAGCTGTGAAAAGAAGAGAAGCGAAAACCAAAGGAGAAAAGGAAAGGTATAGGCATCTGAATGCGGAGTTACAAAGAAAAGCAAGAAAAGGTAAGAAAGCCTTCTTCAGTGATCAATGCAAAGAAATAGAGGAAAACAACAGAATGGGAAAGACTAGAGATCTCTTCAAGAAAATTAGAGATACCAAGGGGTCATTTCATGCAAAGATGGGCTCGATAAAGGACAGAAATGGTATGGACCTAACAGAAGCAGATATTAAGAAGAGGTGGCAAGAATGCACAGAAGAACTGTACAAAAAGCATCTTCAGGACCCAGATAATCATGATAATGAGATCACTAATCTAGAGCCAGACATTTTGGAATGTGAAGTCAAGTGGGCCTTAGAAAGCATCACTATGAACAAAGCTAGTGTAGGTGATGGAATTCCAGTTGAGCTGTTTCAAATCCTGAAAGATGATGCTGTGAAAGTGCTGTACTCAATATGCCAGCAAATTTGGAAAACTCAGCAGTGGCCACAGGACTGGAAAAGGTCAGTTTTCATTCCAATCCCCAAAAAAGGAAATGCCAAAGAATGCTCAAACTACTGGACAATTGCACTCATCTCACATGCTAGTAAAGTAATGCTCAAAATTCTCCAAGCCAGGCTTCAGCCATACGTGAACCGTGAACTTCCTGATGTCCAAGCTGGTTTTAGAAAAGGCAGAGGAACCAGAGATCAAATTGCCAACATCCACTGGATCATGGAAAAAGCAAGAGAGTTTCAGAAAAACATCTATTTCTGCTTCATTGACTATGCCAAAGCCTTTGACTGTGTGGATCACAATCAACGGTGGAAAATTCTGAAAGAGATGGGAATACCAGACCACCTAACCTGCCTCTTGAGAAATCTGTATGCAGGTCAGGAAGCAACAGTTAGAACTAGACATGGAACAACAGACTGGTTCCAAACAGGAAAAGGAGTACATCAAGGCTGTATATTGTCACCCTGCTTATTTAACTTCTATGCAGAGTACATCATGAGAAACGCTGGGCTGGAAGAAACACAAGCTGGAATCAAGATTGGCGGGAGAAATATCAATAACCTCAGATATGCAGATGACACCACCCTTATGGCAGAAAGTGAAGAGGAGCTAAAAAGCCTCTTGATAAAAGTAAAAGAGGAGAGTGAAAAAGTTGGCTTAAAGCTCAACATTCAGAAAACCAAGATCATGGCATCCAGTCCCATCACTTCATGGCAAATAGATGGGAAAACAGTGGAAACAGTGTCAGTCTTTATTTTGGGGGGCTCCAAAATCACTGCAAATGGTGATAGCAGCCATGAAATTAAAAGACGCTTACTCCTTGGAAGGAAAGTTATGACCAACCTAGATAATATATTCAAAAGCAGAGACACTACTTTGCCGACTAAGATCCGTCTAGTCAAGGCTATGGTTTTTCCTGTGGTCATGTATGGATGTGAGAATGGGACTGTGAAGAAAGCTGAGTGCCGAAGAATTGATGCTTTTGAACTGTGGTGTTGGAGAAGACTCTTGAGGGTCCCTTGGACTGCAAGGAGATCCAACCAGTCCATTCTGAAGGAGATCAGCCCTGGGATTGCTTTGGAAGGAATGATGCTAAAGCTGAAACTCCAGTACTTTGGCCACCTCATGCGAAGAGTTGGCTCATTGGGAAAAACTCTGATGCTGGGAGGGATTGGGGGCAGGAGGAGAAGGGGACGACTGAGGATGAGATGGCTGGATGACATCACTGACTCGATGGACGTGAGTCTGAGTGAACTCCGGGAGCTGGTGATGAACAGGGAGGCCTGGCGTGCTGCAATTCATGGGGTCACAAAGCGTCGGACACGACTGAGGGACTGAACTGAACTGAACTCAGATCTGCAGGAAAAAGATCAATCACAATCACCAATGGCACATTGACCCACAAGACAGTCTAGGAAGCCTGCAACTGAGGTCTCCTCAGGAAACTGAAATCACAAAAAAAACCTCTCCCTTTTACCCTTTTGGCCGTAAAAAACCACAAGAGAGCCAGAAAGATGTATTTGAGACAAATCTAGGAGAAGGAAATGGCAACCCACTCCAGTGTTCTTGCCTGGAGAATCCCACCGATGGTGGAGCCTGGTGGGCTACCGTCTAGGGGGTGGCACAGAGTCAGACACGACTCAAGTGACTTAGCAGCAGCAGGTCTCCTATCTTCTGGGTTGGCACCTCTGCAACTATCAAAACTTTCTCTGCTCCAAACTCCAGCATTTTGGTTTGTTTGGGCTCAGCTGTGCATTGGGCCCACGAACTTGGGTTCAACAAGACCCTTGTTGTTTCTGAGTCCAAGTTTGTACAGCTCACCACGTATGAAGGCCAGTAAATTGAGAGACGAAGTGTTGGAGCAAAGAATAGCAACTTTATTCAGAAAGCCAGAAGACTGAGAAGATAATGAACCAGTGTCCCAAACACCTGAGTTAGAAGTCAGGCTTTTTTATACTAAAAGTGGGAGAAGCGCGTGTGGCTGGTTGTCGCAGACTTCTTGGTACTGCAAAGACTCCAGAGGAGGTGCGATAATCCTTTGTTCCTGTAGCACTCCATTATGTTTGGTCATTATGTTCCTATAAACTTCCAAGAAAAATATTATTTTCTTTCTAAAATTTTTTTCTCTGTGTGTCAATGAAAGTGTTATGGCTTTAAAGATCAAGCCTGGGAGGCAGAGCCTTGAGAAAGGGCTACTATGTATATTTCAGGCTATAGGTAGCATTCTACTACAGAGATAGTAGGAGGACTCTACTACTAGAGCCAGCAAGGCTGAGCAGAGGCAACTGAACACAGAGGAATAGATCCAAGATGGAGTCAGATTTGTTCTTCTCTGTCCTGGTATTTCTTCTACAATGCTAGGAGCCATCAACCTTATCTCCTCCCTATAATACAGTAACAGTGTAGTTCAGTTCAGTTGTTTACTTGTGTCCGACTCTTTGCAACCCCATGAACCGCAGCACACCAGACCTCCCTGTCCGTCACCAACTCCTGGAGTTTACCCAAACCCATGTCCATCAAGTCGGTGATGCCATCCAGCCATCTCATCCTCTGTCATCCCCTTCTCCTGCCCTCAATCCCTCCCAGCATCAGGGTCTTTTCCAATGAGTCAACTCTTTGCATGAGAGTCAACTCTTTGCATTGGAGTTTCAGCTTCTGCATCAGTCCTTCCAATGAACACCCAGGACTGGTCTCCTTTAGAATGGACTGGTTGGATCTCCTTGCAGTCCAAGAGACACTCAAGAGTCTTCTCCAACACCACAGTTCAAAAGCATCAATTCTTCGGCACTCAGCTTTCTTCACAGTCCCACTCTCACATCCATACATGACCACTAGAAAAACCCTAGCCTTGACTAGACGGACCTTAGTTGGCAAAGTAATGTCCCTGCTTTTCAATATGCTATCTAGGTTGGTCATAACTTTTCTTCCAAGGAGTAAGTGTCTTTTAATTTCATGGCTGTAATCACCATCTGCAGTGATTCTGGAGCCCCAAAAAATAAAGTCTGACACTGTTTCCACTGTTTCCCCATCTCTTTGCATGAAGTGATAGGACCAAATGTCATGATCTTGGCTTTCTGAATGTTGAGCTTTAAGCCAACTTTTTCACTCTCCTCTTTCACTTTCATCAAGAGGCTCTTCAGTTCTTCTTCACTTTCTGCCATAAGGGTGGTGTCATCTGCATATCTGAGGTTATTGATATTTCTTCCGCCAATCTTGATTCCAGCTTGTGCTTCTTCCAGCCCAGCGTTTCTCATGATGTACTCTGCATAGAAGTTAAATAAGCAGGGTGACAATATACAGCCTTGACGTACTCCTTTTCCTATTTGGAACCAGTCAGTTGTTCCATGTCTAGTTCTAACTGTTGCTTCCTGACCTGCATACAGATTTCTCAAGAGACAGGTCAAATGGTCTGGTATACTGTTAATATACTGGATTAAAGAACCCCGAATCACTGAATGAAATGCATAGAGTTAGGTCTAGTGAAAGCCTTACTGTGGTCCTAGTAGAATGGTCCTCTAGGAACTAGTCTGTAATGAACCTATAGTAGTGATGACAAACTTAACATCATTTAAAAATCAAAGTGGAGTAACTATGGCTCAGACATCCAAGAAGCTGAGTGGTCATTGTGGATACAGTTTCAGACACATTCCAAAATCACAGAGAACTTGAATTTTCTCTGACTATATCAAATTTAAGGACATCACCAGCCCTTTTCCAAAACAACATCTGTTAACACCTGCTAGTGGTCTCCTAACACCTTGTAGTCTCAAAGTCCTCACCTCACCCTTTGCATCTATGTAATTATTTCAGACCCCAGCTGATCCTTGCTTAACAAGAACCCTTACCTCTTTCCAGCTCAAACCCTAATTCTTGACAAACAATTCCTGTAACCTTGTGGATTTTCGCCTTTACAAACCTCTCCATTTTTTAGTCCAGCAGAGCACCATTCAGATGCTTCTTGGATCTGTGTCTCCTGGGCTGCAATTCTAACAAACATCAAATAAACACATTTTTGCCTCAACCAGGTCTCTGTTCTTAGAATTCTTGGCTAACAGCAGTGAGGAAAGTTTGCACAGTTTGTTCTCAAAAGGATCCCTGAAAGTGGTCATGAGAGGACCACTCCCAATTCCAACCCTTGAGTTCTTTACCTCTCAGAGCACAGCAGCACACACTGGCTGTTGACTCAAATCCACATTTTAAAGAACAGTACTCCAGTCCAGAAGTGTATTTAAGCACATAAGTGTGCATTTAAAAGTTCTTTCCAATTTTCTGCCAGGATTGAAAGCTTCAGGGTGCTAAATATGGCAGGATTAGTGGATGACATGGCCATATGCCCACTGCAAGTGGGTCGATTGTCCATAGAGGAATTATGTGAGATCCTATGTCAGTAAAACAGACATTGCCTGAATCTTTAAATAGTAGGCTGAGGCACTGCAGATAGAAGTGGAAGACTTATCCCCAGAATAGCAATTTTAGTAAGGATAAATTGCTGTCACCTCCAGTTTGGCAGTGTTTCATTGCAATTAGATTGAAACCAAATAGCTGTTTCATGTCTCTTCAATGGGTGGCATAATGCTATGAGCTCAGTCAGCTGGATCAGCCTCTGAGAAGGAGCCCAAGCTATTGGGACTATGAATAAATGATAGTCTAGAAAAGATAGCTGCTCCATTCATGGACTCTCTGTACAACCACTGAGTGACCAATATCCATCTGATTTTTTGATGTCATGCTTCTCTGATAGGTATTTACATGAGACACAGATTTAATTTAGGCCCATTTCTGTAGGTTCATACATATGCTTCTCACCCAGACTTCTCTGTCTCTGAATTTCTAATCATGTTCCTTCCAAGGCCCTGCCTAACCAGTCAGGCACTGGCCACCGACAAGGAGTCCATGTACAAACTCTCTTCAGTACATTTCCCTCTAATTTAAACGATGCCAAAGTCTGTTTCTTGAAGCTCTTTCAATATCACCTTTCAGCACTACCTCAATCAGTCTGCAGTGCAGGGGCAGTCCATTTTCAACTCACACCAACTCCCATGCTTCCAAATCCATGAACAAGGCCTGAGGTTTTCCCTTCTTCAACAAATCAAGTAGCACATGAATATAGAAGAAACAAAGGAGAAAAAATTAGAAAGAATGGCTGAAATAATCTTTCAAATTGGTGAAACGCAGGAACCTACAATTAAAGAAGCTCAGTGAAATCCAAGCAGGGTAAATATAAAGAAAATCACATCCAGGCACATCATAGTCAGACTGCTGAAAAAGAAAGATAAAGTCTTAAAGGGAACTTGAGAGGGAGGCAAAAAAAAAAAAAAAAACATACAGAGAAACAATGATGATCTTGATGTCTGGTTTCTCATCACAAACAATGAAAGTAAGAAAACAGTCAAAAGATGCCTTAGAGTACTTGAAACAATGTAGGCTGAAAGATGGCCTATCTCTATTACTCCCTTCAAGGAGAGTTTGTTTCAATTTTCCTTGCAGCTGTGGTGTCTCCATGCCTGCTCAGCCAATACAATATGCCTGAAGGACACTGTGTCAGCTCAGGGTCTAGCCTTTAAGAGAGCTGGCAGCTTGTGCCCCCTTTTCCTAGAACTTCTGCTCCCCGCAGAACCCATCTGCCATGCAGTGAGAAGCCCAAGCTGAAAATGAGGTCACGTGTGAGAACCCCAGTCAGCAGCCCCAGCTGAGCTCCCAGCCCAAAGCCAGCATCAACAACCAGCCTTGGAGATGAGTTATCTTGGACTTCTCAAAGCACTTGTGCACTCAGACTAGTGTATCTATCTCTGTCTGATTTCACATGGAGCAGAAGAACCATCCAGTCCATCCCAGTCAATCCACAAAACCATGAAATATAATAAAGTGCTTAAAAAAAAAAAAGCCTTTAGTTTCATAGTTACTTGTTACACAGTGCTAAATAAAAAGCAAACATGGATTTAGTGGAAGGCACTTTATTCAAAATGATAATTGCAAGGAGAGAAGGGAAGAGACTATTTATTGCAGTAGAAATAACACTGTCCATAAGATATACAAGCATCTCCCATTTGGGTTAGGTAAAAAGGAATTTTTTTTTCCCTTAATAGAAAGGATTAAACAGGTTAGAAGGAACAGAGAGTAGCTACATACTACTGAAGACTGGCATGATCATGTAGTAAATCAGAGAACGTTTTATCCTGAGGCCAGTCTGTTTCCCAAACCCTTAAGAAGAGGCTGTATGCTTGCACAGGGACCTGGGGAAAGGAGAAAATCTTATCCAAGTTTAGTTAACAAGCATTTCCTTATCATTGATCAACAGGTACAGTTTAGTTTAATCATTCATGAAGCAGAAATTAGGAATTTGAAGAATCTGTAACCAACCTTATCATAGATAAAAGTGAGATATTCATGAGTCTTATCTAAGTCATGTGAGAAAGAATGTTCTATGCAACAAGCCATTTTCCTGAACTCATAACATCAGGAAAATTTCTTTAATTGCCATTTTCCAGGAATACAGGTCTAGGTCAAATTCAGCATCATCAGTGGCAATATTTAATAAAAAAAAAAAAACTGCCAACTCAGAATTCTATATTTAATAACAGTATCTTTCAAAAATGAGGGTGAAAATACATTTTAAGGAAATAAAGCTGTGAGAATTTTTACAGTAGGCTTATAGTGTAAGAAACACTAAAAGAAAATTCTGAACTGAGTAGACATGATGCTAGATGGAAACTTTGATCTATAGTAAAGAACAAGGTGAGGCAAGAGTAAGTTAGAATACATTGAATAAAAGAAGTCAATGGGTGTAGTGGTTGTCTTAAGGGGACAAGAAGAACATTTCTAGGATGGGAAAAATGTTATAATATCTTGTTTGGCATGTTGGTTACATTTCTCAAAATGTACTGAATTGTACATGTAATACTTGTGCATTTAACTATGAGTAAATTTTTGATTAATTTTAAAAATTTAAAAATAAATTTCAACTTCACTTCATATATAAAAAGTAATTAATGTAAGAAAGATAAATTTTTAGAACTTCAGAAAATATTTTCATGACCTCAGGCTAGGAAAATAGATTAAAAAGCAATGATCATAAAGGGAAAGATTATAAGTGTGTTTGCCTTAAATTAAGAATTTCTAGGTAAGACATCATATAGAGAAGACAAGCCACAGTGTTCCAGTATATATGAAAAAACTGCTGATAAATCAAAATTAGAGAAACAGCATGGTAATTTACTGCCAAGTGAAAAAGTTGGCTTAAAGCTCAACATTCAGAAAATGAAGATCATGGCATCCGGTCCCATCACTTCATGGGAAATATATGGGGAAACAGTGGAAACAGTGTCAGACTTTATTTTTGGGGGCTCCAAAATCACTGCAGATGGTGTTTGCAGCCATGAAATTAGAAGACGCTTACTCCTTGGAAGAAAAGTTATGACCAACCTAGATAGCATATTCAAAAGCAGAGACATTAACTTTGCTGACTAAAGCCCGTCTAGTCTAGGCTATGGTTTTTCTAGTGGTCATGTATGGATGTGAGAGTTGGACTGTGAAGAAGGCTGAGCACCGAAGAATTGATGCTTTTGAACTGTGGTGTTGGAGAAGACTCTTGAGAGTCCCTTGGACTGCAAGGAGATCCAACCAGTCCATTCTGAAGGAGATCAGCCCTGGGATTGCTTTGGAAGGAATGATGCTAAAGCTGAAACTCCAGTACTTTGGCCACCTCATGCGAAGAGTTGACTCATTGGAAAAGACTCCGATGCTGGGAGGAATTGGGGGCAGGAGGAGAAGGGGACGCTAGAGGATGAGATGGCTGGATGGCATCACTGACTCGATGGACACGAGTCTGAGTGAACTCCGGGAGCTGGTGATGGACAGGGAGGCCTGGCGTGCTGCGATTCATGGGGTCGCAAAGAGTTGGACAAGACTGAACGACTGAACTGAACTGAACTGAACACAAAAAGGAAATGGCAACCCACTCCAGTACTTTTGCCTGAAAAATCTCATGGACGGAGGAGCCTGGTAGGCTACAGTCCATGGGGTCGCTAAGGGTCGGATACAGCTGAGCGAGCGACTTCACTTTCACTTTTCACTTTCATGCACTGGAGAAGAAAATGGTAACCCACTCCAGTGTTCTTGCCTGGAGAATCCCAGGGACGGCGGAGCCTGGTGGGCTGAAGTCTATGGGGTCGCACAGAGTCGGACACAACTAAAGCGACTTAGCAGCAGTAGCAGCAGCAATACAAAACAACATGACATAGAAAGAAACTAGAAGAAATTCTCTACGTATATAAAACAGTATTCACCTGCAATAATAATCAGACAAATAATTACAAAATACCAGTGCATGCTCTTCAGATTGGCAAAAAGCGTCTACAAATCTGATAAAATTGAGTATTAACAAGAAGATTGTGCTAAGGGGGTTATAATTGGCATAACCACTTTGGAGCTATTTGGAGTTATCTAACAAAAGTTAAAGATGCAAATGTATTATAATTATGCATTTCAACTCTGTAGGAATATGTTCCAATAAAAATCTTGCATGAGGATATAAAGGAATGGTCATAAATAAATAATAAGGTTTTCATACAGTGGAATTTTACACAACAAATATATTATGTGGAAACAGTTCACATAGTAATATGAATGAGCCTCACAAAAAATGTTGAGTGAAAGAAAAAAAACCTAAAGAATATATATGTTCCATTTATATAGCTTGATAACAAACTAAGCAATATTTTTTAGGTAAGTATATGTAGATGTTTCAAAACTATAAAGAAAACAGAAGCCAGGCTGGGCCTTACCCTAGGGAGTAGAAATGTAATGTTTTTTCTGGACACATGGAGGTCTTCTAAGATTTTACATAGCATATGTATGTAATTTATGTAAACTATGGTGTACATATATATTTCAAAAATTTTTAATGAACATGTTCTGTGTATTATACTGACTAGGACCCTGACTTTGGCCATGTTTTAGAGCAGACAGCTTTATTTTACTCTGAAACCTATGGGGCATTGGTTAGCATTTCCATGTTAGTATTTTTGTAAAATTATGAAACTATCTTGGTCATCATAATACAAGCAAAATAACTGAATCCAAAGATGATAATTGACTTGCCTAAAGTAGAATAACTAGTGATAGAGACTAGACTAGACTCCCAACTGTTGGGCTAATGAGATGAATCACTCATTGACATTAATCCTGTAAAAGTTCTAAAAGTCAGGTATCATATCTTGTCCATACTAATAAAGCATTCTTTACACTTGGAATATTCTATATCCTTTGTCCTGGTTGCTTACCTATATCACAGATCATTTGACCTAGCATGTTAACCCATCCAAACAAATGCTATATATTTTCAGTTTCCTAGGAAACCAAATGCTTTTTACCCAAACAAATTACAACAAAGGTCCATCTAGTCAAAACTATGGCTTTTCCAGTAGTCATGTATGGATGTGAGAACTGGACCATAAAGAAGGCTGAGTACCAAAGAATTGATGCTTCTGAACTGTGGTGTTGGAGGACTTTTGAGAGTCCCTTGGACTGCAGGGAGATCAATCTAGCCCATCCTAAAGGAAATCAGTCCTGAATATTCATTGGAAGGACTGATACTGAAGCTGAAGCTCCAATACTGTGGTCACCTGATGGGAAGAGTTGACTCACTGGAAAAGATCCTGATGCGGAGAAAGATTGAGGGCAAGAGGAAAAGGAGACAACAGAGGAAGAGATGGTTTGATGGCATCACTGACTCGATGGACATGAGCTTGAGCAAGCTCCAGACATGGTGAAGGACTGGGAAGCTTGACATGCTGCAGTCCATGGGATGGCAAAGAGCTGGACACAACTGAGCAACTTAACAACAACAAACAGAATATAACTGGAAAAGAAAAAAATATTGCTCAGCATTTCAATTTACTCGAAGAATTCTTAGTATTTATTACATTTGGTTATCTTCCCCACATCAGAGGGACATGATTTTTTTTTTTAACCTTGGTTTGATTTGTTTTTTCTAACTCATTGTTTCTCAAATGTGTCTTTGGACTCATCCACATCAAAACCAATTGGAGCATAAAACATATTTAAAGTGCAGGTCCTTAAACTTTAGCCCAGCCATGTGTGTGCATGCTCACTCATGTCTGACTCTTTTCAACCCCCTGGACTGTAGATCTCCAGGCTTCTCTGTCCCTGGGATTCTCCAGGCAAGAATACTGGAGTGGATTGTCAAGCCATCCTCCAGGGGATCTTCCTAAGCCAGGGATCAAACTCACCTCTCCTGCACCTCCTGCATTGCAGGCAGATTCTGTACTGTTAAGCCACCAGGGAAGACTTTAGCCCAGCCATAACATAGTCTAACAGAATCTTTGAGAGAAAAACTCAAAAACCTTCATTTTAAACAAGCGCTCTAGCTGATTTTTATGCTCAATAAATTGGAAAAGTTCTACCCAAGTTTATTTTCTAGGAACTCATGATTTATTACTTTAATCTGTGTGTTTTATTATTTAATGCCTTTGATGGCAAAGCAGCAGCACTTTCTGGGGATATTATTTATTGTATACACTTCACTTAAACAAAAATATTTGATCCTTATGTAATCTTGTAACTGAGTCTCCCTTTTTCAAAATCCTAGCAGTGTAGCTGCATAGAGGCATAGTTTGTCACAGTTGCAGGAAACATTAGTGATCAGTTAATTGAATCTCATAATTTATTTTATGGGTAAAAAAATAAATCCTAAGGATGAGGACTTGTTTGCTAAGATCATATATGGAATTAATGTCTAGACCATACCAGAACTCAGTTGTCTTGTCACAGACCAGTGATTTTGTGTACAAAAATCTAGTAAGGTGATATGCAAAGGTGAAAATAGGGCTTTTGTATGAGTTTTGTAGCAAGACTGATTTGGTTTTTAAGGCATTACACTTTTATTCATTAATTCTGTTGTATGAATTTTTTACTATAAAGTAAAATAGTTCACTTGATCAATTTACTATAATCAAATATATTTTTACTATGTTTTATTTCTACCCTCTCTTGTGTGTTAGTCTCTCAGTCATGTCCGACTCTGTGACCCCATGGACAGAGTAGCTTGCCAGGCTTCTCTGTTCATGGGATTCTCCAGGCAAAAATACTGGAGTGGGTTGCCCATTCCTTCTCCGGGGTATTTCTCCTTAATTCATTCTAAAAAGAAGTTGTTTGTTTACAGAAAGAAAAAAATATATACATATATATATATATATGTAGGATACCAAGATTTAAAATAGACAATTGTAACTTATTTTCACTTGCTATGTCATCAGCAAAAGGGAGTCAGAATCTACCCAAATAATCTTCAGGGTTCCAACTTTCTCTACTTTAGTCAAGATATTCCACAAACGGAGAGGAGAGAGGGGAATAGGATATGTTAAAAAATGTCTTTATCTTTCATTATTTCTCAAAGATTGAGAGAAAAAGAAAAAAATGTTCTAGGCATATTATTTCTTCTCAACATACTCCAGTTGGGCTTCTGTACCTATCACACAGATACTGTTCTTGGACAATAATAGCCTCCTAGACATCGAATCCTAAAAGTGAGTTCTTTTATACTACTTAACTGCTTGGCAGTAGTCAACATATTGCGCTACTCTCTTCTCCTTTGACATTCTTTTCTGAGTTTCCATGGTAACGTCCTGTGATGGTTAATTTTATATGTCAGCTTGGGTAGGCCATGGTGCCCTGATACGTATTTGGTAAGACAAGTCTAGATGTTGCTGCAAAGGTATTTTTAAATGAGATTAATATTTAAATCAGTAGATTTGAGATTAATATATAAATCAGTAAATTCGAGATTAATATTTAAATCAGAAGAGTTTGAGTAAAGCATGTCAGTCTTCATAAGGCAGGTGAATCTTATCCAATTAGTTGATGACATTAAGGAAAAAAAAAAAAAAAACAGGTTCTCCTAAGAAGGAGGAAAATGTGCCAACAGATTGCCTTCAGACTCAAGCTGCAATATCATGTCTTTCCATGCGTCTTCAGCCTGCTGGCTTTGGAATTGCCCATCTCCAGTCTCTCTATTCTCTCTCTCACGTACACACACAGTTACGTAATAGTATTAACTATTAGTTCTGTTGTTCTGCACACTCCTAAGTCCTGCACACCCTTTTCACTTTGTGGGCCACAAGCATGCAGTTTCTTTGTCGGCTCCTCTTTCTCTGGCTTCCAAAATGCTAGTGTACCCAGAATTATGTCCTGAGACCTACTTCTCTGTCAACATGTTCTCTCCAGGAGATGGCTGCCTCAGATGTGTGTTCCAGGGTTTTTAATGACTCTCATATCTCTAGCTTTGATCTCTCTCTAGAACTCCAGAGGACAGGTTTATCCATCCAATAGGTATGGCAGAGTTAACATGGACAAACCAAACCCTTGATTTGCTCCTCTAGACCAGCTTTTTGCCCAGTATTTTCTCTCCCAGTAAAAGAAATCAACATTCACATGTTGCCTTCCCTTATTCCTAACATCTAATGCATAAACAAGTTCCATCTATTCTACGTGCAAACATATTTCAAATCTGTTTCCTCTTCTGCAAACTACTGTCATCTCTTGCTTGAATTGCTCCATAGCCCCTTATTCACTTAAGCTTCCAGTTATTCATTCTACACACAAAGCAAGCTGAGTAGTCATGTTCAGTGATAAATCAAATTATGTTATGCCCTTACTTAAAAGCCTCCAATGGCTTCTGACTTCATATAAAATAAAAACCAAACTCTTCATCATAAAGTAACTGGCCCTTGCCCAGCTCTTTGACCTTTTCCCTACCATCCTGCATTGTCTGCTGTAACACATTCCGGCTTTCTTTCTCTCTTTTAAACACAGCAGGCTTGCTTCCCTCTAAAGGCTTTGTTAGAGTGGTCACCTTTGCTCAGAATGCTTCTATTGCTGTATCTCCACACCCTTGAACTTGCATCTAAACTTTGTTTAAATATTAGTCCTTCAGTGAGGCCGTCCTTCACCTCACCTGTCTCTCTCTCTCTCTCTCTCATTTCACTGCTTGAATTCTCTGCATAGCAAGAAATACTCTGATATTTTCCCTTTGTTTTTCATGTTTATTTTGCATTTCCATTTCCCCCACTTAGGTGCAGGTTCATGACAAGAGACCTTGTTCATCTTTTTCACAGTATCCCAGGAATCCCAGACAGTTTCTAGCATGGGTCATATAGCCAATAAAGAAGAATGAATGACGTAAGAACTCTGAAAGCAAAGATGGCACATTGTTAATAGTTGTTAATTTGGGAAAATTGAAATAAATATATTTGGTATATCATGGTTTTAACTTCTCTATATTTTGGGGATATTTCAGAATTGTGTGCAGATAGAGATATAAAATCAAGGCTTCCTAGGTGGCTCAGTGGGTAAAGAAACTGTCTGCCAATGCAGGAGACACAGGAGACACGAGTTCGATCCCTGGGTCAGGAAGATCCCCTAGAGGAGGTCATGGCAACCCACTCCAGTATTCTTGCCTGGAGAATCCCACGGACAGAGGAACCTGATGGGCTACAGTCCATAAGGTTTCAAAGAGTTGGACACGACTGAAGCGACTGAGCATGCAGGCAGAGGTCTTGTTTGAAGAATTATTTGAAAGAAGCAGCTTGTCTTATCTAGTAAGAACTTGTCAAATTGAACTGGAGTGTAATATCACTGAAAGAAAGAGCGGTGTAACTGATGCTTCATGACGTCTAGACTGGAAGTTAGGAGCTGGGGTTTTCAATTTCTATCTAAACCCAGATGGTACACTTCTTAGAAACCTTACAGACCTTCAAGTGTCATCCCCACTACTGCCTTCTCAGTTTTGCATCAAGTTGAGAAATGCATCGATGGGGTCCATGATGTTTAGACACAGATGTGTAAAGGATGTTGTGAGCAGCATACTTAGGGCAGGAGACCTGGCCTTTTCCACCAGCTAGTTGGGGGTCGGAGATGAGGAAAGAATGCAGAATGGAACTTCACCTTTGTGTGTGTGAGTGTGTGTGTGTGTCCATTTTCCTCTCATACAAAAATGAAGAAGTTACACACTTCTATATTTAAAATGGATAACCAACAAGCGCCTGTTGTATAACACATGGAACTCTGCTCAGTGTTATGTGACAGCCTGGATGGGATGGGAATTTGGGGGAAAATGGATACATGCATGGCTGAGTCTCTACACTGTTCACCTGAAACTAGCATAGCATTAGTAATCAGTTATATCTGAATACATTGAGGTTATATTGTCACTCCGCTATTTAACTTACATGCAGAGTACATCATGCAAAACACCAGGCTGGAAGAAGCACAAGATGGAGTCAAGATTGCCCGGAGAAATATCAATAACCTCAGATACTCAGATGACACCACCCTTAAGGCAGAAAGTGAGAGGAACTAAAGAGCCTCTTGATGAAAGTGAAAGAGAAGAGTGAAAAAGCTGGCTTAAAAACTCAACATTCAAAAATGAAAATAATAGCATCTGGTCCATCATTCTATGGCAAATAGATGGGGAAACAGTGGAAACAGTGACAGACTTTATTTTCTTGGGGTCCTGAATCACTTCAGACAGTGACTACAGCCATGAAATTAAAAGATGCTTGCTCCTTAGAAGAAAAGCTATGACGAACATAGACAGCATATTCTAAAACAGAGACATTATTTGCCAGCAAAGTCTGTATAGTCAAAGCTGGCGTTTTCCCAGTAGTCATATATGGATATGAGAGTTGGACCATGAAGAAGACTGAGTGCTGAAGAATTGATGCTTTCTAACTGTGGCATTGGAGAAGACTCTTGATAGTCTCTTGGACTGCAAGGAGATCAAACCAGTCAATCCTAAAGGAAATCAACCCTGAATATTCATTGGATGGACTGATGGTGAAGCTGAAGCTCCAATACTTTGGCCACCTGATGTGAAGAACTGACTCATTGGAAAAGACCCTGATGTTGGGAAAGACTGAGGGAAGGAGAAGAAGGGGCAACAGAGGATGAGATGGTTGGAAGGAATCACTGACTCAATGGACATGAGTTTGAGCAAGCTCTGGAAGATGATGAAGGACAGGGAAGCCTGGCGTGCTGTAGCCCATGGGGTTCAAAGAATTGGACACAGCTGAGCAACTGAACAACAACAGCATCCCAATACAAAGTAAAAGGCTTTTTAAAATGAGGGCGTTAAATAAAAGTATATTTTTTTCTAAATAATTGCAGTTTTCACTGAGATGATGCTTTTAGAATTTTATTTAAACATATCTGGTACTTCAGCCAAAATTTTCAAGCTCCATAAGGTACATTAACTGAAATGTTGTGATCTAGAATCTGGCTGTTAGAACGTGTCTGTGGACCATCAGCACTGGCTTACTCTGGCAGCATTGCAGATATGGGGATTTTTAAGCCCCACCCCTGATTAATTAAATTTAATATGCATTTTAACAGGCTTCCCAGGTGATTCTATGCATACTCTGAGGTTAATGTTCTAGTTTACAGCACCTACTACAGGTTTCTGCATGAGCTGACTTCATTAGTCTAACCCGCTTAACAAAACTCTGGTGAGTTTTAGGACAATAATATTTAAATTTGTATCACATTTAAAATGTTTTCTTTTGTATACATTATTCTGCTAAATCCTCACAACAATACCATTAAGTTGTTAAGTGGTTCTTACTGTCACCAAATTACAGATGAGAAAAGTAATACTAAGGGAAAATGACATGCCTAAATCATATAGCTAATTGTGACAGAGGCTATACATCTGGGGAGTACATCACCAATATTATTGTTAAGATGGGAGATGCCTTAGCAAAATTTTCCCCAACCCATACAGTTTATATCATGTTAGATTTGCTAGGGTTGCTGCTCAATATAGAATCTTAAAATTCCTGTAGGTACTGAAAAATAAATCACATTCTCCAAGTCATTCTGAGTTGAGCTAAAAATTCAATTATCACCTCACTGGCTGACATCATAAATCTACCACTTCCCAGCAACCAAGTGATAACCTTAAAGACACTATCTCCACTGAGCTATGACCTTCTCCTTTTGAAGTTTCTCAGCACAAGCCCTTGGAGCTTTGACTTGAGTTAGAATGTCAAGCAGAAAAACTTGGATTCAAATTCTCACCTTGACTCTGTCTTGCTAGATGTGATATAGGTGAATTAGTTAGCCTGTTTGAAACTTAGATTTCACTTCCATAGGACAAAGATTGTTGAAGGGTTAGGGAAGCATTGACTGAAACCACTCGCTTTGTTCAGGTACAATGATGACCGCTTGCATCCTCACAAATTGCCTCACAACAGGAGGTCCCCATAAGGAACATGGTGCTGCTGCTGAAAACTAACTGACAGAATTTGGGAGGGGCCACAAGGAGGGAGGAAGTGCAAGCCCATAATATGTCCTGCCAACCTCCAAGAGGCCCTCATGATAGAATCCACCTTGGCTGAGAGATGTGTGTACCGACAGGAAGGACCACAGTCATGCCAAATATAGGAACAGGCAAGATGATGGGCCAGAGACAGCCTGGAAACGAATCCCATTATCCCAAAGCAGTTCTCCTGGGTTCCCTGACCCTGCTGCTCTCTGCCTGGCCATGCCGTCCCAGGAAAGTCTTTCACTGAGTCAGCACATATCTCCTCAGACACTTCATTGCCAAGTGTTAGACAAGAGCCCACTCTGAGGCCCTGGAAGGGGTGCCCCCTCTGGTAGCAAAGGGGAAGAAATCAGAGAAGATAATGCATGCACAGTGCTTGAACTCCCAGTATACAGACCATAATCATACTTATTGCAGTTTACCTACCAAAGAAAGTTTCCTCATCTTTGAATTGAGGGAATTGAATTGAACAACCTCTAAAACTCCTCTAGTTCTCACTTTTAAAAAGTTTGACTCATGCTTACACTTCATGCTTTAACCCTTCATCCAGAATTCGGAGCTCACCTTCATTTAAAAAAGGGAAAACATATTTGTATGATTGAAGTATGAAACTGTTTTCTGGTTGAATGAGATGTCAAGAACATGTGGAGGATAGAATTGGAGAAGTTATTATGTGAGTTATTATATGTTGACTTGAATTCAATAAATTCAGTGACATGGGCATGCAGGAAAAAAAAAAAAAAGGAAAAGAAGAAGAGAAAGAAATATGTCCTTTAAATCACTAGAGTTTTTAAATGACTTTTTCCAAACTGGGAGAATGAATATTGGTAGACATTGGCCTTACCTGAAAAGACATTGGCCTTACAAAAATTATAAGAGCAGTGGTCTATTCCGCAGCTCCTCCCAAACAACAGAGCAGCTGACTGAGGAGAGGCATTTCCCAGTTGGACTCATCATGCGCTACAAGAGAAAGGCAGCCATTTATTTACCTTCTTATTTATTTAGATATGAGTCTGCCCTTGAAGATTCTAAATATTTTGTTCCTAAAAGAAAAGAAAGAGAAAGAAGAATAAAAACCCTACAACACAGTCACCCTCTGCTTCTTTACTACAAAAATAATGAGGATGGCACTCTCTAAATCCACTTCCACTGAGGATAACTGCCTGTAACTTCCATATTGGTCCTTAAATATCTATGTTTTCTCTTTTTGGATCATTGTTGCTGATATTATTGTGACCCCACTGACACGAAAGTGTGAATCAAAATAGAACGTAGAACATTTCTTATTCTTTGACCTTAGAGTAGGATTTCCAGTTCTTCCCTTTGTCTTATATGCTGTTTGAAAAAAATAACTTTTTTATTCTTATGGATAATAAGAACTAGAAAAATTGAGTACATTATCTCACTAAATATTTGACCATCTTTCTCCAGGAAGATGCCATGCCTCTGTCATCAACTGTCTAATTAATTTTTTGACAAAAGTATAAAGATATGATAAAGAAAAATAATAAAGAATAACCTTCTTTTAGATAATTAAATATGTATTGTTGGTGTTCAGGAGACAGATGCTTTCATAATTTCATCACCAAATTAAATTTGTCTTTAAGAAACAAAGAAATTTCTTTCCTAGCATAATTCTGAAGAGAATATGTGCAAAATGAATTTTTAAAAAATTTCAGGAACAATTCCAATTTCACCATTCAATTATTATTTCCATTACCATTTGAATGCCCACCTTTTGTCAGAGTTTGGGCTGCATTTGGAAACAGAATCAGTAAAACAAACAAACAAAAAGAAAAGTAAGTAAAGCAAATAATAATAATACCTTTCCTCATTTCAAGGAACTAAATTTATGTGGAAGAAAGAAACTTTATGAATCTAAACAAAATTAGTTAAATAGGAATATATTCAAAATACTTTGAAAATAGTATTTTCAAATGATGAACATGAACATGACTATATCTTGAGGTTGAGGAAGGAAATAAAACAACCTTCATATAAGGAAGTATATATTTCTTGGCCTTAAGATAATTGCACCCTGTTGCTCTATAATTAACTACACAGACATATCATCCTTTTTCTTCTTATTCATTGATTAATGCAAATTTACTTTGCATCTGCATGCATTACACATGCATTTGAGAGACTGAGAGTTATTGTAACTCAAAGAGTGTGAGTGGTCAAATGGTCAAAAATAAGTTCAGTTCAGTTCAGTTCAGTCGCTCAGTCGTGCGTGACACTTTGCAACCCCATGATTGCAGCACGCAGGCCTCCCTGTTCATCACCAACTCCCAGAGTTCACTCAAGCACACATCCATCGAGTCAGTGATGCCATCCAGCCATCTCATCCTCTGTCATCCCCTTCTCCTCCTGCCCCCAATCCCTCCCAGCATCAGAGTATTTTCCAGTGAGTCAACTCTTCACATGAGGTGGCCAAAGTACTAGAGTTTCAGCTTTAGCATCATTCCTTCCAAAGAAATCCCAGGGCTGATCTCCTTCAGAATGGACTGGTTGGATCTCCTTGTAGTCCAAGGGACTCTCAAGAGTCTTCTCCAACAACACAGTTCAAATACATCAATTCTTCAGCGCTCAGCTTTCTTCACAGTCCAACTCTCACATCCATACATGACTACTGGAAAAACCATAGCCTTGACTAGACGGACCTTACTTGGCAAAGTAATGTCTCTGCTTTTGAATATACTATCTAGGTTGGTCATAACTTTTCTTCCAAAGAGCAAGTGTCTTTTAATTTCATGGCTGCAGTCACCATCTGCAGTGATTTTGGAGCCCCCCAAAATAAAGTCTGACACTGTTTCCACTGTTTCCGCATCTATTTCCTATGAAGTGATGGGACCAGATGCCATGATCTTCGTTTTCTGAATGCTGAGCTTTAAGCCAACTTTCTCACTCTCCTCTTTCACTTTCATTAAGAGGTTCTTTAGTTCCTCTTCACTTTCTGCCATAAGGGTGGTGTCATCTGCATATCTGAAGTTATTGATATTTCTCCTGCCAATCTTGATTCCAGCTTGTGCTTCTTCCAGCCCAGCATTTCTCATGATGTACTCTACATAGAAGTTAAATAAGCAGGGTGGCAATATACAGCCTTGATGTACTTCTTTTCCTATTTGGAACCAGTCTGTTGTTTCATGTCCAGTTCTAACTGTTGCTTCCTGACCTGCATATAGGTTTCTCAAGAGGCAGGATAGGTGGTCTGGTATTCCCATCTCTTTCAGAATTTTTCACAGTTTATTGCGATCCACACAGTCAAAGGATTTGGCATAGTCAATAAAGCAGAAATAGATGTTTTTCTGGAACTCTCTTACTTTTTTCATAATCCAGTGGATGTTGGCAATTTGCTCTCTGGTTGCTCTGCCTTTTCTAAAACCAACTTGAACATCTGGAAGTTCACAGTTCACGTATTGCTGAAGCCTGGCTTGGAGAATTTTGAACATTACTTTACTAGCGTGTGAGATGAGTGCAATTGTGGTAGTTTGAGCATTCTTTGGCATTGCCTTTCTTTGGAATTGGAATGAAAACTGACCTTTTCCAGTTCTGTGGCCACTGCTGAGTTTTCCAAACTTGCTGGCATATTGAGTGCAGCACTTCCACAGCATCATCTTTCAGGATTTGAAACAGCTCAACTGGAATTCCATCACCTCCACTAGCTTTGTTCACCGTGATGCTTTCTAAGGCCCACTTGACTTCACATTCCAGGATGTCTGGCTCTAGGTGAGTAATCACACCATCGTGATTATCTTGGTCTTGAAGATCTTTTTTATACTGTTCTTCTGTGTATTCTTGCTACCTCGTCTTAATATCTTCTGCTTCTGTTAGGTCCATACCATTTCTGTCCTTTGTCGAGCCCATCTTTGCATGAAATGACCCCTTGGTATCTCTAATTTTCTTGGAAAGATCTCTAGTCTTTCCCATTATGTTCTTTTCCTCTATTTCTTTGCACTGTTTGCTGAGGAAGGCTTTCTTACCTCTCCTAGCTATTCTCTGGAACTCTGCATTCAGATGCGTATATCTTTCCTTTTCTCCTTTGCTTTTGGCTTCTCTTCTTTTCACAGCTATTTGTAAGGCCTCTCCAGACAGCCATTTGGCTTTTTTGCATTTCTTTTCCATGGGGATGGTCTTGA
This sequence comes from Ovis canadensis, assembly GCF_042477335.2. NCBI lineage: Eukaryota > Metazoa > Chordata > Mammalia > Artiodactyla > Bovidae > Ovis > Ovis canadensis. The sequence goes on from NC_091255.1 coordinate 13,078,918, forward strand.
TCCCTGTCTCCTGTACAATGTCATGAACCTCATTCCATAGTTCATCAGGCACTCTATCTATCAGATCTAGTCCCTTAAAACGATTTCTCACTTCCACTGTATAAAAATAAGTGGTCAAGTCAAATTTCATTCCAAAATAGTTTTACTTTAAGACCCCAGGTTCAAACATTATGCTATAATTACCTCTGGTATAGCACAGAATAGTTATCCTACCAAAATCATTCTCAAATTATCATCTATAGATTCTGGGGTTTCCTAAAATCTTTTTTAGGGTCCCACAAAATCAAAGATCTTTTCACAACAATACTCAGATGTAATTTACTATTTTGTGTGTGTTCCTATTTCTACTGATGGTGTGGAAATGATGGTGGGTAAACTGCTGCAGCTTTGTGCAAATCAAGACAGGGAGGCAATTTGCATTCCCACCAACAGAGCAGAGGGCTTCCAAGATGGCTCAGTGGTAAAGAATCCTCCTACCAATGCCAATCCTCCTGTTCAATCCCTAGGTCAGGAAGACTTCCTGGAAAAGGAAATGGCCACCCACTCTAGTATTCTTGCCTGGGAAATCCTATGGGGACAGAAGTCTGGCAGGCTATAGCTCATGGGGTCGCAGAAGAATCAGACATGACTTAGTGACTAAACAACAGTGTAGAAGATTTCCCTTCCCTCCATATCCTCTTCAGCATGTATTGTTTATAGACTTTCTAATGATAGCCATTCCGACTTGTGTGAGGTGATACTTCATTGTAGTTTTGATTTACACTTCTGTGATAATTAGTGATGTTAAGCATCTTTTCATGTGTGTGTTATCCATTTGTATGTCTTCTTTGGAGAAATGTCTATTTAAGTTTTCTGCTCTTTTTTTGATTTGGTTGCTTTTTCTATATTGAGCTATATAAGCTGTTTGTATATTTTGGAGATTAACCATTTGTCAGTTGCTTCATTGCAAGTATTTTCTCCCATTCTGAGGGTTGTCTTTGGTTTAAACAAAACATAAACAATGGTTTCCTTTGTCACTATGGAGAACAGCATACATGTTCCTTAAAAAACTAAAAACAGAACTAGCCATATGACCAGCAATCCCATTTCTGGGCATATACCCAGAGATAATCTCAATTTAAAAAGACACATCCACTACAGTGTTCATTGCAGCACTATTTAGAATCTCTAGGACATAGAATTAACCTAAATGTCCATCAACAGAGGAATGGATAAAGAAGATGTGGTATAATACATATAAAATAGAATATTACTCAGCCATAAAAAGGAACAAAACGGGGTCATTTGTAGAGATGTGGATGGACTTAGAGGCTGTTATGCAGAGTGAAGTAAGTCTGAAAGAGAAAAAGAAACATTGTATACTATGTGGAATCCAGAAAAACGGTATGGATGATCTTATTTGCAAAACAGATACACAGACATAAGAGAAGAAATGTATAGACACCAAGGGGGGAAAAGAGAGGTAGTATGAATTGGAAGATTGGGATTTACATACATACACTACTTATCATGTATAAATAACTAATGAGAACCAATTATATTGCTCAAGGAACTCTACTCAGTACTCTGTGGTGACCTAACTGGGAAGGGAATCCAAAAAAAGAGGTGATATGAACCTGCCTGCAATGCAGGAGACCTGGGTTCAATCCCTGGGTTGGGAAGATCCTCTGGAGAAGGGAAAGGCTACCCACTCTAGTATTCTGGCCTAGAGAATTCCATGGACTGTATAGTCCATGGGGTCACAAAGAGTTGGACACGACTGAGTGACTTTCACTTCACTTCATTATATGTATACATATAGCTAAGTCTCTTTGATGTATAGTAGAAATTAATACATCATTGTAAAGCAGCTATACACCAATAAAAATTGACAAAAATAAAAATAAGCTATAAAACAGACAGGACAAAATTGTATTAGAAGTTATGTTATCAATGCCACACAAAGACAGTGGGGAAAAAGGAGCTAGTTTTAGCTCCTTTTTATTAGAATGTTCTTGGTAAAGAAGTATCTGCTGTTAGTGTTATTAAATCTTGACCTTTGGGAACACATATTTTTAATATTCTGTATAAAAAAAATAAAATACAACTAAAACACCTCTACTGCATGTTGAAGTACAATAATGCTCTTGGGAAACAGGATTTGTGAGACTGCTTGAATTGCAGACTGAACTATCCACGATTTTTACTTCCAAGAGTAACAGACAAACTCTGACCACTCAAACTTGGAATATTTGGCTGGTGTTTTCAGAAAAATAAATTAAGCCTGTCACATCAAGAAAAACAGCTACCATTATTTGTTGTCAATTATAAGACATGCACTTTCAAGTGAAAATTAAAATTTTGAAGAACTTGTATCTGCCACCATGAGCTTGAGAGCTTCCCCATAATGGAAATTTTTTTGATGACATCTTCAGTGATATTTATTAATGTGATTCTTTTTGACATTGTCTAATAAATTATCTCAACATTTGGAAGATTCTGCATACCTTAGCAAATCAATATTTTCCAAATGACAAATACACGATGTTACAAAATCATACTTGAATATAAGATCCACTAGATCTTAAGAGACAGACCAATGAATTTTAAATTTACATTCATTGATGTGATTTCAGATTCCACATTAAAAATAACCTCTAAGAAACTACTTTGTCAAACTTCTGTATATGATCAAAGAATAATATCCACACTTGTCTGAGAAGATTATTAAAATATTCCTTCCTTTTCCAACTACCTATGTGTATGTGAAATGTGCTTCATGCAGTTCAAGGAAAACAGCATGCTACAATCAATTCAGTTGCTCAGTCGTGTTCAACTCTTTGTGACCCCATGGACTGCAGTCCACCAGGCTTCCCTGTCCATCACCAACTCCCAGAGCTTGCTCAAACTCACATCCATCTAGTCAGCGATGTCATGCTACAACCGACTCTATGTAAATGCAGATGTGGTAATACAAACCTTTTCTGTTAAACCATACATTAAAAATATTTGAAGCAATTGCAAGCAATAAAATGCTTCTTATTAATTTGTGGGGAAATATATTTTTCTATAAAATAGGTTATGTTAACATGTAATAGGTTTACATTATTATTATATGAATTATAAAACATTTTTAAAGATCTTCATTTTAATTCTAGTATGGGAAAATTTTGGTAATTTGTCTCTCATAAACAAAAGCTCTTTGGACTCAACAATTTTAAAAAGTGAAAGGACATCCTGAAACCAAACTGTTTAAAAACTATTTGCCCTATCAGATGTAAAACTATACTATAATGCTAGATTAATTAAAATGATGTGTTGTTGGTGCAAGAACATTTAAACACATCATGAAGAGAACAGAGTCCAGAAATAGACTCATATATATGATAATTAAATACTATGATAAACTTTGCATTTTAAATTAGAAATTATATCAAGCAGGGTCTTGACAGGAAACAGATGGCACTGTGAAATGAGGTAACTGAAGAAACTTTTAATAAAGGAGCTGTTTTCAAGGGTAAGAAATGGATGAAGGGAAGTTAATAAGAATAGAAAAGCACCATTTTGCTAGAAATAGTGAGATGCTTAACCATCCTAAGTCTGAAGGTCAAACAAAGAGAACGGATTCTGGCAGCTGGGGATTGAGCTGTTTCATTAGTAGCTGCAGGAGAGGGTCTCCAGGCAGCAGGGTGACCTAAAGAAGAGAAGCAGTCTTTGTCAACAAGCACGCCAACAAGGAGAGAACTAGAGGAAAAACCGACCCTCAGTCCTCATCTCTCCTCTGATTTGCTGCTGCTGCTTCTGATTGGCCAAACTCAACAGAGAGATAGACCATTTCCGATAAAAGAAAAAGCTGAAAATACTGGAAAGAGGATCTGGAAGGGCAAGTAGATGACACCCATCTGTACACCCATTTCACTCCTCAACATATTCTCTTATTCTTTGCTTAGACCTGTCCAGCTTCATTGACTATTTGCATTTAGTAATGGAGTGCTGCTGTGCATATCTCATTTTATGGTTCAGTGGATTAGATAATATGCAGCTCATTATGGGCACTATGGGCTATGGTTTTTCCAGTGGTCATGTCTGGATGTGAAAGTTGGACTGTGAAGAAAGCTGAGCACCAAAGAATTGATACTTTTGAACTGTGGTGTTGGCGAAGACTCTTGAGAGTCCCTTGGACTGCAAGGAGATCCAACCAGTCCATTCTGAAGGAGATCAGCCCTGGGATTTCTTTGGAAGGAATGATGCTAAAGCTGAAGCTCCAGTACTTTGGCCACCTCATGTGAAGAGTTGACTCATTGGAGAAGACTCTGATGCTGGGAGGGATTGGGGGCAGGAGGAGAAGGAGACGACCCAGGATGAGATGGCTGGATGGAATCACGGACTCGATGGACATGAGTCTGAGTGAACTCCGGGAGTTGGTGATGGACAGGGAGGCCTGGCGTGCTGCAATTCATGGGGTCGCAAAGAGTCGGACACGACTGAGAGACTGAATTGAACTGATGGGTACTTGGATGGCAGAGTCACTTAGTATTTCAGCCTCTCAAGGCACTGCTTCAGATTTAGGAAATGTATCAGGAGGGAATCGAATGAAATGTCAGGCATCCCTCTTTGACTTTTCCACCAAGATATCAAATTTTCAGATCCTCACCACACTGATAGCCTTCACATAGAGTTTTAAAAAGAACCTTAGCCCATTTTTCTGCTAGTTCTTAGTACGAGGATTATTCTGATATAGTATGCTCTCTCATAGCTGTGAGCAGAAGTTCTACTCTCAGGTTTTGGTTGATGATGTGGTTGTTTATGGGTGTCCAGATTGGAAATAACTTCCTGACTGTATAACAGAGACTTTGTTGTTGAGAATTGCAACTCAATTTTGATTTCTCTTCCTACTCATTTCTGTTGTTTCACTATGCTTTGCATTTCATTCTGGAAGCTTTCCTTTCCTTATTTATTTTTATCCTTAATTTTATGAAATTTCAAGATGGTGTACCTTGGAAAAATCTTTTCTCATCCTTTGTTCAGTCATTTTAAAACCCTTGAATCAGTTCTGATGAGATGGATGAAACTGGAGCCGATTATACAGAGTGAAGTAAGCCAGAAAGAAAAACACCAATACAGTATACTAACACATATATATGGAATTTAGGAAGATGGCAATGACGACCCTGTATGCAAGACAGGGAAAGAGACACAGATGTGTATAACGGACTTTTGGACTCAGAGGGAGAGGGAGAGGGTGGGATGATTTGGGAGAATGACATTCTAACATGTATACTATCATGTAAGAATTGAATCGCCAGTCTATGTCTGACGCAGGATGCAGCATGCTTGGGGCTGGTGCATGGGGATGACCCAGAGAGATGTTATGGGGAGGGAGGTGGGAGGGGGGTTCATGTTTGGGAACGCGTGTAAGAATTAAAGATTTTAAAATTTAAAAAATAAAAAACAAAAAAAAAAAGAAAAAAAATAAAATAAAAGTAAAAAAGAAAAAAAAAATAAAACCCTTTTAATTGAGAGAAGCATTCTTCAGCTTTAGGAATTTATCTTTAATTATATATTTATAATTTTTCCATGACATTGGTAATGTCTCTTCTAAAATTCTCTTACAAAGATGTGCATTCACTCAGACTAACCATTTGCTTTATATTTCCTTTCCCATTCCATGTCTTTTTTGTCTTTTATCTTACTTTCTGGGAGCGTTCCCTAACTTTATCATCTAAGATTTCTGTTGATGCTTTAATGTTTACTATCATGTTTTAAGTTTACACAATCTCCTTCTTGTTCTCTGAAATATATTTTTTATAATATGATTTTCTTCTTTCATGAAAGAACAATCATCTTTTATCTTTCTGAACATAATGAATTCTAGTTTTTCTCTCCCTGCCATTTCTGATTTCTCTCTTTTCATTGTTGTTTTGTTTATACTGGTTTCTGTCTTTCAAGTTAAAGATTTTTTTTTCAAGTTTCTGACAGCATGATCTTTGGCTGCTGCTACTGCTAAGTCACTTCAGTCGTGTCCGACTCTGCGCAACCCCATAGATGACAGCCCACCAGGGTCCCCCATCCCTGGGATTCTCCAGGCAAGAATACTGGAGTGGGTTGCCATTCCCTTCTCCAGATCTTTGGCTGTTAGCTCATAATGAATAACCTGGCAATAAAAAAAATCTTTGGAAGTTTGTGAATATGACTGGGAATTGTGCACTATGGGTTTCACTGTTGTTGCTATTCAATGACTCAGTCGTGTCTGATTCTTTGAGACCCAATGAACTGTAGCATGCCAAACTTCCCTGTCCTTCACTATCTCCTGGAGCTTGCTCAAACTCATGTTCATTGCATTGGTGACGCCATCCAACCATCTCATCCTCTGCCATCCCCTTCTCCTCCTGCGTGCAATCTTTCCCAGCATCAGGATCTCTTCACATTAGATGGCCAAAGTATCGGAGCTTCAGCCTCAGCATCAGTCTCTCCAATGAATATTCAGGATTGATTTCCTTCAGGATTGACTGGTTTGATCTCCTTGCAGTCCAAGGGATTCTTAAGTATCTACTCCAATGCCACAGTTCAAAAGTGTCGGTTCTTTGGTGCTCAGCCTTCTTTATGGCCCAAGTATCACATCTATACGTGACTACTGGAAAAAACATAGCTTTTACTATATGGACCTTTGTCAGCAAAGTAATGACTCTGCTTCTTAATATGCTTTCTAGGGAGCCTGAGAAAATAAAGTCTGTCTCTATCAGGTGATCTTTTTTCCCTGAAGATAGTGAGATTACCCAAGGAAGACTTTCAGTTTCCTTCCTGCAGGTGTCGTTTGGTTTTTAGTGTCCTCGTTTTCTAGTACACTATCCTCACCCTCAGCTGCACACAGATTCCTGTAGTTCCTAGAATTTGTTGGAAATTTTCCAGAAAGCAAACCCTCATTTCTTTGCCACCCTGGATAAAAGCCAATAGTGACTTTTATGGGAGAGAATCTGGCAGTTAAGTATGTCTTAAAGAACGTCTCAATTAGAGCTTTTAAAAAACTCCTTAACTTCATCATTAGTTTTCAAAGGTGCCTGATTTCAATTATGACATTTTGCAAAACAAATTAACTTGCTAGTGAGCTTGTAATAGTGCCAACCTAGATTTCAATTTTCTCAAATTGGCTAATTCGGTTACCACTTGTCCACCTACCATCCTTCTTCTGGAAGTCCTTGGTATTGTTTCCTGTCTCATTCTCCATGTTTGTCATTGATACTTTTTATAAGCTGTCATTTTAGTGAAATTTCAGAAGTTAGCAGATAAAGGTATGCATTCAAATCATTTTTAACGTAATACCGCTATTTGATTTTAATAATAAAACATTTTGTCCTGTTTAAAAAGTGCACATATTTGTCTGTTAAGTCCATCTAGTCTAATGTGACATTCAAGACCTATGTTTCCTTATTAATTTTCTATCTGGATCATCTATCCACTGATGCAAATGGGATGTTAAATTTCCTATACTATTACTGTATTTCCTCTTGCTTCTCCATTTACGTTTGTTAAGACTAGTTTTGTAGCATAATATAGAATCTATCCTGGAAAATGTTCAAAGAACACTTGAGAAAAATATGTACTCTATTGTTTTTGCAAGGAATAATCTGTTTCATTTCAAGGGAGTGATGTAAGAAGATACTGACCTCACCTCCTTCAATGGATACACTGAGTCAGCAGCTACATATAGAGTAATTTCCTCTTAAAAAATAATCCAAAGTCTGTCCAAGTGGTGACTGCACATCAGACAAAGGAGAAGAAAGCCACATAGAAATTGGTAGGATTGGTTGGGACACAATATTGCCATAAACCTAATCTTATCTTCTCACTAGAGAGACCCCAGCACAGTGAGGAAGAGAAAATTATTAAGTGGGAGCTTTTCCAATTGGAGCGAAGGGTTCCAATCCCTAGGGTTCCAATCCCACATAGGGCACTTCAACTTTTAAGACATGTACCTGAGAGATGAGCCCCCAAAACATCTTATTTTGTAGAGCAGCAGGTTTTGTGTCCTGAGACTCACAACACTGTAATGATTTAAGAAATGCCTCTTAAAACTCATGTACAGTCACATATTCCTGGCCTGTGGCCCAGCTCAGAGGCAGCCAATACTTCCCAACCTTAAAGTGAAGGAGACTCCCCTGTTTATATTAAAGCACCTGACTAAGGAGGTAGGCATCTAATTTAACATACATATCTAGGAGCCTGCTGAAACACCACCATATATTGAAGACCTGTATATTGAAAACTGTTAGGCATTAATTTAAAAAATTAAAGAAGACACAAATAAGTGAAAGGCATCTCATGCTAATGGATTGTAAGAATTAATGTAGTTAAATATATTACCAAAGGCAATCTATAAATACAATGGAATTTCTATCAATATTCCAATGGCACTTTTCACAGAACTGGAACAATTAGTACCAAAAATTTTCATATAATCAAAAAAGACCCTGAGTAGCCAAAGCACTAATGAGAAAATAACAAAGCTGGAGGCATCATGAGCCCTGATTTCAAACTATATTACAAAGCTATAATAAATAACATAGTAAGATATTGATATGAAAACAGACATAGAGATCAATGGAAGAGGATAGAAAGCCAAGAAATAAACCTTTGAATATACTCTGAATTAACTTAAGACAAAAGAGTCAAAATATAGAGTAGGAAAAAGACATGTCTCTTCAATAAGTGGTATTTGAAAAACAGGACAGTCGTCTGCAAAAGAATGCAAATGAACCACTATATTTTACCACAAACAAAAATTAAAATTGTCAAAATGGAGGACTTGAACATGAGACCTGAAATCATAAAACTTCTAGAAGAAAACATCAGTAGGAAGTTCCTTGCCATAAGCCTTGGTGATAATTTAGAAAAGGACAACAAAAGCAAAAGCAACAGAGCTTCAGGGAACAAAAAGCTTCTGCACAACAGAGTGAAAAGCAACACGCTGAGTGGAAAAAGTGTTTGCATATCATGTTTCTTATGAAGGACCAATATTAAAAATATACGGAGAAATTATTTGCTCAACAGCAAAAAAACTATCAAATTAAAAACTGGCCAGAAGATCTGAGGCATTTTTTCTGAAGAAAACACACAGATGTCAAACAAGTACAGGAAAAGATGCTCAACATTAATCATCATGAAATGCAAACCGAAATCACAGTGAAATATCATTTCACACCTGTTAGAATGGTTATTATCAAAAAGATAAGACATAACAAGTGTTGGAAAGGATAAAGAGAATACTGTTGGTGGGAATAAAAACTGATGTATCCACTATGAATAAAAGTAGGGAAGTTCATCAAAAATTAAAAATAGAACCACCATATGAGCCAGAAATCTCATTTCTGGATACTTTTCAAAAAAAAAAAAAAACAAAAAAGAAAACTCCATGGTCGAAAAAGAGATATGCACACACACACCTTCCCTTATTTAACAGAGCATTATTTACAATAACCAAGATATGGAAACAGTGTAAGTGTCCATTGATGTATGGATGAATGAAGAAATGTATGTTAAGTTTATATTAAATTTATCAGGATATTATTTAGCCATAAAAAAGAATGAAAACTTGCCATTTGCAACAAAATGAATAGACTTCAAGAGCACCATGCTAAATAAGTCAGACAGAGAAACATAAATATTGTATTTTCTCTTTTATTTGTAGTATTTTTTTAAAAAACCTCATATTTAGATAGGATACATTGTGGTTGCCAGAATTTAGGGTAGGGGTTGAGGAAAATGAGTGAAAGAAGCCAAAAGGTAAAGAAAAATTTTAAAAGAAAAGAAAAAAATTTTTAATTATTAATAGGGTAAATGATGGTCACTCAGTTCAATTCATTTGCTCAGTCATGTCGACTCTTGGTGACCCCATGGATTGCAGCACACCAGGCCTCCCTGTCCATCACCAACTCCTGGAGTTTACTCAGACTCATGTCCATTGAGTTGGTGATGCCATCCAACCATCTCATCCTCTGTCATCCTCTTCTCCTGCTGCCTTCAATCTTTCCCAGCATCAGGGTCTTTCCCACTGAGTCAGTTCTTTGCATCAGGTGGCCAAAGTATCAGAGGTTCAGCTTTAGCATCAGTCATTCTGATGAATATTCAGGACTGGTTTCCTTTAGGGTGGACTTTTGGGTCTCCTTGTAGTCTAAGGTACTCTCAAGTGTCTTTCTCCAACACCACAGTTTGAAGATATCAGTTCTTTGGCACTCAGCTTTCTTTACAGTTCAACTCTTACATCCATACATGATTACTGGAAAAAACATAGCTTTGACTAGATGGACCTTTGCTGGCAAAGTAATGTCTCTGCTTCTTAATATGCTGTCTAACTTTGTCAAAGCTTTTCTTCCAAGAAGCAAGTATCTTTTAATTTCAAGTCTGCAGTCACCATCTGCAGTGATTTTGGAGCCCAAGAAAATAAAGTCTGTCACTGTTTCCATTTTTTTCCCATCTATTTTCATGAAGTGATGGGACTGTATACCATGAACTTGTTTTTTTTTTTTTTAATGTTGAGCTTTAAGCCAGATTTTTCACTCTTCTTTCATCTTCATCAGGAGGTTCTTTAATTCAAAGTTAATTTAATTTAATAGCAAACTTTTTTGAAGTATAAAATTCTACATTAGACTTGAAGCAATATAGACCCCAGTAAAAAATATATCCCTACCCCTGAAAACCTTCGAACAATCCACTTGACATGAAATAAATAAACAAATAAAGTCTCAGGCATCTATCACCATATGTTGGAGTTGGCATGCAAAATGCAAACCTTGCCATCAGGATAAGTCATTTGGCAACTGAAGGCTTGGTGGGCAGTCAGGGTTATTTTGCAACCCAGCATAAATACCAAAGCAATGACTACATCACAGACTAGAAAGCCTGTTGAAGCAAGCTAGAAACTACCCATATAAATTAATTATAAGGGATCTTGAACAACAGGAAATTAGCAGTTATTAAAAGGAAATACGTTTGGGTTGGAAGTGGGGTAAGTTAAACATAAAAAGCAGTGGTAATGATCTTACTGTGTGGCTGTGAAGCAACAGTAAGTGACTGTGAAAAACAGTAGAAGAAGAGATCATGCTCTCCAAAAGCAATTTTTTTTCATCTTTAGGGGAAGAAATATGGTCAGAAATAGTAGTAAAATTAATGCACATTTATGAATATAACTTTTCCTGGAGAAAAACAATGGACCCTGAAACTCTGCCACCCATTTTCATTTTTTTTATTTAAACGTTTCTAAGTTGGCTTGTTGATATAGTTCAAGAAATCAATGTTACACAAAAAATGAATTGTTTAGGTATAATAGGGCTTCCCTGATGGCTCAGCAGGTAAAGAACCCATCTGCAATGTGGAGGATGCAGGAGATGCAGGGTTGATCCCTGGGTCGGGAAGAGTCCATGGAAAAGGAAATCGCTACCCACTCCAATATTCTTGCCTGGACAAAGGAGCCTGGTGGGCTACAGTGCAAAGGGATACAAAGAGTTGGCCATGACTGAGCACACATTGAGTGAGTATAGTCATAATACATGGTGTTCAGATCTGACTCAGAACATATAAGACATATTACCACGTGTTTATATCAGGAATATGAGCCCTGAAAGAATAGGATGACATAAAGCAAGTTTCAAAAGTAAAAATGCTGATTTTTTAATAATTGAAGTTAGAAGCAAAACAAATATATTTGGGAGTTACTGGCAATTTGTTGGTGACATATGAGATAACACATTTAAGTCTTGTTGACTTGAAATTTTCTATTGAGAGAAAAGTGCCTATATCATTTTTAATAGAAAGTATATTATTAAGTAAATATTTTAAAATAAAAATATTAAAGCATGAGTATATAAACTTGTTGTCCCAGAGAGTATGTGTGAGTCAGAATTGAATTTTGGGTACCCAGTACATGGGTAGCACTGGAGAGGGATTTTCAGGTACAAAATCTGAAGAAGTCTTCACATTTTCTTTATTAACAAGCATGCATTCAAAATGTGTTTAAATTTAAAATACAGCAAAATAAGGAGTTTCCTGCTGGTCCAGTGGCTAAGACTCTGTGCTCCCACTGCAGGGCATGCAGGCTTGGTCCCTAGACAGGGAATTAGATCTTACATCCATGACTGTGAGTTTGCATGCTGCAACTAGAGATCCCACGTGATGCAAGGAAGTGTGTGCCACTAACAGCTGGTGCAGCCAACTAAGTAAATACATATTTTTAAAATAAATAAAATATAGCAAAATAAATATATATATACATATATATATATACAAAATATAATGGTATTTTTTGGCATGAATAAAGCTAGGTTAATGGTGGAACTGGATGAATTACTAAAGAAGATGTATATATACCTACTTTTTTAACTTGTTATTTTGTATTGCAGTATAGCCAATTAACAATGTTATGATAGTTTCAGGTGAGCAGCAAAGAGACTCAGCCATACATATACATGTAACCATTCTCCCCCAAACTCCCCTCCCGTCCAGGCTCCCACATAACATTGAGCAGAATTCCCATGCTATACAGTAGGATCTTATTAGTTACACATTTTAAATATAGCAATGTGTACATGTCCACCCCCCAACTCCCTAACTATCCTTCCCCCCATTCTTCCCCTGTGACAATGGTTAAGTTCGAAGAACATATTAATTACCCACAGTGAAATCTATGTATATGTACAATGCTTTTGTCTGAGCACACCCAAGAAACATAACACATAAATAATTTGAGAAGTTCCTATTAGATACAAGCTGAATAATTTAATGTTGGTTAAGTGTCAATTACAATGACTTCAGAATTCAAATTAGCAAAACCTCAATCAAGAATGACTTGGTAGGGAGTCTCTTGGTAGTCTAGTGGTTACAATGCAGGTTTTCACTGCTATGAACTTGGGTTTGATTCTTGGTCGGGGAACTAAGATCCTACAAGCCTCGTGGCATGGTCAAAAAAAAAAAAATAGTAGAATGCCTTGGCAATGACTTCATGGACTGCAGCACGCCAGGCCTCACAGTCTATCACCATCTCCCGAAGTTTGCCCAACTTCATGTCCATTACACCAGTGAGGCCATGCAGCCATCTCATCCTTGAACACGCTCCTCTGCTTCTGCCCTCAATCTTTCCCAGCATCAGGGATTTTTCCAGTGAGTCAGCTCTTCACATCAGGTGACCAAAATACTGGAGTTTCAACTTCAGCATCCGTCCTTGCAATGAGTATTCAGGGTTGATTTACCTTAAGATTGATTGGTTTGATCTCTTTGCCATCCAAGGGACTCTCAGAAGCCTTCTCCAGTACCATGGTTCAAAGGCATCAATTTTTCAGTGTTCCACCTTCTTTACAGTCCAGCTCTCAGAACTGTACCCCTTGACTATATGGCTCTCACAACTTTCACTTGCTTTGACAGTATGGACCTTTGTCAGCAATGTCCCTGATTTTCAATGCACTGTCTAGGTCTGTCATAGTTTCCTGCCAAGAGGCTTTTGATTTCATGGCTGCAGTCACCATCTGCAGTGATTTTAGAGCCCAGTTCAGTTCAGTTCAGTCACTCAGTCGTATCCGACTCTGCAACACCATGAATTGCAGCACACCAGGCCTCCCTGTCCATCACCAACTCCCGGAGTTCACTCAAACTCATGTCCATCAAGTCGGTGATGCCATCCAGCCATCTTATACTCTGTCGTCCCCTTCTCCTCCTGTTCCCAATCCCTCCCAGCACCGGAGTCTTTTCCGAGTCAACTCTTCACATCAGGTGGCCAAACTATTGGAGTTTCAGCTTTAGCATCAGTCCTTCCAATGAATACCCAGGACTGATCTCCTTTAGAATGTATTAGTTGGATCTCCTTGCAGTCCAAGGGACTCTCAAGAGTCTTCTCCAACACCACAGTTCAAAAGCATCAATTCTTCAGCGCTCAGCTTTCTTCACAGTCCAACTCTCACATCCATACATGACCACTGGAAAAACCATAGCCTTGACTAGACGGACCTTAGTTGGCAAAGTAATGTCTCTGCTTTTGAATATGCTATCTAGGTTGATCATAACTTTTCTTCCAAGGAGTAAGCGTCTTTTAATTTCATGGCTCAAGAAGAGAAAATCTGTCACTACTTCCACATTCTGCCTTTCTATTTGCCATGAAACAATGGGGCCAGATGCCATGATCTTAGTTTTTTAACATTTAGTTTTAAGCCCGCTCTTTCACTCTCTTCCTTCACCCTCATCAAGAAACTCTTAGTTCCTCTTTTCTTTCTGCCATCAGAGTGATATCATCCCCATATCTGCTGCTGCTACTGCTGCTGCTGCTAAGTCACTTCAGTCGTGTCCGACTCTATGCGACCCCATAGATGGCAGCCCACCAGGCTCCCCCATCCCTGGGATTCTCCAGGCGAGAACACTGGAGTGGATTGCCATTTCCATCTCCAATGCATGAAAGTGAAAAGTGAAAGTGAAGTCACTCAGTCATGTCCGACTCCTAGCGACCCCATGGATTGCAGCCTACCAGGCTCCTCCATCCATGGGATTTTCCAGGCAAGAGTACTGGAGTGGGTTGCCATTGCTTACTGTGCCCCATATCTGAGACTGTTGAAATTTCTCCCAACTATTTTGATTCCAGCTTGTAACTCAAGCTACCCACTGGGCAGAAAAGCAGGATAGTGTTAATTAATTCAAGGCACAAGAAATTCCAGGGCAAGAACCAGTCTTTGATACCTGATTTCCCAGGTCTTCCCTGGAACTTCTTGTGCCTTGAATTAATTATTAGTGTCCTGCCTTCCCGCCCAGTGGACAGCCTCCTGACTGCTGTTTCATTTTTCATAGACAACAGTGGGTGCTCCAGATTCAAGCCCTTCTGTCTCAGCAATGCAGCAATTTTCAACTACCTGTGGTATTTCTTAAAATTGTTTACTCCTTCTGGTACTCTAGGAATTTCTGTTCTTGCTTTCTAGTCCTCAAAAGTTCTATATTACAAGCCTTTACAGAAACTCTAAGACAATTCCAAACCTGTCCAGAAGTGCTTTACTGGGGCTATTTGCCTACCTGTTTAAATTACACATTTCCTGGAAGAATTTTCCAATTTCCTCAAATCCTATTTGCAGTTGCATTGCCACTGATCTATCTTTTTAAACTTTACCAAGTTCAACTAGTTTTTATTAGCTCTATTTTTAATGGGAAATATTATTGAACGTTTACCAAATGTTTGGCAGTCTATATTCCTATCTCATATGATTCTTCCAGTTCTGTGAGGTACATAGGGAGGGAAAGTTGCAAACCACAAACAGGAGACAGAGCCAGTAATTTGGGTTAAGAACCTGGTTATACCACTTACTGGCTGTGTCAGTATAGACAAGTAACTCATTTTGTAGACACTTCAGATAATAAAAGCACCCACCTTAGAGTTTTGTGAGTAGCAACTGAGCTAATAAATGTAACACACTTAGAGCAGTGACTGTATACAATCAGCATTATATGAATTTCAACTACTTATATTTTACTCATTTTGCAAATACAAAATAGGCTCAGAAGGACTGAAGTTATTCAAGTTCAAATAACTATATCATTATTTAGATAGCTGTCTCTTTTTGAAAACCTATATTACTCTAACCTTTGATGAAAAATGCTTTATCAACACCCTATCTCTAAATCTTCATGCATGTCAGCTCCCCCCAACACATACACTTACAGCTTGAAATCCATATAAAAAAATCTGGAAGTTTACTGATATTTAAGATTTCGGGATGTATTACCAAAATATTTCTCAATTTCATCTTTCACCAACCGTAAATGAAGGTATCCATCCACCAAAACTCTTATTAACATTGAGTCATATTTACTTTTTATATCAGAATCCATTCCCACTCAATTTAACAATATTAAGATGATGGCTTTATTTTTAAGTAATTTTTTATTTGCTAAAATTTGGCAACAATTAAATAATGTCAAAATCTCTGTTTGGAAAATATAGATAAAATTCCAAACTATTGTTCCCAGTTCTGAGCATAGACTATACAATTTTTGGATGAGTGTCTCATATCTAGCATTTTGTGGTTGGAAGGACTTTGGGTTGGTATCTACAACATCATCTGAATTAGTATTTTCTTTCTTTCCACTTTCTCTCATATGGTATGGTTGTAAGTGGCTCACCCAGCTTGATCTCTCTCCTCTAAATGTGCTAGTTGGGATTCTAGATATATTTTCAAGGCAAACATTAATGTTTGGACATTCAGCATTTATTTTCATTTTTCCCCATGGAATATGCCTTAAACTATTATGTTTTAGCCAAAAATACAAATACTGTTTGTCAGTCTCAGAAGGTCTTATCTTTCTGTCTGAGGCTGCAGTGAAAGTTAAAGAGTGGCTACTATGAAGAGAAGATAGGAGACAGAAGAATAAGAAAATAGATTAATTCGGGAACTCTATAGGGCTTCCCAAGTGGTGCTAGTGGTAAAGAACCTGCCTGACAATGCAGGAGACATAGAGACATGGGTTGGATACCTGGGTTGGGAAGATCCTCTGAAGGAGGGCATGGTAACCCACTCCAGTATTCTTGTCTGGAGAATCCCAGGGAGAGAGGAGCCTGGCGGGCTACAGTCCATAGGGTCATAAAGAGTCAGACATGACTGAAGTGACTTAGCATGCATGCACAGGGATTCCATACTGAATGGATGTTTGGAGAGACTGTGCTAAAGAAATATGGATTTTTAATACCTAATATTCAAAAGTTCTTTAAGTGGTAGAAACTAAAAACAAATATAAAGTAGACTAGTTAAAGAGCCAGCGGAGGAGTGTCAGTTTCACATGAAGACTTCTGAAAAACTAACTGAATGAAAACACAAAATCGCCATGCAGTTATGACGTTAATCTTTCTACATTCAGAAACAGTAAAGTTATTCAATTACATTTGATACATACACAGATACACGCACACTCAGAGAGAGTAAGTGTGTTGGAACATGTTTAATACTAGCTCTCCAAAGAAGCAAAATGCCCCTCTTTCTGGGTTGCAACCAGGAAAGGTGCAGAAGAAAAGAAAAAGAAGCTTCATGCTATGCCAGAAACCCTCAAGAAAAAGCTAAAGAATTTGGCAGAGCTTAAGATCAAGCTTAAGATCAAGATTGCCGGGAGAAATATCAATCACCTCAGATATGCAGATGACACCACCCTTATGGCAGAAAGTGAAGAGGAGCTAAAAAGCCTCTTGATGAAAGTGAAAGAGGAGAGTGGAAAAGTTGGCTTAAAGCTCAACATTCAGAAAACGAAGGTCATGGCATCTGGTCCCATCACTTCATGGCAAACAGGTGGGGAAACCGTAGAAACAGTGTCAGACTTTATTTTTGGGGGGGCTCCAAAATCACTGCAGATGGTGACTGCAGCCATGAAATTAAAAGACGCTTACTCCTTGGGGGAAAAGTTATGACCAACCTAGACAGTATATTCAAAAGCAGGGACATTACTTTGTCGACTAAGGTCCGTCTACTCAAGACTATGGTTTTTCCAGTGCTCATGTATGGATGTGAGAGTTGGACTGTGAAGAAGGCTGAGTGCTGAAGAATTGATGCATTTGAACTGTGGTGTTGGAGAAGACTCTTGAGGGTTCCTTGGACTGCAAGGAGATCCAACCAGTCCATTCTGAAGGAGGTCAGTGCTGGGATTTCTTTGGAAGGAATGATGCTAAAGCTGAAGCTCCAGTACTTTGGATACCTCATGCTAAGAGTTGACTCATTGGAAAAGTCTCTAATGCTGGGAGAGACTGGGGGCGGGAGGAGAAGGAGATGACCCAGGATGAGATGGCTGGATGGCATCATGGACTCGATGGACGTGAGTCTAAGTGAACTCCGGGAGTTAATGATGGACAGGGAGGCCTGGCGTGCTGCGATTCATGGGGTCGCAAAGAGTCGGACATGACTGAGTGACTGAACTGAACTGAACTGAACTGAAGATCAAGTGCCTGAGAAAGAAGTGTGCCCAGAAAATGCTTCAAAAGGCAAGGAGGAAACTTCTCTCTGAAAAAGCTAAACACCACTGCAAGGAATACAGGGAAATGTGCAGAAATGAAATTTGAATGGCTAGGATAGCATGAAAAGCTGGCAACTTGTATGTACCAACCTAACCCAAATTGGCATTTGTCATCAAGATCAGAGGTATCAGTTGATGTGAACCCAAATGTTTGGAAGGTGTTGCAGCTTTTTTGTCTCTGTCAGATCTTCAATGACTCCATTGCAAAGCTCAGCAAGGTTTCAGTTAACATGCTGAGAATTATGAAACCATACAGTTAACCTGAATCCACCCTGAATATTCATGGGAAGGACTGATGCTGAAATTGAAGCTCCAGTACTTTGGTCACCTGATGAAAAGAGCTGACTCATTGGAAAAGACTTTGATGCTGGGAAAGATTGAAGGCAGGAGGAGAAGAGGATGACAGAGGGTGAGATGGTTGGATGGCACACCAGCTCAATGGACATGAGTTTGAGCAAGCTCTGGGAGATAGTGAAGGACAGGGAAGACTAGCATGCTGCAGTTCAGTTCAGTTCAGTTCAGTTCATTCGCTCAGTCGTGTCAGACTCTTTGCAAACCCATGAATTGCCCGTCAGACAGGACTGAGCAGCTGAACAACAGCAACAATGTTACCAAATCTGAAATCTGCAAAAGACCTTGTCTACAGGTATGGTTATGGCAAAATCAACAAGAAGCAAAATGCCCTGAAGAATAATATCTTGATTGCTCATTCTCTTGACTAATAAAGCATCATCTACATGGAGGATTTGACTCATGAGATCTATACTGTTGGAAAATGTTTTAAAAAAGCAAACAGCTATCTGTGGCCCTTCAAATTACCTTCTCCATGAGGTGGAATGAAGAAAAAGACTGTGCATTTTATAGAAGGTGGAGATGCTGGCAACAGGGAAGACTAGATAAACAGGTTGAAGTGTACCTACCAACTAAGGTATCTGCCATGATTATTTTTGTAATATGGTCAGTTGATAAACAGTGATTGCTTTCAAACTGAGAAAAAAAGAAGGAAAAGACCTGATTTGTGACATTTGCCAATTTCTTTGGTATAAATGCCTTCACTGTGGTCAATTTCAAGCTTCCAACAAAATATCGCCGGTGTTAGGAAGAGGTTCACAAATCAACTTTCAGGAGACAGCACCAGCTGGGTCTAACACACCACTATGGAGTCTTCAAAACAAATGGCAATTTATTACATTGTCACAGGAATCTGTAACTGCAGCTTCCTACATCACTACACACAATTAAACCTGATGTGTGCTGTCAGATGCAGAAAAATGCATAACAAGGACAGAGGAATAAACTTCCATACTTGCTCTATCCCTTAGCTTATATGGGCAGTGCTACCACTTGATCTGCGTCTGAAAGTTTCCTCCTTGATCTGTGGAAAATAAATGAAAGTGACCTTCTTGAGGCTGAAGAAAATAAATGGTTAACCCCTGGGGCCACGAAAAATAAATAGGGAGGCTTTGTTCAAGCTAAAGAAAATAAATTAAACATAAAAGATGCTATTTCAGGGACAAAGATTTATCATTTTTAAAGCTGTTTGAGGGCTAGACTAATATTGCAAAGTTCCAGAGGGTAGCTCCACACTGCTTCCCTGAAAAACTCATTATAAACCAACTACAGCCATTCTCTGAATTGCAGAATGCCTGGCAGTAGTCTGGTAGTTTGTCCCTCTGCTTATTTTTCAGGAAATAAATTGTCTTCTTTCTTTATAGGAGATGATGCCTCTGTTCTGTTTGCTTCTTAAGTTGCTTTGCATGTAAGCAGTAAACTGTCCTATTTCAGCTCAGAGACAACTTGTCAGAGAACATATTCAAAGTCATCTTTCTAGCTTCCCAGTCTCCTCTGAAAGTATTTTGGAGTATTGGGTAATCCATTCACTACCCATACATGGCTTACAATTATTTCAGTGGCTGATTTGTGTCTCAAAAAGCCTAACTTTAAATTTTTATTTAATATGGCAGTACTTCTTGCATTATCCATAAAAACCACCAAACAACTAAGTCTGAGGGAAAGAATGCAGTACATGTAAATTTGAAAAACGGTGCATTTTAATTATTTTTTCCTATTAAAGTTTTCTCCTTTATTCTCTGAGAAACATAGAATAAATGTAAAAATGAAGATATTTTTGCCATTTGCTCCTAAACTGAGAAGTATTTTATAACTGAGAAAATTATATATCTTGTTTTCTAGTTACTGTTTTGAACAGCAACTTAATCCCAAAGCAACTATCAAGTGCACACGATATGATGGCCCTCTACTAGTTGCTAGAACAGTCTTACTCATCTTTGCACATAAGAACAAATTTTATAGCATTGTTAAGTTCAGGTATTTCTCATCTGAAGCCTATACCTTATCAAGATCATAAGCAATGGAGCTATCGCGAAGTGCTGAGTCAGCATCACCCTGTTAGGTTCATCTTTTTATAAAAATTTAAGGGGCAAAAAGAACAAAAGTTAAAAATGTTATGCAAAACAGAGTTTAAAGCAATATGACAAGTTCAGTTTGTATGATGATTTTTAAACAGGAACTCAAATCTGACAGTGACTAGCTAAATAGGTGAAAAGATCAGATGTCGTCAGGTGAAATTTGTTGTAACCAATGAGCTTGCTTACTGATTTTGTGTAACTGAGTTTTAAATCTCTCCAGTGGCATTTATCATTGTGCAGAAGGTGGTATTTGTTATTTCATAAATGCCTCTTTGTTCAACAAGAAGATAACTGAGGACTATGTGATTGTCCCACATTATTGGCTTGGCAAAAATTTTCATTCAAATTTTTCCATAAGATGTTAGTTACCTGAACAAACATCTTGGTCAAGCCAATACTTTAGCCAGTGAGTCAAACGATCACCACTCAGTTGCTATTGCCTTGGCTGTAGACCAGCCAACTCTGCTAATGTCAGAGAGAGATTTCTGATCAAGCATTCATTAGCACTTTTTTCCAACCCAAAGGAGGAGGACTTTCCATATGGAAGCAAACTTAGAGTTATGTATGCCTTCTGCGAGTTCTCATTGAAGGTGGCCATGGACCAGTGAGATGCTTCAGGTCTTACTTATAGCTGCTGTCAAGGAGACACCAATTGAAATTAGCAGTAGCACTTGTGACAAGTGAAAAGAATTGTTACAGTATGGACTAAAGAGTCACCATTGAAATGAACAGATAGAAATTTCTGCTGGCAAACCCAACAAATAGGTGAGTTTCCCACTTTTACAATAGATTGGAAATGTGGATACGAGCATTGTTTTTCCAAGAAAAAGAAGAGGTTACGGAAAAAGATACACAGGTCTGTTCCAATCATCTTAAGAAAGCTGTCTCCCTCAACTGACATCTGCTTCAACTTCTGGTTGGTTGGATTCAGACATTTCCATAGCTTGTATAGAACTAGGTGTCAGATGGACTCTTCTTTACTGTGAGATGTGCACTTAAGGCTGGAGTCTCTGAAGTCTGACTGCCATCTGAGCGGTGAGGAGAACCTGGCATGATCCTTTCTAAGAAGATTTAAGGGTAATCTTGTTCTTACTGATTTCAAATCAGATGAGTGGAAGAAAAATGGAAATGTTAGTTTAGAGATTTGTAGTCAGATATTTGGAGAAACTGAAATAGTTTAGAATTCAGTCCAGCTTACAGCATATAATAAAACCTCGAAGAAAATTCAGTTCAGTTCAGTTCAGTTGCTCAGTCATGTCTGACTCTTTGCGACCCCATGGACTGCAGCAGGCCAGTCTTGCTTGTCCATCACCAACTCCTGGAGCCTACTCAAACTCATGTCCATCATGTTGGTGATGTCATCTAACCATCCCATCCTCTGTCGTACACTTCTCCTCTTGCCTTCAATCTTTCCCAGCATCAGGATCTTTTCCAGTGAGCCAGTTCTTCTGAATCAGGTGGCCAAAGTACTGCAGTTTCAATTACTAGAACAAGAATCTAATATCTATATAGGTATAGGTATACATAATTTCTTTCTCCATAATTATTCCCCCTCTTATCAAAGATAATCACAGAAAAATTAATTTGTCTATATTAAACTTGGCCTGATTATTTACATAAGTGCAGCAAGAATAGTGATTGATCATATAAGTTCTTCTTAAAATTATTTTGTTAGAATCTTGGCCATTTCTAAAAGCTGTCTGAGTCTATGTCTGTCATTCTTGAATATAAAATTCAGTCAAAGCCTTGGTGATATAACCAATATTTCCAATTGCTTTCTGTTACAAAGAGAATAGATTCTTATTAAATTTATGCAAATGCATATATTGCTATAAAAATAAGAATATTTAATGACAGTTTTCAATTTTTGGAGGAATCAGCTAGGGAAAAGACAGATAAGTCTTTGTTTACAAAAAGGTATGTTTCATTGAATTGCTGTAAGTCACAGATTCTTAAAAGAAAAAGTTTCTTAAATCTAGAAAAGTAAAACAGCAGAAAATATGTATAAGAAGTCATAAAAATTATAATCTCACTCAATCATGTCTGACTTTTTGTGACCTCATGGACTGTAGCCTACCAGTCTCCTCCATCCATGGGATTCTCCAGGCAGTAATACTGAAGTGGGTTGCCACTTCCTTCTCCAGGGGATCTTTCCGACCCAGGGATCGAACCTGGGTCTCCCGCATTGGAGGCAGACACTTTAATCTCTGAACCACCAGGGAAGCCATAATCATCCTTAGTCTCTTGTAATTAGAAGGACTAATAATTCTTGTCAGTCTTGATCTTGGGTTAACAACAGTAAGAATCAATGAGTTTTCCATTAAAGTTTTAAAAAATTTACCTAGTTCAGTATTGTGATCTTAATTATCAGAAACCTTCTTGCTAGAGTATACTTACCAGGGTCATTTCCATGAATCTCCTTGAAGATGAAGCATTTCTCTAGGAACAATTTTGCAAAACATCAGAGAAAAACAATAGTGCTCTTGTCTAGTTGTTATGTCTGACGCTTAGGGACCCCATGGACCAACCCCATGGACCATAGCCAACCAGTCTCCTCTGCCGATAGCACTTCTCAGGCAAGAATACTGGAGTGGGTTGCTGTTTTTTCTCAGGATATCTTCCTGACCCAGAGATCAAGCTCATGTCATCTGTATTAACAGGAGGGTTCTTTAACACTGAACCACCAGGTAAGCCATGAGTAAAACAATAGCTGTCTATAAATGATAAAATACTTGAGAATAGTAAAGGTTAGAGATATGTATATATATATATATATATATATATGTATATATATATATATATACCTATATAGATACAATCAGTCAGTTCAGTTCAGTCACTTAGTCATGTCAGGCTCTTTGCAACTCCATGAATCGAAACACACCAGGCCTCCTTGTCCATCACCAACTTCTGGAGTTTATACAAATTCATGTCCATCAAGTCGATGATGCCATCCAGCCATCTCATCCTCTGTTGTCCCCTTCTCCTCCCACCCTAATTCCATCCCAACAACAGGGGCTTTTCCAATGAGTCTACTCTTTGCATCAGGTGGCCAAAAAGTTGGAGTTTCAGCTTTAGCACCAGTCCTTCCAATGAATACCCAGGACCGATCTCCTTTAGAGTGGACTGGTCGGATTTCCTTGCAGTCCAAGGGATTCTCAAGAGTCTTCTCTGACACTACAGTTCAAAAGCATCAATTCTTCAGTGCTCAGCTTTCTTCACAGTCCAACTCTCACATCCATACATGACCAGTGGAAAAACTATAGCCTTGACTAGATGGACCTTTGATGGCAAAGTAATGTCTCTGTTTTTGAGTATGCTATCTAGGTTGGTCATAACTTTCCTTCCAAGGAGTAAGCATCTTTTAGTTTCATGGCTGCAGTCACCATCTGCAGTGATATTGGAGCCAAAAAAAATAAAGTCTGACACTGTTTCCACTGTTTCCCCATCTATTTGCCATGAAGTGATGGGACCAGATGCCATGATCTTCGTTTTCTGAATGTTGAGCTTTAAGCCACTTTTTCACTCTCCTCTTTCACTTTCTTCAAGAGGCTTTTTAGTTCCTCTGCACTTTCTGCCATAATGGTGGTTTCATCTGCATATCTGAGGTTATTGATATTTCTCCCAGAAATCTTGATTCCAGCTTCTGTTTCCTCAGCCCAAAGTTTCTCATGATGTACTCTGCATATAAGTTAAATAAGCAGGGTGACAATATACAGCCTTGATGTACTCCTTTTCCTATTTGGAACCAGTCTGTTGTTCCATGTCCAGTTCTAACTGTTGCTTCCTGACCTGCATATAGGTTTCTCAAGAGGCAGGTCAGGTGGTCTGGTATTCCCATCTCTTTCAGAATTTTCCACAGCTTATTGTGATCCACACAGTCAAAGGCTTTGGCATAGTCAATGAAGCAGAAATAGATGTTTTTCTGGAACTCTCTTGCTTTTTCCGTGATCCAGCGGATGTTGGCAATTTGATCTCCAGTTCCTCTTCCTTTTCTAAGACGAGCTTGAACATCTGGAAGTTCACAGTTCATGTATTGCTGAAGCCTGGCTTGGAGAATTTTGAGCATTACTTTACTAGCGTGTGCTGCTGCTGCTAAGTCACTTCAGTCGTGTCCGACTCTGTGCAACCCCATAGACGGCAGCCCACCAGGCTTCCCTGTCCCTGGGATTCTCCAGGCAAGAATATTGGAGTGGGTTGCCATTTCCTTCTCCAATGCATGAAAGTGAAAAGTGAAAGTGAATTCTCTCAGTCATATCTCACTCTTAGCGACCCCATGGACTGCAGCCTACCAGGCTCCTCTGCCCATGGGATTTTCCAGGCAAGGGTACTGGAGTGGGATGCCATTGATGAGTGCAATTGTGCAGTAGTTTGAGCATTCTTTGGCATTGTCTTTTTTGGGATTGGAATGAAAACCGACTTTTTCCAGTCTTGTGGCCACTGCTGAGTTTTCCAAATGTACTGGCATATTGAGTGCAGCACTTTGACAGCATCATCTTTCAGGATTTGAAATAGCTCAACTGGAATTCCATCACCTCCACTAGCTTTGTTTGTAGTGATGTTTTCTAAGGCCCACTTGACTTCACATTCCAGGATGTCTGGCTCTAGGTGAGTGATCACACCATTGTGATTATCTTGGTCTTGAAGATCTTTTTTGTACAGTTCTGTGTATTCTTGTGACCTTTCTTAATATCTTCTGCTTCTGTTAGGTCCATACCATTTCTGTCCTTTATCGAGCCCATCTTTGCATGAAATGTTCCCTTAGTATCTCTAATTTTCTTGAAGAGATCTCTAGTCTTTCCCATTCTGTTCTTTTCCTCTATTTCTTTGCATTGATAGCTGATGAAGGCTCTCTTATCTCTTCTTGCTCTTCTTTGGAACTCTGCATTCAAATGAGTATATCTTTCCTTTTCTCCTTTGCTTTTCACATCTTTTCTTTTCACAGCTATTTGTAAGGCCTCCTCAGACAGCCATTTTGCTTTTTTGCATTTCTTTTTCTTGGGGATGGTCTTGATCCCTGTCTCTTGTACAATGTCATGAATCTCCAACCATAGTTCATCAGGCACTCTGTCTATCAGATCTAGTCCTTTAAATCTATTTCTCACTTCCACTGTATAATCATAAGGGATTTGATTTAGGTCATACCTGAATGGTCTAGTGACTTTCCCTACTTTCTTCTATTTAATTCTGAATTTGGCAATAAGGAGTTCATGATCTGAGCCACAGTCAGCTTCCAGTCTTGCTTTTGCTGACTGTATAGAGCTTCTCCATCTTTGGTTGCAAAGAATATAATCAGTCTGATTTCGGTGCTGACCATCTGTTGATGTCCATGTGTAGAGTCTTCTCTTGTGTTGTTGGAAGAGGGTGTTTGCTACCACCAATGTGTTCCTTTGGCAAAACTCTCTTAGTCTTTACCCTGCTTCAGTCCATACTGCAAGGCCAATTTTGCCTGTTACTCCAGGTGTTTCTTGACTTCCTCCTTTTGCAATCCAGTCCCCTATAATGAAAAGGACATCTTTTTTGGATGTTAGTTCTAAAAGGTCTTGTAGGTCTTCATAGAACCATTCAACTTCAGCTTCTTCAGTGTTACTGGTTGGGGCATAGACTTGGATTACTGTGATATTGAATGGTTTGACTTGGAAACGAACAAAGATCTGTCTTTTCGAGATAGCATCCACGTACTACATTTCGGATTCTTTTGTTGACCATGATGGCTACTCCATTTCTTCTAAGGGATTCCTGCCCACAGTAGTAGATATAATGGTCATCTGAGTTAACTTCACCCATTCCAGTGCATTTTAGTTCACTGATTCCTAGAATATGGACGTTCACCCTTGCTATCTCTTGTTTGACCACTTCCAATTTGCCTTGATTCATGAACTTATCATTTCAGGTTCCTGTGCAATATTGCTCTTTACAGCATTGGACTTTGCTTCTATCAACCCAGTCATACCACAACTGGGTATTGATTTTGCTTTGCCTCCATCCTTTCATTCTTTCTGGAGTTATTTCGCCATTGATCTCCTGTAGCATATTGGGCACCTACTGACCTGGGGAGTTACTCTTTCAGTATCTTATCATTTTGCCTTTTCATACTGTTCATGGGGTTCTCAAGTCAAGAATACTGAAGTGGTTTGCCATTCCCTTCTCCAGTGGACCACATTCTGTCAGACCTCTCCACCATGACCCGTCCGTCCTGGGTGGCCCCACATGGCATGGCTTAGTTTCAGTGAGTTAGACAAGGCTGTGGTCCATGTGATCAGATTGGCTAAGTTTTGTGATTATGGTTTCAGTGTCTGCCCTCTGATGCCCTCTTGCAACACCTACTATCTTAAGTGGGTTTCTCTTACCTTGGTCGTGGGGTCTCTCTTCATAGCTGCTCCAGGAAAGCTCAGCCACTGCTCCTTACCTTGGACAAAGGGTATCTCCTCAGGGCCGCCTCTCCTGACCTTGAACATGGACATCTCCTCTCGGCCCTCCTGTGCCAGCCCAGCTGCCACTCCTTGGACATGGCGTTGCTCCTCTTGATATAGATACAATATATTACTTCATATTTGACAGTGCTTCCCATATGATTTCCCACATCAAATAACCCTAATTTATTTAATGTCTCCCTTCTTATAAGGAGAGAAAATAGATATTTTGAGATATTCTAAGGATCCTAGGGGAAAATCCCAAAGTTAATTCAGGGTCACAAAGATTTCATTTAGAATTTGATTTTGTGGAGTTCGTTAAAAATATCAAAAGGTTTGGAAACTTGACTAAATTGGATTACAGTTCATTATGGAATAATACTTAATTACCTACTTAATCAAATGACAAAAAGATTTCAATGGCAAATACAAAAATTTAGATTGTTGCAAAAAGATGAATTTCTTTTAACATTGAGAAGATACAGCTTTCTGAGTCGTCAAATACATGATAACGACAAAACACAGAATCTTTGTTTTTTAGGCAGATTATGGTGAAGACAAAGAAACCTTCTTCTTTTAACAGAGAGGAAAAACAAATTCCAATTTCGGTTTTAATATCAACACCACCAGTGTACCTTTGATACTAAAATTCACTTTAATTAAATTCATTTTAATTTTAGCCAAATTGAGCATTTATAAAAATTTCTCTTCAAAGATTCCTTTCTCATAAACCATCTATAACTTACAATTCTCATTGTCTTATCTTTTTCGCCCTTTCTTATTCTGACAAATGTTTTAGTTTAGAACATTATTTTTTTCCTCAACAGCCATGACAAGAATACATTGCTATCACTCATAATGTCTTTTACAGAAAATATGTATCTTACTTTTCATATATAGTCGTTTTTTGCCTTTTTTATTTTTAGTAGTTTTATTTTTTAAAAAAAGCTATTTTTCTGACAATTTCAACTTTATTTTTTCAAGATGGTATTCTCTCAATTTCAAAAATTTACAAAGCTTATCTAAGAAATATATGGTGCAAGAATAACTACAGATTTACTCTTATAGGATAGCATAATTGCCTATGCCTTAAGTTAGATATAGTTAAAATAAACCACAAAATTTTGGGAAATTTAAGTATGGAATTCACTTGTATCTGTAGATATACACACTTATTGCTCTGCTAGACTGGAGTAGTAGAAGAAGCAAGGGCAATAGGATCCTCACATTATTCCTGAAGAGGGTTGCTCTAAGTCGAGTAAGCGGAATAAAGATTTGGAAGATGGGATGACATCTTCTAAACTGATAACAGAGTTATAGACATCTTGGAGGCCAAGACCAGAATTTTCAGCCTTGCAAGCAGTTAAAAGAAATGGGAGAAGTTCTTTTAAACCGAGTGCTGCCTGGCTGTAAATCAGAAAAGACAAGGCAGCAAAGTATCAGCCTGCTAAAGAGTGATTATGGGCTGGCCCTGAGGAATTGTCACTGTGTTTGTGCAAGACAGAAAGAGTAGTTGTTGTTTTATTGGCCTTTCCAGCTGATTGTATAGACTCTTCTGTTGCTCAAGTCACTGTGGTATAAGAACAGTGGCTTTCACATATGTTGGCTCATTCTGTAGCAGAAAATACTAGTATATATATATGGCCCAGCATATAGCTATACTTATACAACCAATAAGTAATTGAAATAAAAGTTTAACAAGCTGACATGTAAGTCTTATTTTTGAGTATATGCCATACATTTATTCTGTTTCTGCATTTTATAAAATCACCCAGATATATGTACATAATGTGAAAGTGAAAGCATTAGTCACTCAGTTGTGTCTGATGCATGGCGACCCCATGGACTTAACTGTAGCTTGCCAGGCTCCTCTGTCCATGGAATTCTCCAAGAAAAAATACTGGAGTGGGTTACCATTCCCTTCTCCAGGGGATCTTACCAACCCAGGGATCAAACCTGGGTCTCCTGCATTGCAGGCAGATTCTTTACCATCTAAACCAGCAGGGAAGCCTCATATATATGGAATAAATCTGGCATCCTGGTTTGCTGGGCAAGGGCACCTTCGTTGAGTTTTGAATGCTTTACTTGTTGTATATTAAAGGGGAGAGACAAAGGGAGCATCTCACTCCATTATGATGCTGATGTTTATCTACTGAACATATAATTTTTATAAAATTGAATATATGTTATTTACTTGTCTGTATTGATATGGATACCATATATATTTTCTATTCAAATAAATGCTAATCAGGGTGTGGCATCAGCATCATAATGAAGTGAGATGCTCCCTTTGTCTCTCCCCTTTAATATACAAGTAAAACATCCATAACTCAACAAAGGTGCCTCTGCCCAACACACCAGGATGCCAGATTATTCTACACACTGGTACATCTAAAGGATGTGGGCTGGAACACACAGAGGAGGCAGAACCAGGGAAACAGTGGAAACAGTGTCTGCAAGCCCAATCCCAGTAGCTGAACCCACAGCCCCAGAGAACCCAGTAGCAGCAGGGGAGGCAGCACGCATGATTCTCACCTCTGGACCACAGGAGCACCCATGGCCACAGATAACTGGCAGCAGTGGCAGTGGGCCTGTGACCCTGCTTCTCCATCTGGGGAGGCTCCCGAGAGTTTAGCCTCTTACCCCTTCACTGCAGTGACTGAATGCATGAACCCAGCAACACAAGATGTGGCTCACGGGCTTAGCTCCTCTTCCCCCACTCCTCTCACAGTGACAGAGCCTGTGACTTGGGACATCCTGGACACTGCAGAGGCATGCACCATCCCAGTCCCCCAGGCAGGGACCCCAGTGACACCTGCTGCAGCAAGGCAGCAACAACCCTGGAGGCACAGTGATGATATCAAGAGAACT
Source organism: Ovis canadensis (assembly GCF_042477335.2). NCBI lineage: Eukaryota > Metazoa > Chordata > Mammalia > Artiodactyla > Bovidae > Ovis > Ovis canadensis. The sequence goes on from NC_091255.1 coordinate 13,108,622, forward strand.
GGGCCACAATTCTGACTGAGATGGAAGAGGAAAGTGCATTTCTCAAAGTGACCACAGCTCAGGTTGTTGTTCAGTCACTCACCCGTCTCATCCTCATCCTGGTTACCTGACAATTCAGGTAAGAGACACTAAAAGCTGGTGTCAAAACACTCCCTGGAAAACAAAAGAAAGACCCCTAATTTACAACCTGTTGAAACATTAGATCAAGTGGAGAGGGGGAAGAGTTTACCTAAAGAAGAAAGGATAATACTTACTTCAAATGTGCCAATTGTGGTGCCATCAAACACCATGAAGAGCCACAGTAACATTTTATCACAAAAGAAATGACAAATCTTCAGAAACCAAACTTTAAGTCATAGAATATTTGATCTAAAGAATATAAAATTAAAAAATAATTGTCATGGGGACTTCTCCAGTGGTTCAGTCTTTAGAAATCTGCCTTCCAATGCAGGGGCTGTGGATTGGATCCCTGTTTGGAAAACTAAGATGCCACGTGCATCTTAGTCAGCTAAGCCTACATGCCACAAGTGGAGAGGCCACACACTCTAGAGCCCATGCATCACAACAAAAGAAGAGCGCGAGCTAAAATGAAGACCCCATGCAGCCAGAAACAAAATATAAAATAAAATCATCTGGCAACATAAGCAGTAAAAAAAAAAAGAAGAAGAAGAAGAAGAAGCTGTCATGAAGGAATTTAGTGAGTCACAAGAAAACTCAAAAGGACAATTCATGAGCTCAGAAATAAAATGAATGAACAAAAGAAACATTTTACCAAAGAGATTAAAATTCTAAAAAAGAACCAAACATAACTTTATGTTAGACATAAAGTCAGAGTGTTTAGAGATTTTAGAGCTTGAGAAACAAGACAACGAATGCTTTAGAAAGCATTAGAAATGGAGTAGATGACATGGAAGAGAGAATTAGCAAGCTTGAAGATAGAAATATAGAAATGATACGTGTAGAAGAGGAAAGAGAAGATATTTTAAAAATGAGAAAATTCTATGGGTGCTATTTGACTCTTTTAAGAAGGGCAATATTAGGGTAATGTCTATCCCAGAAGAAAAAGAGAACGAGAAAGGAGAAGAGTTTAAAGAAACAATAGCCAACAACTTCCCAAACCTGGGAAGTAACTGGATACACAACTCCATAAAACTAAGAGAACACCTAATTGCCACAATGCAAAAAGACCTTCTCTAAGACACATTTCAATTAAATTGTCAAAAGTCAATGAAAAAGAAAGAAACTTAAAGGGGAAAATGATCCTACAAAGGAACCCTATTAGGCGTGAGAAGATTTCTCATCAGAAACTCCATATGACAGAAGAGAAGATATTCTCAAAACACTGAAACATAAACATGGTCACCCAAGAATCTCTATCCAACAAAGCTATTATTTGGATATGAAGAAGTACGTTTACAGACAAACAAAATCTGAGGGAGTTTATCAACACTAGACCTGCCTTACAAAAAAATGTTGAAAGGATCTCTTCTACTAGAATCAAAACTCAAAAGTACACAAAACCTTGAGTGACATGATAAGTAGACAGAATCAGAAAATTGCTACTCTATCAGAATAGATTTTAAAACATTTTATTATAGCATAACGGTGAAGGGAGGAGAAAGTAGAGAAAATAACTATAGCTATTTCAATTTGATAACAAACTCACAACATTAAAGTCCTTAATTTAGGGAAACAAAACAAAAAGGTAAGAGGAAAAGAACAGAGCCTGTATAGGCAAATAAAGATGAGACGTTATCAGCAGGAAAAAAGGATTACTATATCAGCAATACATTTTGTACAAACATCATGGTAACCACAAATCACAAATCTAGAGCAGAGACATGAAAGAGAAAAACATTGTATAAAGCCACTCAACCAAAATAGCAGACAGAGAATGCAAGGGGGAAAAAAAAAAAATAATGCAGATATTGAGCAACCAGAAAACAAAAGATAAAGTGGCAATTCTAAATCCTCATCTGTGAATAGTCATCCTAACTGTAAATGGATCGATTTCCTCAACTAAAAAGCCAATTAAAATAAATAAATTTATATTTAAAAAACCCAGAGTGGATGGATGGATTAAAGAAGAAGACACAAATGTAAGTTCTCTCTATAAGTCTCATCTCAGCTCTAAAGACAAACATGAGCTCAAAGTGAAGGGATGGAAAATGATTACTCTAAACAAATAGCAACTCTCAAAAACACATGTGTAGCTATACTCATATCAGACAAAATAGACTTTGCCAGAAAACACAACAAAAGACAAGGATGAACATTATATAATGATAAAGGGGACAATTCAACTTAAGATGTAATAGTTGTTAATATATATGCACCTAATATAGGAGAAAAAACATATAAAGTAATTATTAACAGAACAGAAGGGGAAATTGATAGCAGTATGACAATAGTAGGGGACATTAACATCCCACTTACATGAATGGGCAAATTATCCAGACAGACAATCAACAACCAAATAGTGGCCATAAGTGAAAATTAGACCAGATAAACTTAACAGATTTATGCAGAACATTTCATCCAAATGCATCAGACACATTCTTTTCAAGCATGCATGGACCATTCTCTAGGATACACCATGTATCAGGTTAGAAAATAATCCTCAACAAATTTAAGGGGATGGAAATTAGTTCAAGGATCTTTTCTGATCACAGAAACTAGAAGTCAACTGCAAGATCAGTTGATCTTTTCTGATCACAGAAACTAGAAGTCAACTTCAAGAAGAAAGCTGAAAAATCACAAATGTGAAAATTGAACAATATGTTATTGAATAACTGTTTGGTCAACAAAAAACCAAAGGAAATTCTAAATATACCTGAAGATGCATGAAAATGAAAATACAATGAATTAAAATTTATGAGATGCAATAGAAGTGGTACTTCAAGGGAATTTTATACCAAAACAGGTTTACTTAGGAAAAAAAAAAAAGGCAAGAAGAAAAAAAAAATCTCTAAACACTCTAACTTTATGTCTAACAGAACTAGAGAAAGAAGAATAAGCAAAGTCCAGAGTAAATTGAAGGAAGGAAATAATAAAGATCAGAGCAGAAATAAGTGAGATAGAGACTTAAAAAAAATAGAAAAGATCAGTGAAATTAAGAGCTGGTTCTCTGAAAAGATAAAATTTAGATACCTTTAGTAGACTCACTAAGTAAAAAGAGAAAATGTTCTGATAAAATCAGAAATTAAAGAGGAGAAACAATGAATACCACAGAAATACAAAGGATTATAAGAGAATGTTAAGTTGGGTATATAGAGTACTGAATTCCTTGAAACATATAACCCCCTAAGACTGAATTAAAAAGAAAAAGAAAATATAAATAGAAAATCTCTAATAAAGGGACTGAAAGGGCAATCAAAAACTTTCCAAGAAACAAAAGTCCAGAACCAGAGAGCTTCATGGGTGAATTCTATCAAACAATGAAAGAAGATTTAATATACTCTTCCCAAACTCTTCCAAAACAGAGAAGAGGAAGGATTACTTCTTAACTCATTCTAGAAGCCAATATTACCCTGATATCAAAACCAGACAAATAAAACACAAGCAAAAAAATTACAGGCAGATATATCTGATGAACATTGATGTAATAATTCTAAAAAATATTAGCAAGTCAAATACAACAATGCATTTAAAGGGTCATGTGGGATTTATTCCAGGGAAGCAAGTATGGTTTAACATCTATAAATCAATCAGTGTAATACACCACATTAGCAAAATAAAGGATAAAAGTATATGATCATTTCAAAAGATGCAGAAAAAACAGTTGAGTTGACAATATTCAGCATCCATATATAATAGAAACTCTCAATAAAATGGGTACAGGTGGGATATACCTCAACACATTAAGGGTCAGATATAACAAACCCATAGCTCACATCATACTCAACAGTGAAAAACTAAAAAACTATTTATCTTTTAGGAACAGGACAAAAATACCCACTCTTGTCACTTTTATTTAACATAGTACTGAAAGTCCTACACAGAGCATCATCTAGAAAGGATGTTAGAGTCAATGCTCTTAATTCAGAAAAGCAAGAGAATTTATAACACTTGGAAACAACATTCCTTAAATTTTAAAGAGTTAGTTTCAGTATTAGCAGAGTTATGATTCCTTCAATCAGCTGAAAGCTCAAATCAAGTAAAATAAATTATCATTTTTAGAAATCAAGGTAATTATAATATCCACACCTTGGTTATAATACAAGCAATGAGTGCTATTGTATGTTTGCTTATTCATTTTTTGCTGGAGGTATATTTAATTCCTGGGTTCCTTGAAGAGGGTAGTATGATGATTTTACTATGAAACCCAGCCTCTTTCCGATATGCTATAGCAATTCTTAAAGATGCATATGAGGAGATTAACTAAGATGGGAATACTTCTTTGATATAGGTTATGTAAATTTCCCTGAAAAGATGCTACTGCTGCTGCTGCTGCTGCTAAGTCGCTTCAGTCGTGTCCAACTATTGCAACCCCATAGACAGTAGCCCACCAGTCTCCCCCATCCCTAAGATTCTTCAGGCAAGAACACTGGAGTGGGGTGCTATGGCCTTTTCTGCTGAAAAGATGAGTAGGACTTATATCTGCTAAGTGTGCATAACACTTTTATGTAAGTCCTCCAACCTAGAGGTTTAAAAATTACATAAATACAAGCAACTTCCTGAAAAAGTCTCCAAATTTGTTTATTCTTCCACTAACAAAAACTGTAATCTTTCCTCTGCAAAATGGTGAGCAACTCTTTGAAAAGCTGTTTAGAGAAATCAGTTGTTGAGAGTAAATGAAGACTTTAATCATGTATAGTCAGAAACTGTAGTTGAAGATCATGCATTTCCATGTGGCCTAATTTTAGGTGTCCTAAAAAGCTGCAGTTATGCTATTATAAAAGCCTTAAAGGCTTTTAAAACTTTCTGACTTAGCTAGCGATCAATAAAATTAATCAGCCTTTTCCTAAGCAATTAAGTATTGATAAGAGACTGTCATTTCATTCTATTTTTTAGACATCATTAGAATAGGCTGCAGTCCATGAGGTCGCTAAGAGTCGGACACGACTGAGCAACTTCACTTTTACTTTTCACTTTCAAGCATTGGAGAAGGAAATGGCAACCCACTCCAGTGTTCTTGCCTGGAGAATCCCAGGGACGGGGGAGCCTGGTGGGCTGCCGTCTCTGGGGTCACACAGAGTCAGACATGACTGAAGGAAGCCACTTAGCAGCAGCAGAAAAAGAATTTTATATTGACTATTTGCTTTCTGCATACTTCTTTAAAAAGTTTTTCTACTGGTTATAAAATTTCTACTAGCTATACATAAAAAACAGGGAAAAAATTAATCATTTTAATCCTACCACCCAGAATCAATAACTTTTAGCATGACAGTGTACTTTAAGTTGGGTTTCCCAGGTGGCTCAGTGGTAAAGAATTCACCTGCCAATGCAGGAAATGCAGGAGACACGGGTTTGATTCCTGCGTTGAGAAGATGTCCTAGAGTAGGAAATGGCAGCTCACTACAGTAGTCTTGCCCAAAAAACCCCCAGAGGAGCCTCTCAGGCTCTAATCCATGGGGTCACAGAGTAGGACATGACTTGGAGACTAAGCAACAACAGTCATTGATCAATCACTTAGTATATGTTTATTTAGCATCTTTGATGTATTTTGTGCTGAACTAGGAGCTTTAAAGAATGACACAGTTCTGAACTAGGAGATTTGGATATGAGTGGGAATGAGGGGGCAGTGTGATGGTCCTAAGAAATAGCATCCATATGAGCCCTGGGTTCTCATTCAAGCTGCACCTAACACTGAGCAAATAATCAAATTGCTCTGAGCCCATTCTCTTTGTCTTTAAGTGATAATTAAAAGAAATGATCCACATGTAGCTCTTAGCAAGATCCCTGACCCATAAAAATATTCACTATTTGCTAGTACTATTTTTATAGTCACTTGCACTGTGATTTTAGGTAAACACTGAGATTTATGGAGCTCAGGATTCCTTAAAGCTCCCTTGAAAGTGCTGACATGTGCCAAGCCACTTCAGTCTGTCTCAGTGGCAGAGAAGTTGCAACCCTGTGGACTGTAGTCCACCAGGATCCTCTGTCCATGAGATTCTCCAAGCAAGAGCACTAAAGTGAGTTTCCATGCACTTCTCCAGGGGATCTTCCTCACCCAGGGGATCTTCCATACCCAGGGATGGAATCTGAGTTTAGTAGGTTTCCTGCATTGACAAGCAGGTTTTTTACCACTAGCGCCATAGGTACTTTAGAGACAACATACAATTTCAGCACTTCCAGGCCATTGAATGGAGAGTCAGACAGTAGACTTCTCTACCACTGAGGACATCTAGAAGTCTTATCACAAGATCTATTTAACCAAAATACACATGCTACTCTGTGGGCACAGGAGGGCCGAGAGGAGCTACTCCACATTCAAGGTCAGGAGGTGCAGCCCTGAGAAGATACCTGTGATCCAAGGTAAAGAGCAGTGGCTGCACTTCCTAGAGCAGCCATGAAGAGATACCCCACAACCAAGGTAAGAGAAACCCAAGTAAGACAGTAGGTGTTACAAGAGGGCATCAGAGGGCAGACACATTGAAACCATAATCACAGAAACCTGGCCAATCTGATCACACAGACCACAATCTTGTCTAACTCACTGAAACTAAGCCATACTCTTTTGGGCCACCCAAGATGGATGGGTCATGATGGAGAGGTCTGACAGAATGTGGTCCACTGGAGAAGGGAATGGCAATCCACTTCAGTATTCTTGCCTTGAGAACCCCATGAACAGTATGAAAAGGCAAAATGATAGGATACTGAAAGAGGAACTCTCCAGGTCAGTAGGTGCCCAATATGCTACAGGAGATCAGTGGAGAAATAACTCCAGAAAGAATGAAGGGATGGGGCCAAAGCAAAAACAATACCCAGCTGTGGATGTGACTGGTGATAGAAGCAAGGTGCGATGCTGTAAAGAGCTATATTGCATAGGAACCTGGAATGTTAGGTCCCTGAATCAAGGCAAATTGGAAGTAGTCAAACAGGAGAAGGCAAGAGTGAATGTCGATATTCTAGGAATCAGTGAACTAAAATGCACTGGAATGGGTGAAGTTAACTCAGATGACCATTATATCTACTACTGTGGGACGGAACCCCTTAGAAGAAATGGAGTAGCCATCATGGTCAACAAAAGAATCTGAAATGCAGAACTTGAATCCAATCTCAAAACTAACAGAATGATGTCTGTTCGTTTTAAAGACAAACCATTCAATATCATGGTAATCCAGGTCTATGCCCAACCCAGTAATGCTGAAGAAGCTGAAGTTGAATGGTTCTATGAAGACCTACAAGACCTTTTAGAACTAACACCCCCAAAAAATGTCCTTTTTATTATAGGGGACTGGAATGCAAAAGTAGGAAGTCAAGAAACATCTGGAGTAACAGGCAAATTTGGCCTTGGAGTATGGAATGAAGCAGGGCAAAGATAATAGAGTTTTGCCAAGACAACGCACCGGTCATAGCAAACACCCTCTTCCAGCAACACAAGAGAAGACTCTACACATGGACATCACCAGATGGTCAAAGCTGAAATCAGATTGATTATATCCTTTGCAGCCAAAGATGGAGAAGCTCTGTACAGTCAGCAAAAGCAAGACTGGGAGCTGACTGTGGCTCAGATGATGAACTCCTTATTGCCAAATTTTTATTTCAATTGAAGAAAGTACAGAAAACCACTATACCATTCAGGTATGGCCTAAATCAAATCCCTTATGATGATACAGTGGAAGTGAGAAATAGATGTAAAGGACTAGATCTGATAGACAGAGTGCCTGAGAACTATGGATGGAAGTTTGTGACATTGTACAGGAGACAGAGATCAAGACCGTGCCCATGGAAAAGAAATGCAAAAAAGCAAAATGGCTGTCTGAGGAGGCCTTACTAATAGCTGTGAAAAAGAGAGAAGTGAAAAGTAAAGTAGAAAAGGAAAGATAGAAGCATCTGAATGCAAAGTTCCAAAGAATAGCAAGAAGAGATAAGAATGCCTTTCTCAGAGATCAAGACAAAGAAATAGAGGAAAACAACTGAATGGGAAAGACTAGAGGTCTCTTCAAGAAAATTAGAGATACCAAGGGATCATTTCATGCAAAGATGGGTTCAATAAAGGACAGAAATGGTATGGACCTAACAGAAGCAGAAGATATTAAGAAGAGGTGGCAAGAATACACAGAAGAACTGTACAAAAAAGATCTTCAAGACCAAGGTAATCACGATGGTGTGATCACTCACCTAGAGCCAGACATCCTAGAATGTGAAGTCGAGCAGGCCTTAGAAAGCATCACGGTGAACAAAGCTAGCGGAGGTGATGGAATTCCAGTTGAGCTGTTTCAAATCCTGAAAGATGATGTTGTGAAAGTGCTGCACTCAATATGACAGTAAATTTGGAAAACTCAGCAGTGGCCAGAGGACTGGAAAAGGTCAGTTTTCATTCCAATCCCAAAGAAAGGCTATGCCAAAGAATGCTCAAACTATCGCATAATTGCACTCATCTCACATGCTAGTAAATAATGCTCAAAATTCTCCAAGCCAGGCTTCAGCAATACGTGAACTGTGAACTTCCAGATGTTCAAGCTCGTCTTAGAAAAGGCAAGGAACCAGACGTCAAATTGCCAACATCTGCTGGATCATTGAAAAAGCAAGAGAGTTCCAGAGAAACATCTACTTCTGCATTAGTGACTATGCCAAAGCCTTTGACTGTGTGGATCACAATAAACTGTAGAAAATTCTTCAAGAGGTGGGAATACCAGACCACCTGACCTGCCTCTTGAGAAACCTATGTGCAGGTCAGGAAGCAACAGTTAGAACTAGACACGGAACAACAGACTGATCACAAATAAGAGAAGAAGTACCTCAAGGCTGTATATTGTCACCCTGCTTATTTAACTTCTATGCAGAGTACATCATGAGAAACGCTGGACTGGAAGAAGTGCAAGCTGGAATCAAGATTGCCAGGAGAAATATCAATAACCTCAGATATGCAGATGACACCACCCTTATGGAAGAAGGTGAAGAGGAACTAAAAGCCTCTTGATGAAAGTGAAAGTGGAGAGTGAAAAAGTTGGCTTAAAGCTCAACATTCAGAAAACGAAAATCATGGCATCCAGTCCTATCACTTCATGTCAAATAGATGGGGAAACGGTGGAAACTGTGTCAGACTTTATTTTGGGGGGCTCCAAAATCACTGCAAATAGTGACTGCAGCCATGAAATTAAAAGACGCTTACTCCTTGGAAGGAAAGTTATGACCAACCTAGATAGCATATTCAAAAGCAAAGACATTACTTTGCCAACAAACGTCTGTCTAATCAAGGCTATGGTTTTTCCTGTGGTCATCTATGCATGTGAAGGTTGAACTGTGAAGAAAGCTGAGCACTGCAAAATTGATGCTTTTGAACTGTTGTGTTGGAGAAGACTCTTGAGAGTCCCTTGGACTGCAAGGAGATCCAACCAGTCCATCCTAAAGGAGATCATTCCTGGGTGTTCACTGGAGGGACTGATGCTAAAGCTGAAACTCCATACTTTGTTCACCTCATGCAAAAATTTGACTCATTGGAAAAGACTCTGATGTTGGGAGGGATTGAAGGCAGGAGGTGAAAGGGAACAACAGAGGATGAGATGGCTGGATGGCATCACCGACTCAATGGACACGAGTTTGGGTGAACTACGGAAGTTGGTTATGGACAAGCAGGCCTGGCATGCTGCAATTCATGGTGTCGCAAAAAGTCAGACACGACTGAGTGACTGAACTGAACTGGACTGAACTCTGTTTTAAATAGCAGAATTTAAACTGATTAAAAATATGTTTTCCAATCCTACACATAAAATATTGATATCAAAGGCAATTGTATTTTACATTGTTTTGTTACTGTACATTCAGTAAACATTAGACTGTTCCTTAAATGGCCTCCAACTAACCAACATGCCTGATAAACTCTTGCATTCCAATCCCTCTGTAATACTCACTGACTGGTGCTTATAGTAACTGAATAGTCAGAACTAGTAGACAGTTCTCTAGTAGGATTCCCTGATAGTTCAGATGGTAAAGAATCTGACTGCAATGCAGGAGACCTGGGTTCGACCCCTGGGTCAGGAAGATCCCCTGGAGAAGGGAATGCTACCCACCCCAGTATTCTTGCCTGGAGAGCTCCATGGCAGAGAAGCCTGGTGGGCTATGATCCAAGGGTCACAAAGAGTCAGATAGAACTGAGCAACTAATACTTTCACTTTTCACAACCAGTAGGCAGTTCTCTCCTGTGACCATGAACTTCTGCAACTATTAGATCAATTAGGGATGTATTTGGTGGTAAGAATCAGCAAGCCCCAGGAACTGTTTTTCTTTCTTTCCAAGATGTCGGTTGTAGTTCAGTAACTCAGGATCTCAACAGTCAAGAACATCAGATTGCACTGTTCTCTTCTTTTTTGTCCCAGAATGGTTGCTGAAACCTTAGCTATCATGTCTGTGTTCATCTCATCATGGAAGGAAAAAAGCAAGTGAAAAAAAGGAGTATTATCAATTGCATTGTCTTGTTTTCTTGGTACTATTGCTAGCTTCTTTAGAAAAGGAAAAAATTCTTCAAATGCTAAAACAACAGCTTTAAAAATGTTGCTGAATTGTTGCATCAGGAGTATGAAGGAAATTGTAAAACATTTGGAGAGGAAATCATGAAAATCTAAAAAACTTCCTTGTTCCATTCAAAGATAGCAAAAATTGGAAATTTTGAAAGATGCACTATTGGTGTGTGTTCTGTGAAAAAAGAAGCAACTTCATTGGGTATAACAATTCACAAAGAAAGTTCTTGACCCTATATCAAAGTACTGGCAAATAAGTGGGAACTTATATTCCTGATTAAAATAAAATAATGAAAGCTGAAAGCATATATGTTTACTTTCATAAAAGTCTCTTCTTTAACTGACTTTTGAATTAACCAGTAGCTTCATTCTTTCACTCATTCATTCATCCATTTATTTAACAAACTTCATGTTGGTGTATGGCAAAACCAATACAATATTGTAAAGTAATTAACCTCTAATTAAAATAAATAAATTTATTTTTAAAAGAAAAGAATAAAATCAATTTAAAAGTGTTAAAAAAAAATCAGTGAATGACTGCTCTGTGCCAGGCAGCACAAGGTGCCAAGACTACATATGAATAAAACATGATTCTACCTGGAAGGCACAGAAAACCAACAGGAAAGGTGTTTTTAAAATACCAGGGAAACTCTAAGTCAGTTGGAGAACTTTACCTCCTTCTAGGAAAAGAGAAATAGCAACCAAACCCTGCCACCCATTACTGAATCATGTGAACAACTTGTACTTCAATGATTTGTAAGAATCACAAGGGAAATTGTAACAGAGACTTTATATATATATTTCTCTCTAAAAGTATTAGCTAGGTTGTTTAAAATGCACGCCATCACATTTGAAACACGGCCATCACACAGTAACTGCAAAGAGAATAAAACTGTTTTGTTGGGCTTAGCACTTTTCAAAGCTCTAGGAGTTGATCATCAAAATAAAAACTTATTGTTCAGGGAGAGGCGAACAGGAGGAACATCAAGAGTCCTGGAGAAGATTATTCATTTGCAGTCCTATTTGGCAGAATGTCAAATCTCTGAGTCTCTCTGTGCCCAGAAATGCTGAAGTCACAATGCTTGGTTTGATCAATTTCCACCTCCTTGGCCTCTCCTCACCAGTTAGGGCAATTTACCATGCCAGTCCTGCCTCCAGGCTCAGCTCGCATTTTTAATGAGGATATTGCCTCTTTCTCCCTCGCCTCTGAGGTGTCTTCACTATGCTTGAGTGGATTCAAGATCGTGTAGAAGTAATGGAATTAGTCTGTCAGCACAGCTCTGCTTAATATGTTTCTAGTCGGCTTTTGTTTGAGAGATTCATCTTTCTTAAATTCTCAGTGCTCTTCAGCACCACCGAACAGAATAACATTAGCGTGCACTTGTCATTATATCACTAGTTAGACATACCCTTCTTTCGCAGGAGAAAACTCAGAGCAATAGCACTCATTAGCTACTTACATTAAAGCCTTGACAAAGCCAGGTTGGTGTATGAAAACTCATTTACACCTGCTGGAAGGGGATCATTAGCCAGCTGAATGATGAGAGGAGGTGCACGCCCAGGAATGGAAAGGACAAGAGGGCCCCAGAGTTCGACATCTCGGAGGTTTTAATGCCAGTGATGTGGGACTCTTCAGGATTCCGAGCCCAGAATTAGAATTAGTTCTGTGACAAGTCTGAAGAGGCACAGCCCTGAATTACTTCAGGGATTTTTCTCCATTCTCAGAAGGGGAAGGTCAAGAATATGCTGTTGATTAGAAAGTGCCACGCAAGGTGACTAGCAAACCCTTCTCAAATTCGGTGTACTTTCCTTCAAGAGTCCTCACAGCATAAAGTGACTGCTTCCTCTTCTCTATTTCTCTTGTTTTCGTGAGGAATGCAGTTGGAAGACAACGTGGTCACATCGTTCTGTTTTAGTGGAACTAAAAGACGTACAGTAAAGGATGATTTATCGACCAGCTAGTCGAATGCTCTAGGTCAGCAGTGTCTGCATGCATCCTTGCCATCTAGACAGTAGGCAAACCGGCTGCTCCTCCACCGGTCCTCCCCGCTCCCTCCCCTCATGCTAATTCTCATCTTCTCGCCTACAAATGGGCAGAGAGCAGAGGTGCAAATCCGTTAGAAACACTGTGTTCATCCAGGCAGTGTGATGCCTGTTTTCCCTCCTTCTTATAGTGTCCCCCAATCTCTATAAATGACTCTCTTTAAGTTTTTCCCATCACTTATCATCAAAGCAGGATCTATGCATCATCCATGAGACACCTACTCACACAGACTTCATTTTTCTGCTCTTTCGCTTCTTCTTATGTGATCTGAGAGCAGGAAATGACAAAAGCAAGTTCATCTGGTTCTTAACAAAGCCTGAGGGGGGTGTGCGGCTTCAGTTCTGAGGGCTCTTTCTCTTCTCTCTGCTTAGAAGATTCAGGAGCTAATGCGTATTTAACCCAAGCTTTGGACCCCTGTCATCATCCGCGGGGCTCAAATGGTAAAGAATCCGCCTGCAATGCAGGAAATCCAGGTTTGATCCCTGGGTCCGGAAGATCCCCTGGAGAAGGGAATGGCAACCCACTCCAATATTTTCATTTGGAGAATCCCACGCACAAAGGAACCTTAGTGGGCTACAGTCCATGGGGTCGCAGAGTGTGACAGAACTGAGTGACCAACACTTTCACTTTCTTTTATGATCCAGATAAAAGAGTTAAAGTCTCGTCTAATATTGCTTCCATTCGTCTGACAATTGCGCAGAAGAGCCAGTCCTGCCCTTCCTGTTGGCAAGTGTAATAACACAGCCCTCCTTTGGATTCAGCAATAACGCAGCTCAAATCTTGACCCAAAGGAGCTGATGAAAAGTGGAAGTGCTTAAGAAACGGGACTCCCTAAGGAGACTGTGGAAGAACTGCCTCCACCCCCAAGCCCAGCAAACATCTGCTTCTGACAGTTTCTCGGGAATCACAACAATCTGCCTGGAAGGGAACCGAGGGAGGGAAAGTTTGACAGGTCTTTGTGTCGTTTGGTTGAATAATCACCACTATCCTATCTACTTAATTAGAGAAGAAAGAAAAAGTTTTGCTTTCAGGATGAAGGATGAAGGGAGTTACCTAGCCTGAAAAATATGGATTTTTTTTTTCTCCAGAGTTTTTTGGTTGTCATCAAAATCGCCAACCTTATTTATTACATTTTGATAAAAGGGAAGTTGAGAATTGAGCACTGAAGACAATTTTTAAAGTTTTTCTGCAAATTTCTTTGAAGAAGTTTTGGCTGGCTGCTAGTTCTGACTTGGGCTTGCACTGCAGGCAAAGGAAGGGAAGGGAGCCTTGGCAAACTTCATTTCAGTGACAGAATGAGTCTTCAAAGGAGAAATATGTAGTTGTTTTAGAGGGGTCAAAAAAAACATTGCATTAGCCTTGCAAAAAGAGAAAGTCTAACAAGTCTTTTTACATAAACAATTCCCTCCCCAGAGCCCCCCCAAAAATTGTAAACTGGATCCAAGTGATTTTTTTGAAATTAATTAATTTGTTTATTTTCCCAAGCAACTTTGTATTTTGCCAGAGAGAGAAAATAAGAGCACATGTGACCAGTCATAGGATGGAAGAAAACCCTCAACTCAGAAACTCTCACATTTTATGTTTGATTGGACTATGGACAAGTGAAAATACCAACAAACAAAATCTCTACAAGAACGTGCTTAATACTTTCTCAAGTTTCTGTAACTCTTCACAGATGATCAAGTACTTTCCCACATATGAAGTCATTTAGACCTTAGAACAATCCTGTAAAATTGCTGTTTGTCATCTCCAGTTTTACAGATTACTGAGCATAAAGTATAAGGGACCTGCTGACTGTCTCACAAGTTATTGGCAATGATGGGTCTGGAAACAAGGTGTCATGAACCCATTCCCCCACACTGTATTGCCCGCTTTATCATCTCATTGAATTGTCTGGTAACTTCTCTACTTATTTAGTTTTACCTGGTAAAAGTCTGATACACACATCTGACTCTAGTCGGGGCAATCACTCCAGGATTCCCTTAACAGTGGCCAAGGTGGCATTAGACCTTAAATAAACGCTCATCTGATGAATATATGCCTATTCCATTTACTGAGAACACATTTCCTTTTCTTAAATTTTATTCTTTTACTTTCTATTTTGGAAAATATTTTAAAAGCTACAGGACATACATTTTTTATTGAATAATTTTTATTGGAGTACAGTTGCTTTACAGAGTTGCATGGATATGCCTTACAAGATATTTTTACAAACAAAATATTATGTGACCCTTAAATACTTAATTAGGTATCATATTCATAGGAGATCAAACTAAGGCCCAGAAGAGTAAGAGAACACCTACCCAAATCACACACTAGAATGTATAGATGAATTTGTAGACTATGTTTATATCCATATGTCTTTCCTGTTCTCCCTGCATCTCTCCTTCACTTCACTTCAGTTCGATCACTCAGTCATGTCCGACTCTTTGCGACCCCATGAATCGCAGCACACCAGGCCTCCCTGTCCATCACCAATTCCCGGAGTTCACTCAGACTCATGCCCATTGAGTTGGTGATGCCATCCAGCCATCTTATCCTCTGTCATCTCCTTCTTCTCCTGCCCTCAATCACTCCCAGCATCAGAGTCTTTTCCAATGAGTCAACTCTTCGCATGAGGTGGCCAAAGTACTGGAGTTTCAGCTTTAGCATCAGTCCTTCCAAAGAAATCCCAGCACTGATCTCCTTCAGAATGGACTGGTTGGATCTTCTTTCAGTCCAAGGGACTCTCAAGAGTCCTCTCCAACACCACAGTGCAAAAGTATCAGTTCTTTGGCACTCAGTCTTCTTCACAGCCCAACTCTCACATCCATACATGATCACAGGAAAAACCATAGCCTTGACTAGACGGACCTTACTTGGCAAAGTAATGTCTCTGCTTTTGAATATGCTATCTAGGTTGGTCATAACTTTTCTTCCAAGGAGTAAGCGTCTTTTAATTTCATGGCTGCAGTCACCATCTGCAGTGATTTTGGAGCCCAAAAAAATAAAGTCTGACACTGTTTCCCCATCTATTTCCCATGCAGTGATGGGACCAGATGCCATGATCTTCGTTTTCTGAATGTTGAGCTTTAAGCCAACTTTTTCACTCTCCACTTTCACTCTCATTAAGAGGCTCTTTAGTTCCTCTTCACTTTCTGCCATAAGGGTGGTTTCATCTGCATATTTGAGGTTATTGATATTTCTCCTGCCAATCTTGATTCCAGCTTGTGCTTCTTCCAGCCCAGAGTTTCTCATGATGTACTCTGCATAGAAGTTAAATAAGCAGGGTGACAATATACAGCCTTGATGTACTCCTTTTCCTATTTGAAACCAGTCTGTTGTTCCATGTACAGCTCTAACTGTTGTTTCCTGACCTGAATATAGGTTTCTCAAGAGGCAGGTCAGGTGGTCTGGTATTCCCATCTCTTTCAAATTTTCCACAGTTTATTGTGATCCACACAGTCAAAGGCTTTGGCATAGTCAATAAAGCAGAAATAGATGTTTTTCTGGAACTCTCTTGCATTTTCCAAGATCCAGCGGATGTTGGCAATTTGATCTCTCATTCCTCTGCCTTTTCTAAAACCAGCTTGAACATCTGGAAGTTCACAGTTCACATATTGCTGAAGCCTGACTTGGAGAATTTTGAGCATTACTTTACTAGTATGTGAGATGAGTGCAATTCTGTGGTAGTGTGATCATTCTTTGGCATTGCCTTTCTTTGGGACTAGAATGGAAACTGACCTTTTCCAGTCCTGTGGCCACTGCTGAGTTTTCCAAATTTGCTGGCATATTGAGTACAGCACTTTCACAGCATCATCTTTCAGGATTTGGAAGAGCTCAACTGGAATTCCATCACACCTCCACTAGCTTTGTTCATAGTAATGCTTTCTAAGGCCCACTTGACTTCACATTCCAGGATGTCTGGCTCTAGGTGAGTGATCACACCATCGTGATTATCTTGGTCTTGAAGATCTTTTTTGTACAGTTCTTCTGTGTATTCTTGCCACCTCTTCTTAATATCTTCTGCTTTTGTTAGGTCCAGACCATTTCTGTCCTTTATCGAGCCCATCTTTGCATGAAATGTTCCTTGGTATCTCTAATTTTCTTGAAGAGATCTCTAGTCTTTCCCATTCTGTTCTTTTCCTCTATTTCTTTGCATTGTTCACTGAGGAAGGCGTTCTTATCTCTCCTTGGTATTCTATGGAACTCTGCATTTAGATGCTTATATCTTTCCTTTTCTCCTTTGCTTTTCACTTCTCTTCTTACCCAGACACTAAATCTTCACCATCCAATATGAGGATCACTAGTGACAGTGGAGTAGTCCAAATTGATATTTGCCATGAAGTACAGAGTATACACCATATTTCAAAGACTTAATATGAAGAAATAAATGGATGGTATTTTGCTAATATTTTATGTTGATCACACATTGAAATTATAATCTTTCAGATAGAGTGAGCTAAGTAAAATATATCATTAATTTCCTCTGTCTCTTTTTACTTTTCATTTTATGACTACTGGAACATTTTAAGTTCCATAAATGACCACATTTTGGGCTTATGTTTTATGTCCACTGGACAGTGCTGCACTGAATATTCCTTGTGACCTTTCAAGTACTATATTCTCAAATATTCAAGCATATAGCACTTCTTTACCTTTCCAAGTTACTTGAAATATATTTCTAATATATTAGAAAGCTAACACTTCCTTGCATTTTTTCCAAATTCTTCTGTAGAGAAAGAATAAAAATATTCCTATAATCACCTCCTTTAATTTGATTCAATTTTTGTATGAATCCAAGTTCTCATTTCTCATGCTGTTCCTCCTCTCCTGCACCTCTAATAATAATAAATACAATTTTTTTAAAGTAACTACCATTGCAATAGTCAAAATGGCCAGGATATGCTAGTCACCAATGACCCAAAAAACTTAACAACATAATTTCATTTTATCACTGACATAAAACCCAACAAAAGTGTGTATTTCTAAGTATTGACTTAACACTCCAGTTCACTTTGATTTTATAGCACTTCCATTACAACACAGGTTTCATCACATCATTAAAAATAACAGCACAGAAAATTTTAAACTTTCACTCAGAAATAATATGTATCATACACACAATATTCCACTGTTTATAGAAAGCCACATGGATAGGTTTAACTTTAATGGAATGAGAAAAGTAATTCTATGCATCTAAGATGACCCAGATAATCATGATAATGTGATCGCTAATCTAGAGCCAGACATCTTGGAATGTGAAGGCAAGTGGGCCTTAGAAAGCATCACTACGAACAAAGCTAGTGGAGGTGATGGAATTCCAGTGGAGCTATTTCAAATCCGGAAAGATGATGCTGTCAAAGTGCTGTACTCAATATGCCAGCACATTTGGAAAACTCAGCAGTGGCCACAGGACTGGAAAAGGTCAGTTTTCATTCCAGTCCCAAAGAAAGGCAATGCCAAAGAATGTTCAAACTACCACACAATTGCACCCATCTCACATGCTAGTAAAGTAATGCTCAAAAGTCTCCAAGCCAGGCTTCAGCAATACGTGAACCGTGAACTTTCTGATGTTCAAGCTGGTTTTAGAAAAGGCAGAGGAACCAGAGATCAAATTGCCAACATCTGCTAGATCATGGAAAAAGCAAGAGCATTCCAGAAAAACATCTATTTCTGCTTTATTGACTATGCCAAAGCCTTTGACTGTGTGGATCACAATAAACTGTGGAAAATTCTGAAAGAGATGGGAATACCAGACCACCTGACCTGCCTCTTGAGAAACCTATACTCAGGTCAGGAAACAACAGTTAGAGCTGTACATGGAACAACAGACTGGTTTCAAATAGGAAAAGGAGTACATCAAGGCTGTATATTGTCACCCTGCTTATTTAACTTCTATGCAGAGTACATCATGGGAAACGCTGGATGGGAAGAAACACAAGCTGGAATCAAGTTTGGCAGGAGAAATATCAATAACCTCAAATATGCAGATGACACCACCATTATGGCAGAAAGTGAAGAGGAGCTAAAAAGCCTCTTGATGAAAGTGAAAGAGAGGAGTGAAAAAGTTGGCTTAAATCTCAACATTCAGAAAACGAAGATCATGGCATCTGGTCCCATCACTTCATGGAAAATAGATGGGGAAACAGTGGAAACAGTGTCAGACTTTATTTTTTTGGGCTCCAAAATCACTGCAGATGGTGACTGCAGGCATGAAATTAAAAGACGCTTACTCCTTGGAAGAAAAGTTATGACCAACCTAGATAGCATATTCAAAAGCAGAGACATTACTTTGCCAAGTAAGGTCCGTCTAGTCAAGGCTATGGTTTTTCCAGTGGTCATGTATGGATGTGCGAGTCGGACTGTGAAGAAGGCTGAGTGCCAAAGAACTGATACTTTTGAACTGTGGTGTTGGAAAAGACTCTTGAGAGTCCCTTGGACTGCAAGGAGATCCAACCAGTCCATTCTGAAGGAGGTCAGTGCTGGGATTTCTTTGGAAGGACTGATGCTAAAGCTGAAACTCCAGTACTCTGGCCACCTCATGCGAAGAGTTGACTCATTGGAAAAGACTCTGATGCTGGGAGGGATTGGGGGCAGGAGGAGAAGGGGACGACTGAGGTTGAGATGGCTGAATGGCATCACTGACTCGATGACGTGAGTCTGAGTGAACTCTGGGAATTGGTGATGGACAGGGAGGCCTGCCATGCTGCGATCATGGGGTCGCAAAGAGTCGGACATGACTGAGCGACTGAACTGAACTGAACTGAACTGAAGGTAGCTAGTCTCCTGTAATGCCTTGCTGAATTCTGCATCAGTTCAGTTCAGTTCAGTTGTTCAGCCGTGTCCAGTCTGACTCTTTGCAACCCCATGGACTGCAGCACGCCAGGCTTCCCTGTCCAGCACCAACTCCTGGAGATTGCTCAAACTCATGTCCAGGGAGTCAGTGATACCATCCAACCATCCCATCCTCCGTCATCCCCTTCGCTTTCTACCTTCTATCTTTCCCAAAATCAGGATCATTTCTAATGAGGCAGTTCTTCACTTCAGGTGGCCAAAGTATTGAAGCCACAGCTTCAGCATCAGCCCTTCCAATGAATATTCAGGACTGATTTCCTTTAGGATGGACTGCTTTAATCTCCTTGCAGTCCAAGGGATTCCCAAGAGTCTTCTCCAACACCACAGTTCAAAAGCATCATTTCTTCGGGGCTCAGCTTTCTTTATGGTCCAACTTTCACATCCAAACATGACTGCTGGAAAAACCACAGCTTTGACTAGATGGACCTTTGTCGGCAAAGTAATGCCTCTGTTTTTTAATATGCTGTCTAGGTTGGTCATACCTTTCCTTCCAAGGAACAATCATCTTTTAATTTCATGGCTGCAGTCACAATCTGCAGTGATTTGGGAGCCCAAGAAAATAAAGTCTCTCACTGTTTCCACTGTTTACCCATCTTTTTGCCTATAAGTGATGAGACCAGATACCATGATCTTAGTTTTTGGAATGCTGAGCTTTAAGCTAGGTTTTTCACTCTCCTCTTTAACCTTCATCAAGAGGCTCGTTAGTTCCACTTCACTTTCTGCCATAAGGATGGTGTCATCTGCATAGCTGATGTTATTGATCTTTCTCCCTGCAATCTTGATTCCAGCTTGTGATTATCCAGTGTGGCGTTTTGCACAATGTACTCTGCATATAAGTTAAATAAGCAAGGTGACAATATACAGCCTTGATGTATTCCTTTCCCAATTTTGAACCAGTCCACTGTTCTATGACTGGTTCTAACTGTTGCTTCTTAACCTGCATGCAAGTTTCACAGGAGGCAGGTTAAGGTGGTCTAGTATTCCCATCTCTTTAAGAATTTTCCACAGTTCGTTGTGAGAGTGTTCCATAGGTGGCCTTATGGTTGTTCTTCAGTTGTTCAGTTATGTCCAATTCTTTGTGAGCACATGGATTGCAGCATGCCAGGCTTCCTTCTCCTTCACCATCTCCTGGAGCGTTCTCAAAATCATATCAATTGAGTCAGTGATGCCACCCAACCATCTTGTCCTCTGTCATCCCCTTCTCCTCCTACCTTCTATCTTTCCCAGCATCAGGTCTTTACCAATGATTTGGCTCTTTGCATCAGGTGGCCAAATTACTGGAGCTTCAGCCTCAACATCAATCCTTCTAAAGAATATTCATGATTGATTTCCTTCAGGATTGACTGATTTAACCTCCTTGCAGTCATTTTCTCTAACATCACAGTTCAAAAGCATCTATTCTTTGGGGTTCAGCCTTCTTTATGGTCCAACTCTCTAATCCATATGTGACTACTGGGAAAACCATAGTTTTGACTATATGAACCTTTTTCAGCAAAGGCCTTATAGTAAATATTTATAATTCTCATAACATTCTTCTAAAATAGGTACTAACTTCCTTAAACAGAGGAAGAAAAGAGATACTAAATAGGTTTCCCAAGCTTACAGCATATCAGTAGCTGTGTCAGGGTTTTGCCAAAACCCAGATCTTTCTAGTTTCAAAGCCTGTAAATTCCTAAATTTCTTCTTCCCTCTTGATAAGTCACTTCAGTGGTGTCTGACCCTTTGTGACCCTATGGATTATAGCCCTCCAGGCTCCTCTGTCCACGGAATTCTCCAGGCAAGAATACTGGAGTGGGCTGCTGTGTCTGCCTCTGAGGGATCTTCCTGACCCGGGGATCAAATCTGCATTTCTTACGTCTCCTGCATTGGCAGGCAGGCTCTTTTCCACTAGTGCCACCTGGAAAGCCCTAGTCTAGAAGAGTTATTTATTCCCTCTCTGAGTTTCTCTTAGCACTTATTTCAAATGTATAACCTTTTAAAATGTATACATCATAGTTAATTGCCTGTGAGGTTGACTTTCCAGCTATACTCTGAGTTCCTAAAGAAGATGATTATCTTTCTACCTGTTCCTAAAAGAGTATCCAGGGTAGAGTTGTGGCTTAAGAAAAAAAAATTTTTAAGTGAACGACTACATTGATTAATTTTCCAGGGAACACTGTGGAACCACTTAAACAAACAAAGCTTATTCCATAGATGTTATATAATTCAGAATTCTACCTATATGAAAGGACATGCTACATGGCAATCATAAGGAGAGAGGTGTATGCCAGAGTAACCAGATTCTAGTTAGAAAAATAAAGGCAATTAAAAGAGTAATTCTTGAGGAAGAACTGTCAACAGTTACCCCAATCAAAACAGTCAAACCCAGCGGTCTAAACACAGCCGCTGGACTGGTCAAATTTAGCCCACTTGAAACAGCACTCCTTCTCGGGTGGGACTCGCATCTCACACTGGGACTTGAACTCTTGATCCCTGACTTGACATGATCCCTGACTCAGAGCAGACTCAAATCCTCCGTCTTTTCATCAAAACAATCTACCTAGTGTCAGGTGGTGTATTGCACTTCATCCTGTTCACAGCGCCAATTGTCTTGCTGTTCACACTGTCCACACTGTTTGCTGAACCCAGGGTAGGCGATGCTCAAGCTGGGAGGATGGAAGAAGAAGCGAGAAGCAGTATGAACTGCAGATGCGCTTATTCTCCTCTGGATGGCACAGCAGCCGTAGCAGCAGACATAACACATCACAACCTCACAACAACCTCCCTCCTGGCTGACACAGTGGCCATAGCAGTAACTCTCCTGGCTGATGGCAGCCGTAGAAGTAGGCAGGCGCTATCCTCTCTCAGGGCCGACTCAGTGGACACAGCCGGGAGGCAGCAATGATGCCACACTTTCTTTAGATGCAGCTCACACGTAGCACGCAGAGTGTTCTGTGACCAAGCAAGTACCTCGTGAGGCACATGCGCTGTGCTATATGTGCTCTCAGCTGTTCAGTTCAGTGGCTCAGTCGTGTCCAACTCTTTGCAACCCCATGAATCGCAGCACGCCAGGCCTCCCTGTCCATCACCAACTCCCGGAGTTCACTCAAACTCATGTGCATCAAGTCGGTGATGCCATCCAGCCATCTCATCCTCTGTCGTCCCCTGCTCCTCCTGCCCTCAATCCCTCCCAGCATCGGAGTCTTTTCCAATGAGTCAACTCTTCACATCAGGTGGCCAAAATACTGGTGTTTCAGTCTCAGCATCAGTCCTTCCAAAGAACACACAGGACTGATCTCCTTTAGGATGGACTGGTTGGATCTCCTTGCAGTCCAAGGAGCTCTCAAGAGTCTTCTCCAACACCACAGTTCAAAAGCATCAATTCTTCGGCACTCAGCTTTCTTCACAGTCCAACTCTCACATCCAGACATGACCACTGGAAAAACTATAGCCTTGACTAGACAGACCTTTGTTGGCAAAGTAATGTCTCTGCTTTTTAATATGTTATCTAGGCTGATCATAGCTTTCCTTCCAAGGAGTAAGCGTCTTTTAATTTCATGCCTGCAAGCACCATCTGCAGTGATTTTGGAGCCTCAGAAAATAAGTCTGACACTATTTCCACTGTTTCCCCATCTATTTGCCATGAAGTGATGGGACTGGATGCCATGATCTTCTTTTTCTGAATGTTGAGCTTTAAGCTAACTCTTTCACTCTCCTCTTTCACTTTTATCAAAAGGCTTTTTAGTTCCTCTGCACTTTCTGCCATAAGGGTGGTGTCATCTGCATATCTGAGGTTATTAATATTTCTCCCACCAATCTTGATTCCAGCTTGTGTTTCTTCCAGACCAGCATTTCTCATTATGTACTCTGCATAGAAGTTAAATAAGCAGGGTGACAATATACAGCCTTGATGCACTCCTTTTCCTATTTGGAACCAGCCTGTTGTTCCATGTCCAGCTCTAACTGTTGCTTCCTGACCTGTATACAGATTTCTCAAGAGGCAGGTCAGGTGGTCTGGTACTCCCATCTCTTTCAGAATTTTCCACAGTTTATTGTGATCCACACAGTCAAAGACTTTGGCATAGTCAATAAAGCAGAAATAGATATTTCTCTGGAACTCTCTTGCTTTTTCAATGATCCAGTGGATGTTGGCAATTTGATCTTTGGTTCCTCTGCCTTTTCTAAGACCAGCTTGAACATCTGGAAGTTCACAGTTCACATATTGCTGAAGCCTGGCTTGGAAAATTTTGAGCATTACTTTACTAGCGTGTGAGATGAGTACAATTGTGCACTAGTTTGAGCATTCTTTGGCATTGCCTTTCTTTGGGACTGGAATGAAAACTGACCTTTTCCAGTCCTGTGGCCACTGCTGAGTTTTCCAAATTTGCTGGCATATTGAGTGCAGCACTTTCACAGTGTCATCTTTCAGGATTTGAAATAGCTTAACTGGAATTCCATCACCTCCACTAGCTTTGTTTATAGTGATGCTTTCTAAGGCCCACTTGACTTCACAATCCAGGATGTCTGGCTCATCTTGATTATCTGGGTTGTGGTACCCTTTTGGTGATACATTGTTAGTGACCTAGAAAAAAATACAGCCAAATAGCATTTAGTGTATTCTCTCAATCTTCATGGATAAAATATCTTTGAATATTGGAAAGGTTGACTAGTTTTACACAGCTACTAGTGATTTATAGTTCTTCTATATGTTGAATATTCAGGTTTTTTGGCTATTTTTATTAGGTTAATGATTTTTCCCCTATATTATCACACCGAAAATAAATAAAGGTTGATGATTTTTCTTTCAAAAAGTCTCTCTGGTGACATATTGACAAGGAGGAGAATCACTTTATCTGACTACTTGGCTCCTAGTTTATGGTTCATGTTGTAATGTTGAGAATGGTATAAAAATGAATAAAATTACAATTTAAAAAATTTATAATACCGAGAGGAGCTGATCTTGACTGTGCTATAGAAATTAGGCACATTGTGCCAACAAAAGGAGAATACTATGGGCCATCTGGTTTTCACTGGATTGTTCTTAGAGCTGACAAATATGTTATGAGCCATTAAAAACTCTTTAGTTCACCATACATAAATTATGGCCCTAATTAGTTGGTTCAGTTTTGATATGGGTGGTTTGTGAGGCACCAGGCGAAAAAGACCAGCTTCTGCCTGACTTCAGAATGAGTTCACATTAGAATATTGGCAGCAGAGAAAATCTATCTCAATTACACATTCCAGTGATATCAGAAGAATGTGGCGTGAATTCCATATGGTGAGAAAATAGGCCAAGGAGTTTTGGGTGACATTAGAGCACAAGAAAACCTATAGGACTATGACAGGCCTACTGGAATCCTGCCATTTTAACAAATGCTCAAACACAGATGGGATGAAATTTTTTTTTAATGTATATTTTTCTTAATGGTTGCCATGGGATACAATTAATATATTTTAAAACAATGAACCATAGCCAAGGGGTAAAAAAATAAAATGTGAAACATTATAATTATCTGTTTAAACAAGTTCAGAGAGCTTATGGGACACACATTCTTGTGACTTACAATTCGGGGTAGAAAGTAACACCTAAGGTTTTGAAATACATAGGAGAAAGAGAGAGAAAGCAATTTTGTTTCCTAAAAAAATAGCTCTTGGGTTGAGTTCTGGGGCAAGATATTGAAAGAATATTAATATTTCCTCATGTAAGACTCTCAGAGTTTATGGCAGAGGCATAACTAAACAGATAGTGCAATTTTATGACAAGAACTAGACTAAATTATGTATAGGGGAAGACTAGAACACAAAACGAATGATTATCTTCTGGGAAAGATTTGTCAGAGAAGTAGATGCTGTTTTTTGAGACCCTCACCAAAACCCCTAGCTGCTGAAAGTTCTGGCAGATAACAATTTATAGCCGCCCTCTTCATTAGAAAATTAGATTCTTTGTTTAAAGGGGAACTGCCTCCTTGATACATTCTGCTTATACTCCCAGATCTTGGCTGAAGTTAGCAAAAGGGTATTTTCCTTGCCTCAAGACTGGACATAACCCCAGGGTGAAATTTGTGATCCTGACTTTCTTGATGGAAGCTGGTCTTCAGCTGATACCATCTTCTTGCTTAGCTCTTTTTTCCCTGTTCTTCCTTTGCTCCCTGTCTCCTGTGAGTGCTCTCCCAATAATTCCCTTGTACAGGAATTCTCTTCTCAGGTGTCATCTCCAGTGGATCCCATCTAAGACAACTTTGTGTGTGTGTGTGTGATCCAACAGACAAAGCTAAGTTTTAACAGGCAGAGCTAAGTGTTAAGGTACATGCATCTTTTCAATCAGATAATAAATTGAATTATAGCAATAAAATATTTTTTCCATCAACATGTCCCCTTTCATTCTGCATAAAGGTAAATACTGCCTAGACTGTAGTGCATTAAAAGTCAATCAGTTCTTTGATATACACTTGGTCCTTTTTTTCCTCCACAAATGTTAGTATAGAAAATCTACTTAGTTCTTTGTACTTAATTTGCTTTTTAGCCTGGGCTTCCAAATTTAATATCTAGTATATGATGCTTCTTTTATGTTTGAAAGACCAATCCTACTCTTGTCAAAAAAAAAGGCTTCATTATAATCCAGAAGCTCACGATTTTTATGACTGTAAGTAATTGAATAGCATCACCAACTTATATTTTCAGGGGAGCCTAAAACCCTAAATAACAGATAGGAGTTCAGCTGACACTCCCAGGGGCATCTCTGAACAGCAGAATAAAAAGTAGTCAGTTGTTTCCCTCAACCTTGGACACCCATCAACTGCTCCAGCTCTCTGTCCCTCTTTCAAAAGACAGAAGAGATTTTAACAAGTTACTTAAGCCCGAGTCCCCACCATGTGCTTGAATCCCCACCACACGCTTGAATCTACAGCTGAACGTCTTACCTGGTCATTCAACCTATGCATAAATATCCCAGGGTCAGGAAACTGTTTCAACATAATCTTTTTCATCCTAAAATTATAGAATATTTTAAAATAGAGAAGGCTGGAGATGGATAAATCCACTCTCTTCATTTCATTTTATGAGGCAGTTGGAGATCAGAGATAAGAAATTTCTTCAGTGCTATGCAGATACTATTTATGATTTTTGTACAGTGCCACCAAACGATCTTTTTCTAGATTTCCAGGTTCCTGAACCTGTTTAGTTCTGCTCAAAATAATAAACCAAAACAAACAAACCAACCAACCTCAAAACTGACAAACTCATTGTAGCAGGTGACAAATTAGAAACTTTGTTGCAAAGCTTATTAATGTGGGGAACACTTCTAGTATACACACAAACTTTGGCTCTGAAGATTAAGAGTAGCTGTCAAATTTATTAGGAAATCTGCCCATGTCATGAAGCTTCCTGTTTGACAAGTCATAGTCTGACTGTGAAAGACTTCATCATTAATTTGCCTTACCTGATACTTCATAAAATAACCAGATTAAATGATATTAGCTTAAATTCCAATTTGGATCTGATGTTATTTCTCAAGAAAATCTAGTCTAAGTTATAAATACTACAGTTTTAAGGTCAAATGTGAAGTTTCTATTCTCCTATAAAGTAGCTAACTAAGGAAATAGCATCTCAAGAACACTTTAATTTTCTTAATGCAGAACATATAAAAATGCATTTTTTTCATTCATTCAACAAATATTAATGAGAAATTATCAGGTATCAAGCACTGTGCTGACTGAGAAGTAAAAGTGCTCTCAGTGTAGTAGGAGGATTGACAAATATAAGTATAATATTTGATATGCATAAGGGTTTTATGGAAACAAGTATATGTGTTCCAGGCACTCCTGCTACAAGACAAACCCTAGCACTGAATAGTCAGTCATTTCAGTCACTCAGTCGTGTCCAACTCTTTGCGACCCCATGGACTGAAGCATGCCAGGCCTCCCTGTCCATCATCAACTCCCAGAGTTTACTCAAACTCATGTCCATCGAGTCAGTGATACCATCCAGTCATCTCATCCTCTGTCGTTCCCTTCTCCTCCTGCTTTCAATCTTTCCCAGCATCAGGGTTTTTCCAATGAGTCAGTTCATCTAATCAGATGGCCTAAGTATTGGAGTTTCAGCTTCAGCATCAGTCCTTCCAATGAACATTCAGGACTGATTTCTTTTAGGATTGACTGGTTGGATCTCTTTGCAGTCCAAGGGACTCTCAAGAGTCTTCTCCAATGCCACAGTTTTAAGACATCCATTCTTTGGTGCTCAGCTTTCTTTATAGTCCAACTCTCACATCCATATATGACTACTGGAAAACTCACAGCTTTGACTAGACAGACCTTTGTTGGTAAACTAATGTCTCTGCTTTTTAATGTGCTGTCTAGGTTGGTATTAGATGTGTATATATGTGAGTGGCAAGTTAAAAAATAATTTCACTGATGATGTGCTAAGTGAAAATGGGGAAATCATTAAGTGGGTTTTCACAGAGGAACAGAACTCAAACCAAGTTTCAGAAACTAGAAAGGCATATATACGCCAAGTGTACCTTGAAGGATCGGGAACGCCAGGCATGGGAATGTCACGGAAATAGATTTGAAGATGTGAAACAAGATTATTCTTTTCAGGTGAAGTGTAAGTCATAGATATCAATGACAAGAGACTAAGAAGTATAGGAAAAAAGGAAAATCATGAGGGAACTTATCTCCACTGTTGAGAAATTTTGATTTCATTTTTAAACAAGAGAGACATTGAAGGGTTTTAAGTATATGGGTGATATGATTAGGTTTCATGTATATATCCATACACACATACACATATATTTGTGTATATATGTATATGTTCTATCAACCTGTGTGCATGTATTATAAATATAGGTATATTTCACAGCATCATCATTATCATAATTATGTTTTAGAGTATTCAGAAATAGTGAACTTTTTAATTGATGATGTTTTAACAGCTTGTTAGTCAAGTAGGGAATAGAAAGAAGCTGGATTCCTATTAATACTTAAACAAAGATAAATTTTAGGTGTATTAAGGACCAAAGCATGAAAAGCAGAATCTTTGAAAGTCCAAAGAATATATAGGAGAATACATTTAAGACCCTAGAGAAGGGTATACTTTTTAAGAAATGAAAAAGAAAAAGACTGATAAATTTGGCTACATTAAAATGTCAAAGCTCTATTCAAACAAAAGCCCTGAAAATACCTCTAAAAGACAGGCAATGTCTATGAGAGATACATCTGAGATGCATGTAACTGACAAAGGACTAGTATCCAGAATTATAAAGAACAAATCAGTAAGATGACAACCCAAAAGACAAATGGGCAAAATATCTGAATAGGCATTTCACAGAAAAGAAACCCAAAGTGGGCAATAAACAGTTTAAAAGATTTTCATCTTCACTGGCAAATCATTTTCACTGCACTTTGGCAAATGCAAATTAAATCCACAATGAAGTACTTTTATTATCCACTTAAAGGCCAAAGTTTTTAAAGTAAAACAATTCTTCCTATGTATGAAAAAATGGAAAATTTCACATATTACTGGAGAGAGTAAATGTTTGTACAGTCACCATCAAGGACAACTTGGACATACTCATGGAGCAGAAAGGGTGTGTGTCCTCTTACCCAGCATCTCCACCTGTGAGTGCAGCCCCTGAGACAATGATAATACATGGAATAAAAGTTTCACCATAATGCTTTTCTGTTATAGTCTTATATGCTTTAGCAAAAATATTAAAAACATCTCAAATATACATTTCCAGGATGATAGATGAATTGTAGTGAATTGTAATGTCTTAACCAATATAAAGCAATTAAACAAATAAACTGAAAATGTATTTAACATGAAAGAATATCAAAATAACATTAAACAAAATAAGTGTATTGTAAGATGATACATGATGTGATAACAATTATGTAGTTTTCAAATGAGTATTTTTGCTATGTAGAATACATAAATATGTAATCATATGTAAAAGCATGCATGGGAATGATAAATACCAAAATTCATGATACTTCTACCTTATCAGGTACATTTTTTCGAGAATGGAATTAGTGTCATGTGTTGTTGCAAATTATTTACAGATATTTAATTCTATCATTTAACCACTGCAACAACCTTATACAATATATGTCATTTTTTAAAGACGTATTTATTTCTGGCTGTTCTGAGTCTTTGCTGCTGCCCGAGGGCTTTCTCTAGTTGCAGAATGGAGGTTACTCTCCAGTTGTGCTGCAGGACTTTCCGATATCGTGGCTTCTCTTCTCAGGGAACACGGGCTGCAGATGCCGGGGCTTCAGTAGCTGCGCTTGCAGGCTGCAGAGCGCCAGCTCAGTAGTTGTGATTCACGGATTTAGTTGTCACGCAGCATGTGGAGTCTTCCCGGAGGAGCGATAAGATCCATGTCCCCTGCACTGGTAGGTGGGTTCTTAACCACTGGACCACCAGGCAAGCCCCGTATATGCCGTTATTATCCCAATCTTATAGATAAAAATACCGAGACACATGGACTTCCCTGGTGGCTCAGATGGTAAAGCGTCTATCTATGATGCGGGAGACCCGGGTTCGATCCCTGGGTTGGGAAGATCCCTTGGAGAAGGAAATGGTAATCCACTCCAGTACTATTGCCTGGAAAATCCCATGGGTAGAGGAGCCTGGTAGGCTACAGTCCATGGGGACTCGCAAAGAGTCGGACACGACTGAGCAACTTCACGTTCACATTATATAGCTAGTAAATGAAAGTAAAATGCGGGAATTTTAACACTGCTCTTAACCAGGATGGAGTAAGTCACCTGCGAGGAAAGTTGGATCCAGGAAAGATATACAAGAGGAGTCGAAAGATCTGATTAATTTTGTTAGAACTGTGAAGAAAATATGATAAAATGTTAGGACGTGATTAAGCAAACTAAGTAGGGAGGCACAAGCCTTCATTATATTGTTCTCTTTAACTATCTATGTATTTAAATCAGGAGACAGAAAAGAAAGGAGGAAGCAGAAGATGATCCAGGAAGGCCAGTTAGGACAAGGAGGAGTCAGAAGAAGTGAAGGGGGCAGAGGGGGGCGGGGGGTGGCGGGGGAGAGGGGGTGGGGGGGTGGAGTTGGTGGGGCGGAAGACTGCCCTGGGGGCAGAGTAAGGAATGAGCTGGAGCAGGGCAAGCTAGAAGCAAGGGAGCACGCAAGAGAATCTTCTCTGGCCAAGAGGTGACAGACGCAATCATGACATCTACTGCCACTTGGTGATGATGCACCTAAGCCATTTTATTCATAGAAAATCTAATAATACACCTTACAATATTTTATTTATTTTTATTGGGGTACAGTTGCTTTACAATGTTGTGTTTCTACTGTATACCAACGAGAAACAGCTATTTTGTTGTTCAGTTGCTAAGTCGTGTCCAGCTCTCTGTGACCCCATGGACTGCAGCACACCAGGCTCCTCTGTCTCCCACTCTCTCCTGGAGTCTGCTCAAACTCATGTCTACAGAATCAGTGACGCCATCTAACCATCTTATCAAAAATCTTCTCCAACATCACAATTTGAAAGCATCAGTTCTTCGGTGCTCAGCCTTCTTTATAACTAATCCATACCTGACTATTGGAAAAACCATAGCTTTGACTATACAAACTTTGGTTAGCAAAGTGATATCTCTGTTTTTTAACACATTGTCTAGGTTTGTCATAGCTTTTCTTCCAAGGAGCAAGCGTCTTTCATTGTAATTTCAAGGCTACAGTCACTGTCCACAGTGATTTTGGAGCCCAAGAAAATAAAATTTCTCACTGCTTCCACTTTTTCCCCTTCTGTTTGCCATGAAGTGATGGACTGGATGCCATGATCTTAGTTTTTTAATGTTAAGTTTCAAGCCAGCTTTTTCACTCTCCTCTTTCACACTCCTCAAGAGGATCTTTAGTTCCTCCTTACTTTTTACCATTAGAGTGGTATCATCTGCGTATCTGAAGCTGTTGATATTTCTCCTGGCAATCTTGATTCCAGCTTGTGATTCATTCAGCCTGGCATTTTGCATGATATACCCTACATATAAATTAGGTAAATAGGCTGAAAATAATACAATCTTGACGTACTCCTTTCCCAGGTTTAATTTTTCCATGTCCAGTTTAACTGTTGCTTACTGACCTGCATACACGTTTCTCAAGAGACAGGTGAGGTGGTCTGGTATTTTTATCTTTCTGTAGTTTGTTGTGATCCACATAGTCAAAGACTTAACCATAGTTAATGAAGCAGAAGTAGATGTTTTTCTGGAACTCCCTTGCTTTCTCCCTGATCTAGTAAATGTTGGCAATTCAATTTCTGGTTCATCTGCCTTTTCTAAGCCCAGCTTGTACATCTGGAAGTTCTCTGTTCATGTACCGCTGAAACCTAGCTTGAAAGATTTTGTAGATAAACTTGTTAGCATGTGAAATGAGCATAATTTTGTAGTTGGGACGTCCTTTGGCACTGCCTTTCTTTGGGGCTGGAATCAACAATATATTGACATATAGCCCCTTCTTTGGATTTCCTCCGCATTTAGGTCACCACAGAGCACTAAGTGGAGTTTCCTGTGCTATAAGTCAGTTCTCTTTAGTTATTTACTTTACACATCAGTTAGTTCAATCAATGAGTCATGTCCAACTATATGCGACCCTGTGATTGCAGCACGCCAGGCCTCCCTGTCCATCACCAACTGCCGGAGTTCACTCAAACTCACGTCGATCGAATCGGTGACCCAATCCAGTCATCTCATCCTCTGTCATCTCCTTCTCCTCTTGCCCCCAATCCCTCAAGCATTGGAGTCTTTTCCAATGAATCAACCCTTCCCATGAGGTAGCAAAAGTACTGGTTTCAGCTTTAGCATCATTCCTTCCAAAAAGCACCCAGGACAGATCTCCTTTAAAATGGACTGGTTGGGTCTACAGGCAGTCCAAGGGACTCTCAAGAATCTTCTCTAACACCACAGTTTAAAAGCATCAAATCTTCAGCACTCAGCTTTCTTTACAGTCCAACTTTCACATGCATACATGACCACTGTAAAAACTATGGCTTTCATTAGACAGATGTTTGTTGGCAAAGTAATGTCTCTGCTTTTGAATATGCTATCTAGGTTGGTTATAACTTTCCTTTCAAGGAGTAAGTGTCTTTTAATTTCATGGCTGCAATCACCATCGGCAGTGATTTTGGAGCCCCCCAAAATAAAGTCTGACACTGTTTCCACTGTTGCCCCATCTATTTGCCATGAAGTGATGGGACCAGATGCCATGATCTTCGTTTTCTGAATGTTGAGCTTTAAGCCAACTTTTTCACTCTCCTCTTTCACTTTCATCAGGAGGCTTTTTAGTTCTTACTCACTTTCTGCCATAAGGGTGGTGCCATCTGCATATCTGAAGTTATTGATACTTCTCCCAGCAATCTTGATTCCAGTTTGTGCTTCTTCCAGCCCAGCATTTCTCATGATGCACACTGCATGGAAGTTAAATAAGCAGGGTGACAATATACAGCCTTGACGTACTCCTTTTCCTATTTGGAACCAGTCTGTTGTTCCATGTCCAGTTCTAACTATTGCTTCCTGACCTGTATATAGGTTTATCAAGAGGCCAGTCAAGTGGTCTGGTATTCCCATCTCTTTCAGAATTTTCTGCAGTTTCTTGTGATCCACACAGTCAAAGGCTTTGGCATAGTCAATAAAGCAAAAATAGATCTTTTTCTGGAACTCTCTTACTTTTTCTGTGATTCACTGGATGTTGGCAATTTGACCTCTGGTTCCTCTGCCTTTTCTAAAACCAGCTTGAACATCTGGAAGTTCATGGTTCATGTATTGCTGAAGCCTAGCTTGGAGAATTTTAAGCATTACTTTACTAGCGTGTGAGATGAGTGCAATTGTGCAGTAGTTTGAGCATTCTTTGGCATTGCCTTTCTTTGGGATTGGAATGAAAACTGACCTTTTCCAGTCCTGTGGCCACTGCTGAGTTTTCCAAATTTGCTGGCATATTGAGTACAGCACTTTCACAGCATCATCTTTCAGGATTTGAAAGAGCTCATCTGGAATTCCATCACCTCCACTAGCTTTGTTCATAGTGATGCTTTCTAAGGCCTACTTGACTTCACATTCCAGGATGTCTGGCTCTAGGTGAGTGGTCACACCATTGTGATTATCTTGGTCTTGAAGATCTTTTTTGTACAGTTCTTCTGTCTATTCTTGCCACCTCTTCTTAATATCTTCTGCTTCTGTTAGGTCCATACCATTTCTGTCCTTTATCGAGCCCATCTTTGCATGAAATGTTCCCTTGGTATCTCTAATTTTCTTGAAGAGATCTGTAGTCTTTCCCATTCTGTTTTTTTCCTCTATTTCTTTGCACTGATCTCTGAGGAAGGCTTTCTTATCTCTCCTTGCTATTGTTTGTACCTCTGCATTCAGATGCTTATATCTTTCCTTTTCTCCTTTGCTTTTTTGCTTCTCTTCTTTTCACAGCTGTTTGTAAGGCCTCTTCAGACAGCCATTTTGCTTTGTTTGCATTTCTTTTCCATGGGGATGGTCTTGTTCCCTGTCTGTTGTACAATGTCATGAACCTCCGTCCATAGTTCATCAGGCACTCTATGTGTCAGATCTAGTCCCTTAAATCTATTTCTCACTTCCACTGTAATCATAAGGGATTTGATTTAGGTCCTACCTGAATGGTCTAGTGGTTTTCCCTACTTTCTTCAATTTCACTCTGAATTCGACAATAAGCAGTTCATGATCTGAGCCCCAGTCAGCTCCTGGTCTTGTTTTTGATGACTGTATAGAGCTTCTCCATCTTTGGCTGCAAAGAATATAATCAATCTGATTTTGGTGTTGACCATTGGTGATGTCCATGTGTAGAGTCTTCTCATGTGTTGTTAGAGAAGGGTGTTTGCTCTGACCACTGGGTTCTCTTGGCAAAATTCTATTAGCCTTTGTCTTGCTTCATTCTGTATCCCAAGGCCAAATTTGCCTGTTACTCCAGGTGTTTCTTTTTCTTTTTCTTTTTTTAAAATTTTTGCTTTATTTTACTTTGCAATACTGTATTGGTTTTGCCATACATTGACATGAATCCACCACAGGTGTACATGCGATCCCAAACATGAACCCCCCCTCCTACCTCCCTCCCCACAACATCCCTCTGGGTCATCCCCTTGTACCAGCCCCAAGCATGCTGTATCCTGCATCGGACATAGACTGGCGATTCGATTCTTACATGATAGTATACATGTTTCAATGCCATTCTCCCAAATCATCCCACCCTCTCCCTCTCCCTCTGAGTCCAAAAGTCCGCTATACACATCTGTGTCTTTTTTGCTGTCTTGCATACAGGGTCATCATTGCCATCTTTCTAAATTGCATATATATATGTTAGTATACTGTATTGGTGTTTCTCTTTCTGGCTTACTTCACTCTGTATAATTGGCTCCAGTTTCATCCATCTCATCAGAACTGATTCAAATGTATTCTTTTTAACAGCTGAGCTATACTCCATTGTGTATATGTACCACAGCTTTCTTATCCATTCATCTGCTGATGGACATCTAGGTTGTTTCCATGTCCTGGCTATTATAAACTGTGTTGTGATGAACATTGGGGTACATGTGTCTCTTTCAATTCTGATTTCCTTGGTGTGTATGCCCAGCGGTGGGATTGCTGGGTCATTTTCCTTATGGGGGACTTGAATGCAAAAATAGGAAGTCAAGAAACACCTGGTCTGCTGGGCATACACACCAGGTGTTTCTTGACTTCCTACTTTTGCATTCAAGTCCCCCATAATGAAAACGACATCTTTTTTGGGTGTTAGTTCTAGAATTCTACCAAAAATTTAGAGAAGAGCTAACACCTATCCTACTCAAACTCTTCCAGAAAATTGCAGATGAAGGTAAACTTCCAAACTCATTCTATGAGGCCACCATCACCCTAATACCAAAACCTGACAAAGATGCCACACACAAAAAAGAAAACTACAGGCCAATATCACTGATGAATATAGATGCAAAAATCCTTATCAAAATCTTAGCAATCAGGATCCAACAATACATTATGAAGATCATACTCCATGACCAAGTGGGCTTTATCCGAGGGATGCAAGGATTCTTCAATATCCACAAATCAATCAATGTAATTCACCACATTAACAAATTGAAAAATAAAAGCCATATGATTATCTCAATAGATGCAGAGAAAACCTTTGACAAAATTCAACATCCATTTATGATTAAAAACTCTCCAGAAAGCAGGAATAGAAAGAACATACCTCTACATAATAAAAGCTATATGACAAACCCACAGCAAACATTATCCTCAATGCTGAAAAATTGAAAGTGTTTCCCTTAAAGTTAGGAACAAGACAAGGGTGCC
This sequence comes from Ovis canadensis, assembly GCF_042477335.2. Lineage (NCBI taxonomy): Eukaryota > Metazoa > Chordata > Mammalia > Artiodactyla > Bovidae > Ovis > Ovis canadensis. The sequence continues at coordinate 13,144,435 of NC_091255.1, forward strand.
CACTTTCACCATTACTATTCAACATACTTTTGGAAGTTTTGGCCACAGCAGAGAAGAACAAGAAATAAAAGGAATCCAAATTGGAAAAGAAGAAGTAAAACTCTCACTGTTTGCAGATGACATGATCCTCTACATAGAAAACCCTAAAGACTCCACCAGAAAATTACTAGAGCTAATCAATGAATATAGTAAAGTTGTAAGATATAAAATCAACACAGAGAAATGAAAAAATAGAAAGAGGAATTAAGGAAACAATTCCATTCACCATTGCAACAAAAAAATAAAATACTTAGAAATATATCTATCTAAAGAAACTAAAGACCTATATATAGAAAACTGGTGAAAGAAATCAAAAAGAACACTAATAGATGGAGAAAATACCATGTTCATGGATCGGAAGAATCAATAAAGTGAAAATTAGTATACTACCCAAAGTAATCTATACATTCAATGTAATCCTTATCAGCGACTAACGGTATTTTTCACAGAGCTAGAACAAATAATTTCACATTTGTATGGAAATACAAAAAACCTCAAAAAGCCAAAGCAATCTTGAGAAAGAAGAATGGAACTGGAGGAATCAACCTGCCTGACTTCGGGCTCTACTAGAAAGCCACAGTCATCAAGACAGTGTGGTACTGGCACAAAGACAGAAATATAGATCAGTGGAACAAAATAGAAAGCCCAGAGATAAATCCACGCACCTATGAACACCTCATCTTTGACAAAGGAGGCAAGAGTATAAAATGGATTAAAGACAATCTCTTTAACAAATGGTGCTGGGAAAACTGGTCAACCACTTGTGGAAGAATGAAACCAGAACACTTTCTAACACCATACACAAAAATAAACTCAAAATGAATTAAAGATCTAAATGTAAGACCGGAAACTATAAAACTTCTAGAGGAGAACATAGGCAAAACACTCTCCGACATAAATCACAGCAGGATCCTCTATGACCCACCTCCCAGAATATTGGAAATAAAAGCAAAAACAAACAAATGGGACCTAATTAAAATTAAAAGCTTCTGCACAACAAAGGAGAATATAAGCAAGGTGAAAAGCCTTCCGAATGGGAGAAAATAATAGCAAATGAAGCAACTGACAAACAACTAATCTCAAAAAAATACAAGCAACTCCTGCAGCTCAATTTCAGAAAAATAAATGACCCAATCAAAAAATGAGCCAAAGAACTAAATAGACATTTCTCCAAAAAAGACATACAGATGGCTAACAAACACATGAGAAGATGCTCAACATCACTCATTATCAGAGAAATGCAAATCAAAACCACAATGAGGTACCACTTCACGCCAGTCAGAATGGCTGCTATCTAAAAGTCTACAAGCAATAAATGCTGGAGAGGATGTGGAGAAAAGGGAACCCTCTTACACTGTTGGTGGGAATGCAAACTAGTACAGCCACTATGGAGAACAATGTGGAGATTCCTTAAACTAGAACTGCCTTATGACCCAGTAATCCCACTGCTGTGCATACACACAGAGAAAACCAGAATTGAAAGAGACACGTGTACCCCAAGGTTCATCGCAGTGCTGTTTATAATAGCCAAGACATGGAAGCAACCTAAATGTCCATCAGCAGATGAATGGATAAGAAAGCTGTGGTACATATGCATAATGGAGTATTACGCAGTCATTTAAAAAATAGATTTGAATCAGTTCTAATGAGGTGGATGAAACTGGAGCCTATTATACAAAGTGAAGTAAGCCAGAAAGAAAAACACCAATACAGTATACTAATGCATATTTATGGACTTTAGAAAGATGGTAACGATAACCCTGTATGCGAGATAGCAAAAGAGACACAGATGTATAGAACAGTCTTTTGGACTCTGTGGGAGAGGGAGAGGGTGGGATGATTTGGGAGAATGGCATTGAAACATGTATAATATCATATATGAAACGAACCACCAGTCAAGGTTCAATGCATGATACTGGATGCTTGGGGCTGGTGCACTGAGACGACCCAGAGGGATGGTACGGGGAGGGAGTGGGGAGGAGGGTTCAGGATGGAGAACATGTGTATACCTGTGGCATATTCATGTTGATGTATGTCAAAACCAATACAATATTGTGAAGTAATTAACCTCCAATTAAAATAAATAAATTTATATTTTTAAAAACTTCAGCTTCTTCAGCATTACTGGTTGGGGCATAGACTTGGATTACTGTGATATTGAATCGTTTGCCTTGGAAATGAACAGAGATCATTCTGTCATTTTTGAGATTGCATCCAAGTACTGCATTTTGGACTCTTTTGTTGACCATGATGGCTCCTCCATTTCTTCTAAGGGATTCCACCTGCGGTAGTAGATATACTGGTCATCTGAGTTAAATTCACCCATTCCAGTCCATTTTAGTTCTCTGATTCTTAGAATGTTGAGGTTCACTCTTGCCATCTCCTGTTTGACCACTTCCAATTTGCCTTGATTCATGGACCTAACATTCCAAGTTCTTACGCAATATTGCTCTTTACAGCATCGCACCTTGCTTCTATCACCATTGTTCTTCACATCCACAGCTGGGTATTGTTTTTGCTTTGGCCCCATCCCTTCATTCTTTCTGGAGTTATTTCTCCATTGATCTTCAGTAGTATATTGGGCACCTACTGACCTGGGGAGTTCCTCTTTCAGTATCCTATTATTTTGCCTTTTCATACTGTTCATGGGGTTCTCAAGGCAAGAATACTGAAGTGGTTTGCCATTCCCTTCTCCAGTGGAGCACATTCCGTCAGACCTCTCCACCATGACCCGCCCATCTTGGGTGGCCCCACAGGGCATAGCTTAGTTTCATTGATTTAGACCAGACTCTGGTCCATGTGATTAAATTGACTAGTTTTCTGTGACTGTGGTTTCAGTGTATCTGCCCTCTGATGCCCTCTCACAACACTTACCATCTGATTTGGGTTTCTCTTACCTTGGTCGTGGGGTATCTCTTCAGAGCTGCTCCAGCAAAGCACAGCTGCTGCTCCTTACATTGGACGAGGGGTATCTCCTCAGGGCCGCCTCTCCTGACCTTGAACGTGGAGTGGCTCCTCTTGGCCCTCCTGCACCCGTGCAGCCACCACTCCTTGGACATGGGGTTACTCCTCTGGGCCGCTGCCCCTGACCTTGGTTACATAGTAGTGTATATATGTCAGTTTCCATCCCCCAATTCATCCCACTCTCTCCCTGCCTTTACCATTTAAACATTTTCCGTAACACTGTAAAGTAGGCAGTATTATTAATCCTTCAGAAACCCGAGGCTTAAAGAACCATTATAACTTGTATAATATGCTTGTAGCTAAGAGATTGTGGGATCACAACTTGGACTCATGTCCGCTGGTTTAAAATCTCTTCTGCTTCTTAGCTGTGAGTAGTTCAAAGAGTCTCACAACAACCATGTCTACACTAAATTATCTACCTGACTTTAAAAATGTGTTTACCTGGTCCTTAGTAGCACTCATATTCTTTAAACATAAAATCTTCATCTTGGGCATCATTTTCTGTAATCCATACTCTCAGTACTTGTGCTTTCAGAAACATCAGTATTAATTCCAGCTTTAAAGTGAATAAGAGTCTTCATATCATACTTATTTGCTTTAACTTTCTTACTTTGAAGTTAGAATAATTACCAAACAGTTGGCTCTTCATTTCTTAGATTCTATCATTCCTGGCAATCTGATGCTATAGTTAGTTATTCTGCCTTGTAATGCAGGGACAAAAGAATTGGGAGAGGGAGAAAAAAAGCCTAAGCAATAATGTTTGCCTCACCCTTGATCACTAAAGGTGATGTTTCCACTATGAATGCATTGATTGTTTATAGCCTCTCCCCACAAGTGGGGAGAAGTTTGCTCATGTTCAAACACATTTTCTTTTTGAAGTTGTCAAGCTTCCAATTTGATATCACTGAAAAAAGTGACAGATTCTTGAACTATAGTAACTTTCTTGGATCAGTGCCAGCAGCTAGAAACCTACACTTGGGCACAGAAATTTCTGCACAATGACTTTATGAAAAGACTGCCCTTTAAACAAGATCACGTCTGAATGGCTTAAGTTTTTCAGTAAAACAGAAATCGATTCACAGGTACTGGAGACAAACTAATGGTTACCAATGGAGAAAGAGAAGGAAGGAATAAGTTGGGAGATTTGGGTCGACTAGTAAGGGAACTCTAGTCAATCCTCTGTAATGACCTATATGAGAAAAAAATCTAAAAGTGAGTAGGTATATGTATGTGTATAACTGATTCACTTTGCTATACATCAGAAACTAACACAACATTGTAAATCAATAATAAAAATTAATTTTAAAAAGAAAATTCAAAATGTGATGATTAGTTTGATCAAAATTTAGTTATTCCAAAATTTCCCACAACTTGTGAATATTTCTGAAGCAAACTAAACCTACACAGACCCAGCTCTGTTTTTTTGTTTATGCATTCATTTTGTCTTAAAGTCTCAATTTGCCTGAATAGATAGTTTGAACAGATCTAATATATCCAGGAGCCACTGGTTTATGCCATCTCTGCCAGGATATGGCCATCAACTCCCTCAACCCTCTCACCATTCAAACCACAGCAAATCAGGAGCCATGTTCATTTTATTTAATTGGGAGAAAGACTAATCACAATTTGTGAAAATTTGAATTGTGGGAATATATTTTTAAATATAGTTGCATTATTTCACTTTCTTGCATAATTAATGCCAATATTTTTCTGTGTGTTTACCTTAAACTAAAGACTGAGGTGTGAAAGTGTACTGTTTGAAATTCTACTCTTCAGTTTTCTTCCCTTCAGTGACAGCTTTGTGTTTTTAAAACACTTGAAGCTGAAGATCTGTAGATTCTGATGTGAGAAATAGGACCAACTTGTTTATCAGATATTAAAACCTAATTAACACCTTGGTTGATTTAGCTTTATAAGTGACTTTTCTTCCAAAATCTAAAACCATAGTAAAAATTTCCAAGTTCCCAACAAAAAGGTTTATAAATAGGAATTAGGTTTATAACTAGAAACACACTCTTTCTCCCTAATGCCCTTCTATATGTTACAGCTTGCAGGATACAGAAAACAGACGCCACAATGTGAATTAAGCTTTGGGGTGTGTTTATTAACATTCATGTGACATTTGCTTATTGTTATTATTTGGGCTTCTCAGGTGGTGCTAGTGGTAAAGAACTTGCCTACCAATGAAGGAGATGTAAGAAAGCAGGTTAGATCCCTGCGTCAGGAAGATCCCCTGGAAGAGGGCATGGCAACCGATTCCAGTATTCTTACCTGGAGAATCCCCATGGACAGAGGAACCTGGAGGGCAACCATCAATGGGGTTGCAAAGAGTCAAACATGACTGAAGTGAATTAGCACATTGTAATTATTATTCTCTGCTTTGTTTGGGGAAAAGAATAGTGGTTATATAAATATGGAGAGCTGATACCAAGATAGGATTTGGGGGAAAATGAGTGAGCTGACTTTTAGATATGATGAGACTATTATATTGGTAATGCACCTGTTGGTAATGCAATTAAGAATCCCAAGAACTGAGACCTGACGAGGGGGAAAAAAAATGTGTTTATTCAGATGTTGCTAGGATTACAGCCTGAAAAGCACAAATCCAAAGCAGGGGGTGAGGGGGAGGGGACACACACTCTATTTGTATTTCACTGGATCACAAAATGAGGCAGGCTTATAAAAGCAAAATCCCACCAGGTTACATAAATTATCAAGAATTAGGATTGGTGCTGGCAAGAAGTAAAGGTTCTTGTTAAGCAAGAATTGGTTGGGGTTGAAAATAATTACATAGTTGCAAGGCAGGGGGACTTTGAAACCACAAGGTTGCAGCTAACAGCAACTAGCAGAAACTGTTTTGAAAATCCCTGGTGGAATCCTTGATGTAGACACGGTTGAGAGAAAATTCAAGTTCTTAGTAATGTAGGAGCATGTCTAAAACCCTCTCTACAATGGCCACCTGGCTCTATTTTGGAGGCTGTAAACATAGTTACTCCATTTTGATTTGTAAGTGATCTTAAATTTATCACCACTACCATAATCATTAACAACCATGATTCCTGGAATAACATTCTACATCTATTTCTGCTTTATTGACTATGCCAAAGCCTTTGACTGTGTGGATCACAAGAAACTGTGGAAAATTACGAAAGAGATGGGAATACCAGACCACCTGACTGGCCTCTTGATAAACCTATATGCAGGTCAGGAAGTAACAGTTAGAACTGGACATGGAACAACAGACTGGTTCCAAATACGAAAAGGAGTACATCACCCTGTATTTTGTCACCCTGCTTATTTAACTTCTATGCAGAGTACATCATGAGAAACTCTGGGCTGGAAGAAGCACAAGCTGGAATCAAGATTGCCAGGAGAAATATCAATAACCTCATATATGCAGATGACACCACCCTTATGGCAGAAAGTGAAGAGGAAATAAAAAGCCTCTTGATGAAAGTGAAAATGTTGGCTTAAAGCTCAACATTCCGAAAATGAAGATCATGGCATCTGGTCCCATCAATTCATGGCAAATAAATGGGGAAACAGTGGAAACAGTTTCAGACTTTATCTTCTTGGGCTCCAAAATCACTGCCGATGGTGATTGCAGCCATGAAATTAAAAGACACTTACTCCTTGGAAGGAAAGTTATGACCCACCTAGATAGCATATTCAAAAGCAGAGACATTACTTTGCCAACAAAGGTCCATCTAGTCAAGGCTATGGTTTTCCAGTGGTCATGTATGGATATGAAAGTTGGACTGTGAAGAAAGCTGAGCACCGAAGAATTGATGCTTTTGAACTGTGGTGTTGGAGAAGACTCTTGAGAGTCCCTTGGACTGCAAGGAGATCCAACCAGTCCATTCTAAAGGAGACCAGTCCTGGGTGTTCATTGGAAGGACTGATGATGAAGCTGAAACTCCAGTACTTTGGCCACCTCATGTGAAGAGTTGACTCCTTGGAAAAGACCCTGATGCTGGGAGGGATTAGGGGCAGGAGGAGAAGGGGACAACAGTGGATGAGGTGGTTGGATGGCATCATCGACTCGATGGACATGAGTTTGAGTGAACTCCGGGAGTTGTTGATGAACAGGTAGGCCTGGCGTGCTGTGATTCATGGGGGTCACAAAGAGTCGGACACGACTGAGCGACTGAATTGAACTGAAGACCAAAGTAAGGATTTCGGTAGACCTAACATACCTGCCATCTGTTTTCTGGGGGGTTGCAGTTCAGTATATTACAAGTAAAATATTGAAATTACTATGTTGTAACTTACCTGATCCCTTAGAAACCTGTATGCAGGTCAGGAAGCAACAGTTAGAACTGAACATGGAACAACAGACTGGCTCAAAACTGGGAAAGGAGTATGTCAAGGCTGTATATTGTCACCCTGCTTATCTAACTTATATGTAGAGTATATCATGTGAAACGCTGGATTGTATAAAGCACAAGCTGAAGTCAAGATTGCCAGGAGAAATAATCAATAACCTCAGCTACCCAGATGACACCACCCTTATGGCAGAAAGTGGAACCAAAGAACCTCTTTGATGAAAGTGAAAGAGGAGAGTGAAAAAGTTGGCTTAAAGCTCAACATTCAAAAAATGAAGATCATGGCATTCAATCATCATTTCATGGCAAAGAGATGAGGAAAGAATGGAAACAGTGAGAAACTTTATTTTCTTGGGCTCAAAAATCACTTCAGATGGTGACTGCAGCCATGAAATTAAAAGATGCTTGCTCTTTGGAAGAAAAGCTATGATCAACCTAGACAGCATACTAAAAAGCAGAGACATTACTTTGCCAACAATGGTCTGTCTAGTCAAAGCTATGGTTTTTTCAGTGGTCATATATGGATGTGAGAGTTGAACTATAAAGTTGAGTCCTGAAGAATTGATGCTTTTGAATTGTGGTGTTGGAGATGACTCTTGAGAGTTCCTTGGACTGCGAGGAAATCCAACCAGTCCATCCTAAAGGAAATCAGTCCTGAATATTCATTGGAAGTATCGTTGCTGAAGTCAAAATTCCAATAATTTGGCCACCTGATGTAAGGGGCCAACTCATTGGGAAAGACCCTGATGCTGGGAAAGACTGAGAGAAGAGGTGGATGAGATGGTTGGGTGGCATCACCAACTCAATGGACATGAGTTTGAGCAAACACCAGGAGATAGTGAAGGACAGGGAAGCCTGGTGTGCTGCAGTCCATGGGGTTGAAAAGAATTGGATGGGACTTAAGAGAGTGAACAACTACAACATATTAGTAGGAGTAGGGATAGTAGACTAATTATAGAGAGGAGATAATGTTGATTGCTCAGTAATGTAACAAGAGCAAATCCGACCTCCATATTGGAGCTATTCCTTTGCGCTCTGTTGTCTGTGCTTAGTCATGCTGACTCTGCACTTTTCTGAAAGAACGTTGCCTGAAGCCTGAAGTATACAAGGTAGCCCTTTTTCAAGGCTCTGCCTCCTAGACCTGACCTTTAAAACCTTAACACTTTGTCATTCACATAGAGATACAAAGCTGTAAACAGAAAATAACATTTTTCTTTCCGGAGGTTTACAGGAACATAGTGACCAGACCTAGTGGACAGCTTCAGGAACAAAGGATTATCACATCCCCTCTGGCATCTTTGTAACACCAAGAAGTCTGCAAAATCAGCCACACCTCCTCCCCCTTTATGTGTAAAAGAAGCATGAATTCTAACTCAGATAAATTGGCTCTTTAGAACTTCAACTACTAGGTCTGCTGACTTTCTGAATGAAGCCACTATTCCTTTCTCCAACACCTTGTCTATTTATTGGGCTGTTTTGTGGTGAGCAGTACAAGGTTAGACTTGGTAACATTTTTGGGTTTTAATCTTTTAAAAAAGATTTAAAACTTTAAAAATATTAACATGCTTTTTATTCCCTATTAAATGCAATGCAAAAATAAAACTATATCATGTGTGTGTGCATGCTGCTACTGCTGCTGCTAAGTCACTTCAGTCGTGTCTGATTCTGTGCGACCCCATAGACTGCAGCCCATCAGGCTCCGCCATCCCTGGGATGCTCCAGGCAAGAACACTGGAGTGGGTTGCCATTTTCTTCTCCAATGCATGAAAGTGAAAAGTGAAAGTGAAGTCGCTCAGTCGTGTCCGACTTTTCGCAACCCCATGGACTGCAGCCTACCAGGCTCCTCTCGTCCATGGGATTTTCCAAGAGTACTGGAGTGGAGTGCCATTGCCTTCCCCGGTGTGCACGCTAAGTCACCTCAATTGTGTCCAACTCTTTGTGACCCTATGGTCTTTAGCCCACTAGGTTCCTCTCTTCATGGGATTCTCCAGGCAAGAATACTGGGGTGGATTGGCATGCCTTCCTCCAGGGGTTTTTCCCAACCCAGGGATCAAACCTGTGTCTCCTGCATTACAGGCAAATTCTTTACCACTGAGTCACTGGGGAAGCCCCCAAACTATATAATTCCCTATTAAATACAATGTAAAAACAATATTTCACATCACCCCTGACTGAAGTTGAAATCATCTATAGTTCTTGACTACCTGAGTCCCAATTTAGAGGATTAACAAAGGGAGGATGCTCTTGCAGTCAGCATCTGATGCTCTGCATGAATTTCCCATCCATCAGCTCTAAAGGCTGTCATATACCTTTTTTTATAATCTTTTCAGGGGTAAAATAAATATTTAGAAAAAGCTTTAGCCCTGTTCTAACTGCTGCTTCTTGATCTGCATATAGGTTTCTCAAGAGGCAGGTTAGGTGGTCTGGTATTTCCATCTCTTTCAGAATTTTCCACAGTTTCTTGTGATCCACACAGTCAAAGGCTTTGGCATAGTCAATAAAGCAGAAATAGATCTTTTTCTGGAACTCTCTTTCTTTTTTGATGATCCAGCACATGTTGGCAATTTGATCTCTGGTTCCTCTGCCTTTTCTAAAACCAGCTTGAGCATCTCAAAGTTCATGGTTCACGTATTGTCAAAGCCTGGCTTGGAGAATTTTGAGCATTACTTTACCAGCATGTGAGAGGAGTGCAGTTGTGTGGTAGTTTGAGCATTCTTTGGCATTGCCTTTCTTTGGGAGTCTGACATTGTTTCCAATGTTTCCCCATCTATTTCCCATGAAGTGATGGGACCAGATGCCATGATCTTCATTTTCTAAATGTTGAGCTTTAAGCCAACTTTTTCACTCTCCACTTTCACTTTCATCAAGAGGCTTTTTAGTTCCTCTTCACTTTCTGCCATAAGTGTGGTGTCATCTGCATATCTGAGGTTATTGATATTTCCCCTGCCAATCTTCATTCCAGCTTCTGCTTCTTCCAGCCCAGTGTTCCTCATGATGTACTCTGCATAGAAGTTAAATAGGCAGGGTGACAATATACAGCCTTGACGTACTCCTTTTTCCTATTTGGAACCAGTCTGTTGTCATGGCATCTGGTCCCATAGCTTCATGGCCAATAGATGGGGAAACAGTGGAAACAGTGTCAGACTTTCTTTTTGAGGGCTCTAAAATCACTGCAGATGGTGATTGCAGCCGTGAAATTAAAAGACGCTTACTTCTTGGAAGGAAAGTTATCACCAACCTAGATAGCATATTCAAAAGCAGAGGCATTACTTTGCCAACAAAGGTCCATCTAGTCAAGGCTGCGGCTTTTCCAGTGGTTATGTATGGATGTGAAATTTGGACTGTGAAGAAAGCTGAGCGCCAAAGAATTGATGTTTTTGTACTGTAGTGTTGGAGAAGACTCTTGAGAGTCCCTTGGACTGCAACGAGATCCAACCAGTCCATCCTAAAGGAGATCAGTCCTGGGTGTTCTTTGGAAGGACTGATGCTAAAGCTGAAACTCCAATATTTTGGCCACCTCATGCAAAGAGTTGACTCATTGGAAAAGACTCTGATGCTGGGAGGGATTGGGGGCAGGAGGAGAAGAGAACAGCAGAGGATGAGATGGCTGGATGGCATCACAGACTCAATGGCCATGAGTTTGGTTGAACTCCGGGAGTTGATGATGGACAGGGAGGCCTGCGTGGCGTGATTCATGGGGTTGCAAAGAGTTAGACACGACTAAGCGACTGACTGAACTGAACTTAGCCCTGTTCGGAGAAGGCAATGACACCCCACTCCAGTACTCTTGCCTGGAAAGTCCCATGTATGGAGGGTCCTGGTAGGCTGCAGTCCATGGGGTCCCTTAGAGTCAGACACGGCTGAGCGACTTCACTTTCACTTTTCACTTTCATGCATTGGAGAAGGAAATGGCAACCCACTCCAGTATCCTTGCCTGGAGAATCCCAGGGACAAGGGAGCCTGGTGGGCTGCTGGCTATGGGGTAGCACAGAGTCAGACACAACTGAAGTAGCTTAGCAGCAGCAGTAGCAGTTAGCCTTGCTAAACCCTATAGAAACCAGTATATGCACCGTAAGATTCCTACACAAAATAATTTCAAGTAAATAATCTATAAATTGTATTTACCTTCTCCTTTTCAAACATCATACAGTAAAAAGGGCTGTATCAATTTTTTTTTTTTTTACTATCTTGTTTAGTAACTGAAGACATAATCTTAATATCCACCATTCCCATAAAGAAAGAAGAGGGGAAATATCATATAGCTGATATCAGAAATAATGGAGGGGGCTTCCCAGTTGGCTCAGTGGTAAAGAAGCTGGCTCTCAATGCAGGTGATGTGGGTTCAATCCCTAGGTTGGTAAGATCCCCTGCAGGAGGAGATGGCAACCTCTTCCAGTATTCTTGCAGGGCAAATCAGAAAATCCCATGGAGATAGGAGCCTGGTGGGCTATAGTCCACAAAGTCACAAAAAGTCAGCCATGACTGAACACGTCTTTGCCTTGCATGGCATAGCATATTATATATAGAAAAACACTTCAGTAAAAACAAAAAAATAGCAAATTAAAAAATTATATTAATAGAAAAAGACAATGGAGAGACTTTAATGAAAAAGTCCTCTGTAACAACAATAATGAAAATTTCCCAGAAGCAAAAATAGAAGTATGTAGCCTATGCAAGAAGTAGTACTGTCAGCACAGAGGGTTGAAGGCTTTGATATTTCCAAGGACGAGAATAAGAGAGAATCCAGACCAGCAGCCACAGAGGCTAGAAGAATACTTCACTCACTGGATTACAGGAGGAAAAATAGAGTCCACGAAGGGAGACAACTGAAATGCTAAAAGAATAACAGCAACATGCTGGTATGAGGTTAAGACTGTAAAAACTTCAAGGACCCAGCAGAGAGTTCTTGGAAAATGAGAAATGAGAAAAAGGTTAACAGATGTGTGAATAAGAAATTTAGAAAATGGTCTCCTTGAGAAGAGCTTCAATAGAATGGTGGAAATAGAAACTATTTTTCAGGAGTCTATGAGGGAAAATGATGAAGAAATTAAGGTAGCAAAAAAGTGCCTATTATGTAAAAAGACTGGTGATGCAGCCAAGGAAAATGCCACAGAATTGCCAATGCAGTTAAAAAGAATTGTACCTAGACTTGTAAACACACAAGTATTCCCTGCCAAGTCACTTTCAGACATAGCCAAATACTGATTTCATCCCAGCTGTTCTCAGAATTTTCAAGAGTGAATTAGTGAAGTGTTAACTAACAGATTTTTTAAAATTTATATTTTGATGCTCACTTATCTAGATTTCTATTTTATTAAAGAACTTCATAGGATCAGAGTAACAATTTTTTTTTCTTTTTTTTGGTTGTGATAATTAGAAGAAGTTGGATAGTTACACTAAGTTTCAATATATGGTATTTTCAGATAGTACTTAGCATTGCCCTGGGTCCTAAATTTGTGGCAAAATAAAAGCCATCAAAAACTGAAGCTTCACAAATCTAAATGTAATTTTTATGTGCAAAGAAAGTTCGCTATTTAAAGCAAATCTATTTTTCTAGCTACATCCACATTTAACATTACTTTCAAACACTTCTATGTTTTTTCATGCATATTTAGAAGCAAGCAGCTGCACATATGTACACAGCACTTGGAAATGCAGCTTGAATATTCCTTAAACTGCAGGTTTTCCTTGTCAGCAACACATAAAGCCAAGCTCACCGACTTTGACCTTGCATACTCACTTTTATCTCCAGCCATCAGGACAATAGTTTTCTTTTCTCGGGTTATTTTTCAGGAGAGGGAATTCCAGCAATTTTTAGTTTGACCTTGCCGCCTTTTCTCCCCTCGGAATCCCCCAAGGCCAGATCAGGACTGGTTCCTTCATCACAGTGGCTGCAAACACAAATGCTAATTTGGCAGCACATTACACAACTCAGAGATCACAATGATGCCTGTTTTTGTAAACAGGGAACACAGCCACTCTCATTCATCTGTGCATTGTCTTTTGCTATTTTTCCTGCTACAACAACAGAGTTAAGGAAGTGAGGCAGTGACTATATGATCCTTGAAGCCAAAAACATTTACTATTTGACCCCTGAAGTAAATGATAGCGGTAAATAAAAGTGAATGGCAGGGACTGTGATGAACTAATAAAGGTGTTTTACATTTAAAGGGCTTAGCAATTACTACCATGCAGAAAAAAGCAGGCACAGCTTACCAAATTCAATATTTGAAAAAACATAGAAATTCAGATTTCATATGAAATCTTCAAATTGTTAAGTGTCAGCTACTGATCCAACTTTTTAAATGAAAGAAGCCAAACAAAATTAATCTACTGCCTGGATCTATCTTTTTACAACCTCTGAAATAACCCTCAATAGCTACGGGGTATCTCTGTGTGTCTCAGTTTCTCATCAGCAAGCTGCCAACTTTCCAAAAATATCAACAAAGTAAACCCTGCTGATTAAGCAGAACTGGAATTTCTGCTTGCCTTCACTAAAGAAAGCAAGAACAGAGTCCAAGCCCTGTCTTGGAGAGGGGAGAGAAAGGGCAATAAGATTGGGTGGTGGTGGGGGTGAGGCGGGAGGTTGGGGAGGTCCTGTTTTAAGGTGTGTCTTTCAGGGTTGGGGGTGATAGGAATAAAGCAAATCTGTGACATAGTGCAGGACCAGTGGACACAAAGGGGAGGCCTTAGGTTTGATGAACCTGGTGGAACTATCTGTTGTCCTGAAAAGGGGATATTTACTATGATGAGAGCTGTTGAATAGTCTATCATTTGGACAAATTGATTTGTAGTAAGTGCTTGAAACAACAAAAAGTTACTTTCAACTGCATCTTCCTGGGCAAGAATTTCTTGAGATGGTAAATTAGCTCTGTCACTGTGAATGATTTCAGTTCTCAGACCCCCCCTCTTGTGATTACTCTTCAGGTGACCCTTAAGGATACACTGTTAAATGTGGGAACAAAAGCAATCCTATTTTTACCATTGTGTGAGCTGTCATGACTGCACGTGAAGTTTTAAGGGATGACCATTTTAACTTCTAAAAAGAATCAGATTTCCCTGTACTCACTTGTTGGATCATTTTGGGGAACAGTATCTAGGGGACAGCAGCTATGCATCAGCATTTAAGGCTGTGGAGACCAGAGAGCTGAACATAGGAAATGGATACTAAGAGAAGGATTATGATCAGAATTCATATGTAGTGTAATTCTCAACCAGGAGCCAAGATTGTTCTTGGTCAAGTAAGTCAAGAGATGAGTCAAGAGGATATATCCAAGACCCGATCTGAAGAAACCCAGACCAGAAATGAGGTTATTAGCTATATCACATAATTTCTTTACTATTTGCTTCTTCAATAAATTTTATAATATTAAAGACCCTGAAGAGGTATAAGCAAAACAATCTTCCTTTAAAATAGCATATGTTCCCCCAGTAGAGAGGACAAACTATGTCCAAAGAGGTTCTGTTCTAAGCTGTCACCGGTCCAATTTCATGACTCTAGCAAGGAGTTCTGTAGGCTCGGTGTTATTGTCTTGTTCCTCATTCATTCTTTGAATCAAAGCCCATAGGAGTCCCCTCCGTTCTGGGCTATTATAAGAAGCTTGAGGATGAAAAAGCAATCCAGAATTCCCCTTAAGAAGGTGGAGTTTCAGTTTCCAAATCAAGGCTCAGGTTGATTTATTCATTTCCTGTTTTGAACTAAGAATCTAATTATCTCTTCTTCAGCAAAAGGAAACTGAAGGGTTAAAAAGTAACCCTAGTGATATCAGGGACCATCCTTAAGGCAGATATTCCATTCCCTAAATTGACAAATCCATTTCTAGCTTGCAAGTAATATAACCAGTTGACATTTTTACCACAGGTTAATGACAATCATCCAACATCAACTATCGATTTATTTTCCACCTTTATATGGCTGTCCAATAGTTTTGAATGAAACCTATTAAAGAGAGCATTGTGGGTACATGTACGTATGTTGTTGCTTCAGTCGTGTCCCACTCTTTGTGACCCCATGGATTATAGCCACCAATCCCTCTGTCCATGGGATTCTCCAGGCAAGAATACTAAGTGGGTTGCCGTGCCTTCCTCCAGGGCATCTTCCTGACCCAGAGTTTGAACCTGAGCCTCCTACCTCTCCTGCACTGCAGGTGGATTCTTTACTGCTGAGACCCCCAGGAAGTCCCAAGGAGAGCATTGCTGTGCTGTGGTGTTGCTTCGGTCATGTCTGACTCTTTGAGACTGTATGCACTATAGCTAGGCTCCTCTGTCCATGGGGATTCTCCAGGCAAGAATACTGGAGTGGGTTGCCGTGCCCTCCTCCATGGGATCTTCTCCTCCCAGGGATCAAAAAAGAGAGCATTAAGTAAATCTAAAAGTCGAATTTAACCAGCATATCTGACTTGTGAGGTCTGTCGAAGCAAGCATCCTCCAAATAGGCACCTTCTGTTCCCTAATCCTTTTTAAGTTCTGTGTCTATAGAAGTTCAGTTATGAACAGTATCTCCCACAACAGCTCCCTGTTCTTGAGAGATAGGAACCTCTCTCTCCAGGTATGAAAATTTTAAATTTCTGAATTTCTTGCTCTCTGACCCACCATAGTATACGCAATCTAAAAAGCCTCTTAATCGTCAAGCTACTTAGAAAATCAAGATTCATACCAAGTGGTACAAAAGGAAAGAAGCTATTTGGGTCCCAAAGGAAAATTCATACAAACCCAAATGTTGGTTAATTTCAACCTTTTAACAACACATAATTAAAATCTAGTCAGGTATTTTACTTGTAGCTGAAATGACTGGTCAGGCGACAAAAGTCAATACTAAGAATAGGGGCTTTACAGATAATTTTTTTAAAAATTAGTCTGACACCGGAGAAAGAGGAAAAGAAATAGGAAAATAAATACCTAAAGTTTACATATTAAAGCATGACAGCTTGGACTTCAAATTGTTATCTGGATTTTGCCCCATGGATCTCAGTTGGAAGATACAATCCATCCTAATTATTTGCTGATTTGATTTTTGAAAAATTTCCCACTCACTAACATTTATTTACAACTTCCAAATAAATAGGAGAAGGCAATGGCAACCCACTCCAGTACTCCTGCCTGGAAAATCCCATGGATGGAGGAGCCTGGTAAGCTGCAGTCCATGGGTTGCAAAGAGTCAGACATGGCTGAGCGACTTCAATTTCACTTTTCACTTTCATGCATTGGAGAAGGAAATGGCAACCCACTCCAGTGTTCTTGCCTGGAGAATCCCAGGGACAGGGGAGCCTGGTGGACTGCTGTCTATGGGGTCTCATAAAATCGGACACGACTGAAGTGACTTAGCAGCAGCAGCAGCAGCCAAATCAATATCCATGGGGCTTTTGTGGTCATTTTTGGACATTTCCATTACAGCAGAAATGTCTTCCAACATGCTCCTTCCAAAGTTAAGGCTGAGCATATTGAAACTCTACCTTCTTGTTTCAGCTCTCATAATGTTAACAAGTATCCTTCTGTTTTCTATTCAGTGCCATGTAGTTAGGTTTGCTTTTTTTTTTTTCCATTTTGGGCTTTTTATTGATGATTTTACTTAAAATCATGGCCCCAAGCACAGTGCTGAAATGCTGTTTACTGTTCCTAAGTCCAAGAAGACTTTGATGCACCCAGGAAGAAACTATACACATCACATAAGACATGATTCATGATACTACTGACTTCAGAATTTAATATTTATGAATCAGCAATAGATAGTAAGTATCTTGACACAGACACCCACACACAGCCAAATCATGTAATGATCAATTGACAAAAAATGTTACCAAAGACCTGAAGGGATTTAAACCTATATTTCAATAAAGGAGTTGTTCAGTATTAATTAATTCAGTGTTCATGGCAACTTTATAGAATATAGCTATCATGCAATAGAGACCCTACTGTAGCAACATCTCTTGTATGTTCAGTCCCTCAGTTGGGTTATACTGTTTGCAACTCCGTGTACTGTAGCCCACAGGGCTCCTCTGTCCATGGGATTATACCAGCAAGAATATTGAACTGGGTTGCCATTTCCTCCTCTGGGGATCTTCCCAACACAAAGATTGAACCTGAATCTCCTGTGGCTCTTGCGCTGGCAGGCAGCTTCTTTAACAGTGAGCCACCTGGGAAGCATCAATATCTCATACCACCATCTGTTTTTTCCAAAGGTCTCAAGTAAAAAAGTTTTCTTCCTCCAAAGATTGATTCTTAGTGGGAAATATGACTGTAACTTCTGACTCAAAAAAAAAAAAAATCAAGTAGATAAACACAATTTTATTTAAAATTCTTCCCATTGCCACAAAATTTTGGTCAACAACAGAGATTTATGTTATTTAAGCCTCAAGATACCTCAACTATTTGCATAAGACTTTTGCGGTACTTATTTCATAGGATTTATAAGAATTTATACCACTCTTTACTATCACTATTCATTTACCAGTCAGTCCTAAAGGAAATCAGTTCTGAATATTCATTGGAAGTACTAATGCTAAAGCTGAAACTCCAATATTTGGCCACCTGCTACGAAGAACTGACCCATTGGAAAAGACCTTGTTGCTGGGGAAGAAGACAACAGAGGGTGAAATGGTTGGATGGCATCACCGACTTGAGGGACATGAGTCTGAGCAAGCTCTGGGAGTTGGTGATGCACAAGGAAGCCTGGAAGTGCTGCAGTCCTTGGGGTCACAAAGAGTCGGACACGACTGAGCTACTGAACTGACTGCTGATTCACTTACTGAGTCCTTTTCCTCAAAGGCCTGCTTTCTCAAGCATCTATTTCTTGGCTGCCTTAATCAATAAGAAAGTCTATTAGATTCACTTTGATACACTCTTCCCTGGGGACTCAGATGGTAAAGAATCTGCCTACCATGAGAGAGACCTGGATTTGATCCCTGGGTTGGGAAGATCCCTTGGAGAAGGGAATGGTTACCCATTCCAGTATTCTTGCCTAGAGAATTCCATGGACAGATTAGCCAGGTGGGCTACAGTCCAAGGGGTCCCAGAGAGTTGGTCGTGACTGAGCAACTAACACTTTCCATAAAGTGTTGATCTTTGAATCAACTGCCAACATTCCTTTCTAAAATCCCATGAAGTTATGTTTCCTTCTGAACAATATTAGACGTGTGTGTAATTCGAAATTTTAGTATTTTTAAATTCTTATTTTTTAAATTAAATTAATATTTACTAGATTGTATTATGCACTGTTCAAATTGTTAAATTGAGTATATTTTTCTAGTAAAAGACAATAATCTTTAGTAAGATTTCCATTCTGCTAAATTTATTGAATCCTTTCCTTTACTGTTTTCTTACTATCTGAACATCACTGATTTTTTTAAAAATATATTTTGAAAAGTATCCATTGCTTTTATCATAAAACTAGCATATATTACACAGAGATGAGAAGAGCTTAGAAATAAAGAGATAAAAAATAAAATTCCTATTTGCTACTCAATTTCCATTCCTTAGAGGAAATCATGGTAAACAATTTTCAGAATGAATATATTCATGTAGTCTATCAATAGGTAAATGCATGTGTATTCATATGTATTTGTGTATGTTCATGCAGGGGATGAGTTCAGACTTTCCTCAAATGTAATCCTCTTATGAATGTGTTTCTTTTCTTGATATATACCTCTAATTCCCTTCCAAATTTGTAAATTAAAAAGCTGCTTTATCCTTTCTACCTCACCTTTGTAATAAATATCCCACTGAATGAATGTGCCATGATTCAATGGGTATTGTTTGTGTATCCAGTAAGACAATAACCTTAAAAATGTAGTTCACTGCTGCTCTTTTTCCAGTATGTTGCTATCATTGCCCATCTTAGCAGGAAATACCCTTCTCTCCCTCTTGAAGCTTCCCCGCTGAAATATCTAAGGATACAGGTGGTTTACTGAAACATCTGTATTTCTTTCAGATGCCAAGTGGAGGAAAACTGGAGAGTACAATCAGCCCCCTATTGCCACTTTTGTTGAAAGCTGGTCCTATCACTGTGTATCTACTAGAAATGCAACATCTGCTTGGGCTCTGAGTGGTGATTTCAAGGTTGAGTTCCAAACTTACATTAGCATTCACAATCTCAGGTGTTCTCAAATCAGGGCTACTGTTGTCTGCTGTCTGGGTCGGCTTAGGGATTTTAGTATCAGCCCCTTACTGTGTTAGAACCAGACTTTCTTTACGAGTCTCTAGTCTACACCTGGGTGTCACACCCTGACCTCTGGCCTAAAATCTTTTCTCCAAAGTTACGTTATACCCACCTTACAGTGAGTGTCACTTCCAGTCAGAATTCACAACACTCTGACTCTATCAATAAATTCTAATAACATTGTGCTTCAAAAGAAAAAAATCAAACAAGCTGGGATCTCAATACAGTTGGGTTCCACCCAACAGATTATGTGACTGCTATGAAAATGCACCCCACTTATTCCCATGAACCAGCCCTCAGTATGGAAGAGTGTTTAGGGAGGCCAGGCCACACAGACTTGCTACAGACTTTCTTAACAGTTAGACATGCTTTAATTTGGATAACCAAAGGGACCCTCCAAAGTGTTTTCAGAAGAAGTAAAAAGGCAGATTTCAAAATTCCACCTTCCCAATCCAAAAAGCAGAAGCAGTTTCACCAAATAAAAGCTTGAAAACTCACTTCTCCAGGTATTAACTACATTCATTTATAGGAAAGTAATACTTTTATATGTTACTTTCAAACTAGTCAGTATCAGTTCAGTCAGTGAGTCATATCCAACTCTTTGCGCCCCCATGAACTGCAGCACGCTGGGCCTCCCTGTCCATCACCATCTCCCAGAGTTTACTTAAAGTCATGTCCGTTGAGTCAGTGATGCCATCCATCCATCTCATCCTCTCTCATCCCCTTCACCTCCTGGCCTCAATCTTTCCCAGCATCAAGGTCTTTTCAGATGAGTCAACTCTTTGCATCAGGTAGCCAAAGTGTTGGAGTTTCAGCTTCAATATCAGTCCTATGAATGAACACCAGGACTGATCTCCTTTAGGATAGACTGGGTGGATCTCCTTGCAGTCCAAGGGACTCTCAAGAGTCTTCCCCAACACCATAGTTCAAAAGCATCAATTCTTCCGTGCTCAGCTTTCTTTATAGGCCAACTCTCATATCCATACATGACCACTGGAAAAACCATAGCCTTGGCTAGATGGACTTTTATTGGCAAAGTAATGTCTCTGCTTTTGAATATGCTATCAAGGTTGGTCATAACTTTCTTTCCAAGGAGTAAATGTCTTTTAATTCCATGGCTGAGGTCACCATCTGCAGTGATTTTGGATCCCGGAAAAATAAAGTCAGCCACTGTTTCCACTGTTTCCCCATCTATTTGCCATGAAGTGATGGGACGGAATGCCATGATTTTAGTTTTCTGAATGTTGAGCTTTAAGCCAGCTTTTCACTCTCCTCTTTCAGTTTCATCAAGAGGCTAGTCAGTATACTTATCATTTGAAAATAGTTTTTTTTTTTTAATAAGCTCTTTTTTGTTTTGTCAGTTGCAAGTAAAGCTTTAACTTCCTCTTTGCTGTTATCCATATCTCTTATTTTGTGTTCTTATCTAATGGAAATAAGCTAGCTTTTCCACTCAGTGTTAAATGTGACCTTCGGCTCCTTGTCTTGTTTGTAAATTTAATAGAAATGTTCCTACTGTTTCATAGTAAACATGAGACTGATACTTTCTGAAATAATCACAAGATTTTATTTCTGTTATGCTTTTCATTAACAGATTATTATTTTCACCGTTCTTCTATTTTTTTAATAATGAACTCTGTTTAATCATGCTGCAGTATGTTTTTAATTTATAGCTAACCTCCATAAACTATTTTTAATTTTAGGGTATTTTCATCAAGCTTAATAAGTTAAATTCTATATGTATGTTTTATGTATCCAGTATCAAACTGGCTATCTTCCAAAAAATAAGAATTTTTATATCTATCTGTTTTTGCCATGCCTCTGAACCTCACAAATAACATCAGATTAATGAATTCTTTAGAGTTATGAAAGAATTAAGCTGAGAAATATGTAAGGCTAGTTGTTCTTTTTTTTTTAATTCTTTTCATTTTAAAAGCTAGTTCTCCAATAACTCAGGCATTTCCTAGTTCTCAGGCATTTCCAGGGTTTTTTTTGTTCTGTTTTCTCCTATTCCTTAAAAGTAGTTTTGAGAATTTATGTTTTCCTTAAAAAAAATAAATTTCCCCAAGTTTTAAATTCACTTGTATAATGTTACAAAAAAGTGTTCTTTCTGGTTGGGGATTTTTTCAAGAAGGTGGACTAGATGGATGTGTGCTTATCTCCTCCTGTGAGAGCAACAAAGTTGCAACTAGCTGTCAACAACCATCAACAGGAGGATGCTGGAATCTGCTAAAAAAAAAAAAAAGATATCCAATAAGACAGCAGGAGGGGCACAATCATGATGAAATAAATACTGTAACTACTGAGTAGGCAACCCACAAAGTGTAGAACAGTAGTACCAAAGAAGTTCTCCCACTGTTGTGCAGCCTCTGAGCCCCACATCACGTGTCCCATCCTGGGCTTCTGGAAGACGGATTTGAGATCCCCAGGGAATCTGACTTTGAAGGCTCAGTTCAGTTCAGTTCAGTTGCTCAGTCGTGTCTGACTCTTTGCGACCCCATGAATCCTAGCATGCCAGGCCTCCCTGTCCATCACCAATTCCCAGAGTTCACTCAAACTCACGTCCATAGAGTCAGTGATGCCATCCAGCCATCTCATCCTCTGTTGTTCCCTTTTCCTCCTGCCCCCAATTCCTCCCAGAATCAGAGTCTTTTCCAATGAATCAACTCTTCGCATGAGGTGGCCAAAGTACTGGAGTTTCAGCTTTAGCATCATTCCTTCCAAAGAAATCCCAGGGCTGATCTCCTTCAGAATAGACTGGTTGGATCTCCTTGCAGTCCAAGGGACTCTCAAGAGTCTTCTCCAACACCACAGTTCAAAAGCATCAATTCTTCGGTGCTCAGCTTTCTTCACAGTCCAACTCTCACATCCATACATGGCCACTGGGAAAACCATAGCCCTGACTAAACGGGCATTTGTTGGTAAAGTAATGTTCCTGCTTTTCAATATGCTATCTAGGTTGGTCATAACTTTTCTTCCAAGGAGTAAGCGTCTTTTAATTTCATGGCTGCAATCACCATCTGCAGTGATTTTGGAGCCTGAAAAATAAAGTCTGACACTGTTTCCACTGTTTCCCCATTTATTTCCCATCAAGTGATAGGACCAGATGCCATGATCTGTTTTCTGAATGTTGAGCTTTAAGCAAAGTTTTTCACTCTCCACTTTCACTTTCATCAAGAGGCTTTTTAGTTCCTCGTCTGCCATAAGGGTGGTGTCATCTGCATATCTGAGGTTATTGATATTTCTCCCACCAATCTTGATTCCAGTTTGTGCTTCTTCTAGCCCAGCCTTTCTCATGATGTACTCTGCATAGAAGTGAAATAAGCAGGGTGACAATATACAGCCTTGATGTACTCCTTTTCCTATTTGGAACCAGTCTGTTGTACCATGTCCAGTTCTAACTGTTGCTTCCTGACCTGCATACAGGCTTCTCAGGAAGCAGGACAGGTGGTCTGGTATTCCCATCTCTTTCAGAATTTTCCACAGTTTATTGTGATCCACACAGTGGCTTTGGTGTGGTCATAAAGCAGAAATAGATGTTCTTCTGGAACTCTCTTGCTTTTTCCATGATCCAGTGGGTGTTGGCAATTTGATCTCTGGTTCCTCTGCCTTTTCTAAAACCATCTTGAACATCTAGAAGTTCACAGTTCACATATTGCTGAAGCATGGCTTGGAGAATTTTAAGCTTTACTTTACTAGTGTGTGAGATGAGTGTAATTGTGTGGTAGTTTGAGCATTCTTTGGCATTGCGTTTCTCTGGGATTGGAATGAAAATGACCTTTTCCAGGCCACTGCTGAGTTTTCCAAATGTGCTGACGTATTGAGTGCAGCACTTTCACAGCATCATCCTTCAGGATTTGAAATAGCTCAACTGGAATTCCATCACCTCCACTAGCTTTGTTCATAGTGATGCTTTCTAAGGCCCACTTGACTTCACATTCCAAGATGTCTGGCTCTAGGTGAATGATCATACCATCGTGATTATCTTGGTTGTGAAGATCTTTTTTGTGCAGTTCTTCTGTGTATTCTTGCCACTTCTTCTTAATATCTTTTGCTTCTGTTAAGTCCATACCGTTTATGTCCTTTATCGAGCCCATCTTTGCATGAAATGTTCCCTTGGTATCTCTAATTTTCTTGAAGAGATCTCTAGTCTTTCCCATTCCATTGTTTTCCTCTATTTCTTTGCACTGATCGCTGAGGAAGGCTTTCTTATCTCTCCTTGCTATTCTTTGTAACTCTGCACTCAGATGCTCGTATCTTTCCTTTTCTCCTTTGCTTTTCGCTTCTCTTCTTTGCACAGCTATTTGTAAGGCCTCCCCAGACAGCCATTTTTTGCATTTCTTTTCCATAGGGATGGTCTTGATCCCTGTCTCCTGTACAATGTCACAAACCTCTGTCCATAGTTCATCAGGCACTCTGTCTATCAGATCTAGTCCATTAAATCTGTTTCTCACTTCCACTGTATAATCATAAGGGATTTGATTTAGGTCACACCTGAATGGTCTAGCGGTTTTCCCTACTTTCTTCAATTTCAGTCTGAATTTGGCAATAATGAGCTCATGATCTGAGCCACAGTCAGGTCCCAGTCTTGTTTTGCTGACTGTATAGAGCTTCTCCATCTTTGGCTGCAAAGAATGTAATCAATCTGATTTCGGTGTTAACCGTCTGGTGATGTCCATGTGTAGAGTCTTTTCTTGTGCTGTTGGAAGAGGGTGTTTGCTATGTCCAGTGCATTCTCTTGGCAAAATTCTATTAGCCTTTGCCCTGCTTGATTCTGTACTCCAAGGCCAAATTTGCCTTTACTCCAGGTGTTTCTTGAATTCCTACTTTTGCATTCCAGTCCCTTATAATGAAAAGGACACTTTTGGGGGGTGTTAGTTCTAAAAGGTCTTGTAGGTCTTCATAAAACCATTTGACTTCAGCATCTTCAGTGTTACTGGTTGCATAGACTTGGATTACTGTGATATTGAATGGTTTGCCTTGGAAACGAACAGAGATCATTCTGGCATTTTTGAGATTTCACCCAAGTACTGCATTTCAGACTGCTTTGTTGACCATGATGGCTACTCCATTTCTTCTAAGGGATTCCTGCCCACAGTAGTAGATGTAAGGGTCATCTGAGCTAAATTCACCCATTCCAAGGCTAGCACAAACTGATTACAGGATTTCCATAGGACTAGGAGAAACAGACTTCATTCTTAGAGGGCACAAATAAAATCTTGTGTGCACCAGGACATAGGGGAAAGGAGAAGTGACCTCATAGGAGGCTGAACCAGACCTACCTGCTAGCATTGGAGGAGCCCCTGCAGAGGTGTGGATCAGCAGTGGCTCACCACAGGGACAGGGCACTGGCAGCAACAGTCCTGGGAGATGCCCCTGGTGTAAGCCGTTTTGGGGATTGCCTGTCATAGAGCCTGTATTGTGGTGCTGGAGAAGACTCTTGAGAGTTCCTTGGACAGCAAGGAGAACCAACCAGTCAATCCTAAAGGAAGTCAACCCTGCATATTCATTGGAAGAACTGATGCTGAAGCTGAAGCTCCAATATTTCAGCCACCTGATGCAAAGAGCCCACTCATTGAAAAAGACCTTGATGTTAGGAAAGATTAAGGGCAAGAGGAGAAGGGGCAGCACAGGATGAGATGGTTGGGTGACATCACTGACTCAATAGACATGAGTCTGAGCAAACTCTAGGACATAGTGAAGGATAGGGAGATAGATAGAGTCAAATATGACTTAGCTACTGAACAACAACAAAAGAGCCTGTAGACTCCAGAGCTGGGTTGCCTCAAGGCAAACAACTAACAGGGATGCAGTGCGGCCCCATCCATAGGCAGCTAATTGGATTAAAGTTTTGCTGAGCAAGACCCTATCCACTAGAGCAAGATCCAATTTTACCCACTGCAGTTTTGTCCCTCCCATCAAAAAGCTTACATAAGCCTCTTAGCTTTATCCACCAGAGGGCATAAGAAAAAGCAAGGAAAACTACAATCTTGCAGCTGCCACATCACAGAAAACCACATCACAGAAAGTTAATTAAAATGAAAATCCAAAAGGTTATGTCCTTGATGAAGGGACAAGATAAAACCCCAGGAAAACAACTAAATGAAGAGGGCTTCCCTTGTGGCTCAGCTGGTAAAGAATCTGCCTGCAATGCAGGAGACCTGGGTTCAATCCCTGGGTTGGGAAGATCCCCTGGAAAAGGGAAAGGCTACTCACTCTAGTATTCTGGCCTGGAGAATTCCATGAAAACAGGAGCCTGGTGAGTTACAGTCCATGGGATCACAAAGAGTTAGACAGGACTGAGCAACTTTGACTAAGCAGAAGTAGAGATAAGCAACCTTTCAGAAAAGAGAAGATAATGATAGTGAAGATGATCCAGGATCCTGGAAAAAGAATAGAGAAGATTCAGGAAGTGTTTACCAAAGATTTAGAGGAATTAAGGAACAAAGAAGCAGAGATGAACAATACACTACAAACAATCAACAGCAGAATAACTGAGGCAAAAGAATGGGTAAGTCACTTAGAGCACAAAACAATGGATATCACTGCCGCAAAACAGAATAAAGAAGAAAAACAGATGAAAATATCCTTAAAACCTCTGGGACAACATTAAATGCACCAACATTCTCATTACAGGGATCCCAGAAGGAGAAGAGAGAGAGAAAGGACCCAAGAAAATAGTTGAAGAGATAATAGCTGAAAACTTTCTGAACACCAGAAAGGAAATAGTCAACCAAGTCCAAGAAGCACAGAGATTTCCAGGAAGGAGAAACCCAAGGAGGAGCACAACAAGACACATAGTAATCAAAGTGACAACAATTAAAGACAAAGATAAAAAACGAAAAGCAACAAAGGAAAAATAACAAATAACATATAACATATAAGAGAACTCCTATAAGGTTATCAGCTGATTTCTCAACAGAAACTCTACAGGTCAGAAGGAAATGGCATGATATATTTAAAATGATGAAAGGGAAGAACATACAACCTAGAGTATTCTACCCAACATAACTCTGGTTCAGATTTAACAAAGACATCAAAATCTTTACAGATAAGCCAAAGCTAACAGAATTCAGCATCACCAAACCAACTTTACAATAAATGCTAAAGGAACCCCTCTAGGCAGGAAACACAGAAGGAAAAGGTCTACAAAGTTTAATCCAAAACAATTAAGGAGACAGTAATAGGATCATACATGTTGTTAATTACCTTAATCTTAAATGTAAATGGGTTAACACACTGCTGCTAAGTCGCTCCAGTCGTGTCCAACTCTGTGCAGCCCCATAGATGGCAGCCCACCAGGTTCCGCCGTCCCTGGGATTCTCCAGACAAGAACACTGGAGTGGGTTGCCATTTCCTTCTCCAATGCATGAAAGTGAGAAGTGAAAGTGAAGTCACTCAGTCGTGTCCGATTCTTCAAGACCCCATGGACTGCAGCCCACCGGGCTCCTCCATCCATGGGATTTTCCAGGCAAGAGTACTGGAGTGGGGTGCCATTGCCTTCTCCGGTTAACACACCAGCTAAAAGATATAGACTGGCTTGCTGGATAAAAACATGTGCATGAATGTGCTTCCACTTACCACATCTCTCTACTTAAAGTGAAAGTGAAGTCGCTCAGTCGTGTCCAACTCTTTGCGACCCCATGGACTATAGCCCACCAGGTTCCTCCATCCATGGGATTCTCCAGGCAAGAGTACGGAGTGGGTTGCCAACCCCCCTCAAATTGTAGGTAATTATTTTATATTGTTAGGTTAATCATGTCTCCATTATGGCTTGCAGTTGTAACTATTTTTTATTTTTTGTCTGGCTATTATTGATAGTGAAAACTGATGAACATCTTTTACTAATGTGATTATGTAACTATTATTCATTTAATATCATTGCATCATGATTGGTCAAAAGAAAATAACAGAATTCTATATCACTAAACCTACTTACTATTTAATGGAAAAATCTGTAATCACTTTTTAAAATCCAAATGCACATTAGAATTATCTTACTTTTTGAAAAAGACAAATGCCCAGGTATTATTTTTCTTTCCAAACTGTAGATGTGATCCTAATAAGCATCCATGCTTAAAAACAACTGTACTATATGATGATAATTTACTTTTATCTAGTTTGGTTCACTTTTTCTATTTTGTAATTAGTGCTCCCATTTCAATTAGTTTATATTTTTCCAATTTCTTTGTCTCTTTTTTTGTCATTATTTCTCGTCTTTATCAAATGCAGTTGAAAAGGTCTTGTATATATATAATATAGTATGTATAATATGTATATTTTCAAAAGCTTATGAATTTTTGCCTAGCAAAAAAAAAAAAATTATGTTTTGATTCCACTTGTTTGGTTAAGTATGAATAGAATGCTAGATTTCTTATTTTTATTGACCCAAAATTTCGATATAGTTCCATTTACTCTGTCATCTAGTGTTACTGCTAAAAGTCTAGATAGCTTATTATCTTGGTGATTTAAAAAATATGAATGAGGTTGAAACTTCTAATTCAGTTCTGAGAAGTGAATGCATGTGTCTGACTTCTCTGACTCTTTGAGACCTCACGGTAGAAAGAAATACTATGTTGTAAAAAGAAAGAACTTAACATGTGATACAGTATTAATGAGGATGAAATGGTTGGATGGCATACTGATTCAATGAACATGAACTTGGGCAGACTCTGGGGAGATGGCAAGGCTCAGAGAAACCTGGTGTGCTGCAGTCCATGAAATCACAAAGAGTCGGGCATGACTTGGTGACTAACAACAGCAACAGTATTATTAACTAAAGTGAAGATTTTGTTCAAATATCACAAAATTTATGCTAATGTCCATTATTTTTTTGCATACCTTATTCAAGATTCTACATTGTATTTACTTATGTTGAACAGCTTCATTTGCATGCAATAAATTTTGATAAATTCTCCTTTCACTTCTTTCTGTTACAAATATTTCCTAAATTTCCTTGTTATGACTTCTTAGATACACTCATCATTTAAAAGTAGAATTTAATTTCCAAATACATGGGGTTTTAAAAGTGTCTTTGATATTAATTTATTCATTTTTAGATTAATTTCTCATTTAAATGCTTTCTTCTCTGCAATCATCCTCTGTGTTTTTTCAGTCTCTTAACTTTTTTGAGGCTTTCAATGGCTAAGTCAAAAACTGTCTTGGTACATTTCCCATTGCACTTGAAAATATGTGAGTTAGTTTCAAATATCTTTTGATATTGATTTCCAACATAATTCCACAGTGATAAGAAAATAGGCTATGTATGATTTCAATACTTTTACACCATGAACTTTTAGCACCTGTTATATGTCTCTATATATGTTCTTGTCTCTTTGTTTACAGTATATGTGAACTTGAATAAAATTTGTATCCAACTATTGTGTGAAAATTGTATAAATCTTAATGATGCTGAATTTGTTCACAGTGCTTTTCAGGTCTACTATATACCTCTGCATTCCCCTCTAGTCACTCTGCTTATACTAGAGAGCTTGATACTGAAATTTCAACTAAAATTTTTAATTTACTTAAAAAAATAATTACAATATATACTGGAGCATATGTAACTTTGTTCTGTTTTTCCAAGTCTTTAGCAAATGTGTTATAATTTTATTATTTATAAACTAAAAAAAGAAAGAAAAAAGGATTCTATCACATTTCTAAAAATGTTCTATCTAGGACTGTTTCTAATTCTGTGTTTCTGCTTACTCTCTCTTTTCCTCTTAATTAGAATAGGCAACTTTCAATATACATCAACACAGACAGTGTGGTAATATGTATACATTAGTCTAAGTCACAATCAAGCTAAAAAAGTTTATTCAGTTCAGTCGCTCAGTTGGGTCTGACTCTTTGCGACCTCATGGACTACAGCACACCAGGCTTCCCTGTCCATCACCAACTCCCAGAGCTTACTCGAACTCATATCCATAGAGTTGGTGATGCCATCCAACCATCTCATCCTCTGTCATCCACTTCTCCTCCTGCCTTTAATCTTTCCCAGCATCGGGGTCTTTTCCAAATAGTCCATTCTTCCCATAAGCTTGCCAAAGTATTGGAGTTTCAGCTTCCGCATCAGTTCAGTTCAGTCGCTCAGTCGTGTCCAACTCTTTGCAACCCCATGAATCGCAGCACACCAGGCCTCCCTGTTCATCACCATCTCCCGGAGTTCACTCAGACTCACATCCATCGAGTCCGTGATACCATCCAGCCATCTCATCCTCTGTCATCCCCTTCTCCTCCTGCCCCCAATCCCTCCCAGCATCAGAGTCTCTTCCAATGAGTCAACTCTTCGCTTGAGGTGGCCAAAGTACTGGAGCTTCAGCTTTAGCATCATTCCTTCGAAAGAAATCCCAGGGCTGATCTCCTTCAGAATGGACTGATTGGATCTCGCTGCAGTCCAAGGGACCCTCAAGAGTCTTCTCCAACACCACAGTTCAAAAGCATCAATTCGTCGGCACTCAGCCTTCTTCACAGTCCAACTCTCATTTCCTTTAGGATTGATTGGTTTGATCTCCTTGCAGTCCAAGAGACTCCCAAGAGTCTTTTCCAACACCACAGTTGAAAAGCATCAGTTCTTCAGCACTCAGCCTTTTTCTGATCCAACTCTCACATCCATACGTGACTACTGGAAAATCCATATCTTTGACTATACAGACCTTTGTCAGCAAAGTAATGTCTCTGCTTTTTAATATGCTGTCTAGGTTGGTCATAACTTTTCTTCCAAGGAGCAAGCATCTTCTAATTTCATGGCTGCAGTCACCATCTACAGTGATTTTGGAGACCAAGAAAATAAGGTCTCTCACTGTTTCCATTGTTTCCCCATCTGTTTGCCGTGAAGTGATGGGAATGTTGAGTTTTAACCCTGCTTTTTCATTGTTTTCTTTCATTTTCATCAAGAGGCTCCTTAGTTCTTCTTCAATTTCTGCCATAAGGGTGGTGTCATCTACGTATCTGAGGTTATTGATATATCTCCCAGCAACCTTGATTCCAGCTTGTGCTTCATCCAGCCTGGCATTTCACATGATATACTCTCCACATAAATTAAATAAGCAGGTGACAATAAACAATCTTGACATACTCCTTTTCAATTTGGAACCAGTCTATTGTTCCATGTCCAATTCTAACTGTTGCTTCTTGACCTGTATACAGATTTCTCTGGAAGCAGGTAAGGTGGTCTGGTATTTCCATCTTTTTCAGAATTTTGCAAGTTTGTTGTGATCCACACAGTCAAAGGCTTTGGCATAGTCAATAAAACAGAAGTAGATGTTTTTCTGGAACTCTTGCTTTATCGATGATCCAGCAGATGTTGGCAATTTGATCTGATTCCTCTGCTTTTTTAAATCAACTTGAACATCTGGAAGTTGTCAGTTCACATACTGCTAAAGCCTAGATTGAAGGATTTTGAGCATTACCTTGCTAGCATGTGAATTGTATGAGTGCAACTGTATAGTAATTTGAACATTCTTTGGCATTGCCTTTCTTTGAGACTGGAATGAAAACTGACCTTTTCCAGTCCTTTGGCCACTGCTGAGTTTTCCAAATTTGCTGGCATTTGGATATGCAGCACTTTAACAACATCATCTTTTAGGACATTAAATAGCTCAGCTGAAATTCCACCGTCTCTACTAGCTTTGTTCATACTAATTCTTCTTAAGGCCCACTTGACTTCACACTCCAGGATGTCTGGCTCTAGGTGAGTGACCACACCATCATGGTTATCTGGGTCATTAAGACCTTTTTTGTACAGTTCTTCTGTGTATTCTTGTGAGCTCTATTTTACCATTACAAGGAATTAAATTGTTGTAGATCAGTATGCAACAGATTAGAAAGTAATTTATCATGCCTTGAAAGAAAAGTTTTTAGATTTTGTCCTTTGTTATATTTTTTTTCTGTTTCTATCTCATTAACCTCTTCTTTTTTCTTTATTTCTTCATCTAATTTCCCTTAAGTTTTCAAAATTATTTCTTCCAATTTAGATTTATTAATAATTATTTTTGTATTAAATATATTAAAATTTTATAATTATACAAAATATAAAATATAGTATTAAAATTAAATTTTGTGTTAAATATTGTATTAATAACTCAAGTGTCTGAGAAATGATTTTTTCTGTGTATAATTTTCAATTATATTTAATTAAATAGCACAGATAGCATATACAAGTTTCAATTACTGTGATTTATGTTTTAATTATTTTCACTTTTTAGACTACTTTAATTCACATTCAGCAAGTTATTTTATGTACATTTCTAAGCTGTTGTTTTTGTGTTATTTTTCAATTTTTTATTAGTAATTATAGTTTTAATTTATTGAAACTTCACAAATATGACCTCTGTTATATAAGTTATGATCATATCAATATTTTTTGAAGTTATTGTGCTTTTTAAAACAGGGATGTGTATGTATAAACTGAACAGAACATTATTTATATATGTACGTACATAAATTAAGAGAAATACACGTGTGTATTTCCCCAAAAGGCAAAATACTGTGTGTGTATGTGTGTGCATGTCTGTGGGTACATGTGAACACACATTCAATGAGAGATGTGCTCATGTCAATTTCTCTTACCTATTTTTGCTTCTGCTTGCTTTGTTTTTTTGGTTTATGTATTGTGATAGTTTTTTAGTAGCTCTGTAAAGACTTGTGACATTTATATGTTCCTTGTGGATGACATCTTTTTCATCAGAAAGTGCCGCAGTTTGTCTCCTTAAAGGTGTACCTTGCATTCCGTCTTGTCTGATCTCACCACTGCACTCCGATTATCTTTGCACACATATGACTTTTATGTTTCTAATGCCAGCTCTTGGGAATAAGGGGAAGTTTCCACTTGTCCTTGTCATCATGACCCTTGGTTCTCCACACTGCCATACAAAGACACACAGGTACATCCAACTTTAGAGGCTACTTCAGCAACTTGCCAGTAAACACGAATTTATAATATCAGAGGAGAATATAAAAAAATATTGGGTATTATGGTCATAATTTTCCCGAGAAAAGCATGTAAACAAACTCTCCACACAGTGCCCTCTTCCAACATTTCTTAACTCCTAGTCTTGGTCTCCTCTCCATTAAGCTGCCCTTTCCCACAGGGCATCTAAACACTTGTGGTCTCCAAACGTAAATCTCCAGATTCAAATTAGAATCAATATGTGAATTCCTTGTTTCTCAGCCCCCAAATCTATTCTTCTGTCTTCTTCATCTAGCTAATCAACTTACCTGAAAGTGAAGTGAAAGTGTTAGCTGCTCAGTCAGGTTAAACTTTTTGTGACCTCATGGACTGTAGCCCACCAGGCTCATCTGTCCATGGAATTCTCCAGGCAAGAATACTAGAGTGGGTAGCCATTCTGTTCTCCAGGGGAATCTTCCTGAGCCAGGGATTGAACCCTGGTCTCCCACACTGTGGGCAGATTCTTGACGTTATGAGCCACCTGGGAAGCCCAATTGCCCTCCGTATTTGCCCACAACAGACACGTAATTTGCTCCGATCTTGTATTCCTCCATTCCTCACCTCTACGTAATGATTTCTGAGTCTAATGGAGATTGATTCGTAAAGAGCTCAAAACTCAAAAACCTCTCTTTTTCTCTGCTGCCACTCTCTTTTGGGAATCATTATTCTTTCCGCAACCAGTTCTAGAGACCCTTAAAAGTGCAAATCCTGTCATGCTTGCCCCTTTTACACTTATAATTATTCTACAAATTTGGATCAAATAACACAGCTCCTTGAGTCTTGGTAGTTTCTCTATCCTTTCCTCATACTCGCTCATTCCCTTTATTTTATGCTGTTACAGTGGACCTTTCTATGTATCTGGAATAAGAAAACTCTCTCTATCTCAGGTAGAATGCTGGATTGTTCTTTTCTTTCTCCTCAGACTCCTGTGCTTCATTTTTTCTCAATCATTGGTAAAATTCAATTTTCAAGGAAGTCTTCAGAGGCCAAATTAGATCTTCGCACACACACTTCCCAGATGGCAGTCATCATATCTGTAATTGTTCATAATGTGTCTTTCTCACCCTTAGACTTCATGAATGCAAGAGAAATCCTGCCCTGGGCATTGCTATGCTCCCAGCACCTGTCATACTTCCTGAGATGTGAGGGATACTTACTAAGTATTCATCAACTGCAAGAGAAAAATGTAAAATAACTGAGGTAATTAGATAGATGGTGAAGACATATTTCTTTCATTTATTTTTTTGCTGTACTGTTTCTCTCTTAATTTTAAAATACATGAAAAGATTGTTTATCCCAACACACAGAGAACCCATTTGCTTACATGAATTATAAAAATAATCTCCTCTACTCTAAATTAGAAAATGACTGCAGATATCAGAAGCACCTAAGATTGAAAGTTTCTCTTTCCTTAGCTCCTTCTTTTTTATGAAACAATCGGATAGACTCCTGGAACATTGCCAGATGATTATATTATGTTGTCTAATCATTTCTAATAATTTCAAACTTGTGCATGTTCCGCTTTACATGGTTTTCGTCTTATTGCTGATTTTGATCTGCATCCTAACTGTTGATTTTGGGCAGTTGTATAAGATTAATCAAATATATTTTCAAACAGACACCTTAGTGACCAACTGCTTTTCAAAGAGATAAAGTTACACTTTAACCTATTTTTGATGAGTATAGCATTCAGTAGCAATATTTCTACCCAGTTTTCATCTAAAAGTGAAAAATAAGCTAACTGAGATTTAGATTCTGCTAATAAAGTTTTTAAATTCTTATTAAGTGAAGGAAGTGAATGTGAGGAATGTGAGATAAGCTTATTTATAGAAATGTCAAAAACAACTTTCAACACATACAGAAAACCCTTTTCTTTCTAACGACATGAGTTGGCTTTATGCTGTGGTTTGACACTTTCCCCTGAAGCTTTCTCTATTTTGGTTATAAATAGAGTGGAATAAAATTAGACATTCTTTAAAAAAAATAATAGGTGGCATATAAGGTTTTTGTCACTGGCCGTATCTTAGACTTAAGTTAAAGGCTTAATATTCTTCAATAGTCTCTAACCCTCCTAGAATCCTTGGAAAGGAATTGGAAATGTCATGCAAAATGATTTGCCAAACTCTAGTACTTGTCTCAGCAAGAAATGGCATTCAAAGTCACCAAATAATGAAATCTAAGTTTGTTTTTAAAGTACAAGCATTTAATATCAGTAAGTTTTGAGAAATCTAGGAGACTGAAAACTAGGCATTCCATCTTTATCTAGTAAAAAAAATCCTTTACTGATTACAGTTACAATTTTCAAATGGTGATTTGCTAAATTCCTAGAATCCTATAGATATGTCTCAGCCATTAGAGTAGGCAACAAAGGGGTTAGGGCTTCAACACATGAATTTCAGAAGACACATTCAGTCTATAGCATCTATCTTCATAGAGACATTTGGATATACAAATCTGATATCTGGACAAAGGATCTGGGCTGGAGACATAAATTTAGGAGTCATGCAAAAGTAGATGATATTACAAAAGTACAAAATGAAGTCGCTCAGTCATGTCTGACTTCGTGATCTCATGGACTGTAGCCTACCAGGCTCCTCCATCCATGGAATTTTCCAGGCAAGAATACTAGAGTGTGTTGCCATTTCCTTCTCCAGGGGATCTTCCCAACCCAGGGACTGAACCCAGGTCTCCTGCATTGCAGGCAGACACTTTACCCTCTGAGCTACCAGGGAAGCCCTAATAATATTAAATGCCATTAAATCAGGTATGATCACCAAATGGTGAGAAAAGAGATCCAAAAGCCTTGAGCACTAAAATATTTAGAGATTGAGGAGATTAACTGAAATTAATAAGGCACAGTAGGAAGGGATGAACAAAGCGTGCACACAAGAAGAAGGACTTAGCTTTGATCGGGAGCATGGACGGAAATCCATAAAACCAGAAGAGAGATCAGAGCGTGTGGCGTAAGCAAGTGAACTGAGGAGTTGGTGGAAACTTGGGAATTTCTTTTTGGCTGCTTCTTTTTTCTCAGTGAAATATAAAGCAAGGTTCTTAGCTGAGAGTGAGGATGAGGAATAGGTTTTGGCAGGGGTTTGAGGAGCAAAAAGAATGAATGAAATGGTCATTCATCTAGGAAAGCTGGAGACTGAATAAACCAAGGAAATATAGTTGGCCTGCCAGGCAGTACTAATGACCCACATGAAACCACAGCCATGAATTTAAAAGGAGACCTTTTAATGATTCAGTCCTGTGCAGAGGCAGAATCCATGGAGAGTTAGGGTTAATCAGGTTTGTAAGTCAGTATGATAAAGAAAGAGGATGTATGCAAGGGAGAGATTATAATACTTGGATTAAAAGATGTACAGAAAAGAGTGGGAGACAGTAAAAGCTTCCCTGATGGCTCAGCGGTTAAAGAATCTGTCTGCAATGCAGGAGACCCAGGTTCAGATCCTGGGTGGAGAAGATCCCTTGGAGAAGGAAATGGCAAACCACCCTAATATCCTTTCCTGGAAAATCCCATGGACAGAGAAGCCTGATGGGCTGCAGTCCACAGGGTCACAAAGAGTCAAGCTCAACTGAGCAGCTAACACTTTCACATTCAGGAAGATCCACTGGAGGAGAAAATGACACATCTAGTAGTCTTGCCTGAAAAATCCCATGGACAGAGGAGCATGGTGGGCTGCAGTACAAAGGGTCGCTAAGAGTTGGACATGACTGAGCACACATCCACACCTGTCTAGAGTAGGGTGAGAGGCAGTAAAAAACGGTGTAGGAGTGATGACTTTTAAGCACAAGTGCGTGAAGGAATGTTAGAGATGGGGGAGCTAGAGGAAGTGAGCTAGGAAACAGCAGATGCTAGTTGAAGAATGGAGAGTTTAAATTGAAATAATGAAGAAATCAGTAGTATTAGTTGACAAGGCTGCCACATGGCCGTGGAAAGATTGACTTGTGTACTGAGAACAAAGATCCCCAGAGCAAAGGAACCTGGAGGCTGAGACATGAGCTTTAAGGAGCCAAGTTGTTGTGGAAATGAAGAGGACCGGTACATGATTGTGGGAATTAGTGGGAGAGCGTGAAAGATAAGCTTACTGAGGAAGATTCAGATGCAGAGATCATCTACACAGATTTGCAAATCACCAAGACTATAATAGAACCAGTAGGGAAAAAGAATTAAGATCTTCAGAGATTGTATGCAAGTGACCCAGTGACTCAAAAAATCAGTTTGAAGAAGACTTAAGACTTAAATGTGGGGGTTTTTAGAGAGAAAAAAAATAGAGAATAGTCTGGAAGCAGTCATGAGGAGCCTGAAAACATTCCACTTACAGCTCTGTGATATGAGAAGCATGGGAGAGAAAAGCACTTCAGAGTTCTTCAGTGAGCCTTGTTCCAAGGAAAAGTCTAGTGCTGCTAGAATTAAAAAGTAAGAGAAAAACTCAGAGAAGCTACAGACAGCAGAGGAAACAGACAGAGCAGCATAGTGGTATTGATGTGCCAAATGGGCATAAAAACTTTAGGAAACTAAATGGGATAGATGTGGCATTTTATATTGGTGGGAGAAAAACAGATTATTCAATACATGTGCCAATTAATCAATCATTCCTAAAAGTAAAATCCTGAATCTATTTTTTCCAAATCCATCATGAATCACAATTTAAATATAAAAATTTAAAAGTTCTAAAGTGTTTTAAAAGTAATTTTTAAATCCTCAAAAATGAAGTTTTCAGACCATGCAAAGAAATATGGAAACATTAAAGGAAAAGGTTGAATAAATATTTATTCAAATGCTATAAAAAGAGAAAATTTCGGAGTAAACATAAAAGAATTAAAAGGCAAACAATACACTTGAAAAAAAATGTTTGAAACACCATTGCAGGCAAAAGAAAAGTTTCATTACTATATCAAGATCACACAATAATCAATAAAAAGTGATGAGAAAACTGATAAACCATTGGTCCTATAGGATTAGGGCCCCACCCTTATCACCTCACTTGGCTTTAAATACTTTTTAAAGACTATCTCCCAGGACAGTCATTGGGGGTCAGGGCTTCCACATGGGATCTGAGGAGGCCACAATTCAGTCCATAGCAGGCCGGCATGCTCAGGTGAAGGACATATGGCTCGGAAGACAATCTCTTTAACAAGTGGTGCTGGGAAAACTGGTTAACCACTTGTAAAAGAATGAAACTAGATCACTTTCTAACACCGCACACAAAAATAAACTCAAAATGGATTAAAGATCTAAATGTAAGACCAGAAACTATAAAACTCCTAGAGGAGAACATAGGCAAAACACTCTCCGACATAAATCACATCAGGATCCTCTATGATCCACCTCCCAGAATTCTGGAAATAAAAGCAAAAATAAACAAATGGGATCTAATTAAAATTAAAAGCTTCTGCACAACAAAGGAAAATATAAGCAAGGTGAAAAGATAGCCTTCTGAATGGGAGAAAATAATAGCAAATGAAGCAACTGACAAACAACCAATCTCAAAAATATACAAGCAACTTACACAGTTCAATTCCAGAAAAATAAACGACCCAATCAAAAAATGGGCCAAAGAACTAAATAGACATTTCTCCAAAGAAGACGTACGGATGGCTAACAAACACATGAAAAGATGCTCAACATCACTCATTATCAGAGAAATGCAAATCAAAACCACAATGAGGTACCACTTCACACCAGTCAGAATGGCTGTGATCCAAAAATCTGCAAGCAATAAATGCTGGAGAGGGTGTGGAGAAAAGGGAACCCTCCTACACTGTTGGTGGGAATGCAAACTAGTACAGCCACTATGGAGAACAGTGTGGAGATTCCTTAAAAAATTGCAAATAGAACTACCTTATGACCCAGCAATCTCACTACTGGGCATACACACTGAGGAAACCAGAATTGAAAGAGACACATGTACCCCAATGTTCATCGCAGCACTGTTTATAATAGCCAGGACATGGAAACAACCTAGATGTCCATCAGCAGATGAATGGATAAGAAAGCTGTGGTACATATACACAATGGAGTATTACTCAGCCGTTAAAAAGAATTCATTTGAATCAGTTCTGATGAGATGGATGAAACTGGAGCCGATTATACAGAGTGAAGTAAGCCAGAAAGAAAAACACCAATACAGTATACTAACACATATATATGGAATTTAGGAAGATGGCAATGACGACCCTGTATGCAAGACAGGAAAAAAGACACAGATGTGTATAATGGACTTTTGGACTCAGAGGGAGAGGGAGAGGGTGGGATGATTTGGGAGAATGGCATTCTAACATGTATACTATCATGTAAGAATTGAATCGCCAGTATATGTCTGACGCAGGGTGCAGCATGCTTGGGGCTGGTGAATGGGGATGACCCAGAGAGATGTTATGGGGAGGGAGGTGGGAGGGGGGATCATGTTTGGGAACGCATGTAGGAATTAAAGATTTTAAAATTAAAATAAATAAATAAATAAATAAATAAAAGGAACTTAATAAAACCAGAAAGATTGAATTTGATTGGAAATGCCCCAAATATAGTAATGGTGTTGTAAGAATGCTGGGTAGAGAGAATATAAGAAGTGCATCTGGCAAACAGAATTCAAGAAAATAAGACCTGGAGTGACCGTCTTAAACTGGGCTCCTTGTTGGCAACATATAATCACATAAACCTTCAAAACTGCTGCTTAAATGATACATAAATGAGGTCTAGGAAAAATCAAGACAATGAAGCTGCTTAGCTCTTATAAACAGTAAGATAGTGTTGACAAGCATAGAAAGGAGAGTGATGGGAGGGGAGAAGGGAGGAGGTGGAAGAGCAAGAGAGGGAACATTCAGCTTAGGGAGATTGTAGGTAAATTTTCTCACTTGTCATAAAAGTCTTTGCCAAAGAATTTAGAAGAATTTTGTAGACAGTGTTAATTGGCATGGTGTAATGAGGCCCCTTTATATTGCATACAAATCTTTATTTGAGCAATCTTTCTTAATTAAAAAATATGCAAAGTGAGGCATAAAAACATATCAGTATTTTAAAACATTCTTTGTTAAACAAAATGGGAAAAAGCTTCAAGTTTTGATTTATCCATTTTCCAAGTTGTATATGAAATAAATTAATCAGTGTAACAAGGAAAATTCCAAATTGCCAGTGGAAACAAGTCTCTGAAAAGCTTCAGATATAATCTATACCACTGCAGAGTGAGGAGAGCGCTAACGCTGCCACTCATGAAACACGGCAGTGGACGCTGCCTGAGAGGTACAGGGGCAAGAACAATGCTCCAGGAACTTTGCCTCAGCTCTCTGACCATATCACCATGCACCACTCTTAAACATGGGCCAATACCATGGAAGGCCATGAAAAGGCCAAGGAGCTCAAGGGTAGACATTCTGAGTGTGTAGAGCAATGGCTTCCAATAAAACAGACCCTGGGGAAATCGAGACAAACATCTCATGCTTTTTGCACCATATACAGTTGACAAACGTTAGCCTATAAAACAATCTACAAATATCCCACATTGAATGGTTTACCTAATTTTCTTTGCCTGGTTTATTTCAAATAATGTGAAATCAAAACATGTTAAATTTTTTTAGTATTCCCAGCGGCAAAACAAAACTATCCTAATTTAGTGAAGGTCACTTTTAACCTTTCTATTTCGGATCACAGCAGGAAATAAAATAATAGCTGAGCTTTTCTATCTTTTTGGCATAATGGAAATCATAAAACCATTTCGATCTCATTTTTATCAATTATATTGGCAACCTCTATTAACTTTTCCCTTTTTCTTTAATCTACCCTTTCTAGTCTCCATTCTGTCTGCCCTTGATAGAGGAGTTATAGAGCCTCAGGGCTACTCACCTGGGAGCAAATAAAAATGTTTGCCTACTAAAAGTGAATGATCCTGAAGGATTTCCCTTTGGGTAGACTAAAGGTTGAAACTGCAAAGCCACTTCCCATGGGTCTGAGTTTTCCTGTCATCTGATACGTAAATGTATTCAACTATATCTTAATATAGATGAGGATTTGGCCTCCATGAAAAGAGCACAAACCCACCTAAGCACCACCCAAAAAAAAAAAAATTAGTCTACTTTCTAATCTTATCCAGGGAAACTTGGTGTTTTTTTGACCCTACAGTTTGTTGTTGTAGTTCTTATTTTGTTTTTAAATCTCTGAATTGTCTGAGTCCTTGCTCCTCAAATTGTGGTCCAAGAACTAGAAACATTGGCAACACTTGGGAGCTTGTTAATACACAGGATCTGAAGTCACACTCTAGACTAAGAAGAATCTATTTTCAAATGAGAACTGCAGTTGATTCAGTTGATTCTAGAAGCACTAGTTTGTGTTAAACTGCATCAAGTATTAAAACTGAAAATATACACAAATAAAAGAAACCCCTAAGTCTGTCTGCTGGAATCTAGAAACTCATTGCAGAGATGGGACTGAGTGAGTAAGTTAACCAGACATACAGGCTGGAGACAGAGCACAGGCTGAGGCTATGAGACGGATTACGGCATGTGTAGGGCAAATAAGAAGTCAATGTTGTTGAAGCTTCATATATGATGAGGGGAGAAT
The DNA here is from genome assembly GCF_042477335.2 of Ovis canadensis. Classification (NCBI taxonomy): domain Eukaryota; kingdom Metazoa; phylum Chordata; class Mammalia; order Artiodactyla; family Bovidae; genus Ovis; species Ovis canadensis. The sequence goes on from NC_091255.1 coordinate 13,185,420, forward strand.
GGGAGGTTAGGCTAGGCAGGTTCACAAGGATCAGATTATTACTGACATTTTATGTCTTATGAAGAAGGTGAGATTTATGCTAAAGGTAATCGGGAACCATTTAAAAATAATTGAGCAGGAATGGAGTTGATGAAATGTATGTGTTGAAAGATTATTCTTACTGAAGTGTGGAGGATAGACTACAGGGGTGAAACCAGAGTTTAAGTAGACCAGAAAAAAAGACTAATAAAATTCTTGGCACCTATTCTTCCTGCTTTATATGACTGTTGCAAGAATTAAATTAGGCTGTAGTTATGGATGCCAGAGGAAACTATAAAACATCAGGCAAACGTAATAGAGAATGAGAACGAGGTGGTTATAATGTCGTTTTGCTTTGTTTCTATTTTCCTTCACCTAAGGAGGATCTTCACTTTATATTTGTTGGGCCCCCACCTCCAGAGTTGGTCCCTCACTCAGCAGATTGGGGTGGGCCATTCCTAATTTAAAGTTCCTCAACTGATTCAGACAAAAATCTATTGCGCTGGAGAGCTGACATTCTTTGCAAACCAAGGCAAACACAACAGGTGGATTTTTCTTCACAGGATCAAATGATTTAGTCTAAAGATCATCCAGTGGGTAGTAATCTATTAGCAGATATAGGACGTGATCCTTGAAGTTCAGTACATGCTCCCCATAAGCTGGGATGCTCTCAGCTCAGGGCTTAACCAAAAAAGGATAACAAAAGGTTTATTTGCATAACATTCCCCTTTCCTCTCAGGTCTGGTTAGAAGTATCCACCCAAGTGTTTCGACAACTTAGTTTAAAATCATCCAGGTCTGCTAAGGGAGAATGTCATTCTCCTCAAACCAGATGGATTCTATTCCTGAGAGGCACATATAATTTTATTTTCCTCAAAGGCCCAGAGGAATCATGCAGATTGGCAGGACATGAGCACTTGGTGTCCACATCTCCACTCAGATGCGCTCACATACCTGAGAGCGCCGAGAGGAGCCACAGACACGTTGTGCTGGAGAGCCAGATGGCCCACCACCTGACTTGATTCCTCTGGACAGCATTTTTAATTCAGGGACTACATTCTGATTTTCAGTGTTTGTCTCATCAAACTTGCACAGGTTTGGGGCCTAAATAGAGACCATTGGTTTCTGAATGGCAGTATAGGAACTGAAACTTAGGTAAGGCAGAATTCAGAGGTACAAAGAACATTTTTTTAAATTATTTGAAGGTTCAGACTAAAGAGCATATTGAAATCTATAGTATCTCTATCAGTTTCAGCAAAAACATACACAAACAAAACACCAGAAGATGCAAATTTCACAAATGTAGCATAACATATGGTACAGCTTCATAATATTTTCAAGCCCTTTGTTTTAATAAATCTTCATCAAATTATGCAGATGTCTCAGGAAGCTCAACCTAAAAACCACACATTTTACACATCCAAAGTAAATCTTACATCTCTGACAATCATGCCCATCTGCAAAAGCAAGTATTAGTCAAGACCTAATAGACATTTCTATTAGAATGATTTTAAAACATATCTGCCTTTATTTTCCTATTTTTATCCACTTTTGTAAGAAATTTCAATCAGTGATAGAGAAAAACTGGTGGAATAATCAGAAGTTGAAGTAGACATATTGCAGTGTAATAGGAAAATGTTATCATGAAACTGAGACTGTATTGTTCCAATCTTCGTGTAAAGTGCCTGGGGGCAGAAGAGTGCTCTGATTCTGGCAGGGAATTTTGTCATCATGGCCAAGTAACCTTCACAGGTATGAATTTCAGCTCAGACTAGGGACATATTAATTCCCCCTTTGACTTTAACATCCCCTCTCACTGGTGGAAAGCAATCTCAGACAACCTTGCCATATCCTGAGTTATGCCACAGTCCTGGATCTTAGGACTGCAGTTCTAAGAAATGAGTTATCAGTTGGCTGCCTATGCAGGTTAGCCCTGTTCTGAGAAACGGCCCCTCTTCCTACAAGCTCTTCAGTTCTGGGAGTCTCCTGTTCTTTCTGACCCACTCGAGACAAAGCCCTTTCTGTCTGCAAAGGTGCTTGATTCCACATGCCCTGCTGTCTCCCTAGAACTGTGGGCTAGCTTCAGGTTTCCATGGTTATACAATACAGTTCTCATCCACTTGTGAGAATTTCTTTCAAAGCTAACTTGCAAAATATTACAGATTTAATTTCTTGGAATTGTTCATCTCTTGCTGTTGAAATTCCAGTTCCATTAAAGAAGAAAAATAAGTTAAATTCAGCTGCAGTAACTCAGTTTTACCCATCCTTGCACCTATTGACAAAAATGTGAATTCACATTTCCTATCAGAGCCATTTGTATTTTCTTAAGGATCCCCCTCCACCTTCTCTTTCTTCTCCAGGTAGCAAAGAAAGGTGTGTCTGTAACGTGGCATTGAGTTGGGGTGGACCCTCTTCCGTGTGGTATTCCCTGAGTCCTTGCTTGCCTTCGCTGAAACGTTTTGCATCCTGCCTGGTCACAGAGGGTCTAGGGCTGGTGTCCACCAGGTGTGGCAGGCCCCCATTGGTCACTGAGCATCTGCTGAAATCCCCTGCAAAAACCTTCAGAGCTGAGACTCCCAAATACGGCCTCTCTCTGCCAACTCCGGGCCTTGACCAAATCACCAGTTCTCTGGAAACATCTATGACCGTTTAAGGATGTGAGCACTCAGGCTGTGTTCTTCTCACCTTTATGAAGAGTCCTGAGCTTTGTGAAGCTGCCTTCAGGTCCACACATTTGGCCCTCTCTTGAATCAAACACTAGATGGCCATAAAGAAAAACATTTTTGCAAGTACTTTACAATATTATCTACTTTATAAAAATATCACCCAGCATATACTACCTTAGCCTCAGTCTCTTTTGTAAAAGGAAATGTTTGTATACATTTACTCTGAGGTCCCTTCTACTTTTATATCCTATATTCATAATCTCTGTGCCCAGGTAGGACTTAGAAAGAAGTCTAAAATATGGAAATGTTAAGAAAAGGCCCATATTGCTGGTTTTCAGTCACTCAGTCATGTCTGATTCTTTGTGACCCCATGAACTGCAGCACGCCAGGCTTCCCTGTCTCTCACTATTATCTGGAGCTTGCTCAAACTCATCTCCATTGAGTCAGTGATGCCATCCAGCCATCTCATCTTCTGTCCTCCCCTTCTCATCCTGCCTTTAATCTTTCCCAGCATCAGGGTCTTTTCCAATGAGCTGATGCTTTCTATCAGGTGGCCAAAATATTGGAGTTTCAGCATCATTCCTTCCAATGAATATTCAAGGCTGATTTCTTTTAGGATTGACTGGTTGGATCTCCTTGCTGTACAAGGGACTCTTAAGAGTCTTCAGCACCACAATTGAAAGACATCAGTTCTACACTGCTCACCCTTCTTTATGGTCCAACTCTCACATCCATACATGACTACTGGAAAAAGTCCATAGCTTTGACTAAATGGACCTTTGTTGGCAAAGCAGTCTCTGCTATTTAATACACTGTCTAGGTTTGTAATAGCTTTTCTTCCAAGGAGCAAGTGTCTTAATTTCATGCCTGCACTCACCATCCACAGTGATTTTGGAGCCCAAGAAAATAAATTGTGTCACTGCTTCCATTTTCCCCATCTATTTGCCATGAAGTAATGGAACAAATGCCATGATCTTAATTTTTTTTTAATGTTGATTTTTAAACCAGGTTTTTTACTCTCCTCTTTCACTTTCATCAAGAGTCTCTTTAGTTCTTCTTCACTTTCTGCCATAAGGGTGGTGTCATCTGCATTTCTCAGGTTACTGATATTTTCTCCCAGCAATCTTGATTCCAGCTTGTGCTTCCTCCAGCCTGGCCTTTCTCATGATGAAATCTGCATAGAAGTTGAATAAGCAGGGTGACAATATATAGCCCTGATGTATTCCTTTCCTAATTTGGAACCAGTCTGTTGTTCCATATCCAGTTCTAACTGCTGCTTCTTGACCTGCATACAGGTTTCACAGAAGGCAGGAAGGGTGACATGGTACTCCTATCTCTTGAAGAATTTTCCACAGATTGTTGTGATCCACACAGGCAAAGACTTTAGAGAAGTCAATGAAGCAGAAGTAGATATTTTTCTGGAACTCACTTGCTTTTTTGATGATCCAACAGATGTTGGCAATTTGACCTCTGGTTCCTCTACCTTTTCTAAATCTAGCTTGTACATCTGGAAGTTCTTGGTTCTCATAATGTTGAAGCCTATCTTGAAGGATTTTGAGAATTACTTTGCTAGCATGTCAGGTGAGTGCAATTGTGCAATAGATTGCACATTCTTTGGCATAGCCCTTCCTTGGGATTGGAATGAAAACTGACCTTTTCCAGTCCTGTGGCCACTGCTGAGTTTTCCAAATTTGCTAGATATTGAGTTAAGCACTTTAACAGCATCATCTTTTAGAAATTGAAACAGATCAGCTGGAATATCATCACCTCCAGTTTTGTTCATATTGATGCTTCCTAAGGCCCACTTGATTTCACACTCCACATTCCAAGATATCTGGCTCTAGGTGAGGGATACCATCATCATGGCTACCTGGGTCACTAAGACCTTTTTTATAGAGTTCTTCTCTGTATTCTTTCTACCTCTTCTTAACATCAATTAATTTATGTTGATTGATATCAATAATATCAGCTGATTTATACTATGGAAGCAGAAAACAGGTACAAATAGTGAAAAGCAATTGAATTTGGGGAAATGAAACTAACAAAGAATAGCTATAGAAAAGTTAACAAGGAAATATCAGATAAAATGCAAATAGGTATTGCATTGAAACCTGCTAAGACAAACTGTTGGAACAAGAGAGTTTGACAGGTGGTAGCAAGAACTCAAACACTAGACCAGGGTTCAGATGTATAATGCTAGTCTCTGGGGAATCAGGGAAGAATGGAACAGAGAAAAGCAAAGTTACCATCTTACCAAGAATAGAGTGACAGTTTACAGAGTCAGGACTGAGGCAATGATAAACAAGAAAAAAGTAAAGCTTTCAGAACTGGATCATATGATCATGGCAAGAGTAACAGCAAGAATAACCAAATTCTGAATCCCAAAATGTTAAGCTAAAGCTCCTTAATCCTTTCTGCTTAGAAATTAGCTCAAGTTTTGACAGACTGCCACCAGGAAGCAAGCTCAAGCAGCCCAGCTGTGAGGAGAGCAGTCTTCCAGAGTCTGGGGAGCAGGCAGAACTAGATTCAATTTGCAGGGTGTGTGGGAGATTTCATTATTAACTCCAACACAAGAGATATTTTTAGAGCTGTCTTTTTAAAACTGAGAAATATTTGTCAAAATACCTAAAGGACTCTTTGTTTTATATTGCAATTATAATCCACATTTGAGTGGAAAAGTGTAAATTTCTGTTAAAAAAAAAAAACCCTCATGTTTTTTTCAATTGTGTTTTTGCTTTATAACCTTTTTAAATAGCTATGCAACATATTCATGAAAAGTACAGAAGTCATTAACAAATTATTGTGACGTGAACACACCTATCCAGGTCAAGAATAGAATATGACCACCAACCTGGGAGTGTTCCTCAGGACTTCTCCTAATTGTTTTAAATGTAGCTTTGAGAGTTTGGGTTTCCCTCTTAGCTCAGCTGGTAAAGAATCTGCCTGCATATATTAAAAAAAAATTTTAAATAAAAATTTAACAATATATAAATTTAAAACTAAAAATTAAAAATTAAAAAAAAAAAGAATCTGCCTGCAATGCAGGAGACCCCGATTCCTGGGATGGGAAGATCCCCTGAAGAAGGAATAGGCTACCTACCCCAGTATTCCTAGGTTTCCCTGATGGCTCAGCTGGTAAAGAATCCTCCTATGATGTGGGAGACCTGGGTTCGATCCCTGGGTTGGGAAGATCCCCTGGAGAAGGGAAAAGCTACCCACTCCAGTATTCTGGCCTGGAGAGTCCCATTGAATGTATAGTCCATGTGGTCACAAAGAGTCGGACATGACTGAGCAACGCACCTTCTGTCACTTTGACAGTATGTTTTGGTAAAGAAACTTTTTCCCTTCAAGAATCAGAAACAAATTTCAAAATGCTTAAAGCATATAGAAATAAGAGGAAAAAATAATTGAAAGACAAGTTCAAATTAATTGTTATACCAAATCCAGGCTTCTAAGGATAAGGTGCTGGAGGGCAGAGTGGGTTGAGGTGGAAGGAAAATAATCTCTTGATGAAAACATGTCATTCAATCTTTCATTTGTGATGCACAAAGGAGAGGAACTATACATTGTTATTTGAAAGTGGACCTAGGTTAAAAGATGTGTATTGTAAACTTTAGAACCACCACTAAAAAGAGAAATATAATTGACATGGTGAAAGGAGATAAAATGAAATAGTACAAAATGTTTGATTAGAACCAGAAAAGTTGGAAGGAAAGTAGAAATAAAAAGAAACAAACAGTAAATATAATTTAATATACATTTAACTACAATGCAGTGAAGCATAGAATGGTTATTAATTCAACTTTATCAATTTCAGAAACCTCTTTAAATGTAAACAACTTAAAAACAACAAATAGTTAAATGGAATACAAAAACAAGCATCAGCTATATGTTGCCTATCAAAACATTTTAATATAGTGACTCAAGTACATTAAATGTAAAAATATTGAAGAAAGCTGTACCTGCAAACACTAATCAAAAGATTGATGATTTCAGACAAAGCAGACATTAGAACAGGGAAGTGTATCAGGGATAAAGATGAGTATTACATATTATAAAGGGGTCAATTTTCCAAGCATATAGAACAAATAGAACTGAAGGAAAAATAGAAAAACTCCTTATTATGTTAGAGACTTCAACCATCCTGTGTTACTTAGTAGTCTCTAAAGTGTTAGTTGCTTGGTCGTGCCCAACTCTTTGCGACTCCATGGACTGTAGCCCACCAGGTTCCTCCGTCCATGGAATTCTCGAGGCAAGAATACTGGAGAGGGTTGCCATTCCCTTCTCTAGTAGTCTCTAAAACTAGATTTTAAAAGGGGATATAGTAAACACTACATTCTAATTTATAAAGTTGGTTCCCAGAGGTATGGGTTAACAATTTTGAAACCACCATATGTGTACATCAGAATTAAACAAGTAAATTGTTGGCAGATGAAAAGATTCAAATTATCATTGCTGGGGCAGGAGATTACAGATAAAAAAGAGGGAAAGGCAAGGATAATCCATATGTTAATGGATCAGAGATTCTGACATCAATATGAACTCATGTTTAGTTAACATAGAAACAGATGGTTACATATAGAGATATCTACAAACACATGCATATATACCAGTTAGTATATAAGCATATGCTGCTGCTGCTGCTAAGTCACTTCAGTCATGTCTGACTCTGTGAGACCCCATAGACTGCAGCCCACCAGGCTCCCCCATACCTGGGATTCTCCAGGCAAGAACACTGGAGTGGGTTGCCAGTTCCTTCTCCAATGCATGAAAGTAAAAAGTGAAAGTGAAATCGCTCAGTCATGTCCAACTCTTTAGCGAGCCCATGGACTCCAGCCCACCAGGCTTCTCCGTCCATGGGATTTTCCAGGCAAGAACACTGGAGTGGGGTGCCATTGCCTTCTCCTAGGCATATACTATACAGGCATATTTCTCTGTCAAATGAGAAGGCCTAGAAACAATGACTCTCTAGTAACAACACGCATACTTAGAATCAAGACCTTGATTTCCAGACTTCCCTCATGGTCCAGTGATTAAGAATCCACCTGCCAATGCAGGGGTCTTGGGTTCCATCCTTGGTCTTGGAAGATTCCACATGTACAGGGCAACTAAGTCCATGCATCGCAACTACTAAGTCCACATGCTGCAACTACTGAAGCCCACAAGCGTCAGAGCCCATGCTCTGCAACAAGAGAAGCCCCTGCAATGAGAAGCTGGTGCAGCACACCTAGAGAGTACCATGCCCCATCCCCCCCACCCCCCACCCCCCACCCCGCCGGCCAGCCTTGTCACAGCTAGAGAAAGTCCATGCTCAACAATGAAGACCCAGTGCAGCCAAAAAATAAATAATTTTTTTAAAATCTTGATTTCCAATGCCATACTCAAAAAGGAAAAAAAAAAAAAGAAAGAAAGAAAGAAACCAAGATTCTTTGGAGAAGTGGCTGATTTTGAGACTGGGGCAGAAAATATACGAGATGAACTTGGAGCATCTTGTAGTGTCAAAAAGTAAGAAAGACGAATTAAACACACATACACAGGAAAGGAATTATGTCAAAAAGCCAACTGATAGAGCTCTCATGTGCAAAGCAGGACAATTAAAGTAGTATAGAATTATAACAGAAAGAATTTTTTGAAAGTAACCTTTTGTCCTGACTGATATAGATAAATGATTGAATACATAAATAAATGGGGGGAAATAGACAAATAGCCCCTGTAGAAACATTCCATATAGTTTATATAGATACTCCTTCTTTAAAAGACGTGACATAACTCCACTCCTTGCGCTGTGCGCAGTGACTGCCTTCATTAGTACAGTACAGAAAAAGAAAAGGGAAGAATAACTTCAAAATGGACAAAATTGTTAAGCACTGCAGTTTGACTAGAATAATATCAAAAGTGATAAATCATGCTGATAATATGATGTGATGAGAATTACATTTTAGCCTGGCATTCCTTCCCCAAATCTGTAACTCCACTCTAATCATGAAAAAAAAAAAAAAAGACAAATCTCAACTGAAGGGCATTCTATGAAATGCCTAATCATTTCGTCTGCAAACTGTCAAGGTTATCAAAAACAAGGAAAGCCTGAGAGACTGTGACAGTCCAGACGACCCCAAGGAGACATGACAGTTCATTATAATACGGCTTCTCTGGTTTCCTAGATGAGATCCTGGAATAGAGAAATGGAATTAGGCAAAAGCTGAAGAAATCTGACTAAAGTATGGACTTTAGACAATGGTAAGGTATCAGTATTAGTACATTAATTGTAACAAATGTGCTACAAATGCAAGGCATGAATGAGAGAACTGGGTATGGAGAACTCTCTGCACTATCATCACAATTCTTTACTGTAAGTGTAAAACTATCTTAAAATTTTTAAAAAGTTTCTTTAAACAATTTAAGCCTCTTTATTTAGTGATTAAAAAAAACTTCCTCAGATTTTCAAATAATAGTCTCAATCATCTCCCTTCTGGCCATCAAGGTTTTAGGAAATTTTAACACTTAATCTGATCTTGGTCACTAAGTTACAGGCTCCAATGGACTCTTGTAAAGTCCGTCTAATAGGGGCTAAGGTGATGAGCAAGATGATGTAGTTATGAAAAAAAAATGCTACAGAGTAATTAGGATCCAGTGGCCAGGCAGTGTGGATGCTTAACAATTGTTAGCTAAAGGAAAAGCGTGTTTACTCACTCTATTATAACAATAATGCTGGAAACAAACAATGAAACTTAAACTCATTTATAAGTGGAAAATGGTAGTCCTTGTTATGAAGCTGAAAATGATCTTAATGTGCAATAAAATAGACTACATATCATAAAAAGAAAAGTACATATGTATTATATATGTGTTTCTTAAAGACTAAACCTAAAAGTTGACCAACACTGATTATATTATTAGTTTAGCAGAGTGAGTCACTTAATGAAGTCAATTAATTTCTATGCTTATTGTCATTAAAATTAGTTGACAAAACTTTTAAAAGGATATTCTCGTCCAGTTTTTACAGTCATCAGCATTGGTTCTACTCCTGAACAGAGTTGTAGCTATATTTCTTCTTAAAAAACCATAGGTGCAAGAAAGAATGTAAATGATTTGACTTTTAAACTGACAACCATATTTTTCTGCTCTCATTGGTTAGTGACAAGCAAGTAGTTTCGAGGCCCTAAAACGTTAACAGAAAGGAAGAGTTTAAGGCTCCTATTTAAATGTGATATGAGAATGCAAGATTTGGATCAAAACTTTCTCCTCTCAATTTCAAAGTTTTTACTTCTTTAATTCTTGTTTCTATTGGTGACAATTACTGATTTACTAATAAAAAGGATTTAATCACTATTAATGCTTTTATTCTTACAGGAGTTTTAAAAATCATAAAAGTTTTTTTAATGAATCTGATATCTTTATTCCAGCAGCTAAAACTGATTTAACCCTGCTAACCATAGAACATGATTTATTAAATAATACAAGATTATTATTTCCATAGATCAAAATATTTGAAATAAAAGCATTATAAAATTAATGAATATAGGTTGGTTATCATAGACAATAATGTACATTTTAAATCTAATGTCTGACACACATAGGAACATAATAAACATTCATTGAGTTCATCTATGTATGCAGGTCAGGAAGCAACAGTTAGAGCTGGACATGGAACAACAGACTGGTTCCAAATAGGAAAAGGAGTATGTCAAGGCTGTATACTGTCACCCTGCTTATTTAACGTCTATGCAGAGTACATCATGAGAAATGCTGGGCTGGAGAAACACAAGCTGGAATCAAGATTGCTGGGAGAAAGATCAATAACCTCAGATATGCAGATGACACCACCGTTATGGCAGAAAGTGAAGAGGAACTAAAAAGCCTCTTGATGAAAGTGAAAGAGGAGAGTGAAAAAGTTGGCTTAAGGCTCAATATTCAGAAAACCAAGATCATGGCATCTGGTCCCATCACTTCATGGGAAATAGATGGGGAAACAGTGGAAACAGTGTCAGACTTTATTTCTTTGGGCTCCAAAATCACTGCCGATGGTGACTGCAGCCATGAAATTAAAAGATGCTTACTCCTTGGAAGAAAAGTTATGACCAACCTAGATAGCATATTCAAAAGCAGAGACATTACTTTGCCAACCAAGGTCCGTCTAGTCAAGGCTATGGTTTTTCCAGTGGTCATGTATGGATGTGAGACTTGGACGGTCAAGAAGGCTGAGCGCCAAAGAACTGATGCTTTTGAACTGTGGTGTTGGAAAAGACTCTTGAGAGTCCCTTGGACTGCAAGGAGAGCCAACCAGTCCATTCTGAAGGAGGTCAGTGCTGGGATTTCTTTGGAAGGAATGATGCTAAAGCTGAAACTCCAGTACTTTGGCCACCTCATGCGAAGAATTGACATTGGAAAAGACTCTGATGCTGGGAGGGATCTGGGGCAGGAGGAGAAGGGGACGACAGAGGATGAGAAGGCTGGATGGCATCACTGACTCGATGGACATGAGTTTGAGTGAACTCCGGGAATTGGTGATGGACAGGGAGGCCTGTCGTTCCATGATTCATGGGGTCACTAAGCGTCGGACACGACTGAGCGACTGAACTGAACTGAACTGATACTGTATTGATGTTTTTCTTTCTGACTTACTTCACCTATATAATAAGATCCAGTTTCATCCACCTCATTAGAACTGATTTAAATGTATTCTTTTTAATGGCTGAGTAACATTCCATTGTGTATATGTACCACTGCATTCTTATTCATTCATCTGCTGATGGACATCTAGGTTACTTCCATGTCCTGGCTATTATAAACAATGCTGCAAGGAATATTGGGGTATAAATGTCTCTTTTGATTCTGGTTTCCTCAGTGTGTATGCCCAGCAGTGGGATTGCTGGGTCATATGGCAATTCTATTTCCAGTTTTTTAAGCAATCTCCACACTGTTCTCCATAGTGGCTGTACTAGTTTTCAATCCCACCAACAGTGTAAGAGGGTTCCCTTTTCTCCACACCCTCTCCAGCATTTATTGCTTATAGACTTTTGGATAGCAGCCATTCTGACTGGCGTGAAATGGTACCTCATTGTGGTTTTGATTTGCATTTCTCTGTTAATGAATGATTTTGAACATCTTTTCATGTTTGTTAGCCATCTGTATGTCTTCTTTGGAGAAATGTCTGTTTAGTTTTTTGGCTCATTTTTTGATTGGGTCATTTATTTTTCTGGAATTGAGCTGCAGGAGCTGCTTGTGTATTTTTGAGATTAATTCTTTGTCAGTTGCTTCATTTGCTATTATTTTCTCCCATTCTGAATGCTGTCTTTTCACCTTGCTTAGAGTTCCCTTTGTTGTGCAGAAGGTTTCAACTTTAATTAGGTCCCATTTGTTTATTTTTGCTTTATTTCCAATATTCTGAGATGTAGGTTACAGAGGATCCTGCTGTGATTTATGTCAGAGAGTATTTTGCCCATGTTTTCCTCTAGGAGTTTTGTAGTTTCTGGTCTTACGTTTACATCTTTAATCCATTTTGTTTTTGTGTATAGTGTTAGAAAGTGTTCCAGTTTCATTCTTTTAGAAGTGGTTGATCAGCTTTCCCAGCACCACTTGTGAAAGAGATTTTTTTCTCCATTTTATATTCTTGCCTCCTTTGTCGAAGATAAGGTGTCCATATGTGCATGTATTTATCTCTGGAATTTCTATTTGTTCCATTGTGCATGTATTTATCTCTGGAATTTCTATTTGTTCCATTGATCTATATTTCTGTCTTTGTGCCAGTACCATGCTGTCTTGATGACTGTGGCTTTGTAGTAGAGCCTGAAGTCAGGCAGGTTGATTCCTCCAGGTCCATTCTTCTTTCTCAAGATTGCTTTGGCTATTCAAGGTTTTTTGTATTTTCATAGAAATTGTGACATTAGTTGTTCTAGCTCTGTGAAAAATACCATTGGTAGCTTGATAGGGATGGCAATGAATCTATAGATTGCTTTGGGTAGTATACTCATTTTCACTATATTGATTCTTCAGATCCATGATCACGGTATGTTTCTCCATCTATTTCTGTGCTCTTTGATTTCTTTCACCGGTGTTTTATAGTTTTCAATAAATAGTTCTTGTGATTCTTTAGGTAGATATATTCCTAAGTATTTTATTCTTTTTATTGCAATGCTGAATAGAATTGTTTCCTTAATTTCTCTTTGTTTTCTCATTATTAGTGTATAGGAATGCAAGGGATTTCTGTGTGTTTATTTTATATCCTGCAACTTTACTATATTCATTGATTAGCTCTAGTGATTTTCTAGTGGAGCCTTTAGGGTTTTCTATGTAAAGGATCATGTCATTGGCAAACAGTGAGAGTTTTACTTCTTTTTTTCCAATCTGGATCAAAGTTTTCTTATATCTCCTTGCTAATCTTTGGAACTCTGCATTCAGATGGATTTAGCTTTCCTTTTCTCCTTTGCCTTTAGCTTCTCTTCTTTTCTCAGCTACTTATAAGGTCTCCTCAGACAATCATTTTGCCTTTTTGCATTTTTTTTTCCTTAGAGGTGGTCTTGATGGCATGTTGGATTGCATGCACAGTGTAAATGTCTCTGGAACAGGTACTCTTATTTCCAAGGCTCTACCTCAGTGGTTTTCAAAATGTGCTTCCCCACTGCTCCACCCTTACACCTAGAATAGACCAGCAGCATCGGTGTCTACCAGAAACCTATAAAAAATGCAAATTGCTGAACCCACTACAGACCTGTTGAATTGATTTCCCTGAGACATCCTGTTTGACTTAAGGAAGATTTAGAAGTATACCTTTTGATTTCAAAATATTTAGGAATTTTAGGATTTTTCTTCTATTTTTTTGGTATAGATTTATAGTTTGATTCCATTATAAATGTAAGAGAGCACTTTTAAATTATTTCACCTTTTAAATTTTGTTATGCTTTTTTTGTTTGTTTGATAGCCCAGAAAGTGATCTGTCTTAGAAAATATCGCATGAAAATGAAGTGAAATTCACTCAGCCAAATACAATTGTTAGCAACCCTATGGACTACAGCTTGCCAGGCTTCCCTGTCCCTGGAATTCTCTAAGGCAAGAATACTAGAGTTGGTAGTTATTCCCTTCTCCAGGGGATCTTCCCAGCCCAGGGATCCAATACAGGTCTTTTACATTGCAGACACCCTCTTTACTGGCTGAGCCAGCAAGGAAGTCCAAATATTCCATGCGCATTTGAAAAAAAAATGTACATTCTGATGTCATTGATAATTTATACCATAAACGCTGATTAGATCATATTGTTTTGGGTGTTTAGTTCTTCGATATCCTTGCTGATTTTCTAATAGCTCTACAAATATTGACACAGGGATGCTGAAGTCGCCAACAACAATTGTAGATTTGTCTTTTTTCCTTTGTTCTGTCATCTGGTTTCATGAATTCTTATGCCCTGTTTTTGGTACTCGTACACTTTCAGTTCTGTCACTCAGTTGTGTTTGATTCTTTGTGACCCCATGGACTGCAGCACACCAGGCCTGCTTGTCCATCATCAACTCCCCGAGTTTACTCAAACTCATCTCCATGGAGTCAGTGATGCCATCCAGCCATCTCATCCTCTGTCTTCCCCTTCTCCTCCTGCCTTCAATCCTTCCCAGCATCAAGGTCTTTTCCAATGAGTCAGCTCTTCGCATCAGGTGGCCAAAGTATTGGAGTTCCAGCTTCAGCATCAGTCCTTCCAATGAATATTCAGGAAAAATCTCCTTTAGGATGGACTGGCTGGATCTCCTTGTTGTCCAAGGGACTCTCAAGAGTCTTCTACAACACCACAGTTCAAAAGCATCAATTCTTCAGTGCTCAGCTTTCTGTATACTCCAACTCTCACATCCATACAAGACTCCTGGAAAAACCATAGCTTTGACTAGACAGACCTTTGTTGGCAAACTAACATCTCTGCTTTTTAATGTGCTGTCTAGGTTGGTCATAACTTTTCTTCCAAAGAGCAATCGTCTTTTAATTTCATGGCTGGAGTCACCATCTGCAGTGATTTGGGAGCACAAAAAAATAAAGTCTGTCACTGTTTCCACTATTCCCCCATCTATTCACCGTGAAGTGACAGGACCAGATGCCATGGTCTTAGTTTTCTGAATATTGGGTTTTAAGCCAACTTTTTCACTCTCCTCTTTTACTTAAGGTTGTTATAGCCTCTTATAAATTGACCTTTTATCATTATTTGGTGTCCTTCTTTGTCCCAATAATTTTCTTTGCTGTGAAATCTAATTTGTTGCAGAAAAAGTTTATTAGTATAACCGTTCCCGGTTTCTTCTAATTAGTGTCTGCATTATGTATTTTCTTCCTTTCATTTATGTTAGACCTACCTACATTATTATATTTTAACTAAGTTTTGTGGAGATATCTTATAATTGGGTCATATTTTTTAAGCAGATTCTGTCAATCTCTGTCATCTCCTTCTGCTACAGGGTCCATCTAGTGAGTTTTATTTTGCAGATTATATATTTCAGTTCTACAATTTCCATCTTAGAAGAGACCCCTTCACCTTTAGCCATGCCTTCAGATGACAGAAGTTCCAGACAACATCTTGAGTGAACTTTACCAGAGACTATGTGCTTAGTCACTCAGTCATGTCTGACTGTTTGTGACCCCATGGACTGTAGGGGTCTTCTCTGTGCATGGGGATTCTTCAGGCAAGAACACTGGAGTGGGTTGCCATACCCTCTTTCAGAGGATCTTCCCAACCTAGGGATCAAACCCAGGTCTCCTGCATTGCAGGCAGATTCTTTACCTGCTGAGCCACCAGAGAAGCCCAAGAATACTGGAATGGGTAGCCTATGCCTTCTCCAGGGGATCTTCTCCACCCAGGAATCAAACCAAGGTCTCCTGCTTTGCAGGTGGATTCTTTACCAGCTGAACTACCAGGAAGCCCTACCAGGGACTATGAACCATAACATTCATCTAAGGCATTCTCAGATGCTTAACTCATAATATCTGAGATGTTTGTTGTTTTAAGTCACTGATTTGTGGTATGATTTCTTATGTGTTGCCATCTATGCTAGTTTTTACAGAAACAAATGTAGTAGAAAGGGAGGCTGTCAGGGATTTATTTCATTGTATCACTTTTATAATGTGAATCATACTTTAAATGTTATGGGGAGGGAGGTGGGAGGGGGGTTCATGTTTGGGAACGCATGTAAGAATTAAAGATTTAAAAAAAAAAAAAACTAAAAAAAAAAAAAAGAATGTTAGTACCAAAAAAAAAAGCTCTTCTTGTTATTAAAAAAACATATATATAATTAAAAAAAAGAAAAAAAAAGAAGATTATGCCCAAACTGTTTAAGAATATCAATAAACACCAGCCCAAGGTTGGTTATTTATTTATTTCTCTCTCTCTCTCTCTCTTTTTTCAGTGAAGAAAGTCTCTATCTACAGCATGATTGTCAGAGACAAGGTATGTGTAAAAACTTAAATTTACTATGCCATATGCTATATCATTAGACCATTCAGAAATATCTTAATAATGTTAGTATATTTTCTTGGCCAGAACCCCAAAGATATTACCTTTAACTTGGTGGCAAATCCTTGACTTTTGAAAGGTTCTTATTTAAATAGTTTATAGCTGTGATGTCTCCTCTCTTATTCCAACTAAGAAACTGGTATCTGAAGCCCCTTACAGGTAAGACATACATTTTTAAGATATATGGGAAGGTATCTTTTCAGAGATAATTTTATCTATTTCAGGTCCCTGTCCAGTTGGAAAAGTACCAAACTGTTCGAACAATGAAACAAATCCCAAATAGCCATGCTCTTTTCAGATTGAGCTTTTAACCCCAAACCATCAGTGGACACCTGGGACTGCAATCATGAGGGCTTATATGACTGGACGACTAAAATAACCAACACAAAGCACAAATAATTACTGTTGTTCTTTCTAACCCAACTCACCTGTCCAGGCAGAGAAAATTAGTAACAAAATGGCCAAATGTGCAGGCCTACAAAAACTTGTTTTGAGAAACCTCTGAGGAATCTGGAAATCGGAATTTCTAATTTGAAGTGTTTGAAACCACCTGTTCCTAGTATAAAATAACCAGATGTAAGATGATGTTATAGTTTATCCTGGGACTAAAGAGATAATATTTGATCATTCGATGACTATGAAGTCTTCGTTATGTTCTGTCATTCAAAGTCATACAAAGAAAATATAATTTGTGTTTACCCATGCACTGCTTAGGCAGATGGCAGCACAGCAGGTAGGTAAATACTGACATTCTCTTTCATGAATACCTTCAAAGAAAGGGTCAAAGATAAGATAGTAAGTAAAGTGAATGCAGATTAGGCAGAACATCTGTTTAAATGGGATAACGAAGAAAACATTCACTGCTTTTTCACATAGAATTTGCTAAGTTATCAATGAGCATCTGGTTAATTCTTCATTCCTTGCAGCCTACCATATTGGCTTTCTGATTAAAATAAATAGCTTGATAAAGTACAATTAGCCACAAGATATAATTTGTTTATTCTCTTTTTTTTATTAGAAATTTGTAGTCTTATAACCATAAGGGAAGGCATTTTGAGAAGTATGGCGTTTTAAGAAAAGCAACCTTTGAAATATCAAGTTATTCTTGCAAACTCATAATAGCAAATTAGAACTTCCATGGATTGAGTAATGAGTTTTAATAAATTCTACTTCTAGTGGACAAAAAAAGAGACTGTTTTAAGGAATAAAGAAATCAATATGATTTCATCTTAACTTATACCTTCTCTTATGCAATATACGATGCTTCTCACTTCCTTTCTTATTAAATCATTTCACCTCTCCAGAAAGCATTATGATCCTTCTTTGATGATACATGAAATCTCCATTCAAGCATTCTCTTCCAACTGGGTGTTCCATGGGATCTGATTTAGCTGATGGCGGGGGTGGTCCCTGTAGGGGGTAACCCTGGGGAGTCCAGGCCCAGGCTTACTTATTCACATGTCTAGTAATATTTAGCTGTATTCTGGATATTGGGTATAGAAGGAGAGTGGAAATTGAGATATCATTTTGTTTTGTTTTCAGAAAATGAATGTCTAAAGGGTATGCTGGCAGGCTGGGCATTCATAATACTTCTAGAGTTGAGTTTAGTTGTGGCTGGGCCGCAGTTTCAAAGAGGGTAACTTTACCTCCTACAACTTCTTGCAACAGCTAGGAGGATCAGGGATCAATCCGTTTGATTTTGAAATGGGAAGGATACCTGGCCACCTTTTAAAATAGCTTTGATTCATCATTTGATTTAAATGCACAAGAGCCAAGAATCTAAATACTGTGGAAATGTGCAAACCTGCACACACACACAAATATCTGCCTTCTAACTTGTTCTCTATACATTCTATATACATAATATTGTTGGTGGGAAGAGAGTGTAGCAATGGTATTTTCATAAGGTGTCTGATTATGTATCGATTTCAATTTATTCCACAATACTTTCACATGAAGACTCAGCTGATTTCTCCTCATCCCTGAATAATTTCATGTAAATCAGATTAATTGCCCCACATGGACATCTCTAAACCAGATACTTTCTTGCAAGTATTAAAATTTCTGCCCATCTATAAGGAACTCCTCTCAATAATTCAGTTCATCACGACATTCTTCTCTACTGTGTAGCCTTTTTTTTTTTTTTTTAAGTATGATCTTTACACAATACCTGTTTTTGCCTCATGTTACCACAGGAGCAAAGGTTTTTTTGCAACTGGAAACAGAAATTCACTCCTCCAAGAGATGGATCTTACTTTGAGAAACCTACTAGGCAATTGTTTGCACTATTAAAAAATAAAATAAAATTAGAGAAATTTCCTTAAACTTCCAACTTGGAGATTGTCTTTTATTCCCTAGAGCCTAAGGTATACACACAAGTCAAGCAACAAAAAATGCTATCTCACCAAGTTATGAGAAATATCAACTGCTAAGAATCTTTTGTAAAACATCTCTTGGTTTAGGTGAAATTTACGTCAAATTCTGCTATTACTCACTCAGAGCTTAGTACTCTAGTTCTTATTTCAAGTATTGATAGGAGGCTTATTCTCAAAATGCTCATACCAAAGGCATCTTCTTTTTTTCCTCTAAGAGTTAAGTGCTTATTTTTTTAATTGATAAATATAATTTGTGTCATACTCAACATGGAATTGACTTTGGCTCTCGGGGGGGGGGGGGGGGTGGGGGGGGATTTTGTTCCAAACAAATTATAAGGTTATGTTTTCTAGTTCTCTGAAAATTGTCATTGATATTTTGATAGGGACTGCTTTCAGTAGTATGGACATCTTACAAATATTAATTCCTCAAATTCATGAGCATGGTATGCTGCTACTGCTGCTCTTTAGTCACTAAGTCATGTCACTCTTTGTGACCCTATGACTATAGCCTACCAGGTTCCCCTGTCCATGGGATTTTCCGGGCAAGAATACTAGAATGAGTTGCCATTTCTTTCTCCAAGGGATCTTCCTGACTCAGGGATCAAACTCATGTCTCCTGCTTAGCAGGTGGATTCTTCACCTCTGAGCCACCTGGGAAGTCTGGTAGACCTTTCCATTATTTGTGTCATCTTCAATTTCTTTTATTAACATATTATCCTTTTTAGAGCTCAGGTTCTTCATCTCCTTCGTTAAATATATTTCTAGGAATTTTATTCTTTTTTGGTATAGTTGTGAATAGGATTAATTTCTTAATTTCTCTTTTTGATAATTCATTATTACTGTACAGAAAGAAAACAGATTTTATATATTATTTTTGTATCCTGCAAATTTACTGAATTTATTCATAATTAGAACTATTTGTTCCAACAGTTTTTTGGTTGTCTCCGTAAGATCTTCTATATATAGGAGTATCATGTCATCCATAAACAGAATTTTGCTACTTCCTTTTATTTATTTTTATTGTCTCATTGGCTAGGATTCCCAATATTGTGCTGAATAAAAGTGGCAAGAGTGGTCATCCTTTTCCTAATCTTAAAGGAAAACCTTTCACTTTTCCCCGTTAAGTATAATGTTAGCTATTGGCTTATTATACAGGACCTTTATTGGGTTTTCCAGGTGGTGCTAGTGGTAAAGAACCGGTCTGCCAGTGAAGCAGACATAAGAGATGCCAGCTCAGCCCTTTGGCTGAGGAGACCCCCTGGAGGAAGGCATGGCAACCCACTCCAATATTCTTGCTTGAAGAATCCCATGGGCAGAGGAGCCTGGTAAGTTACAGTTACAGGGTTGCAAAGAATCAGACAGGACTGAAGTGACTTAGAACACATGACCTTTATTACATTGAGATATCTTCCCTCTGTACTCATTCTGTTGAGAGATTTTATCATAAATAAGTTGATAAGTTCAAAATCTTTATCTGCATATATTGAGATTTTTATGTGATTTTTTTTTATTTTTATTTTATTTTACTTTACAATACTGTATTGGTTTTGCCATACATTGACATGAGTCTACCACAGGTGTACATGAGTTCCCAATCCTGAACTCCCCTCCCACCTCCCACCCCATATCACCTCTCTGGATCATCCCTGTGCACCAGCCCCAAGCATCCTGTATCCTGTATCGAACATAGACTGGCGATTTTTATCCTTTTGTTAGTATGATGTATCACATTTTTGATTTGTGGATATTGAACCATCCTTGTGTCCTTGCAATAAAGCCCACTTTATCGTGGAGAATATGATATTAGGGTATTGCTGATTTTGTAGAATGAGTTTGGAAGCATTTCTTCCTTTTCAGTTTCTGAAATAGTTGGAGAAGGGTAAGTGTTTTCCTGTCTTTAAATGTGTGATAAAATTTATGTGTGAAACCATCTGGTGCTGGACTTTTGTTTATTGGAAACTTTCTTCTTACAGATTCAATTTCATTCCTAGTAAATGATCTGTTCATATTTTTTTATTTCTTCCTGATTCAGTTTTTGGAGATTGTACATTTGCAGGAATTTGTTCATTTCTTCTAGATTGTCCATTTTAAACACTATATGATTGTTCTTAGTAGTTTTTATGGTCCTTTTTATTTCTGTGGTGTCAGTTGCAAATTCTCCTTTATTTGTAATTTTGGGGGCATCTCTTTTTTTCTTAAAGAGTCTGGATGAAAGTTTATTAATTTTACTATCTTTTCAAAGAACCCGGCTCTTAGTTTCATTAATCTTTTGTATTATTTCCTTTTCTTGACCGTGATGGCTGTGCCATTTCTTCTAATGGCTTCCTACCCAGAGTAGCAGATATAATGATCATCTGAGTTAAATTTACCCATTCTAGTCCATTTTACTTCGCGATTCCTAGAATGTTGACGTTCACTCTTGCCATCTTCTATTTGACCACTTCCAATTTGCCTTGATTCATGGACCTAACATTCTAGGTTCCTATGCAATACTGCTCTTTACAGCAAAGGACCTTGCTTCTATCACCAGTCGCAACCAAAACTGAGCATTCCTTTTGCTTTGGATGCATCCTTTCATTCTTTCTGGAGTTATTTCTCCACTAATCTCCTGTAAAAAGCAAGAGAGTTCCAGAAAAACATCTATTTCTGCTTTATTGACTATGCCAAAGCCTTTGACTGTGTGGATCACAATAAACTGTGGAAAATTCTGAAAGTGGTGGGAACCAGACCACCTGACCTGTCTCTTGAGAAACCTATATGCAGGTCAGGAAGGAAAGTTAGAACTGGACTTGGAACAACAGACTGGTTCCAAATAGGAAAAGGGGTACATCAAGGCTGTATGTTGTCACCCTGTTTATTTAACTTCTATGCAGAGTACATCATGAGAAAGGCTGGGCTGGAAGAAGCATAAGCTGAAATCAGACTGCTGGGAGAAATATCAATAACCTCAGATGTGCAGATGACACCAACCTTATGGCAGAAAGTGAAGAAAAACTAAAGAGCCTCTTGATGAAAGTGACAGAGAAGAGTGAAAAAGTTGGCTTAAAGCTCAACGTTCAGAAAACGAAGATCATGGCATCTGGTCCCATCACTTCATGGCAAATAGATGGGGAAACAGTGGAAACAGTGACAGACTTTATTTATTTATTTATTTATTTATTTATTTATTTTTGCTCCAAAGTCACTGCAGATGGTGATTGCAGCCATGAAATTAAAAGACGCTTACTCCTTGGAAGGAAAGTTATAACCTAAATAGCATACTAAAAAGCAGAGACATTACTTGCCAACAAAGGTAGGTCTAGTCAAGGCTATGGTTTTTCCTGTGGTCATGTATGGATGTGAGAGTTGGACTGTAAAGAAAGCTGAGCGCTGAAGAATTGATGCTTTTGAATTGTGGTGTTGGAGAAGACTCTTGAGAGTCCCTTGGACTGCAAGGAGATCCAACCAGTCCATTCTAAAGGAGACGAGTCCTGGGTGTTCATTGGAAGGACTGATACTGAAGCTGAACCTCCAATGCTTTGTCCACCTGATGCGAAGAGTTGACTCATTGGAAAAGACTCTGATACTGAGAGGGACTAGGGGCAGGAGGAGAAGGGGACAACAGAGGATGAGATGGCTGGATAGCACCACCGACTCGACATGAGTTTGGGTGAACTCTGGGAGCTGGTGACGGACAGGGAGCCCAGGCTGTGCTGTGATTCATGGGGTCGCAAAGATTCGGACACGACTAAGCGACTGAACTGAACTGATCATTTCCTTTGGTCTCTGTTTCATTTATCTGTGCTCTAATCTTTACTATTCCCTTCCTTCTACTAATTTTGTCTTCTTTATTTTTTTTCCTAGTTCTTTTAAGTGAATGTAAGCTTGTTTATTTGAGATTCTCTTGTTTCCTAAGGTGAGACTGCATCTTATAAAATTTCCTATTAAACTGAATTTAGGGAAAATTTTGAAAATGGGGAATACATATTGGGTTGCACTTGCAAGAGGAAGTAGTTATAGCCAGTCATCAGAAAAGAGAGAGACAAATTGCCGCTGCATGGTGAAAACTGCTTTATCCATGGCTTCCACAAAAGAATGTTGGGCAACACCATGGAACATTTTTAGTGGACTGTAAAATAAAAATCTTTGCATTGAAGAATAGTAAACATTCAATTCAGTTTAGTTCAGTTCAGTCGCTCAGTCGTGTTCAACTCTTTGTGACACCATGAATCACAGCACAGCCAGGGCTCGCTGTCCATCACCAATTCCCAGAGTTTACTCAAACTCATGCCCATTAAGTGGGTGATGCCATCAAACTATCTCATCCTCTGTTGTCCCCTTCTCCTCCTGCCCCTAGTCCCTCTCAGTATCAGAGTCTTTTCCAATGAGTCAACTCTTCGCATCAGGTGGACAAAGTATTGGAGGTTCAGCTTCAGTATCAGTCCTTCCAATGAACACCCAGGACTCGTCTCCTTTAGAATGGACTGGTTGGATCTCCTTGCAGTCCAAGGGACTCTCAAGAGTCTTCTCCAACACCACAATTCAAAAGCATCAATTCTTCAGCGCTCAGCTTTCTTTATAGTCCAACTCTCACATCCATACATGACCACTGGAAAAACCATAGCCTTGACTACATGGACCTTTGTTAACAAAGTAATATCTCTGCTTTTTAATATGCTATTTAGGTTATAACTTTCCTTCCAAGGAGTAAGCATCTTTTAATTTCATGGCTGCAATCACCATCTGCAGTGATTTTGGAGCCCCCCAAAATAAAGTCTGTCACAGTTTCCACTGTTTCCCCATCTATTTGCCATGAAGTGATGGGACCAGATGCCATAATCTTCGTTTTCTGAATGTTCAGCTTTAAGCCAACTTTTTCACTCTCTGCTTTCACTTTCCTCAAGAAGCCCTTTAGTTCTTCTTCACTTTCTGCCATAAGGGTGGTGTCATTTGCATATTTGAGGTTATTGATATTTATCTTGGCAATCTTGATTCCAGCTTGTGCTTCTTCCAGTTCAGAATTTCTCATGATGTACTCTGCATAGAAGTTAAATAAACAGGGTGACAACATACAGCCTTGATGTACTCCTTTTCCTATTTGGAACCAGTCTGTTTTTCCATGTCCAGTTCTAACTGTTGCTTCCTGACCTGCATACAGACCTCTTAAGAGGCAGGTCAGGTGGTCTGGTATTCCCATCTCTTGAAGAATTTTCCACAGTTTGTTGTGATCCACATAGTCAAAGGCTTTGGCATAGTCAATAAAGCAGAAATAGATGCTTTTCTGGAACTCTCTTGCTTTTTAGATGATCCAACAGATGTTGGCAATTTGATCTCTGGTTCCTCTGCCTTTTCTAAAACCAGCTTGAATATCTGGAAGTTCATGGTTCACGTACTGCTGAAGCCTGGCTTGGAGAATTTTGAGCATTACTTTACTAGCATGTGAGATGAGTGCAGTTGTGGTAGTTTGAGCATTCTTTGGCATTGTCTTTCTTTGAAATTGGAATGTAAACTGACCTTTTCCAGTCCTGTGGCCACTGCTGAGTTTTCCAATTTTGCTGACATACTGAGTGCAGGACTTTCACAGCATCATCTTTCAGGATCTGAAATAGCTCAACAGGAATTCCATCACCTCCACTAGCTTTGTTTGTAGTGACACTTCCTAAGGCCCACTTGACTTCACATTCTATGCTGTCTGGCTCTAGGTGAGTGATCACACCATTGTAGTTATCTGGGTCATGAAGATCTTTTTTGTACAGTTTTTCCGTGTATTCTTGCCACCTCTTCTTAATATCTTCTGCTTCTGTTAGGTGCATAACATTTCTGTCATTTACTGAGCCCATCTTTGCATGAAATGTTCCCTTGGTATTTCTAATTTTCTTGAAGAGATCTCTAGTCTTTCCCATTCTGTTGTTTTCCTCTGTTTCTTTGCATTGATTGCTGAGGAAGGCTTTTTTATCTCTCCTTGCTCTTCTTTGGAACTTTGTATTCAAATGGATATATCTTTCCTCTTCTCCTTTTATTTTCACTTCTCTTCTTTGCACAGCTATTTGTAAGGCCTCCTCAGACAGCCATTTTCCCTGTGTTATACAATAAATCCCTGTTGCTGATCTATTTTATGTAAGCATCTTGTATCTTTTAATTGTGTAACACTCCTAATTTATCTCTACTTCCTTTTCCCTTTTGGTAACCATAAGTTTGTGTTCCATGTCTGCAAGTCTGTTTCTATTTTGAACATAGATTCTTTTGTATTACATTTTAGATTCCACATAAGAATGGTATCATATAGCATTTGTCTCTCTGTCTGATTTACTTCATTTAGTATAATATTCTCTAGGTCCTTCCATGTGACTGCAAATGTCAATATTCCAATCTTTTCTATGGATGAGTAATAATCCATCATCCCTGGAGTAGAAAATGACATCCCATTCCAGTATTCTTGCCAGGAAAATTCTGTAGGACAGAGGAGCCTTGGGGTCTCAGTGTGGGACACAACTGAGTGACTGAGCATGCATGCAGTGATCCCTTATGGGGGCTTCTCAGGTGGTTCAGTGGTGAAGAATCTGCCTTCCAATGCAGGAGACATTTGTTCCATCCATGGATTGAAAAAAGCCCCTGGAGTAGGAAATGGTAACCCACTCCAATATTCTTATCTGGAAAATTCCATGGACAGAGGAGGCTGGTGGACTGCAGCCCCTGGAGTTGCAGAGTCAGACACAACTGAGTGACTGAGCCTGCACACAAATAATTCATTATGGTGGCTCAAATGATAAAGAATCTGTCTGCAACGTAGGAGACCTGGGTTCGATCCCTGGATGGAGAAGATCCTGCTGAAAAAGGGAATGGCAACCCATTTCAGTATTCTTGCCTGGAGAATCCCATGGAGAGAGGAGCCTGGTGAGCTACAGTCCATGGAGTCTCAGAGAGTCTGACGCAGCTGTGCAACTAACACTTTAACCTTCATATATATATGTGTGTGTGTGTGTGTGTGTGTGTGTGTGTGTGTGTGTACATATACGTATATGTATTGCATCTTTTTAAGCCAGTTATCTGTTGTCTGGCATTTAGGTTGTTTCTGTGTCTTGGCCATTGTAAACACTGCTGCTATGAGCATTGGAGTGCAAGCTTCTTTCCAAATTAGAATTTTTTGTTTGTTTGTTTTAATATAAATTTATTTATTTTAATTAGAGGCTACTTACTTTACAATGTTGTATTGCTTTTGCCATACATCAACATGAATCTGCCACAGGTGTACATGTGTTCCCCATCCTGAACCCCACTCCCACCTCCCTCCCCATCCCATCCCTCTGGGTCATCCCAGTGCACCAGCCCTAAGCATCCTGTATCCTGCATCGAACCTGGACTGGCGATTCATTTCATATATGATATTATACATGTTTCAATGCCATTCTCCCAAATCATCCCACCCTCTCCCTCTCCCAGAGTCCAAAAGACTGTCATACATCTGTGTCTCTTTTGCCGTCTTGCATACAGGGTTATCATTACCATCTTTCTAAATTCCATATATATATATGCGTTAGTATACTGTATTGGTGTTTTTCTTTCTGGTTTACTTCACTGTGTATAATAGGCTCATTTCATCCACCTCATTAGAACTGATTCAAATGTATTCTTTTTAATGGCTGAGTAATCTCCTTTGTGTATATGTACCACAGCTTTCTTATCCATTCGTCTGCTGATGGACATCTAGATTGTTTCCATGTCCTGGCTATTATAAACAGTGCTGCAATGAACATTGGGGTACACGTGTCTCTTTCAGTTCTGGTTTCCTCAATGTGTATGCCCAGAAGTGGGATTGCTGGGTCATAAGGCAGTTCTATTTCCAGTTTTTTAAGGAATCTCCACATGTTCTCCATAGTGGCTGTACTAGTTTGCATTCCCACCAACAGTGTAGGAGGGTTCCCTTTTCTCCACACCCTCTCCAGCATTTATTGCTTGTAGACTTTTGGATAGCAGCCATTCTGACTGGCATGAAATGGTCCCTCATTGTGGTTTTGTTTTGCATTTATCTGATAATGAGTGATGTTGAGCATCTCTTCATGTGTTTGTTAGCCATCTGTGTGTCTTCTTTGGAGAAATGTCTATTTAGTTCTTTGGCCCCTTTTTTGATTGGGTCATTTATTTTTCTGGAATTGAGCTGCATAAGTTGCTTGTATATTTTGAGATTCTTTGTCAGTTGCTTCATATGCCATTATTTTCTCCCATTCTGAAGGCTGTCTTTTCACCTTGCTTAGAGTTTTCTTTGTTGTGCGGAAGCTTTTAAGTTTAATTAGGTCCCATTTGTTTATTTTTGCTTCTATTTCCAATATTCTGGGAGATGGGTCATAGAGGATCCTGCTGTGAGGTATGTCAGAGAGTGTTTTGCCTATGTTCTCCTCTAGGAGTTTTATAGTTTCTGGTCTTACATTTAGATCTTTAATCCATTTTGAGTTTATTTTTGTGTATTGTGTTAGAAAGTGTTCTAGTTTCATTCTTAGAATTTTTATCTTTTCCAGATATATGCTCAGGAGTGGGATTTCTGAGTCATACAGTAGCTCTATTTTTAGTTTTTTAAGGAAGCTCATACTGTTTTCCATAGAGTCACCTTATGTCTTTTAATTGGAGTTGTCCAGTCGCTAAGTCATGTCTGACTCTTTGTGACCCTGTGGACTGCAGCACGCCAGGCCTATCTGTCTTTCACTATCTCCTGGAGCTTGCTCAAACTCATGTCCATTGAGTTGGTGATACCATCCAACCAGCTTATCCTCTATGGTCCCCTTCTCATCTTGCCTTCAATCTTAAATCCATCTACATTTAAATTATTTGTTGATTGTTGTTCTTGAGTTACTGTGTTCTGTCCCACTCTTTTTACAACCCCTGGACTGTAGCCCTCCAGGCTCCTCTGTCCATGGGATTTCCCAGGCAAGAATACTGGAGCAGGCTGCCATTTCCTTCTCCAGGGGATCTTCCTGACCCAGGGATGGAGCCTGCATCTTCTGCATTGGCAGATGGATTCCTTACCACTGAGCCACCAGGGAAGCCCCTTTTAATTTATTAGTGAGATCCCCTGGAGAAAGAAATGACAACCCACTCCAGTATTCTTGCCCAGGAAATCCCATAGACAGAGGAGCTTGATGGGCTACAGTCCATGAGGTAGCAAAGAGTCAGACACGGTTGAGTGACTAACACTTTCACTTTCTTTCATGTACTTATTGCCATTTTGTTAATTATTTTCTGATGGCTTTTGTGGATCTTCTTTCCTTTTCTTCTTCTTTTGTCTCTTGCTTTGTGATTTGATGACTATAGCATTATGTTTGGATTCCCTTTATTTTGTGTGTATATATTATACAGTTTTTGTTGCTAGTTCCTATAAAGTTTATATGTAATCAACCAATGACTATGGTTGTTTAAGTTGGTTATCTCTTAGTTTTGAACACATTCCTTACATTTTCGTACCACCCCACAGTTTATATTTTGACATCACATTTTACATCTTTTTATTTCATGTATGCCTTAACTACTTAATGTAGATACGGGTGATTTTATTACTTTGTCTTTTAACCTTGCTACTAGTTTGATATGTGCTTGATCCACTACTTTTATGATATGTTTGCATTTACCAGTGAGGCTTTTCTTTTGTAATTTTTTATTTATAACTTTGAAAATGAAAGTGAAAATGTTAGTCACTAAGTCGTGCCCAACTGTTTGCAACCCCATGAACTGTAACTGCCAGGCTCCTCTGTCCATAGAATTCTCCAGCCTAGAATACTGGAGTGGGTTGCCATTTCCTTCCTTTCTTTTTGGCCATTCCCTGCAGGCAGGCCTGCAAAATTTCTACTGAAAAGTCAGTTGATAGCCTTATGAGGGCTTCCCAGGTGGCATTAGTGGTAAAGAACCTGCCTGACAACACAGGATACATAAAAGATATGGGTTTAATCTCTGGGTTGGGAAGATCCCCTGGAGGAGGGCATGGCAACCCACTTCAGTATTGCCTGGAGAATCCCACGGACAGAGGAGGCTGGCAGGTTACAGTCCATGTGGTTGCAAAGAGCGGGACACGACTGAACCAACTGAGCACAGCACAGCACAGCCATATGAGAGCTTCTTTGTACACAACTAGTTGTTTTAGCCTTGCTGTTGTAAAGATTCCCTCTTAATCTTCATTTTTTTTTAATTTTAATTATGTGTCTTTGTATGAACTTCTTTGGGTTGCTCTTATCTGGGACTCGGTGCTCCTTGAATTTTATTAAATTTGAGCAAACTCCAATTTCCAATTTCTTTTGGTTGTTATGGCTCTCTTTTTCTCCAAATATGAACTATTAAAGTGATACTTCAGTGATTCCATTGGATAAGATTAGCTTTATATGTGCTTGCTGCTGTTGCTGCTGCTAAGTCACATGAGTCGTGTCCGACTCTGTGTGATCCCTTAGACGGCAGCCCATGAGGCTCCCCCGTGCGTGGGGTTCTCCAGGCAAGAACACTGGAGTGGGTTGCCATTTCCTTCTCCAATGCATGAAAGTGAAAAGTGAAAGTGAAGTCGCTCAGTCGTGTCCGACTCCTAGCAATCCCATGGACTGCAGCCCACCAGGCTCCTCCATCCATGGGATTTTCCAGGCAAGAGTACTAGAGTGGGCTGCCATTGCCTTCTCCATATATGTGCTTGATTCCATTAGATAAGATTAAGCATGATTTAAGTATGGAAAAATACGCCAGTCAAATTGTTTTCCATGTATTATTTAGATTCACCACAGCAGAAGGCACCACCTTAATTTTTTTTTCATGTTCCAGTCATTTATTTGTCAAATATTTATCAAGAGCCCAGCACTGTTCTAGGTGCTTCCAGTTAACTCCCCTTAGTACAGAGGTTTGCAATTCATGGGTTTCCAGGTTTTGCAAAAACAGGTTTTTCAGGTCTTCTTGGGCAAAATTACAAAATTTGTAGAGTACTATTTGGACATCACCAGATGGTCAACACGGAAATCAGACTGATTATATTCTTTGCAGCCAAAGATAGAGAAGCTCTATACAGTCATCAAAAACAAGACCAGGAGCTGACTGTGGCTCAGATCATGAACTCCTTATTGCCAAATTCAGACTCAAATTGAAGAAAGCAGGGAAAACCACTAGACCATTCAAGTATGACCTAAAGCAAATCCCTTATCATTATACAGTGGAAGTGAGAAATAGATTTAAGGGACTAGATCTGATAGATAGAGTGCCTGATGAACTATGGACAGAGGTTCATGACATTGTAGAGGAGACAGGGATGAAGACCATCCCCATGGAAAAGAAATGCAAAAAAGCAAAATGACTGTCTGAGGAAGTCTTACAAATAGCTGTCAAAAGAAGAGAAGCAAAAAAGCAAAGGAGAAAAGGAAAGATATAAGCATCTGAATGCAGAGTTGCAAACAATAGCAAGGAGAGATAAGAAAGCCTTCCTCAGTGAACAATGCAAAGAAATAGAGGAAAAGAACAGAATGGGAAAGACTAGAGATCTTCAAGAAAATTAGAGATACTAAGGGAACATTTCATGCAAAGATGGGCTTGATAAAGGACAGAAATTGTCTGGACCTAACAGAAGCAGAAGATATTAAGAAGAGGTGGCAATAATACACAGAAGAACTGTACAAAAAAGATCTTCATGACCCAGATAATTACTATGGTGTGATCACTCACCTAGAGCCAGACATCATGGAATGTGAAGCCAAATGGGCCTTAGAAAACATCACTACAAACAAAGCTAGTGGAGGTGATGGAATTCCAGATGAGCTGTTTCAAATCCTGGAAGATGATACTGTGAAAGTGCTGCACTCAATATGCCAGCACATTTGGAAAACTCAGCAGTGGCCACAGGACTGGAAAAGGTCAGTTTTCATTCCAATCCCAAAGAAAGGCAATGCCAAAGAATGCTCAAACTACCACACAATTACACTCATCTCACATGCTAGTAAAGTAATGCTCAGAATTTTCCAAGCCAGGCTTCAGCAATACATGAGCTGTGAACTTCCTGATGGTCCAGCTGGTTTTAGAAAAGGCAGAGGAACCAGAGATCAAATTGCTAACATCCACTGAATCATCAAAAAAGCAAGAGAGTTCCAGAGAAACATCAATTTCTGCTTTATTGACTATGCCAAAGCCTTTGACTGTGTGGATCACAATCAACTGTGGAAAATTCTGAAAGAGATGGGAATACCAGACCACCTAACCTGCCTCTTCAGAAATCTGTATGCAGGTCAGGAAGCAACAGTTAGAACTGGACATGGAAAAACAGACTGGTTCCAAATAGGAAAAGGAGTAAGTCAAGGCTGTATATTGTCACCCTGTTTATTTAACTTAAATGCAGAGTACATCATGAGAAACGCTGGACTGGAAGAAACACAAGCTGGAATCAAGATTGCTGGGAGAAATATCAATAACCTCAGATATGCAGATGACATCACCCTTATGGCAGAAAGTGAAGAGGAACTAAAAAGCCTCTTGATGAAAGTGAAAGAGGAGAGTGAAAATGTTGGCTTAAAGCTGAACATTCAGAAAACGAAGATCATGGCATCTGGTCCCATCACTTCATGGCAAATAGATGGGGAAACAATGAAAACAGTGTCAGACTTTTTTTTTTTTTTTTGGCTCCAAAATCACTGCCTATGGTGATTGCTGCCATGAAATTAAAAGATGCCTATTCCTTGGAAGAAAAGTTATGACAAACCTAGATAGCATATTGAAAAACACAGACATTACTTTGCCAACAAAGGTCCATCTAGTCAAGGCTATGGTTTTTCCAGTAATCATGTATGGATGTGAGAGTTGGACTGTGAAGAAAGCTGAGCACTGAAGAATTGATGCTTTTGAACTGTGGTGTTGGAGAAGACTTTTGAGAGTCCCTTGGACTGCAAGGGGATCCAACCAGTCCATTCTGAAGGAGATCAGCCCTGGGATTTCTTTGGAGGGAATGATGCTGAAGCTGAAGCTCCAATACTTCAGCCACCTCATGAGAATAGTTGACTCATTGGAAAAGACTTTGATGCTGGGAGGGATTGGGGGCAGGAGTAGAAGGGGACGACAGAGGATGAGATGGCTGGATGGCATCACTGACTGATGGACATGAGTCTGAGTGAACTCCGGGAGTTGGTGATGAACAGGGAGGTCTGGCGTGCTGCGATTCATGAGGTCACAAAGAGTCGGACATTACTGAGCAACTGAACTGAACTGATTATAAGTAAGACTTTTCATGATCTATATTATTACCTAATTATTTATCTTACAATAATAAGTGATTTTACATACTCTAATTCTAGACCTTTTGAATAGTTTTAGGACATTAATTCATTTATTAAAATTAATTCCCAATTTTAATTCTGAACATATTTTGTAGCATTTTGACCTTCATGACAGCTGTTTCCTTGCAAGCAGTCAGATGGTATTATTAATACCATGAAACTTTGCATTTACATTTCTTTGCATCTTTCCTCGAGGAATAAGAGTGCTTCTGGGCTGAGTCCTCAAGAGAAATCCACTATGTTAAGGGAACTGAAGGAGTGGTGAGTGGCTGTATTTCTCACCTGTGATACACAAATCCTCACAGGCTCACTTCAGAAAGGGAGAGTCTTTGAGCAAACATATAAATGATTCACCATCAACTCTATTATGTATTCAGTTCTAGCTGCTACAAAACTATTCTTTTTCTTTTGTAGAGCAACCTGGAATTCATCAGAGACAACCAAGGCCAGCACTGAAAAAAATCAATACTCCTCAAGCTCTCACTCCCCTGTCACCTCCAGCTCCTCCTGTGTGTCCAGGCAGCCTTTCTGACAAGCAGAGTAGCATGTGAGCCATGTGCCTACATGTGTGTGTGAGGGCAAATGTTGCCCGGTGGAATTGGAGAAATCTGGATTAATTCTTTTTCATATGAAGTCAGTATTACTCTGTAGCCTCAGATTTAGCAATTACATGGATGGAATAACAACTAAAATCCTGGAGACAGCATAGACTCTTCTTTTAAATGAGCACTCTCAATATAAGGGAAACCAAAATGGATATAAATAAAATTATAAATGTATACTTATAAACATAAAGTATATATTTGTAAGTCCTAAGTATATATAATGTGTATATGGATATATAAAATGTATTTCAGTTTCCCTTATATTGAGAGTATTACTGTTGGGCACACACATCTTGATAAGAGTAATCCTGATGACCTCTTATTAGAGAGTCAGTTAAACTATAACACTCTTCTTGGGATTAAGCAGTTTACAGAAGTCAGGTGGAGAAGGTAGATAGTATTTTCGCATGGAGAGGAAAGTAACAAGACACTCATATGCTAGAATAGTAGTATTGAGCCTGGCAGGATGTAAATGACAGACTCAGTACCCCTGGATGGATATCATGAACTTGCAATAGCCATTTATTCTCAGATACAGACTACATATGCATTTACTTATGTTTTTACTTTTTGAAAATTTTTTGATTTGTCATTGGACTTTGATTTTATGGCAAAACTGTTTTACTTTGTAACTCGTCAAGTAGTAGAACTCAGAAGAAACCAACCTGAAATGTCTTTATTCAAATTTCCTATAAGAGATAGAAAATGAGGGGGGGGGGGAAACCCTTAATTCCCTTAAAAGACCAAAGATGGTGGAAAGAAGACAAACTTTTCCAGTATTAAATGGAATTTTCAAAATTTAAGTAACAAATTTCTTTTATATTTGGCCCCTTTAGTATTTTAAAATGAAAAAGTACTTGGAAATAATCAGGATTTTCATTATAATTGAAGTTAGTGCTTCTTTTCTTCTTTCCCTCCCCATTCTTTTCCTTTGAGAACAATTCAGTCCAAATGCTGTTACGTGAAATTCTGCAGGTAGGCATCAAGTTGGATGGGGAATAAAGTAGACCCTGGAGTGGGTGTTGAAACAAAGTCCGATAAGGAGAGGATCCACGGGAGAATGCAGCAACAGTGGTCCAGGGTCTGGGAGCCCCAGGAGAGAGAGGAAGCCTCCATACAGGAGATAAATGGGTGGCATCCCAGTGATGGAGGGGAGGGATGGGTAGCAGGCAGCAGCAAAAAGTGATTGGAGAATAGATCAAACAAGTGAATATATTAAAGATGATGAGAGCAAAGTTTCTGTTCGTCAGAGAAAGGAATTACAAGTATGGAAAGGTAGGAAATGGGAAACTAGTTTGTGGTGTTGGATTTGAGTTGCAGACATCAGCGTGAACTCATGATTTTCAAAATGGATGGATGGATAGAGAGATAGATAAATGTATGTACGTGTGTATGCATGTACGTACATGTATTTAGATGTGGTGTGGACATAGGGGTGTGTGTCTCTAGCCCCGTCTACTGAGAGGGTCAGTAACACACAATACCAATAAGCATATTTAGCATCCAGATCATGATGCTAAATACCACTTTCCTCCTATAGAAATCAGGACTTCTTGGGAAAATGACTGGGAAGATACAAGCTGAGCCTGGAATATTTTCTGGTACCCGAAAATAAGGCAGCACCTCCAGAATAATGCAGATTTCTTAAAAGGACTTAGTGTCACTTTGTAGGAGTACCACTGATCAAATCTGAGACAGCTTGACTCTCAAAATAAATAGTAGTAACTGATTATAATCAAGGAATAAAGATGGAATCTACAAGTCCACACTGGTATAAAAAAAAAAATCAACAGATTAACTGAGAGCTTAATGAGGAATGGTATATTTACATAGTCTCAAAATACCTCCTACAAAATACCTATTAATTACAAAGTGAAGAATCCTGGCAGACAGTACCTTAATCAAGTTATCAAAGTTAACATCATTAGTAGTATGACAAATTAAAGTGATGTGACAGCTGATAGGAGGCAGTAAGAATGCTGTATCATGTCTATGATATTCTGCTAAAGGTGTATAGCCTGAACCAGATCCACTGGAGAAGGGATAAGCTACCCATTCCAGTCTTCTTGGGCTTCCCTTGTGGCTCAGCTGGTAAAGAATCCACATGCAATGCAATAGACCTGGGTTTGATCCCTGGGTTGGAAAATCCCCTGGAGAAGCGAGAGGCTACCCACTCCACTATTCTGGCCTGGAGGATTCCATGGACTGTACAGTCCACGGGGTCGCAAAGAGTCAAACACAACTGAGCGACTTCCACTTCATTTCGCTTCAATTCTTAGAAAGTATCAGAAAAGCCAAGGAACATTCTATGAAGCAACTAGACTCAGGACCAGCACATGATCTGTGGGACCCAGTGCCCACTGGAAAGGCAGAGGCTCTTGTTCAAAACTTATTAACACTTTTAAGAAGTAACATTAGAGCACTAAACCAAAGTCTGTCTAAGCATGAGGCCTTATCTGGTTACGCAGGTCCCAAACTCATGAAGCCAGGCCTGCCCGGCCCTTTAGAAAGAGTCACGGTCTTCAAAGTCAAAGGAAGACCGAGGGTCTGCTCCCTACTGAGAGCAAAAAAGAAGTGACGACAAAACACAGTGCAATTTCTGTTCTGACTCCTTTTGCCGAAAAGGATATTACTGGGACAAATGGCAAAACTTGAAAAGGGGTTGAGAAGATGATGGTTGCAATGTATCTGTGATAAATTCCTATTTTTATCACTATATTTTAGCTACATAGGAAAACACTCTTGTATAGGAAATACACATTATAGCATTTGCATGTGATGGCAATTTTCCCTTAAATGGTTTAGAGAGAAATGGAGCTCTTTGTACAATACTTTCAACATTTCCGCTAATGTAAAGTCATTGAAAAAGAAATTAAATTTTAATGTGAACCATCTCTAGGTCTGACTTCCCACCTGAAATACTTTAAAAAAAAAAAAAAACTTGGATGGTCATGACAATGAAGTTACTGCAAGCCCTTTTGTAAAATTATCAAAAGTCTCCATACAAGAAAGGCAGAGTTCTGATTATAAGGAAACACTATGGTTTCATTTCTGAGTTTCTTTGATGTCTGGGTTCAAAAGTCTCGGAAATCATATCATATTCTCACAAAGTGAATGTTTCATTGCAAGGCTGTCATCCCTTCCCCCACATCCCTCTCCCCATGAACAGTGATTTAGTTCTTGGTAGCAGAGGTACTGAAGCTTACATGAGGAACTGATAGACTAAGAGGCTAAGGCTGAAGTGATTGCATCCTTGTTTGGATCACTAAAACTCCACCTGGCTTCTCTCTTCTTTTGGTTGCTAATGCTCTTTCTTTGTCTTTCTTTCACACATACACACACACACACACACACACACACACACATCATAAATAAGAATAAAATGGTAATAAAAATGAAATTAGCAGATTCTGATCCAGACATGTTGACACAGACTGGTTTTTCTATGCTCTTCCCTATTCTTGAGAGTCCCTTAAACAGCAAGGAGATCCAACCAGTCCATCCTAAAGGAAATCAACTCTGGATATCCACTGGAAGGACTGATGCTGAAGCTGAAGCTCCAAAACTTTGGCCACTTGATATTAAGAGCTGACTCATTAGAAAAGACCCTGATGCTGGGAAAGATTGAAGACAGAAGGAGGAGGGGATGACAGAGGATGAGATGGTTGGATGGCATCATTGACTCAACGGACATGAGTTTGAGCAAGCTCCAGGACATAGTGAAGGATAAGGAAGCCTGGCGTGCCACGGCACATGGGGTTGCAAAGAATTAGACACAACTGAGTGACTGAACACCACCACCACCACTAAGTACAAGAATAACCTCTTGAAAGAAAGCCAGAGGTTACCAAAGAAGAATTCTGAGAGGGAGTTGGTGGTAGTGGTTTAGTACTAAGTGTGTCCAATTCTTGCAACTCCATGGACTGTAGCCCACCATGGAATTCTCCAGGCAAGAATACTGAAGTGGGTTGCCATATCCTTCTCCAGGAGGTCTTCCTGACCCCGCGTCTTCTGTACTGCAAGTGATCTCCTGCACTGCAGGTGGATTCTTTACCTACTGAGCCACCAGGGAAGTCCTGAAAAGTAGTTAGAGGAAGACAAACTTGCTTGGAACCCAAAGACTATAGAAACATCACAACAGCAGTCTTATGACACTCCACCAGAGCACCCCAACAGAAGCAAGCTATCAACTAACCAGGCATGAAAGGCCTTGACCCCCGACTGAGCAACAAATGGCAACCCAGGCAGACTCCTTCCTCCTCTAAGTTCAAACGGGAGTCCCTGAGTGAGGAGAGCCAGGCCCTGCTTCTCATTAGAGAGCCCTGCTAAGAAGCAGCAGCCAGTCCACAGCAAGGAGATCCCCCTTCCCACCACCTCATGAGGTCGATTCCAGCAAGCCCCTTTGTCCATGGTCCTAAGATGCCATTTTTCAACTGAGAGACACTGAAGGGGCACCAGTCTGGGGGAATCCCTTCTGCCCCCTGTGACAGCACCAGAAGGGGACAGTGGAGACCCAGGGTACCAGGTACACTAAACAGGCCACAGTGACACAGCAACAACTCTCACTATTAAATTCTCACGGAGACACAGCCCATAAAAAAACAGGCCAGGACTTGCATGCTTAAACCTTACATCATGTGACTGTCTGCTAAATAAAAGATTTAAATAAGATTCAGTGTCCTAAAGGTTGTAGGCAAAATGTCCAGAGTGCAGTAGATGAAAACTCATACCCCAAACCAGGAAAATCACAACTTGGAGGAAAAAAGATAATTTAATTGATGCCAAGGTTGGGATGAATCAGATGTTTGGAGTTATGTGACCAGAGTTTTAAGGCAGCCATCATAAAAATACGTAAACAGTTAATTACAAATTCTCTGAAGCAAGCTAAAAAATAGCAAGACCCAATTTTAATAAATACTAGTTATAAAAAAAGAATCTAATGGAAATTCTAGAAGTGAAAAATATAATATTAATCTTTTAAAAAATTCAGTGAATAAACTAAACAGAGATAGCAAAGCATAGAATCAGTGAGCAAAGGACAGATAAAAGAGCAAA
Organism: Ovis canadensis; assembly: GCF_042477335.2. NCBI lineage: Eukaryota > Metazoa > Chordata > Mammalia > Artiodactyla > Bovidae > Ovis > Ovis canadensis. The sequence continues at coordinate 13,222,865 of NC_091255.1, forward strand.
CTCAATCAGAACAACAGAAGAAAGAAATGGGGAAAAAACAGGTAGAACCTTTGGAAACCTGTGGGCCAATGATGAAAAATCCAACACTGGAATTCCAGAAGGAGAAGAGAGAGAAAGTAGATCTGAAAGAATATTCAAAGAAATGATAGCTTTGAAACTACTTTTCTGTATTTCTAGGAAAGAGTTGGTGTAAAAACCATCTAGTCTCCTATAAATGTCCAAGAAGAAGAAATGGGGAAATTGGTTCATTCTTTCCTGGTTCTACACTAATCTATGGGATGATTTTAGGTAAGCTTTATCACTATGGCTTATGAGATTTCCGTTTCTTCATTAGCAAAAGGAAAAAGGGAGAAGGTTAAGGGAGACAGTCCCTAGGGTCCCTTCTGAAGTGAAGGGTGAAGTGAAAGTTGCTCAGTCGTGTCCGACTCTTTGTGACCCCAGGCCAGAATACTGGAGTAGGTAGCCTTTCCCCTCTCCAGGGGATCTTCCCAACCCAGGGATTGAACCCAGGTCTCCCGCATTGCATGTGGATTCTTTACCAACTGAGCCACCAGGGAAGCCCAAGAATACTGGAGTGGGTAGCCTATCCCTTCTTCAGGGGATCTTCCCCACCCAGGAATCAAACCGGGGTCTCCTGCATTTCAGGCAGATTCTTTACCAACTGAGCTATCTAGCCCTCTAAGTAAATAATATTTGTCTTCTGATTTTTTCAATAGTTTTCTGAGCCCTAGAGGGTATATGTATTTGAATCCTTCCTGTTCAGTTCTTCGCTCCCCTTTGGATGTGAGTTCAAAGCTGATAAAATTTTAGTTCTCTAAGATCTGGTCTGATGACAAGCTCTGCCCTTCCCTGACAACCTCCCCACCTCTACCTAATGCTCAGGTAAACACATTTCATTTTCATCTTTTCTGTTCAGGGCATGTCTTCTATAATACTCTATATGTCATCTAGGCCATTTCAAATCCACATCTGCAAACATCTTGACATTTATAATCAACACTTAAGTACCCCCATAACTCCTCTAATGTAGGATAGTGGGGAACAGAAATTGCCAGGTGCCCACTAGAGAGTTTTGTGCATATAATGTCAGGACTCTCACCTACATTAGATTTGTTGGAAGACTTTAGAAAAGCACTTAACCTTTCTCTGCTCCAATTTCCTAATTTAAACACCTAGGAATAAGGCAGCCTTGGCGAAGCATTTCAGTGTCTTGGCTAAACAAAAATGCACTGGGCATTGAGGACTATTATCCCATTTGTGGAGCCCTTCATCGCTCTATCTGTAAAGAAGCTTCTGCCTGCACTGGATTTCAACATGTCTACAAGCTGCCAATGCACTGCATTAAGTATTTCCTGTCATCTGTGCTTGACAGAGATTAGTTTGCAGACATTTTGCAGAAAGCATGCATAATGCATACTGCTGAGCACAATATTTATCATACACCACCACCAGTGATTGAAAAGCATTGCCCATCAGCACCCTTCGTTGCGGGGTCTCTCTTTGCATCAGCATACCCTAACTAGGCAGCATATCCCTCACCACTGGGTCAGGTCCAGTCCAACTCCAGAACTAACAGTAGGAATTGACTCATTCTCAAGGACATCGAGGTGTTCTCTGAACATATTCATGTGGTTTCCCATAAAGAAAAACTGAGAAGACAATAAATACATATTTTGATTATTTATTTCTCCCCATAAATACTCTGCTGCCCATTCCAGCTGAAAGTCAGCCCCCTTCTTACAACCATGAGTTAGAATATAGGGGAAGAGGTATACTCAGTTGCAAGGGACATTAAGCAGCACCTCATCTTCCTTTTCCGAATATACATGCTCCTGGGATAATAAGATTTTGAACAAATTACTCTCTTTATTTCATGAGCGCCATGAATTCTGGCAAGGTTTACTTTGACAGCTATTTTAAAGGCACCATTAACTCTAAAAATCTGTCACACCACGTTTGTCTCCCCTCCACTAATGACAAGAGTCAAAGTAGGTTTTAGCAGAGGGGAGGAGATGCTCGGACCAAACCAGGCAGGGAGGCTGGAGAGACCTCAGGTAAAGAGAGCAAACTCTCCCTTGAAGAGCACTCCGCTTCTGTTCTCTCCCCAGAGGAAGGACGTTTCAGGCTAGTTATCAACAAGTAATGCCCCTTTCCTTGCTCTGTTCAACATATAACATCATCAGTGTGAACTAACTTCTTTCTCTACTTGGACTTAAATGTTGCCATTTTCTTCTTTGAGTTTCATTTGACAGTATTGTTCTTAGTGTGAAATACTCAGTTCTTTTATGACACTGCCCCTTGTTGAGGCCAGCATGTGATGGCAACAATATCATACTGGAGAAATACTGTGGTCCCCAGTTGGGGATGATACTTCAAAATAGATCAGAAAGAAGACATGAGCCAGGTAACAGTGGAGAAACAGGGCGGATGCCTCAGGGGTGAAAGTAACACAAAAATCCCATTCCCAAAATATTAGTGGAAGGCAATTCTAGAAAGAAAGGGAGGCAGAAACTCAGACTATATATGCATCATATATATCTATTTCCAGAATGTTTTGTAGCCTGCTTGTGCCGCCCTCAGCTGTGAACAATGTATTATAACTTTTCTATATCAAGTCACAAATACCTACATTGTTTTTTTTAACATTTGGATCATAGTCACTTGTAAGAATCCCTCATAACTTACTTAATCTCCTGATCTGTTTCTAGCTTTCCCTACTATAAATAATTCAATACATAATTACTGGGTTCCCTAAAATAAATGTATAAATTGTAGATGTCAAACTAACAGATGTAGAGTGAAACTGTTAGTCATTTAGTTTTGTCTGACTCTTTGTGTCCCCAAGGACTGTAGTTCACCAGGCTCCTTCATCCATGGGATTCTCCAGGCAAGAATATGGAGTGAGTTGCCATTCCCTTCTCCATAGGATTTTCCCAACCAGGGGATCAAACCTGGGTCTCCTGCATTGCAGGCAGACTCTTTACTATCTGAGCCACCAGGAAAGCAATGACAAATATAAGAGCACGCACAAATTACCCTCCAAAAATATTGAATAGTTACAACCAGACCCCCTAAGTATGGAGTGCTTCCTTCCCAACATCCGTGTTAAACTGAGCTTTATTCATTTTTAATCTTCAGTTTTAAAATGTTATGTTCCATTATTTTTTAAGTTTATTTTTTGATACTACATGAGAGTAAACATTTTAGCCCTTGTTTGCTGGTTGATAGCATTTTTGTATGTAGGTATATGTGAAATACTTTTTTTTTTCATCAGCTTTTCCATTAAGGTATTAACTTTTTCTCAGGTATTTAAAAGCATTTTTATATTTTATATTTTATAAGTAGTAGCCCTACTTATATACTATGTAATTATTTTTCCCAGTTTGTCAGTTATTTTTTAATCTTGCTATGATGATTTTGCCATGAAGGCTTTTAAAAAATTGCATGATAAAATCTTGCAATCTATTTTTTGATGGCTTCTGACTTAAGGGTCTTCTTCAACTAAAATTAGAGATAGCCCTTGACTTTCATCAGTTTGATTTTCACACAAGCTGGAGTTCTCTATACTACACTGCTGTCCCGAAACCATCCTGCCAATGATAAGCTCAGACATTTAGGCGCTCACTGTTTATGACATTAGGTCATAAACATTCCATTTTAATTATTGTATGTTTGCACTCCCCACTAGCCAAGGTCAGCTTCAACAGCATAGCTATCTTTAGCCTTGCAGTAGTGTTTCTACAGTTAATTACTATTACTCTGCTTTGCTTTCACAAAGATTGGCTCTATCAGGCAATATTTTCACCTCTATTTGAATGGATCCTTGCCCCCACAAATTAGTTAGGTTGTTTAATGCTACTTGCTATTCCAAAAAAACCCAAAATATCAGTGGCTTACCACCAGGTAAGTTTATTTCTCATTCATATCACAGAACAATACAGATCTGAATGGCTCTGCTTGAGCTGGTTACTCATCAGATTCCTTTGCTTGTAGGAGATGGAGAAAGACAGGCTATGTGAAACTACACAAATATTTGTGGTCAGGCTTTCAAATATACGGCTTTCTCCCAGATTCCACTGGCAAGAACATAGTCCCAGTATCCCACACAGGAACAAAGGAGATGGAAATTTAGGCTTCCTGTATTCCCAGGAAAAGGAAACACGACTTAAGAGCATCTATCCAGTTTACCACATCTCCTGACTATATACATATCTATTGCTTTACTTCCATACATTTAGCTTTATAAATATTTCATGCACATGTATTATTTAGTAAAGAATGGAGCTATATGAATGGCAATAGGTACCTGCTCTCTTTTATTACTTTTATGGTTTTATTTTTAATACTGCATATTGAATCCATGTGGAACTTGTTTTTGTATAAGGAAGCATGTAAAGTGTGAAATAAGCATCTACTTAAATTTGTCTTAAAAATTAAACATTAAACAATCCTTTTTATTTGCTAACTTGAAAAGTTTCATTTATCATTCATTAAATTTTTATAGATTTAACAAATACAATTAAATGCTAACTAAATGCTAAGTATTTTTTTAACACTTTAAAAAGTTAAACTACTTTATTCTCAAATAACCCTATGAAGTATTACTATTATCAGTCCCATTTTAAAGACCAGAAAACTGTAGGCTATAAGGATTACTGAATTACCCAGAATCATGGAATTAGTCATTGGTAGGACTGAATTTGAACCTAGGTATCAGGCTCCAAGGCAAGCTTTAAACCCTGTTATGCTGCCTCTGCAAACACGTGAGCCCTTAATTGGATTCCTGTTGTGGCCATTATAGCAGTGGGTGATGGTGGTTTAGTTGCTAAGCTGAGACCGATGATAACACACACACACACTCCCCAAGAGAAAAAGATTTCTTATTTATACAACAAAGCTTTCTGGGGAGAGCACAGTAGGGTCCAAAGCAGGGCCAAGATGCCTTCAGGAACACAGAAAGGGTGCAGGCCGTCAATCTGTATTAGTTTGCTGACTGTGCTGTAACAAAGCTCCACAGACTGAGTGGCTTTTTTTTAAAAAATTTTCAATTTATTTAATAGGAGGCTAATTACCTTACAGTATTGTAGTGGGTTTTGCCATACATTGACATGAGTCAGCCATGGGTGTACATGTGTTCCCCATCCTAAGTGGCTTTAAATAAACAGAAGTGTAATTGTTTCATAGTTCAGAGGCTAGAAGTTTGAGATCAAGATGTCAGCGTGGTGGGTTTCCTCTGAGGGCCTGAGGGCAGGATCTGATCCAGGCCTCTCTCCTGGGTAATGCATCTTCATCTTCACATGCCATTCTCTCTGTCTAGCTGTCTGTCTCTAAATTTCTTCTAATTATAGACACGTCGGGGCTTCCCAGATGGCCCTGTTAAAGAACCCACTTGCCAATGCGGGAAATCTAAGAGATGTGGGTTCTCATCCTTGTGTCAGGAAGATGCCCTGGAGGAGAGCAGTCTGACTCTCCTCCATTGGAAAAGTCCAATATTCATGCCTGGAGAACCCCATGGACAGAGGTCATGGCAGGTCATAGTCCATAGGGTCGCAAAGGGTCAGACGGGACTGAGCAACTCAGCACATGTGCATAGGGACATCAGTCATACTGGATTAAAGCCCACTGTCATTATGTTATTTTAACTTGATTACCTTTGTTTAGGAAAAAAAAAAAAACTTCTCCAAGCAAGTTCACATCATTCTGAGGTCCTAATCTAAGCTATTGTTTTTCCAGGAGTCATGTACAGATGTGAGAGCTGGACCAAAGGCTGAGCATCAAAGAATAGATGCTTTCAAACTGTGGTGTTGGAGAAGACTCTTGAGGGTGTCTTGGACTGCAAGCAGATTAAACCAGTCAATCCTAAAGGAAATCAACCCTGACCATTCATTAGAAGGACTGATTCTGAAGCTGAAGCTCCAATATTTTGACCACTTGATGCAAAGAACTGAGTCATTGGAAAAGACCCTGGTGCTGGGAAAGACTGAGGGCTTCAGGAGAAGGGGGCAACAGAGGAAGAGATGGTTGGATGGCATCATGACTAAATGAGCATGAGTTTGAGTGAGCTCCAGGATTGACTGAAAGATGGGGAAGGATAGGGAGGCCTGGCATGCTGCAGTGCATGGTATTGCAAAGCGTTGGACACGACGGAGTGACTGAACAAGACGGAGTTATGACATTAACACACTAGTTTGGTAAGAGAGGGACATGATTAATAAGTGATAAGGTTTTATGGTGGTTAGGGATGGGGCCAGGGTGAGTTTCCCATGGATAAGCACAAACTTCTGTGGTTTTAACTTCACGCTGATGCCAAAAAGGGAACATTTGGGCCTTCTTATCAGTTTGCCCAGATGTGAGCAGAAGGGGAGGAGAGAGGCACAGGGCTTCAAACTGCCTGCAGACATCAAAAATGGAGTTAGACTCTTTATTACAGTTTTAATCAGGTTATTAAATCATTCCTGATCCAGCATTACTACAACGTTTTGGTTACTATACCTTTTCAAAAAGTAACAGTTTGATGGAGCAAATGCCCACCTAATCATCCTCTTTTTCAGAATTCAAATACTATGTGTCTAATGAATTTACTTTTCCAGATGAACTAGTATAGCCAATTTGCCAACGTCCTTGACCAACAATACATTTAATAGTCTGATTATTAACTTTAAATTGATATATGAATGTATGATTATAGGGAGAACTGACATTTTGCAGAGTATGGGTCTTCCCATCCAGAAATATTGTACCGTTCTGAATGGGTTCTTCTCCTCTTGAAGCACCAGCAGTAGCTACCCTCCAGCGACTGCACCTCCTAGATGAATGCCTTGGCACAGTCTTCTCCCACATTTTATCAGGGTTGTTCTGAGTGACCCCAGAATACAGTAGACGTGACAGCATGTAACTTCAAAGGCTTGATCCTTGCTTCCTCGTGGATAGCTCCTTCTGGGGGAAGCCAGTCCTGTGCTCTGAGCACACTGCAGCACCTTCAGAGGGTCCAGTTCATGAGGGAATGGGGCCTTCTGTCAACTGGCCAGCCCAGTAATGAGACATCTTGGAATCAGATCCTTCAACCCCAGTCAAGCCTTTCAATAACCATGACCCCAATCAATATCTTAAATGTAACCTCATAAGAAACCCCAAGCCAGAAATATCCAATGAGCTTCTCCCAAAATCTTGGCCCTCAGAAAATATGTTAAATAATTAATAATTGTTATAAATTTAAGGACTTCCCTAGATGACTGAAGCGACTTAGCAGCAGCAGTAGCAGCAGCTGGTGGCTCAGATGTAAAGAATCTGTCTGCAATCCAGGAGACACAAGAGACACGGGTTTGATTCCTTGGTCAGGAAGATCCCCTGGAGGAGGGCATGGTAATCCACTCTGGTATTCTTGCCAGGAAAATCCCATTGACAGAGAAACCTGGTGGCTTACAGTCCATGGGGTCACAAAGAGTCAGACACGACTGAAGCAACTGAGCCTGCATGCAGACTTGAGTTGCTAAGATCTAGGGTAATTTTTATACTGAAATAGACAGCTGATAGAGAATTTCAGGTCTATGCTTTTCTCACAAATATCTCCACTTCTTAGTAAATCCACTCTTTAGTGTTTGACTTTTTTTATTAATACAATATCTTGAAAAGATAGAACATAACTATGTCATGTGATTTACAGAAATCACTCTGATACACATTTCAGATACTGTATCTTCTCTGCTGTAACGCTTAATCTCGAGGACCAATTGCATAACTTGGGTCACCAAGTTGTCATCAGGATAAACAGTGAGGACAGGGGACACTGTATTTCTGACTCTTAGCGTTTCCCAGTTCACTGGAAGGAGATGACGAGATGAACAAGCTCAACTCAAAAGCAATGAACAAATATACTCCTTGTAACATCTTTCTCAGTCCCAGCTCACTTCCTTCCTGTCCCTGAGCACCATTCCACACGGGGCAGCAGGGACTCTGACAAGAGAGCCGAGTAGTGCAAATCCAGACATAAGTTTTCCTCTAGCATCTTCTCCATTTTTTTTTTTAACCTCCTCCTGATAGGTTCTTAATATTCAAAAATACATAACACACATTCATCCACATCAAAAGGTCCCGCCGCTAGACCCAGCTACTCCTGGCACCTTGGTGACAAGGATAGAATTTAGAACCAACTATATGTGCCAAAGTCCCTGCTAAGGCAATGTGAGTCACAAAGGAAAATTCTAGAAGCACTCTCCATCTGTCACCTGAGAGACAGAAGTTACATGAGTAATTTGCATAGAAAAAAATTAATATCAGGAATTTTGATCCTGTGAAAAGGGGGATCTTCTTAATAGGGGGAAAGGGAAAGTGAATTCTAAAGGATACAGGCATAGCAGATCTAGGAAATAGCCACTACCGTAGGGCTAAGAGAGCACTCAGGAAGGAGCAAACTTGGAAAGGCCATGCCTCCCCCGAGGCTGTCAGATCTCCTTGGAGCCATGTGATGATGGCTCGATGGATGGGAAGATGCTTGAGGGGGTCCGAGGGGTCAAGGTCAATGTTAGCAAGTAGGAAGTGCCTGCTGAAGTAGCAGTAAGACTCCTGGAAGCTACCCATTGTGGTGGTGCTGAGACTCCTGACAAGCTGCCCACCGCTGCAGGAGAAAGAAAAGCACCAGAATCAGTGCATGCCCCCCTTTGAAGGATGGTGGGGAGGGATCCTTATGGAGTTTGGGATCACGTGTACACACCGTCATATTTAAAACGGGTAACCGACAAGGTCCCACTGTGTAGCAAGAGAAGGCTACTCAATGTCATGTGGCAGCCTGGATGGGGGGGGGGGGTGGTGTTGGGGGAGAATGGACACATGTGTACGTGTGGCTGAGTTGTTTTGATGTGCACCTGAAACTGCAGTTTAAATGAAGTTTTAAAAATGTGTGTGAACATCCCCTTTGTCCTGCAGCATTCCTCCAGCGCCCTCTACTGACAAAGGCTAGTATTATTCCAGTTGGCATAGCTCCGTTGGTAAAGAATCTGCTGAAATGCAGGAGACCTGGGTTTGATCCCTGGGTTGGGAAGATCCCCTAGAGAAGGAAATGGCAACCCACGCCAGTATTCTTGCCTGGAGAATCCCATGGACAGAGGAGCCAGCAAGCTACAGTCCACGGGGTCGCAGAAGTCAGACAGGACTTAGCTACTAAACTACCACCACCACCACCACCACCACACTACACAACCCCAGTGCTGTCTAGTATTACTAAAGAAAGGTGGATTTGGAACTGAGAATCAACAAGCCAATGATTGGCATATGCTCTAAAGCACAATGAAATGCAGAATATTAAGCATAAAAAATTTTAAACCTCTTAGAAAAATAAGAGAAATCACAGGCATTATATAGCTGGTCTCAGGTTCTACCTTAAAACTGGCAATTCAGTATTGCTTATCCTCTATTATAACTCTCTTCCACGAACCTCCTCACCATTATTATTTTCATTTTATGGACAAGGAATCTAGTGGGCCAAAGGATGTGCTCAGAATATTTCCCTTTCCAGCTCTCACAGTCACATTCTGACTGAGAGAAAAAATCAAGTTCAAAGTTCCTGAGAGACTACAGTTCTCTGAAAATAAAGGCTGTCGTGTAATACCAAAATATTTTTATCACAATTTCTATTTTCCTTTCACCTCATTTCATTCTGCTAAATTAAATATATCAGCAGGAACACAATGAAAAGGGAAATAGTAATGAATTTTTGACCCAGGGGAAGCAACCATGAGCATTCCCCCTCACTGCAGTTGCTGACATGCAAGGATAAAACCCAGCAGTGTCTACTCCTGCTTGGAGAAAGTACTCAGGATATATATTCCACCTGGAGGCTATAAGTCTATGATCAGATCTGCTTTGGGGAAAAAAAGCCTTGCTTCTCTCTTTCTTCTGTTTGAGTCTTCAGCATAATAAGCAATTTAATCAGCTCAGCTCCACTAGAATGCTTCAGATATTTGCATATTAGCACAACTTGTCTTTCTTTCCCTTATTAAAATTGGCATCTACCATCTCACAGTGCAGAACTGCAGACCCAAGCACCCAGGGCCGACGACAGCAGAGATGCAGACGCTTGCTCAGTAGCCTGCATGCTGGTCCCCGCCGCTCGTCCTGCAGACCTGCGCTTTACCAGCTACGGGAAGTCCATGCTAGTCCTCCCGCCGCCCCGGGTCAAAACAAATCAGATAAGAGATGTGCTTCATTCTTGTTAATGACACTGCTTCCATAAGAATTCTTCACCAAAAATATCTCCCTTGCATGATAAAGCATCGACAAGCCAAGGAAAAGGGGAGAACATGACAAATAATTACAGTAGTGATGGGACACCTGCAGAATTTATGTTACCATGTTTGTATAATGTATTCAGAAAGACAGTGAGAAATTGTGAGTATCAATAAATTAGATACTAGGCTAGAAGTGCCACCAAAGAAAAAACCATGAGGTTTCAAAATACTTGTAAAATGAAACCAAACAATCAAAGGGGCTTAAGGATCATGCCGGGATCTCCCTTAGCAACTAGTTTCTAGCTGTGTCAGCTTGGAATTACTATTAAAATGTTGAATTAAATTATTGATTTTAAAAATCTCACTTGCAATGTAAGGGAGAGACTGCTCTCTATCTATAAAATCCATTCTCCCACATAGCCCCCTTTCATGAAGTTGTGGTTTTGTGAGTAATTATCATCAAAGAAATATTAAGAAGCAATTTATTTCACTTTCCAGACAAGGCTTTTTGGAAATGAGTGTTCCTGCTTACTCTACTTCCCGTTCCATCAACTGAATGCAAAAAATGTCACGAACTGCAACATTGGGTGGGGGCAGGTGTCACAATTTTGAAGGAGCTTGTGTCCCTGAGTCATTAACAGCAAGAAAGTCAGACTCTTACCAACCAAGCATACCTACCTTTGGCTTTCTCATCAGAAAAAATAAACTTTTACTGGGTTTGAAGCATTACCAATTGGGGGAGGAGAGTGTCTCTGAATGTTATGTATTTCTATATATTTTACCAAAATATAAGAATCCTTTTAGGCCAGGTAAAAGGTCTACAAATCTGATCTCTCCCTTCACAAATGCTGTTTGATTGCCCAGCCAAGTCATCTAATCTTTCTAGCCCTAATTTTATCTGCCAAGAGTGCAAATTCGTTTGATATGCCTGCAGAAAACATCTTCAGAAATACTTAAAATGCATTTTTAAACTATGGTCAAAAAGTTGTTATATCAAAGAAAATAAATATTGCATGTCTTGAGGTAGTTTTAGGATGCAACAGATGAGGCAGAATTTTGATTACATTTGGGCTTTTGGCACATGCCAGCACTTTCTCACTGACATTTATTCAAAGTGACTAGTGACCTACAAAGCCACCAAAATACACATCGAAGCAACTGAAATAGTGCATTCCAAATACAAGTACTTTATGGCATCATGAATGATGCTTTCAAAATTCGATATTTTCCATAGCATTTAAGCATTGTGTTTTATGCTCAGTACATAGTTATTGAATTTAATTGGTCAATTGGGCAGGAGCATCCATTTCTCTTAACCTAGATTTGATTGGCTAAAATCATCAATATTTCCAAATACACCTTGTGCTTTCAGTGGGTAGATTTCACATTCTCATCTACACTTAATGTCACTAAACTTGTAAATTTACTAGTGATGAATCCAATGGCCTTTCCCTAGTCTCTTTTCATTTTTTAAATTTATAGTAATTTTTGTTTTTTGAACCTGAGGAACACCTCTTTCCAAAATCATATTTTCTGTTAGTTACAGCAATTCTATGTCATAGTAGCATGGTGGTGATGATGGTTTAGTTGCTAAGTCGTGTCCAGCTCTTGAGACCCCATGGACAACCTGCCAGGCTCTCTGCCAGGCTCTCTGTTCTTGGGATTCTCTAGGCAAGAGTACTGGACTGGGTTGCCATTTCCTTCTCCAGGGGAACTTCCCAACCCAGGAATCAAACCAGATCTCCTGCATTGCAGACAGATTCTTTACCAACTGAGCTATAAAGGGAAGCCCCTAAAAATAGTAGCATATATTCTATATTTCTATTCATTTTTCTCTCTTATTGTTATTGTTTCCTCTTTCTTTTCTTACAGGCTCTCCTATTATGCTGTTTTATCTCTCTGTTTCACATCTGAGCTAGTGATGCCCAAATTTTTGTCTCTAGGTATGCCAATTTTCCTGAGACTTCAAATGTCTATTGTCAACTGCTTAAAGAATACATGCGTTTTCCTCACCATCACTCTAATTTCCACATGTCAACATATTTTCTTCCCTCAGTCTGGATAGCTAGCCCCCTACACAGTTATTTGAATTAGTCGATCACATCAAATTCTGCCAGTTTTGAAGCCTTTGAAGAATCACTGAATTAGTCTTCTTCATTTTCCACATTAAATTTGATGCCAAGTCCTTTCAGTGTTGTCTGCACAGCATCTATTGAATTCATCTCCTTTTATTGCTGTGATCAGTGTTTTAGTCCAGATGCTCAGTCCTCAAGTGTGGGCTTGAGTATTCTATTCTGATTGACTATAATTCCATGCATCCCCTACCCTCAACCCAAAGTACAGTTGACCAATGGTTCTTAAATCTGGCCTCACATTGAAATCCCTGCGGAGTTTTAAAGAACAGATGAATGTCAGGGCTTTCCCCTAGAAATTCTAATTGACTTTGGGGTGTAGTTTGAACTTGGGATTTGTTTTAATTCTCCCAGATTATAATATGCAGCCAACATTGAAAACCACTGAGGTATCCCATTTCTAGGCTGTTTATTTCAAGGAAGTTTTCTTTTTCTTTCTCTCCTTCACGAATGTAGTAAATCATATCCGTTCTTTCATTCTATTTTCTAACTGGCTTTTGCTGGCATATAGAAAAGCAATTGATTTCTACACATTGACTTATAAGTAGAAATATTAATGAACTTTTTCATCTCTAAGGAAGTCTTGATAATCTTGGACTTTCAAGGTGTATAAACACATCATCTGTATTAGTTTCCTATTACTCTCGTAACCAATTACCGTAAACTTAGTGGCTTAAAGCAACACAAGTTTTAACAGTTCTGGAGCACAGAAGTCTTAAGTGGGTCCACAGGGTGCCCTCCTTTGAGGGCTCTGGGGAGAGATTTGTTTCTGCGCCTTTGCCGGCTTCAAGAGGCCACCCACATTCCCCAGGCTCATGGCCCTTGCCTCCATCCTCAAGCCAGTGGCTTTCTTCCTCTCTGACCTCTGCTTCCGTCTTAGCATCTTTTCCTTACCTGTACTCTGTTAAGGACCCTTGTGATTACTTGGGCCCACCTGAGTAATCTAGTATTATCTCTTCATCTCCTAATCCTTAATCACATTTGCAAAATCCCTTTTGCGAAGTAAAATTACATAGAGGGTTGTTATTCATCCCACTACATCTTTTAAAGATAATGATGACTCCCCTCCTCCCATCAAGGCTTTATATCCCATTTTCTTCTCTTTTCTCTTGGTTTTGGTCAGTCTTTCCCCCATTATTGTTTATAGTAATGATAAAATTCCCACATTATGTGTAGATTATTATTTATCCTTGAAAGCAGGCATCTCTATCTGATTCTCTTATTTGCTAAAAATAGCAGTTGGGGTCAGGGGTGAGCTTAGAACAGTGGTCTCCTTCCTGGGAGACTCTTTCCTCAGTTTTCAGAATTCCCACTTTAGAGTTAGGAAGATTATCCAAAGCTTCCAGGCCCTCTCCATATTGAATAGTTTAGTCGTATTTATCTCTGTTCAGCCGAATCAGAAGGGAACTTAAAATGCTGATTTCTGCTTCCCCCTCTCCTCTACTCTGTATCATCCAAGTTCAAGTGTCTTAGACCAGCGGTGGTCTCAGGAAAAGGGAAGATGGCATGCGTCTCTAATAGCATGAAACTGGATCCTCAGGGTGTGTTTCCTGCTTCTCCTTAGGCTGACTCACATCTTAATCATCCTCATTCCTAATGAGACTGTCTTTCTTTAGAGCTTTTAGGACAAGCTCATAGTGTTTAAGAATTTTTTGCTCTTTTTTAGGTTTTTAAAAAATATGAGTTTATGAAGGGGGTCAACTGAACAACATGTTCAAGCTCACTTTCAAACACAGGTCCTTCCACCAATTCCTGCACTTTCTGTAGAGTCCGATTTTTGCTAGACCAATATCTAGACTTCCATAAAGAGCAATAAGAGAATAAAGAAAACAGCCAGACTGAAAAGGTGGTAGCAGAAGGAAAAACTGAGAGGAGAGAAACCAGAGGCAATTTTACAAAGTGTCACAAAGGACACTTCTTCCACTGCTTTGCTTGTCGGATATCTGTTATCTTCTCTGCATTATACACACTGCAGTACAGAACAATAAACAGGTTCGTCAAATTTCCTTCCTCAGGCTCGCATTCTAATTGACGGAGAGTTTTAATAAATAAGCAAACATACAAGCAAACGACATTAATGTCAACTTGTGTTAAGTTCTAAAGAGAAAATAAACAAGATGATAAGATGGAAGGGTTGAGATGCGGGCCAGCTGAGGGAATCAATGAAGTACTCTTGGAAAAAGTAACATTTCAACCATGGCCTGAAGAATTAAAGAAAGCTTCCTTTTATAAAGCTGTAGCAGGAGGGTTTCTGGGAGAGGACATGAACCCTTAGACAGGAGAGAACTTGCCTCATCTGAGAAGCAAACTAGTATGAGAAATATCTCCGTTTGGGCAGGAAGGGCCAATGGCTGAGGCAGAGCAGCACAGGCAAGTGGAAAGGGGAGTGGAGGTCAGATGGTGAAACTCAAACCCAGGTGGCCCAGCTTGAAGTGGCACCTCAGTGTAGCATCCAGGAACAATTAATAATGATCTCAACTCACCTTTTTCCTCTCATAAAAGAATGCTCCTCCATTTGTAACATGAATTTCTCTAATCCCCTCTACCCTCTCTGAAGAATTCAGTCCTACAATTAACCTCTCTTTCTTATATCATGTGGACAAAATCAAGAACCCTAAAGTAAAACCATGCATATATGCTCAAATAATATTTGATAGAGTAGCCAAGAATAATCAAGGGAGATAGGGTAGTCTCCTCAACAAGTGGTGCTGGCGAAATTGTATATTCACATGCAAAAGAATTAAATTGGACACTATCTTACACTATTCATAAAAGTTAACTGGAAATGGATTTTAGGACTTTAATCCCTAAAACCACAAAATTCCTATAAGAGACAATTTGACATCAAAAGCAAAGGCAACAAAAATAAATATAAACAACTAGGACTGAACTGAACTAAAAGCTTCTGCACAGCAAAAGAAACCATCAACAAGATGAAAAAGCAACCTACAGAGTGGGCAAAATATTTGCAAACCATAGATCTGATAAGGATTAATATTGAAAATATCTAAAGAACTCACACAACTTAATAGTAGAACAATGCCCTATTAAAATACGGGCAGAGGATCTGAATACACATTTTTCCAAAGAAGACATACAAAAAGTCAACAGGCATGTAAAAATATGTTCAATAGACCATCTGACCTGTCTCCTGAGAAATCTGTATGCATGTCAAGAAACAACAGTTAGAACTGGACGTGAAACAACAGACTATTTCCAAATCTGGAAAGGAGTACATCAAGGCTGTATATTGTCACCCTGCTTATTTAACTTACATGCAGAGTACAATGTGAAATGCCAGGCTGGATGAAGCACAAGCTGGAATCAAGATTGCTGGGAGAAATACCAATAACCTCAGATATGCAGATGACACCACCTTTGTGACAGAAAACAAAGAACTAAAAAGCCACTTGATGAAAGTGAAAGTGGAGAGTGAAAAAGTTGGCTTAAAGCTCAACATTCAGAAAACTAAGATCATGGCATCTGGTCCCATCACTTCATGGCAAATAGTTGGGGAAACAATGGAAACAGTGACAGAGTTTATTTTGGGGAGCTCCAGAATCACTTCAGATGGTGACTGCAGCCATGAAATTAAAAGATGATTACTCCTTGGAATAAAAGCTATGACCAACCAGACAGCATATTAAAAAGCAGAGACAATACTTTGCCAACAAAGGTCCATCTAGTCAAAGCTATGGCTTTTCCATTAGCCATGTACGGATGTGAGAGTTGGACTATAAAGAAAACCGAGCACCAAAGAATTGATGCTTTTGAACTCTGGTGTTGAAGAAGACTCTTTGAGAGTGCCTTGAACAGCAAGGAGATCCAATCAGTCCATCCTAAAGAAATCAGTCCTGAATATTCATTGGAAAGACTGATGCTGAAGCTGAAACTCCAATACTTTGGCCACCTGATTCAAAGAACTAACTTATTGAAAAAGATCCTGATGCTGGGAAAGATTGAAGGCAGGGGGAGAAGGGGACGACAGAGGATGAGATGGCTGGATGGGATCACTGTCTCGATGGACATGAGTTTAAGTAAGCTCTGGGAGTTGGTGATGGACAGGGAAGCTTGGTGTGCTGCAGTCTATGGGGTCACAAAGAATCGGACATGACTGAGCGACTGAACTGAACTGATTACTAATCCTTGGGGAAATGCAAATCAAACCATAATAAGATATCACTTCATACCTGTTAAAATGGCTGTCATCAAAAATACAGGAGATAATAAGTGTTGACTAGAGTACGGTGCACTCTTGTTGAGAATGTAAGTGCAGCCACTATAGAAAACAGGACAGAGGTTCCTGAAAAATGGGAAATAAAACTACCATATGACCCAGGTTTATATTCCAAGGAAGTGAAATGACCATCTCAAAGAGATATCTGCAACTACCATGTAAAGCTGTTCACTGCAGCTTTTTCCATAATAGCCAAGGCAGGGAAACAACCTAAGTGCCTGTTGATGATGAATGGGATAAGGAAGACATGATAATACGTTTAAATGAAATAGCATTCAGCCATAAAAAGGAAGGAGATCCTGCCATTTCTGACAGTATGGATGGAGTTTGAGAGCACATGCTAAGTGAAACAAGTCACAGAAAGACAAGCACTGCTGTGGAATCTAAAAGAGCTGAACTCATGAAGCTGACTGTGGAAATGTGGTTGTAGGAGATGAGGGGTAAAGGGAGTGGGGACACCAGTCAAAGGATAAACACTTACAATTTGAAGATGATTAACTTCCGGATGCAGCATGGTGGCTATAGTTAACAGTATTGTAGTTTTTACTTGAAAGTGGCTTTGAAATTAGAGCTTTACTATTCTCACCATACAACTAATGTCAAAATGGCAATTATGTGAGGTGAATATGTTAACTGACCTTATTATTGCAAACATTTCACAATATATACATGTACCAAATTATCACCTTGTATATCTCAAACTTACATAATATTATATGTTAATTATATCTCAATAAAGCTAGGAAAAGGGAAAAACTAAGAAAATAATTTTCTCTAGTAGAAAAGTAAAGAAATGATGAGTAGTGGGAGGAGGGTTGTAGAATCAAGAATATATTAAGATGTTAGCACTAATTTTTTCGTGCATAGTAGATTTATCCCCTTAGAGATGTGGATGTAGGAAAGAGAGGGGTCAACTCTAGGGCTGAAGTCTTCTAAGAGTTTGCTGTGTGCTGTGCTTAGTCACTCAGTCATGTCCAACTCTTTGCGACCCCATGGACTATAGCCCGCCAGGCTCCTCTGTCCATGGGGATTTGCCAGGCAAGAATATCGGAGTGGGTTGCCATGCCGCCCTCCAAGGGATCTTCCTGACCCAGAAATTGAACTGAGGTCTCATGCATCGCCAGCAGATTCTTTACCAGCTGAGCTACCATCGAAGCAAGAGATTAACCTCTTAGAAGAGATTAAAGAAATACAAATGGAAAAGATAGACTTTTCCAAAAGAAAATACTTTACTAATGAAATAATTTTTAATTATTTCTGGCTGCTAGATTGAGATAATGCTCCAAGGCTGAGCTACATGAATTTTAACTTACATTTGAATCATTCATCAATCTTTAGCTGCTATGTCCATTATTTTCAAGTTGTCTTCTGAGTCAGTGAATTTATAGTTACTTCTTAATTTTATTGTTAAGGGAGATCAACAGCTTATTCCTTTATTGTTTCAGGTAGGCTAAAGATAACTGAAAAGTGAAAGTGTT
The DNA here is from genome assembly GCF_042477335.2 of Ovis canadensis. NCBI lineage: Eukaryota > Metazoa > Chordata > Mammalia > Artiodactyla > Bovidae > Ovis > Ovis canadensis. Next base: position 13,240,935 of record NC_091255.1, read on the forward strand.
AGTCGCTCAGTCATGTCCAACTCTCTGCGATCCTATGGACTAGTCCATCAGGTTCCTCCGTGCATGGCATTTCCCAAGCAAGAATACTGGATTGGGTTGCCATTCCCTTTTCCAGGGGATCTTCCCAACCCAGGGATTGAACCCAGGTCTCCTGAATTGCAGGCTGAGTCTTTATCGTTTCCTGGAAAAGGCAATGGCACCCCACTCCAGTACTCTTGCCTGGAAAATCCCATGGACGGAGGAACCTGGCAGGCTAGAGGCCGTGGGGTCACAAACAGTTGGACATGACCGAGCAACTTCACTTTCTTCTTTTTCTTTTCTTTATTGCCTGGGCCACCAGGGAAGGCTAAAGGTAGGGGAGAATTAAAAATGCCATCTATTGTTTATAATATTTTCACAGAAGTTCTCTACTAGTTTAAAGTAAGTAAAAGCAATTTTTGTTGTTGTTCAGACACTCAGTCATGTCTGACTGTGTGCGACTCCATGGACTACAGCATATCAGGCTTCCCTGCCCTTCACCATCTACCAGAGCTTGCTCAAACTCATGTCCATTGAGTCAGTGATGCCATCCAAATGTCTCATCCTGTCATCCCCTTCTCCTCCTGCCTTTTATCTCTTCCAGTACAAGGGTCTTTTCCACTGAGTCAGCTCTTCTCATCAGGTAGCCAAAGTGTTGGAGCTTCAGTTTCAGCATCAGTCCTTCCAATGCATTTTCAGGGTTGATTTCCTGCTTTGATTTCCTTGCAGTCCAAGGGACTCATGAGAGTCTTCTCCAACACCACAATTCAAAGACATCAATCAGTTCTTTAGTGCTTAGCCTTCTTTATGGTCCAACTCTCACATCTGTATGTGACAACGGGAAAAACGATAGCTTTGACTATATAGACCTTTGTAAGCATAGTAATGTCTTTGTTTTTTTAATACGATGTCTAGGTTTGAACAGCTTTTCTTCCAAAGAGAAAAGATCTTTTAATTTCATGTTTGCAGCCACCACCCACAGTAATTTTGGAGCGCAAGAAAATAGTCTTTGACTGTTTCCATTGTTTCTCCTTGAAACATGGCATGAAGTGATAAGACTGGATGCCATGATCTTAGTGTTTTGAATGCTGAGTTTTAAGCCAGCTTTTTTACTCTCCTCTTTCACCTTCATCAGGAGGCTCTTTAGTTCCTCTTCACTTTCTGCCATAAGGGTGGTGTCATCTGCATATCTGAGATTAACAATATTTCCCCCAGGAATTGATTCCAGCTTGTGATTCATCCAACCTGTCATTTCGTGTGACGTAAGTTAAATAAACAGGATGACAATATAGAGCTTTGATGTACTCCTTTTCCAATTGTTCCATGTCCATTGTTACATGTCCGATTCTGGCTGTTGCTTCTTGACCTACATTCAGATTTCACAGGAGGCAGGTAAGGTGGTCTGGTATTCCCATCTCTTAAAAGTTTTTCCACAGTTTGTTGTGATCTACACAGTCAAAGGCTTTAGGGTAGTCAGTGAAGCAGAAGTAGATGTTTTTCTGAATTCTCTTGCTTTTTCTATGATCCAGCTGATGCTGACATTTTGATTTCTGGTTCCGCTGCCTTTTCTAAATCCAGCTTGTACATCTGGAAGTTCTTGGTTCAAATACTGTTGAAGTCTATCTTGGAGGATTTTGAGCATGACCTTGCTAACATGTGAAATGAGTACAATTCTGTGGTCATTTTATAGTACCGTGATTTAGTTTTATGTTTTCCCCAGAAACTCGGTTTTAAGCATCTATATAAAAGGCATCATGGACTATGAATTTAAAGATAGACGTTTTCTCTTTCTTTCCTTCTCTCCCTCTCCCTCCATCCCCTCCTCTCTGTCTCTCTCTCTGTCCTCCTTTCCTCCCTCCCTCCCTCTATCTTATCCATAGTTTAAATACTACTGACTTGAAATTTAACAGTATTTCCCTCCTCTCAGTGTGCTCTCTAAGGGTGTCCTAGGATGATGCTTAATTAGAAAATATAATGATTTAAATGTTTAATTCTATTAACTAGGTCCAAAACAGTATGACTGTATTGGTGTGATTTATTTTTGACCAACATTTCCAAGCTAATTTTCCAATTAGTAGACTCAGTTGAGATATTATCAACTAATTAATGAAATTAGCTTATTATTTGCATAATAACATTCCTCAGCCATCAATCACACATGAATAAGAGATAGGAACTTTATGGTGGTTTATTAACAGGCAGTGTAGGATGATTTGTTGGATGATGTAAAAAGCCTAGAGAACAAGATCACTTCTTTGTTTGTACATCCTTTGGCAAATTAAAGAGCCAGACTCTTTAATCTGAAAAAATGGTCTCCATTTTTTCCTTAGAACTGTTTCTTAAAATCCATGGACAGTCCGTACACCTTTCTGGTATCATTTACCCAAATTTAACCTTGGAATGAATTAGGTTTGATCCTAGTTCTGACCCCTCAAAGCTCTGAACCACAGATAAATCAATTCATCATTGCTCAGTTATTTCTATGAGTATTTGCCTCACACAATTATTTTGAGGATTAAGTGAGAAGCTGTTTGTGAAAGCACTTTGAACTATAAAGCTACATAGAAATATATATATTTTTATATTTATCATCACTATTTAAATATGCCCTCATTTAAGGTCATTAAAAGTAATGCCTTAGGCCATGGGACCCCAACCTCTAATGTCTGATAATCTGAGGTGGAGCTGATACAATAATAATAGAAATTAAGTGTAAGGTGCTTGAATCATCCTGAAACATGGAAATAATGTCTTCCGCAAAACTGATCCCTGGTGCCAAAATGTTGGAGGACTGTAGATTTAGGTAATAGTTATTTATGTACATATTTGTATAAAGCTAGATAGTAAGCAACTGGATAGTAAGTTAAAATCAGGTCTGATTTTTATTCTCCCCCATAAGTGCATCCCATAAATGTGTGTTGAAATGTTTATTAAATGTTTTATAAGTTTGTTCCTGCATTTTAAAAATGCTTCCTATCAAGCACAGCCCTCAGTTTTCAAATAACTCACCTTATTGATCTCTTATACTTAGCTGGAAACTGTCCTGAACAGTTTTAATGCAAAACCTCATTTAAAATCATCCCAACATCTCTATAAGGCAAGGTGTTGTGGTAATCTCTTCCTTTAAAATGAGACTTTCCTACTGCAGACGTTCTCTGCAGTAGGAAAAGAATGTGCTTACCTTTACACACTGGAAAGACAAATGAATCAGCTTGTGGTCCCACTCCTGGGAAATGTGTCATAAAAAGGGATCTGTTTTGCAACAGCCTCAGCATCAATTACATTTAACATGGGAAACTTCAATTTCCTTGCCTAGCATATCTTGTGACATTTTCACTGACCTCTTGATTGAGAAAAAGCTGAGCCACAGGCTGTCAATTTGGATAATTTTAAAGATGAAATGGAGATTTTTATTGATTTTATTCCAATAGCATCAAGGCCTGGACATGAGGCCCCGCCAGCAGGAGCTTTGGAGAACATAATCCTGAGGCGCAGAGTCTGTATCTCTCACAGGGCCTCAGACAGCATGGAAAACGTAGGCTCCCAATAAGTGTCTGCTGAATTGAAATGGATCAAGACTTATACTAAATGAGATACTAGAAGAAAAAGGCAAAGCAACAAATAACAAGTAGGTCATTGGAGAAATGAAGGCAGAGGTAAATTGCCCTCCATTTCAGATCCAGTAAGTATAGTAAGTTGACATGGGGTATCCTCCAGAATATGTTTAATGATGAACAATTTGTTTTATTTCATCACTTGCCCAGAGAAGAGAAATATGAAGCAGTACTTGGAATTAATTTGAAAAAAAAGCCTTTGTTTACAAACCATATTGTGGCTTGTTAAATGAGAATGCTGGATGAAAACACCTTGGAACTTCAAAATATTCATCACATGGAGAACATTAATATAATACTTGAGAGCATGTAACCTTCTTATCTTTGTCAACAACTCCTTCCCTTAGATGATGGGACTACGTATTGGGGTGAAGAAGGAAATGGCAACCCACTCCAGTGTTCTTGCCTGGAGAATCCCAGGGACGGGGGAGCCTGGTGGGCTGCCGTCTATGGGGTTACACAGAGTCGGACACGACTGAAGTGACTTAGCAGCAGCAGCAGCAGGAGAAATATGAGATTTCAAGTCAGACCAACAAGTTCAAATGTTCAAGTTCAAATACTCTGAGCTTGAGCAAGTTACTTCTCTCTGATGGTGCTTCTCAAATCTGGGGGATGCATAGAATCACCTAGGACTACCAGGTGCCATCCAGAGAGATTCTTTTTTAGTAAATGTATGGTAAGCTCCTAGAACCTGATTTTTAATAAGCACCCCAACATATTCTTTTTTCAATTGGAGGATAGTTGCTTTACACTGTTGAGTTGGTTTTTGCTGTACAACAAGAATCAGCTGTAAGTATACAGATATCACCTCCTTCTTGAGTCTGTCTTCCATAACCCCCTATCCCACCCCTCTAGGTCATCACAGAGCACCAAGCTGAGCTCCCTGTGATACACAGTAGCTTCCCACTAGCTATCTGCTTTACACATGGTGGTGTATATATGTCAATGGCACTCTCTCCATTTGTTCACCCTCACCCTTCCCTCATCATGTCCACAGATCTGTCCTCTATAGCTGCATTTCTATCCCTGCCCTGCAAATAGGTTCATCAGTATCATTTTTCTAGATTATATATATATGTGTTAATATACAATATTTGCTTTTCTCTTTCTGACTTAGTTCACTCTGTAGGACAGTCTTTAGGCTCATCTACCTTACTAGCACTGATTGAGTTTTGTTCCTTTTTATGGCTGAGTAATAGTCCCTTGTATGTATGTACCACAATTTTTTTATTCATTCACCTGTTAATGGGCATCTAGGTTGCTTTCATGTCCTGACTATTGTGAACAACGCTGCAGTGAACATTGGGATACATATATCCCAATGTCCCATACATATACATATATCTTTTTGAAATACAGTTTTCTCAAGACGTATGCCCAGTAGTCAGATTTCTAAGTCCCATGATCCCAAGATATTCTATTTCAAGTGGCTAAATTGTCCTCCCTCTAAGGAGGAAATAATAATACTCATTAGACTGTGGGACTGAGGGATTTTTGTTAAGGGGAAGGGGAGGACACATGAGATAATTAGTGGGAAGTCATATAGTTCAGTATCGGCACTTTGATGGTGCTAAATACTTGTTGTCAGGAGTAATTACCAAAGGTCTATGGATGTCATCCAGCAAAACCCACCACCACGTCTGCTGCTGTCATGCTTCAAAGCTTTCCTCTTACCTCATGTTGCTGCTGACATCAGCAGAAAATGCATCAGAAAACCATCGAAATGAGTGAATCACATTTCAGTTTCTTAAATACATCTAAGAGGCAGTCATAAATAAAAATGTATAAACCTAAAATCTGCTGCTCCTAGAACCCCAGGTCCTGAAGCTCAGCTGTACAAAAATGATTAAATTCACGGATGTGTCACTCCATGTCCAGTCCAAAAACAAAAGAGGAGTGGCTCCAGGAAGTCTAGGTAGGGAGAATTTAATACAGCATTTAAGTGCTGGAATGACTAGAGGAGAAAAGAAAACTTTAGTTTGCTCAGACATTGGTAATGAGAGAAAGCCTCTATTTCCAATAGGACTGAAGGAGCAAATGGGAAAATTGTGTTACTCAAATTCCCTGCTGTGCCATTGAATTTGCTGGCGCATCCACTGCTGTTTTTGGAACCCCATCCTTGGCAGAAAGCTAAGACACTGCTTTTCTGTTGATGCTGCTATAAGTCCAAAGATATGCTGAGCTGCTGTCATCACAGACACCAAGGCCACAGGGACTATGCTACTGAGACACCCATGTCTACGGCTGCCAGGCCACTCCTACCAGAGCCAGAGCAGGTAGCCCTGAGCTGTGGAGCTTTCTTTGTCACTGCTGCCACTGAACCTCTCAGAACTCTACCTGAGCAAGACCTCAAGAGCCTGGACTTCTGTTGCCTGAGGAATCAACCAGGAGGATGATCTGGCCTCTTTTCTCCTGTCCTCCAATATGCCTGCAGTGTCTTCTATTGGAAGAACCCAATTAGAGCTCAGCTGGCAAGGGAATCTGAGAAATGTAGTTTGTAGGCCTCTAGTCTCTTGTGATAAAATGAAGGCACAAAAGTGAGAAAATGTTGCTAAAATCCAGCAAAGTAGCAGAGCAACCTGCTGCATATCTCTTAGCAGATAAGAAATAAATCCATTTGTGAGGGTTGTCCAGACAGCAATGGATTAGAAGACTCACTTTTTTATTTTTATTCTTTCTATATTTGATCAGAAGTATGATAGAACATGCTAAGAATAAGACAATAAACATGAAATTTAGTACTGGTGAGCTCATCACAATTTGGATTTCAGAGATTTTACCATGAAAAGCAAGTGTAAGTTTTCAATTGGAGCTTTTCATCACAGTGAATGGTGGGACTTTCTTCAGGACTCACCATTTATAGTCTATCAAATTGGTTCAGCTCGGAAACTACTTTCTCCCTGAACTCTTTCTATACCTATTTCTGGAGTTATCTGTTTAACATCCAAAATATAATGACTGGGAAATTTTGCCATGCAAATAGATGCCTTCTTGAGAAGTAGATTCCATTGTCTGTGCCTCTTCATGATCTAATACTTAGCAAACATCCTTAGACATAGTAGTTGTATGATAAATGTTTGCAATAATGCTATTACAAAACAAAACAAATGCAATTTAAATAATAAAAGTAATTTAAATAAATATAATTTTTAATAAATATTACCATTTTTACTTCATTTCCCCACTTTCTTCTCATTTCTGAACTATGTGCAATACACAGCAGATACCACAACACTTAACCCCTAAACACTTCATCATCTATATTCCATGAACAAGAACATTATACTGTATAACCACAATGCTATTACAAGGTCAAGAAATTTAAGATGGATATAATGTTATCTAAAATAAAATTTATTTTTAAATTTTCCCAAATGCCCTTTATATCTGTTCACCCCCATGTCCAGAATCCAGAGTACATGCGTTGCGTTGGTTCCTATTCAAACAAAATAATCTCCTTTAATCTAGAACAATAATTTAGATCCATTGACTAGTACAATACCCCATATTCTGAATTTGCCTGATTGATTCTCCATGGTTAAATTCGTAGTAAACATTTTGGTAAGAATACTGCATAGATGATATTATGTAATTTCCTGAATCACATTAGAAGGCACAGACTGTCAATTTATTCTACTAATGGGGTCCTAGATTTAACTATTTAATTCATGTCAGATTAATGTCTGGTCTTTTTAATATGAAAGTATCTTTTCTCTGTCATTTAACAAGCAATCTCTAGAGTGATACTTGAGAGGATGAAATATGCTGCTCCTTAACAATCTTACACTAAGTAATTTTAGCATCCTTGATGATCCTTGCCTGAATTAATTATTATATTGGTGGTATCAAAATGGTTATATTCTAACACTATCATTTCTTCCACATATCTTAGCTGGCATTCTATGAAGAAAACCAAGAGTCAGACACAACTGAGTGACTAACACGTTCCCATTTTTTGGTATTGTTATGGGTTCATGATGGGCTTTCCTGGTGGCTCAGAGGGTAGAGTGTCTGCCTGCAATGTGGGAGACCCAGGTTCGATCCCTGGATCAGGAAGATCCCCTGGAGAAGGAAATGGCAACCGACCCCAGTATCCTTGCCTGGAGAATCCCATGGACAGAGGAGCCTGGTAGACTACAGTCCACAGGGTCGCAGAGAATCGGATACGACTGAGCAACTTCACTTTCACTTTCACCATGTATTTTTTTTTACTCATATTATACTCCATTGCCATCATTATTTTTCACACTCAAATTGTCTCAAATTTAGTCAGACTCATCAATTCAGCTCTTGCATCCATTTGAAATATTCTTAGTAGCTTTTGAACACTTCCTTACTTTCAGGCACTAAAACATTCCTAGGTTCACCTTGTACTTTCTCAGCTTTAGTCCTGGAATTACCCATTTCTCAAAAGAGTGCTGCTCCATTTTATTGGGTATTTAGGGTCCCACTTTTCTTAATGATGCCATTTAATTGAAACTTTTCAAACTCAATTTGAAAAGCAATTTGCTAGTGGGCCACTTCATTGTCTTCACATAATTTCAAGATGGTATTGATTTGAAACTCAAGCACTGATTGAACTGTTTCAAGAGGAATGGTTGATGTTCTCAAATTTTCCCAGACTATACTATAAAAGATTAATAGCCAAAATATGGAATAGAAAAGTTGAATTTGATTATTACCTGAAAGGATATTTTGAGTAGTTTATATCCCTACCTTTGTGCTTCTTAAATTTATGCCACAATGTGCATTACATAAAAGCAGTATGCCCTATCCATTTTCTTTTCTCCAAAATACTCAAACTGTGCCCAAATTATCTTATTAGTTCACTATATTGTTCTAAACTAGGGATCAACAAAACTTTTCTGTAAAAATCCAGAAAATAAATACATTATATTTTCAATCCTTGTTGCAACCACTCGACTCTTTAGTTGAAGGAAATCAGCCATAGAAAATACGTATATGAATGATTCTGGTTATGCATCAAATGAAACTCTTTTTGCAAAGATAGAAACTGAGTTGTAGTTTGCCAACACCTGCTCTAAACAAAACAAACTTAACAATAATCATGACGATTCTTATTTCTATATTATTGCTGTTGTTGTTTAGTTGCTAAGTCATGTCCGACTGTTTACAACCCGATGAACTGTAGCCCACCAGGCATCTCTGTTCATGGGATTTCCCAGGCAAGAATACTGGAGTGGCTTGTCATTTTGTTCTGCTGGGGATCTTGACTCAGGAATCAAATCCAAGTCTTCCACTTGGCAGGTAGATTCTTTACCACTGAGACATCTGGGAAGCCCACATTATTGCTAAAACAATTATGAATGAAATTTGGTGATAGTCCCAGAGTCCAAGACATTCACTTTGAATGTTTTGCCGTAGTTCTTTCCAATGTTTAACCTATGCACTTTTTTTGTTCCATAATAGTCAGTGTTCTCCACACACAGTTTTTCTGCAGCACTTTTCATTAAATTCTGTAATCAAGACACTTCTTTGTAGAAACATTGCTGAATTTCCCCTGCTTTACCTTCTTCCACCCTCTCTGAGTTCGTCTGCAGTTACGTGGACAGCTGCAAGACAAGCTGACAGCTTCCCAGCTCAGTCATCAACACCTCTGTTTTTCTGCTTGAAGACTACCTCCAACTCCATGGGAGCTATGGCCACCCCCAAAGTGCCGTGGATTTACGCTTCCTCAGTCAGCAAGGCACTAGAGCTGGTGGACCCAGCTTCCCTTTTCTGCAGTGCTTATCTTGACAGTTTATTACAGTTATGTTTTTGGCATATTTTCTCCAGTTTGTTGATGTTCAGTTCAGTTCAGTTCAGTCGCTCAGTCGTGTCCGACTCTTTGCGACCCCATGAATCACAGCACGCCAGGCCTCCCTGTCCATCACCAGCTCCCGGAGTTCACTCAGATTCACGTCCATCGAGTCAGTGATGCCATCCAGCCATCTCATCCTCTGTCGTCCCCTTCTCCTCCTGCCCCCAATCCCTCCCAGCATCAGAGTCTTTTCCAATGAGTCAACTCTTCCCATGAGGTGGCCAAAGTACTAGAGTTTCAGCTTCAGCATCATTCCCTCCAAAGAAATCCCAGAGCTGATCTCCTTCAGAATGGACTGGTTGGATCTCCTTGCAGTCCAAGGGACTCTCAAGAGTCTTCTCCAACACCACAGTTCAAAAGCATCAATTTTTCAGCACTCAGCCTTCTTCACAGTCCAACTCTCACATCCATACACGACCACGTTGATGTTGCCATTTTGTTTATAAATGTTTTCTGTATATATGTTTTTATTTTTATGTATTTTTATTAATTGATTTTTACTGCTTTATTGGCTTTAGGTTAATGAAATCCCTCTCAGATAGTGATTATATATGTATTCTTCAATTAAGCTTTAGAATAATTTAGAAAAATTACCAAAATCTTATGTATATACAATGAAATGATGAATTATATATGTATATACAATTTAAAGAGAACTAAATTTTAACAAATAAATTTATTGACGTTATTTTATCATATTTAAACATTCCATCTGTTAATTTAGATAGACTTTTCCCAAAGTTTAGTCTTTTTTTCTCATTATTTAATAATTTTTTATTGAAACATAGTTAATTTACAATATTATGTTAGAGTTTAGTCTTATTTAACGTCTCTCAATAGTATTTACAGATTTCTTTGATACAGATGCCATGTAGTCTGTTAATATTATTGCCAGGTTTTTCTCTACTTCATTGCAATTGTGATATAAGCATTTTTCTTATCCATTGCATTCTGTAAATGGGTAAATTGTTTACTGATTTTGTACATTTACTTTGTACCTAGCTCAATTTTCATATTCATTCCTATACAGTGTAGAAGTGCATTTATGAAGCTGTGTTCTGTTAAGATGCTATCAGCTATATACAAGAACTATATGAGAATAAGTTTTTTGAAAGTCTTTGTTGTAATGATATAAATATTTTGAGAAGGCTGTTCATAACCCATTTACAAGGATATAATAGTCTGTATTTTTTGTTGTTGTTGCTTAATTCCTGGCTTAATTTAATATCTTTAGTTCCTCCTCATGCTAATGTGCCAGCTTTCTGTATTTTATATCTTCTTATAGGTCTCCCTGGATAATCTCTAAAACCACCAGAATTTAATTCCTTTCAAATGATACTAACTCTAGACACTAGAAGTCTATTTTCTAAATATGCAAAAGAAATAAAATTTAGCTTCCTCCTTTTCAGTACAAATCAAATATTAAAATGCGCTTTACTCCTTTACAAAACATATTGCCATATGGTACAATGGAAATTTTCTTGTTTGTCAATGTCAACTTTTGTTTATAATCTTTCATGAATATAGGTTTTAAATGTTTATGTATTTATATCACTTTATTTTTTACTGCTTTATTGGCTTCAGGTTTAGAGATTCTCTCTTGGGTAGTGAGTATTTGATTCTTAGACCAAATCCCAGCTCTACAACTTAACTGTGTGAACTTGGGTGAGTTTTGTGCCTCAGTTCCCTGATTTGTAAAATGAAGTTTTAGGGACATTGAAAGTGTTAAGGCAGATTCTAATATGCCTGCTACACCTTCACATTATTTATTTGATTAATTTTAGGCTCTCTCTTATTTTATAGTTATTCTTTAAAGTGCTTAAAGCACAGATTCTGCCTATCCCTATATAAAAGAAAAACTTAGGGGTGCCAAGGTTTACAACCATTCCCTATGGGAACCAATAGGGTTTTCTTTTCTTTTCTTTTTTTAAGGAAGAAGTTTTTAAGTTCCTTAAAAACAGGCCCAGAGTTCCTCATTGTGCCTGCCAATCCTGGAGACGCAGGAGACACAGGTTCAATTCCTGAGTTGGAAAGATCCCCTGGAGGAGGAAATAGCAACCCACTCCAGTATTCTTGCCTGAAAAATCCCATGGACAGAGGAGCCTGGCGGGCTACAGTCTTTGGGGTTGCAAAGAGTCGGACATGGACTAACTGAACACTCACACAAGAATATTAACTGCCTCTTTCCCTGCCACCAACACCACCTCGGCATCCTTAATTTGTTGTGAAACTATTCCAGGACTCCCAACATGCAGCACCAAAAGCAATCAGACTAGCTTACTGGCCAACAGGAGACCAGAAAAGGCACTTAGCTGGTTTGTATGTACATATCCCTAGAGAATATATCACTGAGAATCTTTGATTCTCATACAAAGCCCTAAAAAAGGAAGCAATTGGAGAGGATTCAAAAATACTTAGAGGAGATTGAAGAGAGGGACTAAATCTACTCCCTAAGGAGCTATTCTTCCAGAAGAATGGGCGTTTGCTGCAGAGAGCAGGGGGAGTCATGTAGCACTAAGCCCGTATTTTAGGCATCAGTTGTGCTTTTGGCTGTGACACATAATTTAAAAATAATCTTGTATTTACCTCATTTGAAGAGCAAGTGAATCAAAGACAATATACACAGACATGCTTACACATGTATTTACTTTTCTGTATAAAAAGGTAAAAGGTTGGCATTCATAACTTGATAACATTTTTTATGCCTTCCCTGTTTCTTCTATATTCCTGCCCACCTTTCTCCTTTTTCTATTGAAATTTTCATTTCCTACACAGGCACATTACAAAGGATACAAGCATAAGCCAACAGATGTTGCAAAAGGAAAAAATAAAAGTTTACCACTGCTTCAAAACATAAAGATACATTTTTTAAGTGGATTGAGTCATGTATATCAGATTGCACATTTATATTTATTAGAATTTCTTTTCACACCACCACCTCTCAATGGCAGGGGAATTTGTTCCTTTAATTGACAATGAAGGGAACATTAATATGATCATACATGTCAATGGGGACTTTCAAGGTGGCTCAGTGCTAAAGAGTCTGCTTGCCAAGGCAGGAGACGCCAGTGACAGTGGTTCGATCCACGGTTTAGGAAGGTTCCCTGGAGGAGGATATGGCAACCTGGTCCATTTTTCTTGAAAAATTCCACCAACAGAGAAGACTGGCTGGCAACAGTCCATGGCATTGCAAAAAAGTTGGACACGACTGAGTGACTAAGCACACACACATGTATTAATATCAATATAAGTGGCACCAGTGATAACAGAAAACGTGTGTGTGTTGGTAATCTGACCAGCCTTTAAGAAGGCAAGCATGTTGAATAATGGAGCCCATTTGCAAAGTTAAGTGGAAAAGAAACAGGGGCTGCACAGACTCTCTTGTGGTCTCAAATACCTTTAAGAAGATAACTATAGGGATTTGGGTGGCTTGTATTATCCATGTGGGCTGGCTGGTGGCTCAGATGGCAAAAATCTGGCTGCAACGTGGGAGACATGGGTTTGATCCCTGGGTTGGGAAGATCCCCTGGAGAAGGGAATAGCTACCCACTCCAGTATTTTGGCCTGGAGAATTCCATGGACTGTACAGTCCATGGGGTCACAAAGAGTTGGACACAACTGAGCAACTTTCACTTTAATTATCCATGTAAGACAATAATAATTTTGATCCACCTTTTTAGGTCTGAATCTATGCATCAGTTTAGAGTACATGAGATCTTTTGTGACCCTGTGTTTGTCTTTGTGCATTATGCTGGCTAAAAACTTCACAGAGATATTTCTTTGAGGTGTCTTTTCAGGTACTTTGAAATTTATAAAATGCAAATTAAATGATCGTTCCATTCTTGTTTCCAGGGTGCCTGTTACAGAAAGAACCACTGGGCAACCCTGATTACTCTGTATACTGGACAGTTAGTTTTCACTTTGGTTTCACATTTACTCATTCTTCACTTCGGATACATTTTTAATTCATTGCCTAAACCAGCATGATAGATTCACATCTGTGTGATTTTACATTAGGTAAAATTACACTTATCCCTTATTTATTTTAGAGAGTACAGAATGCTAAGATCTTTCTAGGGGAAAAGCAAACAAATAACCGTATCACTATATAGCGACTAACTTGGGTATGTTAAAACTTACCTGGCTGAAAAAAACGGAAATAATTATAGATGAAGCATCACAGTAAGTGGGCTCCCGGGAACTGATTCAGCTGACATGGCCACAGATGGAAATACATTTCCCTCAAATAAATGACTAATTGAATCTATGCCAAATAGAGTTCATTCCAAACAATTGTGAAACACATGCATTTTAATTATTTTTGTTAGTTCAATAGACCATTTTCCTTGGTTGCAGAGGAAAATAGCAATAATTTCTTTGTGTGTAAACTGAGAGCTAAGAGTTTCTTTTCCCCTCTAATCCCTTCGTAACAATTAAAGTTGCATAGAAATATAAGTGAAGTAGAATTGCTTGTTTTGAACATTTGGGTAATGTGAAGAGGTCATGGAATTTCTATTCCTAAAGATGCTTAAAAGTAGAAATATCCTTCTAAACTGCGTGGTGTAGCTTATAATAATAGATACTGTATTCTATTCAGCCTGAAATGTGCCTGTAACTACAAGGATCTGATATATGGTAGAGGTTTAATAAATATTTTTTGAATGAGGTTCTAGAAACAAGAAACTAGATAAAAAGATCCTTAGAATTCAATGTCTACAATTTCAAAACAATGGTAAGGGAAGTAAATTCACACATTCGTTCAGACAAAAAAATCATAGATTAAAAATAGATATCCAGTTTATCATATACACACCCTCAGATGGGTTCCATTTTGTCCAGATAAACTTTTTGACCAATGAAAATTGTAATGTTCTTTCAGACACCTTTATGATTTCAGTGTTCTTAAATTGCTTGAAGTCATCAGCGACGGTATACAAAAAAATCTCTCGTGAAAAACAGTGGCCATCATTCTAATGCTTGCCTTCATTATTTCAGTAATGCTGCAAGGTACTGCTGAAAAGAAAACATTTAAGCAACTTCTTTTTTCAAAATTGGTATTTACTGCAGGAATGGTGAAAGAAAATCAACAATGGTTTCTTTTGATTTATTCATTGCAGATGTGCAGCCCATTAAACTTCTCATTCCAAGTGGCAATTTTACTGCAATTAAGGTGCAGTCATTATTCGTAGAATAATAGTGCACTCTGCAGGATTTCATTTCTAAATGCAAGATGTGCTAATTATGCCTTCGGCAGAGACAGAGAAAGATCGAAGAAGAAAAGAGACAGAGGAGAGAAGATGATGGAAAGAGAGAGATGGAGGCTGAAGGAAAAAAAGGCACAGTCAGAAAAGGATTTGTGGGATAGTGGCAAAGAGGCCCTGAATATTTCCAGACCCAGTTCACTAGGAAAGGAAGTACCTAATTTAGAAGTGGAAGAAAATGAAGTACAGTTCTGACTGCAAATACCCGATCTCACATATTTCAGAAACCTGAGCTGGGCAGTTCGATTCTTTAAGAAGAAAATAACCAATGATCTTACTGTATATCTGTTATCAGAAAAGATAATTAGATATGATTCAACATAAAAATTTCAAGTAGGATCCACTTTTTTTCCAGCTTTGCTGTGGTACAAATAAAATTGTAAGATATTTATAAAGTGTATATTGTGATGATTTGATATATGTATATACATATATAGTGAAATATCTCCTCCCATATAATTAATTAACACACCAATCACCTCACATATTTAGTTAGATAGATGGAAGGGTAAAAACATTTAATTCTACTCTCTCAGCAAATTTTAATTATACAATACAATGTTATCAACTATAGTCCCCACACTGTATATTAGACCCTGAGATCTTGTTCAATCTATAGCTGAATGTTTATGAAAGTTTAGGGGAAATTTTTATTTCCCCTATCCCTCAGCCCTTAGCAAATCTCTCTGTTTCCGTGAGTTTAGCTTTTAAAAACAGATTCTATATATAAGTCATACCACACAGTATTTGTCTTTCTATGTCTGGTTTACTCCACTCAATATAGTGCCCTCAAGGCCCATTCATGTTTCTGCAAATGACTGGATTTTCTTCTTTCTGATGGCTGAACAATATTCCATTGTATGTAATATAACACACTTTCTTTATCTATTTATCCATTGCTGAACACTTGGATTTTTTCTGTATCTTGGCTCTTGTGAATAATGCTACAATGAACTTGTGAGTGTAGATATCTCTTTGAGATAGTGTTTTCATTTCTTTTGGATACATATGCAGAGGTAGGAATCCTGGATCATATAGCAGTTCTATTTTCAATTTTTGAGAAACCTCCATGATGTTTTCCACAGTAGCTGCACCAATTTACATTTGAACCAACAGTGCACCTGGTTTCCCTTTTCTCCAGAGCCTTGCCAACATTTACTACCTCTTATTTGTTCTGAGGATAGCCATTCCTTTTTAATATAATGGTATTTTTCCAGTTTTATTAATTATTGACATACATCATTATATAAGTTTATTGTATATGGCGTGATGGCTTGATTTTCATATATTGTGAAGGATGATAACCATTCTGAAGATACGAGGTGATGTCTTACTATGGCTTTGATTTACATTTCCTTGATGATTAGTGATGTTGAGAACATTTTGATGTGTCTGCAGCCATTCATATATCTTCTTAGAAAATGTCTTTCCCATTCCTCTGCCTACTTTTTAAATCAGATTTATTTGCTATTGAGTTGTATTACTTTTTTAATAAATTTTGGATGTTAACTACTTATCAGGTATATGGCTTGCAAGTATTTTCTTCCATCCCAGTCTTTTCATTTGTTGCTGGTTTCCTTTGCTGTGCATAAACGTTTTAGTTTGATGTAGTTTCAGTTGTTTATTTTTGTCCTTGCTATCTTTGATTTCAGTGTCAAATCCAAAAAATCATTGCCAAGGCCAATGACAAGAGCATACGCTCCATGTTCTCTTCTGGGAGTTTTATGGTTTCAGTCTTTTTGTCATTTTGAGTGAGTGGTGTAAGGTAAGGGTTCAGTTTAATTCTTTTGCATGTGAATATCCAGTTTCACCAGCACTATCTGAAACTGTCATTTACTCATCGTATATATCAAGAATGTTTCATCTTGAGCGTTAGCTCTGATCAGTTAGTGGTACCAGGGGCATGAGAGAATGGGTGTGGCAGCATGTTTCTTGCTTTTGATTATGGTAAAAAGAGGGATGAACAGGTATTCAGAGGGTCCATATTCAAGTTCCAACCTGACTTTATCATTGGGTTATAACTCCAAACTGCATGCCCTGGAATAGAGTCTTACGATTAATAAATATATGCTCAACTAAAAAGTCAATAGATAGACCTGAGAGGACTCTGAATGACACAACTTAGTTTGCGGAGTGCCTCCCCAGCATGTCTCATCCAGTCCTAGCAGCAGAACTGTGGGAAAGGAGGTACTGCTGATGGCATGGCAGAGTGGAAAGAAAGCCCAAGAGGTGACAATACACATCTGAAGTTTAATGCTGGCTTTTCTACTCAGTTTTATGACTTTCAAAATGAGATTTATAATAATAATAACTCCCAATGAGTGTAATAATGCCAGCTTTAGAACATGGTGCTGCTGCTCCTCTTATCAGGACCGACTTTGTGACTTTGTTGTTGTTCAGTCGCTCAGTAGTGTGCAACTCTGTGCAGCTCCAAGGACTGCAGCACACCAGGCTTCCCTGCCCTCCATCATCTCCCAGAGCTTGCTCAAACGCATGTTCATTGAGTCAGTGATGCCATCCAACCATCTCATCCTCTGTCATCCCCTTCTCCTCCACCTTCAATCTTTCCCAGCATCAGGGTCTTTTCCATGAGTCAACTCTTCACATCAGGTGGCCAAAGTGTTGGAGCTTCAGCTTCAGCATCAGTCCTTCCAATGAACATTCAGGGTTAGCTTACCTTTAGGATTGACTGGTTTGATCTCCTTGCTGTCCAAGGAACTCTCAACAGTCTTCTTCAGCACCACAGCTCAAAGGCATCAATTCTTCGGTGCTCAGCTGTTTTTAATGTCTAGCTCTCACATCTGTACATGACCACTGGAGAAAGGGTATCTTTGACTATACAGACCTTTGTAGGCAAAGTAATGTCTCTGCTTTTTAATACGCTGTCTAGGTTGGTCATAACTTTTCTTCCAAGGAGGAAGCATCTTAATATCATGGTTACAGTCACTATCTGCAGTGATTTTGGAGTCCAATAAAGTAAAGTCTGTCACTGTTTCCATTGTTTCCCCATCTATTAGCCATGAAGTGATGGGACTGGATGCCATGATCTTAGTTTTTCTAATATTGAGCTTTAAGCCAACTTTTTCACTCTCCTCCTTCACTTTCATCAAGAGGCTCCTTAGTTTCTCTTTGATTTTTGCCATAAGGGTGGTGTCATTTGCATATCTGAGGTTATTGATATCTCTCCAGGTAATCTTGATTTCAGCTCATGCTTCATCCAGCATGCATTTCTCATGATGTACTCTGCACATAAGTTAAATAAGCAGGTGATGATATGCAGGCTTGATGCACTCCTTTCCTGATTTAGAACCAGTCTGTTGTTCCATGTCCAGTTCTAACTGTTGCTCCTTGACTTGCATACAGATTTCTCAGGAGGCAGGTCAGGTGGTCTGGTATTCCCATTGCTTGAAAAACTTTCTACAGTTTGTTGTGATCCACACAGTCAAAGCTTTAGCATAGTGAATGAAGCAGAGGTAGATGTTTTTCTGAAACTCTTTTGCTTTTTTGATGATCCAACAGATGTTGGCAATTTGATCTCTGGTTCCTCTGCCTTTTCTAAATACAGCTCATACATCTGAAAGTTCTTGGTTCACATACTGTTGAAGCCTAGCTTGAAGGATATTGAGCATTATTTTGCTAACATGTAAAATGAGTACAATTGTGTAGTAGTTTGAACATTCTTTGGCGTAGCTCTTCCTTGGGATTGGAATTGTCGTGTGAGTGTCTGTTCCTCAGTTCTTTGTCTTGTCACAACAAAGATTTGGAGCAATGGACATTAAAGCCCTCAGCGTGTCACAGCTCTCGGGTCTTGGACAAACTCTGTTATAGCTCTTAGGCAAATCAGTGCTACAGCTCTATTTTATTTAGAAGATAGCAGGAGAATACATCCTCGAAGGGTGAGGGCTTGCCAACCCAAAGACTTGAAGAGAAGAGAGTGGAGGAGCACTTGGGAGAGAGAGGAAGAGAGAGAGAGAGAGAAAGAGCACATGCATGCGGGAGAGAAAGAGAAAGAGAGAGCGCGCTTTGGCTCCCCCATTTATATGTTGCCTCCACCCAGGCCTGCCCTATGCAAATTGGGCTTAGCCAGGAGTGCTGTTTGTTCTACCTGAAGTCTTCACTCTGGTCCTCGGACCTTCCTTTGACCTTTCTTGTTTTTTTAGCCACCACCATTTTGGACTCCTTTTCCCTATTCTACCTACCTAACAATGCCCCCTCAAGAGATGGGAGGCCCAATTCTTTGGGAATAGGGGTGTCAAGGTCTTTCTGGCTACTTCTTGCTGAACTGGGGTGGCAAGGGGGTATTGGGCCTCCCCCTCTTGCTAGTCTCAAGCCTCAGAGTCCTTATAGCAGTGTCCATCTAAGGGTGTCATATTTTTCATGGTCAGCTGTAGTTTTATATCTTTGTTGAACTGGCACTGCATGTTGTAGCTTGTTGACCTGGGCAGAGACAAAATGGGTTAGACAATTGACAGTTTGTGGAATAATCATAAGCATCATCAATATAGCATAACAAGGACTAGTAGGGGCATTAGTATGGTGAGTACGGTGAAGTCGCTCAGTCGTGTTCGACTCTTTGCGACCCCATGGACTGTAGCCTACCAGGCTCCTCAGTCCATGGGATTTTCCAGGCAAGAACTAGTCAATTTTAAATTCACATCGCCAGGATGGCTCAAGTCCCTCCTTGTTCAGGGATCAGAAGATCTATCTCTTGTCTGTTTTGGAATACAATCTCTGTCAAGCTGGGTTGGCTCTTTAGAGCTATCCTAAGAAATCTTATCACCAGAAACTAGATTTTGGGGGTGTTCATTAGAATGGCACTCATTGGTAGTCCTGAATAGGTATCTGAGATCTCCCAGGGGCTCACAGGTGTATTGAGTGTCCTCTTCTGTCTTCTTTCATGGCTTGACTCCTGAGTAGTGAATCCAGGAGTCGTGTCCTGGTACCTTGACTGCTGTGGGGGTAGAAAGTATTACAGGGTAGGGGCCCTTCCATGTGGGCTGGAGTTGAGCTTTTGGGGACCCATCTTTCCAGACTTTAATTAGGACTTGAGTCCCTGGAGCATATAGTGGTGGATCCTTAGAATTTGGGGGGTCCTGATTTGTACCCCACAAGCATATATCCTGTTGGAATTGCCCAATGGCCATGGTGTAAGACTGGAGGGTCTGAATCTCTGGATCTAGGAAGAGGTCATTGACATAAACAAAAGGTCTCCCATATAGCATCTCATAAGGACTAAGACCAAGCTATTCCTTAGGGGCAATGCTGGTGTGGAGGAGAGCTATTGGTAAAGCCTCCTTTCACCCCAGGAAGGTCTCCTGGGTTATCTTTTTTATAGCTGATTTTAAGAATTAATTGGCTCTTTCTACTTTTCCCGAAGATTGAGGCCTCCAGGCACAATGGAGATAATAAGTAATGCCCAGTGCTTTCGAGACCCCTTGGGTGACCTTGGAAGTAAATGATGTCCCATTGTCACTTTGTAATGACCTGGGCAGACCAAATCTTGGAATGATTTCATGAAGCAGTTTTTTTTACCACCTCCTCAGCCTTCTCAGTCCGGGTGGGAAAGCCTTCAATCCATCCTGTGAATGTATCTATCATGACTAATAGGTATTTATACCCTTGAGAAACTGGCATCTGGGTGAAGTCCATCTGCCAGTCCTGTCCTGGGTAGGTCCCACATCGTTGGATGGGCTGGGCCAGCTGGGGTCTTCGAGCTCCTTGGGGGTTGTTTAATTGGCAAGTGGGACAAGAGGAGACCACCTGTCTGATAGTTGTTTGGAAGCCTGTTCCTCTGAAGGACCTTTCTAGTAATCTTTGGAGGGCCTTTTCTCCTAAATGAGTAGTGGCATGTAAGGAGTTAACCAACTTCCATTGGAGGTTCCCAGGCAGAAAAAGGAGTCCCTCCTTTGGGAGCCACCCCATATGATCTTCTTGAAAGCCCTCGCTCTTGGCTCTAAGAGTCTCACCTTCAGTATAGAAAGGAGTTTCTGGCAAATTAGTCTGTGGAACTAAGGTGGCAACCCCTATTAGGTCATGGTTCTGTAATGTTGCTCTCCTAGCTGCCTGATCAGCTGCTTGGTTCCCTCATGCCGCTTCTGTGCTCCCTTTTTGGTGTCCTTTACAGTGGGAGACTGAAACCCCAGTGGGCAAATGGACTGCCTCCAAGAGTCGAAGAATCTGATCATCACATTTGATTGGGGACCCTCGGGTGGTCAAGTGGCCCCTTTCTTTCCAATAGCAGCATGTGCATGTAGCACCAGAAAGGCATATTTGGAGTCAGTGTAAATGGCTATTCTTTTTCCTTTTCCCAGCTCTAAAGCTTGAGTCAGGGCTATGAGCTCAGCTAATTGGGCTGAAGTACCTGGTGGCAGAGGCTTAGCCTCTTTGGTCTCAAAATTGGAGACTACTGCATACCCGGCTCTTCTTTTTCCATCCAAGACAAAGCTGCTTCCATCAGTGTACCAGATTTCCACAGGACTGGTCAGAGGATCTTCTGACAATCCCTCTCGGGGTTTTGTCCAGTGGTCCAAGGTTTCTAGACAAGAGTGAAAGGGGAGAGAGCCCTTGGGGGTAGGCAGGAGGATGGCTGGGTTAAGAACCTTACAAGGGGATATAGTGAGGCCTGGATTTTCCATCAGTATTACTTGATATCTGAGGATTCTTTGATCAGACATCCATAAATGGCCTCTCCCATTTAGTTGTTTTACTTGGTGGCTGGTAAAAATAGTTAGTT
Source organism: Ovis canadensis (assembly GCF_042477335.2). NCBI lineage: Eukaryota > Metazoa > Chordata > Mammalia > Artiodactyla > Bovidae > Ovis > Ovis canadensis. The sequence continues at coordinate 13,262,382 of NC_091255.1, forward strand.
TGTCCCCAAAGGATAGTTTTAAAGCATCTTCTATCATGATTGCAATAGCTGCAAGATTTCGAAGGCAGGGGGGCCAACCTCGGGTAGTTGGATTGAGCCTCTTGGATAAGTAAGCTACAGGCTGAGGCTCATATCCAAACCTTTGAGTTAACACTCCCAAAGCCATTCCCTCTCTTTCATGGACATAAAGTTGGAATGCTTTTTCTGGGTCTGGCAACCTCAAGGCAGGTGCCTGAGTTAAGGCCTGTTTTAGTGTAGCCTCTGCCTTCTTTGGAGGAGTTCCCCACATCAGTGGGATTGAATCATCTCGTCCCTTTAAGCTTTCATATAAGGGCTGGGCAATTAGACCATAGATGGGTATACAGATTCTAAAATATCCAGTTAGTCCCAGGAAAGCTCGCAATTGTTTTCGAGTCGTGGGGGAAGGCAACTGGAGGATTCCTTGTACCCGATCAGAGGACAGCCTCCTGGACCCGTGTGTAATCTGAACTCCCAGGTAAGTGACCTTTGTCTCGACCATCTGTGCCTTAGCATGGGAGACTTTATATCCCCTTTCTGCCAAGAAGTTTAGAACCTGAATTGCATGTTGTTGGGCACTTTTCTCATCTGGAGAGCAGATTAGTTGGTCATCTACGTATTGTAATATTTTTCCATTAGGTCCCAGGTCCAGATCTAGGAGATCCCAGCTAAGGGACTGTCCAAACAGGTGAGGGCTATCTCTGAACCCCTGAGGTAATACTGTCCAAGACATCTGTTGGCGTTTTTTTCCTGGGGCCTCCCACTCAAAGGCAGAAAGATATTGGGATTCTTTAGCCAGTGGTATGCAAAAAAATGCATCTTTGAGATCCAAGACTGTAAACCACTTGGCACTGGGTGGGATTTCTCCCGAGATTACATAGGGATTGGGTGCTGTGGGATGGAGGGGGACTACAGCTTCATTTATGATCCGGAGATGTTGAACCATTCGCCAGGTTCCGTCTTTTTCTTTACTGAGAGGATTGGGGTGTTACATGGCGAACTGGTGGGGACCAATAGCCCACAAGCAAGGAATTTATTTATTAAAGGCTGTAGTCCCTCCCGAGCCTCTCTTTTGAGAGGGTATTGTTTCCGGTTAGGAAACTGAGTGGAATCTCGGAGGACAATGATGACTGGTTTGGCTTGGTAGGCTCGTCCAGGAATCCCCTGGTCCCACACCTGGGGGTTAATTTTGTATTCCCATGGTTTTTGGTCCCTCTCTATTGAAGGTGTAATGAGTTTTTCAGTAGTAACCAGGAGCTGTAGAGCTCTAGGGGCTGAAAAACTTCCCATCACAAGTGTGGTCCCCAATTTAGTTAGTATATCTCTTCCCAATAAGGGAGTAGGGCACTCAGGGACCACAAGAAACTGGTGGGAAAATATTTGTCCATCCCAGCAACAAAGAAGTGCTCGGGTGAATCTTTAAGTAGTTGCTTTTCCTGTAACACCCAAAATGGTACAGGTTTGGGAGGAGAAGGCTCCAGAGTAGGAGATCAAGACAGAATAGGTAGCCCCTGTGTCAACCAAGAAATTCTCGGACCTACCTGCCACATCCAGTTGCACCCTTGGCTCCAGCCCCTTGATGGTTATCTGTGACAGGCAGGCTGGCTGGAGTGGGCCCCTTTAGTTCTCTTGAACCATCATGAGGGTACCCTTGGCGCTTGACCTTGAGGCTCTTGGGTCCTGGGGGCAGAGTGCTGTCCAATGTCCCAATTGATGGCATTTGTGGCAAGCCATTCTAGGAGACTTGTCGCAGTTTGGACACTCTTTGGCCCAATGCCCCGCCTGTCTACAGATCAGCCATTTGTCTCGTGCCTTGTCCTTCAAGGACTCGGGGTTTGCCATGGGGCTTCTCTGGAGGGCAGCCAGCATCTGGGCATGCCTTGTCTCTTTCTTTCTCGCCTTCTCCTGGGCTTTGGCCTCCTTCTCCTGTTCTCTGTTATAAAAGGTATTGGTGGCTGTCTGGACCATCTCATCTAAAGAGGCAGCGGGGTCCTGCTGTTGTAGCTGTTGTAACTTAATTCTGATATCTGATGCACACTGGGGACAGGAATTTGTCCTTTAAAATCACCTGTCCCTCATAAGAGTCTAAGTCCAGATTGGTAAACTTTTGGAGCGCCTCTTTTAGCCTTTCCAGAAAGGCAATGGGGTTCTCATTGGGTTCCTGAGTTACTGCTGAGACTGAGCACAGTCCCACAAGTAATATGCTTCCTTCTGTTTTCATAGGTAGACTTCCTTAGGGGTGAGTCTTTCTGAAGCTTATCCTACCCAGAACTGTTGCAACCTGAGAGCCAGGCATCCCCGGGTCAGGGTGCAGATCCCCAGGCAGGCTGAGGCGTGACAACCTTTCAAGGACCTGATCCCTAGGCAGGTCAAGGCATGATGACCTCCTGGCACCCCTGGACTGGAGATGGGCATCCCCAAGATCTCCAGTGTGACCAGTACTGGGTAGGATTAGGGGGTTGGATACTATAGAGTATTTCCTTCCAAAGGCCAGCTATTTTCTGATTGTCTCTCCAGAAGATTGTAGAGGCAACCTTGTTGGTCTGGATGGGGCTCGGGCAAAGAGCATGAAACAGGAGGGAAGGGGGAAGAGCACAACCTTTGAAAGAATGACATAGCACAAGGGGATAATGTAAACCAATTAAAACCAACTGGGTCCAAGAAGAAAAGTAAAATTCAAGTACTTAATCCCCAATCTATAAGCCAAAAGACACACCCAGAGGTGGCAAGACAGCTCCAAGGCAAGGGAGGAGTGGGTGGTTCCCCAATTGTAGGATGATCCTCCCACTCATTCGCATATGAATGCCACCCCTTAACAAAACCTAGCCAGGCCTAATTCCATGGCCCCAGCCCTCGCCTTTGGCAATGGTTCACACCCTGAAGAGTGGCTTCTCTTTCAGTTCAGTTCAGTCGCTCAGTCGTTTCCACTCTTTGCGACCCCATGAATCGCAGCATGCCAGGCCTCGTTGTCCATCACCATCTCCCGGAGTTCACTCAGACTCACGTCCATCGAGTCCATGATGCCATCCAGCCATCTCATCCTCGGTCATCCCATTCTCCTCCTGCCCCCAATCTCTCTCAGCATCAGTCTTTTCCAATGAGTCAACACTTCACATGAGGCATCCAAAATACTGGAGCTTCAGCTTTAGCATCATTTCGTCCAAAGAAATCCCAGGGCTGATCTCCTTCAGAATGGACTGGTTGGATCTCCTTGCAGTCCAAGGGACTCTCAAGAGTCTTCTCCAACAACACAGTTCAAAAGCATCAATTCTTTGGCACTCAGCCTTCTTCACAGTCCAACTCTCACATCCATACATGACCACAGGAAAAACCATAGCCTTGACTTAGTCGGCAAAGTAATGTCTCTGCTTTTGAATATACTATCTAGGTTGGTCATAACTTTTTTTCCAAGCAGTAAGAGTCTTTTGATTTCATGGCTGCAGTCACCATCTGCAGTGATTTTGGAGCCCCCAAAAATAAAGTCTGACACTGTTTCTACTGTTTCTCTATCTATTTCCCATGAAGTGATGGGACCAGATGCCATGATCTTCGTTTTCTGAATGTTGAGCTTTAATCCAACTTTTTCACTCTCCTCTTTCACTTTCATCAAGAGGCTTTTTAGTTCCTCTTCACTTTCTGCCATAAGGGTGGTGTCATCTGCATATCTGAGGTTATTGATATTTCTCCCAACAATCTTGATTCCAGCTTGTGTTTCTTCCAGTTCAGCGTTTCTCATGATGTATTCTGCATATAAGTTAGATAAGTAGGGTGACAATATACGGCCTTGATGTACTCCTTTTCCTATTTGGAACCAGTCTGTTGTTCCATGTCCAGTTCTAACTGTTGCTTCCTGACCTGCATACAGGTTTCTCAAGAGGCAGGATAGGTGGTCTGGTATTCCCATCTCTTTCAGAATTTTCCACAGTTTATTGTGATCCACACAGTCAAATGCTTTGGCATAATCAATGAAGCAGAAATAGTTGTTTTTCTGGAACTCTCTTGCTTTTTCCATGATCCAGAGGATGTTGGAAATTTGATCTCTGGTTCCTCTGCCTTTTCTAAAACCAGCTTGAACATCAGGGAGTTCACGGTTCATGTATTGCTGAAGTCTGGCTTGGATAATTTTGAGCATTACTTTACTAGCATGTGAGATGAGTGCAACTGTGCGGTAGTTTGAGCATTCTTTGCCATTGCCTTTCTTTGGAATTGGAATGAAAACTGACTTTTCCAGTCCTGTGGCCACTGCTGAGTTTTCCAAATTTGCTGGCATATTGAGTGCAGCACTTTCACAACATCATCTTTCAGGATTTGAAAGAGCTCAACTGGAATTCCATCACCTCCACTAGCTTTGTTCATAGTGATGCTTTCTAAGGCCCACTTGACTTCACATTCCAAGATGTCTGGCTCTAGATTAGTGATCACATCATCATGATTATCTGGGTCATGAAGATCTTTTTTGTACAGTTCTTCCGTGTATTCTTGCCACCTCTTCTTAATATCTTCTGCTTTTGTTAGGTCCATACCATTTCTGTCCTTTATCGAGCCCATCTTTGCATGAAATGTTCCCTTGGTATCTCTAATTTTCTTGAAGAGACCTCTAGTCTTTCCCATTCTGTTCTTTTCCTCTATTTCTTTGCATTGATCACTGAAGAAGGCTTTCTTATCTCTCCTTGCTCTTCTTTGGAACTCTGCATTCAGATGCTTATATCTTTCCTTTTCTCCTTTGCTTTTCACCTCTCTTCTTTTCACAGCTATTTGTAAGGCCTCCCCAGACAGCCATTTTGCTTTTTTGCATTTCTTTTCCATGGGGATGATCTTGATCCCTGTCTCCTGTACAATGTCATGAATCTCATTCCATAGTTCATCAGGCACTCTATCTATCAGATCTAGGCCCTTAAATCTATTTCTCACTTCTGCTGTATAATCATAAGGGATTTGATTTAAGTCATACCTGAATGGTCTAGCGGTTTTTCCTACTTTCTTCAATTTCAGTCTGAATTTGGAAATAAGGAGTTCATGCTCTGAGCCACAGTCAGCTCCTGGTCTTGTTTTTGTTGACTGTATACAGCTTTTCCATCTTTGGCTGCAAAGAATATAATCAATCTGATTTCAGTGTTGACCATCTTGTGATGTCCATGTGTAGAGTCTTCTCTTGTGTTGTTGGAAGAGGGTGTTTGCTATGACCAGTGCATATTCTTGGCAAAACTCTATTAGTCTTTGCCCTGCTTCATTCCTCATTCCAAGGCCAAATTTGCCTGTTACTCCAGGTGTTTCTTGACTTCCTACTTTTGCATTCCAGTCCCCTATAATTAAAAGGATATCTTTTTTGGGTGTTAGTTCTAAAAGATCTTGTAGGTCTTCATCTGGATCCTAACAAATCCACCTCTTATCACTTTGTCTCTCAATGAATTTTTGCAATGAGACATCATGGCCTGAGTTTCATTAGTTTTGGCTGAGCTTGAGTCCTGGGAGAGAGCTGAAGGACAGGAGGAAAAAGCAGTGGAAAAAACGTGCCAAGGAATCCCCTTCGTAGCCTGCCAGAAAATTTGCTAAATATTTGACCGGTGTTCACAGTTTCATTGGTCTGATCCTTGGCACAGAGAAGAGAAAGGATAGGAGAACCCCCCACCGGCTTGCGTAACAGCTACTGGGGCTCAGCAGATAGTGCCTTTGGGACATGCTGAGGAGTAGCCTCTCCAGAGTCCCTTAATTGTGCCCCCTGCCGCCTGCCTGTTCACAGGAGGTTCAAGGAAACAAGAAATGAGAGATTGTAAAGGAATTAAGATTTCATTAGGCATGTCCCTCCAGCCAGAGGAGCGAGGACCTCTTACCTTAACTGGAGGTCTTCTGGGATCTGAGACTGGGCCGCGTGACCTTTCTGTTGAGTTTGTTTTTCACTCTCCTGGTTTCTAGCACAATGGGCCTTCCCCTGGGCTGGGTTTTCTTTATGTCCTGCCTCTACTGAGGGAGCTTCGCTGAGCTGGGCTCCTGCTGTGCCTGGCCTCTTCCGCGTGGAGGTTGTTTCAGCCAGGTTACATCCGAGTCACGGCACCATAGATGTCATGCAAGTGTATATTCCTCGGTTCTGTGTCTCGTCACAACAAAGATTTGGAGTGATGGACATTAGAGCCCTCAGTGTGTCACAGCTCTCGGGTCTTGGACAAACTCTGTTATAGCTCTTAGGCAAATCAGTGTTACAGCTCTATTTTATTTAGAAGATAGCAGGAGACTACATCCTCGAAATGTGAGGGCATGCCAACCCAAAGACTTGAAGAGAAGAGAGTGGAGGAGGGCGTGGGAGAGAGAGGAAGAGAGAGAAAGAGAGAGAGAAATAGTGCATGCACACGGGAGAGAAAGAGAGAGAGAGCACTTTGCTCCCCCATTTATATGTTTTTGCCTCCACCTGGGCCTGCCCTATGCAAATTGGGCTTAGCCAGGAGTGCTGTTTGTTCTACCTGAAGTCTTCACTCTGGTCCTCGGACCTTCCTTTGACCTTCCTTGTTTTTTTAGCCACCGCCATTTTGGACTCCTTTTCCCTATTCTACCTACCTAACAGAATGAAAACTGACCTTTTCCAGTCCTGTGGCCACTGCTGAGTTTTCCAAATTTGCTGGCATATTGAGTGCAGCACTTTCACAGCATCATCCTTTAGGATTTGAAGTAGTTCAGCTGGATTTCCATCAGTTCCACTAGCTTTGCTCATAGTGATGCTTTCTAAGGCCCACTTGACTTCACACTTCAGGATGTCTGGCTCTAGGTGAGTGATCACACCATCGTGGTTATCCAGGTCATTAAGATCTTTTTAGTATAGTTCTTCTGTGTATTCTTGCCAGTTCTTCTTAATATAGACTGCTTCCTTTAGGTCCATACTGTTTGTGTCCTTCATTGAGCCTCTCTTTGTATGAAATGTTTCCTTGTATCTCGGGTTTTCTTGAAGAGATCTCTAGTCTTTCCCATTCTATTATTTTTCTCTATTTCTTTGCATTGTTTCCTTAAAAAGGCTTTCTTATCTCTCCTTGCTCTTCTTTGGAACTTTGCATTCAAATGGGTATATCTTTCATTTTCTCATTTGCCTTTTGCTTTGCCTTGTCACTTATCTTGACCTAAGCTTTAAGTAACCTTGGACTTTCCAATCTCACCATCTTGGAATCCTGAGGCCATGATGCTGTGAAGGTCAGTCTAGTCTAGTGAAGATTAAAAGGCTAAAAATAAAACTGAAAAGTCTTTGTCCCTTCAACTGTCAGGTACATGACTCAAGCCCTGTTGGAACCTCCAGTCCCAGGGGAAACATCAGATGACATCAGATTATTTCCAGTGAGGCAAGGAGAAGAACCACTCAGATTTTACATGCCTAGAATCATGAGAAATAATAAACTGTCATTGGTTTATACCACTAAGTTTTGCAAAGCTTCATTACACAGGTATAAGAACAATGCCTACCTTCTAGGATTGTAATGAGGACTGAGGTAATACATTACATGAAATGACAAAAATGTGAGAAATTCAAAGGGTCAGTAGTAGTATTATCTTTCTCTTACATATCTGTAGTAGGCTCATCACAACCAAGTGAATTAGGGTCACACAGCTTTTAATATGAAGAAATATCATATAGACATATCACTAAAATCAAGAGCAAGAAATCTGTGGTCATACTCTCTGTATCTGTTTATCTGTAAAACGAAGTAGTAATCATGCTAGCATACTGAGGTTGATGTGGGTTAGTATAGATAATACATGTATATTAATTAGTGAAGTGTCTGGAACATAAGAAGTACTTAATAAAGTGATGTATAATTATTTTACTAAAGGTTTCCATTTTAAATATTAAATAAGTTTTATTTCCCTCCTTTAACAAAGTTACCATTGAGCAGAAATTCTGTGAACCCTGAAGCAAATATATAATTTCATCCCATTCAATGATATACACAAGTTTAAGATCATGTGACAGCCTGCAGTTGGGAAATTCAGCCACACGGACTTGAATCTGGGGTCTCACATACAGAGCCAGTGCCTAAATGATCCAACAGAAAAGTATGGGCAGATGAGGTTTTCTACAGTACAGCTATGACTCTGGAATTAGTTTAGGTAAAAAAGAGCGAATGAAGAAATGAGAATAAACTAAGACAGTGAGAAACCTGTATGCAGGTCAAGAAGCAACAGTTAGAACCCGACATGGAACAATGGACTGGCTCAAAATAGGGAAAGTCGTACTTCAAGGCTAAGTGTTGTCACTCTGTTTATTTAACTTATATGCCGAGTACATTATGTGAAATGTTGGGGTGGATGAAGCTCAAGCTGGAATCAAGATTTTCAAGAGAAATATCAATAACTTCAGATATGCAGATGACACCACACTTATGGCAGAAAGTGAAGAAGAACTAAAGAGCCTCTTGATGAAGGTGAAAGAAGAGAGTGAAAAAGCTGGCTTAAAACTCAACATTCAGAAAACTAAGATCATGGCATCTGGTCCCATCACTTCCTGGCAAATAGATGGGGAAACAATGGAAACAGTGACAGACTTTATTTTCTTGGGCTTCCAAATCCCTGTGGATGGTGACTGCAGTCATGAAATTAAGACATTTGCTCCTTGGAAAAAAAAAGCTATGACCAACCTAGACAGCATATTAAAAAGCAGAGACCACACTTTGCTTACAAAGGACAACATAGGCAAAGCTATGGTTTTTCCAGTAGTCATGTACAGATGTGAGTGTTGGACCATGGGAAAGGCCAAGGGTTGAAGAACTGATGCTTTCAAACTGTGGTGTTGAGGAAGACTCTTGAGAGTTAACTAGACAGAAAGGAGATCAAACCAGTCAATCCTAAAGGAGATCAAAGCAGTCAATCCTAAAGGAGATCAACCCTGAATATTCATTGGAAGGACTGATGCTGAAGCTGAAGCTCCAATACTTTGGCCACCTGATGCAAACAAATGACTCATTGGAAAAGACCCTGGTGCTGGGAAAGATTGAGGGCAGGAGGAAAAGGGGATGACCGAGGATGAGATGATTGGATGGCATCACCAACTCAATGGACATAACTTTGAGCAAACTCCAGGAGATGGTGAAGGACAGGGAAGCCTGGTGTGCAGCAGTCCATGGGGTCGCAAAGAGTCAGACACAACTGAGCGACCAAACAACAACAGTTCAATGAGTTACCAGCCTTCCATCTGAAGTAGAACAAAGGAGTAACTCCATGCCTTTTTTTCAAGCATAATGCTATGCACATCCCACTAAGAGGCAGGACCTGTGTTAGTCCAGATCAGGCAAGAACCGGTATTAAGTTGGGATTAAATTTGCAAGGAGTTATTAGGGAAATAATCTGTGTGAGAAAAAATAGGAAAGGATATGGAAATGCTGGGAAGGCCATTAGACCATGATGTTAATGTCACTCCCAAGGATAGACAGAGAAAAAGTATTTGATAGAAATGTTCTAGACAACCACATTCTCAAAAGAAAGTTTGACAAGGTCCTGAGAGAGTCCTTGAGCCACAGTATTCATCAGATGTCCCAAACCAGCCAGGAATGGGTCAGCCTTGGTATCCCTGCCAAACTCAGGCATTGGCTGGAATCAGCCATGGGAAGGTACAGATGTCAATGCGTCATAGATTTCAGAGCATGGCAACTAGGGCTCCTGTTCAATGACACCTTCAATGATTCCACATGTGCAAGGAGCATTCTCAGAGCTGCGACAAACCCCCTAGAAAAGCTGGTGTGGACAGTCCTATGTACATTCACCAGGAAGGCATGGACATTCTGGCGTACCAGTGGGTTTCAAATATAAATATGATAAACAAGCAATAAAGCTACTCAGAGAACTATTCTTAAGTCTCACTAAAGGAGAGATGGTGTCAGGAACTGGAAGCGGTTTGTCTTTGTTTTGAGATATTGGTTTTACCTCAAGTGACATCTCTTTTTGCATAATTGATAGACAAGGATCTGTTTGCAGTTGGATGAGCAGAGTGTTAAAAAGGTATCAGTAAAATTCAAATGAATCCTCTGACATCTCTGCTAACAAGAATAACTGCTGCTCTGCAGAGAGAAGTGGAATGAGGCTGAATAGACATCTCAAATCAAAGAATCTTTATCATCACCCATATTTCAGAGAATACTATTTCATGATGATATGCACAGGGATTTATATCTCTGAATGCAATCAAAGAGTCACTGTGTTCTCCAAATGAAATAACATAGTATTTTAATATTGACAACAGAAACCCATTTGCAATTCAGTTCATCAAGTAAATATATTTGTTTCCTCTGTCTCTTTCTGTCTCATTCTCTTTCTAAATTTTTTATATTCCCCTTTCAGTTAAAATTAAAAGTTTCACAACAGCTAGATAAAAGCTGGTGAAAACACACGTGCTGATTTTTTAGGCTATACTATCCCATTATTTCTAGTAAGTTAGACATTTGATTCCTGTAAGTATTTATCAGGAACTTACTATGTGTTCAGGGCCTTCTTCTAGGTATAAGTGGGAATAAAAATGATCAAACAAGAGTCCATATCCTCAGGAAATTTCCAGCAGTACTGAAGTGCCCTGAGGACAGAGGAAATGCCTTTCATCTCTAGAACTGTCCCGTACTGTGGCACAAGTTGTTCACTGTGCAAAGATGTCCAGCCAAGGAAGTAAGCAAAAGTCTGAAAAAAAGCCATACTCTGCTCATCAGACTATGCAATCCGACACACAATTACGTCTTCTAAGAGAAAGGTTGCATTTCTTTCAATTGGCACGAAATTGCTATCTGACTAATGCTACCCTGAAAACAGCTCTGAATCTTAAGCATGAGCAAACCTAGAATTAGGTATGCACTATTAATAAGTGAAACACTTATGTATTTGAAAATGCAGTGCATATTCTATTGTCCAAATGTATGGTACAAAAAATAGCTTCTTTCAGAGATCAAAACAGGGGAGACTGCCACAAACTATATCATTCTTAGAAAACTATCTTTGTAGCAGAATCAATTATCTAATACACACTAAAGTGATTCACAAGAGAAATAATTGAAAAGGTCAGAACAAAAGACATTGCAGGCTTTGAACGGAAATTGGATGAGTTCTGAGATTCAGCAAAACTATCATTTTAGTGCCTTTTGCTCATTCTCATATTCTACCAAATCTGTATTGTTCTAATATTCATTGATTGGTAGCTAGAAAGGCAAGCACTGAATTAGAAAGATGAAGTCTAACTGGGAACAAATGCTTGTCAAAAATCAATCTACCAGAGAAATAAATCACTGGCTAATAATCCTATGCAGTAATATAGGAAAGAAAAATATCTCTCCCAGAACTTTCCTTAAAAGAGAAGCAGGTAGACTTATAAACTCAGAGGGTGAGTCTCATGGTGGGTGAGCAAAGCATGAGATATGGAGCCAACAAAGGTAGTTACGGCAAAGAAAATATCCCTACAAAGTGAAATCCTAATCAAGAATCTCTGAAATAAGACCAAATAAAATGTAAGTGATTGATCACCACATTATCACAGCCACTGTGGATGTACAGTTCAGACAGAAGGAAACTCGAGGGGACTGATTCATTGGAAGGATTGGTGCTGAAGCTGAAGCTCCAATACTCTGGCTACCTGATGCAAAGAGCTGACTCATTGGAAAAGACCCTGATGCTGAGAAAGAATGAAGGCAGGAGAAGAAGGTGGTGAGAGAGGATGAGATGGTTGGACGGCGTCACCAACTCAATGGACATGAGTTTGAGCAAACTCCAGAAGATGGTAAAGAATATGGAAGCCTGGAATACTGCAGTCCATGGGGCTCTAAAGAGTCAGACATGGCTGAGCGACTGAACAACAGCAATATCCCAATACAAAATAAAAGGTTTTTTAAAAATGAGGGAGTTAAATAAAAGTATACTTTTTATAAATAATTGCAGTTTTCATTGAGATGATGCTTTTAGAATTTTATTTAAACATATCTGGTACTTCAGCCAAAATTTTTAAACTCCATAAGGTACTTTAACTGGAATGTGGTGATCTAGAATCTGGCTGTTAGAACCTGTCTGTGGACCAGCAGCACTGGCTTACTCTGGCAGCATTGTAGAGATGGGGATTTTTAAGCCCCACTCCAAACTAATTAAATTTATCTGCATTTTATTTTTTGTTTGTTTTATTCTTTACTGACTAGGGGCATTTTAACAGACCCTGATGCTGGGAAAGATTGAAGGCAGGAGGAGAAGGGGATGATAGAGGATGAGATAGTTGGATGGCATCACTGACTTAATGGAAATGAGTTTGAGCAAACTCTAGGAGTTGGTGATGGACAGGGAAACCCGGTGTGCCACAGTCCATGGGGTGGCACAGAGTCTCTGAGCAACTCAGCTCAATGGAACTGGTGATGGTAGAGATAGTAATATCCATGTGGTATAGTAAGTGTATTAGGCATATTGTTATTCAGTCACTCAGTCATAGCTCTTTTTGACCCCATGGACGTCAGCATGCCAGGTTTCCCTGCCCTTCACTATTTCCCGGAGTTTGCTCAGACTCATGTCCATTGAGTCCATAATGCCATTCAACTATCTCATCCTCTGTTGCATCGGGGTTTTTTCCAATGAGTCAGCTCTTCACAGCCAGTGGCCAAAGTATTGGAGCATCAGCTTCAGCATCAATCCTTCCTATGCATACAGCCAACATAAATTAATAGCTATTAAATAATTTTAAATGCATTTAGCTGTAACTGTAGTTCTGAAACTACCTATCTCTATTCTTTTTCCATCCCTTAAAACTGAAGAGGATTATTGTTCTTGTCCAAGAATTTAATTTAGATGAGCCCTTAAAAGTGACAACTTCAAACTTCTATGAGGTTTTACACACTTAAGAAAATAGATAATTTAATGCTAACTTTTTTGTTTAAATGGATCAGAAGAGGTATATTTGGAAAGAGTAAGGAGAAAGAAATAAACAGAAAGAAGGTAACATAGTTCAGCATTATGATATACTATTCAGAGACCAACACTTTTGAGAGACAATTGAAAATTATATTAATTTTTAAAGTAATTTATTGACTGTCAAGTATATTAAGTTCAGTTCAGTCACTCAGTCACGTCCAACTCTTTGCAACTGGATGGACGGCAGCACACCAGCCCTCCCTGTCCATCAGCCACTCCTGGAGCTTACTCAAATTCGTGTCCATTGAGTCAGTGATGCCATCCAACCATCTCATCCTCTGTCGTCCCCTTCTCCTCCTGCCTTCAGTCTTTCCCAGCATCAGGGTCTTTTCCAATAAGTCAGTTCTTCGCATCAGATGGCCAAAGTATTGAAGTGTCAGCTTTAGCATCAGTCCTTCCAAAGAATATTCAGGACTGATTTCCTTTAGGATGGACTGGTTGGATCTCCTTGCAGTCCAAGGGACTCCCAAGAGTCTTCTCCAACACCACAGTTCAAAAGCATCAGTTCTTCAGAGATCAGCTTTCTTTATAGTCCAACTCTCACATCTGTACATGGAAAAACCATAGCTTTGACTAGACAGACCTTTGTCAGCAAAGTGCCATCTTTGCTTTTTAATACGCTGGTTAGGTTTGTCATAGCTTTCCTCCCGAGGAGCAGGTGTCTCTTAATTTCATGACTGCAGTTACCATCTGCAGTGATTTTGGAGCCCAAGAAAATAACATCTGTCACTGCTTCCCATTTTTCCCCTTCAATTTGCCATGAAGTGATGGGACGGGATACCATCATCTTCATTTTTTGAATTATGAGTTTCAAGCCAGCTTTTTCACTCTCCTTTTTTTGTATAGTTTGCCAAATTTAGATACCACATCTTCACAAGCCTTTTCAACCTCTTGTCATCCAAGCAAAGAATAATAATTTTTTAAAAGTGTCATCAAAGTATTCTTCCCATTTGTCGAGGTATACCAAATTTCTAGATGAAATCTTTTACACCAGTGCTTATCAAATTATAATGCAAATACGAAAGCCTAATGAACATGTTAAGATGAAGATTCTGAAATGTAAGTCTGGGGTGGGTGAGAATCTGCATTTCTAACAAGCTCCCAGGGGATGCCAATGCTGCCTGGGACTACAGTTTGAACAGCAACGTTAAAATCTAGGTTTTTATTGTTTTATTTGTTCAGTTTCTCTCTTCCTCTTTGAGAAACCAAATTCACTGTCTCCCTGTTTTCAGGCTTGCTAAATATTTCCAGAGTTGTGATTTTTTTGCATTGATGTGTTAAACAATTTGTTACAGAGCTCCAATTAATTTTAACAAAATGCAATCAAAATTAAACAAGTTACTATAAAAAATGTTAATACCATCACCATCATAAAACATTTCGTTTATTTTCTAGTTTCTTATCACAAATCAAACATTTATAACTCATGATGGATCACTCAGACAAGAGTCAATTCACTGGAAAAGACCCTGGGAAAGACTGAGGGCAAAAGGAGAAGAGAGCGGCAGAGGATGAGATGGTTAGATAGCACCACTGACTCAGTGGACATGAATCTGAGCAAACTCCAGGAGACAGTGAAGGAGAGGGAAGCCTGGTGTGCTGCAGTCCATGGGGTCGGAAAGAGCAGGACAGGACTGAGTGATTGAACCACAGTAACCATGTACTGCCATACTGAAGTATTTTTTAAAATTTAACACCATGTTCATTACCAAAAAATTTGTAGTTTATTTATTCTAAATAGACACATATGGCAATATTTGTTATTCTGATATCTACAGTTTCCATTTTGATCAGTAAAATAGTATATTTTGTTTAGACACAATTGTAAATAAAGTGTATACCACAACCAACTTCAAGTACATTTCTGCTCTATGGCCTCTTACTTTAATAACAACATTATTTTTAACCACCATACTCCACTAAAATCTATACTCATATTTTGTCCACATAATATTTTGTCCACATAATATTTTGTAGTAAATGTAGACAGATTTAGCTAAATTCATAGTAGTATTGATAATACTGTTAGATATTATAATCTGGGCAGAATGGTTTTGATTCCATTAATTGGGACTTGCGTGTGTGAATGTGGTCACTCAGTTGTGTCCAACTCTGTGACCCTTTGGTTTCTCAGTCCATGGATTTTTCAGGCAAGAACAGAGCAGTGGGTTGCCATTTTCCTCCTCCAGGGGATCTTCGCAACCCAGGAATGAAACCTGCATCTCCTGTGTCTCTTGCACTGCAGTGGATTATTTACCCACTGAACCATCAGGGAAGAAAAACAGACTAAACAAACATAACTCGCCCATCATGCTGTCATTTTTAAACATTAGATTTTGATAGCCATTATGTGTGCTCAGACGCTCAGTCGTTTTGGACTCTTCATGATCATACAGACTGTAGCTCACCAGCCTTTTCTGTCCATGGGACTCTCCAGGTAAGAATACTGGAGTGGGTTGCTATTTCCTCCTCCAGGGGACCTTCCTGACCCAGGGATGGAGCCCACGTCTCCTGTGGGTTCACTCGGGGACTGAACACGCATCTGTTAGGTCTCCTGCATTCAGTTCAGTTCAGTTCAGTTCAGTCGCTCAGTCGGGTCCGACTGTTTGGGACCCCATGAATCACAGCACGCCAGGCCTCCCTGTCCATCACCAATTCCCGGAGTTCACTCAGACTCACGTCCATCGAGTCCGTGATGCCATCCAGCCATCTCATCCTTGGTCGTCCCCTTCTCCTCCTGCCCCCAATCCCTCCCAGCATCAGAGTCTTTTCCAATGAGTCAACTCTTCTCATGAGGTGGCCAAAGTACTGGAGCTTCAGCTTTAGCATCAGTCCTTCCAAAGAAATCCAGGGCTGATATTCTTCAGAATAGACTGGTTGGATCTCCTTGCAGTCCAAGGGACTCTCAAGAGTCTTCTCCAATAACACAGTTCAAAAGCATCAATTCTTTCACACTCAGCCTTCTTCACAGTCCAGCTCTCACATCCATACATGACCACTAGGCCACCTGGGACTTAAATTACACTATTGCTGAATTTGAGCTTCCCTTGTCACTCAGCTGGTAAAGAATCTGCTTGCAATCTGGAAGACCTGGGTTCAATCCCTGGGTTGGGAAGATCCCCTGGAGAAGCAAAAGTCTACCCACTCCTGTATTCTGGCCTGAAGAATTCCATGGACTGTATAGTCAATGGAGTTGCAAACATTTCTCTAACTTTATTTTCTACTTGAAGTATTTGTTTACACTGAAGTATCATTGAAATCTTTACAAAATCCTGCTAATGAAATTATAAGCAACAATTACTCTACTTTCATTATGCTCATAAGGAAAGTTGAAATAAACAATAAAATAAATTAATTTGAAATCATCCTGTGATCTAAATGAAAAGTCATGGTTCACAAGATGAAATGCAAGTCCACTTTCTGTAGCTGTGTCTTCAGTCATTGTCAAAGAGATCATATTCCTAAAGTAACTACTAACTTCCAAAATAGATGCTGATGCTCCTTTAATATTTTATTTCAGTTCAGTTCAGTCGCTCAGTCATGTCCGACCCTTTGCGACCCCATGAATCGCAGCACGCCAGGCCTCCCTGTTCATCACCATCTCCTAGAGTTCACTCAGACTCATGTCCATTAAGTCCGTGATGCCATCCAGCCATCTCATCCTCAGTCGTCCCTTTCTCCTACTGCCCCAATCCTTCCCAGCATCAGAGTCTTTTCCAATGAGTCAACTCTTCTCATGAGGTGGCCAAAGTACTGGAGTTTCAGCTTCAGCATCATTCCCTCCAAAGAAATCCCAAGGTTGATCTCCTTCAGAATGGACTGGTTGGATCTCCTTGCAGTCCAAGGGACTCTCAAGAGTCTTCTCCAACACCACAGTTCAAAAGCATCAAATCTTCGGTGCTCAGCCTTCTTCACAGTCCAACTCTCACATCCATACATGACCACGGGAAAAACCATAGCCTTGACTAGACGGACCTTAGTCAGCAAAGTAATGTCTCTGCTTTTGAATATGTTATCTAGGTTGGTCATAACTTTTCTTCCAAGGAGTAAGCGTCTTTTAATTCCATGGCTTCAGTCACCATCTGCAGTGATTTTGGAGCCCAAAAAAATAAAGTCTGACACTGTTTCCACTGTTTCCCCATCTATTTCCCATGAAGTGATGGGACAGGATGCCATGATCTTCGTTTTCTGAATGTTGAGCTTTAAGCCAACTTTTTCACTCTCTTCTTTCAGTTTCATCAAGAGGCTTTTTAGTTCCTCTTCACTTTCTGCCATAAGGGTGGTATCATCTACATATCTGAGGTTATTGATATTTCTCCCAGCAATCTTGATTCCAGCTTGTGTTTCTTCCAGTCCAGCATTTCTCATGATGTACTCCGCATATAAGTTAAATAAGCAGGGTGACAATATACAGCCTTGACGTACTCCCTTTCTTATTTGGAACCAGTCTGTTGTTCCATGTCCAGTTCTCAATGTTGCTTCCTGATCTGCATATAGGTTTCTCAAGAGGCAGGTTAGGTGGTCTGGTATTTCCATCTCTTTCAGAATTTTCCACAGTTTATTGTGATCCACACAGTCAAAGGCTTTGGCATAGTCAATGAAGCAGAAATAGATGTTTTTCTGGAACTCTCTTGCTTTTTCCATGATCCGGAGGATGTCGGCAATTTGATCTCTGGTTCCTCTGCCTTTTCTAAAGCCAGCTTGAACATCAGGGAGTTCACGATTCACGTATTGCTGAAGCCTGGCTTGGAGAATTTTGAGCATTACTTTACTAGCATGTGAGATGAGTGCAATTGTGCAGTAGTTTGAGCATTCTTTGGCATTACCTTTCTTTGGGATTGGAATGAAAACTGACCTTTTCCAGTCCTGTGGCCACTACTGAGTTTTCCAAACTTGCTGGCATATTGAGTGCAGCACTTTCACAGCATCATCTTTCAGCATTTGAAATAGCTCAACTGGAATTCCATCACCTCCACCAGCTTTGTTCATAGTGATGCTTTCTAAGGCCCACTTGACTTCACATTCCAGATGTCTGGCTCTAGATGAGTGATCACACCATCATTTATTTAGTATATTTTCCACTTTTGGATTTTGTATAGTCATCATTATCATGACAACCTCCTTAGTGAATAGTAATTGCCAATAAAATCTTATGAAAGCCTCATGTTCATCAATGTTTTTAAGAAATAAAAATTCATTTTAATCTCTTGTTAAATATATATCTTTTACTTTAGCTCATGCAACAATAATTTATTACAAAGTAAAGAAAAGAAGCATAATGAAATAGTAAAATAATAGTTTTAGACAGAGTAACCCTAGAATAAATGGCAAAAACCACTGTGGCAACAGCATTCCAATAAATATTTCTCCAACAACAAATGTTTCACATATATATAACCTATAATTCTACAAGTTTCTCACTGTCTATGTCTAGTGCTTTTTGCATCTAACATCTCAAGGCACGACCACAGAAATACACCAAGTATCCAGCAGAAGGGCTTCCCTGGTAGCAAATCTGCTGGCAATGTGGGAGACCTGGGTTCAATTCCTGTGTTGGGAAAATCCTCTAGAGAAGGCCATGGCAATCTGCTCCAGTATTCTTGCCTGGAGAATCCCCATGGACAGAGGAGCCTGGTGGGGCTACAGTCCATGGGGCCGCAGAGTCAGACATGACTGAAACAGCCCACAGAAACAGCAGCAATAAACCATTCTCCCTTTTCTACCTAAAAATAGACGTTCAGTCAGTTCAATTCAGTCGCTCAGTCATGTCCGACTCTTTGTGACCCCATGAAAAACTGCACACCAGGCCTCCCTGTCCATCACCAACTCCCAGAGTTCACTCAAACTCATGTCCATTGAGTTGGTGAGGCCATCCAGCCATCTCATCCTCTGTCGTCCCCTTCTCCTCTTGCCCCCAATCCCTCCCAGCATCAGAGTCTTTTCCAATGAGTCAACTCTTTGCATGAGATGGCTAAAGTATTGGAGTTTCAGCTTCAACATCACTCCTTCCAATGAACACCCAGGACTGATCTCCTTTAGGATGGACTGGTTGGATCTCCTTGAAGTCCAAGGGACTCTCAAGGGTCTTCTCCAACACCACAGTACAAAAGCATCAGTTCTTCGGCGCTCAGCTTTCTTCACAGTCCAACTCTCACATCCATACATGACCACTGGAAAAACCATAGCCTTGACTAGATGGACCTTTTTTGGCAAAGTAGTGTCTCTGCTTTTGAATATGCTGTCTAGGTTGGTCATAACTTTCCTTCCAAAGAGTAAGCATCTTTTAATTTCATGGCTGAAATCACCATCTGCAGTGATTTTGGAGCCCTAAAAAATAAAGTCTGGCACTGTTTCCACTGTTTCCCCATCTATTTCCCATGAAGTAATGGAACCAGATGCCATGATCTTAGTTTTCTAAATGTTGAGCTTTAAGCCAACTTTTCCTGCTCTCCTCTTTCACTTTCATCAAACAGGCTTTTTAGTTCCTCTTCACTCTCTGCTGTTAGGTTCTCCTAAAAGAGTTCACTGGCAAGCACTTGATGCTTTCATTCAAAGGAAGACGTTAGGGTGTTAGCTCCCTTGCATTTGGAGAGAATCAGAAAAGAGAAATAGGTTATCGCTAGTCCATTTTTCATATCTAACCATGTGTTAAAGTAAGAATTCTTCACTGAACAAGCATCTCACACTCGACATGGCAGAAACTGGAAGTAGAAATGAAATCAATCAAAGGCACATTGCTTATTTTAATGTGGCTATCAACAACACCATTATGCTAAAAAAAAAATGAAAAATCTAAGACAAATGAAACTGGATACTATGATTATTGCCATAAACCAAGACTGCTTTAGACAAAACATGAGGTACAGTCATTCTAATTATAATGTGAAGTACTGTCCCCACTGTAAGAAAAACAATCTCTCAACTTATTAGGGAAGTTGGGAAAACATGTCTCTTGCCTTAAGGATTTAGGTGGAATGCAGTAGTTTTGCTTATAGGACAAATTTGGCCTGAAGACATTTTGTTAGCTTGCACAGAGTTGTTTTTTATTTGAATTACTTACAAAAAATTAAATTGGAGATCTCACACATAGAATTGTGTTTTCTCAGGAAGAAAGAAAGTTCTAAGGCTGAATTTCCACGTACTAAAAATCAAATATAATGTCACATTGTAGTACAAATTCAAAGAGCACCACTTAGCTTGTATCTGATTTAGAACCATTATTCTAAATAATATTTAAACAAATAATTAAAACATTGGCATAAGTCCTCCATGTAGGTGAGGAATAGTGTGGATAGCCAGAAGCACAGCAGGTAGAGGAAAGCAGTGGTCCCAGAAAGAGATGCATATGAGAACAGTGATACAGACTAAGGAACAAGGAAACATTCCAGTTACCCCCACACTCAAAGTCAAGCATTATCCCTCCAAAGGTGAGGTTCTGGGATGCTTGCCAGTGTAGGAATAATTGTATTTCCCATGAACTGTTCTTCCTCTGTTATATTGCAATTTTCTTTAGTGGCTCCAACCTTTTAATAAAGTTGGTTATACCGATGAAGCCTTGCATAGTGGTGCTTTGGACAATAAGGAAAAAGAGGAGTAAAGGCTGGTGTGATTTTTCTGATGTGCAAGCATACTCCGGAAGGAGTTTTATGTGGGAGATCCAAGCGGTGTTCATCAGAGTGAGATATAGAGCACACAACCTTAAGAAGCAGCAATTCCATGAATAATCCATGACCCAAAAAGAATATGAAACTAACCCTCACTAACTGAATACAAGAGGAGGTACAGAAATAGAATGAACAGCAGAAATATATATATATATATACACACAATATCTGTACATATACACACATTCATAAACACAAATATAAATAAAAGACAATAGATGAATAGATAGAAAGATGGTTTGTTTTGCAAGTAATTCCTTATGAAAGAAAGAATTGATTAAAAGATTCGGAGGTCCTTAGTTTTCCTTGCAAAATTCCTGGAAACTAAAAAGTTGCTTCTTGTATCTTCCCAACACCTGTACAGTCAATGAGTGGCATTGAGTGCTCCAGTTTTGACACTGTAAGCATTATGCTAGTCTTTCTCATTGCCAGTTTAAAACTATGCCCTTATTGAAATGGCTGGAATGCATCTTGGCAGATAAGGTATATTGAGTAACGTCAATACACAGCTTGTTAAGGCTGACAATAGATGCTCAGAAGGTGCCAAACAGCAGCAGAACACAGACTTCTTCCTGACCCAGGTTGCTTAAAGCTGAAGTGTGGTAAATTGGGCATGTCTGAAATGGAGCTGTCAGACTTGGAAGGTTTAATATTGATTTTTTTTCCTACAGACCTCAAACAAACTAATGTACCTAGGCACTTGCAGCAAAGGACTTGAAAAACAACACTTATCAAAGCTACTAAAAATGCCCTGTGAAGTAAGGGAGCAAGTGAAATTATTACATAATCTATTATTTCCTTCTGCAAATGCCCATATGATTATATCAAGTTTCCTTCCATGGGTTTATTCCAAGAATGTGTATAAAAGTTTCCCTCTGAAGACTGGCAATGGTTTTCTCAAGCATCGTGCTGAGAAGGAATCTGAGGCTATTTCTAAGCTAAAATTAGAGTGTCACAATCCAGGCTGGCCAGAGAGGTATCGGTGGAAAATATCAACACAAATGCCGGTGTCAACTGTAAGCTAAACTTCTGAGTGTGGCAGGGATTTGTTGTACCTGTTCGTATGTGGAGCCATGTCCAGTGCAGTTGATAAGTTAAAATGTTGTAGAGTTGTAGGGAAAGGTTTATTCTAGGACTAATTTCACCCTCCTGTCTAATTATATTACTATATGGGAGGGGAAAAAAAAAAAAAAAAACCTCTTAAAGGAACAAAATAGATGTGTCAAGATTGAATTCTAAACAGAGTCCAAGATAGTAATCTGAGTAAGGCAGAAATAATTTTTTAATGACACATCAAGTCAAAGAAAATGCAGGAAATGAATCTGAAGCAAAAGATTGATAACACTAACCTGGCAAATAGCAAGGGAGTTTAAGAGTAAGAATCCGGAGAAATTCTATAAGACAAAGACTTATGTAGAAAGGGAGCACTATAAAGCTGTCTGAAATGGAAGCTGAGGGAGGAAGATGTTCAGGGTGGAAAGGTCAAGTTAGACACTCCAAATGTTGTTAACTGAATATGGATTTGACCAACAATTGCACTCAAGAAACCAGTACCCAGTGAACCACACACTGCAAATATAGATGGGCAGACAGATAGATGTGAGATTCAGTTCAGTTCAGTTAGGTCCCTCAGTTGTGTCTGACTCTTTGCGACCCCATGAATCCCAGCACACCAGGCCTCCCAGTCCATCACCATCTCTCAGAGTTCACTCAAACTCATGTTCATCGAGTCAGTGATACCATCCAGTCATCTCATCCTCCGTCGTCCCATTCCCCAATCCCTCCCAACATCAGAGTCTTTTCCAATGAGTCAACTCTGTGCATGAGGTGGCCAAAGTACTGGAGTTTCAGCTTTAGCATCAGTCCTTCCAAAGAAATCCCAGGGCTGATCTCCTTCAGAATGGACTGGTTGGATCTCCTTGCAGTCCAAGGGACTCTCAAGAGTCTTCTCCAACACCACAGTTCAAAAGCATCATTTCTTCGGCGCTCAGACTTCATCACAGTCCAACTCTCACATCCATACATGACTACTGGAAAAACCATAGCCTTGACTAGATGGATCTTAGTCGGCAAAGTAATGTCTCTGCTTTTGTATATGCTATCTATGTTGGTCATAACTTTTCTTCCAAGGAGTAAGAGTCTTTTGATTTCATGGCTGCAGTCACCATCTGCAGTGATTTTGGAGCCCAAGAAATAAAGTCTGACACTGTTTCCACTGTTTCCCCATCTATTTCCCATGAAGTGATGGGACCAGATGCCATGATCTTCATTTTCTGAATGTTGAGCTTTAAGCTAACTTTCTCACTCTCCACTTTGACTTTCATCAAGAGGCTTTTTAGTTCCTCTTCACTTTCTGCCATAAGGATGGTGTCATCTACATATCTGAGGTTATCGATATTTCTCCCAGCAATCTTCATTCTAGCTTGTGTTTCTTCCAGTCCAGCGTTTCTCATGATGTACTCTCCATATAAGTTAAATAAGCAAGGTGACAATATATAGCCTTGACGTACTCCTTTTCCTATTTGGAACCAGTCTGGTTTTCCATGGCCAGTTCTCACTGTTGCTTCCTGGCCTTCATACAGATGCCTCAAGAGGCAGGTCAGGTGGTCTGGTATTCCCATCTCTTTCAGAATTTTCCACAGTTTATTGTGACCCACACAGTCAAAGGCTTTGGCATAGTCAATGAAGCAGAAATAGATGTTTTTCTGGAACTCTCTTGCTTTTTCCATGATCCGGAGGATGTTGGCAATTTGATCTCTGGTTACTCTGCCTTTCTAAAACCAGCTTGAACATCTGGAAGTTCACAGTTCACGTATTGCTGAAGCCTGGCTTATAGAATTTTGAGCATTACTTTACTAGCATGTGAAATGAGTGCAATTGTGCGGTAGTTTGAGCATTCTTTGGCATTGCCTTTCTTTGGGATTGGAATGAAAACTGACCTTTTCCAGTCCTGTGGCCACTGCTGAGTTTTCCAAATTTGCTGGCATATTGAGTGCAGCACTTTCACAGCATCATCTTTCAGGATTTGAAAGAGCTGTACTGGAATTCCATCACCTCCACTAGCTTTGTTCATAGTGATGCTTTCTAAGGCCCACTTGACTTCACATTCCAGGATGTCTGGCTCTAGATGAGTGATCACACCATCGTGATTATCCAGGTCGTGAAGATCTTTTTTGTGTAGTTCTTCTGTGTATTCTTGCCACCTCTTCTTAATATCTTCTGCTTCTGTTAGGTCCATACCATTTCTGTCCTTTATCGAGCCCATCTTTGCATGAAATGTTCCCTTGGTATTTCTAATTTTCTTGAAGAGATCTCTAGTCTTTCCCATTCTGTTCTTTTCCTCTATTTCTTTGCATTGATCGCTGAAGAAGGCTTTCTTATCTCTCCTTGCTCTTCTTTGGAACTCTGCATTCAGATGCTTATATCTTTCCTTTTCTCCTTTGCTTTTCACCTCTCTTCTTTTCACAGCTATTTGTAAGGCCTCCCCAGACAGCCATTTTGCTTTTTTGCATTTCTTTTCCATGGGGATGGTCTTGATCCCTATCTCCTGTACAATGTCATGAACCTCATTCCATAGTTCATCAGGCACTCTATCTATCAGATCTAGGCCCTTAAATCTATTTCTCACTTCCACTGTATAATCATAAGGGATTTGATTTAGGTCACATCTGAATGGTCTAGCGGTTTTCCCTGCTTTCTTCAATTTAAGTCTGAATTTGGTAATAAGGAGTTCATGATCTGAGCCACAGTCAGCTCCTGGTCTTGTTTTTGTTGACTGTATAGAGCTTCTCCATCTTTGGCTGCAAAGAATATAATCAATCTGATTTTGGTGTTGACCATCTGGTGATGTCCATGTGTGGAGTTTTCTCTTGTGTTGTTGGAAGAGGGTATTTGCTATGACCAGTGCATTTTCTTGGCAAAACTCTATTAGTCTTTGCCCTGCTTCATTCCTCATTCCAAAGCCAAGTTTGCCTGTTACTCCAGGTGTTTCTTGACTTCCTAATTTTGCATTCCAGTCCCCTATCATGAAAAGGACATCTTTTTTGGATGTTTGTTCTACAAGTTCTTGTAAGTCTTCATAGAACAGTTCAACTTCAGCTTCTTCAGTGTTACTGATTGGGGCATAGACTTGGATAACTGTGATATTGAATGGTTTGCCTTGGAGATGAACAAAGATCATTCTGTCGTTTTTGAGACTGCATCCAAGTACTGCATTTCGGACTCTTTTGTTGACCATGATGGCTACTCCATTTCTTATGAGGGATTCCTGCCCGCAGTAGTAGATATAATGGTCATCTGAGTTCAATTCACCCTTTCCAGTCCATTTTAGTTAGCTGATTCCTAGAATGTTGACATTCACTCTTGCCATCTCTTGTTTGACCACTTCCAATTTGCCTTGGTCCCATCACTTCGTGGGAAATAGATGGGGAAACAGTGGAAACAGTGTCAGACTTTATTTTTTTGCGCTCCAAAATCACTGCAGATGGTGACTGTGGCCATGAAATTAAAAGACGCTTACTCCTTGGAAGAAAAGTTATGACCAACCTAGATAGTATATTCAAAAGCAGAGACATTACTTTGCTGACTAAGGTCCGTCTAGTCAAGGCTATGGTTTTTCCTGTGGTCGTGTATGGATGTGAGAGTTGGACTGTGAAGAAGGCTGAGCACCGAAGAATTGATGCTTTTGAACTGTGGTGTTGGAGAAGACTCTTGAGAGTCCCTTGGACTGCAAGGAGATCCAACCAGTCCATTCTGAAGGAGGTCAGTGCTGGGATTTCTTTGGAAGGACTGATGCTAAAGCTGAAACTCCAGTACTTTGGCCACCTCATGAGAAGAGTTGACTCATTGGAAAAGACTCTGATGCTGGGAGGGATTGGGGGCAGGAGGAGAAGGGGATGACCAAGGATGAGATGGCTGGACGGCATCACGGACTCAATGGACTTGAGTCTAAGTGAACTCCGGGAGATGGTGATGAACAGGGAGGCCTGGTGTGCTGGGATTCATGGGGTCGCAAAGAGTCAGACACGACTGAGCAACTGAACTGAACTGAATTTGCCTTGATTCATGGACCTGACATTCCAGGTTCCTATACAATATTGCTGTTTACAGCATCGGACCTTGCTTCTATCACCAGTCGTATCCACAGCCTGGTACTGTTTTTGCTTTGGCTCCATCCCTTCATTCTTTCTGGAGTTATTTCTCCACTGATCTCCAGTAGCATATTGGGCACCTACTGACCTCTTTCAGTATCCTATCATTTTGCCTTTTCATACGGTTCATGGGGTTCTCAAGGCAAGAATACTGAAGTGGTTTGCCATTCCCTTCTCCAGTGGACCACATTGTGTCAGACCTCTCCACCAGGACCCGCCCATCTTGGGTTGCCCCGCGGGGCATGGTTTAGTTTCATTGAGTTAGACAAGGCTGTGGTCCTAGTGTGATTAGACTGCCTAGTTTTCTGTGAGTATGGTTTCAGTGTGTCTGCCCTGTGATGCCCTCTTGCAACACCTACCATCTTACTGGGTTTCTCTTACCTTGGGTGTGGGGTATCTCTTCACGGCTGCTCCAGCATATTTAAGAATTCATGTCAGCTGAAAGGACATTAAATAAAATGGCTAACTGAAGTTAAATATACACTTTCAGTGACTTTTTCATTTCTCCAACCTTAAACACGTCTACAACAGGAATTCTGAAAGGCAAACAAGTTAGAAATCATGTGTTGTAGGCTGAATAATGCCCCCTACCAAAGATGACTAATGTACGAATTGGGTGAGGAAAATGACCTGCAAGAGTTTAGGGGGAAAGAATACTCACAATCAGAGACATGAGCAAAGGGCAGACCTAGTGAACTGAGCACCAAGGCCTGGAGGATGCTCCAAACGAGAGCAGTAGATGGTGGCTTTCAAAGCAGAAAGAGAAAAGTATGGGAGGACTGAGTACTAATCCTGAAAGATTTTTAAATGGCATTTCTGAGGTCTACCTGGCATGATATTTCTGTCTTAGAAGAATTTGTAACCAAATTTCCTTGTATTTTTATGCTTATGTTTCCCAACTTGGAGACCATTTTTGTTCTAGGCTCTGCAACCCACTTGGCTCACCTTGTGTACTTAGAAAAGCTGTCTCACTTCCTTCTGAGCATGTAGTTTGGGTGTCAGTTCTAGTTTTTACGTTACTGAAAAGATTTTTAGAAGTTCAATTAGAAAGTGCAGGGAGTGGTGAGTACCAACCTCCTAAAAACTAAGTAAGCAGTGAAGTGAACCTCCAAAAATGATTGATTGAGCCCTAGATTAAAGAAAATGTGTGTGTGTTTTGTTTAACAGGAGAAGATAGCAAAGGAGAAAACTAAGTTGGGGCGAACTTAATTTTTTACAGTAAGTTCTGTATGATTTTCTTGACAGATCCCATCTTGACTGAAGAGTCTGTGTGGTTCTGGAAAGCACACCACCCATTATACATTGAGGTACATGATGCCTGCAATCAAGCTAGCACCGCTGCCCCCTCACACACACACACACACACACACACACACACACACACACACACACACACACACACATACACTGAGACAGAAAATGCATGTATTCCCTGCTACACCATTCAGCTTTGGTGGCACCTCTAGGTTTTTCTGTGCACACTCTCTAGACTAATACCAAACCTGCCAACAGTGAGAAGTTGACTTGTTACATAATTCAAGCCCAGATTTCTGGAGATTACAGATTGCTGAGATGAACACCAATGTGGTCAGTCTGTGTATGTACTTAGTCACTCAGCTGTGCCCAGCTCTTTGCAACCCTATGGATTACAGCCTGCCAGGCACCTCTGTCCATGGGATTCTCCATGCAAGAATACTAGAGTGGGTTGCCATGCCCTTCTCCAGGGGATCTCCCCAACCCAGGATAGAACCCAGGTCTCCTGCATTGCAGAGGATTCTTTGCCAGCTGAGCTACCAGGGAAGACCTGTGGTCAGCATGTGAAGTGAAAGTCACTCAGTCATGTCTGACACTTTGCGACCCCATGGACTATACATTCTGTGGAACTGTCTAGGCCAGAATACTGGAGTGGGTAGTCTTTCCTTTCTTCAGGGGATCTTCCCAACCCAGGGATCAAACCCAGGTCTCCCACACTGTGGGCAGATCCTTTACCATCTGAGTCACCAGAGAAGACCTGGCAGTACATAGAAGTATCATTTCCATTCTGATGGTGTTTCTGAACTGCGACCATACCTCTCTGCCACTGTATTGCCATGGAGCTGTGATGGGACAGCTCCATGGGATGAAGGAAAGGGAAGGATTAACTAGCATTTCACAAACATCAGTAATTTATAAAAGCTTCTATCATAATTTGTACCAAAGTCATATACTATTAGTACAATTATTTAATTGCATTATACTTTAAATTAACTATGTTTATTTGGCCTCATCTTAAACAAATAACAACCATGATAATATATATTTAAGGGATAAATAGCATAATAAATGCTCATTAAAATCCATAATGAATGCAACAACAAAAAATTGTTTGCATATAAACTAAAATCATCTTATGTTTCTCATAAGCCACACTTTGGGAAATTCATATCTAATAGAAAGCCCAGCTGAGAGCTGCTGGAATTTCAGACTGAGCCTAAAATACCCTCGCTTAAGCTGGAGGAAAAGGCAGAAGTGGAGAATTCTTATGGCAGACATACTCTTCTCATCTAAATAAATCATAATTTTCTCTCCACTTTCCACATCCTTACTGCTAGCAGATTCCATTCAAGCACCAGCAGCTGTTAGAAGAAATCAAAAGGAAGAAACAGGAAGAAAAAAAGAAAACCCGTATCTGACAACTGAAATGGACTCGGCCTTGATTTTCTGCTATTCCTGCATTTTTAGGTTGAAAGGCTACTATCAAAATATTATAGTTATAGAAACATCATAATTATAGGATCTTGAATCGTGTTTGTTTTCACTCCATGCCTCTGCCTTTGTCTTTCTTTTAATCTCCTTAATGTACTATAATTATGTCTTCAGTGCAGGTCAATTATTTCTGAACTAAAAAACAAATTATCATCATTATCTCTGATTATTCTTGCCTTTTCTTTGATCCTATTTTGTGCAGCAACCAGAATTTTGTGTTCATTCAGCCCTCCTCTTCCCTGGTTGCATTGTTGGCAGAGCTGAGATACAGTAGAAAATCATTCCCCTGCCATTTCCAATACCCTCCTTTCTGTTCATCCCACTCTTCAAACACTTTTGGTGCCTGCATATTATCAAAATATGTTCAAATGATCTTATTACCAACATAGCTCCTGGGTACCACTGCCTTTTCAGTCACAGTGCCTCTTTCATCCTTTTCCTTTCCAATCCTAACTACATTTTCAAAATCCAAATTAGTACAAAAAGGCCCATCTAAATAGCATTAATATCTTAAAAAGTTACTGCATCTTTTTTTCAATAATCCTGAGATTAATGGGCCCCAAGACTTATGTGACACAGAAAATTAACGAGGTTTGATTGCAGCAATAATCCATGAATTATGAAGGACCTCTCTACTGTGGTTATAATGAAATTAGCTTTTTTTGTTTTTTTGGTTGAAAAAGGAAGAAAGCAAGAAGGGGGTTGAAAGAAATTATCTTAACAAATAATACTTGCAAAATAGAAATGCATAGGTGTTCTTGATTAGATTTTTCTCCATAGGTGTCCAGCGGAGTAAGAAGACCAAGAAGCAACGTGATGTGTTTGCCTTCTCTGTGGAAATGGGGTGCACACAAAGCGTGAGGGAGCCACAGCCCAGGTGTATTCTTTGAGGCAATCTTCCTGGTTTGCTGGCATCAGGCCTCAGGATGCACCTTCCTGCCCCATGTTGACAAACTGACTTCCCAGAAATCCCCACAGGAAAAACACTCAATGCCAGGGCGTAGATGCCTGGCATCCAAACGTGCTGTGCAGCTAGGTGAAGTGAAAGAGAACTCACAGCAGAAACTTCCTCCAACTCCGTCTGGCTGGAGCCATGTACGTAATCAAAATGTTCACTCTTACAATATCCCACTGCCCCTTCTGTATTTTATGTGATGTTTTTCCTGTGTATATTATTCCCTTCCATTTTTCATTGCTTTGAATCAAACGTGAGAGGAAAAAAAGCCTTAGAAATATAGCCCACTGTGGAACCTATTCAGCAAATAAGTACAACCAGATGCAGATCCCACACAGAGAGAATCCTCTAGGTCTTTGTTCTGTGTAACTTAGATCTCGGGCTTGGGATGGGAGGGTTTCGGTGCCAGACTGAAACCGAAAGGCTTGATGTTTTAGAGGGATCACGTTATTTACAAGACAAATCACTTTTAAATGAGGTCATCATGATGGGAATAGCACATGGTCAGAGGTCAAGATTCCAACATAAAATTTTCATACTGTCCTGCCTCCAGCTGAGGGATTTTGAGATCACATAAGTTCTATGAGTCTGAGGATCCCAGCTTCAGCTACATCTGAGGGTTTCTCTGAGGATCCTCTGAACTAATACATATGAAAATGTCCAGCATTTAAAATAATGTACAAATACAAGATACTTACTATGGACTAAATGTGGTACCCTAAATTGTATATTTTTACTTTTAGTTTAAGAATGTAGAAAATATAGCTTCATCAGTGCTTGGGAAGTCTGTCTTTGTTAATTGGCCTCATCTTGAAGAAGCTAGAGTTGTTGGTGTATGGAGATGGTGTATGGTAGATGGAGAAACTAAGTAAGATTTTATTTGTAATTTTTAAAGTGTATATATGCTTTGCTATTTGATGGCTTTTACTCATACATTTTGGAGAAGGAAATGGCAATCCACTCCAGTATTCTTGCCTAGAGAATCCTGTGGACAGAGGAACCTGGTGGGCTGCTGTCCATAGGGTCACACAGAGTCAGACACGACTGAAGCGACTTAGCAAATTGTATATGTTGAAACTTTAATCCCCAGTGTGATGGTATTAAGAGGCGGGGCCTTGCTTCATGAGCCATGGGGCCCTCATAAATGGATTAGTGTCCCTATGAGAATGAGAGGGCTTCCTTACTCTCTTCTCTCTGCCCTGTGTGGGTACAATGGTGGTCTATAAACCAGCTGTTGTTTTTCAGTCACTAAATCATGGCCAACTGTTTGTGATCCCATGGACTACAGCACGCCAGGCTTTTCTATCCTTCACTATCTCCCAGAGTTTGCTCAAACTCATATCTATTGAGTCAGTGATACCAGCCAACCGTCTCATCCTCTGTTACCTCCTTCTGCTCATGCCCTCAATCTTTCCCAGCATCAAGATCTTTTTTAATGAGTCAGCTCTTTGCATCAAGTGGCCAAAATATTGTAGCTTCAGCATCAATCCTTCCAGTGAATATTCACCATTGATTTCCTTTAGGATTGACTGGTTTGATCTCCTTGCAATCCAAGGGACTCTCAAGAGTCTTCTGCTGCTGCTGCTGCTGCTGCTGCCAAGTCACTTCAGGCATGTCCACCTCTGTGTGACCCCAGAGATGGCAGCTCACCAGGCTCCCCCATCCCTGGGATTCTCCAGGCAAGAACACTGGAGTGGGTCGCCACTACAGCACCACAATTCAAAGTTATCATTTCTTTGGCTCTCAGCTCTCATCGTCCATCTCTCACATCTGTATATGACTACTGGAAAAACCATAGCTTTGACTGTATTGAACTTTGTTGGCAAAATTATGTCTCTGCTTTTTAATACATAGCTAGGTTTGTCACAGCTTTCCTTCCAAGGAGCAAGAGTATTTAATTCTGTGGCTGCAGTCACCATCCTCAGTGATTTTGGAGCCCAAGAAAATAAAATTTGCCACTTTTTAAAGCAGTAAGAGGTCCCAAACCAAGAACCTGACCAGGAACTTCTCTGGTGGTTCAGTGGTTAAGACTTCACTTTCCAATGCAGAGGATGAGAGTTCAATCCCTGGTCAGGGAGCTATGATCCTACATGACTTGTGGCCAAAAAACAAAACATGAGGAAAAGAAGCAATATTATAAAAAATTCAATATAAATGGTCCACATCATACTAGCAAGCCAAATCCAACAATGCAGTTTAAAAAATCATACACCATGATCAAGTGGGATTCATCTCAGGGATTCAAGGATTATTCAATATACACAAATCAATCAAGATGATATACCACATCAACAAACCAAAGAATAAAAACCATATGATCATCTCAATAGATGCCGAAAATGCTTTTGACAAAATTCAGCATGCATTTACTACAAAAACTCTTCAGAAAGTGGGCATAGAGGAAGCATACCTCAACGTAATAAAGGCCATATATGACAAACCTACAGTTAACGTCATACTCAATGGTGAATGGGGGAAAGCATTTCCTCTAAGGTCAGGAACACTCTCACCACTTTTATTTAACATAGTTTTGGAAGTTCTAGCTACAGTAACCAAAGAAGAAAAATAAATAAGGGGAATTCAAATTGGAAAAGAAGTTAAACTGTCATCTGCTTGCAGATGACATAATACTATACGTAGAAGATGCTAAAGATGCTACCAGAAAACTAGTAGAACTCTTTTACTGGAACATGGCTACACCAGTCTATGGGTGTTTTCATATTACAATGACAAAATTAAATAGCAAGGACAAAGACCATATGAACCATATAGTAAAGAAAATATTTTCTCCCTGGCTCTTTATCAAAGAATTTGCTGCCCACTATTCTAGGAGCTTAGGATACAGCAGTGGTAACTAAAATTTTTGTTGTTACAAACAAAAAACAAACAACCCTGCCCTCATGGTGCTTACATTCTAATGGGGGGAAGCAGTCAATATACTTAATTAACAAGTCAATCACATAGTTAAAATTTGAAAGGTAAGTGTAATGGGAGAGATTAATCAGGGTAATGGGAATGGGGTGTCTTTACTGGCAAGGGTTGCAAATTTTTTAAAAGTGCTCTGAACAGTTCTTACAGTGAGTTAAGGGTATGGAACACTTGGCCTGGGGCTTTACAGGCTTTGTAAGAACTTTGGTTTTTACTCAGTAAAATGGAAAACCACTGGCATTATTTAAATAGAGAAACGTCAGGATCTGATTTGGTTTTTAAAGTCTTTCTCCTATTGTTCTTTGAAAATGATGTGTAGTAAGATATGATCAAAGCAGAGAGATGAGTTAATAGGTTTTTGTAATATGGCAGGCAAGAGATGATAACTGTAGCAATAGAAATAATGAGAAATAATTGACTTCATGGAATATTCTGAAGGTAGAACAGGATTTGCTGATGGATTAGACGAGAGGAAAGGGGCCACCATAACAAACTACCACAATTTGGTGGTTTAAACCAACAGAAATTAGTTTCTCATAGTTCTAGAGGGCAGACGTCCCAAATCAAAGTGTCAGCAGGATTGTTCTCCCTCCAAAGGCTCTAGGAAAGCATCTTCCCTCTGCTTTTCAGCTTCTGGTGGCTCCAGGCATTTCTTAGCTTACAGCTGAATGACCATAATCTCTCCCTCTGTCTTCAAATGAATGTCTCCTTCTCTATCCTCTCTTTTACCTCTTATAAGAATACTTGTCATTAGATTCAGAACCTACCTGGATAATTCAGGATGATCTCATCTCGAGATTTTTAACCTAATTACATCTGCAAAGATCCTTTTCCAAATAAAGTCATATTCACAGATTCCAGGTAGAAATATCTTTTGGAAGGGGCCTCATTCAAGCCTCCACAAAGAGAAGACCAGAGTTCTATATTTATATATTAAATATGAGACTCCTCTGAATTTATTGAGTGGAGATATTGAGTAAAGAAGCACATGAAGATGGAAGCCAAGAGTGCACCCACCCTTGTCTCTATCCACGCTTGCTCGGATATCACAAGGGTTTCCCCTAACAATGGAGTAATTGGCAAAATGGTCCTTGGTATAAAGTAATATGTGCTGCTAAGCCAGTCTTAATGTTGAAGTCTTTAGGTGTAATACAAACAGCCTCTGCTTTCTCTTTAAAGGGTGGTGTGAATTTCAAATAATAAATGCTGGAGGAGGTGTGGAGAGAAGGGTACCCTTCTACACTGTTGGTGGGAATGTAAATTTGTACAGCCCCTATGGAGAACAGTATAGAGTGTCCTTAAGAAAACAAAAACAGAGCTAACATGTGACCCTGCAATCCCACTCCTGAGCATGTATCTGGAGAAAAGCATGATCTGAAAGGATACCCACACCCGAATGTTCACTGCAGTACTGTTTACAATAGACAAGACATGGAAGTAATCTAAATGTCTGTCGACAGAGGAATGGATAAAGAAGATACGGTAAATACATACAACAGCATATTACTGCATTTGCAGCAACATGGACGGGCAAAGACAGTGTCATACTGAGTTGAAGTAAGTCAAAGAAGAAGTATTGAATGAGATCCCCTATACGTGGAATCTAAAAAGAAATGATGCAAATGAAGTTACTTACAAAGCTGAAAGAAACTCACAGATTTTAAGAATGAATTTACAGTTGCTGGGGGAAAGGGATAGTTAGGGAGTTTTGGATGGACATGTACACACTGCTATAATAGACAGCCAGGGGGGATTTGCTGTCTAACACTGGGAACTCACACCAGGGCTCCATGACAACCTAGAAGGGTAGAATGCAAGGGAGGTTCAAAAGGGAGGAACATGTGTATACACGTGGCTGATTCATGTTGATGTATGGCAGAAACCAACACAATATTGCAAAGCAATTATCCTTCAATTAAAAAAAATAAAAATAAAATGGATACCCAATAAGGACCTCCTGTATAGCACATGCAACTCTGCTCAATGTTATGTGGCACTGGATGGGAGAGGAGTTTGGGGGAGAATTGATACACATATATGTTTGGCCAAGGCCCTTCCCTGTTCACCTGAAACTATCACATTCTTAATCAGCTATACCTTAATACAAAATAAAAAGTTCAAAAGAAAAAAAAATTGGTGTGTATTTGATCAAGAAAAACAAGATTCTTGGAGGTAGAAGGAAAGCAAGGCTGTTTGTTTTCTTTCAGTGATGAGATCAAGCTTAGAAAAATACGAAAGGCACTAATGAAGGCCATGGTTCGCTTGTTCCTAGCTTTGCCTTATGAAACACTGCGAACATTTACAAATTGGGGTTAACAGTCCAACCAATAGTTTGGAACAGCAACCTTCTACTCTACAAAGAATAAATGGTTTTGCTAGCAGCATTTTCTAACCCAGGGAGTTAACTAGCTGAGAAGGAATTTGACCATTAGACCAGTTAATACTGACTCAACATAGATATTCTGCCAAATCAAAACTTCAAAGCTCAATATATTAATGAGTTCCTGGAGTCTCTGGAGACCTCTTGCTGGTCAGATAAAAGATCTATCAAGGCGCCTTCTTTTTAATTTAAAGTGAAAATTGATGCTCTTGGGGCCTCAAGTATAATCATGTTAATTTATTGGGGAATACATAAGGAATTGCCAAAAGTAGGAATGATCCAATTATTGGCTTAAATGAGTTTGGGTTTCCTTGTTTTTGTCAGTCTGGTCCATGAAGTACTTTCACTTTCAGACACTCAAAAGTTATTTACATAGGTTTGGGCCTTATTAATGTAGCTAAATAGACCCAGAGGTGGAATTACAGCCCTTCTCTAAAAAACAGTGAAGTTGATATACTAAGAATCGAATTTAAACATTAGCATTCGAGTCAAAGTTACTTTTAATAAATCACAAGAAAGTGGATGCCTCGGGACAGGATAGCTCCAGAGAATGCTGCTCGAATGCGGCTTTTTCCTCCAAAAGTTTCTGGCTCCATTTTCTTCAGAATCTGCCAGGAGAAAAAGATATCGTGACCTCATGGTTTGTTCAATGACATAAATGTGTAAGTAGCTTCCTTAAGCTCCTACCAAGTAGGGAACATTAGGAAATCATTTATTTCATCCTGGGCACCAAAGGTGCATCTAGATGACTCTGCTACCTTACACTTTCAGGACAGAAATGAAAATGACCAGGAGAGGACTCAGGCATTGGGCTCTTCCTCTTACAGAAAGAGAAAGCAACATGCTTTGCCTCATCATCACTGCCCCTTGTTCTAAGGGGGACAGTAGTGAGAAGTTTTTAAAATAATAGTCTTTGGCATTAGGAGGACTTTCGTGAATCTCCATTTTGTAATTTGCCTCTCCTGTGACTTTTGGCAAGTCACTCGACTCCTAAACTTCATATCTTCTTATATAGAAAAGAGATAAAAATAGTCCATATTTCGTAAAGCTATCTATCAGTGGAGTTAACAGTAAAGAATAGAACACATTGCCTAACACAAAGCAAGTAGCTTTTGCAGCTATAATTATTATTGCCTGAATACTCAAAGCAAGGTTGAACTGAAGTGCTAACAATTCCACACTTTTCTGTTTGAACTAAATGTCCTTTGATTACATCTTTCACCCAATCACCCCAAATAAGAGACTTTGATGAAAGGCCAACTTTGCTGAGAATGTGATGAGAGGTTTGCTTTCCTATTAGTGAAAGTGGAAAAGCTGTTTGTTCATTTTTGTAATTTGGCTGTGGATCTAAAGGCCCTAGGGAACCTGGCTCAAAGAACTAGAAGTTATTACTGAAAACTGAACATTTTTGATGAACCTAATAGCCAAAGGCAGATCAAGTCCACACAGCATGAAACCTAAAAGTAGGGCAATGAGAAAAGCAGGGCTAAGGTAAAATTCAAGCCTCAGACTGTGGCAATAAATAATGCAATGGGTCAGCGTGAGTGAGGAACAGACTAAGCCAGCACAAATGCTGATTGGGGCCCTTTTAAGGAAGGAAATGTCTACCAGTGTTCACTGATCTTTACTTCCTGTCACTGTGAAGTCAGAAGCCAACTATATCTAAGACCCCAACTAGACTGCAATTTTGCCAGATTACATTCATTGTTAATTTCCCTTTATAAGAGAAAGAAACTTAGTCCTTAAGAAAAAAAAAAAAAAAAAGCTCTTACTTCTATTCTTTGGAATGTCTGCCTGCTTAGCCCCATATTTTGCTCTAAGGTGGAGGGGCACTCAGTGTCTTACTGAATAGCAGTACCAAGAGTTAAAAGGCACTCTTTAAAGCCTATTGAGAGAGAAAAGAAGTGAGAATTGTGTACACAGACATGCACATATGTGTGTCGATTGGTGAGGCAGTCTCAAAGCCACCTCAAATCCTGAGGGTGAGCCTGGGTGACATGAACTCCAAATAGCCACCTGGTGATAACAGGCAATCAGTCATTCAACCATTCCTTAAGCAAAAGTCTGAATTCAAACTAAATATGAATTTAGTTAATTCATATTATTGGAATGCATACTTTGTGGTTATGTACAAGGGAAATTAGGAGGTTATAATAACCCAAGTGAATGACAATATCATTTCAGATAAAATAGATAGTAAAGACCGTCTTGAGAAATGATTGGATTCAGGATATATTTTGAAGGTGTCAGTGAAATAATTGTAAAAAAGAGAGGGAGCTCTAGCTGACTCCAATATTTTTGGCCACGGTGACTGGTACAGAGCTGCCAGTCACTAAAAGAATCCTGTGGGAGGAGCAGATTGGGAGCTTAGAATTCAAGAGTTCTGTTTTAGCCATAATAGGTCTGAAATGACAACTTCGCATCTAAGGCGGATGTGTTGAGTAGGCAGTTGGATGTAGGAGAATGATTTGGGGAGAGGCATGTGGGTTGTAGATATAAATTTAGGAGCTTTTAAGAGTTCAGATGGCTTTTAAAACCCTGAAACTGGGAGAGGTAACCTAGGGAATGAGCATAGAAGCTGAGGAGAAGAGCTCTGAAGAATAGACTTCAGGGAGATAAAGAAGAAAAACAGAAATTGAGGAAGAGAGATAAGTAGAAAGGAAACTCGTAGAGAGTAGTTCCTAGAAGCAAAGCGAAGGAAGTATTTGTGGGGAGAGAGCAAATTAGCCTAGATGGCCTGTCCATGCTCTCTCGCCCCACGTTTTGTAAATAATGACCACGTCACAGCGGAGCTCCTTTACAGCACTGCGCATGCGCTAGTTAATTCAAGAAGCACTCACTTGGTTGCAGGCTGTGTGCCGTTTGGCGTATGTGAGTTCCTCCTAGAAAGCTGTGGCATTACTGCTGGGTCAGGGCCGTGTCCACTGGGTCAGCCACGACAGGAGAGAATTTAGTGTGTCTACTGTTAAAGCTGCTGTGGCAACCAGGACGGAATGCTGTTATGGCCACTGCGCCAGCCATGAGCGAGGTTGTGTTAGGTTAGGTTATGCTATGACTGTTGCAGCAGCTGCTGAGTCAGCCAAGAGAGAGTAAATGC
This sequence comes from Ovis canadensis, assembly GCF_042477335.2. Taxonomy (NCBI): domain Eukaryota; kingdom Metazoa; phylum Chordata; class Mammalia; order Artiodactyla; family Bovidae; genus Ovis; species Ovis canadensis. The sequence continues at coordinate 13,300,213 of NC_091255.1, forward strand.
GTTTGTAGTTCCTACGATTCCTCACGTCTTCTTCCAGCCTCTTAGCTCGCTCCTTGCCTCCCCTGGGTTCAGCAAAAGGTGAGGACAGTGTGAACAGCAAGACAATTGGTGCTATGAACAGGATCAGCAATACCGTATTTCAAGAAGAGAATTGATCCGCTCTTCCTAATGATATTGATAGACCTAATGTGATAGGGAATAATAGTCTCCTACTGTATTTGGTACCATGGTGATCATAAGGACTGAGAGCAATACTCTTTCAGTGGAAGAGGAAATAAAAAATCAATTAATGTGGGTTCAAAAGAGACTGAAAATAGAGGAAATGGAAACAGCAAATGTAGACACCTGGTTTTGAGGGGATTGTTTTGTAAAAGGGAGAAAACCTTGACAAAGAGATCAAACCACTTGCTAGTTTCCTGAATCATGGGGTGATTTAGCATACCATTAAGTTCCAGATCAAAATCCAAGTTGGGGACACTCTGAAGATCATATGTTCAACCCCACTGGAATAGTAGAAGAGGAAAGAGATGAGTAAGTTAGTCCTGAAAGAAAAGTGAAAGTTGCTCAGTCCTATCTGACTCTTTGCAACCCCATGGACAATACAGTCTATGGAATTCTCCAGGCCAGAATACTGGAGTTCCCTTCTCCAGAGAATCTTCCCAACCCAGGGATTGAACCCAGGTCTCCCGCATTGCAGGCGATTCTTCACCAGCTGAGCCACCAGAGAAGCAAGTGAATCCTAGTCCTCAAAAAGGTTTTAGTCAAGTAGGGGAGATACGATGTCAGAATCAGAAAAAAAAAAAAAAGTAATTGCTTTTAATCCTTGAAACAATCCTATTACTTCCATATAGCAGACCCTATGCATCTGTGAATTTAACAGTAGGGGATTTTTGAATGTTCATACATCACTCTGAAGGTTCAAGATGTGTGGCTATTTGCAGTTTTGCTAAGGAGAAGTCTGGAATGTTTGTACTGTCAGTCTGGTGTGGAGAAAAAGACCGCTTAACCCCACCTTCCAGCACCTGCATTTCATTCAGCTTTGTGGTTTCAACTGACTGTCATGTGAATGATAATATGTGGCAACAGTCTCAGGTAAGTTGTTTTTTTTTTTTTTCCCATATTTTACAAAAAAGAAAATATATCATTAAAATTTCTGTTTAGAGTAACTATATTTTCTGCTATGCTAAGTTGCTTCAGTAATGTCTGATTCTTTGAGACCTAAAGAACTATAGCCTACTAGGCTCCTCTGTCCATGGAATTCTCCAGGCAAGAATACTGGAGTGGGTTGCCATGCCCTCCTCCAGGGGATCTTCCTGACCCAGGGATTGAACCCACACCTCTTGTGTCTCCTGTGTTGGCAGGCCTGTTCTTTACCACAAGCACCACCTGGGAAGTCCAATAGCTTATTAAATAGAACATTTGTTATAATCTTAGAACTTTAACTGAAGCTCACAGGTTGAAAACAGTAAAACATATCCCAAGATCATTTTTTTTTCTCTCTGCATGGCTAAATATCTAAACATTGTCATGAACAACAAAATGAACAAGGAAATTAATGATGAATTTGACTGATACAGGAGAGACAAGTAGGAATAGCTACCATTCAACGTCAGTAGACAACATACTTAACTTATAATCACATAAAATTCTAGCCAAAATACACATATTCGTGCAAGTTACTATATTTACTTTCAGAATCAGAACCCCTCTGTGGCAAAACAACAGATTTTCATGATATATATCCCTTGGGTTATGCAAAGAAAATTAAATTGAAACACAGACTTACAATGTGTGACTTGTAAGAAAAGAGAAAGGGTCTAAGCACAAAGAAAAACATACAAACACACAAAAATAAGAATATAGTAGAAAGTCAGGGGAACTGAAAAATTGAATTTGGCATGTGATTTTATAATTTAAAATAATTAAAGACCCTAAAATGGTTTGATCTATGACTGTACAAATTCTTATCAAATCATTATTGAATATAAGATTAATCCATGTTGCATTAACACATAAACACATCAATGTGGTGACTATGAAAACTTTTCATCATCTTCTGTTTCTGTCTTATGAGTCTAGAAATTCAAATGATTATTGAATGGAATTGGTAGGAGAATTTTCATACAAGGGAAGAATTCTTTTCCTTTGTCTCTCTCTAAGGGTGGTATCTCCCCTTTATAATGCCAAGAAAAATAAAGTTTAAATATTGGGTTGATATCAGAAAAGAAGTAGTTTAATACTGGTTTAATGCCCTTTGAGCAAGAAAAATTCATAGGCCAGTCCCACATTGCTATGAAGACAAAGTGAAGCTAGGGATAGAGATGTTTGAAGAGTCTGCTGTGCACCCAGGAGTTTGAGGGCACAAATGAACATAAATAGTAGTTACTGGGGAAATCTGAAGGTGAGAGACTGGCTGAATCATCCCTTGTCTATACATTTAGAAGAGGGCCATCATTAATACATAGTGATAGATGATCACTACTAGATAGAATCTGGGGGGACTGTGCTTTAGGATTTGGAAGAATAAAGAGGTATGAGTGTCCTAGGGCCCAAGTAACCGTGTTGTGTTGGCCTTCTACCAAAGAGCATGCTTTGCTGAAATAGAGCAAGCAGCTTGTAAGAGGTTGTAGGGGTTTCTGCTGCAGGCGAAAGTTTTGGAGGGTGTCAGGAAGTCCCGTCACAGCCCTATCAGGGGCCTATGCATGAGAAATGTGCCTATAGGGCCCTTTGGAGAAGATACTGATAAACCCGCAGAAGAGCCAACATCTGGATGCCTGCCATGAAACAGTACATGTACAACCACAAGAGAAATACAAACAATGAAATAAAAAAATTCTCTCCTACCGTCTAGAACCCTCCTTTTGTCCTGACTTCAAAGAAGCCAGAAAAAGGAGGAGGAGATGTGAAAGTTCCAGAGGAATAGTGACATGACAGTTTATGCCAGTTTTTATCTCTGTTACTCTAGCATTCTAAGATATCGCCTTCACACAAGAGGAAAGTGTTGCATGTCATAAAAGACATGGATATGGATATAAGGCTCTGAGAATACAGAGGTAAGATCACAAGCTACTCAGTCCTTGTTGGAGCCCTCTTTTGTGACTGTAATAGAAACACTGAGAAATAAATTGTGAGGGAATGTGGCTTTGTGTTCAACAGCCAATTCCCTGTTAGACTGAACGTCATCTAATTGGCAGAACGGGCATTAACACAACTGGAGCGCTGGAGGAAAGCATGGTCGATACTAGACAACTCTAGATATTGATTTTAGATTATAAAATCATTAATCAATTGTACTATACATCTAGCTTTATTATTTCCCAAAAAGCATGTGGAGAAATAGGAAGTCAGTGACAACCATTATATAATACTTTGAAGGGGTGACCATGTTGTCAGTAACTCCCATAGTGGCATCTTTTATTCTTCAAATCCATCCACACTCAGATAGCTTATTTTTCTTCAGATTGCTGATATTCAGTGAGGCCAAGCAACAAAAGTCGTTCACTTTTTTTGGAACTTTAAGCTTCCAACTGTAGAGGAGGTATTTGTAACTTTTGGTTAATACTAAATGGTAATTATGATTGTATATTCAACAACAGATCAGATACGTATTTCTTAAGTGTATGCCATCCACAGACATCCATTCATCAAACGTTTGATAAGAACTTACATTATTCTTCAGTTCCGCCGACAATCAGGGACTCTGTGCAGGACATAGTCTCCATATGACTTGAAAAGACTCCAGCCTAATTAGAAAGTCTAACAAGGAAATTGTAAGTATGATATGTTGAGTGGTATATAAAGGTAAATAGACAATACTCAACATGTGCCAATTACTTGCCATTTATCTGTGAGTTGGTGACATCAAGTTGTCTATCAAGGATTCATACTCTTCTTCTGAAGAAAAGAGTTACTGCTGGGAAGAAGCTCCCACACAGCTACTACCTTTCCCAGCCACAGTCAGATGTAAAGAGGACCATGTACTATGGCCAATGGACTGTGGGCAGAAGTGATGTTTTCTGAATTTCTCCATTAACCCTTTTCCTCCTCCCCAGGCATATATCCCAGCACTGTCACCTGAAATAAATAGACAGATAATAGATCGCCAAGAGAAACTTAAAAGTTACATGCTGATGATGGCAGAGACTCCGTCAGCTGGGCCCCTGAATTACTATGTGAAACAAATCAACCCTCTCTCTCTTATAGAGTGAAAAATAAACTTCTGTGTTGTAAAACAACTGAGATTTGGGTATTTGTTGGCTAAGCAGCTACTTTGCTGTTATTAATATACCCAAAGCACTCATTAAAATTCCTGATGTGATTAATCCTTTAAATCAACCACAACAAACAGAAAATGATTACTGCTATTGTCCACATTTTATCAATGAGGAAACTGAGGTCCAGAGAGGAGATGCCATCTCTTCATGTTCACAGAGGTAGTAAGTAGTGAAGGCACTTTATTAGTGAGTAATAATAAGGAGTAGAGTCATTATGGGCCCTGACCTTGAAGAGGTTTCAATCTCAAAGTTCAGATTATATAGATGTGAAAATTCCTAAAGAGAAAAAATTTAAAGCCTGAACAAGAAACCTAAAATCTCATCTGCATATTTCCAGAATGAATCTCCCTAAGTAATTAGAAAATGCAGTAATAATCCAATGATAGAAAGTTAAAATGATTTAAAATTATATGGCTTGGAAAATTAATTCAGAAGAAATTAATGGCAGAAAGACATATACATTTGGCTTAACAGAATATAAATTTAAAACAATATAATTTTTATGCTTTCTAAGAGTGAACTTAAAATCAGAAGTGCTTTAGCATCAGTTTTAAATTTAATTTTATTCTTATAAAGTATTTTAAGCTAATTAAACCAACTATTGAATATTAAAATTTCTTTATGGATGTTTATCTACACAGTTTGTATTTATAGATACTTATCTGACTTATTCAAGACAAGGGGGAAGAATTTGAGGCATCTTATAAAAAAGTGAACAATTGAATAATATAAAACCTAGAAATAAGTGAGATAATTGGTGTGAAAAAGCAATGAAATAAAAAAATGTCAAAGACTGATGCAAAATTTGTAACAGATAATACATGTTCACAAAAGGATATGCATATTTATATCTGGTTTTCTGAGCAAAGAATAGTGAAAATATGATTAATTACTAGATTTACAATATTGTCAAGAGGAAGTCCAGCATTTCCTGCTTGAGCATGAATGGAATTTATTCTGCATCCTCACACAGAAGAAGCTGTGTAACATAACAGATTATAAAGCTTCCGTACCAGTATAAAACAAGCAGCTGCAAGATTCACACAGCTGTTTCTTGTATAACACCTCTCAATACTAACCTTGGTGTCATTCCAAACCTAGCTCAGTAAAGACAGTGTATAAAGAGTCAAAATAATGCAGTCTAGGTACACAGTTCTCTAACTGCCTGAGCTGACATTTAATTATTCCATCCCGTCTACTTATTGGGAGATGATATAACCCACTTGGATAATAAACTAGGTCAGCCTGAAAGCATTGACAGAAGCACATAGTTATTGAGTATTTACTGTAGACAGGTGAGAAGGTTGATTGTAGGAGGAATGGGGATTACAACCCCTGAGAGAAGAAATTAGGACCCATACTAAGCAAAAAAAAAGAAAGAAAAAGAATGAAGCAAAACTCCATTGAAACAGAATTTATGTAAAGATAAGCATGTAATAATAGTAAACAATAAAAAAGTCATCATTATCTTTAGATTCTCTTTTTACACAAAGAATGACCTACTGGAGCATCAAGGCACATGTTTTGTTTTTTTCTTTTTTAAACTTTTTCTTTTGCATTGGGGTATAGCCGATTAACAATGCTGCGATAGTTTCAGGTGAAGGGACTCAGCCATACATATATATGTATCCATTTTCCCCCAAACTCCCCTCCCATGCAGACGAGGCATACGTTTTTTATTTTATTTGGGCTTCCCAGATGGCCCAGTGGTAAAGAATCTGCCTCCTAGTTAAGAAGATACAGAAGACGTGGGTTCATTCCCTGGGTCAGAAAGCTCCCCTGGAGAAGGGAATGGCAACCCACTCCAGTATTCTTGCCTAGAAAATCCCATGGACAGAGGAGCCTGGCAGGCTACAGTCCATGGAATTGCAAAAAGTCAGATACAACTGAGCATACACGCACACAATTACTGAATAAGGATTCTCTGTCCTACTCTAGTCCTTCCCTGCAGCTAGTGATACACCCCTTATACAGCAAGGGGTAAGGGTATCATGACACATCTCAGTGCTGTCAACTAAGCCACGTAGAGTCTTATCCTCATTTGTACACCTGCTTGCCCTGTTATTCAAAGAGCAGGAATAAAGTTGCCTAGCCCCAGAGAATACTCTGGTAGAAACTCCAAATGGGAGCTGCCTAGGAAGAGAGCACAAGGTGAGCAAGTGGGTGGTGAATGTGGAAATGTGTCAAATTATGTGTATCTACTGACTCATTTTAAAATATTTTGCTCCCCAAACCCATGGCCCTAGGCCTTGCTTTTTTAGAGGTTTTAGCGCCCCCAAAGAGGCATCCTAACAAGGTATCCAGAAAGTGACAACATAAAGGTTTCATTGCAATGGAAGTAGACCTTAATTCCAATGGAGAGATAGGATTTTTATGTTCTATGGAGCTGGAACAGTGTTTTGAGAGCCTAGGAAACTTTCTATAAAACTGTTGTTCAGTCACTCAGTAGTATCTGACTCTCTGTGATCCCATGGACAGCAGCATGCCAGTCTTCCCTGTCCTTCATTATCTCCCGGAGTTTGCTCACACTCATATCCATTGTATTGATGATGCCATCCCACCGTCTCATCCTCTGTCACCCCCTTCCCCTTCTGCACTCAGTCTTTCCCAATATCAGTGTCTTTTCCAAGGCTTCCCTGGTGGTGCAGAGGTTAAAGCATCTGCCTGCAATGTGGGAGACCTGGGTTCGATCCCTGGGTCAGGAAGATCCCCTGGAGAAGGAAATGGCAACCCACTCCAGTATTCTTGCCTGGAGAGTCCCATGGACGGAGGAGCTTGGTGGGCTACAGTCCACGGGGTCACAAAGAGTTGGACACGACTGAGTGACTTCACTTCACTTCCAATTAGTCAACTCTTCATATCAGGAGGCCAAAGTGTTGGAGTTTCAGCTTCAGCATCAATCCTTCCAATGAATATTCAGGATTGATTTCCTTTAGGATGGACTGGCTTGATCTCTTTGCAGTCCAAGGGACTCCCAAGAGTCTTCTCCAGCCCCACAATTTGAAAATATCTGCCTTCTTTATGGTTCAAATCTCACACCTGTGCATGACTACTGAAAAAAACAAAGCTTTGACTATACAGACCTTTGTCGGCAAAATGAGGTCTCTGTTTTTTGATACACTGCCTAGGTTTGTCATAGCTTTCCTTCCAAGGAGTGTCTTTAATTTTGTGGCTGCAATCACTGTCTGCAGTGATTTTGGAGCTGAAGAAAACCTGTCACTGTTTCCACTTTTTCTCCATCTATTTGCCATGAAATGATGGGACCAGATGCCATGATCTTCATTTTTTCAATGTTGAGTTTTAAGCCAGCTTTTTCACTCTCCTCTTTCACACTTATCCTAAGGCTTTTTAGTTCCTCTTCACTTTTGGCCATTAGAGTGGTGTCATCTGCATATTTGAGGTTGTTGATATTTCTCCCCACAGTCTTGATTCCAGCTTGGGATTCATCCAGCCTGGCATTTCACATGATGTACTCTGCATGCAAGTTAAATAAACTGGGTGACAATATACAACCTTGAGGTACTCCTTTCCCAATTTTGAACCAGTCTGATGTTCCATGTCTGATTATAACTGTTGTTTCTTGACCTGCATACAGGTTTCTCAGGAGACTGGTAAGGCAGTCTGGTATTTCCATCTTTTTAAGAACTTTCCACGGTTTGTTGTGATCCACACAGTCAAAGGCTTTAGCATAGTCAATGAAGCAGATGCATATGTTTTTCTGAAATTCTGGTACATTCTCTATGACCCAACAGATATTGGCAATTTGATCTCAGGTTCCTGTGTCTTTTCTAAATCCAGCTTGTACATCTGGAAGTTCCAGGTTCACATATTGCTGACGTCTAGCTTGAGAGCAACAGCAAAGATAAATAGAAAACTAACTAGTGCTCAGATCATTCAGAAAAGGTTAGGATTGATTGGTAGGAAAACAATCCATTTTCTAGGATGGCTAAAGGCATTTCTGAATCAATGAACAAGGAGGTAAGCTGTATGCACTAACCATTTACTCATACGTTTTTTCAGCACATTTATTGAACATCTACTTTATTCCAGAAACTATTGTGACTCTAATTCTTTACAGAATTAAAAGCTATGTTTTAAATTTCCTTTTCTTGTTCACTGTCAGAGTATTTAAATTTGAGATATTTAAAGATAGTGCTTTATTTTGTCATTTTTAATAGACCTTTGTTCCATAGAAGAATTCTAGTAGCATTTTTTTTGCTTAGCTTGCTGCTGCTGCTAAGTCACCTCAGTCATGTCCAACTCTGTGCGATCCCATAGACAGCAGCCCACGAGGCTCCACCATCCCTGGGGGTCTCCAGGTAAGAACACTGGAGTGGGGTGCCATTTCCTTCTCCAATGCATGAAAGTGAAAAGTGAAAGGAAAGCTTAGCTTACTATTGCAAATTTTCCTCCACAATCAGAAAGTGGTAGTGATGGTTTGCCATTTAATACAAAAGGGTAGATATTAAGATGGCATTATGACAGAACCAGGAGATATTGTGCACTCTGACCTTGGAAAAAAGTTTTTAAGGAAGACTATGGCATTGCTTCTGGATGGAATAATTGGACATGACTTCAAGTGGCCAAGCAAGAACATTTTACAATGGTAGAATAGAGCATCCTCTGAGTTATATAATCACAAAGAAGGGAGCTGTATGACCTTCAGGGAGCAGGTGGGATGCAATGGATGAGAAGCTTCAAAAAATATTGCTAAAAGACTAATACCCAAAAAGTATCCTGTGGCAGGCAAATCATATGCTTTAAGCTAAAGTAATACTTATGCCTTTGGCACAAGTGATTGGATTAGGAAGAAAGTCCCAATTTATGGTCACCTGAAAAAAATGGTCTACTTTGGATGGTGGTTAACCAGACCAGCTTAACTAGGAAGATTAAAGGTGAACGGTAGAAAGCAAAGCAGACACTCCTGAAGCGATTTCAAGAGCCATTATGAAAACAGTTAAGCACAGGAACAGAGACACTTCTTCTGTATCCTCATTTAGTTCAGATAAAGTGGTACAACTCTGACAAACCAAAGAGGCAAACAAATACCATGGTGTTTGCAAGCCAAGTGTTTTGAAACCTTTTATCCAGAGAATTAGGTGGCATAATGGCGTAAACTCTAGATTTGATGTCAGAAAACATGGGTTGGAGAACTATTTAAGTCATACTAAGTTTGTGATATCATCCCAATGTGTGTACTGAGCATTTTACTCATTGGGAAAATATTGATAGCTTATGGTGAATGGTGAACACTGTTCGGTGACAAGTCCGTGGTCTCCAAAGGAGAAGGCTTAATTTCTGGGACCAAAGACACAGTCTCAGTCACTCAGAGCTTTGTGCAGCAAAGATTTTTATTTAAAGTGACAGGGCAGATAAAGCTTTTCTTCTCTGATTGCTGTGGTGAGGATTTCCAAAACTATACTGAATAATAGTGGTGAAAGTGGGCCCTCTTGTCTTATTCCTGATCTAGAGAAAATGCTTTCAGGTTTTCACCATTGAGAATAATGTTTGCTGTGGGTTTGTCATATATGGCCTCTATTATGTTGAGGTAGATGCCTTCAATGACCACTTTCTGAAGAGTGTTTATCAAAAATGGGTGCTGTCAACTAAAAAAACAAGATGTACAACTTGAAAGTTGTGAGTTAAGTTTTATTTGGGGCAAAATGAGGACTGCAGCCTGGGAGGCAGCATCTCCGATAGCTCTGAGAGTCTGCTCCAAAGCGGCAGTGGGGGAAAGTCAATATATATAAGGTTTTGGTGAAGGGGGAGTTCAATGCCATGAAACACTCTTGTCACCAGGAAGGGATTTCGTGCTTCTCTAGATATGAGGAGGTGCAAGGATTGAGATCATAAAATCTGTTCCTAAAAGCATCCAAATATCTAAAGACCTGTCCCACCAGATTCCCTGGAGCAGAGTGCCTCACTCCACCCTGAACTCCCTCAGGGGTTGCTGAAGCTCAACAGCTCTAGCAGCATGGGGTTCAGTCTCCATAGAGGCGGATGGCAAATGCCTTTGTTTTTCAGTTGTTGGCAATGTCCTTAGTAAATGCTAGTTTGTAGTTGACAGTGCTGAATTTTGTTGAAAGCTTTTTCTGCGTCTATAGAGCTTATCATATCCTTTTTATCTTTCAATTTGTTATTAATAATATGGTATATCACATTGATTTGCATTGAAGAATCCTGCGTCTCTGGAATAAACCCCACTTAATCACAGTATATGATCCTTTTAATGTGTTGTTGGATTCTGTGAGTTAGTATTTTGTTGAAGATTTTTACATTTCTGTTCATCAATGATATTGGCCTGTAATTTTCCTTTTTGGTGTGACACATTTGTCTGGTTTTGGCATTGGGGTGATTATACCCTGTGGAATCCAAAAACTCTTGACTTTCATTGCCAAATACTGCTCTAGCCCAGATCACAGGTTCAGATGGAGAAACAGAGAGAGCACAAAATAGTCCTTGGACAGATGTTGAGTGCTGGCTTGGCGTCAGACATTGTGGTTGGACCTCCAGAAATATGCGGCAGTGAGTAAGCATTCTGCTTCTGCACACAGAGCTTCTAGAAGTGTGTGTGTGTGTGTGTGTGTGTGTGTGCACGCACGCGAGCTATGTATGTGAGAGAAGAGAAAACCTCCTCAACTTCTTTGTAAATAAGACTAGAGATAGTTATATCCAGGGATATAATCAATGATGTGCCTCTAAAGTCTGAACATTCAGCAATTACATACTGAGAAAAAAATACTGAAAATTCTCTAGTTTTAGTAGTCAGTTCAGTTCAGTTCAGTCGCTCAGTCGTGTCCGACTCTTTGCGACCCCATGAATCGCAGCACGCCAGGCCTCCCTGTTCATCATCAACTCCCGGAGTTCACTCAGACTCACATCCGTCAAGTCAGTCATGCCATCCAGCCATCTCATCCTCTGTCGTCCCCTTCTCCTCCTGCCCCCAATCCCTCCCAGCATCAGTCTTTTCCAATGAGTCAACTCTTCGCATGAGGTGGCCAAAGTACTGGAGTTTCAGCTTCAGCATCATTCCTTCCAAAGAAACCCCAGGGTTGATCTCCTTCAGAATGGACTGGTTGGATCTCCTTGCAGTCCAAGGGACTCTCAAGAGTCTTCTCCAACACCACAGTTCAAAAGCATCAATTCTTCGGCACTCAGCCTGCTTCACAGTCCAGCTCTCACATCCATACATGACCACAGGAAAAACCATAGCCTTGACTAGACGGACCTTAGTTGGCAAAGTAATGTCTCTGCTTTTGAATATGCTATCTAGGTTGGTCATAACTTTTCTTCCAAGGAGTAAGCGTCTTTTAATTTCATGGCTGCAATCACCATCTGCAGTGATTTTGGAGTCAGAACTCTTTAAAAAAAGAAGTCATAAAAAACAAGTATAGGGTATACATAGCACAGAATGCAGAAATGAATCAATGGAAAATGTAAATGAAAATAATTTTTTTAATGCTATCCAAATAGAACCAAGAGAGACATTGCTCTCTGCTGTTTCCTACTTTTGGTTCAACCAGTTCCTATGTAAGAACAGAATAAAAGTTCATCCTAGAACCAATATTTATAATATTTTTGGTTGTTTCTTATATAAGTGTGAATAGGGCTTCTCAGGTAGCACTAGTGGTAAAGAACCCACATGCCAATGCAGGAGACATAAGAGACAGAGGTTCAATTCTTGGGTCAGGAAGATCCTCCGGAGGAGGGCATAGCAACCCACTCCAGTATTCTTGCCTAGAGAATCCCATGGACAGAGGAGCCCAGGTGGGCTACAGTCCATAAGGTCACAAAAAGTCTGACACAACTGAAGCAACTTAGCATGCACACAGAAAACTGCATATATTTCTCATCCCATTCAGTAATTCTTTGTCAATCTTTTGCTGTGTTTTAAAATACTGAGATAATTACTGTTCAGATTTCATCTAGGTATATACATATATATATATATATATAGAATTATTTTACAAAAACTTAATGTGTGTGAGATAGATGCCAAATGAAAAGCTGGAAAAACCCCAAATCCATTAAATTTTGCAGAATTTTACCTTAACTATGCCTGTCCTTGTTTGGCTGCAAAAGGAATTTGCAAAATTTTGAGAAGCACTTCAGTGGAAAAAATCCCATTCAGTATCAGAAGATCTTGGTTCAAATTCAAGTCTTACCATTTATGAGCCTTACAATGTAGAACCTTTCACTTGAACTTTAAATTTTATTTATAAAAACTAAGTGCCCTCCAAACTTGTTTATTCAAAAAGTATTTGTTGATGATTTATTACATGCCAGTCCTGCTTTCACAGAATAATTCTGGGATTTATGTGCCAGGGTGGTGACTTCATATGCCATAAAGGCACTGGTGGCAAGTCCATCTATGGGGAGAATTTTGATGATGAGCATTTCATCCTGAAGCATATGGGTCCTGGCATCTTGTCCATGGCAAATGTTGGCCCCAACACAAATGATTCCCAGTTTTTCATCTGCACTGTCAAGACTGATTGCTTGGATGGCAAGCATGTGGTCCTTGGCAAGGTGAAAGAGGGCATGAATATTGTAGAAGACATGGAGTGCCTTGGATCCTGGAATGGCAAGATCAGCAAGATCACCATTGCTGACTGTGGACAAATCTCATAAATTTGACCTGTGTTTAACTTTGCCACTAGACCACTCTTTCTGTAGCTGAAGAGAGCACCCTTTCACCCCCATCTGCTCGAAATAGCCTGTGACATTTGTGCTCTCACTGCAGCGCTTTGGGCTCCTTGTTTTCCTCGTGCCCCTCCAAGTTTAACTGGACTGCAAAGTTAACTTTATGATTATGAAATAAAAACCAAACAACAGCAACAAAAAATGAGAAGAGCAAGGACTGTGATTCTGACTGTTTAACTAGAGCACACTGTTTTTTAATATGTAAAATAGTCTATGATCTAGAGAATTCAGGACATAATCAAAAAAACGCAGAATGCTAAGGCATGTAAAAGGAAACAAAATGAGATATATTGAGGCAATTCTCACACAATGTCTCAGTTACCCACAGACATTTGATGCTTATCCCTGTGCCTAATTATAGCCCAACCCAGTTCCTTTTGTGAACCTTCCTCCTTAATCCTCCCCAACAGCAGCATGGAGCGTGGATTGCAAGGGGTCATCTTTGGGATTAGAGACAAAAGTTATTAGAAGGATATATATCTCTGTATCCTGCAAATAGGAATAACATATGCTTCAAATTGCCCTAGAACACATTAAAATCAGCACATACTATTAACAGAACAAGGTAAAGAAACTTTAAAATATTTCACAGCAAAAAAAAGACATAAAAAGACCATATAAATAATGCAATAAGCCTGAAATTAAAACGAAATTGCCAACCAAAAAATCATTTAAAAATAGAAAAGACTTTCTGAAATAACAATTGGGCAAGAGAAGAAAATAAAGCTGATTTTATAAGACAATATGCATAGCAACAGTGAAGAGACTAGTTTATGGTAAAATTTATGGGATATGGACTAATTTATTGTGATGAAATTTTATACTATAATTGATGTCATCATTAAATAAGAGATAAAAATAAACCAAACATTCAGCACAGTAATTTATAAAAAAACTAACATTAAGAAATAATAAAGATATATGCTATAAAGAGAATATAATCCCCAAAAGTAGTATAGAAAGGAATGTTACCATCAATGCAGAGGATATTTTAAGTGGTTGAATAGTCTATAATTCTGTGCTTATATTTGAAAATTACAGTAAAATGGGTATTTTCTAAGCAAGCAAAAATGACCAAAATTGTACCAAGAAGGATAAGAAAATAAAATAATGAATGAAGAAGGAATTGAGAAATATAATCAAAAGCCAATTCTAGTTCCAAATATTGTAATAAGTTATTCCTTGCAAAATTTTAATTAGCAGAAAATGCAAATGCCACCTAAACTATTGTAGTGCAAATAAAAAAGATATAACGCTGCAATTCATTATACAAAGCTGGCAGATCTTGACAGCAAGATGTAGGATAGCACGAAGAGAACTAGAGTTTAGGCCAGGGGCTCCCCTGGTGGCTCAGACGGTAAAGAATCCATCTGCAATGTGGGAGACCTAGGTTGGGTTGGGAAGAGCCCCTGGAGGAAGACATGGCAACCCACTCCAATGTTCTTGCCTGCAGAATTTCATGGACAGAGAAGCCATGGGGTCACAAAGAGTTGGACATGACTGAGCGACTAAGCACATATCTAAAAACACTGATGGAAAAATTCTAAATAATAGTAAACTCAATCCATAAACATAATTAAAAGTATAATATAACTCAGTTAGCTTTATGCAAGGAGTTTAATTGGAAAAATTTTAAATCTAACACATCATATCAATAGGTCAAAATAGATAAATCATGTGATTATCTTGATACTGAAAAGATAACTTATAAAACAATATCCACTTTTAATCATCTTAGTACCTTAATCATGTAAAGAGTGAGATAATAAACGGATAATAAATGTCATTCTCAACTGTAAGATTCTAAAGTCATTCTCATTATAGTGATAAGATAACATTGCATGTGAGTATTACCACTGGGGTCTTCCCTGGTGACTCAGATGATAAAAAAAATCTGCTGCAATGCAGGAGACTTGGGTTTGATCCTTGGGTCAGGAAGATTCCCTGGAGAAAGGAATGGCTACCCACTCCAGTATTCTGGCTTAGAGAATTCCGTGGACAGAGGAGCCTCAGTTCAGTTCAGTTCAGTTCAGTCACTCAGTCGTGTCTAACTCTTTGTGACCCCATGGACTGCAGCACGTCAGGCCCCCCTGTCCGTTGCCAACACCCAGAGTTTACCCAAACTCATGTCCATTGAGTCGGTGATGCCATCCAGCCATCTCATCCTCTGTTGTCCCCTTCTCCTCCTGCCCCCAATCCCTCCCAGCATCAGAGTCTTTTCCAATGAGTCAACTCTTTGCACGAGGTGGCCAAAGTGTTGAAGTTTCAGCTTCAAAATCAGATCTACCAATGAACACCCAGGACTGATCTCCTTTAGGATGGACTGCTTGGATCTCCTTGCAGTCCAAGGGATTCTCAAGAGTCTTCTCCGACACCACAGTTCAAAAGCATCAATTCTTCAGCACTCAACTTTATAGTACAACTCTCACATCCATACATGACTACTGGAAAAACCATAGCTTTAACTAGACGGATCTTTGTTTGCAAAGTAATATCTCTGCTTTTTAATATGCTGTCTGGGTTGGTCATAACTTTTCTTCCAAAGAGCAAGCGTCTTCTAACTTCACGGCTGCAGTCACCATCTGCAGTGATTTTGGAGCCCAAAAAAATAAAGTCTGTCACTATTTCACACATTCGTTTAACTGGATGAAATTGATAAAATTCATGAAATTAACTTTTAGAAATAATCTGGGAAAATAGAAACATATATTGCTTTTTATACAGTATTGTATAAGTACAAAGGTATATCGTACTTTTATCCAATCGATTTAATTTTGGTCCATCCAATAAGATTGAAAATTAATACTAACTCTAAGTCAGCAATTCCACTTTAAGCTCTCCAAAGTTTCTTTTTCATGTTCAAGGAGATCTGTACATGTATGTTCATTGCAATCTGTTGCTATTGGTAAAAAGAGGGAACAGTCTACTCGTTAGGTCTAAAACTAGACTGATTTAGCCCTTGAATTGATCTGTATGTGCATATCCCAGTACAATAAAGCTAGCTCAGAAATCTAATGTTAAGTGGAAGAGAAGTACACAAACATTCATGCACACACACAGAACTCAATTCCTTATTATTAAAGACAAAGCTATGAACTAATGCAGACAGATCTGTTACTGTAGCAACAGCAACCCCACCTGCTTTGTTCGAACTCAACAAAAGTAGAAAATCCTTGAAATTTCTTCCTCATTATCTTCCCTGAAAGCATTTCCTGATAGCTGATGAATCATGAATAGCACTATTTGATTGCCATAGAGTTTTACAGAGTATGGAGAAAGCAATTTGTTTTTGTCCTTTCAAGGTTATGTATTAAATAAAAATGTCAGGAATAGCTGAGGGATAATGATGGGGCTGATTTATGTCAGTCCATCAAGTAAGTGAACAAATCCCCAGTAAAAAGGAAATGATGGTATATAGATTAAGACATTATGTTAGATATTAGCAATGTATTCAGAAATATTTGTGGATACGTACACAAATGCAATTGTAGATGTGTAGATAGATAGGTGGATATTCTTGCTGTTTATAAAAGATAGCTTTTTCTAACAATTGATCATCCCCCTCTCCTTAAATAAACAAACAAAAAGCACATGAACATAGTTGTGCCCATATTCCAGAATTTGAAGGATAGAAGGAGAGTTGCCTCCAAGATATTCTGGTCTATTCTTTCTCAAACACAGTACATATAATGTTATAATATAATACATGATTTTTGTTCATATGTGAATATTTCATTTTAATAATTAAATACTTTTTATCAGTTGACTCTTTATGGCAAATGTATATTCTTACTATCTACCATTTTATAAGTTAATTTTTAAATAAGTTATTTAAATTTAAAATGGATTGATCTGCACAATCTGCTTAATTTTTCTGTGAATCTAAGACCGTATGAAAATGAAAAACAAGTAACTATGGTTTGGTTGAAGGGAAAATATTAATAAATAAAAGTATAGGTGATCCATAGTTATGACAGACATTGTAAGGCAAAACAAACTATAATAGATCAGGAAACTACTACACGTTCTATAACTGGGAATTTTATCTATCCATCAGATTGCCTTCATTTGTCACTGTGGTGAATATTTGTAACTTTGTCTTCTAAGGTAAGTCTACATACCCATACTTACTGATGCACAATAGCCAGGATTATCTGCTTTCTCCCAGAAACCTTAACATTATGTTTACATTTCAGATAAGGCCAACTCAAGAGGCAGACATCACACCAGTCATTTAACAAGGAAAATGTAATATAAAGAGTAAAGAATGGTTAACACTAAAAGCAGTCAGAGAGAATTATATGGCATAGCAGCGACTGAAGTTCTAATTGCAGCAAGCAGCACTGTCTCTAGGATTAAGGGAAAACAAACAAGAAAGGAATACAGAAACTTGTCGGAGTCCTTTCCACAAACTGAATTCAGATATCTAAGGAAAGGTATGGCTGCTGCAGGAGCGCACAACCAGCTGTGGAAAAGCAGCTTGCCAATGGGCAGCCACTACAGCTAGACTACAGGTCAGCCAGCTGCTGAATGGAAGAAATGACTGCTGAAGAGTGAAGACTGCAGCCAAACCGTGAGGCTACAGAGGTGAGCATGTCTCCCACCATTATCTGCGCACACACACGTGCGCACAAACCAACATGGTGGCTACCACAGCAGAAGGAAGAAGGAAAACCTCTTCCTGCTCTGGTCTTGCAGAACTGCTCCAGCACACTTTATTTTCAAAACTACACTGTGCCAGCTGGGAAGAAGAAGCATCTACAGGGCTCAGCTCCAGTATCCAAAGCACAGGGAAGAAGAGTATATTTCAGATTAAGATGCAATAAATCCACAACTGGTACAGTCATTTAAAAATGTGATTCATGAAGACGCACTTCCAAATAAATGAGAACACACTGTGAGGAAACTCCTTATGTGCAGCGAAAATCTAGCCTAAGGTTTTAAGTCTGAATGGGTTCTTCAAAATGAGAAAAACATGAGAATTTGTATGTAAAATCTTCTATTTAAAATATCCATTTCTTGACCTAGAGCGTATCATATAGAGTGGAGTAAATCAGACAGAAAACGAGAAATACAGTTTGATATCCCTGATGTGTGGAATCTAAGAACATGTGATACAAATGAACTTACTTATAAAACAGAAACAGGCTCACAGACTTAGAGAAGAATTTATTGTTGCTAGGGGAAAGGGACAGTGAGGGAGTTTGGGATGGATATGTACACACTGCTCTATTTAAAATGGATAACCAACAAGGACCTGCTGTATAGCACATGCAACTCTGCTCAATGTTATGTGGGAGCCTGGAAGGGAAGGGAGTTTGGGGGGAAAATAGATACATGTATATTTATGGCTGAGTCCCTTCCCTGTTCACCTGAAATTATTACCGGTGTTAATCAGCTAGACCACAATACAAAATAAAAAGTTTCAAAAAATACCCACTCCTTGTCAACATTTTCTTAAGGAAAGCAGAAAATCTAGGAGCATTTTTTAAATTATTTGATTCCATAAAGCTTAGAAACATTTTTATGGCAGATATACTATATGCAAAAGTAAAAAATAAAAGATAAACTTGGGAAAATACAAACTATGTACGTTACATAAGAAAAGCAAAGAATGAATTTTATTAATTTACAAAGAGGTCCTTCAAGTTGATTAAGAAAGAATAAAACAACAAAAATGAACAAAAGTATCTGAAGAAACAATCACAGAAAATGAAATGCAAAAGGCCAATATGAAAATACAATCAAGAAGAATAATTAACAAAACACAAAATAAACACAAATTTTTAAAAGGCAAAATTGTTCCTTCCAATCGAAAAATTTTAACATTTCATGAAACAGGGAAATAACAAGTCTACTCAGGCATTGTTGAAAGGTTTAACTTGCAACAATTTTTGAATAGCTTTCTGGCAGTATATATTAAAATGTATAATGCAGACATACTTTAACTAAACAATCCTACCTCCAGGAATTCATTTTAAAAATAAAATATAGCATATGAATGTTTATAAAAACATCATTTTATTAGCAAAAAACCTGGGAAATTTGGAACTTCTCTCAATGTGAGAATGTTTGAGAAAATGATACACATTCCTAGTATGGAATACAATTTACTTATTTTAAAAACTGAGTTATATCTTTGAGTGTTGACTTGAAAATGTATTCATGAAATAGAGTGAAGTGAAAAAAATCCAGAATAACACATATTGTGATCTTGCTTTTAAAATAAAATTATATATGTATGTAACTGGTATAATCTTGCATAAATAAATAAAATATATAGAATGACAATTTTACTTCTAACAGTGGGTACATTGACAAGAGCAGAATTGAAGCTTGAGAAAAAACACTATTAATTTTTTAAAAGCTTTTAATTTTGTATTGGAATATAGCCGATTAACAAATAATATAGTGATAGTTTCAGGTGAACAGCAAAGGGAGTCAGTCATTCATATACAAGTATCCACTCTTCCCCAAACTCCCCTCCCATCCAGGCTGCCACATAACATTGAGCAGAGTTCCATGCGCTATATAGGAGGTCCTTGTTGGTTATCCATTATAAATATCGCAGTGTGTCATGTCCATTCTAAACTCCCTAACTATCCCTTCCCACATCCTTCCCCCCAGCAACTATAAGCTTGTTCCCTAAGTTTGTGAGTCTGTTTCTGTTTTATAGAAAGTTCACTTGTAACATTTCTTTTTAGATTCCACATACAAGGGATGTCATATGATACCTCTCTTTCTCAAAACACTATTAATCTTACTCTAAATACTTTCATAATGTTTAAATTATTGCACCAGGTATATATTATTTGTATCTATTTTTATTCTTCTTTTCCAATATGGTTTATCACCGGGTACTGACTATAGTTCCCTGTACTATACAGCAAGATCTTGTTTTTATCCACTCTATATTCAGTTTGCATCTTTTATTTGTATTTAAGTGACTAATATTTAGATATGAAAAGTGAAAAAAGTGAAAGTGAAAGTTTCTCAGTCCTGTCTGACTCTTTGCAACCCCATGGACTGTAGCCCACCAGGCTCCTCTGTCCATTGAATTCTCCAGGCAAGAATAATACAGTGGGTAGCCATTTCCTTCTCCAGGGGATCTTCCATATCCAGGGATTGAACCCAGGTCTTCTGCACAGCAGGCAGATTCTTTACCATCTGAGCCACCAGGTAGCTCAATATTAAGATACATGCTTGCTTGAAAGCTGGTTTAAGTGGTATGAACCTAACAGAACCAGAAGATATTAAGAAGAGGTGGCAAGAATACACAGAAGAACTGTATTAAAAAGATCTTCACGACCAAAATAATCACGATGCTGTGATTGCTCACCTAGAGCCAGACATCTGGAATGTGAAGTCAAGTGGGCCTTAGAAAGCATCACTACGAACAAAGCTAGTGGAGGTGATGGAATTCCAGCTGAGCTCTTTCAAATCCTGAAAGATGATGTTGTGAAAGTGCTGCACTCAATATGCCAGCACATTTGGAAAACTCAGCAGTGGCCACAGAACGGGAAAAAGTTAGTTATCATTCCAATCCCAAAGAAAGACAATGCCAAAGAATGCTCAAACTACTGCACAATTGCGCTCATGCTAGTAAAGTAATGCCCAAAATTCTCCAAGCCAGGCTTCAGCAATACATGAACCGTGACCTTCCAGATGTTCAAGCTGGTTTTAGAAAAGGCAGAGGAACCAGAGATCAAATTGCCAACATCCACTGAATCATCAAAAAAGCAAGAGAGTTCCAGAAAAAGATCTATTTCTGCTTTATTGACTATGCAAAAGCCTTTCACTCTGTGGATCACAATAAACTGGAAAAATCTGAAAGATATGGGGATACCAGACCACCTGATATGCCTCTTGAGAAACCTGTATGCAGGTCAGGAAGCAACAGTTAGAACTGGACATGGAACAACAGACTGGTTCCAAATAGGAAAAGGAGTACGTCAAGGCTGTATACTGTCACCCTGCTTATTTCACTTCTATGCCGAGTGCATCATGACAAACGCTAGACTGGAAAAAGCACAAGCTGGAATCAAGATTGCCAGGAGAAATGTCAATAACCTCAGCTATGCAGATGACACCACCGTTATGGCAGAAAGTGAAGAGGAGCTAAAAAGCCTCTTGATGAAAGTGAAAGAGGAGAATGAAAAAGGTGGCTTAAAGCTCAACATTCAGAAAACAAAGATCATGGCATCTGGTCCCATCACTTCATGGGAAATAGATGGGGAAACAGTGGAAACAGTGGCTGACTTTATTTTGGGAGGGCTCCAAAATCACTGCAGATGATGACCTCAGCCATGAAATTAAAAGATACTTACTCCTTGGAAGAAAAGTTATGACCAACCTAGACAGCATATTAAAAAGCAGAGACATTACTTTGCCAACAAAGGTTGGTCTAGTCAAGGCTATGGTTTTTCCAGTGGTCATGTATGGATGTGAGAGTTGGACTGTGAAGAAAGCTGAGTGCTGAAGAACTGATGCTTTTGTACTGTGGTGTTGGAGAAGACTCTTGAGAGTCCTTTGGACTGCAAGGAGATCCAACCAGTCCACCCTAAAGGAGATCGGTTCTGGGTGTTCATTGGTAGGACTAATTTTGAAGCTGAAACTCCAATACTTTGGCCACCTCATGTGAAGAGTTAACTCACTGGAAAAGACCCTGATGCTGGGAGGGACTGGAGGCAGAAGGAGAAGGGAACGACAGAGGATGAGATGGCTGGATGGCATCACCGACTCGATGGACATGAGTTTGGGTAAACTCTGGGAGTTGGTGATGGACAAGGAGGCCTGGTGTGCTGCGATTCATGGGGTCACAAAGAGTCGCTCATGACTGAGCGACTGAACTGAACTGAATCTTCTTTTTATTTATGGCTAAGCAAAATTGAGCAAATTTGGTTTGAAAAATAGTTCAAAATATTATACTGGTGGTGTGTAAGTTCTCCTCTTTTCCAGTATTATATAACGTGTGTGGGAGACATGTTGTCAGATGGAAGAAGAGAGTTTAGCTGCCTCGGGGAAGAGAAGTGGGCTGTGGAAAGGTTTAAAGGATGGATACAAATGAGCAAAGCTGAAGGACAGTTTTCTAAGCAGAAGTGGAGTAGGCAGTGAGTTCTATTTTCATGTTCTTCATTCACGAGAAATAGTATCATCAGGAAAAAAAAAAATGCAAACCACCTTCACCCTTCAGAGTGTGGCAGAAGGATCAGAGAATGCCATCTGCTGCATGCATTGTTACAGGAAATGAATTCATTATGGTGGAAGCAATTTCAGGTTTCTACTTCAAACTTAAAAATCGGAGGAAATTCTAGAAATAAGCGATCAAGGTACCTAAACACTGTATAAGTAAAGCCTAACAAAGCTATAAACAGCTCTGACAGAGTCAGCCTAAAGAGAAGAGGACCCTTCTGGACATCCCACGAGCAATCAAAATGTAATTGATTGTTTGCAACAATGTCTGAGGTAGGAACATGCCTTTGGAAATAAAAGTGTGTGGGTGGGGGGAGGTGCGCTGAAGGCTACACATTGATTATCGTTTTGTCATCAATAAACTAGATTTCATTGAAGATACATGATAACTTTAGAATACATGTTATTATACCTCCATTCTATAAATAAGCTTAGAGAGGACACTGACTTGCTCTTTTTACAGTGTTAGAAGGGGAAAAGCCAAAAAACAGACCCAGTTCAGATACCAACCTATATACTGCAGTGTCTTCCAAGTTGGCTTAATTCACAGAAGGAAGTTACTGAACTGTCTGTTTCAGACTCAACATACCAACTGCGTGCCAGCTATGTTTCTAGAAGAGACATTTGCTATGGAGAATCTGAAAAAATTAGGTGATGTGGAGGTTCCTTTAGGAAGGTGAGTATGTTTGGGGGGTTTGAACTCATCCAGGTGACTGGCTTCCAGAAGTGTAGCATACAAATGCCTATAGGATCCAGCCTGCCAATGTAAATGAAAAGTGAGCCCAGGAGCGACTGTGCAGTTAATCCAGCCCAGGGTAAAGTAAACGGGGCTTTCAAAGAGACACCTACTTATATAAGGGATAATAATCCCCATTACTTCTCCACTTAACAGCTCAATTTGGTCTATTCTTAAACTTGGTAGGAGTGAATGGTGCTTCACAGTAGATTACTTCAAATGCAATACCATGTTCCCACCATTAAGGCATATGATTGAAATTATTGGTGTGAAGTCACTCAGTCATGTCCGACTCTTTGCGACCCCATGGACTGTAGCCTACCAGGCTCCTCCCTCCCTCCCTCCATGGGACTCTCCAGGCAAGAGTACTGGAGTGGGTTGCCATTTCCTTCTCCAGGGGATCTTCCCAACCCAGAGATCGAACCCAGGTCTCCCGCATTCCAGGCAGATGCTTTAACCTCTGAAATTGAAATTATTGACTCTATCTAATTAGGAACTGGTAAATATTCACCGTTATAGGTTTGGCTATGTTCCATTCAGTGCCTTTTTAAGCCGTCTCTCAACTGTGGTTTGCCATCATTTCTGAAGGGATATTTCATATATGGGTACATACATACATACACACACACACCCATCTAGCCATCAGGTACCTTAACAGCTTTTAATCACACATAATCATAAGGCAACATCTTAACTGCATTAAGTTTCTCCTGGGGCATAGATATGATATTACATTGCTGGCATTCTCTTCCAAGATGACTCATTTAATAGACTCTTTGGTAAATACAAATACCATAGTGTAGTCTAGTATTAGTTGCTCAGTCGTGTCCGACTCTTTGCAACCCCATGCACTGTAGCCGACCAGGCACCTCTGTCCATGGATTTCTCCAGGCAAGAAAACTGGAGTGGATTGCCATTCCCTTCTCCAACAAATACCTATAAAAGAGCTCAAAAAGATGGGGATGAGCTGTTGCCCCAAACATGGTTCAAAGCCTCAATTAAATTCCTGAAAATTATTTGGTAAATCAAAGGCCAGTCTGTTCCTGACACTGTCAATAAACAGCTATGGACTCTCAGTGTCTACAACTATAAAACAAGCCCAACATCTTTCAGGCTTTAAAGGATTCTAGAAGCAACATACAAATTTTTACTTAAATCCATTTATGTCATTATTTGTAAATCTTCCCACTCTGAACAGCGTTGCCTCCAAAGAGAGTCTGTAGAATCTTTCCAAATTACAAAACAATAGGTACTCTCGTTAAGACTCTCCAGAGACTCCTTCATTCTAAAGACGTTAGTAAACTCATTTCATGTGTCCCAGAGTTTCTGGACCACGTAAGATGGCCATAAGCTCTCCATGGGATTCTTACATAAGAAGCTGCCCTTCTCCTTGGTCCCAGGCTCTATGCCACTAGGTGGTAATTGCTGGCTACATTCTGGGCTCTCTTAGGAACAGAGATCCCTTAGCCTGTGACCATCTAGAGGTAGCTTCCCGTCATGCCCAGGGCCATGGAAGTAGTCCCTGCAAGCATGGCTTAGCCACTGAAGCCTCCTTGCTAAGGGCTGGGCCCTCTGCCGTATCTCTCCTAACCAGAGGGAGTGGCCTCACCCCACCACGGTCCTTGCTAGATCCTATAGTCTTAACAGAGTTCACCCCTCTCTCAGATCCCTTGGCAACAACCTCAGCAGCCCCTTGAGATCAGCTGAATGATCTCACATACTTCAGAACAGCAGTGCCTTTGCCACACGTGACAGAGGGTTTCCCCCTTTAACCAGGGTCTTCCTGATGGGACCATGTCTCTGAAAACTTTGCTGAATCTCAAGCAGGTATCTGAGCATTGGATGCCTTGACCAAATATTGGCCCATCTGCACATTTTTATAGAATTTTAGACCATTGCCAATGGCCAGTCTATTCCCTCAAGGATTCCAGTTTCATAATTATGTGATTGTTTGACATTATCTCTTAACTCACTGACACTTTATTTTTGTTTCGTCTTTTTCCTCTGTTGTGTTCTATTCTGGATATTCTTTCAAGTTTACTAATCTATCCGTCTGCTCCATTTAATCTTCTCTTGAACCCACCCAGTATGTATTTCATCTCAACCATTTTATTTTTCATCTTCCAAAAGATATTTATACATATTAATCCAAAGGTTATCATATATATAATTATAAGCCCTTTTAACAAAACACTATGAAGCCCAAACAAAATATGTTGAACTCCATGCTCTGGGAATAAAACATCTGGGAATAAAACAGGGTTTAAAATCAGACAAAGAAGGGATTCAAATTCAGGATTCAATGCCCAAAAGCTCTGTGTATCTTGATCAAGTATTTCAATTATTAAAATGTATTTGAACTTAGATTTCAACTGAAATGTTGTGTTACAGTGTCTGGTACTTTGTTTCCCAGAGTGAGAATGTTTAGAGTGATGCATGTCAATTTAAGCCACAGAACATAAGCAAAGAATCGAAGCTGCAGCTCTGTTCAGCTGCTGAGCATAGCTTCCAGTCACACATACACAGCCACAGAGCCTGTCCGACAGGCCCACTTGGGCAGGAAGTCAAACCTGGAGCCCTGCCCAAATGTTGAACATAGCCACTGGCCCAGCACAATCAGAGAACCTGAACAGTGCAGTGACCCTGAAAACCACATAGCCCGGCCCACAGTACCCCTGGATGACGGAAAACAGTCTACCTTGCCCGAGAGCCTGGCCTGTGACAGCACCTAGCAGCGGAACACAGCCAGCAGCCTACCTGCTCACAGTGGCCCTTCCAACAATGAAGCCATTTTAAAATCTGATTTTAAAATGGACAAAGGTCTTTTGGAAAACAAAGCATTTTCCAAAGAGAATATGCAAATGGCCAAAATGTACACAACTACAATAATTATCAGAGAAACAGAAATGAAAGCTTCAGTGAGAATCACCTCCTAGCTGTTAAACCATGTGTTATCCAAAAATAAAGAGATAAATGCTGGCAAGGATGTGGAAAAAAGGGAACTCTTGTAAAATGAAATCACTATCTCAGAAAGATATCTGTACTCTCATTTTCCTTGCAGTATTATTTACAATACCCAAGACATGGAAACAACCTTATTGCCCTTGGATGGATGAATGGATAAAGAAAATATGGTGTGTGTATGTATATATATACATATACATATAGGGAATATTATTCAGCCACTGAAAGAAAATTCTGCCCTTGTGACAGTACAGGTGAAACTTGAAATTATTAAGCTGAGTAAAACAAGTCAGAGAATACAAATACTGTGTGATCTCATTTATATGTGAAATCTAAAATTTAAAAAAAACAAACTCACGAATACAGGCAAACCACAAAGATGACATCCATCAGCCTCTGTCTTTTTGGAGAGTATTTCAGGAGATCCCTGGATGTGTGTTAAATCAGATGCCTGCCTCTCAGGCCAGTACTCTCAAGATGAGCCTCTTCCATAGAGACTGGGCCTTTTCCAGACAGCTGCCTCTGTGCTGGGCCTGAGTATGGCTGAGTCCGTGCAAAGCCTTTAAGGATTATTTCTCAGTTTGCTATAGTCGAGTTGGCTTCAAAGCTAGATGCTTTGGGGGCTCATTTCTGAAGCGCATGTCTTAAAAGCTAGATATGGGGGTGAAAACCCTTCACTCCTTACAGAGAAGCCCAGAATTCGGGCTTCTCTCCAATCATGGGTTACTGCACCAGGTGTCAGGCTTCTGGTGAGATTTGTGTTTTGGTCTCTCCTGCCTTCTTGGATGTGGGTTTTTCTTGTTCACTCAAAATGTAGGAGTTGCTTAGCTAGTTTATTTTCCCCTTGCCCCAACAAAGGAAATCTTTCCATATGTACCTGATGCTTTTGAACTGCGGTGTTGGAGAAGACTCTTGAGAGTTCCATGGACTGCAAGGAGATCCAACCAGTCCATTCTAAAGATCAGTCCTGGGTGTTCTTTGGAAGGAATGATGCTAAAGCTGAAACTCCAGTACTTTGGTCACCTCATGCGAAGAGTTGGGAGGGAGTGGGGGCAGGAGGAAAAGGGGACGACAGAGGATGAGATGGCTGGATGGCATCACCAACTCGATGGACATGGGTTTGGGTGAACTCCGGGAGTTGGTGAATGACAGGGAGGCCTGGCATGCTGCAATTCATGGGGTTGCAAAGAGTCGGACATGACTGAGCGACTGAACTGAACTGAACTGAACCTGTATGAGGAGGTGGGTTTAGTCGCCTCCTTTATGGCCATCTTGAATTGAAGCTGTTCATTCTTCGTGTGGTATATAATTGCCTCACTTTGGTCAAATTTCTCTTGGTCTCAGGGAAGCTTTTATGGAATGTACAGTGAGCAGATGCTTTCTATCCATACTTTGTTTTGGGGCACTAAGCGCTAATTCTTGGTTTATATGTTTGGTTAAAATATGGTCTTTAAGGACTGACTGAATCAAATAATTTCTAAGGGAAATTTTATTTTTTTTCCAATATGACCTGCAAAATTCAGGCTATGGTTTCAGGAGGCTGCTGGTCTATGCTCTACAACCTGAGCACTGAAATTGGGACTGTTTTTGAGGATAATTTCCATTTGGATAACTTCCTCTGAAAGATTAGGGTTTTTATGCACTTAAGTCACTGTGCTAGGAAATGAAAGAAAAATGGGCTGCTTTTTTTCTTCTCTTTTACATTTCTTATTTCTTTGTGTGTTTGCTTATTTATTTCTTTGTGTGTTTGCTTGAGACTTTTTTTTTAAGAAAGATCAGTTTCCTCCAGAAAATTAAACTGAATATGAACTTCCTATTTTATAGTATACTAAAACTTTTTGTGTACCTTCATAAAACCTCCCCCAGGCAACATGCCAGGGAAGCAATTGTTAAATCACTTCATAACAGGATCAGTGGAATACATATAATCTGCTCGGTCTTGAGAGAAACACATGAAGTAGAAATTAATTTTGCCCATCTTCAAGGAGCTTATAATCCATTTATCCATTCCATAAACACAGTCAAAACTATTTTTGATAAATTACCATGTGCTAAGTTATAACTGGTTGGTGAGGTAGACCCTCCAAATGAAACTTTTATTCCATCAGAAACAAAAAATACAGTAATGCAATGCTAATATTAGCATTTTTATCAAAATGTTATTTAAAGCAGAATGTTTGTGTCAAATGAGTGATAAGATCTTAAGGCCTATGGGAGTTCAGATGCAAGAAATGTCAGAAGAAACAAGTGAATCAAGGAAGAATTCATTGCGCAGACAGTATTTCAGCTGGCAAGTGAGGAGTTTAAATTGCCATCATAATTTTCTTGGCATCTGGCCCCGCCCAATCCAAATCTTTACATAAACTCCTTTCATCCTGGAAAATCACTGCACTCTGTGCCTCTCTGTTTTTTCCTCATCCCCAGTCATAAGTTCAGACCTCCAAGGATATTATTCCTAGAATAGTAGTAGTTAACCCTGAAGAGACCTTTGGAACACGCAAGAGACAAAAGACCCACTCTTCACACTGAAGCAGGAACAGGGACTCAGAGGCCGGTCCCCTCATTCCCCTCCATCAGTAGTAGCAGTGTTAGCCGCTCAGTCGTGTCTGACTCTTTGCAACCCCATGGACTGTAGCCCACCAGTCTCTTCTGTCCATGGAATTCTTCAAGCAAGAACACTGGAGTGGGTTGCCATTCCCTTCTCCAGGGGATCTTCCTAACCCAGGGATCAAACCCAAATCTCCTGCATTACAGGCAGATTCTTTACCATCTGAGCCACCAGGGAAGCTCTTCCCCTCTGCAGCAAAAATCATGATAACTCAAGCAGAACATATCATCTGCTTTAAAGTACTGCTCCGGTTTAACTCACTCACCAAGTTCACCAGATAGATTAAATGGTTAACTTCCAGTGCTCAGGCTGCTAATTAGTGATGCATCCTAAGTGAGATCTTCCAGTCTGGTACTTCTGTTATTATGCACAATTCATCATCAAAATAAGCCTTACATCTAATTTGCCTCAGAACCAATTAAATAATTTACAACAAATATTAAGAATTTTAAGGGGGCCAAAAACCATTAAACAAATCAAGAAGCTCTTCTGGGGTGACTCGGTGACTGCATAGATTGCATGTCCACAAAGCCAGCCTCCTTATCCTTGTGTTGATCCTAAAGAGGGGAAAAGGAAATGGGTAACTAGGAAAATGATTAATTCCGAGTGAAAGTCACTTTGGGCTTCAATCACTTTTTTCTGTGTTTTCCATCTAGGAAATGGATGAGTCATTCAGGCAGCATGTCTCTGGGGAGGAGGTCTGTAGTAGATGTTCCTGAGACTTGAATTTTTTCCCTCTAGCTGAAAACAAAAGAAAACAACAAAAACAAACAAAAAAAAAATCCATGAACAATGATAACTGCCCATCAGTGACCTATTTCCAGCCTCCTTTGGTTT
This sequence comes from Ovis canadensis, assembly GCF_042477335.2. NCBI lineage: Eukaryota > Metazoa > Chordata > Mammalia > Artiodactyla > Bovidae > Ovis > Ovis canadensis. The sequence continues at coordinate 13,329,527 of NC_091255.1, forward strand.
TATTCAGCTTTTCTGTTATAAACACTCTCCTTGACTACTTTATGTGAACTGAAGTTCTGAAGTCAGAAGGCAGGGTGAAATATTACAACAATCAGGGGAGGATAGCCTGGTTTTTAGGCAAAACAGATGGGCAATCAAGGGATTTGAGAGTTCTTTCTCTCCTGATGCATTTTTTGAAGTGCAGTGAGTAAACCAAACCTTGGAGAATTAGTCGGATGCAGGTAAACAAAGCTCTTCCCTTTTACAAGCTTTTTCTACCCTTCCACCCCAGCCAGGCTTCAGAGTTGTAGATCCAGCAGAAAACCGCCGACACCTTTAAGCAGCAGAAGGGCTGTCTGAAGGGCTGCCAAAGAAATGCAGCAGGAAGGGAGGCACTTTATAGTTGGCTCATTTGATCATGTCGGGTGTCAGACTGGGATCTATGACGCTGTCCTTCGGAAAAGAAAGGAATCAACATGAAAAACAGCTTAATTTTTTTCTATCCGGGCCCCCACCAAAGAACCACTTAGATTTTATTTTTAAAATAGTTCTGAGAAAAGAAAAGAAATAAATATGCTGGGTTGGCCCACATAACCATCAAAGGGCCAGATTCATAAACTCAGGGATTAGCATTTCCCGAGAATTAACACATGGTCCTCTGAGGTGATTTAAATTATTTCTGACCCCATTTACCTTAAAAATAGAAGAATTAAGCTTCCCTTCTCACCCTGAAAGGAATATAGTAGAGACTCCACTGCAAAAAAGAGAATAATCAAAAATGTTCCTGCCAGGTTTGGGGATATAGCATTTTTTAAGGGGCGGAATTTCCTAATTATATTTGCAGACATGACTATATACATGAAACACGGAGTATACATTGACTCATGAGAGAAGCTACAGCATCTCAGAGATTTCTGAGACAAGGGTGTTATCAATTTGGGATTGTAAAAGGTAGTTAATCCATTTATGAATAAAAGACTCTATAAAAATTCTCCTCATGTGCTCAGGAATAAACCACTGCATGTACAGGTAGTAATATTTAAAAGTAAGAGATCCCTTCCTGAATTTCATTTTTGGAAATGAGAAGATAACAAGCATGCCCAAATGTGCATATTTTTGGATAAGGATGAAATGGCTTTCATCATATTTTAAAAGAGGAATCAGGGCCTTTCACCAGTTCAGCTCAGTTCAATCACTTAGCCATGTCCAACTCTTTGTGACCCCATGGACTGCAGCACACCAGGCTTCCCTGTCCATCACCAACTCCCGGAGCTTACTCAAACTTATGTCCATTGAGTTGGTGATGCCATCCAACCATCTCATCCTCTGTCATCCCCTTCTCCTCCTACCTTCAATCTTTCCCAGCATCAGAGTCTTCTCCAGTGAGTCAGATCGTTGCATCACGTGGCCAAAGTATTGGAGTTTCAGCTTCAGCATCAGTCCTTCCAAGGGACTCTCAAGAGTCTTCTCCAACACCACAGTTCAAAAGCATCAATTCTTCGGTGCTCAGCCTTCTTTATAGTCCAACTCTCACATCCATACATGACTACTGGAAAAACCATAGCTTTGACTATGCAGACCTTTGTCAGCAAAGTAATGTCTCTGCTTTTTAATATGCTGTCTAGGTTGGTCATAGCTTTTCTTCCAAGGGGCAAACATCTTTTAATTTCATGGCTGCAGTCACCATCTGCAGTGATTTTGGAGTCCAAGAAAATAAAGTCTCTCACTGTTTCCATTGTTTCCCCATCTATTTGCCATGAAGTGATGGGACTAGGTGCTATGATCTTAGTTTTTTGAATGTTGAGTTTTAAGCCAGCTTTTTCACTGTCTTCTTTCACTTTCATCAAGAGGCTCTTTACTTCCTCTTCACTTTCTGCCATAAGGGTGATGTTATCTGCATATGTGTGGTTATTGATATTTCTCCTGGAAATCTTGATTCCAACTTGTGATTCATCCAGCCTGGCACTTCACATGATGTACTCTGCATATAAGTCAAATAAGTAGGGTGACAATATACAGCCTTGACATACTCCTTTGCCAATTTGGAGCCAGTCTGTTATTCCATATCTGGTTCTAACTGTTGCTTCTTGATCTCAGGAGGCAGGTCAGCTGGTCCGGTATTCCCATTTCCTTAATTTTTTGCAGTTTGTTGTGATTCACACATCCAAAGGCTTTGGTATAGTCAATAAAGCAGAAGTAGATGTTTTTCTGAGATTCTGAGGTTCTCTTGCTTTTTCTATGATCCAACAGATGTTGGCAATTTGATCTCTGCTTTACCCAGCTTGAACATCTGGAAGTCCTTGGTCATGTACCTAACTTGCAATTACCTGTACCTAACATGTACCTAACTTGGAGAATTTTGAGCATTACTTTGCTAGTGTGTGAGATGAGTGCAATTGTGCAGTAGCTTCAACATTCTTTGGCGTTTACATTTTGGGGATTGGAATGAAAACTGACCTTTTCCTGTCCTGTGGCCACTGTTGAGTTTTCCCAATTTGCAGGCATATTGAGGGCACCAGCATTATCTTTTAAGATTTCATCAACAGAAAATTGGATTAAAGATGTACTAAGCATGTGAAGAAAGCTGAGCGCCAAAGAACTGATGCTTTTGAAATGTGGTGTTGGAGAAGACTCTTGAGAATCCCTTGGACTGCAAGGAGATCCGATCAGTGCATTCTAAAGGAGATCAGTCCTGGGTGTTCATTGGAAGGACTGATGCTAAAGCTGAAACTCCAATACTTTGGACACCTCTTGCAAAGAGTTGACTCATTGGAAAAGACCCTGATGCTGGGAGGGATTGGGCCCAGGAGGAGAAGGGGACAACAGAGGATGAGATGGCTGGATGGCATCACTGACTCGATGGACATGAGTTTGAGTGAACTCATGGTGGTGATGGACAGGGAGGCCTGGCGTACTGCGATTCATGGGGTCGCAAAGAGTCGGACAAGACTGAGTAACTGAACTGAACTGAACTGAACTGAAGCATGGCCCCACCCATCAGAACAAGACCCACATTCCCCTATAGCCAATCCCTCCCATCAGAAAGCTTCCACAAGCCTCTTATCCTTATCCATCCGAGGGCAGACAGAATGAAAACCACAGTCACAGAAAATTAAACCAATCACATGGACCACAGCCTTGTCTAATTCAGTGAAACTATGAGCCATGGGTGTAGGACCACCCAAGATGGACGGGTCATGGTGGAGAGTTCTGACAAAACGTGGTCCACTGGAGAAAGGGATGGCAAACCACTTCAGTGTTCTTGTCTTGAGAACCCCATGACCAGTATAAAAAAGACCTTTCATAGAGTTGCTCTTTTTAACATCCAAAGAATGGGCATTGCTTCAATCCAACCAACACTTTTAAATTTCCTCTGGCTCAGGAACTCTGAAATAGATTCTTCTGATTTTTTGCTTAATGAACAAATATTCATGTGTGACACATAGGAAATGTCAGAAATGTACAGTTATCTTGAAAAACCTAAAACTGTAAGATGGATGGTTTACTCATTCTGTTGAAACAAAGTAGGAAAACACATTGTTCTTTATACACCACCCCATTCTCCCGACTGCTGCCAGCCAGAAACTGAACAACTCCCTTCTCCTGACCAAGCACTGATATTTGAAGAAGACAGCTTTCCACATCCACGTCGAGGCTGATGTCCTTGGTAAAAGTGGAAGAAGAACGAGAAAAGGAATTTGAGGGTTGAAAGAGAATGGCCCTTTACCATACATTCCCACAAACAGTTACCAGAGGCAGCAAGGGAGAGAGAAAACACTCATGATACTGTAGGCTGAAGCCAGAGTATAAAGCTTTTTGTTCCTCTCTGGATTCATTTGTGTTATTGTTGATGTTGCTTACATGTCCTCTAGTAGTTTAGAGTATCATGAGCCGCCACTGGGGAGTAAGATCAGATCTCAACTTATTATAGCAAGAACAAACCAGCTACATTTCTGATAGAAACTAGAAGCTGGGCTGAAAGCTACATACCTCAAATGTTCCTTGAGCTGTAAATCTGACAAGAGGATTTAATCACTATTCAAAGAAGCAGTGAGCAGAAAAAAAGAAAATTCACACATCATGTCTCTTGACTGAGTATCAATACAGCACCTATCCCATTCAAGAATGAGTGTTCTTAATTCTATGAGTCTTTGAAAATATTATTATATAACATTGTTGCTGCTGCTGCTGCTGAATCGCTTCAGTTGTGTCCGACGCTGTGGGACCCCGTAGACGGCAGCCCACCAGGCTCCCCCGTCCCTGGGATTCTCCAGGCAAGAACACTGGAGTGGGTTGCCATTTCCTTCTCCAATGCATGAAAGTGAAAAGTGAAAGTGAAGTCTCTCAGTCGCGACCCCATGGACTGCAACCCACCAGACTCCTCCATCCATGGGATTTTCCAGGCAAGAGTACTGGAGTGGGGTGCCATTGCCTTCTCCATTATACAACATTAGGACAGTCCAGTAAACAATGGACATGAATGGAATATAAAACATTTGTAATAATTACAATCTCCACTGCTTACTGCCAGTTGCCTGTAAAAATCTAGTAATATTTTTCATTTGGTTATGTCTGAAATGTGTCTCTCTCCCTAGATTATCAGAGAAGTAAGAAACTGCTTGTCTCCCTGACTCCTTTGCCCAGTCAGTTACATTAACTTAGAGATAAATGTCTCTGCATATGGTACTTCTAATGTGTCTCATCATGGAGCATTTCAGTTTCTAATTTTATCCAAGCTTAATTAAGAAAAAAAGACGGAAATATAAATACTTAAAAATGTAAATTCATCTCTTTGATCTTTGCAAGCAGTATAGTAAAAGATAATTCTAGTTCTTTGGAGGTCATATATATCAGCCCTTTCCTTGCTTCTTCTGATTCTGCCCTATTTAAAATCTTTCTGCTGAATCTGTTGAAAAATCCCGTCCAGAGTCTATCCTACCAATCCCCACAGGTGTAAGATTTAAAATAATCACTCCAGAAATACATGTTCAGAATCTGTTTCCTGAACCATCACCACCACTGCCACTGCAATGGTGCCACTCATCTCCACCACTACAATGTATGAGAGGTGATGAAGCAGAGGATAAATTGTGGTGCTGCTGATGAGGAAGACAGGGAGAGATGGTGTTGGAAAGGAAAATGAAGGGTAAGTAGAGGTGATTATGGTAATGGTGGAGATGGGAGGGGATTTCAGTGGCAGTGGTGGTGATGGCTCAGGAAACAGATTCTGAACATGTATTTCTGGAGTGATTATTTTAAATCTTACACCTGTGGGGATTGGTAGGATAGACTCTGGACAGGATTACTTGATCAGCACTCTCTCTCTCTTCCTCCCAGATCTGATGGGGTTTGGAAATGAGGCATGATCTCAGTGAAGGCCCTTCCCTCCAGGTTTCTTCTCTCTGCTGAGTTTCTACAGCTGCTGATACCTTTGGAAATTTGAGCTCCCTCACCCTAGAACTTGAAGAGTCCATTGTAGAACAGAGCTCTTCCTGAGCCCTACTCATGAGCCACTTTTCTTCATATTCCCTGATGGCTCAGTTGGTAAAGAATCCACTTGCAATGTAGGAGACCTCAGTTTGATTCCTGGATCGGGAAGATCCCCTGGAGAAGGGAAAGGCTACCCGCTCCTGTGTAGTCCATGGGGTCGCAAAGAATCAGACACGACTGAGCGACTTTCACTTTCAGTCCGTTACCAATTCAGAGAAGTAACCTCTGCTTGGAAACCTGATTACCATCCCTTTTATCCCTTTCCTCAAAAGGTTACCAAAGGACTTTCCCATTTCCCTCCCAGAATCCAATCTCCACGTGTTGGACTTTGCTTAGTTGCACAGTCGTGTCCGACTCTTTGTGACTCCCAAGGACTGCAGCCTGCCAGGCTCCTCTGTCCACGGGGACTGTTCAGGCAAGAATACTGGAGTGGGTTATCATTTCCTTCTCCAGGGGATCTTCCCAACACAGGGATCAAACCCAGCTCTCCTGCACTGCAGGCAAATTCTTTACCAACTGAGCCACCAGGGAAGCCTTGCAATCTTCATAACCAACTACATTTCTAAGCCTTTGCCTGATTCATTTTTGTCCCACTCTTAACAGATCTCTGTGTCTAAATCCCACACATTATACTAAAGTCTTTCAGAATTGCAATTACACACTGTGTTCCTGTTTCTGCTTTGTGTTTCTTAGCTTCTACTGCCTCCTGTTGTTAGTGTTGATCACTTGGTTGTGTCCAAATCTTTGCAACCCAATGGATGCACGCCAGGCTTACCTGTCCTTCACTATCTCCTGGAGTTTGCTCAAACTCATGTCCATTGACTCAGTGATGCCATCCAACCATCTCATCCTTTGTCACCCCCTTCTCCTTCCACTCTCAATCTTTCACAGCATTAAGGTTTTTCCAACTGAATCAGCTCTTCACATCAGGTGGCCAAAGTAATGAAATTTCAGCTGCAGCATCAGTCCTTCCAGTGAATATTCAGGGTTGATTTCCTTTAGGGCTGACTGCTTTGATTGCCTTGCTGGTCAAGGGACTCTGAAGAGTCTTCTGCAGCACCACAGCTCGAAAGCTTCAGTTCTTCCATACTCAGCCTTCGTTATGGTCCAACTCTCACATGCATACATGACCACTGGAAAAACCATAGCTTTGACTACATGGACCTTTGTCAGCAAAGTGATGTCTCTGCTTTTTAATACCCTGTCTAGGTTTTTCATAGCTTTCCTTCCAAGGAGCAAATGTCTCTTAATTTCATGGTGCAGTCCCCATTTGCAATGATTTTGGAGCCCCTCAAAATAAAATCTATCACTATTTCCACTTTTTCCCATATATTTGCCATGAAGTGATGGAAAAAGTAGGGGAGCCAGAGATCAAACTGCCAACATCTGTTGTATCGTCATAAAAGCAAGAGAGTTCCAGAAAAACATCTATTTCTGCTTTATTGACTACACCAAAACCTTTGATTGCGTGGATCACAACAAACTGTGGAAAATTCTGAAAGCGATGGAAATACCAGACCCCCTGACCTGCCTCTTGAGAAATCTGTATGCAGGTCAGGAAGCAACAGTTAGAACTGGACATGGAACAACAGACTGGTTCCAAATCGGGAAAGGAGTACATCAAGGTTGTATATTATCACCCTGCTTACTTAACTTATATGCAGAATACATCATGAGAAACACTGGGCTAGATGAAGTACAAGCTGGAATCAAGATTGCCAGGATAAATATCAATAACCTCAGATATTCAGATGACACCACCCTTATAGCAGAAAGCAAAGAAGAACTAAAGAGCCTCTTGATGAAAGTGAAAGAGGAGAGCGAAAAAGTTGGCTTAAAGCTCAACATTCAGAAAACTAAGATCATGGCATCCAGTCCCATCACTTCACAGCAAATAGATGGAGAAACAATGGAAACAATGACAGACTTTATTTTCTTGGCTCCAAAATCACTGCAGATGGTGACTGCAGCCATGAAATTTAAAGATGCTTGCTCCTTGGAAGAAAATCTATGACCAACCTAGATAGCATATTAAGAAGCAATTACTTTGCCAACAAAGGTCCATCTAGTCAAAGCAATAGTTTTTCCAGTAGTCTTATATGGATGTGAGAGTTGGACTTTATAATGGAAGCTGAGCACCAAAGAATTGATGCTTTTGAACTGTGGTGTTGGAGAAGACTCTTGAGAGTCTCTTGGACAGCAAGGAGATCCAAGCAGTCCATCCTAAAGGAAATCAGTCCTGAACATTCATTGGATGGATTGATGCTGAAGCTGAAACTCCAATACTTTGACCACCGATGCAAAGAACTGACTCTTTTAAAAAGACCCTGATGGTGGGAAAAATTGAAGGTGGGAGGAGAAGGGGACGACAGAAGATGAGATGGTTGGACAGCATCATTGACTCGAGGGACATGAGTTTGAGGCACCGGGAGTTGGTAATGGACAGGAGAATCTGGCCTGCTGCAGTCCATGGGGTCACAGAGAGTCAGACACAACTGAGCAACTGCACTGAACTGAACTGATGGGACACAATGCTATGATCTTCGTTTGTTGAATGTTGAGTTTTAAACCAGATTTTTCACTTTTTTGTTTCACCCTCATCAATAGGTTCTTTAATTCCTCTTCACTTTCTGCCATTAGAGTGGTATCATCTGCGTATCTGAGGTTATTGATATTTCTCCCAGCAGTCTTGATTCCAGCTTGAGTTTCATCCAGCCTGGCATTTCTCATGATGTACTCTGCATTTAAGTTAAATAAGCAGGGTAACAATATACAGGCTTGATGTACTCTTTTCCCAATTTTGAACCAGTCTGCTGTTCCATGTCCGGTTCTAACTGTTGCTTCTTGACCTGCATACAGGTTTCTCAGAAGACAGGTAAAGTGATCTGATAGTCTAAAGAGATATTCCCATCTCTTTAATTGCCTTCTAGAGCCATTTTTACTTTGAAATGTAAATCTGGTTTTGAGGAATAAGAATCCCAGAATTAAGCTAGAGTACTGAAAGATCTAGCTTTTTCTGTTCAATTCCTTTTTTTAATTTAAATTTGTTTATTTTAATTGGAGGCTAATTACTTTACAATATTGTATTGGTTTTGCCATACATCAATATGAATCCACCATGGGTGTACACGTGTTCCCAGTCCTGAACCCTCCTCCTACCTCCCTCCCCGTACCATCCCTCTGGGTCATCCCAGTGCACCAACCCCAAGCATCCTGTATCCTGCATCGAACCTGGACTGGTGATTCATTTCTTACATGATATTATACATGTTTCAGTGCCATTCTCCCAAATCATCCCACCCTCTCCCTCTCCTACAGAGTCCAAAATACTGTTCTATACATCTGTGTCTCTTTTGCTGTCTCACATACAGAGTTATCGTTACCATCTTTCTAAATTCCATATATATGCGTTAGTATACTGTATTGGTGTTTTTCTTTCTGGCTTACTTCACTCTGTATAATAGGCTCCAGTTTCATCCATTTCATTAGAACTGATTCAAATGTATTCTTTTTAATGGCTGAGTAATACTCCTTTGTGTATATGTACCACAGCTTTCTTATCCATTCATCTGCTGATGGACATGTTCAATTCTTATAAGGAATGGGACACCAAAACAGGGCACATGCATCTATCTCAGATTCTAGGTAAGAGACTTTCAGCAATACTTCTTCACAGAAGTCATTTAGGCACATTCAAATTTCCAGCAAACCAGAAGTAATTTAAAAGCTCAGTATACTGGGTTGTTACTCATCAAATCTGGCCTAGGTGTTTGAGTAACAACCCAGTATACTGAGCTTTTAAATTACTTCTGGTTTGCTGGAAATTTGAATGTGCCTAAATGACTTCTGTGAAAGAAGTATTGCTGAAAGTCTCTTACCTGGAATCTGAGGTAGATGCATGCTCCCTGTTTTCCTCCTGAATAAGAAATAGCATAAATTGCATCTTAATATGAAAGCTCCTTTCTCAAGGGCGTGTCTTAAGGCAAGCTGATTGCCAAGAAGAAAACTTTCTAAACCAGCTCATATGACAAAGGGCTAGCTCAATCCAAAAGAGTAAAAGAATGAAAACTTCAGTTTGCTACCAAATCAGCAAACATTCAGGGTAAAAGGACACTTGAAACTGAAGTGCAAGAAAGTAGAGGCATCTTAACAATGTGTTTTGTTTTGTTTTGTTTTGTTCCCCTTGAGTGTGAGTGTGTTAGTCGCTCAGTCGTGTCCTACTCTTTTCAACCTCATAGTTGGGGTCCTCCAGGCTCCTCCATCTTGCCTGGATTTTTCCAGGCAAGAATAGTGGACTGGGTTGGCATTCCCTTCTTCAGGGGATCTTCCTGTCCCAGGGATCAAACCCACGTCTCCCGCATTGCAGGCAGACTGATCTAGAAACATATAAAGTTTCAATAGCACAGAGTCATTAGCTTAGTGAAAGGTCAAAGCAGCACTCAAGGGTCTACCAACTACCATATAAAGAAACTCCTTGCAGCCTACTATATAGCACATGGGACTCTGCTCAATGCTACATGGCAGCCTGGATGGGAGGGGAGTTTGGGGGATAATGGAACTTATATGTATGTCTGAGCCCCTTCACAGTTCACCTGAAACCATCACAGCATTGTTTGTTAATCAGCTATGAAGTGAAGTGAAAGTTGCTCAGTCATGTCCGACTCTTTGTGACCCCATGAACTATACAGTCTATGGAATTCTCCAGGCCAGAATACTGGAATGGATAGTCATTCCCTTCTCCAGGGGATTTTCCCAACCCAGGGACTGAACCCAGGTCTCCCACATTTCAGGTGGATTCTTTACCAGCTGAGCCACAAGGGAAGTCCATAGAGCTCATATATGGGGTATAGCCCATAAGCAGCTATACCTCAATACAAAATAAAAAGTTAAAAAAAAAAAAAACCTCCTTTCTACCCCACAATAATTCATTTGTCTGTTATATTCACTTTTGTGTCAAAATCTGAATGTTATAATTAGGAAAAAAGCCTTCAACATCCAAAACACATTTGCAGACACGCTGCAGACAGCTTCTTTGACTTATCAACCTCAAAAATAAAACAGTAGCTATTTTACCAGCAAAATGGGCTTGAGGAAAGCAGAGAACTTCAGTTCAGGGCAAGCAAGGTATCGTGAAGCAGGCAAGTTCAAAGAGACAAAGGGAAGGTCAGCTTTTGTTAGGTTTTAGGAAGAAACTGGGGAGGCTTGTTTGGAACAAAATTTCCTTGGAGAAGAAAAGGAGTTTATACATTCTGGTGTTTTCTCACCAGCTGTACACAGTGGTCAGAGCTTTGTTGCTGGAGCAGAGAGGATTCTTCCTTCTTTAAAGCAGGAAATAAAATTCCCAGGTGATTTATGTTCTCAGTTGTCAAAAGAATTCTTCTCTTCCTGCTTCCTACAATGAGAGTGTGAGAGCTCCCCCTTCAGGGCTGCCGGACTCCATTTTTTCTGAGGTTTTCTTTATTTTCAGAGCAAAAAAATGAACTCTGACAGGCTTAGCAGGAACATGTTCATTTGTTGGAAAGATGTTGGATAGCACCATAGTGAATGCAAAGGCTGGAAAAGCAGACACTGAGAAGGAGTTATCAGTAGCAGGACCACACTGAGACATGGGACTTTAAATACAAAATGGGACTTTAAATCTGTCTTGAGAGTATAAAAATGGCAAAAAGAGAGAGAGAGGAGGAACAAGAAGCAATGATATGGGGTATGCACATATTTTGCCCATGTAGGTCTGTTATTTCCCCTGCACTGAATCAGCCACCACAAAGCAAAATCATCTTTTGTTTCATCCCCTCAGTATGTTGTGTGACCCAGGGGGCCGATTCCTTTCTATGAAGTTAATGAACTCATTAGTGTTCTATTGACCAAGCTGAGGATCTGTACTGAAGTATGATAGAAAGATGATGGCATTTGGAGAAAATCAACTGAGATTTACATCCCTGCTCCTCTAATAACGAGACAAAAAAAAAAAAAAAGTAATCCTTCTGAACCTTATCTGATATTAAAATGAATTTATTTTGTCCCTATTCTGTGAGATGGTATATGTAAAGTGACTTGTGTTTAATGGGTGCTCAGTAATGATCATTCTCATTTCTATCTCTGGTATAATTTGATAAATACTATCTGGAGTACATATAAAATTCTGGTCTTCTGCATTTCTTCACACATTAAATGAGAATTTACTGCATATCTACACTATGCCAGAAACCATTCAAAGGACTGGGCATGTAATGGCAAGCAGGACAAATAAAGTCCCTTCCTCATGAAGCTCACATGCTGGGACAAAAGACAGTGACAAATAAGTAAACAAAAAGCACAAAATATAATCAGAGAAAAACAGTGGTGAGTGCTCTGGAAAACAGTGTACGGTGGGAATTGGCTATATAAAAAGAGATGGCTTCTCTGAAGAGGTAACTCCTGAATACTAATGTGAATGATTTTTTTTTAAAGCCGACCCTGGAGAGATATAGAGAAAGACTGTCCAGGTAGAGGACACCGCAAGAATTAAGGCCCTAAAGTAGCAATGAACCTCATATTTTTGAACAACAAGAAAGTCAGTGTGAGTAAAGCTCAGAGGGAGTAGAATAGACTGTTAGGAGAGAAAATCAGAAAACTGGCTCTTGCCAGATCACACTGGGCTTACAGGCTTTTGTGTGGAGTTTAGGTTTTATTCTTGTATAATGGAAAAACGTGGGAGTGTCTTAAGAAAGTTAGAAATATAACTGGATTTCTGATTTTTAAAAAATCACTTCTGACTGCTACATGGAGAATAAATTCCTGAAGACAGTCATCATCCCTCACTCTAAACACATTTTCATTCTAATCACAACTTTTGGGCTACAGTCTAGGTTAGTCATGAATTTCTTCAAATGGATACTGGACGTAAAAGTTCGAGTGTTATCTACTTTCAAGTACTATGAAATTATTTACCACAGTTGCTTGGTGCACTGTATGAATGAAATCTAGGATCATATTCATGAAAAAGAAAGATTACTGCATGGCAAGATGCAGTAAGCATGACTAGATTGCTCCCTGCTTGAAATAATTTAAAAACGAGATGAAATACATGAAACAAAGATTTTCTGACAAGGTATATTAGGTAGCGCAGGATGATTCCCAAGAGAAGAAAAATAAGAGAGTAGCTCTACAATTGTTCCAACTTACCAACTGCAGAGTTTCTAGAACAATGAGTCAAGATGCTGAAAATATGAGTCCAGAGAAGTCGAGGCAGCAAGAGTTCTCAGAGTGAAGTGCCAGAGAGGACAGCTGTGCAGAGAGAGAGCTCAGGACGACTGTGGTGAGTTCCCCTCCAGGCTCCAACTGAGAACTTAGGGTGTGAAAGAATTAAAAAAAAAAAAAAAACTACCCAAAGTCAGGGCAAGAGCAATGCAAAAGGACTAGAGGAACAGTATCCAGAGCTCATGGGGCCAAGAATAGTTTGTACTCCCACCTGGCAGAGTGGGAGAATCTTGTAATGAATTGGACATTTGGGCATTCATAAGAGTATGGTCTTTGTGAAGAAAGTCAAGTTGTAGACTAAAGGTTGCTCTAATACCACCTTAAAAATTTTAAAGCAAGTTTAGGAAAAGTTGTTCTTGTTATTTAGTTGCTCAATTCTGTCTGATTCTTTGTGACCCCATGGACTGCAGCAGACCAGTCCTCCCTGTACTTAATTATCTCCCGGAGTTTGCTCAACTCAGGTCTATTGAGTCAGTGAAGCCATATAGCCATCTCATCCTCTGTCATCCCCTTCTCCCCTTGCTTTCAATCTTTTCCAGCATCAGGGTCTTTTCCAATGAGTCAGTTCTTCCCATCAGATGACAAAAGTATTGGAGTTTCAGCTTCAGCACCAGTCCTTCCAACGAATATTCAGAACTGATTTCCTTTAGGATGGACTGGTTTGATCTCCTTGCAGTCCAAGGAACTCTCAAGAGCCTCCTCCAACACCACAGTTCAAAAGCATCAATTCTTCAGCACTCAACCTTCTTTATAGTCCAACTCTGACATCCATACATGACTACTGGAAAAACCATAGCCTTGACTAGACGGACCTTTATTGGCAAAGCAGTGTCTTTGCTTTTTAATATGCTGTCTAGGTTGGTCATAACTTTCCTTCCAAGGAGCAAGCATCTTTAAATTTCATGGCGGCAATCACCATCTGCAGTGATTTTGGAGCCCAGAAAAATAAAGTCTGACACTGCGTCCACTGTTTCACCATCTATTTGCCATGAAGTGATGGGACTGGATGCCATGATATTAGTTTCCTGAATGTTGAGCTTTTAGCCAACTTTTCCCACTCTCCTCTTTCACTTTCATCAAGAGGCTTTTTAGTTCTTCCTCACTTTCTGCCATAAGGGTGATGTTATCTGTATATCTGAGGTTATTGATATTTCTCCCAGCAATCTTGATTCCAGTTTGTGCTTCATCCAGCCCAGCATTTCTCATGATGTATTCTGCATATAAGTTAGATAAGCAGGGTGACAATATACAGCCTTGATGTACTCCTTTTCCTATTTGGAACCAGTCTGTTGTTCCATGTCCAGTTCTAGCTGTTGCTTCCTGACCTACATACAGGTATCTCAAGAGGCAGGTCAGGTGGTCTGGTATCCACATCTCTTTCAGAATTTTCTACAGTTTATTGTGATCCACACAGTCAAAGGCTTTGGCATAGCCAATAAAGCAAAAATAGATCTTTTTCTGTAACTCTTTTGCTTTTTCGATGATCCAGCAGATGTTGGCAATTCGATCTCTGGTTCCTCTGCTTTTTCTAAAACCAGCTTGGACATCTGGAAGTTCACAGTGCATGTATTGCTGAAGCCTGGCTTGGAGAATTTTGAGCATTACTTTACTAGCGTGAGATGAGTGCAACTATGTAGTAGTCTGAGCATTCTTTGGCATTGCCATTCTTTGGGATTGGAATGAAAACTGACCTTTTCCAGTCCTGTGGCCACTGCTGAGTTCTCCAAATTTGCTGGCATATTGAGTGCAGCATTTTCACAGCATCATCTTTCAGGATTTGAAATAGCTCAACTGGGACTCCATCACCTTCACTAGTTTTGTTCATAGTGATGGTTTCTAAGGCCCACTTGACTTGACATTCCAGGATATCTGTCTCTAGGTGAGTGATCACACCATCGTGATTATCTGGGCCATGAAGATCTTTTTTGTACAGTTCTTCTGTGTATTCTTGCCACCTCTTCTTAATATCTTCTGCTTCTGTTAGGTCCCTACAATTTCTGTCCTTTATTGAGCCCATCTTTTCATGAAATAGTCCCTTGGTATCTTTAATTTTCTTGAAGCGATCTCTAGTCTTTCCCATTCTATTGTTTTCCTCTATTTCTTTGCATTGATCACTGAAGAAGGCTTTCTTATCTCTTCTTGCTATTCTTTGAACTCTGCATTCAAATGGGTATATCTTTCCTTTTCTCCTTTGCTTTTCACTTCCCTTCTTTTCGCAGCTATTTGTAAGGCCTCCTCAGACAGCCATTTTGCTTTTTTGCATTTCTTTTTCTTCGGGATGGTCTTGATTCCTGTCTCCTTACCATGTCATGAACCTCCATCCATAGTTCATAAGGTACTCTGTCTATCAGATCTAGTCCCTTAAATATATTTCTCACTTCCACTGTATAGTCATAAGGGATTTGATTTAGGTCATACCTGAATGATCGGACACGACTGAGCAAATGAACTGAACTGAACTGAATTGAATGGTCTAGTGGTTTTCTCTACTTTCTTCAATTTCAGTCTGAATTTGGCAATAAGGAGCTCATGATCTGAGCCACAGTCAGCTCCCAGTCTTGTTTTTGCTGACTGAATAGAGCTTCTCCATCTTTGGCTGCAAAGAATATAATCAATCTGATTTTGGTGTTGACCATCTGGTGATGTCCATGTGTAGAGCCTTCTTTTGTGTTGTTGGAAGAGAGTGTTTGCTGTGACCAGTGCGTTTTCTTGGCAAAACTCTATTAGCCCTTGCCCTGCTTCATTCTGTACTCCAAGGCCAAATTTGCCTGTTACTCCAGGTGTTTCTTGACTTCTAATTTGCATTCCAGTCCTCCATAATGAAAAAAACATCTTTTTTGGGTGTTAGTTCTAGAAGGTCTTGTAGGTCTTCATAGACCTGTTCAACTTCAGCTTCTTCAGCGTTACTGGTAGGGGCATAGACTTGGATTACTGTGATATTAAATGGTTTGTCTTGGAAATGAACAGAGATCATTCTGTCATTTTTGAGATTGCATTCAACTAAACTCTAATACTTTGGTCACCTCATGTGAAGAATTGACTCATTGGAAAAGACCCTGATGCTGGGATTGACTGGGGGCAGGAGGAGAAGGGGATGACAGAGGATGAGATGGCTGGATGGCATCACCGATTCGATGCACATGAGTTTGAGTGAACTCTGGGAATTGGTGATAGACAGGGAGGCCTGGCGTGCTGCGATTCATGGGGTCGCAAAGAGTTGGACACGACTGAGCGACTGAACTGAACTGAACTGAACTGAACTACATTTCAGACTCTTTTGTTGACCATGATGGCTACTCCATTTCTTCTAAGGAATTCCTGCCCACAGCAGTAGATACAATGGTCATCTGAGTTAAATTCACCCATTCCAGTCCATTTTAGTTCATTGGTTCCTAGAATGTTGATGTTCACTCTTGTCATCTCCTGCTTGACCACTTCCAGTTTGCCTTGATTCATGGACCTTCATTCCACTTTCCTGTTCAATATTGCTCTTTACATCATCAGACCTTGCTTCTATCACCAGTCACATCCATAACTGTGTGTTGTTTTTGCTTTGGCTCCACCCCTTCATTCTTTCTGGTTATTTCTCTACTGATCTCCAGTAGCGTATTGGGCACCTACCGACCTGGGGAGTTCCTCTCCCAGTGTCCTGTGCTTTTGCCTTTTCATACTGTTCAGGGGTTCTTAAGGCAAGAATACTGAAGTGGTTTGCCATTCCCTTCTCCAGTGGACCACATTCTGTCAGACCTCTACACCATAACCCGGCTGTCTTGGGTGGCCCCACATGGCATGGCTTACTTTCATTGATTTAGACAAGGCTGTGGTCAGTGTGATCAGATTGGCCTGTTGTCTGTAATTGTAGTTTCAGTCTGTCTGCCCTCTGATCCCCTCTCTCAGTGCCTACCGTCTTACTTGGGTTTCTCTTACCTTGGATGTGGGTTCTCTCTTCAGATGGGATTTCCCGAAATATAAACCAGGGAAAAACTAGAGAGTTTGTTTAAAGATACATTTTGGTGATACTAGTAAAAACTAAAATTTGAGATCCACAGATATAAAACCAACATACTGAACTGATTCCATTACAGTCAAGATGCTGTTGTTCCAAGAGGGCAAAGTTTCTTACAGAATTCTATCCTGAAAGTGATTATTTATTCCTGGTTATATTATCCAAAAAAGCATGCTTGATTTATCTTGCATCTTTGTACATTTACATGTTGTTAAACTACTAAATCATTTTGGGAAATAAGCAGCAAATAGTTAAGAAATACTTTAATGTAAATCAATAAGAGATAAACAATCTTCTGGTACAGTCACATAATAAAATATAATTCAGTGGCTACTGTGAGCTAGTAGATTGGCATGTGTCAGTCAACATGGATCACTCTCCAACATGTCGTTGAATTAAATGAGTTTCAAAACGTTCACATAATTTTTAAAAAAATACGAAATATTATTACATATAAATTTTAAGCTTTCGTATATAGTGAAAATTTTTCAGAAGCATGGACTAGGAAGATTCACACCAAAGTTATGTTAAGGATTGACTCTAAGTAAGAAGAACCTTAGGGTCTTAAGAAGTATCACTACAAACAAAGCTAGTGGAGGTGATGGAATTCCAGCTATTTCAAATCCTAAAAGAAGATGCTGTGAAATTTGCTACACTCAATATGCCAGCCAATCTGGAAAACTCAGCAGTGGCCACAGGACTGGAAAAAGTCAGTTTTCATTCCAATCCCAAAGAAAAGCAAAGCCAAAGAATGCTCAAACTACCACACAATTACACCCACATCTCACACACTAGTAAAGTAATGCTCAAAATTCTCCAAGCCGGGTTTCAATAGTACATGAACCATAAACTTCCAGATGTTCAAGCTAGATTTAGAAAAGGCAAAGGAACCAGAGATCAAATTGCCAACATCTGTTGGATCATCAAAAAAGCAAGAGAGTTCCAGAAAAACACCTACTTCTGCTTTATTGACTATGCCAAAGCCTTTGTGTGGATCACAACTGTGGAAAATTCTGAAAGAGATGAGAATACCAGACTATCTGACCTGCCTCCTGAGAAACCTATATGCAGGTCAGGAAGCAACAGTTAGAACTGGACATGGAACAACAGGCTGGTTCCAAATAGGAAAAGGAATACGTAAAGGCTGTATATTGTCACCCTGCTTATTTAACTTATATGCAGAGTACATCATGGGAAATGCTGGGCTGGATGAAGCACAAACTGGAATCAAGATTGCCAGGAGAAATATCAACAACCTCAGATATGCAGATGACACCAACCTTATGGCAGAAAGCAAAGAAGAACTAAAGAGCCTCTTGAAAGTGAAAGAGAAGAATGAAAAAGTTGGCCCAAAACTCAACATTCAGAAAACTAAGATCATGGTATCCAGTCCCATTACTTCATGGCAAATAGATGGGGAAACAATGGAAATAGTGAGAGACTTTCTTTTTAGGGCTCCAACATTGCTGCAGATGGTGACTGCAGCCATGAAATTAAAAGACACTTGCTGCTTGGAAAGAAAGCTATGACCAACCTAGACAGCATAATAAAAAGCAAAGACATTACTTCGCCAACAAATGTTTGTCTAGACAAAGCTATGGCTTTTCCAATAGTCATGTATGGATGTGAGAGTTGGACTATAAAGAAAGCTGAGCTCTGAAAAATTGATGCTTTTGTACTGTAGTGTTTGAGAGGACTCTTGCGAGTCCCTTGGACTGCAGGGAGATCCAACCAGTCAATCCTGAAGGAAATCAGTCCTGAATATTCATTGGAAGACTGATGCTGAAGCTGAAACTCCAATACTTTGACCAATTGATGCAAAGAACCGACTCATTGGAAAAGATCCTGATGCTGGGAAAGATTGAAGGCAGGAGAAGACGGGGATGACAGAGGATGAGATGGTTGGATGGCAACACTGATGCGATGGACATGAGTTTGAGCAAGCTCTAGGAGTTGGCAATGGACAGGGCAGCCTGGTGTGCTGAAGTCCATGGGTTGCAAAGAGTCGGACATGACTGAGTGACTGAACCAAACTGAACAAGAATAGGGGGGCTTCCCAGGTGGCACTAGTTGGGAAAAGAACCCATCTGCCAATGCAGGAAGCACAAGAATACAGGTTCGATCCCTGGGTCTGGAATATCCCCTGGGGTAGCACATGGCAATCCATTCCAGCATTCTTTTCTGGAGAATCCCATTGGCAGAGGAGCCTGTCAGGCTATATAGTCCATCAAGTCGCTAAAATTAGGACACCAACTGAAGCGACTTGGCACACAAGCAAGAACAGGGTTAATGAGATAAAAACTTCAACTTAAAAGAAATATCAGAAGTAAAGAGAAATTTGTCATTTTCACATTTATTCATTTTCTATGGTGGGTACATAGGTGCAATATTATTCTCCATGATCTTTTCTATTTTATTTTTTCCCAAAATTTTACAAAAA
Source organism: Ovis canadensis (assembly GCF_042477335.2). NCBI lineage: Eukaryota > Metazoa > Chordata > Mammalia > Artiodactyla > Bovidae > Ovis > Ovis canadensis. The sequence goes on from NC_091255.1 coordinate 13,348,681, forward strand.
AGTTATTTGAAGTTTGATATCTCAAAACATTATGAGAGTTATAAAACAGCTATAAAGCAACTAGTAACAGAAATAATAAAGCTACATAAAAAAGCAGAAGAAAAAATATGAGTCAGCTGTGATTTCTGTAATTATACTGATTGAATTTTGTGGTTATTTGGGGAAAGGAGATTCCGTTCCCATATGTAACAGTGTCACAAAACAGCAGCTTGAGGTATCAGGGGCACCTTGCTTTTTGATAGCTATGTCTTTTAAAGGGCTTTTGGGAATAACTCAGTCCAACTCCTAAAACTTTCTATCAAATTATATACAAGCAGAACCTCCTGAAGTTCACAGTCACCCTGCCCTGTCACCTTCAGGATATGGAAATCTTTGCCATTGATGTGTAGCCCTTCATAAACCAGGAGATAGCAAATTGTGAGACATCTAGCTATAAGCCCCTGTGATGTGACATTTATTGTGTTGAGCATGTTGTAGACATTATTTTATTGAATTCTCACTGCAGCACTGTGAGGTACATGTTATCATACCGATGTCACAGATGACAAAATGGATTCTATGAGGTTAAGACCCATTGCCAAAAAGACTGGCCCAGCATGTCTCTGAGTCCCCAGAAGTACAGCACAGACAACGGCTCCTGCTCCTTCTCCTGCTAACAGGGAGAGTGTTCATGGTTAAGCAAGAGCAAACTGAATTATTTTAGAAGTCAGAAGGCAATTATTTGTGTCTTAAGTAATGAGAGCGAGTTTACCAAAAAGTAGAATGCAGACTGCCTTAGCGTCCCTGATAGTGTGATTTCCATTGTTAATTACTATAGATATTTCCCATGTCTGAAGCAGCTCTAACGTTGACCAGAATCTAAGCAGAGAGTGCTGTTTTGATTGATTTTGCCTTCTGCTCCCAAAGTCTTCCGGCCCCAGAGCTCACCCCATCAGGCCTCCGGCAAGAGCTGATTGGGGTTCCACCAGGTCCGGTTACGCACCTGTCATTTCAGCTCAGCTTTTGTAACCAGTCACCAGGTAACTTCCTCAGAGCTTCCCTCATAGCTCAGTGGGTAAAGAACCTGCCTGTAACAGAGGAGACCTGGGTTTGATCCCTGGGTCAGGAAGAGCCCCTGGAGAAGGAAATGGCAACCCACTCCAGTCTTCTTGCCTGGAGAATCCCATGGACAGAGGAGCCTGGCAGGCTACATCCATAGGGTCACACAGACTCAGACGCAACTGAAGCGACTTAGTACACTCACGGGCACAAGGTAACTAGTGGAAGGCAGAGAGATGATTTGAGCTCCAATCTCTCAATACTCCAAAACCCATGGTCTTTCTTGCATACCAACTAACTCTCCTGCTTAAGCCCCCCACAAACAAAAAAGAATCCAATAAACTTGGGGGATTAAACATGAACCTGCTCCCCTCTATCTCGTTCTGAGTTCTCTGCGGGATGCTTAGAATTCAAGGGACTTCTGAAACAGCAGATAGGCAAGAAACAGCTCAGCTCAGCTTTCCCAGCTTCTGCATTTGCCTTGCTTGACTGCCTAGCTGGACAGAAGCAACTGGCCCTTTGGGTTGAATTTAAGTCATGCTCATTTTCTAAAAATAATTTTTAAAAAGACAGAGAGAAAGCGTGATATGGGAGCTTAAGGTAGCCAGGTATGAAAGCTGCGTTCCAATTAGCCCTCTAAGACTTTTTTTTTTATAGAGAAAAGGGCATTAACTGAAATTGGAGTCCTTAAGTGATTCCAGGCGTGCTGCCTGAGTTTGGGGTTCCAAATACTACAAGGAAGCTTTTGCTACTAAGTTTGTCAATTAATTCCTCACACCCAAAGGGGATTTGAGAGAAGATTAAGCCATATGCTACTGATTGGTTTACACTTAACTCAGCAATATGTTGTTTAGAAAGTAAGATTTGGTGGGTGAAAAAAAAAAAAAAAGGCAGAAAGAAACCTCGAAGTGACTTTTTAATACCATTAAGAATTTATTTGCTTCATAGTAGTAAAGTAGAGATTTATTCCCAAATGTAATTCAAATCTAATCTCCCTTAACACCTTAAAAGTAAGGTGAAGTCAGCAACAGCTGGGTTTCAGCTGACTGCTCAGCATGAGCTTGGGAAGATCAGGAGACGAGTGCAGGTTTCTGCACTGAGGACTCTGATAACTCCACCAGCCTTCAGAGAATCTGTAAGACAGGAGCTTATGGGCAGGGCTCACGACATTACATCTATCACTCATTTTCTCCAGGGTTTTTTTTTCCCCACCAGTTCTTCACGGGAGTTAGTTTCTGTCATCTGCTGTTCCCAACTGTTAAGGGTAAACTGTTGGGCAAAGTCAACATAGAGAAGAAACTTACCAGTAGGTTCAGTAACGTGACTCGAGAATTCAGCGCTGGCATCATCCCCACCATTTTCCTCTCCTTCACTTCACGCCTGCCCCGTCCCCTCACATTCCAAGTAGTTCTCAAGTTTCTGAAGTCTTGAGAGGAACTGGAGACAAAGAGTGCTTTGACTATAAGAGATCGTGTCAAGGAAAGAAGGCCTGTATTTCTTCATGTTGCGAAGCCTAAAATTTCTAGGATAAGAAGCTTTTTGGTTTTTTGTTTTTGTTTGTTTTTTATGTGGAGGACACTATAATGGGCACCATTTAGGAAGATTATGGCTCTGTTTCCTGCCAAATTTCTGGAGGCTGACTTTTAAGAGGGCAGAGTCATATGCCACAGACTTTTCTCTAAATTTATTTATATCCTCTCTTTATAAACAAGAGGTTCTGAGGTGGCCTCAGAAACACATACAAGAAAGTGAGATTAAAATACATAGATGGAATACTGGGCCCATAGCAATGATGTCAATTCTGCTTGAACCCCCCATTAAAACAGATACAGCAACTAAAATCTCAAAGCAAAACTCACACAGACAACATCCATGACAACATGATATAACAAAGGTATTACCACAAACCCCAAAATATGAGGGTGAGGAATGGCTACTTAGAGCCAAAAGGCCCTTGTGATATCAGCATCTGTGTGGGATGAAGCCACTGGCATTACACACACCTGAGAACAGGGGACCTCAAAATTGTCAGCAAAAATGCACTAAACAGCACATGTCACGGGTTGACTGAAGACAGGAGCCAATCCTGGGAGGAGTTTGAACGCTTCCTTATAGCGAGCAGGTACAAGAAATCTGCGGAGAGGTCTGAAAATGCTGAAAAATATGCCCCTTCCTGGACAAATGCCTTCACTGAGGAGAAGTTGCTGGAAGGAAAATCCCTCCTGGACAGGGCAGGGGTGAGGGGCACAGGGAAAAGGAGATGCCAGTAGCGGGCAGGAGTTACCAAGAGGCAGCTCTCAGAATGACTTTGAGGAAAAAACTTGAAAGAGCTCAAGCATAGGAAACCAGAATGACTACTTCAACCCAACCCTTTCCCCTAAACATTCAGGAAAACTAGTTTCACATAAAAATGAGCAAGCAAAAAGGATGGAGGTAATATGACCTACAAAATTCTCATAGGGAAGCCCTTACGATATAGCGGTAAGTAATCCACCTGGAGTACAGGAGATGCAGGAGACGTGGGTTCAGTCCCTGGGTTGGGAAGGTCCCCTGGAGGAGGAAATGGCAACTCACTGCAGTATTCTTCCCTGGAATATCCCAAGGACAAAGGAATCTGGCGGGCTATAGTCCATGGGGTCCCAAAGGCTTGAACACAATTGAGTGACCGAGCATGCATGCACAGATGCCTACAAAGCTCTCATAAGCAAAACAAGGACAAGCTAATACCACAAATAATGAAAATACACCCGGAAGACATATCCACAACACAATAAAAAATGGTGGCCTACTTCCTCAAGTAAGCTAAAAGGCACGTGAATGAGACAGAAGACAGAGTTCAACATCAAAGGTAAAGCAAGAGGACAGAGCTCAAGAAAAATTAAAAATAAAATGCTAAAAATCATTTAGAAATGAAGACTGACTCAACTAGAAGGAACCCAGAAGTGAATAAATATAAGGCAATGAAATTTGGAAAAGAAAAAGAAAGTAACAGCAAAAAAGTGAAAAACAAACAAAAAAAAAAAAAACTAAAAGAAATTGTTTTAGAGAATGAAGAACCAATACACCAGTGTTAACTTTCTATTGCTATGTATCAAATACGCCCCAAACCTACAGCCATATAATATCCCTCTTGGTTCTGAAAGTCAAACATCAGTGAAAGAGATTATCTCTGCTCCATGATGTCTGAGGCCTCAGCTGGAAGATTCGAGGCTGGAATCATCTAAACCTTAGTTCCCTCATACTCCTGGCAGTCGATGCTGGTTATTTTTGAGAGCCTGGCTGGATCTCTTGGCCAGAATACTGGAATGTGGCCTCTCCAGGTGGCCTAGGCCACCCACAGCCTGAGGGCAGGGTCCCAAAGGCAAGTAGCCCAAGAAACAGCCAGAAGGAAGCTGTATTCTCCTCATGACCTAGACTCAGAGGTCATACACTTTCACTTCTTTTTTATCCATTGGTATTAGTAGTTTCAAAGCACGATCCAGATTCAAGAAGAGGGAGCAGAGACTCACCTCTCGATGAGAACTGTGTCAGCTATAATGTGAGGAGAGCATGAGGGTAGAGGAAGCCTGTGTGTGACCACCTTTGGAAAAATACAATCTGATGCAAAACTTCTAATAGAATCCCTGAGGAAGTGAACCAAAGCAATGGAGCAGAACAAACATACAAATTTTAACAGAATAAAACTTTCTTCTAAGTTAACTAAAAGAGAGAAAAAAAGAGTTGACATTACATCCTTTTTTTATATATATAATTTTTATTTTTACTTTATTGTACTTTACAATACTGTATTGGTTTTGCCATACATTGACATGAATCCACCACAGGTGTACATGAGTTCCCAATCCTGAACCCCCCTCCCACCTCCCACCCCATATCATCTCTCTGGATCATCCCCGTGCACCAGCCCCAAGCATCCTGTATCCTGTATCAAACATAGACTGGCGATTTGTTTCTTACATGATAGTATACATGTTTCAGTGCCATTCTCCCAAATCATCCCACCCTCTCCCTCTCCATCAGAGTCCAAAAATCCGTTCTATACATCTGTGTCTCTTTTGCTGTCTAGCATTCAGGGTCTTCATTGCCATCTTTCTAAATTCCATATATATGTGTTAGTATACTATATTGGTGTTTTTCTTTCTGGCTTACTTTACTCTGTATAATCAGCTCCAGTTTCATCCACCTCATTAGAACTGATTCAGATGTATTCTTTTTAATGACTGAGTAATACTCCATTGTGTATATGTACCACAGCTTTCTTATCCATTCATCTGCTGATGGACATTACATTCTGTACGGGTACACAATCTATCTGGGAAAATCAACCCAGAAGGACCCAAACTGAGATCTATCCTAGTAAAGCTACAGGACTGTTGTGAAAAAGAAGAAAAAAACCCTTTGGATATCCATGCAGACCAACCAATTCACTAATAAGGAAAAAAAATAAAGGTGTCATCATATTTTTACACAGGTGCATTATTCCAGATAACAATGGAATAATATGTTAAGTTACTAAGGGAAAGAAAATCTGAGCCAAGAATTTTACACACCAGCAAACTGACTTTTAAGTATAAAACCCACAGATAAACTATTATGAGCATGCAAGGATTTGAGGACTACACAGTTCCTTTGTGCCTTTCCTGAGAAATTATTAGCGAGTAATACATTCTAAATGATCCAAGAGACACTGACATAAAGACTGGTGAACTGCTAGTTCAACTGTTGAACAGAGAGTCTGTGAGACTCAGGTAATGGCTCTGTGACTGTCAGTCTATTGTACAATTAACCACAGTGTTCACTGATGGAAATATCACTCCAAAAAATCAGCTTTTATGCTACCAAATATGAAATGAGACCCATGATCTGCCCTTGAACTTTGTGGCCTGAAAAGAATATGAAAATCTAGCAACAAAAGCATGTGGTATTTATTGCAGTTATGACTGATTTGTATTGTATAATTAAGATTCTAAAGCCAATATTTATCTACTTTGTTAGGATCTCTAATTAAAATGAGAAGTGCTTTTATAGGTATCCTGAGATTTTCAAATTGTATGGGTCGTCGTGTGCTGTGCTGAGTCACTTCAGTCGTGCCTGACCCTGTGCGACCCCGTAGACTGCAGCCCACCAGGCTCCTCTGTCCATGGGATTCTCCAGGCAAAAATACTGGAGTGGGTTGCTGTGCCTCCTCCAGGGGATCTTCCCACCCCAGGGATCAAACCTGCATCTCTTACGTCTAACCTGCATTGGCAGTTGGGTTCTTTACCACTAGCACTACGTGGGAAGCCCTAGGTCATAGTGTGACTTCCTAATGTTGTGCTGAGTTCTTGTCAATAGACTCAAATTGACAAAAATAACTTATTAGTGTTACTAAAAGACAGTAACATAGCAGTGTTTCTCTCTTTTTTAACTGACTCTCAATAAAATTTTACTTTCACTATCCTTAGTTGGAATATACAAAGATATTCCTCATTTCTTCAAATTATCCCAATATTATAATAAAAAGGTATAATTATGCATATTTTAAGTATCCTGAAAATATGCATTAATATATTTTAAAAGGAAAAAGTCAGATGTTTGTAACAAAATGCTTGATTTTAATTTATAAGCAACAAGATCAGTTAAGATGTCTATTTAAGTTCATAAACTTTTCAAATTTTGTATAAGAAAAAAAAACAGGTTTTGTCCTGACTCTTCCTTCTGTCTTGATTACTCTCCCCTCAGATATCCACATGGTTCGCTTCCCCTTCTTCTTCAAGTCTTGGCTCCTTCTAAGCTGGCTTCTCAGATCACCCTACTAAAACCTGAATACTCCATCCCCACTCTCTGCTTAATTGTCTTTGTGCTCTCTCTCACTCTAATATAACATACTGTTGTGTGTCTGCTTTGTTCACTGCTGTCTCCCCAGTACTTAGAAATGTGCCTGGCATATAGAAAACACTCAATAAATATTTTTCAATAAAAGAAACAAATAGACAATGGATCAGGGAAGGTTTAGATGATCCTTGTGACCAAAGGTTAAAGGTCATATTGCAAAGCATTCTTTGCCTTCAAAGTCTTAGGACCCTATTCAAAAACTAGAAATCATTCTCTTACCCTTGTTAAAAAGATGAGGGAACTAAGATTTTAAAACACTCTATTACTCACGCTGTAAGTAGGAGACTTACTAGGGGTCAGGCTTCAGGTACCAAATTCAGTGCTTTTGTCCCTGTATCAGTTGAGCTAAGTTGCTTCAGTCAAGGCAGTAGAGTGAGCATTAAAAAAACCAGCTTCAGGTAAGTGGTGCAAATAAAATACCTTTGAGGAAAAGTAAAAATAGGAATAGGGTATATAATATAGTGAAATTATAGTGAAGTTGCTCATCATGTCCGACTCTGCAACCCCATGGACTGTAGCCTACCAGGCTTCTCCGTCCATGGGATTTTTCAGGCAAGAGTACTGGAGTTGAGTTGCCATTTCCTTCTCCAGGGGATCTTCCCAACCCAGGGATCGAACCCAGGTCTCCTGCATTGTAGGCAGACGCTTTACCCTCTGAGACACCAGGGAAGCCCATATAATATAACCCATATAATATAACCCATAAATATAACCCATATAATATAACCCATATAATATAACCCAGTGCTTCTCAAGTAGGGCAGTTTTGCCCCGTCCCCCCCTCACCCAGGGAACATTTCGGAGAAGGCAATGGCACCCTGCTCCAGTACTCTTGCCTGGAAAATCCCATGGATGAAGGAGCCTGGTGCGCTGCAGTCCATGGGGTGACTAAGAGTCGGACACGACTGAGCGACTTCACTTTCACTTTTCACTTTCTCTCACTGGAGAAGGAAATGGCAACCCACTCCAGTGTTCTTGCCAGGAGAATCCCAGGGACGGGGGAGCCTGGCGGGCTGCCATCTATGGGGTCACACAGAGTCGGACACGACTGAAGCGACTTAGCAGCAGCAGCAGCAGGGAACATTTGGCAATGATGGGAGATATTTTTGTTGTCACAAATGGGAGAGTACTACTGGCACCTAGTGGGTAGAGGACTGAGGTGCTGCTGAACATTCAGTGATGCATAAGACAGCCCCCACGACAAAGAATTATCTGGCTCTAAATGTCAATAGTGTTGAGGTTGAAAAACTCTGATAACCTAAGGTTTCCTTAGTCTTTTGCACATCAAGCAAGACTAATGCACCATGAAAATTGGTTGTAAGGGATAGAACAATTATTATCACATTACCTAAAATCATTTAGTCCATTGTTTTAGTTTTAAACATTATTATTTAAAACAATGTACTTTGCTTACATATAAAACCCTTTAATTGTCATTTAATTACCCTTCAATTCTTTTGCTTGTGATTAACTCATTAAATGTCTTACTAAGTAAAAACAACACAAGCAAATGAGCTAATTAGTGGCTAATTGTCAGTTACTAAAGATTACTACAAATGACTTACAAATGGCTAGCTTCTTTACTGCTACTGGGAACTGCAATTGCTAACCTTAAGTAATTGACTTCAATGTATATTTCAGGGTGTATACATAAACTGCGTGACAGAGCTGAAGCGAGAAACTTCCATCCTTTCTTGGGGAAAGAATACATTAGCAAAAGGATTGTTGGCATTCACGACCACATGCCTCCATCCTGCGGCAGAGCCTGGACTGAGGAACAGCATACTGGCGTCAGAACAAGCAGACTCCAGAAGCACTGAACTAAGAGGCCTGGAGACCGCAGTGTTTCCAGCACTGGGATGCTAGTAGGGAAGCTGGAACTCAGATCAGAGATAAGGAGTCAGAGTCCCACAGCCCCATAAGATAGGTCTTATTATGGTAAACTGGTTCATTTACTGTTATTCCTTTTTTTCAGGTGGAGAAACTGGGTGCAGAGGAGTTCAGCCACTCACCCAAAGACACATAGTAAGCAAACAGGGATTCAAACCACCAGTCTAGCCCCAGGAGTTGTTCTCTTTATTGCTAGCAAATGATGTCTTCTTCCTACTACACTGTCAACTCAGTACAGAGCCTGCCCCTGCAGAATGAAGGAGATAGGCTTGCCAAAGAGGTAAGCTGAGTAGAATGTGTAATCTCAAGGAGTGGCCAGTTACATAGGTACCTTGGCCTCAGACACCAAGCCGTTGAACAGATCTTAAATCAGATAGATACTTTGGAGTCAGACAGATCTGGATTTGGATTTTTATTCTGCAGATTACTCTTAGTGTCACTTCTGCTAAGATATTTAATCACTCTCAACCTCAACTTTCTCATCTCTAAAAGGGAAGTAATGTTTATCCTAAAAGTGCTAGGACTAAATAAAATCATATAAAATGATTACACTGGGACCCGGCATATAGTAGGTATTCCCTTCACTTTTATTGCTATAGCAAATAGTAATCTTGAAAGCATTCTGTTGTAATTTTTTATTTTTGTGTTAAAAGTCAATGTGCTGTACTCTATAAGTCAAAGGTAACACAAGAGAAGTTTCTTGTTTCTACATCATAAAAGTTTTTCTTTACAGTTCATAGTTGCATGGAGTAGCGGTATTTATAATTAAGGGAGTGGCCCAAAAAGTGATAAAATTAAGAGAACTTTTTTATGGCATTTTTTATGGAAGCTGATCTCCTACTTCCTATGGGCACCAAGAAATAGGCCATGAACTCATTTGTTCTTTCATCACCCGACATTTACTGAATACCTCCTGGCTGCTAAAGGCTAATTTATTCACTAGAAATATGTGTATGTGGGTGCTCAGTTGTGTCTGACTCTTCACACCACCACAGACTGTAGCCCACCAGGCTTCTCTGTCCATGGGATTTTCCAGGTAAAAATACTGGAGTCGGTGGCCATTTCCTACTTCCCGGCCCAGGGATCAAACCCATGTCTCTTGCATCTCCAGCATTGGCAGGTGGATTCTTTACCACTGCACCTCCTGGAAAGCCCATGAAATATAGAAAGGAAATAATTCCTTCTTAAAAGGAAATAATTTTAGAGAGGAAACAATGACTTTTCCTCCATCCCACAAATACTTATGAAGCACTAAGTATAAAAAGGCAGAAGACACTGTCAAGATGCCTGCCTCTCCTGGAATTTAGCAAGTTATGTGACTTGTTGGGAGATGGGATACAAAGCACAGATACACAATACTGTCTTCAGATCGGGGATATAATGGGAGCGTCCCAGCAAAATATCCCTGATCTGAAAGGTGAGGTATGAATAAATGCTTCCTGCAACCCAGAGGCAGCAGACCACTGTGGTCCTAAGCATGTGGTGAGGAGTCCCAGATCTGACTCTTCCTCCCTGTGTAACCTCAGGCGAGTTATTTAATTGCTCTATGCTCCTTGTCCCTCCTTTATAAAGTAAGGATAATAAGAGTACCTACTCGTGCTGTTGCTGAGTGTACTGAATGCCTTAATAGATGCAAGCCCCTCGGAATTCTATCTGGCTCATAATTAAGTGCCCAGCAAAGTTGGCTGTCATTTCTCATCCTTGCAGTTTCAGCTCAAACAAGAAGTGAGGGGAATGTACAGAAAGTCAAGGGCATGAGAACGGGAACCATCTGGGAGACTGCACATAGATTGACTGGACCAGAGCCGAGCATCCCTCTGGGAGACCAGATCACCCGGAAGGAGCCTGGGTCCACCATTGACTAATCTGGATTTCATCGTGATGGTTATGGATTATGGGAGACACTGAAGGATTTTTAAGCATGGGAGTGACTGGATCTAAATTCTATGTCAACAAGATGACTCTGTGAACAATGTGGAAAGCAGGTGGGCCAGAGGCAGAACTGGTTGCAAAGGAATCAGTTACAGGGCCATTGCAATACTTTTCCAGGCCAAAATGTCAAGGGTCCTGACCTAGGGCAGAGCAGTGAAGATGAACAACCTTCTCCCAGGTGAAGTAGCCAGGCTGAAACTCTGATTTCAACCTCTTAAAAGATTGACTTTAAATCTCTTACTCATATGTTGGGGTTCAAGGTGTAAGAAGAAAAGGTTTATGCAATTTTGGGGGGGCTTGGACAATGTAGCTTTCTTTCTTTTTCTTCCTGTTTCTCAACAGATATTTCTTTCCTGAACAGTCTCAAGGTTGATGCATTCCAAGTGCTTGTAGACTTAGAAAGACTGCAGCAGAATCACCGGTTTCCATAGGCAGGCAGCAGTCTCCTTCTACATAGGACCCCTGTGTGGAACACCAGAGAAAGTCATCCTTTAATTTAAATCACTAAGTGTGCTGTATTACCAAATCTACCTCCCATGCATTATAACACCTCCATGTACTGTATTTCATGATAAGAAGTGGGAGGAAATTTACTCTTAATCTCATCCATTTCACTGAATTAAATCATGCACTTCTGAAATATGCATCTTAAATTACTAACAATTTGGATTAGTGTCATTTCCATAAAATGTGCTAATAATAAGTTATATGATTTCCCATTTCAGAGAAAGAACTAATTCATCAAGGCTAACTGAGCTGCTTTAGAACCTCCTAAAAAGTGCAGATGAATGTGATTTCAGAATCATTTTTTGTTAATGTGCAGAGCTAAATTTGTTGGCACAATTCCTCTGGTGTTCTTAGTGAATGATTCCAGGTGCAGTTATTAAGGTCAAATACTACAGTGTCACTGTCGAGAATTTTTTGTATAAAAACTAAGGGAGGATTACATGTTTCTTAATAGACAGTCTCCTAATAAACCATGTCCCACCTGCAGCTCTTAAGGCAAGATTCATCTCAATAAAAAGGTGTGCTTATCAAGGTTTCAATTGTAGACTTAAGAAAATCATAAAATTATAGGCCTAGGTAGGAAGCTACTTAACTTACTGTCTGTTCCCTTGGCTCTAGATGAGACAATATGTAAAATGCTGAAATCCCCTTTAGTATGCGAAAGCCATCTCCAAGGGTCATGGTGGTTTCAGCTGCTCTGGTGGGAAAGGCAGCAACTTCCTCTTTTTCTCATCATTCTACTTGGGTACCTGCCAAAGATACACATTGGGTCAAGAAGCACAACCTTTCTAACAGAAGGACCATTTATCTTATCAAGGGTATTCAAGGATTTGTACTTTCTCACTGCAAGTTCTAAATGGGCTTATTTAGGACCAGAGGGAAGATGACATAGGACAATAAATTTTCCAAGACTGCCATTCGCTAAAAACCTGTTTCTGAGGTTGACAGCTCTCACAGTTCAGAATCTGAGTATAATCTGAATATACATGCCAGATTGACTTTAAAAATCAAGTCCTGATCTCTCTCCTTTTTTACATTTACAAACCTATTGGTATGAAAGGGCTCCTTCAGGACATATAACTTGGCAAAGACAGCTCAAGGATTAGAACTCAATGATTGCACACTGTCCAAAAAACCCAAGTGCCTCCCTTGTGCTGTGAAATATACTCATGCTTCTAGTTCTCTTTTGATAATATGATTTTTATTTTCCTTTGTCATGTTAGGAGGAGGGGGTATTTGGAGAATTTCACTTCTGACTTGCAAAGTTATTGAGATTTGAGATATAGAGGAGAGAAATTTACAAGTTGTTGAGTCACTAGTGAATTGCTTTATTGCTTCAGGTGATGCGGTGAAGTGCCCCAAAGATACCTATTCCTTGTTTAAAGGAAGAATCTCAACAATAAAAAGGAAAACTACCCTGACTTCCCCTGGTCCTCTGGGTAAGTACTTTTGGCACTTGGGGTCAGAGTCGAGGAAAACAGTGAACACGAATGGCCAGGGGAATGGAGTTTCTTATGATTCTTCAGGAGATGAGGAAAACGACAAGAGAGAAGCAGCAATCATAGTTTCAAACTCCTGCCCCACTTTCTCTCCCTCAACCTTATAAAATAATCAAGTGTACCTACCAGTCCTTTCCTAGCTCTGCTTGATATTTAATTTAGTAGGGACTTGTGTTAAGGGCTGCATGCTTAAAAGGATTTATGAGCAGACTGTTTGCAGGAAGCTTTATAGTTTTAGGATTTCAACTCAAACAGTGTTATTTCCTTACAGGAATCTCAATTCCTGCAATAAGGAAAACCATGAAAATTAAAGCTGCTTTACCTGAAAGGGCGCTATGTGTCTCCTGCATATTTTTGTCCAGGACCATATACTCTGACCATTGGAGGCATGATGAGAGTGGGGGTGGGGAGTGAGAGGAGAGCCATGGACACTTAGTGATCTAATGTCATTGAAAAAATCACTTGGAGATTTCTGTGGATATTATCAGGTTGTACAGCGATTTGTAAAGCTAGCTAAGTGCCCGAGAAATGCCTTTTGAAGCTTTTTATTGATTTATTTATTTGGGGCTGGGCTGGGCCTTTGTTACTGTGCTCGGGCTTTCTCTAGTTGCAGTGAGTAGGGCTACAGGTCCATGTGGTTCCCGGGCTCTAGAGAGCAGGTTCAGTCGTTGTGGTGCGTGGTTTGAGTTGTTCCATGCCATGTGGGGTTGTCCCAGAGCAGGGATTGAACCTGTGTCCTCTGCATTGGCAGGTGGATTCTTATCCCCTGTGCCACCAGGGAAGTGCAGGAAATGACTTGGACAGGGAAGTCCAAGAAATGACTTTTTAATCTTTCTATTGAAAGTACTTTTAAATGGTAAAATAGAGAAATCACAGACTGAGAAATGTCTGCCAAGTCTCATGGTCATTTGAATGTAAAGAACAGAATCTGCTCCACAGCCAGATCTGATGAGTTTCCAAATAACAGATATGCAATTGAAAAAAAAAAAAAAACTGCTGTAAATCAAAGAATAGGAAGGGAAAAGTCCCTTTTAGAGCCTTATGACACTTGCATAAATGGGACTAGACCTGGGCCAATCAGTAAACATTTTCAGGTCAGACTGTCACAACTACTCAATTCTACAATTCTGGTGTGAGAACAGCCATAAACGATACAAATGGGCTTGGCTGTGTGCCAATAAAACTTTATTCATAAAAGCAGACAGTGGGCTGATTTTGGTTATACCAATCCTTGGTCTAGACCTTGATGCCAGGCTGGCTGCTTAGACTCCCAAGGGGATAAAATTTCAAACTGAAATGTCCAAAGAAGAATTGTGTGAGCTGGAGGTAGTTGGGTTACCTTAGCTGTCTTGTTGACAGGTGCCATATAAAACTTTGGTGTATTCCTCGACCTTTCTCTTGATTTGGTCTTCTTGACTTTCCTCCATAAATTTCAAAGATTTATAGATTAAGGATCTGCTTCTGATTTGGTCTGCTTTAAATCATCTTAATTTAATTGTGAACAATAAAAATTGGATATCATAGGCATGCAGAGCGGGTAGCCTGGTGATAAATCCAACCCACCTCAGTCTTCTAAGGAAAATCACAGTGCATTTCATAAATGTGGGGCACGGAAATGGTGATGTAAGACTAGCATTAAATAAGAGACTAATAGACTTCTACTAAGTTTTTTCAATCCTCTTCCATGAGTCACCTTGTAAATTTGAAATGAGAGAATCACTAGATATTTTAACTCCCATGTTTTAGAGTTTTTATTGGAGAAATTATGTCTTTAAAATTCACACACCATTCATCACTGTTTTATGCAGGGGAAAGGAGCTACCTAATGTCCATATGTGTTGTAGTTTGTTAAAGACTTTCCTTATAAATCAGTCTCCAGCTGTGTGTCAGCAACATTGTCACACGGAGAAAAGGAGCCCTGGCTGCTTTCCATATTTTAGGCTTGTCTTCAAATGTCCAGAATGCATTTCGCCTCTATAGAATCAAAAACCTTAAAGGGAGAAAAAGCCTTAGCCAGTTTCCTTCTTCATCACCTAAGACAAGCACAGACCGGGCTTCCTTTCATGAGGCACGCTGCAGCAGTTTCTCTTAGCAAGAAAAGCCTTCCTTTCTGTTTTAACTTTGCCAGTCATAGCCTCGGCTAGCTGACTTATTCCAGAGAATTTCAAGATTTTTTTCAACACATGTAATATTTCAACTCTTTTTAAAATATTGATTCTTATGATTTTTGAATAAACTGAATATTCTCATGCAAAAGAATGTAATTTGTTTGCCGCTATTTGTTAGAGAAAGTACAAGTTGTGTGGATTCATTGATTATAGAAGAAACAGAAAAAAAATCACTTCTTTGTCTCATTTCTGATCACTTGGTCTTCCCAGCCCAGGGCTCCAAACTGTATCTCTGGCATCTCCTGCATTGGCAGGCAGATTCTTTACCACTAGCACCACCTGGGAAGCTTCATTGGATCTTCATCTACAGTTTATTTTCAATCCTTTATCTAAAGCAAGTTTCCTTGCATTTGCCCTATAGGTGAATCCCCTTCTTGCCTGTCAGGTCTCTCTTTAAGGGAATTGTTTAGCAGACCTGTTCCTCAGGATACTCACACAAAGGCAATGCAAGGTATGTTTCTGTGTTAGAAAGGCACAAAAACTGCACCCTTTTCTGGTACAGCTATGAAGCATCAGGGAAAGAGACGAGAATCCTGAGCTAAGTGATCTCGATCCAGACACAATGCTGGCTCTGAGTATTTAACTCTGAGCCTCCTCTGAAAAGGGGGATCATAATAACACCTCAGAGTTGTGAGGATTAAAGGAGATAATGCATGTAGAAATGCTCTGCAGACTGTCAGATGCTAATCTGTTATAATTTTCTTGATGACTTTCCAGTACAGAAAAGGAAAATTATCTCTTGCACATGGCCGTACTCTCCTTTGAGCCAGATTGCCTGCGATAGGGTCAAACATTAGAGGGGTGTATCACAACATCTTCTGGTAAGTTTCTTGGCTCCCAGTACTCTCTGAAGGCCACATCAACATATGCTTTTGTAACCTACACTGATGCTGACCTGAGAAGCTTCAAGCAACAAGGCTCCACTTGTCCATAGAGCCGGGGGAGTGGGAGGGAGGAAACAGGGCGAAAGAAGGGAATCAAGGAGTTAAAGGGAATATCAGATGATACTTTGCCAGAGCAACTGAACTGAACTGATGCCAGAGTTGTTTTATTTCTGTAGAAATGAGGCTTTTCTTAAGCTATCCCATGCTTGGAAATGGTTTTATTCAGTTATACAGATCAAAGGGACCAAGCAGAAAACAGAAACAGCAATGGCAATGGGAAGGTCCCAGAATGTTTAGATAAAGATAAGGACTCTGGCCTTAATAGTGAACTATGAACAACTGCCAGCTGAGAGGCCCTGAATCTTATGGACTGTAATATTCCCTAACAGTAAGACGTGACTAACCCAGCATGAACTGTGTGGGATGAGAGCTGCCTGAAATCAGGAGAAACCCATCCATAAAAAAGAACAGTGAAAGAAGAAAAGTCAGATAGGGCCACCATAAGCACTTTAACTCTTCTTCAGTAAAGAAGCTAAGAAGCTAAACTTAGAATCACGTCTTAAAAAATAAATATACAAAACGACATTGTATAAAATTTAGTTTGTTTCATAGATATATAGGTATGCTTCTAAAATAAGTTTTGCTGATTGAATATATATTTTATAACTTCCAAAAAGTATTTAGAAAATGACCTGACCTGTAACATCAACTAGAAATAGCAGTATGAAGTCAAAAGCCGCTGATAGTCAAATGTCTGGTGTCCAGAACAGGCAAAGGAAGCAGCCCCGTCGCTCTCAAGAACTGTGTCACCATCAGCTGCTTTCTATCTAGTTCTGCCACGTTTCATTCTTACTGTGAAATGTGCTTCTGACTCGTCTTTCCACATATTGTGAGTAGAAACTATTAGAATTTGGATTTTCAAATCATGGATGTTCATGGGGGTAGGGTGGTGTAATAAGAGAATTTTTTCTTAAAAAAAAAAAAAACTAAACTAAACTCAAAATTCTACAAGTGAGAAGGAAAGAGCTCTCAGAAACACTCACAGAAAGAGAAGGGATAACTGTCCAAGGGTGAGTTGGCCTCTGATGAGCACATCCCATTTTTAATCCTGACACCAGCTATACGCATTCCCTGAAGACATTGCCTTGTTGAGAAAGACTAGAATTTTTAAATGTGGCCTGATTAAAATAAAGGAATTAATAAAACACCAACAAAGAGGGCACTGAAATGTAAAAATGGAATCATCACATTCAACAATGAATAGGCTTAGAATCCCATTATAGCTGATTTAACAGGCATGATACTATATACAGAGTATTAATAAAAACATTTAATCAGAACTGAACTGGCTTTTGAACTGTGGTGTTGGAGAAGACTCTTGAGAGTCCCTTGGACTGCAAGGAGATCCACCCAGTCCTAAAGGAGATCAGTCCTGGGTGTTCACTGGAAGGACTGATGTCGAAGCTGAAATTCCAATACTTTGGCCACCTGATGCGAAGAGCTAATTAGAAAAGACCCTGATGCTGGGAAAGATTGAGGGCAGAAGGAGAAGGGGATGACAGAGGATGAGATGGTTGGATGGCATCACCAACTCGATGGACATGGGTTTGGGTGGACTCCGGGAGTTGGTGGTGGACAGGGAGGCCTGGCGTGCTGCAGTTCATGGGGTCGCAAAGAGCCGTACACGACTGAGCGACTGAACTGAACTGAACTGAAACTGGTTTTGCTATTATTAGCTATGCAGCACTGGAAAATTTTATTTCCATAAACATAATTTTCCACCTTTAAAAAGAGATGACAGTATTTTTTTTCACATTGTATTATGTGTCTCAGCCTCCCAGCAATGGCTAAATGATCCAGAGGTTTACATTTGACACAAGATGGGCTAATCAATGCTCTGTTCTGAGAATCTGGATATTTTTAACTGAGAGAGAGAGAGACTCAAAGACTTTGGAATATAGTGACATTGGTACCACTGTTGAAGAGAAAATACCACACAATCCTGCATCTGAGATACTAGGGACTTTTTTTCTCCTTGTTTTTGCAGAGGTACACTGGACTCATCTTTTGATCCTATGAAACACCCAGTGATCCTTCCAGGAATTGTCTGTGGGTTTGTTGTGTTTTTTAAGGGTTTGTTGTGTTTTTTATGTGTGGCCTTAGAAAGACACCTTGCTTTCTGTGTCTTGTAAACAGAACTTTGAATCAAAAAGAAATAGGTCTTAGGAAGGAGACTGGTACAAGTAAAAATTCCTGAAGTGAAGAATTGGTCTAAAGTAGGGTCTAAATTGGTCTGGAGCTGGGAAGCCTATAGTATAATACACAGCAACTGATTCAACAATCCCTGGCTATCCCAGTCCATGTGGTATGGGTGGTATGTGACCCACGCTGGCCAACTGAATCATCAAAACCTAGAGACTCATTGGACCTGATTGGACCTGATTAATTCAGGATAGGCTCATGACCTAAGAGGATTCAGTAACTCAACTGTAGAAACTTTGTTTCAATTTGAGGGAAGAAAGACTTTCTCTGTTGGCCAATGAGGGGATGAAATGTAACACTGGAGCAGCAGTCTTAGCTTATTAAACAGAGAATCTGCCTGAGAAAGAATCAACACAGAGGAAAGGACAGCAGAGAATTGAAGAAAATGACCCTTTGTTTAAGAACTTGGGCCTTGAAGCCCTTTAAATTTTTTTGTAAAAAGAATATCTTTAATATGTAAATAGTTCAACAGCATCGTTAAAAACTTTTGGCCACTGATAAAAAGATGATTAGCCCAACTTGACAAAAACTTGACAATACCACTGCAATTTGAATTTAGGTACAACTGTTATGTTTCTAATGATAGTATGCAGGAAGTTTTTAATTATATATTTAAAAGATTTGTAAATTTTTGCATTCAGCATGCACCATTGTCTAAACTTCTTGGCAAAACTTGGTGTGCTGAAGTTACTTCACTCATACACAGATGATGCTAAAGAAAAGAGGGCCATCTCTGCTGGGAGCCCAAGATAAAAGACACACACCAGCCTGTCCTGCTACTACGCTTGCTGGGAGCCTCTGACTAGACAAATGTTTTCTCATCTTATAAGGATAAAAAAATGACCCAACTTTTTTGAAGACGGAGGACCATAGGCTATCAGGGCATTTATGCCACCTCCTTGGCCATATTGATGAGAACCTGTTAACCCTTGCTGAAATGCTTTAGTGTGTTTTTTACTGTATCTAAGACAGAGAAGTAGTTGCCTTAAAGCTTGCTTTTGTTTTATCTATAAGAATCTTTCTAATTCCCACCTTTGAAATTAGAAGATTTGTTTCTAATCCCACTGATACACAGATATATGGCCTAGATGCTTCACACATAGGAGCCAATAAATTCTCCTTGGCTCAAATACCGATTTGAATTGCATTTTCTATAACTTGCTACCAAAAGAGTCTAGACTAACACAGTTCCTGCCCCACAACTAGGCTTATCTAGTCTTGCAGACATAGACAAGCCTGTAAAATCTGCTCTCTCATCCTCAGAGTTCTTTGCTGATGAGTCTCATATGTTCTATTCTCACAAAACAATGCCTTATAATCAGGTGTTCATTGGAGGTAACTTTATAAGTATATAAGGTCATTCCAAATGAATATAAATATCAATTAGTTTGTTGCTGTGTTATTGTTCAGTTGCTAAGTTGTGTCCAACTCTTTGTAACTCCATGGACTATATAATGCCAGGCTTCCTTGTCCTTCACTATCTCCTGGAGCTTGCTCAGACTTATGTCCTTGGGGTCAGTGATGCTACCTAACCGTCTCATCCTTTGCTGCCTCCTTCTCCTTTTGCCTTCAGTCTTTCCCAGCATCAGGGTCTTTCCTAAGGAGTCAATTCTTTGCATCAGGTGGCCAAAGGTTTGGAGCTTCAGCTTCAGCAACAGTCCTTCCAATGAATATTCAGGGTTGATTCAAGATTGATTGGTTTGATCTCCTTGCAGTCCAAGGGACTCTCAAGAGTCTTCTCCAACACCACAGTTCAAAAGCACCAATTGTTTGGCTCTCACCTTTCTTTATGGTCTGACTCTCACATCTGTACATGACTACTGTCAAAACCACAGCTTTGACCATACATGCTTTTGTCAGCAAAATAATGTCTCTGATTTTTAATATGTTGTTTAAGTTTGTCATAGCTTTCCTTCCAAGAGCAAACGTCTTTTAATTTCATGGCTGTGATCACCACCCACAGTGATTTTGGAGCCCAAGAAAATAAAATCTGTCACTGCTTCCCTTGCTCTGTGGAACAATTTGCCGTGAAGTGATGGAATCATGAATCTTAGTTTTCTGAATGTTGAGTTTCAAGCCTCTTTGATTGGTTTAAATATTTTTATAAACTATTCCATGAAAAACACCCATTTAACAGGGGGAATCATACACTAGTATTTTTTAATTTATTCATTTTAATTGGAGGCTAATTACTTTACAATATTGTACTGGTTTTTGCCATACACTGACATGAATCAGCCATGGATATACATGTGTTCCCCATCCTGAAGACCTCTCCCACCTCCTTCCACATCCTATCCCTCTGGGTCATCCCAGTGCACCAGCCCCGAGCACCCTGTCTCATGCTTCAAACCTGGACTGGCAATCTATTTCACATATGATAATATACATGTTTCAGTGCTATTCTCTCAAATCATCCCACCCTCACCTTCTCCCACAGAGTCCAAAAGACTGTTCTATACATCTGTATACACTAGTATTTTTATATGCCCAATCCCTAGTAAAATATGTTAAGCATACTAGTTGCACAAAATGATGAGGTTAAATTGAATTAGAAAAAATCACTGGGGTAAGAAGATTTGAAGTGAGTTGTTGCCAGTACAGAGTCCCTGTAAGCTATGTAAAAATGCTGAATGAGAAAAATCTCCTTTTATAAGAAAGAATAAAATGCACAATTATATCACAAAAGTTGAGAAAAGTTATGCCAAGGGCTGCAGGCATTCTGATGCTCTGGGGAGAGAAGAATTGCCTGTACTGGATAAGGAGTGAAAAGAAAAAAAGTATCCACTCAGAAGTTACAGTTACAGAACCCAGATGCCCTCAAACTATTATAGTAATCCAGGCAGGGAGGAGGCCCAGTTCTGCCATGAGGCGGAGGCTAGTTTGTGCTCTTGGAGTCCACAGCAACCCCAGGAGAGTCAGCGGGGCCCCCAGAGGGTGATCCCACCTCTCTCATGCTCTTCCTCATCCCACACTCATGGATCTGGTTAAAGCAGGGAGGCAGAGGCTGGGAAAGACTTTTGAGTAAAACTTTGTCTTAGGAAAAAGCCCTAGTTCGGAGATAGTCCCCAGGAACAGTTGCTTCCTAACTGAACTAAAGTCTGATAGTCCCATATTTCCAAGTAGCCTAACTAACACAAAGAGCCCAGTTTCCCCATGGGAAAAATGGACATCGTGCTCCTTGCGCTATTTCCCTGGAGTTATTATAAGACCCAGTGACAAAATTAACTACTGGTACATGAAAGCGCTTTGTAAATGTGAACACAGTTCGTGATTACAAGTTTTATTTTTGCCCCTCCTTATGTCTGGACTTAGTGTCCTGGCTTTTAGAATCTGGCAGTGTGTAAGTAGAGCTCTGGGGCTGCATAATTAAAGTAGGCTAACTGCTGCAAGCCACAGACCCCAAATCACACTGGCATATCGTGGCCTATCCCACCTGCTCATTCATACCACCTCCCATCATGCACCAGCAGGTGATTTTTCATCCCAGCTTCTTGTATGTCATGGGTCCACCCAACCCTAGGTTCCTAGAGCCCTCTCTTTTCTACCAGCAAATGAAGAAACAGAGTAGGGACAGTGTTGAGAGAATTTTATGAGCAGGTATGTAACACTTCTACTCACACTGTTGTGTAGAACCCAATTACATTGCCATAGCTAACTACAAAAGTGGTCTGGAAATGGTGAGCTTTGGTACCCAGCAGGATGAACAGGACATGAATTGTTGGGAGCATGAGACACAGACACTCAGCCAAGGCATAATGAATTTATGCATTACTTCAGTTCATATTAAATGAAAAGATCCTCCCCATCTATGGACTCCCACAGCTTCTGGTGTGTGTGTGTGTGTGTGTGTGCCCTCAGTTGTTCAATCATGTCTGTCTCTTTGTGATGCCATGGACTGTAGCTTCACTAGGATCCTCTGTCTGTAGAATTTTCTAGGCAAACATATTGAAGCACGTTGCCATTTCCTTCTCCAAGGGATCTTCCTGATCCAGGAATCAAACTTGTATCTCTTGAGTTTCTTGTGTTGGAAGGCAAATTTTTTTTCACCACTGTGCCACCTGGAAAGCCCCTCCGTAAAACCTAATTAAGCACACTGTAAGTTACTTGAGTGCAGGAACTTTTTGTCACTTTATTCTCACAATGCTTAAATATAGTGGGTGCTCAAAATATGCTAGTTAAATTGATAAAACTAGTCAGGTACATGATTCACATCCCAAATCAGCCATGGTTTCTTAAACACCTCCCACAATGTCACATTGCTGCCAAGAAATTGTTGCCTCGTCAGAAAAGTTATTCCAAAACATAGGGCTTTCTACTCTTCTTTTTCAAACCCAGAGACGTCCATGACTAAACCAGAACTTGGTACATAGTAAGCACTAATTATAAATGTGATGGGCGAGTGAGTGAGTGAGTAAGTGAATAATTTAGTAAGCTACAGATCCAGGAGTTTTATAAATTGACTAATTTTGCTATTTGATCATTCAAGCATAAATAGCTATGTCATAGGGTTGTAAAGAGGATTAAATGTGTTAATATACATAAAATGTTTAGAACTGTGCTTGATTGCAGTAAATTTCTAACAAATGTTATCTATTATTATTAATTATTTTATTGTTACTTTATCATAAAGTACAATAAAGATAGGGAAGTGATATGCTTGAATCAAAGTGTATTTCAAATAAACATTTAGAAATAGTTCCTAAAAGCAAGATGGTTCTGGAAGTGTTTTAAGACATTGTATGTTTACAGGGTTTTCCTGATAGCACAGCCTGCAATGCAGGAGACCCCAGTTCAATTCCTGGGTTAGGGAGATACACTGGAGAAGGGATAGGCTACCCAGTCCAGTATTCTCGGGCTTCCCTGGTGGCTCAGCTGGTAAATAAGCATTACTATTTGCCAAATTATAATTCTGTTGTTCTCTTCTTATAACTAGGATGAATCCAGCATATACTTATCAAAACTCAGTTTGCACTGACCAAGTATATTACATTGTTCTGTCATTGAAATGGGTCTGTAAGTATCAGAATTACTACTTTTCTGAATTATTTCTGTAAGATACTAGCTCGTGAAACCTTCTAGTTACCAGCAGAGCTTTGCTGCTTTCTTTGCTGCGTCTTTGGGTTGCACAGATTCAAATCTGAGATTCAGAACTGAGCTGTTTGTGGATCTGACAGGCTGGTGACACTGTTGGGTATCTGTTTATATGATTTTATGGTGCAGGGTTGATGTACGGGGGAAGAATTTCATACAGGGAGCCTTGAGTCAAAGATAGAGGGGAGAATTAGATTTGGGAGGGAATTGCTAGACATCTGTCTCCCTGCTGGCCAGAAGGACAGGATTCAAAGTCCTACAGAGAGAGAAAATAAGGCCAGAAACAATAAGTTAACGTCTGATAAGGGATATGTGAGATTCTGGGGACAAATTTTGCTTCTTCAGGACATGTTATGAAGTGAGACAGAATCAGAGTGAGAACCGCTTTTATCACACCTAGCCCATCCCCAAGCCCGTGTTCCACTGCTGCACACCCGACACACTTTCAATCGCCCCCACCCTGGACGACAGCGAACCCCCAAAGCCCCCTGCCTGAGAGTTGGGGGCAGGGTGCTGACAAGCGCATCGAAAGCGCGACCAGAGAGCAGAGCAGAGCAACCCACTCCAGCTTGTTGCTGCGCACGTGTGTGCAGATACCCCACATCTGAGGACTCCCAGAGGGACCTAGGAAAGGCTTTGAAAGAGACTGTGATTCTGTAAAATGGGAACTGACGGTCTGCCTTCACAGGGGAGAACACAGCATCATCAGCAGCAAACCATTTCACCACCCAGGAAGGCTCACAAGTGGATCTGAATGCACCTCTCTGCCCTAGGAGCCAGACCTTTTCCAGATTATCATTCTGCCAGCTTACTTCATATTGTGGCCACATCGGCATAATGGCTACTTATGGGGAAAGAAATGACAGAAAAATAAAAAATGGAATTGGAGGCCTGCGTATCACTCTAAACTGAATTACTGCAGCATCCACTATTTGTGCTGCATTCTGCTCATGCACCCGTGCACACACACACACACACACACACACACACACACACGTCACTTATTTTTTGTACCAGAGGAAGAATGCTCAAACCAACTCAGTTCAGTTCAGTTCAGTTCAGCTCACTTCAGTCGCTCAGTCGTGTCCGACTCTTTGCAACCCCATGGACTGCAGCACTCCAGGCTTCCCTGTCCATCACCAACTCCTGGAGACTACTCAAATTCATGTCCATCGAGTTGGTGATGCCATCCAGCCATCTCATCCTCTGCTGTCCCCTTCTCCTCCTGCCATCAATCTTTCCCAGCATCAGGGTCTTTCCTAAGGAGTCAGTTCTTCCCATCAGGTGGCCAAAGTACTGGAATTTCAGCTTCAACATCAGTCCTTCCAATGAATATTCAGGACTGATATCCTTTAGGATGGACTGGTTGGATCTCCTTGCAATCCAAGGGGACTCTCAAGACTCTTCTCCAACACCACAGTTCAAAAGCATCAATTCTTCGGCGCTCAGCCTTCTTTATAGACGAACTCTCACATCCATACATGACCACTGGAAAAACCATAGCCTTGATTAGATGGACCTTTGTTGACAAAATAATGTCTCTGCTTTTGAATATGGTATCTAGGTTGGTTATAACTTTCCTTCCAAGGAGTAAGTGTCTTTTAATTTCATGGCTGCAGTCACCATCTGCAGTGATTTGGGAGCCCCCCAAAATAAAGTCTGTCACTGTTTCCACTGTTTCCCCATCTAATTTAACCAACTAATGTTTAGCAAAAAAGCAGAGGATCATTTCCATGTTAACCACCCACTTGACCAAGAGAAAGGCCAAGGAGTGAGGCACATTAGGATCATGATTCCAGAAGTGGTGAAAAGCTAGAAGCTGCATCTTACATGTGCCTCCGAATCAGAATCCTTCTATCCCCAAATGGTATAAATGCTTAATCAAATCCATATTTTTTAAGCACTCCAATCTTTTTAATGTCATTATTTTTCATCTTTTGCATCTGGGTAAATACTCCTATTTTGGCACAGAAAAAGAGAAGGCAGGCTCCAGAAACCATTTTGCTGCTAGGAGACCTAGAGGCCTGAAAATGAGTTTTTGACAAATTAGAGAACCCACCCCTTTGCTCTGCATTTAGACAGCATGGGGCATTTTGTGAGGCACCTTCCTTCCTTCCAACCATGAGCCCAGCCCAGACAACATTGTTCAGAGCCCTCCTTGGAACGATGTGATGCCTGGAACCTTACTATTTCAACATGCTTTGGAATCACTCCGGATGTTTGCCGTGACCAAAGCAAGATTTTTAAATTGAAGTCCTTCCATTATTTGGATTTGCCTACCTCCTAATGATCTATGCTGCTGTGCTGCTGAAAGCACTTTCTCTGCTTTATTCAGCATCACGCTTTTATGCTGACTATACATTCTAGGAGTGAAAAGACTTCTTTTGGATACGGCTCCAAACAGTTGATCTCTAAAAGGTTTAGCCTTAACATTAAAAGGTTAAGTATTTCTATACACTCAGCCTTAATTTGGAATTATAGCTTCATTTGACTCCAGAGATTTTTAAAAGTTTCATGATTATTAAAGGCTTCAGCCCTCCCATGTGTGCCAGATTAAGCCAAGAAGGGTTGCAATTCACCACCATACTGAATGAGTTTTTCTCCACTCTGGGTTCTCACAGCACTTCAAACTTCCTTTTAACTCTGCATTTCAGTTCAGTTCAGTTCAGTTCAGTTGATCAGTCACGTCCAACTCTTTGCAACCCCATGAATTGCAGCACACCAGGCCTCCCTGTCCATCACCATCTCTTGGAGTTCACTCAAACTCACATCCATCGAGTCAGTGATGCCATCCAGCCATCTCATCTCATCCCCTTCTTCTCCTACCACCAATCCCTCCCAGCATCAGAGGCTTTTCCAATGAGTCAACTCTTTGCATGAGGTGGCCAAAGTACTGGAGTTTCAGCTTCAGCATCATTCCTTCCAAAGAAAACCCAGGGCTGATCTTCAGAATGGACTGGTTGGATCTCCTTACAGTCCAAGGGACTCTCAAGAGTCTTCTCCAACACCACAGTTCAAAAGCATCAATTTTTTGACACTCAGCTTTCTAAACAGTCCAACTCTCACATCCATACATGACCACTGGGAAAACCATAGCCTTGACTAGACGGACCTTAGTCGGCAAAGTAATGTCTCTGCTTTTGAATATGCTATCTAGGTTGGTCATGACTTTTCTTCCAAGGAGTAAGGGTCTTTTAATTTCATGGCTGCAATCACCATCTGCAGTGATTTGGGAGCCCCCCAAAAATAAAGTCTGACACTGTTTCCACTGTTTCCCCATCTATTTGTCATGAAGTGTTGGGACCAGAGGCCATGATCTTCGTTTTCTGAATGTTGAGCTTTAAGCCAACTTTTTCACTCTCCTCTTTCACTTTCATCAAGAGCCTTTTTAGTTCCTCTGCACTTTCTCCATAAGGGCGGTGTCATCTGCATATCTGAGGTTATTGATATTTCTCCTGGCAATCTTGATTCCAACTTGTGCTTCTTCCAGCCCAGCGTTTCTCATGATGTACTCTGCATAGAAGTTAAATAAGCAGGGTGACAATATACAGCCTTGACGTACTCGCTTTCCTATTTGGAACCAGTCTGTTGTTCCATGTCCAGGTTCTAACTGTTGCTTCCTGACTTGCATACAGGTTTCTCCGGAGGCAGGTCAGGTGGTCTGGTATTCCCATCTCTTTCAGAATTTTCTACAGTTTATTGTGATCCACACAGTCAAAGGCTTTGGCATGGTCAATAAAGCAGAAATAGATGTTTTTCTGGAACTCTCTTGCTGTTTTCATGATCCAGCGGATGTTGGCAATTTGATCTCTGGTTCCTCTGCCTTTTCTAAAACCAGCTTGAGCATCTGGAAGTTCACAGTTCACTGTATTGCTGAAGCCTGGCTTGGAGAATTTTGAGCATTATTTTACTAGCGTGTGAGATGAGTGCAGCTGTGCAGTAGTTTGAGCATTCTTTGCCATTGCCTTTCTTTGGGATTGGAATGAAAACTAACTTTTCCAGTCCTGTGGCCACTGCTGAGTTCTCCAAATTTGCTGACATATTGAGTGCAGCACTTTACAGCATCATCTTTCAGGATTTGAAATAGCTCAACTGGAATTCCACCACCTCCACTAGCTTTGTTCGTAGTGATGCTTTCTAAGGCCCACTTGACTTCACATTCCAGGATGTCTGGCT
This sequence comes from Ovis canadensis, assembly GCF_042477335.2. Classification (NCBI taxonomy): domain Eukaryota; kingdom Metazoa; phylum Chordata; class Mammalia; order Artiodactyla; family Bovidae; genus Ovis; species Ovis canadensis. Next base: position 13,376,005 of record NC_091255.1, read on the forward strand.
CTAGGTGAGTGATCACACCATCTTGATTATCTGGGTCGTGAAGATCTTTTCTGTACAGTTCTTCTGTGTATTCTTGCATTTACTAGGTGTCAGAGTCATTTATGTCTTCCTTTCCCTCTAGCCAATAAGTGCCTTAAAGACAGTAGATTTTAGTTATCTTTTTATTCCCAAAATCTAGGCAAGCACCCAATAGTTACTCAGTATGTATGTGGTTGGCTTAAAATTTCACATGTTCACGACAACTATTTTAATACTTTTGGGCAATGCTTTATACTAAATATCGTATTTCTTCTTCACTTATACCTCATGTGTGTGAAAAACCACGGCCTGCCTGAAACTGTGAGAGGATAATAAAGGGAGACAGAGAAGAATGGATAGGAAGATAATGAATATCATATCCATATCACATTTCCCTGCCTCTTTACCTACACACCCCATCTTTTCTCATGTTTATTCAAGCTCAAATTCTCCATTATCTGCACTAATGAAGAAAATCTCTAGTATACATGGTGACTCAGAAAGTAAAGAATCTGCCTGCAATTCAGGAGACCTGGGTTTGATCCTTGCGTCAGGAAGATCCCCTGGAGAAGGGAACGGCTACCCACTCCAGTATTCTTGCCTGAGAATTCCATGGACAGAGGAGGCTGGTGGGCTACAGTCCACGGGGTCTCAAGGAGTTAGACACGACTGACACACACATAGTGTACATGGTCCCAACGAGCAGATAATCTAAATTACCCCCTTGTCCTTCGGCAGAATGTGTCATACAGAAGCAAGAGCCCTAACTGTAGGAACATATGACTGAAATCATACTTCCTACCTGCAAGATGACCCTGGATGAGTCACTCAACTGTTCTGAAACTCAGTTTCTTTACTTGCAACACTTACCTTTCCTAGCCATAGGACTAGTGTCTGGATGGCACAATTTCTACTGTATTTTGCAAATCAAAAAACAGGGTACATGTCTAAGATCATGTGAGTATTACATTTGGAATGGAATTTGATAGCAAGGAGTGATGAATAAGTTGACATAGAATTAATAGTCTCTGCCTAATAAATGTTAAAAGAAATTTATAGTTCTGAAGACTAAACCAAGTGGCACTGTGGGTAGGCAGTCCATTCACCTGTTAGGTTCAGGGAGAACTGGCTGGGGTTACAAAAGAGCCATGACCGAACCATTATATGGTTGAATCCTCTGCAGATAATCAAGAGTTGACTAATTCACAGCAAGGGCACAAGACAGTACCTTGCTCCGCCGTTACCCATATGGTGTAAAAACGAAGGTGGCTTGTGCCAAATGCAGATCCAATTAAAACTTGGAAAGGTTGCTCCATTATCACATTTGCAGTCATAATTAAATTTGTCGCTGGGAAGAGCTGCCAAGCTTGCCTCTCTGTTTTGGAAGGTGGGACATCTGTTAACATTAGCATGGACATGGAGCATGGGAGAAAGTCACAAAAATTCTGCTTCAAAATGAACATTCAAAGTAAACTATAGTTTCCTTTAAGCCTTCTATTGTTCTATTGTCTCAGTTTCCTTGTTACCTCTCCTAATTTGTGATTTCTTAATGCGAGTGAAATTCACTCAGTCATGTCCGACTCTTTGCAACCCATGGACTATACAGTCCATGGAATTCTCCAGGCCAGAATGCTGGAGGGGGTAGCCTTTCCCATCTCCAGGGCATCTTCCCAACCCAGGGATTTCTTAATGTAAAGGACTTTTCCCTGATATTGCTCATTGCCAGAGTCAAAACTCTTAATGATTACAATTCACATCTGACTAAAATTCAGCAAGGAAGGTGATCTATGATAAGAATCGAAAAGCTTTAAAGAAGACTCCCCTTTGATTCTTCCTACAGAGGAGCCACCTAGGAAATGCTGGGATTGTATGTGACTTGATTCAACCACATACAGGAGGCAGCAAAGGGTCCTTATGGGGCTCTGAAGCACACAGTTAAGTAATAAGATCAGTGTATATGCGTTATGTCTTATAGACAGCATGAGCTTTCACATTCACAAATTATTTTAAGCCAGATGGCAATCTTATGTAGTAGTTATCTTCTCATTTTGCAGAAAAGTAAATTAAAATTCTGAAACATTGAAATGCTGATAATCTCACAGCCAAATGGTAGAGAGAGGAGAAATGGAATGCAGGTTTTCTAAATCCTACAGCACATATTTGTACTTAAAATTATAAGCTACATTAATTTATGTCAATAGAGCCAAACATGCCACATTAAGAGCTAAATGTTTTCATTTAAACAATTTTTAATATTATGATACTGAAAGATTAAATTAAAATCCATTTTCCTGCCTACTAGGATGAAACATGAAATTGAGTAATATAATCCAAAAGCAACACTCTCACTATATAGTCCTGACAAATCCTACAATGGACTGTGAAGTACCAGGGCCCTGAAATTTACAATACCAAGAAGGGGAAGGAGAAGAATGTCATAGAAAGAGCCCTAAGCTGAGAGACTTGAGCTCTGGTGCTTGAAGCAAAACCTGGGCCAAATCATTTCGTTCATTTTAGCATCATTTCCACAATAAGAGGACGAGATATGGCAGAAATAGGTTTTCCCTAAGATCCTTTCGGGGCTTAAAAATATCATGATTCCCATGAAGGTCACTGAACTAGAATTGGATCTTTTATTTTCCTGATGTGTTCTCAGGTCTGAGTTTGAATGACTCTCAACTCATGCACTGAGAAGCAAATGGCACCCCTCTCCAGTACTCTTGCCTGGAAAATCCCATGAGCAGAGGAGCCTGGTAGGCTGCAGTCCATGGGGTCACGAAGAGTCCGACGACTGAGTGACTTCACTTTCACTTTTCACTTTCATGCATTGGAGAAGGAAATGGCAACCCACTCCAGTGTTCTTGCCTGGAGAATCCCAGGGATGGGGAAGCCTGGTAGGCTGCCGTCTATGGGGTCGCACAGGTCGGACACGACTGAAGTGACTTAGCAGCCGCAGCAGCACCTCCTGCAGGTTTCACACTTACCGATCTTTTCCCTATAGCAATTCAGCTCTCAGACTCTCCAACAAATCACAGTGAGTCTTTAATGATAATACACCTGAGCAAGGGAGCAAAAAAAATTAAGCTCTGCAATTAATGATGTGACAGTGAGAGAGATCTCAGAGCACCAATTTATGGGGAAGCAGTCTCAGAAGAGAAAGCAGCCTGCTAGGCCTGAACAGTTAATTTTAAATGGTCATTTAATTTTATATGAAACGTAGCTTGATAAGAAGATGGTAACAGAAAAATAAAAACATTCTGTGAATGTATAACTAAGCCCAGCCCTTTTGTATGTTTGCATACCTACACAGTGAATTCTAGAATTATTATTTTACATATAAAATAAGGAGATGGAAAACTGAAAATCAAGAGCAATATAGAATATTTTGAAAGGTCAGGATTTTCCAGAAAGGGATTAATTTGGTATTCCTGACCCCCAGACAGAATGTGGCAAGCTTTTAGTCTATGAAGGACCTTTACGCACGTGGCTTCCATCCTCACTGCAACCCTATAAAGAAGAAAGGATGTTTTTTCCCCCAATTATATAGATGGATGGGGTACATTAATGGTTGTGACCAAAGTCACACATTAGGAAATCTGTTTTTCGTTTGAAGCCACCAGAAATTAAAATTCCACAAAATATATGATTTCTTCTCATAGGCCTGTTTCAGATGACCACTGTAACTTACTAATTCAAGTAGCTCTATTCCGCACATCAAAGGCAACCAGAGGAAATAGCCAAACACTCAAGAACATATATATCAGTAGAGCTAGTATGAAACCTTCCTGAGTCTCTTACAAGTTGTGGCCAAGACAATGTAATATACTGTCCTTTCTGTCAGAGTCTAGCTTATTATAGATAAAACTGTTTTGAATCTACATGACACAACCAAACTATACATGGATAAAAGAATCCTTTATCCTTTAGGCATTTTCTTCTTTCAGTTTTTTGTAATAACTACAATTATATACATTATATATGTAACATTACACTTGGATAGCCATTACAGTTCAGTTCAGTCACTCAGTTGTGTCCAACTCTTTGCTACCCCATAGACTGCAGCACGCCAGGCCTCCCTGTCCATCACCAGCTCCTGGAGTTTACTCAAGCTCATGTCCATCATGTCGCTGATGCCATCCAACCATCTCATCCTGTCATCCCCTTCTCCTCCCACCTTCAATCTTTCACAGCATCAGGGTCTTTTCCAATGAGTCGGTTCTTTGCATCAGGTGGCCAAAGTATTGGAGTTTCAGCTTCAGCACCACTCCTTCCAATGAATATTCAAGACTGATTTCCTTTCAGATTGACTGCTTGGATCTCCTTGCAGTCCAAGGGACTCTCAAGAGTCTTCTCCAACAGCACAATTCAAAAGCATCAATTCTTCAATGCATTACAGTCAAGTACAATTTAAAAAGAAAACATATTCCAAAATCATATGAACTTAACTCTCTAATAAAGCCTTGTGATACATAATCTGTTGGCATTTCCACATTTGCTTAGTCAGCTCTTAAAAGATATGATAACTCACCTCAATCCTGTAATCATTTTCCGACTTCCAAGTCTATGTTTCCATCACAAATTACATATGGTAATTTTTCCACTGGGTTGAAACTTCCCTGAGGTTGAGGCCTTCTTTCTCATTGTATCCTTATCTCCAATCACTTGTTGTTGTTGTTCAGCCACTAAGTCATGTCTGACTCTTTGTGATGCCATGGACTGCAGCACTCTAGGCTCCTCAGTCTTCCACTATCTCCCAGAGTTTGCTCAGATTCATATCCATTGAGCCAGTGATGCTATATAACCATCTCATCCTCTGCCTCTCCCACCTCCTTTTGCCGTCAATCTTTCCCAACATCAAGGTCTTTTCCGGTGAGTCAACTCTTCCCATCAGGTGGCCAAAGTATTAGAGTTTCAGCAACAGTCCTTCCAAAGAATATTCAAGGTTGGTTTCCTTTAGGATGGACTGGTTGGATCTCCTTGAAATCCAAGGGGCTCTCAGGAGTCTTCTCAGCACCACAATTCAGAAGCATTAATTCTTTGGCTCTCAGCTTTCCTCATGATGCAGCTCTCACATCCATACATGACTAATGGAAAAACCATAGCTTTGACTATATGGACCTTTGTCAGCAAAGTGATGTCTTTGCTTTTTAATATGGTATCTAGGTATGTCATAGTTTTCCTTCCAAGGAGCAAGCACCTTTTAATTTCATTGCTGCCATCAACATCTCCAGTAATTTTGGAGACCAAGAAAATAAAATCTGTCATTGCTTCCACTTTTTCTCCTTCTATTTGCCATGAAGTGATGGGACAAGGCGGTCATAATCTTAGTTTTTTAATGTTGAGTTTCAAGCCAGCTTTTTCACTCTCACCTTTCACCCTCATCAAGGGCTCTTTAGTTTCTCCTCACTTTCTGGCATTAGAATGGTGTTACCTGCATATCTGAGGTTGTTGATATTTCTCCTGGAAATCTTGATTCCAGCTTATAGTTCATCCAGCCCAGCATTTCACATGATGTACTCTGTATAGAAGTTAAGTTAAGCAGGGTGACAATATACAGCCTTGTCATACTCCTTTCCCAAATTTAAACTATTCTTTTGTCACATGTCTGATTCTAACTGTTGCTTCTTCACCCACATACAGGTTTCTCAGGAGACAGGCAAAGTGGTCTAGTACTTCTGCCTCTTTAAGAATTTTCCACAGTTTGTTGTGGAACATCCACACCAGTCAAAGATTTTGGGGTAGTCAGTGAAGCAGAAGTAGGTGTTTATCGGAATGCCCTTGTTTTCTCAGTGATCCAGTGAATTTGATCTCTGGTCCCTCTGCCTTTTCTTTTTTTTTTTTTTTTTTTAAAATTTTAGTTTTTTATTTTTTAAATTTTAAAATCTTTAATTCTTACATGCATTCCCAAACATGAACCCCCCTCCCACCTCCCTCCCCAGAACATCTTTCTGGGTCATCCCCATGCACCAGCCCCAAGCATGCTGCATCCCGCGTCAGACACAGACTGGCGATTCAATTCACATGATAGTATACATGTTAGAATGTCATTCTCCCAAATCATCCCACCCTCTCCCTCTCCCTCTGAGTCCAAAAGTCCGTTATACACATCTGTGTCTCTTTCCCTGTCTTGCATACAGGGTCGTCATTGCCATCTTCCTAAATTCCATATATATGTGTTGGTATACTGTATTGGTGTTTTTCTTTCTGGCTTACTTCACTCTGTATAATCGGCTCCAGTTTCATCCATCTCATCAGAACTGATTCAAATGAATTCTTTTTAACGGCTGAGTAATACTCCATTGTGTATATGTACCACAGCTTTCTTATCTATTCATCTGCTGATGGACATCTAGGTTGTTTCCATGTCCTGGCTATTATAAACAGTGCTGCGATGAACATTGGGGTACATGTGTCTCTTTCAATTCTGGTTTCCTCGGTGTGTATGCCCAGAAGTGGGATTGCTGGGTCATAAGGTAGTTCTATTTGCAATTTTTTAAGGAATCTCCACACTGTTCTCCATAGTGGCTGTACTAGTTTGCATTCCCACCAACAGTGTAGGAGGGTTCCCTTTTCTCCACACCCTCTCCAGCATTTATTGCTTGCAGATTTTTGGATCACAGCCATTCTGACTGGTGTGAAGTGGTACCTCATTGTGGTTTTGATTTGCATTTCTCTAATAATGAGTGATGTTGAGCATCTTTTCATGTGTTTGTTAGCCATCCGTATGTCTTCTTTGGAGAAATGTCTATTTAGTTCTTTGGCCCATTTTTTGATTGGGTCGTTTATTTTTCTGGAATTGAGCTGCATAAGTTGCTTGTATATTTTTGAGATTAGTTGTTTGTCAGTTGCTTCATTTGCTATTATTTTCTCCCATTCAGAAGGCTGTCTTTTCACCTTGCTTATATTTTCCTTTGTTGTGCAGAAGCTTTTAATTTTAATTAGATCCCATTTGTTTATTTTTGCTTTTATTTCCAGAATTCTGGGAGGTGGATCATAGAGGATTCTGCTGTGATTTATGTCTGAGAGTGTTTTGCCTATGTTCTCCTCTAGGAGTTTTATAGTGTCTGGTCTTACATTTAGATCTTTAATCCATTTTGAGTTTATTTTTGTGTGTGGTGTTAGAAAGTGATCTAGTTTCATTCTTTTACAAGTGTTTGACCAGTTTTCCCAGCACCACTTGTTAAAGAGATTGTCTTTACTCCATTGTATATTCTTGCCTCCTTTGTCAAAGATAAGGTGTCCATATGTGTGTGGATTTATCTCTGGGCTTTCTATTTTGTTCCATTGATCTATATGTCTGTCTTTGTGCCAGTACCATACTGTCTTGATGACTGTGGCTTTGTAGTAGAGCCTGAAGTCAGGCAAGTTGATTCCTCCAGTTCCATTCTTCTTTCTCAAGATTGCTTTGGCTATTCGAGGTTTTTTGTATTTCCATACAAATCTTGAAATTATTTGTTCTAGTTCTGTGAAAAATGTGGCTGGTAGCTTGATAGGGATTGCATTGAATTTGTAAATTGCTTTGGGTAGTATACTCATTTTCACTATATTGATTCTTCCGATCCATGAACATGGTATATTTCTCCATCTATTAGTGTCCTCTTTGATTTCTTGCATTTCCCCTAAAGTCAGGAACAAGACAAGGGTGTCCACTTTCACCGCTACTATTCAACATAGTTCTGGAAGTTTTGGCCACAGCAATCAGAGCAGAAAAAGAAATAAAAGGAATCCAAATTGGAAAAGAAGAAGTAAAACTCTCACTGTTTGCAGATGACATGATCCTCTACATGGAAAACCCTAAAGACTCCACCAGAAAATTACTAGAGCTAATCAATGAATATAGTAAAGTTGCAGGATATAAAATCAACACACAGAAATCCCTTGCATTCCTATACACGAATAATGAGAAAGTAGAAAAAGAAATTAAGGAAACAATTCCATTCACCATTGCAACGAAAAGAATAAAATACTTAGGAATATATCTACCTAAAGAAACTAAAGACCTATATATAGAAAACTATAAAACCCTCTGCCTTTTCTAAACCCAGCTCGTACATCTGAAAGTTCTCAGTTCATATACTGCTGAAACCTAGCGTGGAAGATTTTGAGCATAACCTTGTTAGCATACGAAATGAGCACAAGTGTATGGTACTTTGAACATTCTTTGGCATTGTCCTTCTTTGAGATTCGAGTGAAAACTGACCTTTTTCCAGGCCTGTGGCCACTGCTGAGATTTCCAAATTTGCTGATATATTAAGTGAGTATTTTAACAGCATCTTTTTTTTTTTAAGATTTTAAATAGCTCAGCTGGAATTCCATCAGCTCCACTAGTTTTGTTTGTAGTTATGCTTCCTAAGCTTCGCTTGACTTATATTCCAGGATGTCCAACTCTAGGTGAGTGACCATACCATCATGTTTATCTGGGTCATTAAGGCCTTTCTCCTATAATTTCTCTGTGTATTCTTGCTACCTCTTCTTAATCTCTTCTGCTTCTGCTAGGTACTTACCATTTCTGTCCTTTGTCGTGCCTGTTCTTGCATGAAATATTCCTTGGATATCTCCAATTTTCTTGAGAAATCAAAGTCTTTCCCATTCTATTGTTTTCCTCTATTTCTTTGCATTATTCATTGAAGAAGGCTTTCTAATCTCACCTTGTTATTCTCTAGAACTCTGCATTTAATTGGTGTATCTTTCCCTTTCTCCCTTACCTTTTACTTCTCTTCTTTTCTCAGCTATTTGTAAGGCCTTTTAAGATAACTACTTTACCTCCTTGCATTTCTTTTTCTTTCTTTCTTTTTTTTTTTTTTGAGATGGTTTTGGTCATTGCCTCGTATACAATGTTATGAGTTCCAGAAAAACATCTATTTTTGCTTTATTGACTATGCCAAAGTCTTTGATTGTGTGGATCACAATAAACTGTGGAAAATTCTGAAAGAGACAGGAATACCAGACCACCTGACCTGCCTCTTGAGAAATTTGTATGCAGGTCAGGAAGCAACAGTTAGAACTGGACATGGAACAACAGACTGGTTCCAAATAGGAAAAGGAGTATGTTAAGGCTATATATTGTCACCCTGCTTATTTAACTTATACGCAGAGTACATCATGAGAAACACTGGGCTGGAAGAAGCACAAGCTGGAATCCAGATTGCCAGGAGAAATATCAGTAACCTCATATATGCAGATGATACCACCCTTATGGCAGAAAGTGAAGAGGAACTATAAAGCCTCTTGATGAAAGTGAAAGAGGAGAGTGAAAAGTTGGCTTAAAGCTCAACATTCTGAAAACGAAGATCATGGCATCTGGTCCCATCACTTCATGGCAAATAGATGGGGAAACAGTGGAAACAGTGTCAGACTTTATTTTTCTGGGCTCCAAAATCACTGCAGATGGTGACTGCAGCCATGAAATTAAAAGACGCTTACTCCTTGGAAGAAAAGCTATGACCAACCTAGATAGCATATTCAAAAGCAGAGATATTACTTTTCCAACAAAGGTCTGTCTAGTCAAGGCTATGGTTTTCCCAGTGGTCATGTATGGATGTGAGAGTTGGACTGTGAAGAAGGCTGAGCATCAAAGAATTAATGCTTTTGAACTGTGGTGTTGGAGAAGACTCTTGAGAGTCCCTTGGACTGCTAGGAGATCCACCCAGTCCATTCTAAAGGAGATCAGCCCTGGGTGTTCTTTGGAAGGGATGATGCTGAAGCTGAAACTCCAGTACTTTGGCCACCTCATGTAAAGAGTTGACTCATTAGAGAAGACTCTAATGCTGGGAGGGATTGGGGGCAGGAGGAAAAGGGGATGACAGAGGATGAGATGGCTGGATGGCATCACTGACTCGATGGACATGAGTTTGAGTGAAGTCCGAGAGATGGTGATGGACAGGGAGGCCTGGCGTGCTGCAGTTCATGGGATCGCAAAGAGTCGGACACGACTGAGAGAATGAACTGACTGAACTGACAATGTTATGAACCTCCGTGCATAATTCTTCAAGCACTCTGTTTACAAGATCTAATCTCTTGAATCTAATTATCCTCTCCACTGTATAAATCCACTGTATAAATTCTAAATCATAAAGAATCTGATTTAGATGGAACCTGAAAGGACTAATGGTTTTCCCTACTTTTCAATTTAAGTCTTAATTTTGTAATAATGAGCTCATGACCTGAGTCACAGTCAGCTCCAGGTCTTGTTTTTACTAACTGTATAGAGCTTCTCCATTTTTGGCTGCAAAGAACATAATCAATCTGATTTCGGCACTGTCTATCTAGTGATGGCCATGTGGAGAGTTTTCTGTTGGTTTGTTGGAGAAGGATATATTCTCTGAGCAACATGTTCTCTTGACAAAACTCTGTTAACCTTTGCCTTGGTTCATTTTGTACTCCAAGGCCGTACTTGCTTGTAACTTCGGATATCCCTTGAATTCCTACTTTCACATTCCAATCCCCTATAATAAACTGTTGGGTTTTTTTTGGTTTTTTTTTTTGTGTGTGTCAGTTTTAGAAAGTATGGTAGGTCTTCACAGAACTGTTCAAAGTCAGCTTCTTTGGCATTAGTGGTAGAGGCATGTTCTTGGATTACTGTGATGTTGAATGGTTTGCCTTGGAAATGAACCAAAAGCATTCTATCATTTTTGAGACTGCACCGAGGAGTGCATTCTAGACTCTTTTGTTGACTATGAGGGCTACTCCATTTCTTCTAAGGGTTTCTTGCCCACAGTAGTAAATTTGCCCACTCCCATCCATGTTAGTTCACTGATTCCTAAGATATCGATGTTCAGTCTTGCCATCTCTTGCTTAATCACATCCAATTTACCTTTATTCATGGACCTAACATTCCAGGTTCCTATGCAATATTGTTCTTTACAGCATTGGACTTTATTTTCACTACCAGACACATCCACAACTGAGTGTCATTTCTGTTTTGGCCCAGCTACTTCATTCATTCCAGAGCTATTAGTAATTGCCCTCTGCTCTTCCCCAGTAGCATATTGGACACCTTCCAACCTGGGAGGCCTCATCTTCTGGTGTCATATCTTTTTGCCTTTTCGTACTGCCCATGGGGTTCTCCAAGAAAAATACTGGAACGGGTTGCCATTTCCTTCTCCAGTGAACCACATTTTGTCAGAACTCCCCATTTTGACCCATCCATCTTGGGTGACCCTGCAGGACATGGCTCATTAAGTTATGTGCTTCATTATGCAAGCCCTTTTGCTATGACAAGCCTGTGATCCATAGAGGGGAGGCTGTGATTCATGAAGGAGCTGTCACTTATACGTGCTCAATAAGTGAGGCTGAACAGACAGATGAATGTAGGAACTGGAATCTATAGTCCAGGTAACATACTAGAAAATGTACATTTAACAAAATTCACTGCATTATTTGTGCTGATTGGCCAATGTTGCAAAATGTTCAACAGAGTTTATATTTTATGTTTAAATTAAATACAAACTGCTCTCTCAGTAAACAGAGACTCTCAAAATCAAGGACTGGACAAACTCTCCAGGACCATCTGGTCCAACATATGCCTACAGAAAAGTAAATAGGTATCTAAATAACCCATGGCATTTTCTGTTTCATTTAAAGCTTCATTTCTCACCCCCCCACCCCCGCCGCCCTGCACCCTTAAAACAGGAAAATAAAGAAGCCGCAAAGATCACCCTTGTAGAACTTCTGGTATCTATCCAGAAAAATGCTTCTCCCTAGCTCTGACCCTTGAGAAAACAGACTCCCAAGAGTCCCTGGAAAATGGACACTTACATAAATCTGTCCCTGTTCAGACTTTCTTCTTCGTTCTTCTTCTGGTACAGTCTCTTTCCTCTCTCACACACTTTCAACTGCAGAACAGAATGTCCATTTCACACTGTTCAAAATCTCTGTCTCATTTTTCAGTGCTAAAACGATACAGGGCCCTGCAGCTTTTCAGACACTCATTCTTTTAAAGACATTGGCTGAAGCAAGTTCATTGGCTGTGGGTTTAATAAACTCTCCCAGTGCTGATATCTTTCAGCCTGTCAATTTAAAAATCCTTTCTTGAGCACCATAGATCACTGCAGAGAGAGAAGTGCACTCACAAAGAGAAACAGCAGGAAAATAGCAGAATGCAAAGACTGCAAATGAATGGCTCGAAGGCTGCCACTGATGAAGATAATGAATAGCCCAGTTGTAAATCAAATCACTTTAAAATGCAAAATGAGATACCCCCACTAGAAAAAGGTTGTTTATGTTCTGGCACCTTCAGGGGTAATGAATACAAGATATTAAGTATTACCCAAGTTGTCCACTTAAAAATTCTTAGATTTTCTACTCAGTATTCAACCCCCTGCCTAAAAGACAAACAACACAAGCAGCTCTATCAGTGGTCTCATTCCTTATTTACTTATTTCATTTTACTCTCACGCAAAATCAGGACCATTCTTAAATCCAACCCCCCTTAAGGATAGATGCCCCATTTACTTCTTTCTCTTATAAATCTGATCCCATTCTCTCCTTACATAACATGCTTTTCAACTTACCCACATACTGCCTCACATTACCTTTTAATTGCCTATGCTTAAATGTCTTGTCTCACCCAATAAAATCATAAACCACTTGAGGGTAGGAATAATGACTTACATTTCTCTTGTCTAACGCACAACAGCTGGTGGAGTGAAAGGCAGAGCACGGGTGCTCCATATAAACCCTCTGATATGAATAAAATGAGAAACTTGGAGGCTGAGAAAGTTTTCTTCTGTCATTGCTTCTGGACTTAACAGAAATGTCATCTCAGCTTCTCAACTCATGCATTATTGATTTTTACAGGTGCCACCTTTTTAGAAGGAGATATGGAGCACGAACAGCCAACCACAGTGTGTTACTCTAATCGGCACCAATTTCAGTCTGATCCTAATCAGAAACCATTGTGTAGGGAGGATGGGTCCTGTAAATGACAATCATCTCACCATTGTTAAATGGTGAATGCACCATAATATCATCAAAGCACAAAACTGCCCCAAAGTGTTCTCTTGAGTAATCATACTAAAAGATTAGGCACCAGCAGGTAATTTGGCCTTATCTTTCTTCAGAAAAACTTAGAAGGGATTTGAAGTAGACTAAATCACCGTGAGCAATTGTAAGAACAAACTACACAGGGCTTTTTGATATCTTCTGTCTTCACATATACGGGGAAGATAATTTTATAGTCATGATTTTCATACCATACTCTAGGCTCACAGTTCTTTTAGACTGAATAATATTCTCCTTCCTCCATCAAACATTGTGTACCTGTATTGATTCAGGCATAGGGTTTCCCAGAAATAAAAGATATTGACACAGGGTTAATTGTAACCTGAGATTAAACCTGGAAATATAGGTTTTGTCAGCCAAAAAGAGAGATCAGAGTAAGATAAGACATTTTTAGAAAAAGATGGTAAAGTCAAGAACGGATTAGGTTTGGCTAGAATGTTTCTGATAATTTTTTTTGAATAATTACTGTCAATCCTGGGAACTATATTATTTACTTATTCAATCTATACTCCTTAAGCATCTATACTATTCAATCTATACATATTCTATCTACACTCATTAAGCCTTTCCCTTCTCCAGGGAATCTTCCCAACCCAGGGATTGAACCCAGGTCTCCCACATTGCAAGTGGATACTTTACCAGATGATCCACAAGGGAAGCCCAAGAATACTGGAGTGGGTAGGCTATCGCTTCTCCAGCAGATCTTCCTCACCCAGGAACTGAACCAGGGTCTCCTGCATTGCAAGCATTTCTTTACCAACTGAGCTATCAGGGAAGCCCTATTAAGCATCTAGTATGTGCAAATAACTGTGCTGAGAAATGGAAGGCATATAGAGACAAAGATTTGTCCTGAGCCCTAAGCAGTCTTGTAACCTAGTAGAAATGTCACATTATACACAAAGAATATTAAGGCATCATAGGCAACACGTAAGAAGAAACACTGGTGTCTTTTATATGATTAGATGATGCTTCACACATCTACCATAGAAATCCCATAGTCCCATAGGACTTAAGATGCAACATACTTGTGATATACCTAAGAATCTGTAGACATATACAAACTTTAGATGACTCATAATTAGTCAAATTTGAGAGAGCTCTAATTAGAGAGATTGTAGTTTAGTTGGTGAGTGAGACAATTTATGCATAGAATGATCAGTACACAATTAGGAAAATCATAGTTATTCATTTGGTTTTGAGGAACAACAGAGAGATAAATGGAGGTGTGGGGAACCTTTGAAAATAGAACAAGTTGAGCTAAGCACAAAGGCGTGAAGTCACAAAGTGTGTCAGGGGAGAGAGAAAAGTCAGTCAAGAGGGAGGATTAGCAGCCAGAAGAAACGGGCTCTTGCATAAAGCAGAAGATGGAGGGTCTTGACTGACAAGGTGATGAGTGAGCTTTGACTTTAATCACCGGGTACTAGGAAATAACTGATGATTTTTCAATACAGTCAAAGTATCCTTTATGAAAAATTGCTTGGCAAACAGGATTTTACAAAATGGATTAATCAAATAATTGGAAGTTTGGAAACAAGGAAGTTGTTGTTGTTCACTCGCTAAGTCATGTCTGATGCTTTGCAGCCCCACGGACTGCAGCATGCCAGGCTCCCCTGTCCTTCTCTATCTCCTGAAGTTTGCTTAAATTCATGTCCATTAAGTCGGTGATGTTAGAAACAAGGAGGAAGATATTTTAACAGCTTGAGTAAAAATGAGATACTGAACTAAGATAGTAGCAGTGGAAAGCGGAGGCTCTAACAAAGGAGAACTTGTAATGAAAGAATTGGGAAACTTGGTTACTAACTGTATACGGAGGGAAGGGAGAGGCTGAAAGGTGATGCGCCATTGCTAAGCCAGGCACCCATGGGTGAAGGGAGGTTACTAACAAAAGGAAGAATTCAGGAGTTAAGCTGGTTTGGCAGGCCAGATAATGATTTTAATGTTAGATTTGTTGAGTTTAAAGGATTTGAAGAGTATCTGAGTGGAAATATCTGACATAGAGGTGGGTGGGTCGGTGGGGGGGCAGGAAATGACTGGAGCAGGCCACGGATAGAACAGTCACAATTCTTGCAGATACTCTTACCTGGGGTCTAGCAATTGTGCTCCTTCATATTCAGAGTTGGAAACTGGAGTCTGCACAACACACCTGCACAGAAATGTTCACAGAAACTTTATTCATAGCTGCCAGAACTTGGACGCAATCAAGATGTCCTTCAGTAAGTGAATGGATAAACTGGTGTATATCCAGACAATGGGATACTATTCAACACAGGAAGGAAATGGATTAACAAGCCATGAAAAGACATGGAGGAAACTAAAATGCATATTACTAAATGAAAGAAGCCGATCTGAAAGGGCTACATATTGTATGACTGTATGTGTATGTGTGTGTTTATAATATTCTAGAAAATTATGAAAACTATGAAAAGAGTAAAAAGATCAATGGTTGCCAGGGGTTGGAGAGAGGGAATGATGAATAGATGGAACATAGAGGATTTTTAGGGTAGTAAAATTACTGTGTATAATACCATAATGGTGGACACATATTATTTTTATACATAGAATGTCCAACACCAAATGTGAACTCTCACGTAAACTATGTACTTTGGATGACAAAGATGTAGGTTTATCAGTTGTAATACATGTAGTCAGTCCTCTGTGAGGAATGTTGATAATGGGAGGCTATACATATGTGGGGGTAGGGGATACATGGGATCTCTCATATCTTTCTCTCAGCTTTCTATGAACCTAAAACTGCTCTAAAAGTTTAAATCTTTAAAAAAGACACACACAATACTGATGCCTAAAATTCCAAAGATTCATTTTTCTTGTTACCATTGCCTTTGCTCTCTTCACAAATGCAGATACTCATGTTTCTAATAAAGACTCTAAAAGAAAATGTAGAATGAGAAAGGTAGAGGGGTTAAAGAATTAGAGAATTTTCTGGAAAGGCAATAGGCAGGAGAGCAAGAGGCATCAATAAGGGGATCAACTTCCACAAAAAATTTTCCTAAGAAAAATACTTCCTTTACTATAATAAATCCTAGTTACTGATGAAGCTGTGGAGTGCTTAGGAAAGTGAAAGTGAAAGTCGCTCAGTTATGTCTGACTCTGTGACTCCATGGACTGTACAGTCCCTGGAATTCTCCAGGCCAGAATACTGGAGTGGGTAGCCTTTCCATTCTCCAGGGGATCTTCCCAACCCAGGGATTGAACCCAGGTCTCTTGCATTGCAGGCAGATTCTTAACTAGCTGAGTCACAAAGAAAGCCCAAGAACACTTCTAATTGCTGCTAGGAGTGTAAATGAATACAACTGCTTTAGAAAATTGGTTGATATTACCTACTAAGGCTGAACTTATGGATCCACCACTGTGTGTGTTTGTAAGTGTGTGCTCAGTTGTGTCTGAGTCTTTGTGACCCCATGGACTGTAAACCCCCAGGCTCCTCTGTCCATGAGATTTCCCAGGCAAGAATTCTGGAGTGGGTTACCATTTCATTCTCCAAGGGATCTTCCCAACCCAGGGATTGAATCAGAATTTTCTGCATTGGCAGGCAGATACTTTTACTACTGAGCCACCTGGGAAGCTGAACGTATGGATCCAGTTGAACATATGGATCCAGCTGAACATATGGATCCACCACTATGACTCAGCAATTCTACTCCTAGCTACATGCCCAATAGAAATGCTATATGTACACGCTAAAAAGTCATGTGGGAAAGTTCATCACAACACTGTTTATACTAGTCAAAACTGGAAGGTAAACAAATGCCTCTCAACAGTCATTCAGTCTCTCAGTCATGTCTAACTCTTTGCAACCCCATGGACTGCAGCATACTAGCCTTCCATGTCCTTGACCATCTCCTGGAGTTTGCTCAAACTCATCGTCCATTGAGTCAGTGATGCCATCCGACCATCTCATCCTCTGTTTATCTCATCTCTCAACAGTAGAATGCATAAATGCATTGGGACGAATAATAGATACTATGTGGTAATAAGAAAAGATGAAATATTGCTACACACAACAAGCTGAATGCCTGTGACAGCATAATAGCAAATGAAAGAAGCCAGACACAAAAGATTCCCTTAATATAAAGCTCAAAAACAGGTAAATCTATTCTGCGGTGATTCAGATCAGGAAGGTGGCTGATTTTTGGAGGAGGGCAGAGGCTTTGAGCAGGAGGAGGACTTCCACAATGCTGTTAATATTCTATTTCTTAATCTGGGTAGTGATTACAAGAATATTCACTTTGTAAAATGCAGCAAGCTGTATATTTATGATTTGTTTCTTTATGTCATTGTATGCTCTAGTTTAGAAGCTTACTTAAAAATTGTGTGGGACTGAGGATTAAGGCTGCTTTTCAGCTCTGGATATCAGAAAATGTTCTCTAAGGTAACATATAACCTGAGATTTGAAGGACTTCATTATTTACTCTGGAATACACATTTTAATATGTACCTTGATCTATGACATGATTAATTAAAATGTTATGTTGATCAAAGAGAGAAGAAACATATTTCTACTGCACAAAAAAAGAAAAAAAAGCTGCAGTAAAGGGACTCTAATTTCAAATAGGTAGAATCACCCTCTTCAATACTGAGTAGATCACTAGCATGTTCTGAGGACCAAGAGCTGAGACTAAAATAAAATACAACTGGTCTAGATTTAATGGGTTGGGAATTGGGAAGGTTGGATTTCAGTCACAAATGAAAGCTATCTGCCAAAGGGAAGTCAGAATCACTAAATGTCAGCTCATTCCCTGGTGGATAAGGCTTGTTGTTGTTATTGTTCAGTCACCCAGTCATGTCCAACTCTGAGACGCCAGGCCTCCCAGACCTCACCATCTCTCAGAGTTTTCCGAAGTTCATGCTTGCATTGATGATACTATCCAGCCATCTCATCCTCCGATGCCCTTTTCTCCTTCTGCCCTCAATCTTTCCCAGCATCAGGGACTTTTCCAATGAGTCATCTGTTTGCATCAGATGACCAAAATACTGGAGCTTCAGCATCAGTCCTGCCAGTGAATATTCAAGATTGATTTCCCTGAAGATTAACTGGTTTGATTTCCTTGGGACTTTTCAAGGGACTTTCAGGAGTCTTCTCTAGCACCATAGTTGGAAAAATTCAATTCTTTGGTGTTCTGCCTTCTTTACAGTCCAGCTCTCACAACTGTGCCTGATCACTGGGAAAACCATAGCCTTGGCTATACAGAACTTTGTTGGCAGAGAAGTGTCTCTGCTCTTTAACACACTGTCTAGGTTTAGCACGGCTTCTCTGCCAGGAAGCAATGGTCTTCTGATTTCATGGCTGCAGTCACCATCCGCAGTGATTTTGGAGCCCGAGAAGAGGAAATCTGTCTCTGCTTCCACCTTTGCCCCTTCTATTTGCCATGAAGCAATGGAGCTGGATGCCATGATCTTAGTTTTTTCAGTATTTAGTCTTAAGCTGAGTCTTTCAGTCTGCTCCCTCACCCTCATCAAGAAGCTCTTTAGTTCCTCTTCAATTTCTGCCATTAGAGTGGTATCATCTGCATATCTGAGGTTGTTGATGTTTCTCTCACCTATTTCAGCATATAACTCATCCAACCGGGCATTTCTCATGATGTGCTCAGCATACCGGTTAAACAAATAGTGTGATAGCAGTCAGCCCTGTCATGCACCTTTCTTGATCTTGAACCAATCAGTTATTCCATAAGGGATAAGGCTTAGAATCTGAAATACAGCAGCAGAATCTCCAAGAGGAGCCACCCTCCCCAGCACTCAGGCTATCTGATAGGCAAGAGGTTTCACATGAGCCAACATAACATAGAGTAGAGATGAAAAATACCCTCTCCTCAACCCTCCTCCCACTCACACACACACCAAGTTTCGGGTGACTGGTGGAGGCCATCTGGAGCACAGTGTCAAGTAAGATTCTGAGGCAATGGGCAGCCTCAGCAGAAAGGAGTGCCAGGATGTCTCACCTGTTTATTCTGCCACTAAGAGGAAGAAATGTGAGGTGACCGACTCATCTCAGGCTCCCTGAGACTCTCCCAATTTTAGCACTGAGAGTCTAGGATGTCTCTCACTCTTCCAGGAAACAATTACCTGCCTTTGCCTTCTACGGTCTATTTCAAAGAGCCCAGTTTTTGCAGAAAAATAACCTGCTTAGATAAGGTTGCTGATCTCCTTTGTACAAGTAATTTATGATATATTTTGGAAACACCACCTTGTCCCTTAGAATCTCAAGTTCCTTGTACAAAGTGAGGAAAATAAAATCTATGGCATGGGACTATGAAAGGACAAAAAGGGAACCATGATTATAAAATAAAGAGCATTGCAAGTCACATCATGGAATTTCAATGAAAATTACTAGTTCACTCTTCTTTCTGGAACAGTAATTGAAATCACTGCTACAACTAGCACCCTCAGTGAGGCCAAGTCCGTCATAGGACAAGAGTGTGCGAACAGTCCTGTCCAAATCAGTTTCCCAAATTTTATTCTATAATGCCTTATTAACACACATCAAAAATGGGCTCCAGAACAAAATACTTTCCAGATTCTCTGGGTTAAATAAAGTTAAATAGACTTTAAACTGAGTCTTTCCATCCAAGCGAGGGATACAGGGAGTAGCTTCTCCAGCTATCTCCAAAATGTGTTTAACCAAGAAACTTCCCCCATCCACTCCCCCTCCCCAACATGAATCATCTCTCAAGACTAGAACTCTTAAAATACACCTCATAAAATGCTGACCCATCTCCACTAAAGGAAAAGCAATGCAGAGCCCAAGTCTGAATGAGAAATGAGTCCAAAACCATTTGCTCCTCAAAATAGATAATTATGGGTTAAAGGAATTCAAAGGTTTGAGAGTCAGAGATCTGTGGACAGGCTCACATTCTGATCATTACTGAGGTCTAGGACTCTGTCCCCGTCTGCACAATGCAGAAACGGACTAGAAAGTCTCCATATCGCTCTCAATGTTCATCTTTTAAAAGCATTCCCTTGGAGGCAGCATGATTTCAATACCTTGATCTTAAAAAGTTAACTACAGAAGCCTTTGCCATTTGGCTTTTTGCTCCTCGGTTATTATTATTAGTTGTTATCCTTATTTCCTTTTAAATTCTTCACCAGCACACTCCCTCTATCATGTGGCATATATAAACTATACCACCAGTTTCTGCTACTGACAGTCATTTCTGCTCCTTTAAACAAATTCTCCCTCTTCCACATCTCACGGAATGTTTTTCCTAGCTGAGAACATGAGTTTTCACAAAGCACCTCCACATACAGATTGCCTGAGCAAGAAAATAAACCTCACAATTACAGGGACCAGTGGTTCCCATGGCCATGCAGATAATGCACTCCTAGATCTTTTTTTTTTTTTTTTCTGATAAAACTGCAACAAGGACAAAAAAAAAAAAAAAGGCATGATGTGAATCAATTCTTATGACAGTAATTGTAATGAGGATGGGAAATGGTGCAACTTAGGCATTTGACATCTGAAGCTCCACTTGGTAAAAATCTAATCTATTTTTCATTAGAATTTCCTCACAGAAGATCCTATGGGACAGGTCAGAAGTCCCTGCCCTCCTTGCAATCACTTTAGTCCATCTGGCCTCCTGCCATCTCTAAATGCTGTCCTCTGAACAACAGTCACATGCAGATGGACACTCCAGTGACATTTTTTGGTTTTAGCCAGGGAAGAAAATACAGTCCATTGTGCTAAAAGGTCCTGTTAACAGTGCACGAGGAAAAGCTATTGCTTCCATGAAAATTATGGGGTGAAATGTTGATGGTATCTAATTAGGGGTCCCAAGAATTCTCAAATCATGCCCTATTACCCTCTTACTAAGCAAGATTTCCAAAGGAGCTTAACACAGAAGAAATTACAGCAAATGATTCATAAATTCTCTGTTTTTAGCTGAACTTTTCCAAATACTCCTTAAAGAAAACTGCTGACAATATTGGGTTATATCAAGCAGTTTGGAGGCTTTCCTGATACCTCAGTCGGTAAAGAATCTGCCTGCAATGCAGGAGACACTGGTTCCATTCCTGGGTTGGGAAGATTCCCTGGAGAAGGGAAAGGCTACTGACTCCAGTATTCTGGCCTGGAGAATTCCATGGACTGATAACCCATGGGGTGGCAGAGTCAGACATGACTGAGCAAGTTTAACTGTTACTTTCATGAAACTCAACTTTTTAAAATAATTTTATTTATTTATATATTTATTTTTATTGTTGGCTGCACTGGGTCTTTGTTGCTGCGTGCAGGCTCTCTATAGTTTTGGCAAGTGGAGGCTATCCTACTTGTGTGGGCTTCACATGTGGAGGCTTCTCTCGGTGCAGAGCGCAAGTTCCAGGACCTGGGGACTTCCATAGTGGTGGCAATGGGCTCAGTAGTTGTGGCACATGAGCTTAGTAGCCCCATAGTACGTGGAATCAAATATGTGTCCCCTGCATTGGCAGATAGATTCTTAACCACGAGACCACCAGGAAAGTCTTGCAGCTTAGCTTTAAGGCCTGTGGAGGGCCACCAGCTTATCACATGCAAGCCTGGATCCAACTTTCACCACCTTTGGATCCAGCACAATGACCAGTATTCAGGAAGAAAAGAAAAAGGAAGACGGCCAACTCTGTTGGCTGGCCCTCCTCAGTTACTAGCTGCAAGACCTGGAGAAGTGGTAACCAGACTGAGTAACCTAGACTCATATCTACAGTGACGCTGTCCACAAGGAAGAACCAGGCAAGACAGAGGGCTACAAGGACATGCATTCATCTTCTCTTGCAAGAACTCCAAAATTGCACCTTGCTGTGGAACAACCATTGACAGGAGAATGCTGGATCCCACCAAAAAAAGATACTCCACATCCAAGGACAAAGGAGAAGCCCCAGCAAGATGGTAGGAGGGGTGAAATCAGGTTTAGAATCAAACCCCATATATGCCAGAAATGCTCAGAGGGCTCAGAAGCTTGAGAGCACCAGGACCCAGAGACCCCACAGAGACTGAGCCAGACCTGCCTTTGAGTATTGGAGTGTCTGCTGTAGAGGCAGGGGTCTCTATCTATGCTACTGGAGAAGAGTGGAGAAATAACTCCAAAAGAATGAAGAGACAGAACCAAAGCAAAAACAACAGTCAGTTGTGGATGTGACTGGTGATGGAGGTAAAGTCTGATGCTGTAAAGAACAATATTGCATAGGAACCTGGAATGTTAGTTCTATGAATCAAGACAAATTGCAAGTGGTCAAACAAGAGATGGAAAGAGTGAACATCAATATTTTAGGAATCAGCAAACTAAAATGGACTGGAGTGGGTGAATTTAATTCAGATGACCATTATATCTACTACTGTGGGCAAGAATCCCTTACAAGAAATGGAGTAGCCCTCATAGTCAACAAAAAATCCAAAATGCAGTACTTGGGTACAATCTCAAAAATGACAGAAAGATCTCTGTTCATTTCCAAGGCAAACCATTCAATATCACAGTAATCCAAGTCTATGCCCCCAACAAGTAATGCTGAAGAAGCTGAAGATGAGTGGTTCTATGATGACCTCAAGATCTTCTAGAACCAACACTCAAAAAAGACATCCTTTTCATCATATGGGACTGGAATACAAAGTAAGAAGTCAAGAGATACCTGGAGTAACAGGCAAGTTTGGCCTTGGAGTACAAAATGATTCAGGGAAAAGGCTAAGAGAGTTCTGCCAAAAGAAGGCACTGGTCATAGCAAACACCCTCTTCCAACAACACAAGTGATGACTCCACATATGGACATCACCAGATGATCAATACCAAAATCAGACTCATTATATTCTTTGCATCCAAAGATGGAGAAGCTCTATACAGTCAGCAAAAACAAGGCTGGGACTTGACTGTGGCTCAGATCATGAACTCCTTATTGCCAAATTCAGACTTAAATTGAAGAAAGTAGGGAAAACCACTAGACCATTCAGATAAGACCTAAATCAAATCCCTAACAATTATACAGTGGAAGTGAGAAATAGATTCAAGGGACTAGATCTGATAGATAGAGTGCCTGATGAACTATGGACGGAGCTTCTTGACATTGTACAGGAGGCACTGATCAAGACTATTCCCAAGAAAAAGAAATGCAAAAAAGTAAAATGATTGTCTGAGGAGGGCTTACAAATAGCTGAGAAAAGAAGAGAAGCAAAAGGCAAAGGAGGAAAGGAAAGATATACTCATCTGAATGCAGAGTTCCAAAGAAGAGCAAGGAGAGATAAGAAATCCTTCCTAGTGATCAGTGCAAAGAAATAGAGGAAAACAATAGAATGGGAAAGACTAGAGATCTCTTTAAGAAAATTAGAGATACCAAGGGAATATTTCATGCAAAGATGGTCACAATAAAGGAAAGAAACAGTATAGACCAACAGAAGCAAAAGAGATTTTTAAAAGTGGCAAGAAAACACAGAAACCTATACAAAAAAGATCTTAATGACCCAGATAACCATGATCTTGTGATCACTCACCTAGAACCAGATATCCTGGAATGTGAAGCCAAGAGGGCCTTAGGAAGAATCACTATGAACAAAGCTAGTGAAAGTGATGGAATTCCAACTGAGCTATTTCAAATCCTGAAAGATGCTGCTGCTAAAGTGCGGCACTCAATATGCCAGCAAATTTGGAAAACTCAACAGTGATCACAGGACTGGAAAAGGTCAGCTTTCATTCCAATCTCAAAGAAAAGGAATGTCAAAGAATGTTCAAACTACTCTACAATTGCACTCATCTCACACACTAGCAAAGTAATGCTCATTATTCTCCCAGCCAGGCTTCTTTAGTATGTGAATCAAGAAATTCCAGATGTTCAAGCTGGATTTAGAAAAGGAAGAGGAACCAGAGATCAAATTGCCAACATCTGCTGGATCATTGAAAAAGCAAGAGAGTTCCAGAAAAACATCTGCTTCTGCTTTATTGACTCTGCCAAAGCCTTTGACTGTGTGGTTCACAACAAATAGTGGAAAATTCTTAAGAAGATGGGAATACCAGACCACCTGACCTGCCTCCTGAGAAATCTGTATGCAGGTCAAGAAGCAACAGTTAGAACTGGACATGAAACAATGGACTGGTTCCAAATTGGGAAAGGAGTATGCTAAAGCTGTATATTGTCACCCTGCTTATTTAACTTCTATGCAGAGTACATCATGAGGAACACTGGGCTCAAGGAAGTACAAGCTGGAATCAAGATTGCCAGGAGAGATATCAATAACCTCGGATATGCAGATGACACCACTCTCATGGCAGAAAGTGAAGAAGAACTAAAGAGCCTCTTGATGAAAGTGAAAGAGGAGAGTGAAAAAGTTGGCTTAAAACTCAACATTCAGAAAACGAAGATCATGGCATCCAGTCCCATCACTCATGGGGAAACAGTAGAAGCAGTGGCAGACTTTATTTTCTTGGGCTCCAAAATCACTGCAGATGGTGAGTGCAGACATGAAATTAAAACATGCTTGCTCCTTGGAAGAAAAGCTATGTTTACCTTCGAGAGCATATTAAAAAGCAGAGACTTACTTTACCAAAAAAGGTCCATCTAGTCAAAGCTATGGTTTTTCCAGTGGTCATGTGTGGATGTGAGAGTTGGACTATAAAGAAAGCTGAGTGCCAAAAATTGAGGCTTTTGAACTGTGGTGTTAGAGGAGACTCGAGAGTCCCTTGGACTGCAAGGAGATCCAACCAGTCAATCCTAAAGGATATCAGTCCTAAATATTCATTGGAAGGACTGATAATGAAGCTAAAACTCCAACTTTGGCCACCTGATGGGAAGAACTGACTCCTTAGAAAAGACCCTGATGCTAGGAAAGATTGAAGGCAGGAGAAGCGGATGACAGAGGATGAGATGGTTGGATGATATCATCAACTCGACGGACATGAGTGTGAGCAATCTCCAGGAGTTGGTGATGGACAGGGAAGTCTGAAGTGCTGCAGTCTATGGGGTCGCAAACTGTCAGGTATGACTGAGTGACTGAATTGAACTGAACTGCAGTGAACCTCTAATCAGTACTTTGGGCTTGAAGTCATGAGTGAGCAAACTATAGACTGCAGGTCATATCCAGTCCACCTCCTGTTTGTCCTTATAAATAAAGTTTTATGTGAATACAGCTTTAAATGAAAACATGTCCATTTGCTTACATCTTATCTATGTCTACTTTGAATCTATAACAGTAGAACTGAATAGTGGTTAAAAATATCATCTAACCTTCAAAAGCCTGAAATATTAGCCTTAGGCATTTACCAGAATGCCTGGGAAGCAAACTAATAATCAGGAGCACTTTCTTCCTGCTCAACCAGTTCACTTCTGTTTGTATTACCCTGGTGGGTTTAACAATCAAGACTGTATTCAATCAGGGGACTAGCTGAGTTTCCTTTCATGGAACATTGGACATACAGACACTCATGAGGCTTTGTTTACTCTTTCTCTCTCATAAAATGTTTCTACCATAAATTTTTTTACTTCTGTGATTTATCTTTGGGACATATACAAAGCCATGTGTCATAATACTAGTCATAATAATAGACAAAATTTGGGGGAAAAAAACTATATATGTAGCAATAGGAAAAGGGCAGAGCCACATAAAACAGCACTAAGCATTTTCAAATAATAGATATTATTCGTATTAAAATTCCAAATAAAAGGTGGGACATAAAATTATGTGTTTTCAAAACTTTAAAAGCAAATACATATATGCAAGCACATATGTTTAAAGGCAGCTATTGTGTGATATGATTTCCTTCTCTTTTCCTTTTTTTGAACATTTCATGTTTTCCATCATAAGCATGAGTTACATTTAACATACTCAGATGGCTTTAAGACACTGGTTCAAGGAGCTACTTGAAGGGCCCAGACTGGAGTGTCGTATGTGAGATATTAGGTCGCCATCCATTTCCACCACATTTTTGAAAGCTTTGATTTTTAACAAAGGGCTTCAGAGCTAAGAAAAAGTTGAAAACCACTATTACTTAGAGTGTTCTCAAAACTTTTTTGAAGTAGTTTTCAAAACCTTTTTTTCTGTCGCATGAGTGGATAAGAATATATTTTTCCTTGGGTACTTGGATTAATGATAAAGGAGGGTTCTATAAGGGTTCAGATCCTTGAGCTTGTGTGACAGAATCCTAAGGCAGTGGGGCCAAACTGGTATAGAATTCAGAAACCCTGACATCTTAAAATGGTGAAATGGGGTCACAGAAATGTCCTTCCTTCATAGTCATAGTAAGAGGGAAATGGAAGGGAAGAGAACAGGGCAGCTCATCATTTTACAACCCAGGAACCCCTTCCTGGGGCACAGTGACTGCTGCAGTTTGTCTAGATGCCTAGAAAATGGGCTGCCTGACAACTTGTATTTTCTCTTTTTTTCTTCTATTTTTGCCAGCATTTTTAATTGTACTTTTTCTTTTTCACCCGCTTTTAATTATCTTTATGATAAAAGGAAAAAACTTAAATAAAACCATCAAGTATTGCTTTGATAGGCAGATTTGCCTCAATACACCACCCAGACTAAGCCCCAACAAAGTCCCAGATAATGAAATGCATCCTCTGGGTTGACAAGTCAGTGTTGCATAAAATTGAGAAGCAATTTGCCTTCGCTGTTGCTCTCAGTAGGTAACTGTTACCTCAGGGACACACCAGCTATGCTAAATGCTATTTCCCAATACTGGGCTCATGAGCTGACCTCAGAAAGTCACTGTGGCAGCCTAGGAAGAAAGGGGGTGTGCTTTCACAGGGAAAGTAAATGAGATGTTAGCCATCGGCCAACACTTGCTATTTTGCTGAGGCTTCCATTGGTCAGTCATAGTAAATATTACCTTCACTCTCTCTCACACACACACACCATATACACATATGCACACACACACACACACACACAAAAACACAATCATTCCCTTGGAGACTCCCTTCCTCCATTCAAGTCTTAACAGTTCTTTTGTTCTTGCTATGAGTAGTCAGTGCTATACATTAGAATTTCTCAGTAGTGATCAACTCTATATTCTGGGATCCTGGCATACAGAGGAAATTCAATAAATATTTGTTCAAAGAATTCAAAACAGAATTGCACAGGCAGTGTTATTGGTGCTCCGGGTCTGGACCATTGGTGTGGCTAAAAAACATTCTTTAGTACATGCCACAATATTAACTTTGGTCAAAAATTAGTATCATGTGTGAGCTTGCCCACAAGTGAACAGTACCAAACAGGAAAGATCCAAGGCAGGCGATACTGTCAGGTCCAAGCAGGTAGGTAGAATTAGAAGAGCTATAGTGATTGGATAAAGTTTCATAAGGACTCCGTTTTACAGGAGCACCAGGAAGGTCAAACTTACTATGACAAGTAAGGCTCCTTGTCATTGATGGCTTATAGGAAAATGATTTTTTTAAAAAAGGAAATAAAGATAGAAACACAGTCTCAGCCCTCTGTATCAATACCTAGAAGAAATTATGCTGAGATTGGGGGGAGGAGGTGGGTGAGAGCCAGTCTGTTCCTTCTGCCTCAGATCAAATTTCCTCTGGTGTTAGATGGAGTGAGTATAAACTTACAAAAAGGAATTAGGTGTAATAGACTTAGAGAGATAGTGAAGGACAGGGAACATGGGGTCCCAAAGAGTTGGACATGATTGAGCAAATGAACAAAAAACTCAGAGAGCACAGGGAGACAGAAAGCAGTCAAACAGGCAAGGTGTGGAGTCCAAGGACATTCAGTTGGAAATGGTTGAGTATCTTTGTAGATAATCAGTGAAGTGAAGTGAAGTGAAGTGAGCTTGCTCAGTCGTGTCCAACTCTTTGCGACACCATGGACTGTAGCCTACCAGGCTCCTCCATCCGTGGTATTCTCCAGGCAACAATACTGGAGTGGGTTGCCATTTCCTTCTCCAGGGGAACTTCCCGACCCAGGGATCGAACCCGGGTCTTCTGCATTGCAGGCAGGCGCTTTACCTTCTGAGTCACCAGGGAAGCCCATAGATAATCAGTAATCAGTAGTACCATTAATTCTGTGACTACATTTATTGTTGTTCAGCCGCTAAGTTGTGTCTGACTCTTTGTGACCTCACGGACTGCAGCACACCAGGCTTCTCTGTTCCTCACTATCTCCTAGAGTTTGCTCAAGTTTATGTCCATTGGATCGATGATGCCATCCAAACATCTCATCCTCTGCTGCCCTCTTCTCCTTTTGCCTTCAATCTTTCTCAGCATCAGGGTCTTTTCCAATGAGTCAGGGGTTCACATCACATGGGCAAAGTATTAGAGCTTCAGTTTCAGCATCAGTCCTTCTAAGGGACTCTCAGGAGTCTTCTCCAGCACCACAGTTCTTCAGTGCTCAGCCTTCTTTATGGTCCAACTTTCACATCCATACACAACTGCTGAAAAAAAATATATAACTTTGACAATACAGAACTTTGTTGGCAAAGTGATGTCTCTGTTTTTAATATGCAGAAATAGATGTTTTTCTGGAATGCTCTTGCTTTGTTGATGATCCAGCGCATGTTGGCAATTTGATTTCTGGCTCCTCTGCCTTTTCTAAAACCAGCTTGAACATCTGGAAGTTCACAGTTCATGTATTGCTGAAGCCTGGCTTGGAGGATTTTGAGCATTACTTTACTAGTATGTGAGATGGGTGCAATTGTGCGGTAGTTTGAGCATTCTTTGGCATTGCCTTTCTTTGGGATTGGAATGAAAACTGATCTTTTCCAGTCCTGTGGCCACTGCTGAGTTTTCCAAATGTGCTGGTATATTGACTGCAGCACTTTCACAGCATCATCTTCCAGGATTTGAAACAGCTCAACTGGAATTCCATCCCCTCCACTAGCTTTGTTTGTAGTAATGCTCCCTAAGGCCCACTAGACTTCACACTCCAGGATGTCTAGCTTTAGGTGAGTGACCACAAGATCATGGTTATCTGGGTCATTAAGCCCTTTCTTTGTACAGTTCTGTGTATTCTAGCCCCTTCCTCTAATTTCTTCTGCCTTTGTTCAGTTCTTACCATTTCTATCCTTAAATGCCCATGCCCATTTTTGCATGAAATGTTCCTCTGATAGCTCTAATTTTCCTTAAGAGATCTCTAATCATTCCCATTTTATTGTTTTTCTCTATTTCTTTGCATTGTTCCCTTAAGAAGGCCTTCCTATCTCTCCTTGCTATTCTCTGGAACTCTGCGTTTAGTGGGTATATCTTTCTCTTTCCCCCTTGCTTTTCACTTCTCTTCTTTCCTCAGCTATTTGTAAGGCCTCCTCAGACAGCCACTTTGCCTTCTTGCATTTCTTTTTCATTGAGATGGCTTTAGTCACTGCTTCCTGTATTCTGTTATGAACCTCTGTCTGTAGTGCTTCATGCAGCCTAGCTACCAGATCTAATCCTCTGAATCTATTCATCACCTCTACTGTATAATCATAAGGGATTTTATGTAGGTCATACCAGAATGAACTAGTTGTTTTCCTGACTTTCTTTCATTTAAATCTGATTTTTCCTATAAGGAACTGATGATCTGAGCCACAGTCAGCTCCAGATCTTGTTTTTGCCAACTGTATAGAGTTTCTCCATCTTTGGATGCAAAGAATGTAATCAATCTGATTTTGGTATTGACCATTTGGTGATGTCCATCTGTAAGTCGTCTCTTGGTTTGTTGGTTTGTTTGCTATGACCAGTGTGTTCTCTTGGCAAAATTCTGTTAGCCTTTGCCCTGCTTCATTTTGTACTCCAAGACCAAACTTGCCTGTTACTCCAGGTATCTCTTGACTTCCTACTTTTGCATTCCAGTCCCCTATGATTAAAAGGACATCTTTTTTGGTGTTAGTTTTAGAAGGTCTTGTAGGTCTTCATAGAACTGTTCAACTTCAACTTCTTTGGCATCAGTGGTTGGGCATACATACACTTGGATTACTGTGATATTGAATGGTTGGCCTTGGAAACAAATCACATGTATATCATTTTTATAAACAGCTTCACTCCCCATATCTATCTTTCCTAAGAAATAAACTTGCATGCCATATAAAGTTGGTTTCTCAGTAAAAGCTCAGAACCTAGTAGGTAAATGAACTCTAAGACTTTTGAAAATTCATTTACTTTAACATTTTTCTTACTGCCCCCTGTTATTTCATTTCACAAGAAAATAGTGAATTACTTTGTAATTTTAACCTTATTGTTACTGATGAAGGAATTTAAGTTTGAACTGTGTTCACAGAATAGCAGAGACTGGATCTGAATAAAGATTTCTCAGATACCAAAACCTACTTCTCAAATTCAGTTCAGTTCAGTTGCTCAGTCGTGTCCAACTCTTTGCGACCCCATGAAGCATAGCACGCCAGGCCTCCCTGTCCATCACCAGCTCCCTGAGTCCACCCAAACCCATGTCCATTGAGTCAGTGATGCCATTCAACCATCTTATCCTCTGTTGTCCCCTTCTTCTCCTGCCTTCAATCTTTCCCAGCATCAGGGTCTTTTCCAGAGAGTCAGCTCTTCGCATCAGGTGGCCAAAGTATTGGAGTTCCAGCTTCAACATCAGTCCTTCCAATGAACACCCAGGACTGATCTCATTTAGGATGGACTGGATGGGTCTCCTTGCAGTCCAAGGGACTTTCAAGAGTATTCTCTAACACCACAGTTCAAACGCATCAATTCTTTGGCACTCAGCCTTCTTCACAGTCCAACTCTCACATCTATACATGACCACTGGAAAAACCATAGCCTTGACTAAACTGACTGTTGTTGGCAAATTAATGTCTCTGCTTTTCAATATGCTGTCTAGGTTGGTCATAACTTTCCTTCCAAGGAGCAAGCGTCTTTTAATTTCATGGCTGCAGTCACCATCTGCAGTGATTTTGGAGCCCCAAAAAATAAAGTCTGACACTGTTTCCACTGTTTCCCTATCTATTTCCCATGGAGTGATGGGAACAAAGATCAGAGGCCATGATCTTTGTTTTCTGAATGTTGGGCTTTAAGCCAACTTTTTCACTCTCCTCTTTCACTTTCATCAAGAGGCTCTTTAATTCTTCTTCACATTCTCCATAAGGGTGGTGTCATCTGCATTTCTGAGGTTATTGATATTTTTCCCAGCAATCTTGATTCCAGCTTGTGCTTCTTCCAGCCCAGTGTTTCTCATGATGTACTCTGCACATAAGGTAAATAAGCAGGGTGACAATATACAGCCTTGACGTACTCCTTTTCCTATTTGGAACCAGTCTGTTGTTCCATGTCCAGTTCTAACTGTTGCTTCCTGACCTGCATACAGATTTCTCAAGAGGCAAGTCAGGTGGTATGATATTCCCATCTCTTTCAGAATTTTCCGCAGTTTATTGTGATCCACACAGTCAAAGGCTTTGGCATAGTCAATAAAGCAGAAATAGTTGTTTTTCTGGAACTCTCTTGCTTTTTCGATGATCCATCAGATGTTGGCAATTTGATCTCTGGTTCCTCTGACTTCTCCAAAACCAGCTTGAACATCTGGATGTTCATGGTTCACATATTACTAAAGAAATGCTCCTCTAAAAACTGTTGGAATCTTATTAACCGGCCACTTGGAATTTTATATTTTCAATAGAAAATTGGAACAATTTAAAGTGTATATAGGGAAACAAGCAGTAGAGACATATGGGAAAGAAGTCAATGTGAACTCAGAGATTCCCACAGCCTCATTAAGGGATTAAAAAAGTCCATTGAGCGATGATAAATCAAAAGGATTTCTCTCACACACCCCAGCCTCATCTCCTCTTTCTAACCTTAACAAGATGAAGCTACATCACCAAAAATGAGCCATTTGTAGTTAATAATATTAATATTAATAAAATATTATCAGAGTATCTAAATATTTCATGTGTATCAGGGGTTTTTTGTCTTGATTTCCTGTTTGCACCTGAATTTCTGTCTTCTTTCTCTTTATACTGTCTTCAAAAAATAAATTCGATGATGTTAAACATCATCTTTAAGTGTTATACAATGTTTCATTCTAGTGGGGAAAGAGCTCTTTTAGAAATGAGTTCTGAAATATCCTCTTACCATTATGGCTTGCATTAGAAAGCATTTGAAAAATAGATAGTTTTGCAGAAGTTGTTAAGGGGATCATCATATGAAAATTCCAATAAACACCTGAATTTCAAGTGATAGTAGAAAGCTATTTTGAGAAGTGTGAAAGTTGCTTTCTGTTTAGAAATATATCAATGTTTTAAAAAGTATCTTTAGTATTAAAAAAAAAGAGAGAGCAGAGAGAAGAAACAGACATAGACAAATCTTCTTCACTCATCAAAAACAAATTGGCAAAGACAAATCTAACAGCTCCACAGGCTCCTCACAATGCTGTTTGCATAATGGGCACTCGATAAATATAAAATAAGCAGATGACAAATCACAGTATTCTTAAGTAGAAAACAGGAAGTACTAGCTTTCTCTATTGGAAAACTAAATACCTGATTAGAAAGTGAACAGTGAGGATCCCACCTTAAATATTTGATATATTATTTGGTGTGTGTGTGTGTGTGTGTGTGTGTGTGTGTGTACATATATACAGACACTTTACCCTTGAACAAGGTAAGGGTTAGGGATGTTAATGCTCCATGTAGTCAGAAATTTGTGTATAACTTATACTCAGCCCTTTGCATCCTTGGATTCAGCCAACTGCAGATTGTGAGGTACTTTGGAAAAAAATACTTATATGGGGATATAAGTGGACATGCACAGTTCAGACTTGTGTTTTTCAAGAGTCAACTGTATATGCATATATACACACACACACTCATGCATATGTTTTTAAAGTAATTTATTTTCTGGTACACAAACTAAGAAGAAAATTATCTTAATCACCTGCAATGCCACCACCAAGAAAGACACCACTTTCTTGACATTTTGCTGTATAGTGCTACCTTTCATCTCTGTCATTATACATATACATATATACATAAACGTATATAAACATGAGCTTCCCTGGTGGCACAGATGGTGAAGAATCTGCCTGCAGTGCGGGAGACCTGGGTTCCATCCCTGGGTTGGGAAGATCCCCTGGAGGAGGGCATGGCAACTCTCTAGCATTCTTGCCTAGAGAATTCCATGGACAGAGGAGCCTGGTGGGCTACAGTCCATGGGGTCACAAAGAGTCGGACACGACTGAGTGACTAAGCACAGCACAGCACATACATTTACACATAAAAGAGAGTAAGATTATACATACATCCATAGGAATCAAGCGGTACATAGACTTTTTATTCTGCTTTTATGCACAACATTTTAACTGAGAATTTCCCAAGAAGATAAAAATGGTCATAAACATTTTTAATGACTGTATAGGATAATACATACATACTCTATAAAAATATTTTATATTCATTTGTTTTGGGGGAATGATTATTACTTGTAATTTTTCACAATTATCATTAAAAATGCAATGAATAATCTTCTATATAAACCAAGGATTATATTTGTTATAGCTTAAGAAATTATATTATCATTTTTTAAGATAGAGATTTGTAAGTGAACTACTTTAGAAATGATTTAAGGTGGTTTTTAACTTTAAATACATACGTGTTTTGCTTACAGGAGTAATATATGCTGTGGTAGGCAGAATAATGAAACCTAAAGATGTGACTAGGGCAGAAAAGTCAGAAAGATGCGACCTTACTGAAGGGAGGAGGCACTTGCCAAGTTTTAAGGGTGGCCTGCAGAAGCTGGATAAGACAGAATAATAAATTCTCCCCTTGAGTCTCCTAAAAAAGGACATGGTCCAGTCATTTTAGGCCATAGTGACCCGCATCAGATTTAGAGTCTACAATCTACAACTCTAAGATAACTGAAACATAACAAATGGATATTGTTTCAGGCTGATGTTTTACCTTTGCAGTACTACATTTACCAACAATAAAAACTAACACACGTGATCTACAGAGCATCCGGAATATGGGAAAAAAGCACAAAGAAGACAGGCATCTATAACACTAGAATCCAGAACTTTTTAAAAATAGTAAAATGTAGATTCCTTTCTTTCTGGTTAGCTTTTTTTAACTGACAATACATATAATTTTCTTTTTTTTTTAATTAAGGGTACACTGAATTCTCTAATTCTCTCCTAATAGTAAGCTCATTAAACAAATTTTGTTAAAAACTCATTTAAAACACTATTTGACTATTTCATTAATCTATAATTTGTATGCACTATAACAAACTTATTGTACATTAGACTATTTTCAAATATTTGTGGTTGTTAATTATTATTTTCTTTTTTTAGTCCCAATATTTTAACTTAAAAACTTCAAATACATTGAAAAGTGGAAAGAATCATTCTGTGAATAGCACACCAAACTCCTAGGTTTACTATCAATTAAACATTAACTAATTAATGTTTGATTATATTTAGCTGAGAATATATCCATCCACTTATTCTTCCTCTATATATCCTTCAATACATTTTGATGCATTTTGGAATTAACTGTAAGCCTCACCTCTAAACATTTTAGCATATATTTAATTAACTAGCACTGAGTAAAACTTTCTTAATTAACCTACATATAAATATATCTTTTCTAAATTATTGATTGTTTTCTTAAAATAACATTTTGGAAAGACAATAACTGGATCAAAATTTAAGAACATTTAAGGCTTTCAAACATGTAAACAAATGGTTTTCAAAAGAGTTTTGTCAAGTTATATTTCGACCAGTAGTACATGAAAATATCCATTTAATTATATCCTTGTGAATATTAAGTATTATAGTCTTCACTAATGTAATACCATAAAAATTGTATTTGTTTTTATACTTTGAATTTGTTTGATTTTTTAATGATATGAAGCATTTTCCCATCTTTTTCATTTACATATCCCTCTGTCAATTTTCTAATTCAGGCATATGCCTAGTATCCCATTCAAATTATAGTGGTTTTCTCATCAATTTGTGTGAGCTTTATGGGCTTCCCTGGTGGCTCAGACGTTAAAGCATCTGCCTGCAATGCGGGAGACCCAGGTTCTGTTCCTGGGTCAGGAAGATCCCCTGAAGAAGGAAATGGCACCCCACTCCAGTACTCTTGCCTGGAGAATCCCATGGAGGGAGGAGCCTGGTAGGCTACAGTCCATGGGGTCATAAAGAGTCAGACACGATTGAACTACTTCACTTTCTTTTTGTATATTAGAATTATTGACAAAACAATATGAACAGCTTTTAGGAACTTGATGCATATTTTCAGCTCCCAAAAAAGAATATTGGTAGTGGTTTAGTCACTAAAGTCATATCCAACACTTGCAACCACAGGGACTGTAGCCTGCCAGGCTCCTCTGTCTATGTGATTTCCCAAGCAAGAATACTGGAGTGGGTTGCCATTTCCTTCTCCAGGAGATATCCCTGACCCACAGATCAAACCTGCATCTTCTGTATTGCAGCCAGATTTTTTACTGCTGAGCCACCAGGGAATATTACATATGGCATAATGAGACATGAGACAAACTCATAAAATCTCTATCTCCCAAATGATCAAATCTCTACATCTCAATAACTATCATTCAAGAAGAAAATAAAAATTATCAACACTTTCATTCTGAGATAAAAAACAAACAACAAACCAAAAAACAAGCAAAGGATACTCTGACTGATGCTGGCCTCTAAAATGATAAAACTTTGAACATTTCTTATAAATCTGGACTCTTAACAAAACTATTTTCTTGGGTTTTCTCTATACTGTAGTCTGAAGACGTGGCACCGCCTCTCTGAATGGCATAATCATGTGAGAGAGTTTCATCTTTCACTATAAGATCAACATAATTTTGGCAACCATGCAGTTTTGCACTGTTTCCCTAAAATGCTATTTGTGTTCCGTATCCTCCTGGAGTCTGAGTCTCCAGTAAATTCTGCCAGCGGCTTCCCAAGTGGCCCAGTGGTAAAGAATCCACCTGACAATGCAGGAGACACAAGAGATGTGGGCTCAATCCCTGGTTCAGGAAAATCTTCTGGAGAAGGAAATGGCAACACTCCAGTATTCTTGAGTGGAAAATCCCACAGACAGAGGAGCCTGGTGGGCTATAGTCCATGGGGTTGCAAAGAGTTGGACATGACTGACCACACACACACACACAGAGTTACTAATGAAAGAGCTTTCATATCAGACTATTCCTCTTGCAAATAACACTTGCAAACTCTGGACAAAAGATTTTTTTAAATGACTGAATGACTGAAATTTTTTAAATCACTGAAATCACAGTAAAGCAACCAAAATCAAATAGAACATGGAAGGCATTTGACTCTTGGAAGTCTCACCATATTAAGTGAAATATATGTTT
Source organism: Ovis canadensis (assembly GCF_042477335.2). Classification (NCBI taxonomy): domain Eukaryota; kingdom Metazoa; phylum Chordata; class Mammalia; order Artiodactyla; family Bovidae; genus Ovis; species Ovis canadensis. Next base: position 13,412,251 of record NC_091255.1, read on the forward strand.
ATTCTCCATAGCTGCAGGCATGGAGTGGCTACAATTTTCGAAGCAAGGCATAGATTATTTTGTTTTAATTTGGTTTTGACCTAAGGAATCAAGAAAGGGCATTTGGAATTGCAAGAAAGGTTGGAAATTAAAGGGGTAAATTGCAGATAAAAAAGATATCCAGATCTTCAGAAATTTGCATGTGAGATTTTCCTCAAATGCTTGGCTAATCCCTGAACTGCACATACATGAGAGAGAGATGCCAAGGATAACAGAGTGAAAACAGCAGCTAGAAACCTAGAAGAGCTGAATAAGGGGCTGCTGCTGCTGCTGCTGTCGCTTCAGTCATGTCTGACTCTGTGCGACCTCATGAGGGCAGTCTACCAGACTCCCCGTTCCTGGGACTTTCCAAGCAAGAGTACTGGAGTGGATTGCCATTGCCTTCTCCAAATAAGGGGAAATGTGTAATTCTTTATCTTAAAATTGGAGGAAGTTGAAAAATGCCTCAAGCTTTTTCTGGAAACAAGACTAACCACTTAAGGAGTAAAGGAAACATTTCAGAACTAAAGAATTAGCACTAGGGAAATTACAGCAAGAAAGAGACCTGGTCTTGTAGATTAAAAAACTAAGCCTTCACAGGTACAAGATGAGCAATCAGTAATTTAACTGCCTAATAAAGCAAAATTCAACATTCTTTAGTGGAAGATAACAGAATCCAGTCTCTATAAAGTGTCATTTAAAATATCCGCTAGTCAATGAAAATTTATCGGATTTGGTAGGGGAGAGGGGTAGCACAGGGGAAGAACCAGAACATGTAAAGTTGGGGAAAATGTCATTCAAGAAAAATATACTCACAACAAATCAGATTTGCTATTTTCAGATATGATTTTAAAATAACTAAGGTAAAAACAATATACAGTTTATATAAAAAGACAAAGATATAAGTGAATATATTGAGAATTTAATAAGGGATTTCCACAGTATAACAAAAAATAATACAGTTGATCCCTGAACAACACAGGGGTTAGGGACACTGACCCCACACAGTTGGAAATCCTCATATACCTTTACATTTGGCCCCCTGTATCCACAGTTCTGCATCCATGGATTTATCCAACTATGGGTCATGTAGGACTCTGTGTGCGTGTGTGCTAAGTCACCTTAGTCACGTCTGACTCTTTGTGACCCTATGTTCTGTAGTCCACCAGGCTCCACTGTCCAAGGGATTCTCCAGGCAAGAGTACTGTAGTGGATTACCATGCCCTCCTCCAGGGGATCTTCCTGACCCAAGGACTGAACTCCTGTCTCATTACCTCTTTTGCACGAGCAGGAAGATTCTTTACCACTAGCGCCACCTGGGAGGCCCTCTAGGACTGTAATATGTATTTACTGAAAAATATCCACCATGTATGAGAAGACCTGCACAGTTCAAATCCATGTTGTTCAAGGGGCAACTACGAATTTAAAAACTAAATAATACAATATCTGAAACCAAACTTTTTTCTAATAAAGATATTAAAAATAACCAAGGGGAAAAAAAACATTACATGCAGGGGAATAATGACAAAACGACAGTTGACTTCATGGTAAAAACAATTAAGGCCACAAAATAATAGAATAATGTATGTAAAGTCAGCCTGGAGTTCTATATCTTATGAAAATACCCCTCGAAAATGAAGATAAAATAAAGATGCTTTCAGGAAAAAGAAAAAAGGAAGTAAAGAGAATGCATTGCCAATAGACTCACTAAAAGTTATTTAGTGAATCTATTCCACCAAAAAAAAAAAAAAATCTAAAGAAAGTTTACATATTAGACATTTTTAAAAATATTTTTGCTTGATGGTTCCCTTTGTTTGTTTTATATAGTTGTAGTGTTTTACATAGACATATCTTTCCCTTCTTTGTTCCAACGTATAAACTGACAGTGATAAAAGATGTGATTATGAGACAAATATTATGCTATAACTTTATCTACTATTTTATTTTGTCCTGGCCAAAAAAAAAAAAAAAAACTAGGTTTTATTGTTACCCACTTGCTATATACTGTGGCAATCTTTATTATTTTAACACTATTTGAGATGATGAAACGTAATTTACCCAAGATAGTTTTTACTGTCACTCCCATTTTACAGACTACAGAATTGTAAATTTAGAAAGATTAGGCAATTTGCCTAAGTGAAAAAGCTAGTAAGTTGCTAGCTAAAATTAAATTGCAGCTTGTTGACTGCTGAGCCATGCTTTTAATCACAGCATTGTATATTGCCTGCATCTATCCTACAAACTTCATTCCCATGCAGAGATCAGGGAAGTAATCACTGACGGTTTCCTATAATGCTTGTGTAGTTCATTATATTAAAATCTAGCAGTTTTTTTGGCTATATGATGTGAGATGAAGTTTTAACTGTATAGTAAGTGTTTACATATTTGAGGGTCTGGGTCATCTTGCCTTTTCACTGATCATTCTGTCGACCTCTGTGCCAGTAGCCTTATGGAAAAGAGTTTTGACAGCTGAGCACCACAAAATTGTTCAGCTTTCCTTACTGTGACTTAAAAAAAAAAAAAACTGATGACAAAAATCAAATCCTGCCTGAGGTGGGTTACACAAATTTCAACCCTAATAGCAAGTTTCCTTCAGCTGGGAATTTCTGTGCAATTGACTCGTGTATTTGCATTTTTGACCCCCCTGCTGCCATCTAATCTTCAGCAAAGTGACATTTTGTTACACAGTTCAGATTGCTAATGTGGAAGAGAGATTTTCATCATCATTCAGCTCCCTGGGATAAGAGCAACAATTGGGCAGCACAGATTTATTAGAGAGAGCAAGAGCAAAAGCTATAGAACACACTGCTCAATTCTTCCCTCATAATTCTTGAAAATTTTCAGTCATTATATCTTTTTCACTCATAAATTTGCTTTTAATAGAAGAGTCATGAATGAGCTTCTATCTTTTTCTTATCATCCAATGAAAGACCATTTCCTAGTCTGGAATGTAAATGAGGGCACACAAATCTTGCTCTCAGATAGTGAGATTTATTGACTAATATTATCTGTTCCCTTCTTCCAAAATTATGAACATTTTCTAGAATACTGTGTAAGACAGTCTTTGCCTTTACACTTACAAAAGCTATAAATGGTGCTTGGAAGTCAAGCTTACTTTTTGAGCTTTCTAATAAACATTTCAGAAAAAAAAAAAAAGGTCATCTCTCCCAAAGGAGAAATCCACAGATTGACAGCATTTGGGGACTCGGCATGCTGTGACAACTTGGATGTCACTTCCACTGATATGTGTCACCATCCTATGGAGACAGGATTTCAGTGGTCAAAAATGACACCTGTGGTTTCACTGCACCCAAAGCTTCCAGGAACAATTTGCTTCCAACCTGTTTCTCCTGTATCAAAAGGGCAGGAAAGATTCATTTGCATGCCACTCTGAGATTATGGAAAGCCCATGACAAGATGCGAAAGAAAAGAAAGAAAGAAAGTGAAGTCCCTCAGTCATGTCTGACTCTGTGACCCCATGGACTGCAGCGTGCCAGGCTTCCCTGTCCATCACCAACTCCCAGAGCTTACTCAAGCTCATGTCCGTAGAGTTAGTGATGCCATCCACCCATCTCATCCTCTGTTGTTCCCTTCTCCTTCCACCTTCAATCTTCAATCTTACAGTGGCTGTACTAGTTTGCATTTCCACCAACAGTGTAAGAGGGTTCCCTTTTCTCCACACCCTCTCCAGCGTTTATTGTTTGTAGACTTTTTGGTGGCAGCCATTCTGACCAGCGTGAGATGGTACCTTATTGTGGTTTTGATTTGCTTTTCTCTCATAATGAGTGATGTTGAACTTGTTAGCCATTTATATGTCTTCTTTGGAGAAATGTCTGTTTAGTTCTTTGGCCTATTTTTTGATTGGGTCTTTTTCTTTTTTTCTGGTATTGAGCTGCATGAACTGCTTGTATATTTTGGAGATTAATTCTTTGTCAGTTGCTTCGTTTGCTATTATTTTCTCCCATTCTGAAGGCTGCCTTTTTACCTTGCTTATAGTTTCCTTCATTGTGCAAAAGCTATCAAGTTTAATTAGATCCCATTTGTTTATTTTTGTTTTTATTTCCATTACTCTGGGAGGTGAGTCATAGAGGATCTTCCTGTGATTTATGTCAGAGAGTGTTTTACCTATGTTTTCCTCTAAGAGTTTTATAGCTTCTGGTCTTATATTTAGATCTTTAATCCATTTCAGTTTATTTTAGTGTACAGTGTTAGAAAGTGTTCTGGTTTCATTCTTTTACAGGTGGTTGACCAGTTTTCCCAGCACCACTTGTTAAAGAGATTATCTTTTCTCCGTCGCATGTTTTTGCCTCCTTTGTCAAAGATAAGGTGTCCACAGAGCACCTATTGATTTTAAAACATATATTCTTTCCATGCATACAAGGGACATTTAAGAAATTAGCATTTACAGACCATAAATCAAGTCTCAAAAGACTTCAAAGAACTAACGTTATACAGATTATATTCTCTTTCTGCAATGCAATTAAATTCAATATCAATAATAAAAAGTTAATAATTTCAAAAGATATGGAAATTTTTAAATATCTCTTTTAAATAACTGAAAAGTTTAAAGGGAAATCATAACAGAAAGAATAAAATACTTAGAAGAAACTATTGTGTACCAAAATCTGTGGAATATAGCTAAAGTGGTTTTTAGAGGAAATTATTAGCCTTAAAATAAACTTATATTAGAAAATTAAAAAGTTGAAATTAGCAAGTGAAGCATAATAAAATTAGAAAAAGTAATTAAGTTAAAAGTGAAAATAAATGAAATGCAGAACAAAGTCATTACAGAGCATCACCAAAGACAAATTCAACACTTTAAAGAGATAAACTAACTAATTCTCTGGAAAATTAATTCAGAAAAAGAGACAGAGAAGAAACAAACTAAAATGTGAACAAAGAGAGAAATAACTGCACTTACATTAAAGATTTTTTAAAATGCTAAGAAAGTACTAAGAAAAACTGTATGTCAAACATTTTAAAAATGAAATGAAGTTAAAATATACTAGCAAAAAATAATAATATCAAAAACAGTCAGGGAGATGTAGACAGTTTCATAACTATCTTTAAATTTTCACAAAAAGTCTACACTCGGGTAATACTGCAGAATATTTCCAGCAAACTTCCAAGAAATATATAATTTCAAAATTCATAAAAGCATAAAACAGAAAAATGAGAATTTTATCAGGTAAAATTTTTTCAAATGTTTATCAGTTTTTCAATATGGTTATGTGAAGAAATAAGATATAGTTACACATTGGTCAGTTTGCAATAATTCTCTGTCCTTGGATTTTTTTTTTATTCTCCTAAATTCTTATTTATCAACTTTATCTCTCTTTCTCCATATTTGTGCACAGAAACCTGTCGGCATAGTGTTTTATTAAATCTGCAAATTTGATGTATATAATTACCAACTTTTCAAAACAAATTCAAGGATTAAGAGTTAAATCTCAGGTTTTTAGTGTAGGAAAATAGAAAAAAAAGTTAAAATACTATCTGTCAGATCCTTGGGGAAATGATTATTTCCTCTATTTGAAGTAATCTAAAAAACCATAAAGAGAATAGAAGACTTGCTTGACCATCTAAAATTAAAAGGCATTTACAGTAAAAAATAAAACAAGTTAAAAAGGAAAGCAAAAGTTGAAAAAATGTTTACAGCAGGTTGTTAATATATATTACAAAAATATATCTCAAGCCTCTGGGCAACTGATAGAAGCAATTTAGTCACATAAAAGGAAATTCTAATAAAAAAATATATGGAAAATGTTCAACCTCACTGTTAATAAAAATGTAAAGCCAATCTTGAGATAACTATACTTATTAAATTATTCAACAGGACGTCAGCCCTCCCCTGGATACGACAAGAGCAGCCAGTCCAAAGTGACGACCTGAGCAGTGACAGACCTCGAAGCTCCAGCAGGCATGTCATTCACTAATGCCAAGATGTGCTGGACTCTGAAAAACAAAATTCTGTGGCTACACTGTACTGAATGAAATTAAACTTTTTTTGTTTTTTTTTTTTTTTGCTTGGAAAAAAATGTTTAATAAATAATTCAAACTATTCAAAAGTTTTAAATACTATAAAAAAGTGGGAATATTCTATTGACCCTGGTATATTCCTATGTGTAAGGCTGTACAATAATTTTTTGAGTCTCCTAGAAGATGGATCCTGGGGCTTCCCATGTGGCACTAGTGATAAAGAATGCACCTACCAATGCAAGAGATATAAGAGACATGAGTTTGATCCCTGGGTCAGGAAAATCCCCTGGAGGAGGGCACGGCAACCCACTCCAGCGTTCTTGCCTGGAGAATACCATGGACAGAGGAGCTTGGTGGGTTACAATCCCTAGCGTCACAAAGAGTTGGATACAACTGAAGCGACTTAGCACAGCACAGCATAGAAGATGGATCCTAAAGAAATAACGGAACAAAATAATAACAAAAAGCTAAATCTATGAAGATAGTGCCCTAATATCTGTAACAGCAAATATTTGAAAAATATCTAAATGGTCATGTAAGTGATGGTACATTAAGTTGGTGAAATAATGTAATATACTGTTATTAAGATAATGTGAGCACTACAGACCATTGTAGAAAGTAATAATGATAGCATAATATTAAGTAAAAACAGATTATAAATCTGATCACTGAAACAAGATGGCAGAGGAGTAGGTGAATGTGGAGTACATCTCGCTCCATGGATACATCAGGAATATACCTTCAGACACAGAGGGGCATGAGGAACACCAGCTAAGAACAGACAGGAGTCCCCGAACAGTGGGAAAGAGTGTATCAGTTCAGTTCAGTTCAGTCACTCAGTCATGTCCGACTCTTTGCGACCCCATGAATCGCAGCACACCAGGCCTCCCTGTCCATCACCAACTCCTGGAGTTCACTCAGACTCACGTCCATCGAGTCAGTGATGCCATCCAGCCATCTCATCCTCTGTCGTCCCCTTCTCCTCCTGCCCCTAATCCCTCCCAGCATCAAAGTCTTTTCCATAGACCCAAGCAAAACTCGGTAGGATGAAGGAACTGGGGGGGAAACTGGAGTGTTAGGAGGACTGGATCTGCTCTTGGCAGGTGGGGAACTGAAGCAGGGGTCTGCTTATCAAGGCAATTGTCTGAGTCAGGGGAGGAACATTTAAGGCTGAGAATGAAACAACTGATCTGTGGCAGTCTAAATGGAATGAGAATCGAACAGTCCTTGCCACAGCCATACATACACTGGACAGGGACACAGATCCCCTGGAAGGTGCAGTGGCTCGGAGCTGGAGTTTGGGAACTGTGAGGCAATCCCAGGGTGAGGACTGCTGTTGACTGCGGAGAGACAGATCGAGGGGATGTAAGGGAGGAGACTGTGATGGGAAATGCCTGTGGAGGAAACCAGGAAGCTGTGGAAGCAAGGCGATACTGCTGAGTCATGCATAGGGGGTGGTGCCATCACCACAGACTCTCTCCCCACACGCCAGCTATGGGAGCTGAACAATAGAGAGACTGGCCCATCAAATGCCTGATGCACTGAACTACAGAGTAGGACCACACTCAGGGTGCCCCTTTAAGTGCATGACACACCGGTCCACAGAGTGGGAGCCCACCCAGGGGTGTCCCTCTATGTGCCTGATGCCTCAAACAACAGAGAAGGACCCCAGGAAAGGAAGCTCTCTAAGAGCCTGAATGGGCAGAGCTACAGAGGAAGACTGGCCATAGAGGCCTTCTGATCGCCAGCTACAAGAGGCTTGATAAAAGATTCAAGTAGGGCCATAACCCCTGCAGCAGAGGCAATCCATGTCCCTGCACACTGGACACCACCAGGGTCCCAGCAAGCCAAGCAGCTGCATGACCTTCACACTCAGCTCTCACTGGGGCAGAGCTGTCACAGGCAAAAAAAAAAAATTGTGCCTGCGTACAGAGTCGCTTTGGTGGTGTCTCTTCGGTGGCTCTTTGCAACCCTGTAGACTGTGATCTGCCAGGCTTCTCTGTCAGGGGGGGTTCTCCAGGCAAGAATACTGGAGCATATTGGCCAGTATTGGTTGCCACACCCTTCTAGAGCTCCATGTTCCCTTCTGCCCTAGCCGTCAACCCCCCTGAGTACCTGGTGCTGCCAGAACCCCTGCAGCCCAAGCAGCTGCACCTTCTCCACATCTGGCCCTCGCAGGGGCAGACCCAAGTCCTCCAGGGCAGCCTCAGGAGCAAACCCCAGTGGACGACCCCGGTGCAGAGGTGGAAATAAAACCGCAGTTGAAGCCTAGGGGCAGTGTGACTAAGGAAGAAGACCCCAAACCTTCCCACCAGCTGTACAAGCTGCAGATTAAATCCATATGATCAACTAAGCAGACTCTGTGTCTATGGAATATATAAAAAGTCACTGAAAGCTCCCACAAAAGAAAATGCTCTCATTCTGGTAGCTGTGGACATTGAAGCAAGAACACACAGGAGGAGGACCAGTTTAGAATCTGAGCTGCCCCCACAGCAGGTCCAGAGATCATCACAGTGTTGGAGGGCATCCTAGGGAGGTGAGGTGGACTGTGACTCCCAGAGAGGGAAAGGACTCTGAGAGCAGTGACTCAAGAAAAACACTAATTATTCTTATGTTTTGACTTGTTCTGTAAATTCTTTTTTTTCCTTTTCTTTCCCCTTTTCCCTCCTCTGTTGGAGTTGTCCATTTTATTGGCGCTATGAAATGTAATTAAGCTTTTGAGTTTTTTCTTTTTTTCTCTCAGTCACATTTTTTATTGTTGATAAACCTCTGCCTCTACGTTGGGCTTTGGCAATTCTGGGGAATTTTCCTTTTTTTTTTTTAATTTTTACTTTTTTAATTTTAATTTTTTAAACATATTATTGTTTTTTCTACACTTACTCCATTGTTTGCTTTCCCTACTGTTCTTTTCCCATTGCAGTTAATCTTTAATGTATATAAATCTTCTTTATCTACTTCTGTTTAACTTTGCATATATATTCTTTCTTTCTTTTCTTTCTTTCCTTTTCTCTCAACATATTTGTTAGTTTCATTTTCATTGTTTTATTCCCCAGTTGGCACCTTGCTTTAGTTTTGTTTTCCAGTCTGTGCTTTAGTTAGTTTTGTTCTTAACTGGTAAATATGATTTCTGAGTTCCTTTGTTCACTGGGTCAATCCACTGTACTTTATCTTTGTTGGACTGTTTTGACTTTGCTCATGAGTGTATATATACGTGTGTGTATTCCATTATTTTAATTATGATTTGCCTGATTTTTTAACTGCCATTTGTCTGGGGCTCATCTTTGGTTTCTAGTTTTTGGTTATTTATTTTAATCTCACTTAACGCCATAACAAACTACTTGTGGCAACTTCGTTCCTGACCAGAAATCAAGCTCTGGGCCTTTGGAGTGGGAGCACTGACTCCAAAACCCTAGACTACCAGAGAACTAACCCTATGGAGTATCAAATAGTGAGAACTCACACAAAGGAAACCACTTGAATACAAGACCCAGCATCACCCAACCACCAGTAGCACCCTGTGTAGGATGCCTCATCTAAACAACAAAGTAAACAAAAATACAAACCCAGTCATTAGAAGATAGGATTACCACCTCACTCAACCTTGCCCATCAGAGGAAAACCAAACAAACAAAAACTCAGCAAAAATCTCAGCCTATATGAAGGTTACACAAACCACTGGACCAACCTTAAGAGGACAGAAACCAAAAGGAAGAAAGAATTCAGTCTTGAAGCCTGGGAAAAGGAGACCTCAAACCCAATAAATTAAAAAAATAATGAAAAGGCAGAGAACTACTACACAAATGAAGGAACAAACTAAAAACACAGAAATCCAAATAAGTGAGGAGGAAACAGAAAAATTACCTGCAAAAGAATTCAGAATAATGATAGAAAAGATGATCAAAAACCTTGAAAAAAAAATTGAGAAAATGCAAGAATCAATTAACAAAGACCTAGAAGAATTAAAGACTAGACATACAGAGACAAAACACAATTATTGAAATTAAAAATACTCTAAAAGGAATCAATAGCAGAATATCTGAAGCAGAAGAATGAATCAGTGAGCTGGAAGATAAAATGGTGGAAATAACTTCTGAAGAGCAGAATAAAATAAAAAGAATGAAAAGAAATGAGGATAGTCTCAGAGACATCTGGGACAATATCAAACACACCAACATTCAAATTATAGGGGTCTCAGAAGAAGAAGAGAAAAAGAAAGAGTATGAGAAAACGTTTGAAGAGATTGTAGTTGAACTATTCCCCAGTGGAAAGTCCAAGTCCCCAGTCAAGTCCAAGAGGCACAAAGAGTCCCATATAGAGTAAGATTCTCCCAAGGAGAAACAGGCCAAGAATCACACTAATCAAACTAACAAAGACTAAACACAAAGAAGGAATATTAAAAATAGCAAGAGAGAAATAACAAGTAACATACAAGGGAAAACCCATATCCTTAACAGCTGACCTTTCAGCAGAAACTCTGCAGGCCAGAAGGTAATGGCAGGATATATTTAACGTTCTGAAAGGGAAAAATCTACAACCAAGATTACTGTACCTGGCAAGAATCTCACTAAGTTGATGGAGAAATAAAAAGCTTTTCAGACAAGCAAAAGTTGAGAGAATTCAGTATCACCAAACCAGCTTTACAACAAATGTTAAAGGGACTTATATAGTCAAGAAATACAAGAGGAGAAAAAAGATTTACAAAATCAACCCCTAAACAATTAAGAAAATGGCAATAGGAACATATATATCAATAATTACTTTAAATGTAAATAGGTTAAATGCTCCAACCAAAAGACACAGACTGGCTGAATGGATATGAAAACAAGACCCATATATATGCTATCTACAAGAAACCCACTTCAGACCTAAAGACACATATAGACTGAAGGTGAGAGGATGGAAAAATATATTCCATGAAAATGGGAAGCAAAAGAAAGCTGGAGTAGCAATCCTCATATCAGACAAAATAGACCTTAAAATAAAGATTACAAGAGACAAAGAAGGACACTACGTAATGATCAAGGGATCAGTCCAGGAGGAAGTCACAACAATTGTAAATATCTATGCACCAAACATAGGAGTACCTCAATACATAAGACAAACACCAACAAACATAAAGGGAGAAATTGACAGTAACACAATAATAGTAGGAGATTTTAACACCCCATTCACACTGATGGTAGATTATCAAAATGTAAAATAAGGAAACACAAGTCTTAAATGATACATTAGATGAGATGGATCTCATTGATATCTTCAAGACATTCCATCCAAATGCAGAAGAATACACCTTCTTCTCAAATGCACATGGAACATTGTCCAGGATAGACCACATCTTGGGTCACAAATCACAGTAAATTTAAAGAAACTGAAATAATTCCAAGCATCTTCTCCAACCATAACGCTATGAAACTAGATATCAATTACAAGGAAAAAAATTGTAAGAAACACAGACATCTGGAGATTAAACAACATGATTCTAAATAATCAACAGGTTACTGAAGAAATCAAAAGGAAAATCAAAAAAATTCTAGAAACAAATGACAATGAAAACACGACAACACAAAACCTATGAGAGGCAGTAAAAGCAGAGAGGGAAGTTTATAGCAATACAATCCTACCTCAAAAACCAAGAAAAACATCAAATGGACAACCTTACTTTACACCTAAAGCAACTGGAAAAAGAAAAAAAAAACTTAGTAGAAGGAAAGAAATCATAAAGATCTGAGCAGAAATAAATGAAAAGAAATGAAAGAAACAATAGTAAAGATTAATCAAACTAAAAGCTGGTTCTTTGAGAAGATAAACAAAATTGACAAACCTTTAGCCAGACTCATCAAGAAAAAATGAAAGAAGAATCAAATCAAAAAATTAGAAATGAAAAAGGAGAGGTTACAACAGACAATGCAGATACAAAGGATTATAAGAGACTATTATGAACAATTATATGACAATAAAATGGATTACGTGGAAGAAATGAAGAGATTCTTAGAAAAGTTCAATCTTACAAGACTGGACCAGGAAGAAGCAGAAATCATGAACAACCCAATTACAAGCACTAAAATTGAAGCTGTGATCAAAAATCTCCCAAAAAACAAAAGTCCAGGACCAGATGGCTTCACAGGAGAATTCTATCAAACACTTAGAGAAGAGCTAATGCCTATCCTTTGAAAACTCTTTTATAAAATTGCAGAGGAAGGAACACTTCCAAACTCATTCTAAGAGGCCACTATCACCCTGATACCAAAACCAGACAAAGCCAACACAAAAAAAGAAAACTATAGGCCAATATCACTGATGAGCATAGATGTAAAAATCTTCAACAAAAGTTTAGCAAACAATTCACCAACACATCAAAAACCTCATACACAATGATCAAGTTGGATTTATTCCAGAAATGCAAGGATTCTTCAATATATGCAAATCAATCAATGTGATACACCATATTAACAAATTGAAAGATAAAAACTATATGATAATCTCAAGAGATGCAGAAAAAGCTTTTAACAAAATTCAGCACCCATTTATGATTAAAACTCTTCAAAATATGGGCATAGAAGGAACTTACCTCAACATCAGAAACACTATATGTGATAAGCTTACAGCAAACATTATTCTCAATGGTAAAAAACTGAAAGCATTCCCCTTAAGATCAGGAACAAGACAAGGATGTTCACTCTCACCATATTATTCAACATAGTTCTGGAAGTCCTAGCTACAGCAATCAAGGAGGAACAAGAAATAAAAGGAATCCAGATCAGAAAAGAAGAAAAGTTCTCACTGTTTGCAGATGATTACTGTACATAGAAAACCCTAAAGACAGTGTCAGAAAATTACTAGAGCTAATCAGTGAATTTAGAAAAGTTGCAGGATACAAAATCAATACACAGAAATCACTTGCATTTCTATATACTAACAATGAAAAATGAAAACAGAAAAATGAATGAAAAATCAGAAAGAGAAATTAAGAAATCAATCCCATTAACCATTGCAACAAAACAAAAATTAAATATCTAGGAATAAACTTATCTAAGGAGACAAAAGAACTGTACACAGAAAGCTATAAGACACTAATGAAAGAAATCAAAGATGACATAAACAGATGGAGAGATATTCCATGTTCCTGGGTAGGAAGAATCAATATAGTGAAAATGACTATACTATCAAATGCATTCTACAGATTCAGTGCAATCCCTATCAAATTACCAATGGCATTTTTCACAGAACTAGAACAAAAAATTTCACGATTCACATGGAAACACAAAATACCCTGCATAGCCAAAGCAGTCTTGAGAAAGAAGAATGGAGCTGGAGGAATCAACCATCCTGACTTCATATTATACTACAAAGTTACAGGCATCAAGACAGCATGGTACTGGCACAAAAACAGAAATATAGACCAACAGAACAAGATAGAATGCTCAGAAATAAACTCATGCACCTATGAACACTTTATTTTGACAAAAGAGGCAAGAATATACAATGGGGAAAGACAGCCTCTTCAATAAATGGTGCTGGGAGATCTGGACAGCTACATATAAAGGAATGAAATTAGAACACTTCCTAACATCGTATACAAAGATAAAGTCAAAAAGGATTAAAGACATAAATGTAAGATCAGAAACTATAAAACTCTTAGGGGAAAGCATAGGCAGAACACTCAATGACATAAATCCAAGCAAGATCCTCTTTGACCCACCTCCTCAGTTCAGGTCAGTTCAGTCACTCAGGCCTGTTCAACTGTTTGCAACCCCATGGACTGCAGCACACCAGGACTCCCTGTATATCACCAACTTCTGGAGTTTACTCAAACTCATGCCCATTGAGTCACTGATGCCATCGAACCATCTCATCCTCTGTTATCCCCTTCTCATCCTCCCTTCAATCTTACCCAGCATCAGGGTCTTTACAAATGAGTTAGATCTTCACATCAGGTCACCAAAGTATTGGAGTTTCAGCTTCAGCATCAGTCTTCCCAGTAAATATTCAGGACTGATTTCCTTTAGGATGGATTGGTTTGATCTCCTTGCAGTCCAAGGGACTCTCAAGAGTCTTCTCCAACACCACAGTTGAAAAGCATCAATATTTTGGTGCTCAGTTTTCTTTATAGTCCAACTCTCACATCCATACATAACTACTGGAAAACCATAGCTTTTGACTAGACGAAACTTTGTTGGAAAAGTAATGACTCTGCTAATTAATATGCTGTCTAGGTTGGTCTTAACTTTTCTTCCAAGAAGTAAGCATCTTTTAATTTCATGGCTGCACTAACCGTCTGCACTCACTATTTTGGAGCCTCCCCCCCAAAATAAAGTCTTTCCACTGTTTCTCCATCTATTTGCTATGAAGTGATGGGACCAGATGCCATGATCTTTCTTTTTTGAATGTTGAGCTTTAAGCCAACTTTTTCACTCTCTTCTTTCACTTTCATCAAAAGGCTCTTTACTTCTTCTTCACTTTCTGCCATATGGGTGGTGTCATATGCACGTCTGAGGTTATTGATATTTCTCCCAGCAATCTTGATTCCAGCTTGTGCTTCTTTCAGCCCAGAATTTCTCATGATATACTCCACATACAAGCTAAAAAAGCAGGGTGACAATATACAGCCTTGTACTTGTTTCCCAGTTTGGAACCAGTCTGTTGTTCCATATCCAATTCTAACTGTTGCTTCCTGATCTGCATACCAATTTCTCAGGAGGCAGGTCAGGTGGTCTGGTATTCCCACCTCTTTCAGAATTTTCCAGACTTTGTGGTGATCCACACAGTCAAAGGCTTTGGCATAATCGGAAGCAGATGTGTTTTTGGAACTCTCTTCCTTTCTCGATGATCCATCAGATGTTGGCAATTTGATTTCTGGTTCCTCTGCCTTTTCTAGAGTCAGCTTGAACATCTGGAGGTTCAGGGTTCACGTATTGCTGAAACCTGACTTGGAGAATTCTGAGCATTACCTTACTAGCATGTGAGATGGGTACAACTGTGTGGTAGTTTGAGCATTCTTTGGCATTGCCCTTCTTTGGGACTGGAATGAAAACTGACCTTTTTCAGTCCTTCGGTCACTTAAATTGAAGAAAGTGGGGAAAACCACTAGACCATTCAGGTATGACCTAAATCAAATCCTTATGATTATACAGTGAGTTTTCCAAATGTGCTGGCATATTGAGTGCAGCACTTTTACAGCATCATCTTTTAGGATTTGAAATAGCTCAACTGGAATTCCATCGCATCCACTAGCTTTGTTTGTCATGATGATTCCTAAGGCCCACTTGACTTCACATTCCAGGATGTCTGGCTCTAGGTGCATAATCACACCATCGTGATTATCTGGGCCATGAAGATCTTTCTTGTAGAGTTGTTCTGGGTATTCTTGCCACTTCTTCTTAATATCTTCTGCTTCTGTTAGATCCATACCATTTCTGTCCTTTATTGAGCCCATCTTTGCATGAAATATTCCCTTGGTATCTCTAATTTTCTTGAAGAGATCTCCAGTCTTTCCCATTCTATTGTTTTCCTCTTTGCACTGATCACTGAGGAAGGCTTTTTTATCTCTCCTTGCTATTCTTTGGAACTCTGCATTCAAATGGGTATATCTTTCCTTTTCTCCTTTGCTTTTTGCTTCTCTTCTTTTCACAGCTATTTATAAGGCCTCCCCAGACAGCCATTTTGCTTTTTTGCATTTATTTTTCTTGGGCATGGTCTTGCTCCCTGTCTCCTGTACAATGTCATGAACCTCCATCCATAGTTCATCAGGCACTCTGTCTATCAGATCTAGGCCCTTAAATCTATTTCTCACTTCCACTGTATAATCATAAGGGATTTGATTTAGGTCATACCTGAATGGTCTAGTGGTTTCCCCCATGTTCTTCAATTTAAGTCTGAATTTGGCAATAAGGTGTTCATGATCGGAGCCATAGTCATCTCCCAGTCTGGTTTTGCTGACTGTATAGAGCTTCTCTATTTTTAGCTGCAAAGAATATAATCAATCTGATTTCAGTCTTGACCATCTGGTGAAGTTCACGTGTAGAGTCTTTCCTTGTGTTGTTGAAAGAGGTTATTTGCTATGACCAGTGCATTACCTGGCAAAACTCTATTAGCCTTTGCCCAAGAATACACAGAAGAACTGTACAAAAAAGATCTTCATGACCAAGATAATCACGATGGTGTGATCAGTCACCTTGAGCCAGATCCTGAAATGTGAAGTCAAGTGGGCCTTAGAAAGCATCACGATGAACAAAGCTAGTGGAGGTGATGGAATTCCAGTTGAGCTATTTCAAATGCTGAAAGATGATGCTGTGAAAGTGCTGCACTCAATATGCCAGCAAATTTGGAAAACTCAGCAGTGGCCACAAGACTGGAAAAGGTCAGTTTTCATTCCAGTCTCAAAGAAAGGCTATGCCAAAGAATGCTGAAACTACTGCACAATTGCACTCATCTCACACACTAATAAAGTAATGCTCAAAATTCTCCAAGCCAGACTTCAGCAATATGTGAACCATGAACTTCCAGATGTTCAATCTGGTTTTAGAAAAGGCAGAGGAACCAGAGATCAAATTGCCAACATCTGCTGGATCATGGAAAAAGCAAGAGAGTTCCAGAAAAACATCTATTTCTGCTTTATTGACTATGCCAAAGCCTTTGACTATGTGGATCACAATAAACTGTGGAAAATTCTGAGAGAGATGGGAATACCAGACCACCTGACATGCCTCTTGAGAAACCTATATGCAGGTCAGGAAGCAACAGTTAGAACTGGGCATAGAACAATGGACGGGTTCCAAGTAGGAAAAGGAGTACGTCAAGGCTATATATTGTCATCCTGCTTATTTAACTTCTATGCAGAGTACATCATGAGAAACGCTGGGCTGGAAGAAGCACAAGCTGGAATCAAGACTGCCAGGAGAAATATCAATAACCTCAGATATGCAGATGACACCACCCTTATGGCAGGAAGTGAAGAGGAACTAAAAAGCCTCTTGATGAAAATGAAATAGGAGAATGAAAAAGTTGGCTTAAAGTTCAACATTCAGAAAATGAAGATCATGGCATCTGGTCTTCATGGGAAATAGATGGAGAAACAGTGGCAACAGTGTCAGACTTTATTTTAGGG
Source organism: Ovis canadensis (assembly GCF_042477335.2). Classification (NCBI taxonomy): domain Eukaryota; kingdom Metazoa; phylum Chordata; class Mammalia; order Artiodactyla; family Bovidae; genus Ovis; species Ovis canadensis. The sequence continues at coordinate 13,429,352 of NC_091255.1, forward strand.
GGCTCCCAAATCACTGCAGATGGTGACTGCAGCCATGAAATTAAAAGACACTTACTCCTTGGAAGAAAAGTTATGACCAACCTAGACAGCACATTGAAAAGCAGAGACATTACTTTGCCAACAAAGGTCTGTCTAGTCAAGGCTATGGTTTTTCCTGTGGTCATGTATGGATGTGAGAGTTGGACTGTGAAGAAGGCTGAGCGCCGAAGAATTGATGCTTTTGAATTGTGATGTTGGAGAAGATTCTTGAGAGTCCCTTGGACTGCGAGGAGATCCACCCAGTCCATTCTAAAGGAGATCAGCCCTGGGTGTTGTTTGGAAGAAATGATACTAAAGCTGAAACTCCAGTACTTTGGCCACTTCATGCGAAGAGTTGACTCATTGGAAAAGACTCTGATGCTGGGAGGGATTGGGGGCAGGAGGAGAAGGGGACGACAGAGGATGAGATGGCTGGATGGCATCACCGACTCTATGGACGTGAGTCTGAGTGAACTCCGGGAGTTGGTGATGGACAGGGAGGCCTGGCGTGCTGCGAGTCATGGGGTCGCAAAGAGTTGGACATGACTGAGCCACTGAACTGAACTGAATTGAGCTGAACTAAACCTGCTTCTTTCTGTACTCCAAGGCCAAATTTACCTGTTACTCCAGGTGTTTCTTGACTTCCCACTTTTGCATTCCAGTCCCATATAACCCCTATATATTTTTTGGGTGTTAGTTCTAGAAGGTCTTATAGGTTTTCATAGAACCATTCAACTTCAGCTTCTTCAGCATTACTGGTCAGGGCATTGACTTGGATTACCGTGATGCTGAATGGTTTGCCTTAGAAACGAACAGAGATCATTCTGTCATTTTTGAGATTGAATCCAAGTACTGCATTTTGGACTCTCTTATTGACTATGATGGCTACTCCATTTCTGCTAAGGGATTCCTGTCCACAGTAGTAGATATAATGGTCATCTGAGTTAAATTCACCCATTCCTGTCCATCTTAGTTCACTGATTCCTAGAATATCGATGTTCACTCTTGCCATCTCCTGTTTGACCACTTCCAATTTGCCTTGACCCGTGGACCTGACATTCCAGGTTCCTATGCAGTATTGCTCTTTACAGTATCAGACCTTGCTTCTATCACCAGTCACATCCACAGCTGGGTGTTGTTTTTGCTTTGTCTCTGTCTCTTTATTCTTTCTGGAGTTATTTCTCCACTGATCTCCAGTAGCTTTTTGGGCACCTATTGACCTGGGGAGTTCATCTTTCAGTGTCCTATCTTTTCATCTTTTCATACTGTGCATGGGGTTCTCAAGGTAAGAATACTGATGTGGTTTGCCATTCCCTTCCCCAGTAGATCTCATTTTGTCAGAACTCTCCACCATGACCCATCCGTCTTGGGTGGCCCTACACAGCATGGCTCATATTTCATGGAAATAAAAACAAAGGTAAACAAGTGGGACTTTATTAACCTTAAAAGCTTTTGCACAGCAAAGGAAACTATAAGCAAGGTAGAAAGACAACCCTCAGAATGGGAGCAAATAATAGCAAGAGAAACAACTGACAAAAGGTTAATTTTCAAAATATACAAGAGCTCATACAACTCAATTCAAAAAAACAAACAACCCAATCAAAAAGTGGGGAAAAGACTTAAATAGACATTTCTCCAAAGAAGACATACCAATGGCTAAAAAACACAGAAAGAAATGCTCAACATCACTCAATATTAGAGAAATGCAAATCAAAACCACAATGAGATATCGCCTCACACCAATCAGAATGGTCATCATCAAAAAGTCTACAAACAATAAATACTGGAGAGGGTGTGGAGAAAAGGGAATGCTCTTGCACTGTTGGTGGGAATGCAAATTGATACAGCCACATTGGAAGATGGCATGTAGATTCCTTAGAAAACTAGTAAAAAAATCACCATACGACCCAGCAATCCCATTCCTAGGCATATACCCTGAGGAAACCAAAATTGAAAAAGACACACGTATTCAGCAGTTCATTGCAGCACTATTTACAATAGCTAGAACATGGAAGTGACCTAGACACCCATCCACAGATGAATATTACTCAGCTATGAAAAGGAACACACTTGAGTTAGCTCTGATGAGGTCGATGAACCTAGTGCCCATTATACAGCGTGAAGTGAGTCAGAAAGAAAAAGATAAATATCATATCATATGCTAATACACATATACTGAATCTAGAAAAATGGTACTGAAGAATTTCTTTACAGGGCAGCAGTGGAGAAACAGACATAGAGAATAGACTTATGGACATGGGGAGAGAGGAGAAGAGGTTGAGATGTATGGAAAGAGTAACTTGGAAACTTACATTACCATATGTAAAATAGATAGCCAGTGGGGTTAGGGTGGTGGAAGAGGGAAATCTGATCAACAAGATAACAACTATAAATTAACATATGCATGTGGAAGTGAAAGGGTATTTGAAAACTACCCAAAATTATCCAAATCAATTATTGGACTAGAATAATACCTAGTAAATGTCTTACAGTTTATTGTTTAAGCTTTCTTTTATTTTATTGTAATATTCCCTTTCAAATGTGAAAAAAATGTTTTAATAAGTGAGGAGTGATGCAAGCTAGCCTTTCAAATCCGGTGACTTTGGTGTGAACATTTATCACAGTAAGTGGATTTGAAAGATGACCATTAAACTTCCAATGGATTTATTTAATGATAATGTCAAGGCATTTGACTACAGTTATATGCTTCTTAGTAGCTCATCACTATCAGTAATTTTCCAGAACATTTTTCCTTTTCATTTAACCAGATTCATGTACAAGCCAAATATATTCCAAAAGGCAATTTGGGTTATGGTTATTCTCATTTTACAGGTGATAAAACTGAGGTCCAAAACGGTAATATGTAGATGAAAGATGTAATAAATAGATGAATTAAAATATGCAGATTTATATATAAGTATCTTTCTATATGGTTGGCTTTTATATTTCTTCCCTGGTGGCTCAGACGGTAAAGAATCTGCCTGCGATGTGGAAGACCTGGGTTTGATCCTTGGGTTGGGAAGATCCCCTAGAGGAGGGCATGGCAACCCACTCCAGTATTCTTGCCTGGAGAGTTCCATGTATAAAGAAGCCTGAAGGGCTATAGTCCATGGGTTGCAAAGAGACAGACATGTCTGAGTGATTAACATTTATCTATTTATTTATCTTTATATATAAGTATTTATATGTAAGTAAAGAGCCCTCCATAGTTTGAGATAAAGACATCTCAAATGAAATAGGAAGCTATGTTGCCAGGTTTCAAGCACAGGTCTTCCAGTTCAAAATCTCATTTTCTTTTGAAAACAGGTAGGCATACTCAGTGAGATATGCATTTTTCGGGTCTTTGGGAAATGAATATGTACGTACACCAGGAAGTGTAACAGTATAGTTAAATTGTCATTTGAAACCCACAGTGGACTTTAACTGTTCCTGCGTGTGTGGAGGTAGGGAAACAGGGTAGAGAGTATGGTTTAAATCATACCACTTGAAAATGTGTCTATATGCTCATTAAGGGCTTCCCTGGTGCCTCAGCAGTAAAGAATCTGTCAGTAATGCAGGAGACCTGGGTTCAGTCCCTGGGTCAGGAAGATCCTGTGGAGGAGGGAACAGCTAGCAACTCCAGTATATTTGCCTGGAAAATTCCGTGGACAGAGGAGCCTGACTAGGGGTCACAAAGAGCCGGACACTGCTGAATGACTAACACTTATACTTAAGCTCATGAGGGGCTTCCCAGGGGGCGTTAGTGGTAAAAATCTGCATGCAAATGCAGGAGACATTAGAGATGTGAGTTGGATCCCTGGATTGGAAAGATCCCCTGGAGGAGGGCATGGCAACCCACTTCAGTATTCCAGTATTCTTGCCTGGAGAATCCCATGGACAAGGAGCCTGGTGGGCTACAGTCCACAAGGTCACGAAGAATCGGACATGACTGAAGCAATTTAGCATGCATGCACGCACGCTCACTAAGAGAAGGGCAAAAGGAAACGGAAGCTTTAAAGCCTCCACCAGTCCTTCTGTTGGACTAAAAAATGTTTAGCTTACTCTTGATTTTAGCAGAATCCATTAACGGGTTTTTGGATGTGTAAAAGTAGACCCAAACTCAGTAGAAGCATGAAAAGATAAATCATTCTGTATAATAATGTGAAGGAAATTAAATCTAGAGAAGGGAACAGAGATTATGTAGTAATGTGATGGACAGATTCTTAAAAGCATCTAATACTAAACTTTTTGTCTGCAAGATGATAACTTTCATCATCATGTACCTTCCTGAAGATTGTGCACATGTGCACGTGCATGCACACACACACACACACACATACACACACCTTCTATAGTGAACCACACACACACACACACACACACACATACCTTCTATAGTGAACCACACACACACACACACACACCTTCTATAGTGAACCACACACACACACACACACACACCTTCTATAGTGAACCACACACACACACACACACACACACACCTTCTATAGTGAACTTGGGAAATAAAGAAAAAAAGCTCAGTTTCATCTTTAACTGTGCAGCCAAAGTAGTGTCAAAGGAAGTAAGTTGTAATTGTATTGAAACATCAAACCAAAAAAAGAACATAAGTCCCTAAGAATAAAAAAAAAAAAAAAAAAAAGTGGGCCAGTCAAAATAGCTATCATCAAAAAATCCACAAAAAATAAATCCCAGAGATGGTATGGAGAGCAGGAACCCTCCTACATTGGAACAGCTACTATGGAAAACAGTATGAAGTATAAAAATAGAGCTACCATAGGACCCTACAATCCCACTCTGAGGTGACGTCGCTCAGTCGTGTCCGACTCTTTGCGACCCCGGGGACTGTAGCCCACAAGGCTCCTCTGTCCATGGGATTTTCCAGGCAAGAATACTGGAGTGGGTTGCCATTTGGGAATATATCTGGAGATAAAGGTTATATGCACCCCAATGTTCATTGCAGCACTGTTTACAATAGCAAAGACATGGAAGCAGCCGAAATGCCCATCAACAGAGGAATAGATAAAGAAGATATGGTATGTATATACAAGAGAATATTACACAGCTGTGAAAAAGAGTGAAATAATACCATTTGCAGCAATATGGATGGACTTAGAGATTGTCATACTGAGTGAAGTAAGTCAGAGAAGAGAAACATCACATGACATCCATTATAAGCAGAATCTAAAAAGACGTGATACAAATAAACATATTTCCAATACAGACAGACTCAGAGTTAGAGAGCAAACCTATGTTTTCTGGGGGAAGCCTAGGAGGAAGAGATAGTTAGGGAATTTGGGATGGATATGTACACACGGCTTTATTTAAAATAACCAATAAGAAACTCTTTTTTGGTGTTAGTTCTAGAAGTTTTTGTAGTCTTCAGATAACTGTTCATCTTCTTTGGCATTAGTGGTTGGGGCATAGACTTGGATTATTATGGTATTGAGTGGTTTGCCTTGGAAACAAACTGCGATTATTCTGTTGTTCTTGAGATTGCACTCAAGTACTGCATTTCAGACTCTTGTTGACTATAAGGGCTATTCCATTTCTTCTAAGGGATTCTTGTCCACAGTAGTGGATATAATGGTCATCTGAATTAAATTTGCCAATTTCCACCCATTTTAGTTAATTGATTCCTAAAATGTCAAAGTTTTCTCTTGTTATCTCCTATTTGACCACCTCCAATTTACCTTTACCATTTAATTTACTCAATTACCTTTACTAATATTCTGGGTTCCTATGCAATATTGCTCTTTACAGCATCTGACTTTATTTTCACCACCAGTCACATCCATAACTGGGCATTGTTTCCACTTTGGTTCAGCCTCTTCATTTCTGCTGGAGCTATTTCTCCACTCTTCTCTAGTAGCATATTGGACACCTAGTGACCTGGGGTTCATCTTTCAGTGTCATATCTTTTTGCCTTTTTATATTGTTCATGGATTTCTCAAGGCAAAAATGCTGAAGTGGTTTGCCAATCCCTTCTCCAGTGGACCATGTTTTGTCAGAGTAGGAAGTCAAGAGATACCTAGAGTAACAGGCAAATTTGTCCTTCAAGTACAAAATGAAGCAGGGCAAAGGCTAACAGAATTCTGCCAAGAGAACACACTGGTCATAGCAAACAACCTCTTCCAACAACACAAGAGGTGACTCTACACATGGACAGCACAAGGTGGTCAATGCTGAAATCAGATTGATTACATTCTTTACAACCAAAGATGGAGAAGTTTTATACAGTCAGCCAAAACAAGACCAAGAGCTGATTATGGCTCTGATCATGAACTCTTTATTGTAAAATTCAGACTTAAATTGAAGAAAGCATGGAAAAATCACTAGGCCATTCAGGGATGACCTAACTCAAATCCCTTATGCTTATACAGTGGAAGTGAAAAGTAGATTCAAGGGATTAGATCTGATAGACAGAGTACCTGATGAACTATGAACAGAGGTTAATTTGGTGGTGATCAAAACCATCCCCAAGAAAAAGAAATGCAAAAAGGCAAAATGATTGAGGAGGCCTTACAAACAGCTGAGAAAAGAAGTGGAAGGCAAAGGAGAAAAGGGAGCACATACTCATTTGAATACAGAGTTTCAAAGAAGAGCAAGGAGAGATAAGAAAGCCTTCTTAAGTGAACAGTGCAAAGAAATAGAGGAAAGCAATAGAATGGGAAAGACAAGAGATCCCTTAAAGAAAATTAGAGATACCATGGGAACATTCCATGCAAATATGGGCACAATAAAGGACAGAAATGGTATGGACCTAACAGAAGGAGAAGATATTAAGAAGAAGTGGCAAGAATATACATGACTGTACAAAAAAGGTCTTCCTGACCAGGACAGCCATGATGCTGTGGTCACTCACCTAGAGCCAGATGTCCTGGAATGTGAAGACAAGTGGGCCTAAGGAAGCATCACTACAAACAAAGCTAGTGGAGGTGATGGAATTCCAGTTGAGCTATTTCAAATCCTAAAAGATAGTGTTGTTAAAGTGCTGCACTCAATACGCCACAGGACTGGAAAAGGTCAGTTTTCATTCCAATCCCAAAGATGGGCAATGCCAAAGAATGTTCAAACAACTGCACAATTGAACTCATTTCACATGCTAGCAATGTAATAACCAAAACCCTTCAAACTAGGCTTCAGCAATATGTGAACTGAGAACTTTCAGAAGTACAAGCTGGATTTCAAAAAGCCAGAGGAGCCAGAGATCAAATTGCCAACGTCCGTTGGATTATTGGAAAAGCAAGAGAATTACAGAAAAACATCTATTTCTGCTTCATTGACTACACTAAAGCCTTTGACTAGGCAGATCACAATAAACTGTGAAAAATTCTTAACGAGATGGGAATACCAGACCACCTGACCTGCCTCCTGAGAAACCTGTATGCAGGTAAAGAAACAACAGTCAGAACTGGACATGGAGCAATGGACTGGCTCAAGATTGGGAAAGGAGTACGTCAAGGCTGTGTATTGTCACCCTTCTTGTTTAACTTATATGCAGAGTATATCATGCAAAATGACGGGCTGGATGAAGCACAAGCTGGAATCAAGATTTCCAGGAGAAACAGTAACCTCAGATACGTAGATGACACCACCTTTATGGCAAAAAGCTAACAAGACCAAAAGAACCTCTTGATAAAAGAGGAGAGTGAAAAAGTTGGCTTAGAATGCAACATTCAAAAAACAAAGATCATTGCATCCGGTCCCAACACTTCATGGCAAATAGATGGGGAAACAATAGAAACAGTGACAGACTTTCTTTTTTTGGGTTCCAAAATCACTGCAGGTAATGACTTCAACATGAAATTACAAGACGCCTGCTCCTTGCAAGAAAAGCTATAACAAACCTAGACAGTGTATTAAAAAGCAGAGACATCATTTTGCTGACAAAGGTCCATCTAGTCAAAGCTATGATTTTTCCAGTAGTCATGTATGGATGTGAGAGTTGAACCATAAAAAGGCTGAGCACTGAAGAACTGATGCTTTCAAACTGTGGTGCCAGAGGAGATGCTTGAGAGTTCCGTGGACTGGAAGGAGATCAAACCAGTCCATTCTAAAGGAAATCAGTCCTGAATACTCTTTGGAAGGACTGATGCCGAAGCTGAAACTCTAATACTTTGGCTACCCGAAGCAAAAAGTCAACTCACTGAAAAAGACCCTGATGTTGGGGAAGACTGAGGGCAAGAGGAGAAGGGGGCAACAGAGGATGAACTTGGTGGATGGCATCATCAACGCAATGGACATGAGTCTGAGAAAACTCCAGGAGATGGTTAAGGACAGGGAAGTCTGCCATGCTGCAGTTCATGGAATCACGAAGAGTCGGATGTGACTGAGCAACTGAACTACAACAGTTAACAAGGACCCATTGTATAGCACAGGGAACTCTCCTCAATGTTTTGTGGCATCCTGGATGGGAGGGGAGTTGGGAGGAGAACGGATACATGTATATGTATCGCTGAATCCCTTTGCTGTCCACCTGAAACTATTACAACTTCATTAATGAGCTATTAAAAGGCTAAATATGTTTCATAAAAATTTTTTTAAAGTGTGGGACCATATTAGACTTAGCTCAGTATTTGAATCTCAAAGGACAGGTTGGCTTCACAACATTTGGGAGTATAATGCACAACTGGGTGACAGGATCTTTTACTTGTAAGTATTTGTATGTGGAAAAGGTGTGAATGAATCTTCCATAGCTTGGTTTATCCATTTATTCAGGAAATGTTTATTCAATGCCTATCGATTGCCAGGCATTATTACTCAATGCTGAGAATGTTCAAGAGAATAAGACATAGTTCTTTTTCTCAAGAACTAAATGGTTTAATGTGAAAGATAAGGAAGTGGATGATTTTAATTTAGTATAGAAAAAAACTAAGCAATAAATCATAGTATTTTGACAATATAAAGAAGAGACATCTAATCCAGTCTTAAGATCTGAAAGACTTGGGAAACACATCTAGATTTTCCAGAACACACCCAGTTTCAAACAATTTGCCTCCAGAGATCTATTTTAAAATGTCAATCCATTGATAAACGATTCAAAAATGTGGTCACCACTCTCTTAGTCAGTCAGGAATTTATTCACCTTTATGTTTTCCACCTTTAAAATTACCTTCGGAGTGCCAGTGTGTGTCAAGATGGAATAAACATCATATTGACTTCTCTTCCACGGCTTACAACTAAATACTCTACATAGAATACAAAAAGCATATAATGGAGAATTTTAAACAACCAGAGTTTGTGGAGTTCATTGCTTTGTTCCTCCTTTTTTCCACTTCGTTGATCTCAGTGCAGTGAGGCGTGGAAATGCAAAACAAAACGTCTGAAAGAAACATTCTTTTTCTCGCTAGTGCGTGCTCGGTCATGTCGGAGTCTTTGTGACTTCATGGACTGTAGCCCGCCAAGCTCCTCTCTCCATGGGATTTTCCAGGCAAGAATCCTGGAGTAGCTTGCCATTTCCTCTTCCAGGGGATCTTCCCGACCCAAGGATCGAACCCGAGTCTTCTGCGTGCATTGGCAGGCAGATTCTTTACCATTGAGCCACCTGGGAAGAAGACTAGCCATCAGCTAGAGGATTGAGAAAAGGCCTCCTGTAAAGTAACGAGTGCCTAAGAAAATCCCCAAGGTTCTCTCTCTCAATCTCAATCTCTCTGTTTTCTCCTAGACGTGCCTGGGGGGCAGCCCAGGTCACAGAGCTGGGCCGTATCACAGTGGGGCTGGGGGTGGACCGTGAGATCACCCGAACCCCTGAAAGAAAACCCTTCTCTCTGGCCAGAGAAAGTGGGGAGAGGATGCTTGCGGTCCCGGGAGCGTACAGGGATGTCCTTGTTGGGTTTTCCTCTCTCCTCATTACACCCTGGCAGCCCTGGCTGTGTGCAATTACAAGACTACATGAGGCTAGCAGGCGTCATCCTGAGCAGGAAGACAGGAGGCCCTGAGGAGCAGGGGGAGCAGGGCTGGGCCAAGGGTGAGGCCACGGAAGCGCTCGGGAAGCACATCTGAGGGCCGGGCTCTCTGCGCTGTGCGCGCGCAGCCTGTTCACGCCCCCCACCAGGAGGGGGCGCCTCCTCAAGTTCTGCACCCCAGGTGTCTCACGCTTGAACAGGCTTTAATACAATTAGAAAAACTACTGACGTCTTAACTAAAAGGAGGAAAGTGATCAAAGTGAGTTATGGATTTCTCCTTAGAGACTTTCAAAGCCACAAGAAAATGGAAGAACACCTTTAGAGTGTTCAAGGAAAGGACACTCAATGAGAATTCTGTATCCAGAAAAAAAACAAGACCCTTAAAAAAATGAAGAAAAATACAGCCAATTTCAAATGGAGAAAAACATGTGAAGTTTCAGAAGTTTATCACCAGAAAATCTGTTCTAAAACAAACACAATAAGATGTGCCTCAGGTGGAAGGAAAATGAAACCAGAGGGAAACTTGAACCTTCAAGAATGAAAGGAAAACAGTAACAATGGCAGGTATCTGGGTAAACACAGTAGACTGTTTCTCCTCTGATGTTTTCCTAAGATCTCAAATAAATGAAATTAAAATATAAAAAATAATGAAGAGATTTCAATGAAACCAAAAGTTGGTTCTTTGAGAAGATTAATAAAACTTATAATCATCAAAGAAAGACTGACCAAGAAAAAAAAATGTTTTCATCCTAAAATTGAGAATAAGGCATGCTTTCACCACTTCTCTTCAGTATTATGCTGAAAGATCCAACCAGTGTCTTGGGGGAGGAATTTTAAAAGAAACATGCAGATTAGAAAAAAAGTTTCCTCTGTTCACAGGTGACATGATTATCTATATAGAAAATCTAAAGCAACCTATAAATGAGCTTCTAGAAATATTGGGCTTAACAAGGTGCCAGAATTCAAGGTCAATATACAAACATCAATAGTGTTTTATATGTATTAGCAACAAATAATTAGAAATCAAAACTTGAAATAGTATCATTTACAATAATACCAAAATAATTAAATATATAAATATAAACCTAACAAAATGCATTCAGGACAATGTGATGAAAAGTACAAAACATTGATGAAGAAAGAAAAATCAAAAGGATTCAAATAAATGAAGAATATACCATATTAATAAACTGGAAGAGTCAATATTGCTGTCAGTTCTCTCTAATCTGATCTATAGAGTCAATACAATTCCAATCAAAACCTCATAACCTTTTTTTTCTTTTGAATTTTTTATTTTATATTGGAGTATAGCAGATTCCCCACAACACTTCAACAAGCATGTTCTAACATTTATGGGAAGACAGCACCACTAAAATGACCAAATAAATTCTTAAAAGAAGAAGAAAGTCAGCAGGCTCAAATTACCCAACTTCAAGACAATATAAAGCTACATTAGTTAAGATAGTATAGTGAATGGATAGCCACTTAGATCATTAGGACTGAATAGGGAGTTCATAAATGGCCTACTTATATATGGACAACTGATTTTTGACAAAATTGAAAAGGCAGGTTAATGGAGAAAAAGTTTTCTCAGTGATGGTGCTGGAACAACTGGATATCTATAGGCAGAAATAAAAATGAATCGCAACCTACATCTTACTTTTTATTTAAAAATTAAGAGAAAATAGATCTAAGTGTAAAATGTAAAACTGTAAAAAGTTTACAAGAAAATATAAGAGATCTCTGGCCTCAGATTGCATAAAGAATTCTTAGATATGACACTAAAAGTATAATCCATAAAAGGAAAATCATAATAAATTGGATTTCATAAAAAAAAAAAAACTTTGCCCTAGGCAAGACACTAATGAATAAAAATACAAGCCACAGATTAGGAAAAGAACATTTACAAGTCACATATCGGACAAAGAATTTACAAGCAGAAACCAAGAAGAACTCTTAAAATTCAATAACAAGGAAACAATGTACCTTGTTGGGTACAGGGGCTCTAAACAGACACTTCACCAGAGAAAATGTGTGGATGGCAAATGAGCATGTAAAAAGATGATCAACATCATTAAAAATATAATGACGCATAGTTATTCAACTATTAAAATGGCTAAAATAGAAAAAGCTGACAAAACAAAGTAATAGGATATGGAGTGCTGAGAATTCTCCTACATAACTGGAAGAAAATGGTGCAGCCAATTTGGAAAATAGTTTAATGGTTTACTATAATTAAACATACACATATCATACTATCAGACGTCCCTGATAGCTCAGTTGGTAAAGAATGCAATGCAGGAGACCCTGGTTTGATTCCTCAGTTGAGAAGATCCCCTGGAGAAGGGATAGGCTACCCAGTCCAGTATTCTTGGGCTTCCCTTATGGCTCAGCTGGTAAAGAATCCGCCTGCAATGCAGGAGACCTGGGTTCAATCCTTGGGTTGGGAAGATTCCTTGGAGAAGGCAAAGGCTACCCACTCCAGTATTCTGGCCTGGAGAATTCCACGGACTGTACAGTCCATGGGGTCACAATGATAGCATCTTTTGCTATCATACTACTCTTCACTCTACAGTCACAAAATACTACACATTGTTTGATTTTATCATATGACATTCTGGTCACATGACATTTCTATAGGCAAGAAAACAGACTTGTGATGGCCAAAGGGTAAAGTTGGGGGAAGAGCTGACTACAAAAAAATTATCAGAGAATTTTCATGTAACGGGTTTCAGTGTCATAACTGTGGTGTCGGATACACAACCTTATTCATTTGTCATAAAGGCAAAGAACTGCATACCATGAAGATTGAATTTTGCTGGATGAATTTTTTAAAAAATCTTAAATACCTTAAATACAGCTAAACACATAGGGATGTGAAAGACAAAACGTTGACACTTGACCCCTAACAAGTGATAAAAGCAAATAGGCCAAAATACTAAGTACCTAGATCATTATGAGAAAGTTAACAAGTATATTTTTAAAGGCTTTCATAATGGCATGTATGAGTTAAAGCCATGTTAATGTTTCCATAGCTACTTTTCACCTTGAACTCAAAGATTATGTGATCTAATCAAATGATAAGGCTCATCATGCAGAGACATGTAATATATAACCCTTCAAGAATCATTGTTCTTCTGAATAAAACATTTGGAGGCACTTAATGGAAAGGTAGTAAGTTCATTGACTTTGTTATTATTACCATAATTAAGGCAAAATATAGCTAGCTAAAAAGGTCTTGCCAAGTTAATGAAGATTTCTTAATTACCCGAGTCTTTGTAGCAAGCCAACTTTATGTTAAACTAAATTTCCCCTTGTCACACTAAACACTTAATCAGAGAGAAGCTCAAAGTGGGACCCTGGAATTGGATAAGCAGAAGAAAATACAGAAATCACAGAATCAGACTAAACCCTTCATTTCACAAGCATGAAGTATAGCATCCTACCTTGTAGAATGGAACACAGAATTCAAGCTCTTATAGTGATGATAGATGGTTTCAGACTAGAATATGAAGCGCAAAATATCTGTATGTGACATAGGCAGAGGGAAATTACCTTAATCATCTTAAAATATATGAATCTAGCTCCACTGATTTCCTATGACTTTGCTTTTGAGAATGCATGTGGATTTTGTTGGAGGGTTTATAATTAGTTCTGGCTTTGTAGATTGACTGAGAAGTACCATGAAAATAGACACATCTTAAAGTCTCATTCAAATATCTCAGGAAGTAGAGGGTGAGCATTAAGACAGGTAATGCTTTCCTTCTTAAACAGACAGAGAGATAACATTTAAGAACCTATCATGTGCAAAGCGCTGCATTACACACTTCATAGTTGATACATTTATTTTCTATTATCATTCTGTGTGTCTCTGTTAATATATTTTCCAGGTAATGAAATTGAACCTGGGCTGAAAATCAACAACAGTTCAGTAGTGGAGGCAGAGTTTGTACCCTCAGTTTTTTCTTATGGCAGCCTATGTACCTATTCCATCATGCTTTCTTCCTGATTCTTCTGCAAACATCACACTTGCTATCACGAGGCAGGTGAAATAATAAACTTCTTCCCTGCGTCATATTCTTTGCCTTCAGAACCAGCTCCAAAATCAAGCTTTGACTGGAAATCATTCAAAGCTGACTATTATTACTGTCTTCCCCAAATTCTTGGGGGAAATTGGTGTGTCATTATCTAAGAACATTAAAGAGGTATATACCATATGACCAGTAATACTATTTTTGAGAATTTACTCTAGAAATGAATACAAATGCTGAGCAAGCTCCCTGTTTAAAAATGTTGATAACACCATTCTTTGCCAGAGCCCCAAACTGGAGATAATCCAAAAGTCTATCAACAACAGCAAAGATAAATAAAACATAGTAATTCATACAATTCCATCCACACAACAGCATATGTGCAAAAATAAAAATAAATTGATTTGACACACAGCATGAATTCATCTTTCAAACAATGTTGAACCAAAGAAGCAAGTTAAAAGAATTCTTATAATACTATATACAGTTCAAAAATTTGCAAAGCTAAACTTATTCAGGAATATTTGCATACATGGTAAAACAATTTAAGAAAGCACAAGGGATTAAGTATCATAAAATGAATGATTTTATGAAGGGAGAGAAAGTAGTCTGATGGAGCAGAGCCTCGCAGGCTCTGGGTGTTGGAAATGGCTTATTTCTTGACTGGGGTTATGATTGCAAAGTATTTGCTCTATAATTATCATGTACTTTTATTTAAAAACTTATAAAACGTTAACAAAATTAAATGTTAAGAAACAAACCTCTTGGGAGGTTATTTCATTCTATTCAACAATAAACTCTGACTTCCAAATTGAACCTAATTTTCCATTTTAATTTTCAGGTGCTGAGAAAGAGAATTGCATATGAGATTAAAAAAGAAATGAGGACAATCAAGTGAAGCAGTTCTTAAAATTACTCAAAGAAGAAAATATTTATTTAGAATGTATTACTTCTCCATTATATAATTATGAATTTATGACACATAAATATTTATTTATAGCTATCTGTAGATTGGACAACAGAATCCACATTGAGTGTCAACTATGCGGTAAGACACAAACATACACATATATACACAAACCTAGGACCAATACAAGCAATGTATCAGCCTTCTTTAGAGAGAAAGAAAATCAGTATTAAAGTGACTATAGATTATGGATGCATACACACAAAGACATCCAAGAGGTAAGTTTTCCTCTGAATTTTGAAGAAGGTGAGGTTCTTAATAATAAAAGATAAGGGAACATTTCACCACATGGAGGTATGTCACACACAGAGAGCAGGAGTTAGCAAGTGTTAGCCAAAGAAGACTGAATATGGAAGGTTGATGTGACTGTGTAAGAGTCATTATAGTATCAAAGAGCATGAAGTGATAGTTGTAATATACATAGTATAAAAGAGAATCAAGTGATAGGGATGTGTGTGTATCAGGACACATACAGAACTCAAAAAATCAATATGAAAAAGATAGACATCCTAGATTTTAAAATGCAAAGAAGACTTGGATAGATATTTCACAAAATCAAATGTCAAAATAGCCAATAAATACATGAAAAATACTCCACCTCAATTATCAAAGAAATTCAAAATTAAATAAACTACCACATACCCATTGAGTGGACTAAAATGAAGGATCAACAATGCCAAAATGTTGGCAAGGATATGAAACAATGGAAGTCTTACCTTACTAGTAGGGATCTAAATTGGGACAACTTTGGAAAACGTTTAGTAGTATCTATCAAAGCTAAACATACATATACCCTGTGATCCTGCAATGCCACTCCTGGATAGGCACTCAATAGAAATGAGTGTTGGATCCATCAAAGACTGGTATAAGAATGTTAATGGAAGTTTTATTCATAATAGCCAAAAACCGAACATGGCAACCTAATGTCCAATGTACAATGAGTAAAACTGGGGAATGGTCATATGCTGAAATACTACAGAGCAACAAAAAAGAACGAGCTACTGATACATGTTACCATATAGATGAATCTCACAGATGAAATATTAAATATAAGAAGTTAGACACTAAAGATTGCATGTGTTATGTTTCTGTTTCTTTGACACTTAAAAATAGGCAAAAATGTGGGCTACTCTGAAGGTTCAGTGGTAAAGAATCTGCTTGCCAATGCAGGAGATTCAGGCTCGATACCTGATCGGGGGAGATCCCACATGCCAGAGAGCAACCAAACCCTTGCGCCCCAACTACCGAGCCAGTATCTTGATCCCGGAAGCCGCGACTACTGAGACCACGTGCTGCAAGCTACAGAAGCCCACTCGCCATAGAGCCCGCGCTCTGCAAGGAGAAGCCACTGCAAGAAGTCTGCACATTGCAGCTAGAGAGTCGCCCCCACTTGCTGCAACTAGAGAAAAGCCCACACACAGCAATGAAGACCCAGCACAGCCAAAAATAAATTAATACAGAAAAAAAAAATTTTAATAGGCAAAAATGTGTCTACAATGGTAGAAGTCAGAACAGTGGTTAGACCTGGTGGAAGGGAAACCACCCAGAAGGGGGGCAAAATTGATCTTTCTGAGACCTTGGATATGTTTTATGACTTGATCTGCGTGGTAATTATGTGGATTTACACATCTGAAAAATTCACTAGACTGTACAATTAATATGTGTATGCTAAATGTAGTTAATATCTTAAGAAAAATCATAAATAAAAACTATAGGGATCAAAAATGAAAATCTCAAGGGAGGTAAAGAAGTACAGGTCTGGCGAAAAAGAGTGTAAATTATTTCTTTTCCCATCAAGGATTAATGCCCACATCCAATTTTATGTTGGTCATAAGATCATTAAAATTGTATCTAAAAGAATTTTAAAGAAAGAAATACCACATATCTCAATTTCTAACCCAATACTAAAAACATGAACAGTTTTCATTTATTCGTGTTTCCTTGTATATTCTTTTTCATAGCTCCATACAGTCTGTTACTAAAAGGAGTCATTCTGTAAACAAATTCTATATAGAAAGAAGTTAAGATTCAGAAACAGAGAATCTAATTTGTATCCTTGATGGACTACTTATTAGCTGTGCGACCCTTGCCAAATTACCCAATTTCTCTAAATCTTTGTTTGCTCACTTTTAAAAAGGGAGCAAAAAAATATTATCCTCCTCATAAAGTTGTTATGAGAATTACATTAGGAAATGTGCATTTATAAGCACTGCTCAAATGTTCAGTAATTTACCTTAATATAGGTGATCACAGTGTGGATACAATTCTTCACTCTGCTGTTCTCATTTCCTCTATAATTAGCATTTCTACAGTGACCTGTAATCTTCATAGTAGTCTCTTTAATTTCCAACTCCCTTCATTTCACCAGCAGAAACTCATTTATTTGATGTTTGCAATGTAGCCAGCCTAGTGGTCGATCATGATTGATCTAAACCAGTCGAAACAAACCTGTTCCCTACTTTCTAAGCCTTCCTTGCAACAGAGGCTGGGTTCATGTGATTAAGTTCTGGCGGTGAAATCTAAGGGAAACCCCACTGGGGACAGAAGGGGTGTTTCTTGGCACAATGTCATATTTTTCTTGCTTATTGATTTCTATTTCTCTTTATTGCAAGCTCCCCTACCCCTAGCCTAGTGCCATAATGCAAGCCCCACATAAGAACCTTGTTTTTTTTTGATCAATGTGCAGTGCTGTGTTAAGTTGCTTCAGTCGTGTCCAACTCTTTGCAACCCTATGGACTGTAGGCTGCCAAGCTCCCCTGTCCATGGGATTGCAGGTGGAACCTGATTTATCCTCATAATCTGGAAAAGAGAATATATTCTTCCTTTGAGATGCCTCCATGACTTGGAATATGTTGAACTAAACTTTAATAGCTTTAATAAACATACAAAAATGTTAAAAACTCATGACTCTGAGTTTTAAAAACTCAATTCACTCCAAAATACTGAAGTGGGTTGCCATATCCATTTCCAGGGGATCTTCCCAACCCAGGGATCAAACCTATATCTCTTGTGCCTCCTGTATTGGCAGGCAGATTCTTCACCACTAGCGCCAACAGTCTTAATCTGGGACTCAGTACCTAGAACAGGGTTTGGCAAACTACAGCCTGCAGCCAAATCCAGCCAGCTATTGTTTTGTAAATAATAAAGTTTTATTAGGACGCAGACACTACATTTCTTTACAGATTGTGTATGGATGCTTTGGGGCTACAAAGACAGAACAAAGTAGTTGCAATAAAGACCAGATGGCCCACAAAGCCTGAAATATTTGCCCTGTTATTTACAGAAATAGTTTGCTGACCCCTGATGTAGAAAAGTGCTGAGGACAAAGTAGTCATTTAACCAGTTTTCAAGACTTGTTCAAATTCTGTCTCAAAAGCTATTTCAAATCCTGAAAGATGATGCTGTAAAAGTGCTGCAGTCAATATGCCAGCAAATTTGGAAAACTCAGCAGTGGCCACAGGGCTGGAAAAGGTCAGTTTTGATTCCAATCCCAAAGAAAGGTAATGTCAAAGAGTGCTCAAACTACCGCACAATTGTACTCATCTCACACGCTAGTAATGCTCAAAATTCTCCAAGCCAGGCTTCAGCAATATGTGAACTGTGAACTTCCAGATGTTCAAGCTGGTTTTAGAAAAGGCAGAGGAACCAGAGGTAAAATTGTCAACATCTGCTGGATACCGAAAAAGCAAGAGAGTTCCAAAATAACAACTATTTCGGCTTTACTGACTATGCCAAAGCCTTTGACTGTGTGGATCACAACAAACTGGAAAATTCTTCAAGAGATGGGAATACCAGACCACCTGACATGCCTCTTGAGAAACCTATATGCAGGTCAGGAAGCAACAGTTAGAACTGGACATGGAACAAAAGACTGATGCCAAATAGGAAAAGGAGTACGTCAAGGCTGCATATTGTCACCCTGCTTATTTAACTTCTGCGCAGAGTACATCATGAGTAATGCTGGACTGGAAAAAACACAAGCTGGAATCAAGATTGCTGGGAGAAATATCAATAAGCTCAGCTATGCAGATGACACCACCCTTATGGCAGAAAGTGAAGAAGAACTAAAGAGCCTCTTGATGAAAGTGAAAGAGGAGAGTGAAAAAGTTGGCTTAAAGCTCAACATTCAGAAAATGAAGATCATGGCATCCGGTCCCATCACTTCATGGGAAATAGATGGGGAAACTGTGGAAACAGTGGCTGACTTTATTTTTCTGGGCTCTAAAATCACTGCAGATGGTGATTGCAGCCATGAAATTAAAAGATGCTTGCTCCTTGGAAGGACAGTTATGACCAACCTAGACAGCATATTAAAAAGCAGAGACATTACTTTGCCAACAAAAGTCCGTCTAGTCAAGGCTATGGTTTTTCCACTGGTCATGTATGGATGTGAGAGTTGGACTATAAAGAAAGCTGAGTGCTGAAGAATTGATGCTTTCGAACTGTGGTGTTGGAGAAGACTCTTGAGAGTCCCTTGGACTGCAAGGAGCTCCAACCAGTCCATCTAAAAGAGATCAGTCCTGGGTGTTCATTGGAAGAGCTGATGCTGAAGCTGAAACTCCAATTCTTTGGCCACCTCATGCGAAGAGCTGACTCATTGGAAAAGACCCTGATGCTGGGAAAGACTGAGGGCAGGAGGAGAAGGGGACGACAGAGAATGACATGGTTGGATGGCATCACCGACTCGATGGACATGGGTTTCGGTGGACTCCAAGAGTTGGTGATGGACAGGGAGGACTGGTGTGCTGTGCTCATGGGGTCGCAAAGAGTTGGACACGACTGAACGACTGAACTGAACTGAGCTGAATAAAAGTTTAATACCCAGGAGACCGATTTCAGGAATCCATTTCCAGTGTTCCTCCTTGCTGCTGTGACCATGGAGTCTTCTACCAGAGTGTATCCAGGCAATTCCAGCCAGGCTTTATCTTTGGCAGGGCATAGGACAGACAGAGTTAGGAGAAAGCTGTACTCAAAGAAGCTAGAGTGCAAACCCACTAACTGCTCCCCTTCAACCACCACAAGACCTCTAAAAGAATTCTTGGAATTACATCTCAGCATTTTCTTCCTTGGGAATCTATCATTTATATCCCAAGACCAACTTGTCTTTAGTGTTTCTTTTTTCAGGATTTGCCTCTTTACCGTCCGCAAAAGTATGCCTCCACCAAGTCCCTTCAGATTGAGTTTTTTTGGGGGGATTCTAAGCTTCATTCTTAGATGCTGTCTCTGGGTCCACTTTAACTCTGTGGCCCTCAAACCATCCTCACATTCAGCCAGATTCTCAGATTCCCAGTCTATGAGATTTGGTATGGGAGTTTTAACAGGTAAACAAATATAATATAAATATGTGGAAAGTGGATCAATTCATTGCAGGAGTCTATTGTCTCATGTGGTGGAAGTAGTAGACCATTCTGTTCTTTCTTTCACTTAAAACAACCATCAGGGAAGCTCTCTTGTTTTGTTTCTGGCTACATTTCTCTTACTTTCCATTTATTCCCAGATTCAGATCCTTAACCTACCTCCCATTGTCATAAATATTGTACTCATCAAAATTAAAATTAAAAAATAAACTAATGAATAAATCTACATAAGATATGCTCACTATAAAAGGATCCTCTGATTTACCATAGTGTTCCCTTGTTTTCTTTAACTGTATTTAATGCACTTAAAATCATACTGAATTGTAATACAAATTATCAGGAGCATTCTAAGCAGAAAGAAAAAAAAATCTGTCCCATACAATATTCAAAAGGGCAAACATCAAAACAATGGAATCTCCTGATGCCTCCTTTTAGCCCAGAATGAGCTGTATTTCAAGAAATGTAATGTGGGTCATCACTGGAATGGAAGCTCCCTGAGGGCCGGAATTGTTGCCGATTTGATTCACTGTTCTCCCTGCAGTGTCCAAGGAGTGCCTGGCATTGTTAATGAGGTACTATATAGTGTGGTCCTCATATAATAAATATTTGTTGATTAAATGACAAAACATTTTTTACTTCAACTAAAACACAAGAGGAGAGTGAAAAAGTTGGCTTAAAGCTCAACATTCAGAAAACTAAGATTATGGCATCTGGTCCCATCATTTCGTGGGAAATGGATGGGGAAACAGTAGAAGCAGTGTCAGACTTTATTTTGGGGGGCTCCAGAATCACTGCAGATGGTGATTGCAGCCATGAAATTAAAAGACACTTACTCCTTGGACAGAAAGTTATGACCAACCTAGATAGCATATTCAAAAGCAGAGACATTACTTTGCCAAAAAAGGTCCGTCTAGTCGAGGCTATGGTTTTTCCAGTAGTCATGTGTGGATGTGAGAGTTGGACTGTGAAGAAAGCTGAGTGCCAAAGAGTTGATGCTTTTGAACTGTGGTGTTGGAGAAGACTCTTGAGAGTCCCTTGGACTGCAAGGAGATCCAAGCAGTACATTCTGAAGATCACTCCTAGGTGTTCTTTGGAAGGAATGATGCTAACTAAAGCTGAAACTCCAGTACTTTGGCCACCTCATTCGAAGAGTTGACTCATTGGAAAAGACTCTGATGCTGGGGGGGATTGAGGGCAGGTGGAGAAGGGGACGACAGAGGATGAGATGGCTGGATGGCATCACCGACTCTATGGACATGAGTTTGGGTGAACTCCGGGAGTTGGTGATGGACAGGGAGGCCTGGCATGTTAGTTACGGGGTCACAAAGAGTCGGACACGACTGAGCCACTGAACTGAACTGAACTGAAAAAACTTAAACTCCTTATAAACTATGACACATAGTTTACTAGGATTGTAACACAAGCAGCCTGGCCCTAGGTCTACCTCACCATCCATATTTAACAGAAAGCTTTTTTAGTACAGGTGGCATGGGAATGAAGGGACAGACTGGGCTTTGTCGATTTCTCCAGTGTATTAAATAGAATCCAATGCAACATTTAGCTCGTATGAGAGCTTAACAAATGCTAATGGATGCTCATGTATTTATCACATCAATGAAAGAAAAAATGTACCAAGAAGCACAGTGGCTTAATGTGTTGCATTTAAATTTATTTTTAACAAGATGTCTTTTAAAATGTGTTAATAATTACTGTTTTTTCTGCAAGTAAATCAACTATTCTTTTGATACTGTATTTGAATTCATTAAAAAATATTCTTTCTGAAGTCACGTTTACTTAATATATCTGTTAAATGCAAAAGAGTCTGAATCTGGCTTTCAAATAAATAGCATCTAAAATTAAAAAAAAAAAGAAATGTCATGTTACACTTCAAGCTTTCAAAGTATAACTAAATCAATTAGCTAGAATGAGTACTGTCTTTAAAAGACTCAGGTGTTTTTTCTTAATTGATGCTGCATAAATGTGTAAGTTTTGAAACTATAATCTTTGATGACAGTTCTACTCAGTGTCATTTCTATTTGGTATGTCCACATTTTTGTGTGTTTCTTTTGTATTTTTTGCACATATTTCAGATAAATGAGTGCTGAATGCAAGTCGCTAAGTCATGTCCGACTCTTTGCTACCCCATGGACTATACAGTCCATGGAATTCTCCAGGCCAGAATACTGGAGTGGATAGCCTTTCCCTTCTCCAGGGGATCTTCCCAATCCAGGGATCAAACCCAGGTCTCCTGCACTGCAGGATTTTTTACTGACTAAGCCACAAGGGAAGCCCAAGAATACTGGAGTGGGTAACCTATCCCTTCTCCAGCAGATACTCCTGACCCAGGAATTGAACCCAGATCTCTTGCATTACAGGCTGATTCTTTACGAACTGAGCTATCACGGAAGCCCATTTATTTCAAATCCCTAGACCCAGTCATCTGGGAGTAAATTATCACTTGACACAATCATCTGAAATTTCCTAAGGTAGATTGTTTCATGGCTCACTAATCCTGAAAGATGCTCTAGGAATTCTGTTATCAAATATTTTTAGGAAATGGTGAAACCTATACTCTTCATTGATACTTAAGAAATTCAATAGTAAAGACCTCTGTGTTTACAATAGTCACATTCATAGAAACAGAAAGTAATTAGTAGTTACCAAGGACAGGGGACTTCCTTGTGTGGCTCAGTGGTAAAGAATCCTCCTGCCAATGCAGAAAGACCCAGGTTCAATCCCTGAGTCAGGATCCCCTGGAGAAGGAAATAGCAACCCACTCCATTATTCTTCCCTGGGAAATCACATGCACCGAGGAGTCTGGCAGGCTACAGTCCACGGGGTTGCAAAAGAGTCAGACACGACTTAGCAACTAAACAACAAAGGGCAGAAAGAGGGGAGAATAGAGGGTTACTGATCCCTGGGTATGGAAGTTCACTTTGGAGATGGACAGTGGTGATGACTGCTCACACTATAATGCAAACGTGCTTCAGGTCAATAATCTGTATACTAAAAAAATGTTGAAATGGTACATTTTATATTGTGTAGATTTTACCACACACATACAAAAAGATAACTCTTCTAACTTCCAACTCTTGTATGAGTTTTATGTGTTTTTGCACTTTAAATGTATTGAATTATACACTACGTCTCTTTCTGAGTCTAGATTTTTACCTCAATGTTCTTTGTGAAATTCATCCATGTCATTATAGTACCCTGTTTTTTTTAATAGCTTTAAAATATTTGCTAATATGAGTAAACCACATTCTTCTGTCAACAGGAAAATAACAGTAAAGATTTCTGTTTTATCTTGTTTGGTGACCATTTCCAAATGTACTTAGCTATGAAGTTTATTTTAACTATTTATTAACATTTCATAGATCACACTTTGGGATTGGTGGTCCATTTCAACTGTGTCAAGTTCAAGTACTTCTGATGACCAGGTATATAAAGTAAATGTGTGAGACAGTCTGGTATCAGACAACAGGGAGTGATATGAGCTGTGGAACAAGATTCTCCATCTCCTAAAGGATTTCAAGTTCAAAGTACCAAAATCAAGTGAGAGACAGAGAGAGAGAGACAGACAGAGAGAGAGAGAGAGATGAACAGAGAGCCAGAGATTTGTTGATCAAACTAAGCACATTCAGACGGAAGAGTCAGTCCTTGGGCCACCTGTTCTCAATTCCTGATCTCAGCCACCCCTCAACCAACAAATAAGAGCAAGAGTCTCAGTTATAAGGTATAACTTGCCCACTCCACACTAGGACAGTAGATACTTTTTCATTTTAAACTTGAGAATGCCTGTTTTTATCCCCCTCCCCATACCTGCTAAATAGCAGTCATTTTGTTAGGCACATTTCATAATCTTAAAAAATATCTCCACAGGTAAAGGGTTATTAGATGCTATTTCACAGATAAGGAAAGAGATGAAGATTATTTGATCTGCGCAAGGCAGGAGTAACAGAGCTGGGGCTTGATCTCAGATATCTGTGCTCTAGGCAAGATAGGGTATCTAGGCAATCAACTAAATTTCAACTGTTGTGTTGGAACTGACAAAGTAAACAGGTATTTTCCAAAAACAATCAATTCACAGGGAATTCCAGAAGTTCAAGCTGATTTTAGAAAAGGCAGAGGAACCAGAGATCAAATTGCCAACATCTGCTGGATCGAAAAAGAAAGAGAGTTCCAGAAAAACAACTATTTCTGCTTTATTGACTATGCCAAAGCCTTTGACTGTGTGGATCACAACAAACTGGAAAATTCTTCAAGAGACGGGAATACCAGACCATCTGACCTGCCTCTTGAGAAACCTGTAGGCAGGTCAGGAAGCAACAGTTAGAACTGGACATGAAACAACAGACTGATGCCAAATAGGAAAAGGAGTATGTCAAGGCTGCATATTGTCACCCTGCTCATTTAACTTCTATGCAGAGTACATCATGAGAAACGCTGGACTGGAAGAAACACAAGTTGGAATCAAGATTGCTGGGAGAAATATCAATAACCTCAGATATGCAGATGACACCACCCTTATGGCAGAAAGTGAAGAGGAACTAAAAAGCCTCTTGATGAAAGTGAAAGAGGAGAGTGAGAGAGTTGGCTTAAAGCTCAACATTCAGAAAACGAAGATCATGGCATCCGGTCCCATCACTTCATGGGAAATAGATGGGGAAACAGTGGAAACAGTGTCAGACTTTATTTTTCTGGGCTCCAGAATCACTGCGGATGGTGACTGCAGCCATGAAATTAAAAGACACTTGCTGGGAATGCATGTAAGAATTAAAGATATTAAAATTTAAAAATAAAAAAATAAAAAATTTAAAAAAATAAAAAATAAAAAAATAAAAGACACTTGCTCCTTGGAAAGAAAGTTATGACCAACCTAGATGGCATATTCAAAAGCAGAGACATTACTTTGCCAAATAAGGTCCGTCTAGTCAAAGCTATGGTTTTTCCTGTGGTCATGTATAGATGTTAGAGTTGGACTGTGAAGAAAGCTGAGTGCCAAAGAGTTGATGCTTTTGAACTGTGGTGTTGGAGAAGACTCTTGAGAGTCCCTTGGACTGTGAGGAGATCCAACCAGTCCATTCTAAAGGAGATCAGTCCTGGGATTTCTTTGGAAGGAATGATGCTAAAGCTGAAACTCCAATACTTTGGCCACCTCATGTGAAGAGTTGACTCATTGGAAAAGACTCTGATGCTGGGAGGGATTGGGGGCAGGAGGAGAAGGGGACGACAAAGGATGAGATGGCTGTATGGCATCACCGACTCTATGGACATGAGTTTGGGTAAACTCTGGGAGTTGGTGATGGACAGGGAGGGCTGGCATGCTGCAATTCATGGGGTCGCAAAGAGTCAGACACGACTGAGCGACTGAACTGAACTGAATAAATATATAAAAATAGTGGCACTTGTAGACATGGCAGAACTACCACTATTAAATGCTGGGACCTAAGATCTTTTCACACTATTTATGCAACCTCCTGTCACTACAACACTACAGAAATAGGCATTAAATACATTTTTAAATTAGAAATAAAACTGAGCCTGAGAAAAGCTAAGTAAATTTTCTGGGCGACACAGACTTTAATAGCTGGAACTGATTGCCCCGTTCCTCCTTACACTGAGTTGCCTCTCATGTTTCATGTCTGTGGTTTTGAAATAGAAAAGTAATTTTTTAATCCCTTCCTACATGTCAATATTAAAAACCATCCTTCCCCTCAAATAATCTCTGATAGTTTAAATACTGCTCTAAAACACATAATCTCATTTAATCCTACTAATGACACTTTCAGCAGAAATGTAAATTTTAAATCCCTCACATTCCAGAGGAA
Source organism: Ovis canadensis (assembly GCF_042477335.2). Taxonomy (NCBI): domain Eukaryota; kingdom Metazoa; phylum Chordata; class Mammalia; order Artiodactyla; family Bovidae; genus Ovis; species Ovis canadensis. The sequence goes on from NC_091255.1 coordinate 13,455,461, forward strand.
AAAATTGAGTCCCAGAAGTCTGAGACTTCTTATAAGGCAGAGCCTGGACACAAAACCAGGTTATCTGATTTTCATGATATTTCATGATTCCCAAAACGCTGTGCAGAAAAAAACAGAGGTCTGTTACTTCAGCTCTCATTTTGCATATGGAGAGAGGACCAGAAACACACACACACACACACACACACACACACACACACACACAAATCACAGGAAAAGAAAACCAAAACAGCAGCTCTATCTGAGATAACTGTGGCTGACAAAAAGTCTCTCAATTCCTCCAGACATGTGATATGTAATAATTATCCTCCAGAATCGAATGCAAAATTCCTTTAACAGTTAGCCACCATTTCACTTTCTTTGGCCTCTATTTAAATATTTAAATTGTTACCAACTAAGACCTATTGTAGGAACAAAATAAACTTTTATGGAGTGTTCAATGCCCTAATTATTGATACACAAGACAATTTGGATACATTTCAAAGCCATTATGCTGAATGGGAAAAAGAAGAATTTCAAAAGTTTTTATACTGTGTGATTTCATTTCAATAACAGTCTCAAAATGACACAAACGGAAAACATATTAGCGTTTCCCAAGGACTTGGAATGGTGGGTGGGGAGTGGTAGAAAGGCAGGATTGCCATGGGTATGACTGTAATGGGATATCATGAGGAGTTTGAGGTGATGGAGCAGTGTTGAATCTTGGTTGGGGTGATGATAACAGAATTTACATGTGATAAAACTGCATAGAGCTACCCACACACAGAAATGCGAATGTGAACTGGTAAACTCTGAATAAGCTCTGTGGACTGTACCAATGTCAATTTCCTGGATTTGACAGTTGTACTATATAGATGGTGAGATGTTACTATTGAGGACAACTAACATCTTTGTATTGATTTTATAATTTCCTGTAAATCTATAATTATTTCAAAAAATAATTTTAAAAAATTAAATCTCCTGATCTTAATGAGGACCTCATTGGTTCATCAGTATCTATGACATCACCAGCCAGGCCTTGGGCAAAGCTGCTTTGCCGTTGTTCAGTCACTCAGTCTTGTCCGACTCTTAGCGACCCCAAGCACTGCAGCACAGAGTTCCCTGTCCTTCTATCTCCTAGAACTTGCTCAAACTCATGTCCGTTGAGTTAGTGATGCACCATTTCTTCATCTGTCATTCCCTTCTCCTCCTGCCTTCTATCTTTCCCAGCATCAGGGTCTTTCCCAGTGCAAGTGGCCAAAATGTCGGAGTTTCAGCTTCAGCATCAGTCCTTCCAGTGAATATTCAGGGCTGATCTCCTTTAGGACTGACTGGTTGGATCTCCTTGCAGTCCAAGGGGCTCTCAAGAGTCCTCTCCAACAGCACAGTTTGAAAGCATCAATTCTTCAGTGCTCAGCCTTCTTTAAAGTCCAACTGTCACATCCATACCTGACTACTAGAAAAACAAATCCACTTCACCAAACCCAAAAGCCCCTAAGCAGGGCTCTCAGGGCTGCTCTCAGATGTATCCCAAGTCTAATCAAGTTGCCTCTGTTTTTAAAATACATCCATAAAATACATATACTTTATTCGAAGTTCAAATTCCTCATTGAGTATTACAAACAGGCTCATTGTAATCCGGATCCTTCTTGCTTTTCCAGCTTCACCATATGTCCCTCCTCCATCCCCCCCAAAAGAAATGTTTGTGGTTCTGATTATGCTCTTCCTTCTCTCTGGAATGACTAGACTCCTGGTCATTCCAGAGCAACTCAGCTGTCCATGCTCAGGAGCCCAGCAGTGCTGCAGGCACCTAGGGAGGGAGTCTCTCAGGAAATCTCTTCCCTCTTCTGCAGACCCACGGTGTCTTTTGAGACAACCTAGCTCTGCTCCCAGTTGGCCTTGCAGTTAAGGAGCAGCATACAAGCATGAGCACTAAGTCGGTTCAGTCGTGTCCAACTCTTTGCAACCCTATGGACTGTAGCCTGCCAAGCTTCTCTGTCCATGGGATTCTCCAGGCAAGAATGCTGAAGTGGGTTGCCATGCCCTCCACCAGGGGATCTTCCTGACCCAGGGATTCAACCTACATCTCCTGAAGCTCCTGCCTTGGCGGACAGTTCTTTACCACTAGCACCACCTGACAAGTCCTGAAAAGCAGCATATGGCAAGTCAAAGTTGGACTAGTCAACAGCTCCACTGTAGACGCCTCACAGCCTCTCCCGGTCAGGATTCTTGAAGAGTGTTGCCTTTGCCAAGTACTAAATCCACTCACCAGTATTTTGCAGCTAACCTCCTGTGATCTAGAAACAAAGTCTAACTAAATTACCCCAGAAGGGAAGTATGCGGACTGTCTCTACCACAACTTCAGCTGTTTACTACCCAGCAAGGATCCAAAATTAACACTAGGGCCTGGCAATGATAAAAGGTAGAATTAAGACTCGATATTGAATCAATAAGTCTGCTAGACTTTGCCTACACGGGTAATCTCTGACAGGCTGAGAACAAACCATTTAATTTGCATCACACAACCCCAGGGTTTCATGGGCACCCGTTTTAGAGGATAAAACAATACAGCAGAGCCGCAACTTAAACCAGGCCCACCAAGTCAATCCAGTCCCACTCGTTCGTTTATCCTAAGGATTTCTCATCATTTCTGGTTCTTTCCGCTCCTACCTTTCCATCTCTGGTGACTAATCCATTGACAAGCAGTAGCATTCCTGAAGGGGTGCAGTTCAAACAAAGTTATTCTGAGAGATTATTCAAGAGGAGTGGAATATATTGATGAGGTTGATTCTTGTCCCACAGAGTACACATTTTTATCTAGCCCTGAGCTGATTTTTAACTAAGATGGACATTCTGATTAACCTTATCTTTAAAACCTCTTCTCATCATAACTGCACCAAACTTGCTGGATCACCAAGCAATACATATGGATAAGATAAATAACTGTTGATCCTTCTAAATAATTCAGCTGCACTTTAATCTTTGTGAACTTTGGGGGCTGTGTTAATGTCAGCTTTGCATTGGTTATCTGGGACCACAGAGTATTCAGGACATGTTTCTCACCTCAGCTAAAGGACTACAGAGGTTCTCGTTCAAGACGTAATGTAGAAAGATCCTGAACTTACCTCCTGCCGTGGACACTCAGAATCTACCGCTATGTGATTCTGAATTTCCTCTAAAAAACATCCCAAACTACACATCAGGCAAATGAAGAAAAACCCACAATCAAGCAGGTAGGAGAGGTTGACACACAGTGTTGACATAAATCCCACCCACTTTCCTGGTGGCTCAGATGGTAAAAGAATCTGCCTGCAATGTAGGAAACCTGGGTTCAATCCCTGGGTCGGGAAGATAACCTGGAGAAGAAAAGAGCAACCCACTCCAGTATTCTTGCCTGAATGGCTACCTGCTCCAGTATTCTTGCCTGGAGGATCCCATGGACAGAGGAGCCTGGTGGGCTACTGTCCATAGGGACATAAAGAGTTGAGTATGACTCAAGTGACTTAGCAGCACCAGCAGATGACTCACAATTGGAGAGAACTCTCTGCTTGAGAAGTGAAGGATCTGAACCTCACATTGGGCACCCTAACTTTTAAGACTTGCACCTAAAAAATATGCCTTCAAAACATCTGTCTTTGAAAGGCAACAGGGTTGACGTCCAGGAGACCCACAAGACTCTAATGAACTGAGAAGCAACTCCGAAACTCCTGCGCTCACACTCACCCACCCAAGGGCCTCATGCAGAGGGACCTGGTTGAAAAGTGCCCAGAATTCCTTGAAAGGAGGCTCATTTGCTGAAATACTCTCCTGGAGGGAGGAAAAGAGGGAGGCAACAGCACCATCTTTGAACTCCTCTCAGCCTCATCTAACTCACTGTCTCCAGAAAGGAGTTTGTACCCTCCTCTGATCCCCTGATTTTTGTGGCTGCTACCAGGGGCCACCTCTGGATCACTCAGCTCTGGTGGCCAGCAGGGCTGACACTCAAGGGTCCCACAGGACTAATCTGAAGCCTTTGGCACTGGCCACAGCTGAGCATTCTATGAGTGGGGCCCTCTTCTGAAGAACAAGGGCTGATTCTCCATTTTTTTCTCAACCACTTTCCCTCCAGGCAGTAGAGCTTTGCCCATAATACCTAGCAAAAAAGGAGAAGATATAGCAGTTGAAGCAGAAGGTTCAGCCTAGTGGATAGAATGGTTCTTTCTTTCCAGTCACCCAGAGCTATTTTGGCCAGTCCCAGACCACGAAAATTACCTAGAGAGACATCACAACAATGTAGATAGATGCCTACAAGTTATCTGGTCAATTTTATGATCCAAGTTGAGATCTATACAGATCAAAATATCAAATATTGCAGAATCTGCTTAGAAACACAAAATATCATAGCAATTTTCTAGTTTAAAAAAAATCACAAATATTTTGAATTCTAAATGCCCCAACTTGAAAAATCTGTATAAGGGCAAAGGCATGTGTGTAGAATTCAACCTCTACTCTCTCACAATGCTAAATCCACCCATTTATTGAGTATCTGATCAACTACCTTAAATTAAAGAAAGTATTTCGGATGCTTGCAAGCAATTTAATATAATTGATGGTGCAAGTATATGTCCCCTGGGAATGCATTCAAATTATAAGAAACCATACCTTTTACAAAAGCAGTCTTCTACTCATTGCCTTCATAAAGAATTGGCAGGCTATAGGTTCAACTGGTATATCACAGAATATTTCTATGTTCAAATATTACCAGATGGAGAATGTTAAGAGTTAGACATTTCAGTTCAGTTCAGTTCAGTCGCTCAGTTGTGTCCAACTATTTGCGACCCCACAAATCGCAGCACGCCAGGCCTCCCTGTCCATCACCATCTCCCGGAGTTCACTCAGACTCACGTCCATCGAGTCCATGATGCCATCCAGCCATCTCATCCTCCGTCATCCCCTTCTCCTCCTGCCCCCAATCCCTCCCAGAAGAGTAAATTTATCTACTCTTTAGAAGGTAGGGCTGATCTGCCTGATAAGCAAAGACTCGGTGCTATTACAGGAGTTTCCAGAAACCCTAGACTAGAGGGTAGCAACCAATGTACAGCAGTTCGAAAAGAAGCAGAAACACACAGGCAAGCCCAAATTTACTGATGATGGCTGCAAGGAAGATGCCCAAAAAGCAGTTTTAAAAAGGAAAGGAGGAATCCACAATGCCAGAAATGGAAGATTTGAGGGAAGGAGTCAGAAGTTTAAGGTCAGAAGGGGGTTAGTTCTGACACAGATTACATCAGGAATAAGCAACGAAGGTCCAAAGTCCTAACTAGAAAGACCATTCAGGAGTCTGTGGTGTGTCTTTACAATTGGGCAGTGAGGAAGACATAACCAGCTGGCTTAACACATCAGAAGCAGGCTGCTGAAGCCTTTGATCACACAGATGGGAACAATGTATGGGTCAGTCATCTCAAAATAGGTCATGAGAGCCAAACGATTCTTCCAAGCCTTTGCTAAATCACCTCTGTGAAAAATAAATCACACAGGAATGGGCTCCAGGCACTGTCAATTCAAAACTTAACCAATGTTTTAAAATTTTTAAAAAGCTATGCTCTCAACCCTTTACTTTAAAATTTATATTCACAATAAAAATTCAAGTCAGGTTCCTTAGTTTTCACATCAAAATATTAACTCTTCTCCTTATGTATTTTCTTCTAAAGCATATGAATCTCCTTCAATCAATAACACAGAATATTTATGCTTAAGAAAGGAGACACTGATCTTCATAATATATTCTACCCATCTAATCTGCAAATTCTCCCTAAAGCAACTGATATTCTACAGAGATAGGCTGAGAGACTTGCTGAATATTCATTTCCCTCAATCCTCTAAGCTTTATCTCTGAATCAAAGCAAGTAGCCCAAAAAGCTACGTGCAAGTGTTATTTTATTAATTCACTATAGAAATGCCTCTACAGACTAGTTTAACATTTTGTCTTCTTATTGAAAGGACTGAAAATATGTTATTTCTTGCAAAATTGCTATTGAAAATAGGATATTGTGTAATACTTTCTATATAAAACTATCAAAAGCAAAATTAAAGCAAGAAAAGTATTAGATTCCCTAATAAACAGAAACATTTTTAGAAAATTATGTCATTGAGGTTTTCCACCAAGATATCCAGGAAACCCAAAGTTACATTTTAGTACCTTTTCCATAATTAATTCTGTATTTCTCTACTCTTATCCTATTGGAGGGCCTCTCAAGTCATTCTTCTGAAAGAGGAAGAATGGGATGAATAGATATTTGAAGCAAATGTAAGAATATTAAAATTGGAATGATAACTATATTTTCACTATTGGTTTGATTTTTTTTAATGAGTGTGAAATTCATAGTTAACTTCATTTATTAATTTCTCAGATCTAGGAAAGTTCCCTGTGGCTGAAACAATGCTATGCATTTATCAATCTTTATTTCATTTTCTTCTTCCTGGATATCCAGGAAGAACAAACTCCTTGCTCAACCTGAAGTTAAAGTGGTACTGTGGATTCTGACCAATGAAATTTAGAAGAACGAATGTGTATCAATCTAAGCACGACACTTAAAACCATTCCAGGGACTTTGCTGGTGGTCCAATGGCTAAGACTCCATGCTCCCAATGCAGAAGGCCCAGGTTCAATCCCTGGTCAGGGAACTATATCCCATATGCCACAAGTAAGACCCAATGCGGCCAAAATAAGTAAATAAATACATATTTTTTTAAATTCTGTACTATCTTCTTGTACTCTCTTCTCTACACTTCAGAAAACTTAGAAGCCATGATAAGAAAGGAACATTATCAGAGGGTGCAGCCACTCCCACATTGAACTTCTAGCATCATTGGTAAATTCATTGATAAGTTCATTAATTGACCATTTTTGTAATTAGGTATAATTGGAAATTAGTTGGTAATAATATAAGTTGATAACTAATTGGTGACTATTGGTAATTGGTAACTAATTGGTTCATTAATTGGTAAATTATTTGGTAAATAAATTAATTGATAAACTTTTTTCTGAATATGTGACAGAGATTTCAAAACTAATTTTGTTATCACATAGCCTCTTCTCTCCTTATCAGTTTCTGTGAAATATGTGATTCAAGAACCTTTCATAAAAATTCCCACCTAACTTGACTCAAATTGTAGCCTCATATACTTTTCTGCTCTGTTATGCTAGTGAGCTGAACTAGAAAGCATGCAAATTTCTATGGCTTCCTCTTTACATGGTCTTGTTTTTCATTTGTGGTAAAAGAAACATAACATGAAAATTCCCACCTAAACTATTTTCAAAAATACAGTTCAGTAGTGTTACGTTCATTCACACTGTTCTGCAACTATCACCATCATCCATCTCTAGAACTCTTTTGAACCAACAGAGCTAATATGCTATTGCTCATTACATTATAACTCTTCACTGCCTCCTATCTTTCAGTTCAGTTCAGTTTAGTTCAGTTGCTCAGTCGTGTCCGACTCTTTGCGACCCCATGAATCGCAGCACGCCAGGCCTCCCTGTCCATCATCAACTCCCGGAATTCACTCAGACTCACGTCCATCGAGTCCATGATGCCATCCAGCCATCTCATCCTCGGTCGCCCCGTTCCCCTCCTGCCCCAATCCCTCCCAGCATCAGAGTCTTTTCCAATGAGTCAACTCTTCACATGAGGTGGCCAAAGTACTGGAGCTTCAGCTCTAGCATCATTCCTTCCAAAGAAATCCCAGGGCTGATCTCCTTCAGAATGGACTGGTTGGATCTCCTTGCAGTCCAAGGAGCTCTCAAGAGTCTTCTCCAACACCACAGTTCAAAAGCAGCAATTCTTCAGTGTTCAGCCTTCTTCACAGTCCAACTCTCACATCCATACATGACTACTGGAAAAACCATAGCCTTGACTAGACGGGCCTTAGTCAGCAAAGTAACGTCTCTGCTTTTGAATATACTATCTAGGTTGGTCATAACTTTTCTTCCAAGGAGTAAGCGTCTTTTAATTTCATGGCTGCAATCACCATCTTTAGCCCCTAGCAACCACCATTCTACATGCTCTTTCTATGAATTTGACTAGCCTAGGTACCTCGTATAAGTAGACTCATATAGCATTTGTCTTTTTATAACTGACTTATTATACTTGGGTTTCCCTGGTGGCTCAGATACTAAAGAATCTGCCTATAATGCAGGGGACCTGGGTTCAATCCCTGGATGGGGAAGATCCCCCTGGAGAAGAGAATGACTACCCATTCCAGTATTCCTGCCTCAAGAATTCCATGGACAGAGGAGACTGGCAGGGGGGCTGCCCATGGGGTCCCAAAGAGTTGGACATGACTGAGCAACTAACACTTTCATTTGGCATAACATCCTCAAAGTTCATTCACATTGTAGCATGTGCCGTTAAGTTTCTTTTGTTTTAAGGTTGAATAATATTTGATGTATGCATATACCGCATTTTGTTTCTCCATTCATCCATCAATGGACATTTGTGTTTCTTCCACCCTTTGGCTATTGTGAAGAATGCTGCTACAAACACAGATGTACAAACATCTCTTCAATACTCGGCTTTTGACTCTTTTGGGTCAACACCCAGAAGTAGAATTGCTGGGTCATATGATACCTTTGAGTTTTTTAAGGAATATCCATACTGTTTCCACAATGGCTGCAGCATTTCACATTCTTACCGACAGTGCAAAAGAGTTCCAGTTTCTCTATGTTGTTGCCAACACTTCTTGTTTCCAGTCTTTTTTTTCTTTTTTACAGTGGCCATCCTAATGGGTATGAGGTGGTATCTCATCCTAGTTTTGATTTGCATTTCCCTGATGACTAGTAATGTTGAGCAAATGCTTACTGGCCATGTGTACATATTCTTTGGAGAAATGTCTATTCAAATCCTGTGAGGTCGCAAAGAGTCAGACACGACTAAGCAACTGAACTGAACTGTACATAGTTTTATTCAGTCCTTGTTTTTTGCTCTTGTGGAGTTAGCAACATGGTCTTTTAAAGTCTAAACCTGGTCAGTTAGCTCTTTCTTCATCCTTTTCCTTGCATTCTATTCAGAACTACTTCTCTCCAGAGACAAAAGCTTGGAAAGCTATATTTTCCTAAGATAGGTTTTCTCTTTATATACAGCTAAAGCTGGGATATTTATTTTCACTAAATGTAAAGACCAAAATTAATTTTATCTGAGGAGAAATTTCTTGAAAAGTTAGAGCTCTGTGTATGTCATAATAAATTTGTTCAGGTGCTCAGTCATGTCTGACTCTTTGAAACCCCATGGACAGCAGCACGCCAGGCTTCCTTGTCTTTCACCATCTCCCAGATTTGCTCATACTCATGTCCTTTGAGTCAGTGATATCATCCAACCATCTCATCCTCTGCCATTCCCTTCTCCTCCTGCCCTCAGTCTTTCCCATCATCAGGGTCTTTTCAAATGAATCAGCTCTTCGCATCAAGTGGCCAAAGTATTGGCGCTTAAGCTTCAGCATCAGTCCTTCCAATGAGTATTCAGGGTTAATGGATGGACTGCTTTGACCTGCTTGAAGTCCAAGGGACTCTCAAGAATCTTCTCCAGCACCACAGCTTGAAAGCATCACTTCTTTAGTGCTCAGCCTTCTTTATGGTCCAAGTCTCACATCCGTACATGACTCCTGGAAAAAGAATAGCTTTGACTATATGGACCTTTATCAGCAAAGTGATATGTCTACTTTTTAATATGCTGTCTAGGTTTGTTATACTTTTTCTTCCAAAGAGCAAGTGTCTTTTAATTTCAAGGCTGCAGTCACTGTCCACAATGATTTTGGAGCCCAAGAAAATAAAGTCTGTCACTGTTTCCACTTTTCTCCCATCTATTTGCCAAGAAGTTCATGGCATGTGCTTCCACGACTTCATAATAAATTAGTTTGCACAAATTGCCAGCAAGGATCCAGCCAAAATGCAGGGATTACCAGTGAAGGAAAAGTGAGGCAAGATCAACTTAAGACTGATCATATGGCCCTACAAAGAGGAGCTTAATCAAACAAAAATATCTAAGTGGTCCACAGCATATTTTCCACAGGCCACAAGATGAGCTGTTTGAGGTGAATTTCTAGCAAGGAATTAAATTCTTATATGTCCAATTAAGAGAAATAAACATGCAAATCTAGGTCAAGATGAGGATAACTTACCACTTTCTTGCTTCCGAGGGGATCACTAGCTATTTCCACTTCACCCTACACAGGTTCGGGTGTAGAAACACACCCTTCCTCACCATTACCGTCATGACAGATACAGAGCTCTCTACCTTCTTCCTCGGGGGCCGCATCCCGCTTTCCTCTTGGGCTTATGAATTATTTAGGATCTTACGAGACAGAGGTAAGCCATAGGTTGTTCACACCAGATATGTTGGGCAGGAACAGAGCAGTCTCCAAATATAAAAAGTGTTTTCCTCCGGATCCTCAGCAGACCTTGCACTAATGACTGGTAGGGAGATGTCACTAGCCATAAAGAAATCTAACCGAGGCCCTGGGCACAGGTGCTGCACCCTGGTCGCGAGCAGGGAGACTGCATAATCACCCACACCACCGACAGGCTCTGGTCACTCCTTGCTCAAGTCGAGTCTGAGAAATATGAGGACACTGACTCAAAGTACCTTCCGTGGGCTCCCGTGACTCCAGCTCCAACACGCGCCTCCTCTCATCACTTCCTCTCCCTTCTGTCTCCCTCTCCCAGACCTGCATAATTTTTTCTATACTGAGGAAAAGAATTTATATTTGTAACGCTTTTTCTTAATAATTGGAACATGACTCTAAGAAACTAAACTTAAGAAATTCAAAAGTCATGAAGAGGCACATATTTTCCCCTTGCTCTCTGCTAATACATCCCTACCATGACAAAAAAGAAAGCACAGAAAAACCTGTGTGTCAATGAGGATGGTCAGCTGGCATTATGGCAGAAGAGCCTCAGTCTGCAGGCAATAACCAACAGCACTTTTCTATTCATATCTTAGTCAACGCTTAAGACTGGCTAATTAGCATAGAAAGTAGTGGAAATGGTTTTCATTACTGAAATGTGTAGCATGTTAAATAACACAATGAATGCTAGACATGGAACTCTCTTTGGGAAAATATAAAGTACTTAAGATATGTGGATAGGCTAAAATGTTTTAGAGATATGCCTCATCCTTGCAAGACATGGGTATAAATATCTGAACAGCTTTCCACCTTTTTCCCTTTGGGACAATCTTGTTACCCGAGATTCTATTCTGGAAGCAGCATGCAGAGTCTTCAGATATACCTGCTATTTTTTAGTGCTCTCTTGGGCCTAAATTATCTTGAGGGGGTAAATCAAGGTGGGGATACCCTCCCATGTGTTTTTAAAGAGACCTGTAATACCTAAGCCCATGTTGCATGCTTCTCCTCACCCTTTTTCCAACTCCCAACCTATGGAGTCCCTATCTGCTCTCCTGGCCTGATTTTTGGTTCTTATTCGTCTTACATTCTTATATTCTTTTGTAAAAAAAGTTCCAGTTTTTCTCAGCTTTCTTTTTCATTTGAAGCGATGAATGCCACGGATCTAGCAGTTCAAATAAGGAACTGGAAATACAAAACAAAAAATCCAAAAACCTTTTTGATAGCCATTCCAAAAATAACATGAGGCCCTGACTGTAAACCTTGCTGATTGCGCTTTTGCATGATGAGAATTTTATTCATTCAGTAAGGTGTGACGTTCTGCAGAAACCCTCAGTTTGGAGACAGTAAATTTCTTCTCTTGACTCTTTTATTTCAGGGGCTGTAATAGTATTTACTTAAGTATTTATCCCCATAATTTTGCAGGTCCTTCTTTTTCATCCAGGAAATGACCAGCACATCATTTCTGTCTCTAAATGGAAAGAGTTAACCTTGCTATACTTTCTGGATTTACTGTTGGAGGCCCCAGCGTCTGTCCCCTCTGTTTCCAGATTTGCAAATGAGACAGAGCTGAGCATTATCTCACAACTCATGCAAATTAGATGCCAGGAAGGCTATTGAAAAGGAAAGATGGTATCATCTGTCTTGCAAGGACATTGCTCAGATTGATAGCCCCACATTTAACCTCCTCTTTTCCTTCCCATGAATTAATAGCTCAGCTCACCCTCCCTAAGAAGTCATCTGCTTTATTGAAATTAAATTCCAGCTACATTGGGAGAGCCACTAGATAAAATCTGCCACTTATTTCCTTTGTTCCCCTAGACTGGAAAGGTCCACAGACTGAGGGAGAGATTGTGCTAAAGAATCTTTAAGGAAGACTTTTGATGTGAGTGGTGAAAGGGGTGGGGGCTAAAAGGGTAGTACTTACGCATCTATGGCCAGGTAGTAAGGCATTGGTCTCATAAACTGAAGGTCATGGGTTCAAACCCTGTCTGTGCCTGGTTCTTGAGGCTGGGTTTAGTAGTAAGGGCTTTGCTCTTCCCATGTATACTGCCCATTTCCTCTGCAATGTGGCATTTTTTTTTTTTCAGGGCTTCCCATATGGTATTAATGGTAAATAACCCATCTGCAAATGCAAGAGAAGAGACATGGGTTCAATCCCTAGATCGAGAAGATCCCCTAGAGGAGGGCACAGCAACCCACTCCAGTACTCTTCCCTGGAGAATCCCATGGACCGAGGAGCCTGGTGGGCTACAGTCCATAGGGTTGCAAAGAGTCAGACACGACTGAACCAGCTTAGCACAGCACACATCTATGGGCTTTTAGCCAATGACATCCCTGCGGTCTCTGCCATCTTTCCTGCATTTCCCCTGATGTCCAAGAAATGATGTGGCTAGAAGTTATTCATCAATATACATCCTAATATATTATGACTGCACAGACTTAGGATTAATTCAACCTATTCCATGAAAATAAGAGTACCCAAGCAATAGCTGGCATTATTTGATATATTCAAATGAACCTATAATTAGTATCAAACCACCAATCAAGAGGCACACATGTGTCCAAGACCAGAATATAATCAGGAAACATGTCTAGGTAACTAGTTATTCATTGAGCAAATGTTTATTGAACAACTACTCTGTTCTAGGGACTATTCCAGGTGCATGGGATACACTGGCAAACCAGACAAGCTCATGGTCCTCAGAAGTTTATAATCATATGGGGAAACAAGAAACAACACACCATAAAAATCAAATAAATAAATTCATTGATTTCAGGTTGAAGTAAATGTCTTGATGGAAACAAACAGGGCGAGGTGATAGGGAGCAGTGAGGTGGACTCACTTAGGGTAGCTGGTCAGGGAAGGCCTCTCTGAAGAGATGATATATGAGATGAGCCATGAATGATGGGAGTGAGTGAGTGAGTGAGTGAAGTCGCTCATTCATGTCTGACTCTTTGCGACCCCGTGGACTACCAGTCTCCTGTGTCCATGGGATTCTCCAGGCAAGAATACTGGAGTGGGTAACCATTTCCTTCTCCAGGGGATCTTCCCGACCCAGGGATCGAACCCGGGTCTCCCGCATTGGAGGCAGACGCTTTAACCTCCGAGCCACCAGGGAAGCCCTGAATGATGGGAAGGAAGCAGATATAAACAAACGAAGGTTCAAAACTCTAAGGTCATACAGGCTTGAGATAGTCCAAGAATTTAGAGGCCAGTGTGGCTGGAGTCTCCTGACTGAGTCAAAGCGATAGGAGGAACAGAAACCTGGTGGGCCTGGTGGAGAGACTCAAGAGTTTTCAGCTGGAGTTGGCATTATCTAAGTTTTAAAAGCGCCACTCTGGGAATTCCCGGTGGTCCAGTGGTTAGGACTCAGTGCTTTCACTGCCATGACCCAGGTTCAATCCCTGGCTGGGAACTAAGATCTCACACGTCACAAGCCACGGTCAAAAAAAAAAAAAAAAAATACCACTCTGACATTTTTATATCAAACTGGGTGAAAACTTGGGTAATGATGGAACACAAATGAGGCAAAGATACTGTTAGGTGGCAATAGTGTAATTGAGGTGACTAATGGCAGGGAAATAGGCTAGGATGTGCAAGAAAAATAAGTCACATTGGTTTTTGAATCAGAAATATCATATTTCTTTATTCTAAAACTGATGGATGCTGGAAAAAAAAAACAGAGATTGAACTAGTTTCCCTCCACTCAGAAACTTCTGGAGATAACATATGTTTGGAAGAAGGAAGGAAGCAAAAAGTGGAGGGAAATTACATCAATGTCATTTGCAACATAGAAAAAGAAGAGCAATAGTTTAGGAATCAACACATTTTCTCTGATTCATGATTCCACCTACTCTTCTCAAGAAGAGATCAAAGGTTACAATGCAAATGCTTAAAGGCAAACTCAGATAAAAAGAATTTGACAATAAAACTTGATTTATGAGAGATGAAAGAAAATCTTAAAAGAGGAAATCTACCATTTGGGACAAGAAGAAAAACAGATAAATCTAGTCTTATTGGGACCCACTTTCAACTCAAATAATTGGATACTCAAAACTTCCGTTTAGTTCTGCTTTCTTATCAGATCAAAGAAAGTCTTTCATGAACAGCACCTCAACTGTATAAACAAAATTGCCCCAGCATTTTCTTTCAGTGAAGGATTCTTTGTTTTACACATTCCTTTTTCAATCAAGTTGGGCAAAGAGAACATAAAATTTTTACTGCAGCTTGAATTCCACAGGTGTGAACAGTGATGATGTGAAGGGGATAGATTCAGAACACATACAAGTGATGAGAAGGTAGTAATGAGATTTTGCTACTGGATTAGATATAAGGGGTAAAGAAATGGGAAGAATCAAGGTAAATGCCTCAACTTTGGGCTTGAGCAGTAATGTAGATCTTTATGAAAGAGCCTTAGAAATGTACCGCTAAATTCCTCAGAAACTAAGGAATCTTAGCAGTTGAACTTTACTGGTTTAATAAAGGCTCCAAGCTTCTTGAGAGCAGGGAACAGAATCTGTATAATTGTGAATGTCTAGCAACTAAAGTACTGAGAGTAGCTGAAGATGTGTAGATTGCTACAGAGTCATGCTTGAAGAGAAAATGTTATTAAGGAGGGTGTGGGGCCAGTAAATTAAGGAGCATTCAGAGACTACCTAACATGGCTGGAAAGCCAATTCTTGTTAAGATCTAATAATTATCATCATAATCACTAGCATTTGAATGATTCAGTTCAGTTCAGTTCAGTTCAGTTCAGTTCAGTTCAGTCGCTCAGTCGTGTCTGACTCTTTGCGACCCCATGAATCGCAGCACGCCAGGCCTCCCTGTCCATCACCAACTCCTGGAGTTCACTCAGAGTCACGCCCATCGAGTCAGTGATGCCATCCAGCCATCTCATACTCTGTCGTCCCCTTCTCCTGCCCCCAATCCCTCCCAGCATCAGAGTCTTCTCCAATGAGTCAACTCTTCGCATGAGGTGGCCAAAGTACTGGAGTTTCAGTTTTAGCATCATTCCTTCCAAAGAAATCCCAGGGCTGATCTCCTTCAGAATGGACTGGTTGGATCTCCTTGCAGTCCAAGGGACTCTCAAGAGTCTTCTCCAACACCACAGTTCAAAAGCATCAATTCTTCGGCACTCAGCCTTCTTCACAGTCCAACTCTCACGTCCATACATGACTACTGGAAAAACCATAGCCTTGACTAGACGGACCTTAGTTGGCAAAGTAATGCCTCTGCTTTTGAATATGCTATCTAGGTTGCTCATTATTACCTTGTATTAATTTGAGGGCACCTCATATGTACTGTTTCAACTAAACTTCACAAAACCCTCTGGGGGTAGATCTTGTTAGCGTACTCAATTTACAGACGAGGAAACAGAGACAAAGGGTGCTCAGACTCGTCCAGAGTCACAGGGTTAGAACTGGCAGAGCCAAAATTAGAACCCCATAGTGACCCTCAAACCTTAATGCAGAAAGATGGTAAATGGTGTTCCTGACAGGCTTGACATTTCACTACAAGTGAGGCAAGACATTCTGTGGAAACATGCCTTTCTTAAAAGAAAACAGAATTTCAAGGAAGGTACATTATTCCATTTGAAGTTCAAGGCCTGGAGAGCTCTGTGCAGAGCAATAGTTATGCTCTGATTGCTGTATTGTCCCCAGAGTGATCCAGAGCACAGGATGGTGAGTCCTGGCCTCTACAGCTACATTTGCTGCAGAACTATCCACTTACAGAAACAATGTCTGCCCTCTCCCTTGGGTTAGTATCTCCATGGCTTGAAACTGCAACTTGAGAGGATGTTTGTATGGTTTCCTCTCTGTTTTATGTTTCTGCCAACGAAACAGGACTGGTAAATTGTGTGTGCGTGTATGCGTGTGTGTGATTTATTTTAAGGAACTGGTTCATGCAGTTATGAAAGAGGTAAGTCCAAAATCCACAAGTTGGATTGGCAAGCTGGAGTCTCAGGAAGAACTGATATTCAAATCTAAAGGCCATCTACTGGCAGAATTTCTCATCACTTGGGGAAGCTCAGTTTTCTCTCCTATTTATGACTTTAATTGATTAGATGAGGTCTATATACATTATAGAGGGCAATGTACTTTACTCAAAGTTCGCCAATTTAAATATTAATCTCATCTGAATACACCCTCACAGAAGCATGACCTAGGCACCATGGCCCAGTCAAGTTGACACATAAAACCTACTATTAAACTCACTTAGCAAAAGAGGGAACTATCAGAGGCCTCTAGATATTTTCATGTTCCTCTTTCCCAGGGAAGGCCCCAGTCTTTGGGGGAATGCAGCAGATTGCATAACTAATGGTTAATTACCGAGTTTTGGTATCAAACCTGATTATGAGTCCTGGCTCTGCTATTTGCTAGCCGTGTGACTACAGGGAGGTCACATTCACTTTCCACCCAAAGGTCTCTGATTTATGAAATAGAGATGACAGTGATTAACTCCCAGAGCTGCAGTGAAATGACGGAAACAGCACACTGACACTCTGTGTGACAGGTCTCCACAACCAGCGGCGGGAGGAGCCGTCTAACTGCCCAGGGAAGGGTGAGGGCAACTATTTTCACAATTTGGAAGAGAAACATAGAAGAACCTAGATTATACAGCCATAAAAAGGAACAAACTGGTGTCGTTTACAGAGACGTGGGTGGGCCTCCAGACTGTCACACAGAGTGAAGTAAATCAGAAAGAGAGGAGCAACATTGCACATTAATGCATACATGTGGGATCTAGAAAAATGATATGCTGCTGCTGCTGCTAAGCCGCTTCAGTCGTGTCCGACTCTGTGCGACCCCATAGACAGCAGCCCCCCAGGTTCCCCTGTCCCTGGGATTCTCCAGACAAGAACACAGGAGTGGGTTGCCATTTCCTTCTCCAAGAAAAATGGTATAGGTGATCTTATTTGCAAAGCAGAAATAGAAACACAGACATAGAGAACAAATGTATAGATACCAAGGGGGAAAGGTGGGGATGGGGCTGAACTGGGAGACTGGCACTGACCTGTATATGCTACCATGTATAAACTAGTTATCTAAGCTGATGAGGACCTCCCACAGCACAGGAAACTGCTCTGTGCTCTCTGGTGACCTAAACGGGAAGGATCTCCTAAGAAGAGAGGATGTATGTGTATGCGTGGCTGATTCACTTCCCAGCACTGCAGAAACTGCCACCATCAAGCAAGTCAACTGTACCTCAACAAAAAATAATTACATTTCTTGCAAAAAGAAACTGAGGTTATAAAACCTTCCTTAATTCAATTTCCCAAAGCTACACTGATGCTAGGATCTTTTCCTATTTATCCAAACCCATAACGACGTCTCTTTGCACTACTTTGCTCATCACTGTAGTTTAACTCAGGTTAACACTTACCTCTGTTCTTTAAATCAGAGTATTCTGAGGAAGCACAGAATGTTGTAGGTGTTACCCACATAAAAAAGGCTCCTGGTCACACACAATTTGATATTTACACAGGCTTCTTTATCAGAAGATTTCTCAGAGACTTTAGGGTGCATAAGTACATTGAAATCGCTGAAGGAGGATATAATCTGCAACATTTTATATTTAATTGACCACAGAGGCCTTTCTGATGTGGCTCTCCCACAGCTAGTGTTCTGCAGCACACTCTTTGGCAAACAATGTCTAATTGCTTTCAAGTGTGCCAGCCTTCTCTTCCAGGTTAAATCATAAAGTCCCAAGAGTAGAGAAATAATGGACCCTTTTATAGTCCTAATAGCACCAGCACTGTGCAGAAAATAGAGCATTTCAGTAAATATGTGTCACTTGATAAAATTATTTTAATTATTTAATCAGCATATACTTTCTGTTTTCAGAGTGCCTTCTGTATGTTGGGGAGAAGGAAATGGCACCCCACTCCAGTATTCTTGCCTGGAAAATTCCATGGACAAGGGAGCCTGGTGGGCTACGGTCCGTGGGATTGCAAAGACTCGGACACAACTGGGCACATAGCACGCACACTGTATGCTGGATATTATTCTAGGCACTAAGAAGACTACATTTGGTAAATGCAACCCCTGCCTTTGAGAAACACTCAGTGTAAGACTTCCCTGGTGGTCCAGGGGCTAAGAATTCATCTGCCAATGCAGGGGACATGGGTTCACTCCCTCGTTCGAGAAGATTCCACATGCTGCAGAGCAACTAAGCCTGTACAATACAGCTACTGAGCCCACACACTCTAGACCTGTGAGCCACAGCTACTGAGCACACGCATTCTAGAGCTGTGAGCCACGGCTACTGAGCCCACACACTCTAGACCTGTGAGCCATGGCTACTGAGCCCACACACTCTAGACCTGTGAGCCACGGCTACTGAGCACACACACTCTAGACCTGTGAGCCACAGCTACTGAGCACACGCACTCTAGAGCTGTGAGCCACGGCTACTGAGCACACACCTTCTAGACCCTGTGAGCCACAGCTACTGAGCCCACACACTCTAGAGCTGTGAGCCACAGCTACTGAGGCCACACATTCTAGACCCTGTGAGCCACAGCTACTGAGCTCACACCCTCTAGACCTGTGAGCCACAGCTACTGAGCCCACGTACTCTACACCTGTGAGCCACAGCTACTGAGCCCACACACTCTACACCTGTGAGCCACAGCTACTGAGGCCACACCCTCTAGACCTGTGAGCCACAGCTACTGAGCCCACATGCTCTAGAGCCTGTGCTCCGCAACAAGGAAAGCCACTGTGATGAGAAGCCTGTGCCCTGCAACTAGAGAAAGCCCCAGCGTAGCAAGGATGACCCAGCCATACATACATAAATTTTTTTTAAAGAAACATACTGTCCAGTCCTTCTTAGAAAAAAAGCAAGGCAAGCATGTAAATACTTGCTAATTACTATGTCGTGTTTACAAAATGTTGGGGTGATGCGAAGAAGGATATAATAGCCTCAAGCAAGGAGGCAGAGTGTGGACAGGGAGGGTTGGAAAGCCTTCACTGAGAAGGGGACGTGTGATCCTGAGATCATATTAAAGCCTTTTAACTGTTCTTGAAGTAACAGGAGCAACAGATGGATTTTTTTTGGGGGGGGGTCTTTGAAAATGTTGAGGAAGTTATCAGAAATAAAAGAAAGACAGAAATCACGAACCACATACTCCCAACTTGAGAACACAGGTGATAATGGTGTAGCATGGTGTCTATATTTCTTCCTAACTGAGACAACCCCTATGGTCTTAGTTTGATGATACTATATCAGGACAATTGTCATTTCACTATTCCAGGTAGCCCCATTTGGAACAACATTGTCCCTCCAGTGTGAGGAATTACTGATGAATATTTGACTGTTTCAAAACAGAGTAAGTGAAAGTTCTGGGAAACTGAATGATGGCATTATTATAAACTGGTCTCATTTGGAAACCCCATGATATCTGAAAAGAATTACGTCAACATCATCCTTGAAGACATTTCTGGTTTATTGTTTTTAATATGAGAGCATATAAGGAAGATACTTTGGTTGAAGCATGTTCTGTAATATAAGAAAAGGATTACAATTCCAGCTTGTAGTAATACCAGCAATTAATGAAATTGCTCTTTGGGGAGAACTCAACATATACTTTTAAACACATTAAAATTTTTACACGATCCTCTAAGGATTCTTTAGAATAAGCAGCTCACTTGAAATCATAACTTGAGATAAGCCTCTAGGCTTTCAAATGATGCCACTATCTTCTTGCCTTTCTCCCTCAAGCCCCAAGTATTAGTCCTCCCAACACTGCACGACTTTATTACCACATGTGCTGTGGGTGGCCAACGTCCACTGGACTTGTTTCCAGAGTAAGATGATTTCACGGAGAATCTTCAATTCCATGCATAAGAGAATAGGAAGTTGAAACAGTCATCATATGCCAGATTCCAAGAGGCCATAGCCCTTTTGCCATATTTGGTGACGCTGTGACAGCATCCGTCTTTCACAGGTGCAGTGCAGGGAGAAGGAGGACCCGCTCCCAAAAACGGGAGAAGGAGATGAAACAGCTCTTAACCCAGGAAATCCTCCTAAATGAAATAACTGAACCAAACAAGAAAACAGTAAAGCTCAGAATTACCTGGTTGTTCCCACAGAAGGCAACTGAATAAAGGACAAAGGCCCTGGCCAATTCCCAGGGCTCTGGCTTGAGAACAGAAGCCAAGATGTCTGCAGGCAAACAGAGGTCAGGCTGCTGCTCACCTGAGAGAATCTGGGGGTGGGGGCGGGGGAGGGAGGTGTGTGCTACCATTAAAAATCAGCTCTTGATCCTCGACCTCAGAGGTGCTGGTGGGACACAGGGATTTGGGGTCTTCTCAGCTCTGCAATAAAATCACTCCTTTCCATCAAGCCAAGGTCATCAGGTTCAGAGGTTCTAGAACTCCCTAACCATTTCAAGCGGTAAGTAATTCAATATGCCTGTGGTTTTAGGGCAAACTACTCAAGACTTACCTAACTGTAAGCTGAGCACTATTGATAATGGCAGCTGGAATCTCAGGAGATAACTTGAAGAACCCAGGCCCACAGCTCAGCAGGGATAGAGAATGCCCCAGGCGATACTGAGACATCCTTCACCCCCAAAGTGGGAATGCTACTTGTAAGCCCAAGATTCACAGGTGGAACTAAACAGAGGAAGTGCCACCTGCCCAAGGCCAAGGGAGCCCCGCCTGGGGAGGGATTCGTGGATGCTAGGTCGCTTCAGTCGGGGACTGTAGCCCACCAGGCTCCTCTGTCCATGGGGTTTTCCAGGCAAGGGTACTGGAGTGGGTTACCATGTCCTCCTCCAGGGGATCTTACTGACCCAGTGATCAAACCCACTTCTCTTATAACTGCTGCATCGGCAGGCAGGTTCTTTACCACTAGCAGCCCCTGGGAAGCCCCCAGGGAGGGGTGCTCCTGTACAAAAGCTCAGGCCTCATTTCCTTGACATAGGGCTGGAAAAGCTTCTGTCTGTGCTTCAGACAGTCGAGTGGCTTTTTCTTTTCTGCCTGAAGGTTTTAATGCTTCTACTATCCTAGTTTACTCTGTCTAGGAAAAATCACATGTGCCCTAATACAGTGTCCTCCTTGTGCAACGCCGTTCTCTCGCCAAGCAGACACGGGGTAAAGCTCATTATGGAAAGCTGTGTTGCTGCAGGACGGCCTCCTGGCTTTCTGCTCTACAGTTCTCTAGACCATAGAGCCCCCCGGGAAACAGGGAATGGAGATGTAGTTGCGGTCCCCAACCACAGGACCCAGTGAGCCTCAAATGCACCACAGTTTCTCTTTCCATGTAACTGACAGCGAGGCAATGTAGGGAGTAAGCCCAAAGGTGGCTGAGGGCAGATGGAGGCATAATCTCGTGAGGGAGCTTACATGAGAATGTCTTATGGGAGACAAGCACGGACTATGTACAATGGGTGCTTCTAGACCTTCACCTTTACTTAGACTGGGCGGTGGCACAGTGGACAGTAAGGTGAAGAGAAATGAGAACACAGCTCATGGAAGCCGAAGAAAAGGGGGTATGAGAAGACAGCTGCCACCTGTGTGCAATGCGGTTGAAAGGTAAGTTATAGGAAATCCCTGGATCTGGCAACATGAAAAATATTGTTTTCCTTGACAAGGGCAGTCACAGGGGACAGACAAAGATAGGAGCCGGAGGAGAGTGAACTGGGAGGAGAATGTGTTGTGAGGAAAGGCAGAGACTTTAGAGCAGGGGTCTGCAGAAGGCCAGATGGTCGATCTTTCAGACTCTCAGCAATATGTGAACCCTGAACTTCCAGATGTTCAAGCTGGTTTTAGAAAAGGCAGAGGAACCAGAGACCAAATTGCCAACATCCACTGGATCATGAAAAAAGCAATAGAGTTCCAGAAAAACATCTATTTCTGCTTTCTTGACTATGCCAAAGCCTTTGACTGTGTGGATCACAATAAACTGTGGAAAATTCTGAAAGAGATGGGAATACCAGACCACCTGACCTGCCTCTTGAGAAACCTATATGAGGTGAGGAAGCAACAATTAGAACTGGACATGGAACAACAGACTGGTTCCAAATAGGAAAAGGAGTACGTCAAGGCTGTATATTGTCACCCTGCTTATTTAACTTCTATGCAGAGTACATCATGAGAAACGCTGGGCTGGAAGAAGCACAAGCTGGAATCAAGATTGCTGGGAGAAATATCAATAACCTCAGCTACGCAGATGACACCACCCTTGTGGCAGAAAGTGAAGAGGAACTAAAAAGCCTCTTGATGAAAGTGAAAGAGGAGAGTGAAAAAGTTGGCTTAAAGCTCAACATTTAGAAAAATAAGATCATGGCATCTGGTCCCATCACTTCATGGCAAATAGACAGGGGAACAGTGGCAACAGTGTCACACTTTATTTTGGGGGCTCCCAAATCACTGCAGATGGTGATTGCAACCATGAAATTAAAAGACGCTTACTCCTTGGAAAGAAAGTTATGACCAACCTAGATAGCATATTGAAAAGCAGAGACATTACTTTGCCAATAAAGGTCCGTCTAGTCAAGGCTATGATTTTTCCAGTAGTCATGTATGGATGTGAGAGTTGGACTGTGAAGAAAGCTGAGCACAAAAGAATTGATGCTTTTGAACTGTGGTGTTGGAGAAGACTCTTGAGAGTCTCTTGGACTAAAAGGAGATCCAACCAGTCCATTCTAAGGGAGATCAGTCCTGGGTGTTCTTTTGAAAGAATGATGCTAAAGCTGAAACGCCAGTACTTTGGCCACCTCATGTGAAGAGTTGACTCATTGGAAAGACTCTGATGGTGGTAGGGATTGAGGGCAGGAGGAGAAGGGGACGACAGAGGATGAGATGGCTGGATGGCCTCACCAACTTGATGGACATGAGTTTGAGTGAACTCTGGGAGTTGGTGATGGACAGGGAGGCCTGGCGTGCTGCAGCTCATGGAGTTGCAAAGACTCGGACACAACTGAGCAACTGAACTGAACTGAACTGAACCGAACTGAACTGAACTGATGGGTCTTACAGTCTGACACAGCTACTCGACTCTGCCATTGGAGGGTGACAGTAGCCACAGATACAAGCAAATGTGCGATGCTGTGTTCAAATAAAACTTTTCTCATAGATGATGAAGATTGAATTTCATATAATCTTCACATCACTAAATATTTCTCTTGTGATTTTTTCCCAACCATTTACAAACAAAAAATCCTTAGCTCTTGAGCTGTACAACAATGGCTGTCAGAGCAGATTTGGACTGGAGACCCTTAGTATGCCAATTCCTATGATAAACTAATGTTGGGAGGAGATTTTCTATGAATGGTGTTGAGTAGCTGACAGGTAATCTATAGATCAGAAGGGAATGCAAGAGTAATAGGGAAGAACAAATATGACTTCATGTTAGTTTCTTTTACCCTACCTTTGGATTCTATTGCTTTGGCTACAAGTTAATCACTAAAAGAATGCTGCCTAAAGCTTGAACTGTAGAGGATAGCCCATGCTCAGGGCTCTGACCTTTAAGGGTGAATACTTTTCCATTCAAATAAAAGAACATTTGTCTTGTTGGAGGTTTACAGGAACATTGTTTCCTGACCTGTGTGGGTGCTGTAAGGACAAAGGACTCCAACACCAAAAAGTTTACACCCACCAACCGTACTCTCTTCCCACTTTAGTATTAAAAAAACCTGAATCTGACACTAGTCCACCATCTTCTCAGGTCGCTGGCTTTCCAAATACTCTGTTCCTTGCCCCAACAACTTATCTCTCCATTCATTGGCCTGTTGTGTGGCAAGTAGTATTAGACTGGACTCAGTGACACAGGCTTCATGCAGGAGGTGTTTTTCTCGTATATTCTAATCTATCTTCAGCTTCTATCATAGGGCTTAGCATATAACAAGTGCATCATAAATATGTGCTATATAAATGAATTAATTTCAACCTAGGTCTGACTATTAAGTCCATCTACTTTCTACACTATCCCACTGCCACACAGGCACGTGAATATCTTGAATTAGAACCTTCTAAATTCTCACCAGATAATAAAACAATAACCTGTGTATGTTGCGTGCTATGACCCCTTCACTCCTGTCTGTCACACCTGTCTGCCAAACAGGCTGCTTACCTACTCGGCCTTTCTTAAAAACCCTGATATAGACATCTGCTTATGTGCTCACACTCTAATCCTGAAAATTTATTTGAGACTACATATACTGTTTTTGGAAAACAGCCCTGCTTGAGTTAGGAAATTCCCCACCTAAGTCTGATGTCAATTTTCTTTTGGTGAAGAATTCCTTTTCTGAAAAGAGGTATCTAGCTAAATGCGAAGGCTCAGTGAAAAAGAGATTAGAGAGATGAAGATGGATAGTAGGCAAACACACACACGTACACACAAGCACATATACACATATATACAGATACACACTGACATACATACACATATATTTTCTTTGCTCTGTTATTTTCCTCCTCCTCTTTGGAGACCTGCTATCCTGTCTTTCTCACAGACAGCCTCTGAGCTGCTCTTCCTGATAAGCCTGTGAATGGGTAAGCGCTTTCAGACTTCTCCAGGATCTCTGGCAGCTGTGCTGGCTGAGGGAACAGATAACTCTGGGTTTGAGGAATGACAGAATGTTCCTTGATCCACTAGCTGACTTGCTAAGCTCTCTGTTACACACAGATCCAGGGTTTGTTTTTTCAAAGATCACTTGGGAAGACAGAGCCAAGGAGAGGTACTGTCAGCATAGAATTTCCACTACAAAAATGACTCCAGGAGCTTACGCTCACATTGCTTTTTTCCTCCTCTGAAGTCACATCACTTACAGTGTAAGCTACTTGGAAGGTAATCACACACTGGGCTGGGATATTAAAGCCTCCACCCACATTTTTAGTCTTATCATTCGTTGCACACTCCTTTTGATTCCTCAGAGCTCATATTTGAGTCATGCTGAATTTTCTGCCATTTTTCAGCAATCCATTTTCCTCCACATCTTTTACGCCCTCATTTTGAAGCCTGCAACATACCTCTCTCCTACTTCTCCTTGGCCCTTATCTCTTTCACTCCAAGTCCCACCCATCCTTCAAGCCTTTACTATAACTCTCTTTCTTCCAGAAGTTTTCACATGTGCCCATGTTGGCATTCACATTTCCAGGTCCTGCCATGCACTTCAGTCGATTTCCTCTTCTGTTGCACCATATGTCTCATACAGTAGATTTCAACAAACAGAGCATGTACTCTAGGCAGACAGGTCAGTTCAGTTCAGTTGCTCAGTCTTGTCCAACTCTTTGCAACCCCATGGACTGCAGCACGCCAGGCCTCCCTGTCTATCACCAACTCCCGACTTACTCAAACTCATGTCCATAGAGTCAGTGATGCCATTCAACCATCTCATTCTCTGTTGTCCCTTTCTCCTGCCTTCAACCTTCCCCCACATCAGGGTCTTTTCCAATGAGTCATTTATTCGCACCAGGTGGCCAAAGTATTGGAACTGTGGCATCATCATCAGTCCTTCCAATGAATATTCAGGACTGATTTCCTTTAGGATTGACTAGTTTGTTTTCCTTGCATTCCAAGGGACTCTCAAGAGTCTTCTCCAATACCACAGTCCAAAAGCATCAATTCTTCAGTGCTCAGCTTTCTTTATGGTTCAACTCTCACATCCATACATGACTACTGGGAAAACCATAGCTTTAACTATACCAGACTGATCACTTGGATCACATCCTTGTCTAACTCAAGGAAACTATGAGCCATGCCATGTAGGGCCACCCAAAATGAACAGGTCATGGTGGAGAGTTCTGATAAAACGTGGTCCACTGGAGAAGGGAATGGCAAACCACTTCAGCATTTTTGCCTTGAGAACCCCATGAACAGTATGAAAAGGTAGACAGACATAGTTCAAATCTTACCTCTGACAATTACTCCCAAGGGGATCTTAAGCAAAGTCAGTTAACCTCTCTGAGATTCTGTTTTCTCACTGATAAAATCCCTAAATGTTTCCAAGTTTGCCTGAGTAGCAAATAAGCTCCTGGTATATTTGATAACACAGGACAAGTTTATTCTTTCATCACATCCATTCTGTAAAGAATGACTTTATCTACACAGCTTCCGTAGTTGCTGCTGCTGCTAAGTCACTTCAGTCATGTCCGACTCTGTGTGACCCCATAGATGGCAGCCCACTAGGCTCCCCCGTCCCTGGGATTCTCCAGGCAAGAACACTGGAGTGGGGTGCCATTTCCTTCTCCAATGCATGAAAGTGAAAAGTGAAAGGGAAGTCGCTCAGTCGTGTCCGACTTCTAGCGACCCCATGGACTGCAGCCTACCAGGCTCCTCCATCCATGGGATTTTCCAGGCAAGAGTACTGGAGTGGGTTGCCATTGCCTTCTCCGTAGTTGCTCCTACTCAAATATTTTTCGTAAGGGATCTGGCCTGTTTTCTTGAGAGGAAGTGTTTAAACCCAAACACCTATAACTAACCTTTCAAGTTCAACAAAAATAGAATCAAAGCATTATAGAGTAGAGGCATCTGGTACCATAGTCTATCTTCAAATAAATCAATGTCCATCACCTGGTAGCCATGGGTGTCTGCACATGGACCCAACCTGAAAGAATCACTGGCCATTGTCTACTGCTGTGTTCCAGGCCCTAAAAACTGCTTCACAACAGGTTTTTTTCTCTACATCATATCCCTTTAATGTGCTGACTATACTCATAATCATGGCAATACTTCCCTGGTTTGTAAACAAAGAGGAATTGTGGAAAGAAATCATTTAAAAGGCATTTTACCTTACATGACTGTCCTTTTACATTAGCATATTATCAAATCTTTGAGATTTCTGATCTCATCTTAATTCCCTTTTACCTTTACACATCTCCATTCAAAGGGAGGATGATATTGAATCAAGTGTAGCTTCTCGGACTTTACAAAATGGAAAAATTAGAGTCATCATAGTGAGGCCAATCAGCAATGTTGCCATTGATCTGCCTACCATGGCCAAAAAATCCAGAAGCCTAGTCAGTGGAGTCCCTGCTCAAAGGGCAGGCTCCTGCTTGGACTGCAGTCATTCTCAAAGCGTGTCTGTCCTCCACCACATTGAGCTGGAATGACGTAAGAAATGATGTGCTCTAAGTAGGACATTTTCAATTTGTCATCGAAGAAAAACAAGGGTAGGAGGAACAAGGCAGGAAGTGACAGTGCCACTGGTAAAAAAATATGCTTTCCGAAAAGGAGATTTACCGAAGAAGATGATCAGCTTGAAAAAATCAGATCTCCTCAGACAAAGCAAACTATATGCTAGTAAAGGTCAGGTATTTCTCCCATATCAGAGTTGTTGCAACCAGCTATTTGCTTTAAAGTGAGCCCTTAGTATTTGTGATTATAGATCCTGGTTTTTGTCATGTAGGGAGACTACTAAAGGGAAAAAAAAAAGCAGAAACATCATTTCCTATGACCTGTGCCTGGGACTATTAAATGGTGCTTGGTTATTTAAATATGCTGTTTATACTGAATTCAAAGTGCATTATCTTATATCTTGGTTGATGTTGAAACACTTAGCCAAGTGCTTAATGCACAGAAAAAAATGCATATATATTGGGACCTTACCAGCTAAGGTTTAAAAATAGGCAATGTCATAATGTCATCACTAGCTCTTAAGTTAACTCTTGATCATCCAGCACCATATAAACACAGTCAGTGGTTAGTATCCACAAGGGACTGGTTCCAAGATCCCTAAAGGATAACAAATTCGGCGAATGTTCAAGTTCCTTATATAAAATAGTATATTATTAATATTTGCATATAATCTATGCACATGCTCCTGTACACTTTAAAACATATCTAGATTGCTTCCAATATCTAATAAATATAAGTGAAAATTGCTCAGCTGTGTCTAACTCTTTGCAACCCCATGGACTGTATAGTCCATGGAATTCTCCAGGCCAGAATACTGGAGTGGGTAGCCATTCCCTTCTCCAGGGGATCTTCTCAAGCCAGGGATCAAACCCAGGTCTCCCGCATCGCAAGTGGATTCTTTACCAGCTGAGCCACAAGGGAATGCTATATAAATAGTTGTCAGTGTGAAGAAAATTCAAGTTTTACTTTTGGGAACTTTCTAGAACTTTTGTCCTCAATTTTTTTTAATAGTTTTTTATTTTGATGTGGACCATTTTTAAAGTCTTTATTGAATCTGTTACAACATGGCTTATATTTTATGTTTTGGTATTTTGGCTGCAAGGCATCTGGGATCTTAGCATCCTGATTAGGGATCAAAGTCATACCCTCTGCATTTTGGAAGGTGAAGTTTTACCCACTGGACCACCGGGGAAGCCCCTCTCAAATATTTTTGATCCAGGGTTGGTTGAATTCATGAAAATGGAACCCAGGGATACAGAAGACCAACTGTTAGGCCTAACATGTTCCTGAAGTGTAGAGGAACCATTGAATGGCAGAGAAATACTAGGAATCTGCTTAGGTGGACTCCTGAAGGAAGTTTGGATCTTTTAATAAGATTAATAGTTTGACAGAAAAACTCAAAGCTGAGGGACTAAAAATTCTGTATCCAACTCCACTGTGGAGGGGTTAGGGCATTTCCTAATACCAACAAGCAATGCTCTGACATCAGCTGGGTGTCCTACAATTCAGTCCAGACACCATCTACCTAGAGAGAGTGTCAGATCCCTCAGACTGAGGGCTCCGTCCTACAGGACTGCTTCCCCTGTCAACTTAAAGTTGACGTCTGTGATTCTGATCAACCAGCTATAGACAGAAGTTCTAACATCATTTCCTTGAGTTTGACTAATTCATTAGAATGACTCACAGGACTCATAGAAGCCTTTTACTTACTAGATCACTGGTCTGCTATAAAAAAAAATATAACTCAGGAATAGGCTGATGGGGGTGATGCACAGGGTAAGGCATGGGGAAGGGCTTAGAGCTCCCATGCCTCCCCAGGCTGCACTCTCCCTGCCTCTCCACTTGTGCACCAACCTGGAAGCTTTCTGAACTCAGCGCTTTTGGGGTTTTATGGGGGCTTCATTACAAGGCACAACTGATTAAATCACTGGCCACTGGCAATTGATTTGACCTCTAACTCCTCTCCCCTCCCCAGAGGGTGTGTGAAAGTGGAGGACACTAAAAATTCCAACACTAATCACTTGGTTGGATCTCCTGGCAACCAGTCCCCTTGCTTGGGTGGGTCTAAAAGTCATTAACAGAAGACACCTTTGTAGTTCTCCTTCTCATAGTGAAATTTCCAGATTTTTAGAAGCTCTGTGTCAGACAGAGGGATGAAAACCAAATATACAATATCACAGGAACAACCCAGAAGATGGAGGTCTAAAACAACTGAAGGGCACTCCCTGGTAGAGCCTGTAAAATGGCAAACAAGCCCCAGCTGGCGGAGTGCCAAGGTGCCAGTCAAGTCACTAGTCCCCGTGCTGAGGAGGGGTCTAAAAGTCATTAACATGACAGAAGACACTTTTGGAGCTCTCATCACTTAATGAAATTTCAAGATTTTTAGGAGCTCTGTGCCAGAAAGAGGGATGAAAACCAAACGTGTATTTCTTATTGTAAATCACAATATCACAGGGACAACCCAAAAGTTGGAATGACTATTCAACTAAAGGGCACTCCACGGTGATACTCATGAAATGGCAAATAATTCTCAGCTTATAGAGTGCCAAGATGCTGGGCAGGGAACATACAGGATACTGACATCTGCTCGGGGTGACCGTTCCTAAAAATAAGTCAAAAAATTAATGAGCAAGATGCAAATCTAGGTCAGGACCTGTCAGATTCTTGATAAGAAGACATGTTAATAACTATAGCATGTGAAACTATGTAATATGGGTTTTATACACCATACATCAAGCTACATATTGTCATCCTGCTTATTTAATTTATATGCAAAGTACATCATGCAAAATGTCGGGCTTGGATGAAGATTGGAATCAAGCTGGAATCAAGATTGCCAGGAGAAATATCAATAACCTCAGATATGCAGATGACACCACCTAAAGGCAGAAAGTGAAGAGGAACTAAAGAGCCTCCGGATAAAGATGAAAGAGAAAAGTGAAAAAGATGACTTAAAACTCAACATTCAAAAACTAAGATCATGGTATCCAGTCCTATCATTTCATGGCAAATAATAGGTGGGGAAATAATGGAAACAGTGACAGAATTTATTTTCTTGGGCTCCAAAATCACTGTGGACGGTGACTGCAGTTATGAAATTACCTTGCTCCTTGGAAGGAAAGCTACGACAAACCTAGACAGTGTATTAAAAAGCAGAGACATTACTTTGCTGACAAAGATCCATATAATCAAAGCTATGGTTTTTCCAGTAGTCATGTATGGATGTGAGAGCTGGACCATAAAGAAGCCTGAGCACCAAAGAAGTGATGCTTTCAAGCTGTGGTATTGGAGAAGACTCTTGAGAGTCCCTTGGACAGCAAAGAGATCAAACCAGTCAATCCTAAAGGATATTAACCCTGAATATTCATTGGAAGGACTGATGCTGAAGCTGAAACTCCAATACTTTGGCCATACTGATGTGAAAAGTTGACTCACTGGAAAAGACCCTGATGCTGGGAAAGATTGAGGACAAAAGGAGAAGGGAGTGACAGAGGATGAGATGGTTGGATGGCATCATCGACTCAATTGATATGAGTCAGAGAAATCTCTGGGAGGCAGTGAAGGACAGGGAAGCCTGGCGTGCTGCCGTCCATGGAGTTGCAAGAGTTGGACATAACTGAGCAACCGAACAACACACCTCATGCCATTTAATCCTCACACTTCTGCAAGATAGGAATAATTTTCTCTACTTTGTAAACAAAAATGTTGAGGCCCCAAGAAATGAATGAACTTGACTCAGGTAACACAGCTTGTTAAGCGGCAGAGGTGGGATTTGAACTCCACATGTACAGTGCCTAAGCCTGAGTACTTACTACCACAGAACCTAGACCCCCATAAGGTCAGAGACAAGGGAATTAAAGACATCAGAAGGGTCAGTGAGGCCAAAGTCAAATATAGAAGTAATGCATCTGCCAGTTGACCTTTAACTATTCTGCGCAAGGGCAGGAAGTTAAAAGATGAATGTGAACGTGAAGTTGCTCAGTCGTGTCCGACTCTTTGCGAGTCCCCATGGACTGTAGCCTACCAGGCTCCTCTGTCCGTGGGATTTTCCAGGCAATAGTACTGGAGTGGATTGCCATTTCCTTCTCCAAGGGATCTTCCCAACCCAGGGATCGAACCCTGGTCTCCCGCATGGTAGACAGCCGCTTTACCCTCTGAGCCACCAGGGAAGCTAAAAGATAGGATCTGACATTTCTTCCGGATTGCCAGTGCACTGGCTTTCACATGCTGCTTCACACTCCCTTTAAGCTGATCCCTATACCCTGTCTCCCTGAATTGGTCCAGGGCCCTTTCTAAATTTCCTTATCTAGAATGTTAATCTCCACCCTGCAAGGCCTCTTAGTCTCAATGTATCTGGCAGGTCCTATAAATATATCCATTCCACCAACACTAGCTGGAAACTTCAGCACACAGACCAGCCTCTGACTCCACTGATTTCCTTTCACTTGCCAGTCCTCGGTTCCATCCCTCCCACCCAACTCCTGAAGCAGGGTTAACACCCAGGCAGGAAGTCACAGTTTCCTGAAAGCGTAGTAAAGCTGTGGGCTAAGCAAAAATTCCAGCTCTAATGATGATGAGTGCAAAGTTCCCAAAGAAGCCATAAATCAGACTTGTCAAGCACTCATATAGATTCTATTCTGTTCTAAAAAGAGCATGGACCCTTTACTGATATTCAGGCTTGAGTGGAAATTTACACCGCTGGCCTCCAGGCCATCACTGAGAAAACATTTTCTCTCTGCCTGAAAAACACTGGCAACTCCTTTTTCGCAGGTTCTGTTTCTTGATTCAGTGGATGCACCGCTACTTTTCTTTTCAGGATCAGCCTGTCAGCTACCTAGCTCTTTCAGATTTTTCCTGAACTCCACATTTTGCTCAGAAAGTGCTTAATTGGTGCTTTAATGCCAGCTTAGGTCTCCCTCCATTATTCCCTGAACTCTGACAGCCCCATCACATTTCTTCCCTTTAATGTTTAATGCTATGATGACTCTTACTGATTAGGACTAAATTTTACCCTAGGATGCCTAGGGAATAGTCATTTTTATTAAAAGTACAAGAAAAGGAAAGCCATTCTGAAAAATAGGAAAGATTTCTGTGATTTCCCTCTTGAGATTCACTGAGCAGAGAGCAGAGCTGGCTTGTGGTTATTATTTGATCAGCTAGAGGTAATCTGTGTTGATGCCTCCTGCCAAGTCCTGCCTTTTGTGCATGATTTCTCATCTACTAATACATAATGTATAGATCTGGATATAGGCAAATCAATTATCCTGCTTCAGGGAAGCAAAGACAAACTAATGGAAACACTAGCGAAAGTCTTTAGAAAAATTGGAGAAATGAAGACCCAGGTGTTTGTGTTTTGTCAGTGTGTGGGGGAGTTTTCAGAGAGGTGGGAGGCAGAGAAAGGGGTTACAGAGTAAAAGGGAGGGAAAATAAGGGGCAAAATGTTATCACTTGAGGCCAAAATAACCTGGCTATACTATGCGGAGGACGTCTGACTGTAAAAACAAAGTTTCGTGGAAGACAAAGCCCAAATGATTCCAGGAATCATGGTTTTCTTGTGTTATATTATCAGATGCAACAGGATATATATTTAACTCTATTGAGTCAAGCTAAGAATCGGCATGAACTCACACAAGAGAAATTATCAAAACAGACTGTTCTAGGGAAGATTGTCTCTGCCATGTTTGAATTCTTCAGTTCACAAGAAATCTGAAAATTGTTGGCACAGACACAATGTCTTAAAATCTGTGGGGGTTTAGAAGATGTGAAATTCGAAGGGCTCGGGGGTACTCTTGAAGGCTGATTGAACTTTACTGTGTGCTTGTGAAGATAGTTTAAATCCATCTCTCTCCAGAGATTAATTTTTTAAACTTTTGAGATATACACCATATCCTTTCAGTTATTTTCATGTAAAAATGCAATTGGATGCTATTATTTTTTCAGAAAAATGCAGATTTTCTAGGTGAACTTAATCTAGAATTTTATGATTTAAGACACTGGTAAGAAGCAGCTTTATATACCACTAAGAATTCCAAGACTGGGTTCAGGACTCGATGTAGTAGGAACTTAAGAAGCATTTAAATAGAAAAATAGATGAGTGAGTGAATGAATAAAAGGTATCATATGCATTCAGTTAGAGCATCCTGGATGCATGTGGATATTGGTAGATAATAACTTTAAAATGTTTTTAAATTATAAGAACATTTTTACAAACCTTTTATATGATTATGACCTTTTTTCAGTACTTGGTAGTAAGTCCACCCTCTCTGAGTAAAGCAGAAACCAGATGAGAGCCTTATATTTGTGAAGAGAATAAAGAAAACATAGTTACCCACTGTGTGCACTTTTCATTTGGGAAGTCACAACACTTAGAGTTGACATAAGATTCAACTACAACACACTATTAAGAAAATTCAAACTAAGCAAACATCAATAGATGGAACATGCTCTGAGACACTCAAAGTGAAATTCCAGACAAGTGGGGGAAATTCTGAATGGTTCAGAGAATACAAAAAGCCAAATTTACTCTTAAAAAAAGTTTACAATTTGATGGTAGCCTGTGAAGAAAGCTGAGCCCCAAAGAATTGATGCTTTTGAACTGTGGTGTTGGAGAAGACTCTTGAGAGTTCCTTGGACTGCAAGGAGATCCAACCAGTCCATTCTAAAGGAGATCAGCCCTGGGTGTTGTTTGGAAGGAACGATGCTAAAGCTGAAACGCCAGTACTTTGGCCACCTCATGCGAAGAGTTGACTCATTGGAGAAGACTCTGATGCTGGGAGGGATTGGGGGCAGGAGGAGAAGGGGACGACAGAGGATGAGATGGCTGGATGGCATCACCGACTCGATGGACTTGAGTTTGAGTGAACTCTGGGAGTTGGTGATGGAAAGGGAGGCCTGCGATTCATGGGATAGCAAAGAGTTGGACACGACTGAGTGACTGAACTGAACTGTAAAACTCAATATCGTAAACTCTTTAAGACAGAATAATGTCATAATGTGAACACAGACATAGAAATAAATTTTGATGCTACCACTAATAGCAGCCGTCATGTACTGAACAGCCTGTGCTATGCACTTTATGTGACTCATTTCATTCAACACTTAGAACAGCTGAAGTGGAGAGTTATTCACATCATCAAATCAATGTGCAGGAGGTAAAGTTCTTTCCAGGGTGGCACAGTCAGGATGCGACAGAGCGGGGACTTGAACTCAGTTCCGTCTAACCGCAAAACCTAGCTTTTGATCTCCAAGCACCACTGCATTGTTTCCAGAAAAATGAATACAGAAAATTAGCATTTTGTTAATTTTTACTAATTCTGACATGAATTCAATATTGATGTGCCTATATGAAGGTCCTCTGCTAGGTACTGGAGACATGTAGGTGAAGGTCCTTTGCTAGGTACTGGAGGCGTAGGCGAGTAAAGCATAGTCCTTGTCCTCTAAGAACTTATATTGAGCATAAGAAATAGACACAGGCGCAGCAAAACATAACCCAGAAGTCCAAGTGCTGTACAGTGATACGGCTGAGGAAGTAACTGACTGTGTAGAGAAGACATCAAAATAAATGTGTTTTTTGTTGTTTTTTTTTTGTAGAATAACTATGGATCTTCATAACTAGCATGATCAGCAATAAGATTAAGGACTGAGGAATTCCCTGGTGGTCCAGTGGTTAAGAATCCACCTGCCAATGTAGCAGATGTGAGTTCAATCCCTGGTCTGGGAAGATTCCATGTGCCAAGGGGCAACCAGGTCTGTGCACTATAGCTACTGAAGCCCAAAAGCCCTAGAGCCCGTGCTTTGCAACAAGAGAAGCCACCAGAAAGAGAAGGCCACACACCGCAACTAGGGAGGAGCACCCACTTGCCACAACTGGAGAAAGCCCACACACAGCAGCAAAGA
Organism: Ovis canadensis; assembly: GCF_042477335.2. NCBI lineage: Eukaryota > Metazoa > Chordata > Mammalia > Artiodactyla > Bovidae > Ovis > Ovis canadensis. The sequence goes on from NC_091255.1 coordinate 13,490,799, forward strand.
TCCAGTGCGGCCAAAAATAAATAAGTAAATGAAAGAAAGAAAGAAAGTGACGTCACTCAGTCGTGTCTGACTCTGTGCAACCCCATGGACTGTAGCTCACCAGGCTCTTCCGTCAATGGGATTTTCTAGGCAAGAGTATTGGAGTGGGTTGCCATTGCCTTCTCCAGGGGATCTTCCCAATCTAGGGATTGAACCTGGGTCTCCCGCATTGCAGGCAGATGCTTTACAGTAAGACTGAGGTGAGCACAGTATGTTACACCCACTGAGGTAAGTTTCTGATTCTGTTATTGTGCTTTGTTTCTGTGCAGAGCTCTATATAATTATGGAGTATTTTATAAAATATTCCATGTCAAAGATGAAGCTGTAGGAAAAGACTCCCTGCAAAACTGAATCAGAAAAGCAAGAATATTTTCAATAACAATTATTAACTAACAATGAAATTTCACCCTTTTTACTTAAATAAATCAGCACTTCACATACACACAGCTTTCTCCATTGTGAGTTGATTCTGCCTTTATTCAAAATTTCAAAAGAAAATGGCTGTGGTTTTTCAACATATCATTAAATGATAAGCTAATGTTCTTATAGTTGAGCAACAAAAAGAGAAATATAGATCAAAGAATATCAAATAACTTATTACAGTAAACAATATGCTCATGAAAGTGAAAGTGTTAGTTGCTCAGTCATGTCCGACTCTGCTACCCCAAGGACTGTAGCCCGCCAGGCTCCTCTGTGCATGGGATTCTCTAGGCAAGAAAACTGGAGTGAGTTTCCATTCTCATCTCCAGAGGATCTTCCCAACCAGGGATCAAGCCCAGGTCTCCTGCATTGCAGGCAGATTCTTTACCATCTGAAACACCCTGGAAGCTCATGGTATTAAGCAAATAAAAGAACTCTAAGATACCTTCATATCTAATGATGAATCACATGCATAAAAATACCAAAAGCTGTGGGACTTCCTTGGTGGTGATAGGGACCGACTAAGGGACAAATTCCCCAGTGGCTCAGTGGTAAAGAATCCATCTCCAATGCAGGAGACACGGGTTTGATCCCTGGGTTGGGAAGATCCCCTGGAGGAGGGCAAGGCAACCCACTCCAGTATTCCTGCCTGGAGAATCCCATGGACAGAGAAGCCTGGCAGGCTGGGTTGCACAGAGTTGGACATGACTGAAGCAACCAAGCACACATGCACAGGTGGTTAAACAATTAACTTCACTGGGGATTGTAAGCAGAAAAAATATGGGAGATACCTGTAAGTTTACAATTATTCAAGAGAGCAGGCTTGCTTAACCACAAAACCAAGCAGGCTTGCTTAGCAACAAAACCACGCAACCGAAGCATGAAACGTACTGAAAACAATGAAACTACAGCGGCATGAGACCCACATATTGTCCAGTGAGCCCAGTAAGTTCATGATCCCTAGGACATACTCTTTGCCCACATAAAGACAATAATTTGTGGACCTATCTTGAACATGTAGGGACAAGAAAACTCCCCTGCTCAACTTGAAGGAGGAGCTGATGATAGAAGTATGAGATCTACGCAGGAAAGGCAAAGTTCTTCTCCCCCTCCCTACTCTGACAGTAAATCTGTAGCCCAGTAAGTTCCTGGGCACGGCATCTCTTGGCCACCCATTGTAAACCTTATAAGTATCCTATTCCAATGAAAGTGAAAGTTGTGTCTGACTCTTTACGACCCCAGGGAATGTAGCCCATCAGGCCCCTCTGTCCATGGAATTCTCCAGGCAAGAATACTGGAGTGGATTGCCAAGCCCTTCTCTAGGGCATCTTCCCAACACCTGGATAGAACTCCGATCTCCTGCATTGTAATAAATCCCTTCTTATCTATCACAGATTTGCCTTTCACTGAATTCTACCTGCACTGAGACATTTAGGACTATGGTATTGGAGCACTTTGGAGCCCCCCTCAAATTACCCCCAGAACCAAATGGTTCCAGAAGTCCAGTGGTTAAGACTCCATGCTTCTACAGTAGGCATGAGTTCTATCCCTACCTCTGCCACAAACCATGGCCAAAATGATTGAAAAAAAAAAAAAAAAACCCTAAAGGTGGCTCTGTCACTGTGGAGAAATTCTCATTAGGAAAAGACCACTGTGAACTAAAATAGTACAGCTAGAAATATTTTGTATATATTTGTACTTAAAATGTCTTATTTTGAAGACATTTGCATAGCAAATTTTAGGAAAGTTTTGAGGTCATGGAGAACTTATCTCTTGGTTTTGAAGAATTGTTGTCCTTATCAAAGAAAGTGAGGTAAAGATTTCTTAGACAGGAACAAAACACATAAAGTATCAAAGAAAAAAATTGATTAAAAAAAATCTGATTTCATCAGAATTAAATACTTCTCTTCGAAGACACTGCTAAGAAAATGAAAGGAAAAGCTACAAAATGGGAGAAAAGACTTTTAAAATGCATTATTGTTGTTGTTCAGTCATGCAGTCTTGTCCAATTCTTTGTGACCCCATGGACTGCAGTATGCCAGGCCTCCCTGTCCTTCACCATCTCATTAAGTTTGCTCAAACTCATGTCCATTGAGTCCATGATGCCATCCAACCATCTCATCTTCTGTCACCCCGGCTCTCCTCTTGCCTTCAATCCTTCCCAGCATCGGGGTCTTTTCCAAAGAGTTGACTCATCACATCAGGTGGCCAAAGTATTATAGTTTCAGCTTCAACATCAGTCCTTCCAATGAATATTCAGGATTGATTTCCTTTAGGATGGACAAGTTTGATTTCCTTGCAGTCCAAGGGACTCACAAGAGTATTCTCTAGCACCACAGTTAGAAAGCATCAATTCTTTGGGGCTCAGCCTTCTTTATGGTCCAACTCTCACATCTGTTCATGACTACTGGGAAAACTATAGCTTTGACTATACAGACTTTTGTCAGCAAAGTGCTGTCTTTGCTTTTTAATATACTGTCTAGGTTGATCATAGCTTTTCTTCCAAGGCTGCTGCTGCTAAGTCACTTCAGTCGTGTCTGACTCTTTGCAACCCCATGAACTGTAGCCTACCAGGCTCCTCCATCCATGGGATTTTCCAGGTAAGAGTACTAGAGTGGGGTGCCATTTCCTTCTCCATTCTTCCAAGGAGCAAGCATCTTTTAATTTCGTGGTGGCAGTCACAGTCTGCAGTGATTTTGGAGCCTAAGAAAATAAAATCTGTCATTGTTTCCACAGGCCAGAATACTGGAGTGGGTACCCTCTCTCTTCTCCAGCAGATCTTCCCAATCCAGGAATCAAACTGGGGTCTCCTGCATTGCAGGCAGATTCTTTACCAACTGAGCTATTTATTTAGTGGTAAAAACAAAATTGCTACCTGAATTTACTAATACAAGTTTTTCTATTTTAAAAAATGACCATGCACTATTGAACCTCAAAAATTCTTCATCTATAAAAGAATGTATATTAAACTGAACATAGGATTTTCTATTACACACTTAGAAGTTAATCATTCTTAGCTAATCTTTTGTCCTCTTTCAAAATCCTCAAGCTATACATTTCTCCTAGGATTATAAAATATATCTGAGTCAAAACGGACTTCACTGGTTACATTTCTGCTTTCCCACAATGAACAAAATACAGTAATTAGTAGGGGCATCCTTTGCGTAACTTTTACAGATTATTTCAACCTGAGTGCATGACATGTTCCCTCTGGTCTGTAGCACACTCTCTAATGAGCAGTATTGAAAGAAAAATCACTCTTTCAGAGGCGGACTCGTTGAAGACCTGCTGCAATCGCAGGCTCAGGATGGCTGCCATCTGCGAGGTGATTCCAGCTCGCCACGTGCAGTCTGAAACCAGCAATTGCCTCTGACTGAGAAAGAGTGTAACGTCACATTATCGTTTCTGAGCTTTCTGAAACACGGTATTTGGCCTGGCATGTGATAGATAGACTTCTTTCTCAGTTTATTTTCATTTCATTGTGTGGAATATGTCCCAGGGAGGCCTCCGGAGAAGGGAATGCAGAAGGCTGCTCTGGGCACTGGTGGAATGGCCTGATCATTTAATTTTTGGCCGAGAGCTCAGGAGAAGAACTGCAGCTGCCCTCCAGAGCAGCTGATGCTTAGCATGGCACTAGGTGACATATCCATACATCTTAATAAACCACCATCCATTAATCTGTTAGCAGCAACTCAAGGAAATACTCCAGTGGCATCAGCCAGGGTGTGTGTGTGCTAAAGGCTCACAAGATGGACTGGAGAAAAGTATTACAAAGAAACTTAATGATAATGTTTTCTCTCCCACCACAAAATTGAGAAGAATGCTTCAAAGTAAAGGAACCGCTGTTGGAAGAATCAGCTGGATATAGTGGAAACTGAAGGAGAGGCTCAAGCAAGCCAGATACGCATAGAGGGTTTTGGTCCCTGCCGATATGTTGATACACAGAAATCAGTAGAAACAGCAGCTGCCTACTCCTACAATGTCATCAATAGAAAAAAAAAATGGATGGAGAATTATAAGAAATATTACTTCATTGACTTCTGGCAGTCCAGTGGTTAAGATTCCATGCTTCCCCTCAGGGGAGTGACGGTTCAGTCCTGGTCAGGGAACTAAGATCCCACATGTCACATGGTACAACCAAAAAAAACCTGTTTTTAATAAAACTTTAAAAATGTAAAAGCATTATTGCAAGCCAAAGGTTAGAGGAGATAGATAAAAGCCAGTTGACTAGCTTCTTTGAGGTCTAGAGTCAAACCTATTTGTTACATGCAATGGATGAGGTTAAGCGGAAGGTAGGCAATAGTGATACAGCAGCAGAACAGCAAATTTGGAAAACGCAGCAATGGCCACAGGACTGGAGAGGGTCAGTTTTCATTCCAATCCCCAAAAAAAGGCAATGCCAAAGAATGTTCAAACTACTGCACAATTACGCTCATCTCATACACTCATCCTAATGCTCCACATTCTCTAAGCTAGGCTTCAACAATACTTGAACTGAGAAATTACAGATGTTCAAGCTGGATTTAGAAAAGGCAGAGGAACCAGAGATCAAATTGCCAACATCCGTTGGATCATAGAAAAAGCAACAGAATTCCAGAAAAACATCTACTTCTGCTTTATTGACTACGCTAAAACTTTTGACCATGTGGATCACAACAAACTGTGGAAAATTCTTACAGAGATAGGAATAGCAGACCACCTTACCTGCCTCCTGAGAAACCTGTATGCAGGTCAAGAAGAACAGTTAGAGCTGGACATGGAACAATGGACTGCTTATTTAACTTATATGCAGGTTCATCATGCAAAATGCTGGGCTAGATGAAGCACAAGCTGGAATTAAGATTGCTGGGAGAAGTATCAAGAACCTCAGATATGCAGATGACCCCACCCTTATGGCAGAAAGCAAAGAAGAACTAAAGAGCCTCTTGATGAAAGTGAAAGAGGAATGAAAAACCTGGCTTAAAACTCAACATTCAGAAAACTAAGATCATGGCATCTGGTCCCATCACTTCATGGTAAATAGATAGGCAAACAATGGAAACTGTGACAGACTTTCTTTTCTTGGGCTCCAAAGTCACTGCAGATGGTGACCGCAGCCATGAAATTAAAAGATGCTTGCTCCTTGGAAGATCAGCTATAACCAACCTAGACAGCATATTAAAAAACAGAGACATTACTTTGTCAACAAAGGTCCGTCTAGTCAAAGTTATGGTTTTTCCTGTAGTCATGTATGGATGTGAGAGTCGGACCATAAAGAAAGCTGAGTGCCAAAGAATTGATGCTTTTGAACTGTGGTGTTGGAGGAGACTCTTGAGAGTCCCTTGGACTGCAAGGAGATCCAACCAGTCCATCCTAAAGGAAATCAGTCCTGAATATTCATTGGAAGGACTGATGCTGAAGCTAAAATGCCAATACTTTCATCATCTGATGGGAAGAACTGACTCATTAGAAAAGACCCTGATGCTGGGAAAGATTGAAGGCAAGAGGAGAAGGGGACGACAGAGGATGAGACGGTTGGATGGCATCACCAACTTGATGGACACGAGCTTGCACAAGCTCCAGGAGTTAATGATGGACAGGGAAGCCTGGTGTGCTGCGGTCCATAGGATCACAAAGATTTGGAGATACTGAGCAACTGAACTAAACTGAATTGAGCAGAACAGTGGACTTAGAAGATTTACATTGGGATCTGTAGTCTGCCATTTGCTGACAAGTGACTTTTAACAAGTTACTGAAATAGTCTGTAATTAAGTGATGAATATGGAAGTGCTTGGCCCTAGCAGACAGCAAGTCCAATTTTGCTTGATCTGTTTATCTGTTGTGGAGGATTCAATACATGTAGTTCAGCCTCACATAATGACCATTTCTTTTTAAATGTTTTATTGTAAACAGTTTAGTGGCATAGAATTCATCAGTCAAGATGTCAATGTCTCTCTTGAGTAGGCCTACCAAGTGGGGTCACTCTCTTGGTTGACCCACCTAAATGCTTAATATACACTCTCTGCACTTGTGTGTACATACTACTAAATTACTTTGTAAGCATTCTTATGTCTGTTCATGGGACATACCCTGCCTCCTCAATTAGGATTATCGACTTATTGAGCCATAAGGTATTTTAAGAAGAGTTTATTCAAATTCTTCTTTGTACAAGTGGGAATATCAAGGTCCAGGGAAGTCCAGTAACTTGTTTCAAATCATACATCAATTGGCAACAGAGTCATTATTAGGACCAAGTGTTCTTCACTCCCTAGACAGTGCTTCCTTCTCCAATTTCTCAGTAGAAACGATTCTTAAAACAAGCAGTTGGGGACAAGAACCAATTGTACTGCTATTGTTGTTTGTATCTAAAATTTTATATCCATTCGTTTATAAAGACTAATCAAAATAGCAAAATTAATGCACAATTAGGTAATTAAAAGCCTGTGTGTGATAACTCTGCAGCAGAGGTACAAAGTGCTTTGGGATAAAAGAGAAAAAAGAGATGGATTTTTATCTAAACTGTTGCTAGTCTTCCAGAAAAACAGAGGACTGGGACTGTCTTATTGAAGGGCAGAAAAGAACTGATGTCTAAGTACAGAGGCTAGTTTGCTAGATACTAAGGAAATGGTCAGTGAAGAAGTAAAAGGAAAAATATTATATTTGGCTCCAATTACATCCCAGAGATAACTAATATTATGTAATGTTTCACTTTTTAAATATCTTTATATTTTTGTTCTCTGTATTTATAGAAAATAAAAAGGTTGGAAATATAAAAGGAAGAAAATATATCTCTGATCATCTATTAAGCTATGATATGCCAACCTTTTCCGTGTATTCTTGCCTCCTCTTTTTAATATCTTCTGCTTCTGTTAGGTCCATACCATTTCTGTCCTTTATCAAGCCCATGGGGTCGCAGAGTCAGACACAACTGAGCGACTGAACTGAACTGAACTGATGCCAACCTTTGTTGTGATACTTGCACATCCATCGTGTCATCAAATCTTTGTCCAGCCTTCCTTGGCAATCTTCATTTCAGGGTTAATTGGGAAATATTTTATCCTTGTATGATCATTTTATGAACATGAACTAACAGTAGATTATGTTCTTTCCACAGTTATTAATTAGGAAACTATTGTCTGCAATAATCTTAACTGGGAAAAAAATGATTATTTTTTCACTTGAAGGATTTCTAAACATTGAAAGACTATAAGAAGTAAGCATTCACATACAAGTGATTTCCAAATCCAACTGTACCTCTGAATCCTGGGGAAAGCTTTTTGAAAATGTAGATTCCCAGACCTCATTCCCTTGAGATTCTGACTCTGTTGATCCAATGTGCAGGTAAGAAGCTGCAGTGTATAAAACGTGCCCAGGTGATTTTAATGCACAGCCAGTTGTAGAAAGCATAAGATACAGAAATGGTGTGTTTTCATAACATAATTTGGTTATCAGAACATTTCAGAAACATTATTTTCATTGCAAGGACAAATGTTGGTTATAAAGGGTTGCCAGGAACTCACAATGCCAGTAGGAAGGAAAAAAGATCTGTCATCCACCTGATATAATAAAACAGATTTTGCTGACCTATTGCAGCTACTATGTTTCAGAGACTCTGAGTTTTATTTTGCAATAAAAATAGACATAACGAGTCATAAAGAGAGGGTGTAAGAAATGCTCTGCTAATGAGGATGCATGTCTGTGTGCTCAGTTGCTTGAGTTGTGTTCGACTCTCCCGACCCCATGGACTGTAGGCTGCCAGGTTCCTCTGTCCATGGGATTCTCAAGGCGAGAATCTTGGAGTAGGTTGTCATCTCATCCTCCAGGGGATCTTTCTGACCCAGGGATCGAACCACCGTCTCCTGCATTGCAGGCAGATTCTTTACCACTGAGCCATGGGTAGGTAAGTCCTGCTAACGAGGATACTGGAGGTTAAAGGGAAAGAAGCCATTTCACTTGAGACAATTAAGTGTGGATCTCCTCAGTGACCTTTGGAATCACAGTTACATATTTTGCCTATAGAAACTGCCTCATTATAGAAATTTTTCAGGAAAAATGATGTTTGATACCATTGAAACAGTTGTTCTGGTTGACATTTTTTAAAATAACATCATGTTTAAATAATACAACTAATACTTGAGAGCAGAATGAACTACATTCTCTGCCATGAATAGGTATAAAAATAAATATGCAAATGTATGCTAGAAATAAGCACAGGAAACAAACACCTAATTCTGCCTCAGAGTGTGGGGGAGGGGGTGTGTCTTAAAGATTGGTAAGAGCTATATGTTAGAAAGGTAGGGGGCATATTAGAAAGACTACTGAACTGCATTTGTTTATCTTTACCTTTTAGGAGTTAAAGAGATTTTTAGTTATCTTTGTTTATTCCACAATCTTTCCACTCTACTAATCAGAAGTCCTTCTTGAATGCACTTAATCCTTTCTATGTAATTTCAACTGACAGAAATCCTGCCCTAAGGATTTGAATGTCACGTTTGAATGGTTTAAGGTATTGACCTTTGCAGGCAAATCAAGGCTCCTGGCTCCTCCCCCACCCTCGTTTTATACCTTCCCAAGGATGACGCAAGGTAAGGGGGAAGACATTTCAGTATTCAGAGGGCAGGGGGTGCTGATCAGGATGGCATCCTTAGACTGCAGGCTGTACTTTTAAGGGGAGAACTTTAAAAAGTGTTAAAATGTTTATTAGATTTTCCTCAGGTGCCAGGCAGAGTGAGGGCTGCTTCCAAATGGAAGGAGGCTGACCAGCTTGCTCTGACATCCGCTTCCCTAGGGGTGGGCTGGGGCAAAGCCAGCGGCAGGGACACTTTTGCAGCAGGACAAGGGGCTTTTTTTTGCACTCTGGCTCTCTTGGCATGGTTTTTTCTCTTGACAATGGGACAAAGTTCTGAAATTGGAAGTGGACTTTACGGGAAAACATTTTGGCAAGTCTCCATGCTTTGATTCTAAGCTCTTAACTGAGGCAAAAAGGGAATTTTCTATCGTTTTGCACTCTCTAGAGTTTTGTATTGAGGTCAAAGGGCAAACTGCTAAAAATAAGGCATCAGTTTACCCTCTTTTGTCTCCATTTATTTCTCTCTTCCCAAGGGACTCTGCTGGAGTCTTTACGGGTGACCCAGCTCAATATCAAACCCATTCCTTCTCCTTATAGGAACCTCACCTCACCCTCCTCACTCCAATGGAACGTGCAAGTCTACACTGGGATCTGTGCTTTCAACCTCAGTTTCTTTCCTTTTAAAAATGTGTTCCAGGTAACGAAACATCTTCCTGGGTGTGCTTCTTAGTTCCAAGCAGTAACTTGTCTGTGACTCAGTCACTGAAGAGTCTTCAAGACTTTCCACCCAGCACCTGTCTCTTCGTTTGCTATGACCAACCTACAACATCTGTCGACTCTTCCATGAATTAATAGGTCTGTAATTAAAATCCAACAGAGAGCTCAAAAATTAATTAGGACAGGAAACAGCTATGTGAGCAGCATGAAACATAGCTTTCTATAAAGAAAAGACAAGCTTCTTGTAAAACAAGGGTATACTACAGGCCTCTGTCCATCTCCACACCCTCTGGTCCCTGAACTGCCCTTTTCTGACCTATAACCTCATTGTGAAAGTGCCTGATAGAAGGTATCAATACATCACCTTGACTGTCTAACTTGCTACTTAAAATCCAACCCAGGAAAGTCTATTTCTCTATCTTAAAGAAAACTGGAAATTTAGAAGGATCAAAGAGCTTGTTGCTCACACCTGGGTCTCCTTCCTCAGGTATCCATGGCCTGTGCATGGAGAGTTCAGTTTTCTGGAAGCTGCACTCATGGCACAAAGCTGTAGAAGCAGGACAGAATAGTGGTTACATACTGGAGTCAAAAGTACCTACCGCCTACCGTGAGCCCTAGGGCAAGTGAACAATATTATGCGCCTCAGTGTATCGCACATAGCAAATATTCAAATCTTAGCTATGCTGAAGAACTGTACAAAAAAGATCTTCACGACCCAGATAATCATGATGGTGTGATCGCTAATATAGAGCCAGACATCCTGGAATGTGAAGTCAAGTGGGCCTTGGAAAGCATCCCTACAAACAAAGCTAGTGGAGGTGATGGATTTCTGTTGAGCTGTTTCAAATCCTGAAAGATGATGCTGTGAAAGTGATGCACTCAATATGCCAGCAAATTTGGAAAACTCAGCAGTGGCCATAGGACTGGAAAAAGTCAGTTTTCATTCCACTTCCAAAGAAAGGCAATGCCAAACAATGCTCAAACTACTGCACAACTGCACTCATCTCACATGCTAGTAAAGTAATGCTCAAAATTCTCCAAGCCAGGCTTCAGCAATACGTGAACCGTGAATTTCCTGATGTTCAAGCTGGTTTTAGAAAAGCCAGAGGAACCAGAGATCAAATTGCCAACAACCTCTGGATTATTGAAAAAGCAAGAGAGTTCCAGAAAAACAACTATTTCTGCTTTATTGACTATGCCAAAGCCTTTGACTGTGTGGATCATTACAATAAACTGCGGAAAATTCTTCAAGAGAAGGGAATACCAGACCACCTGACCTGCCTCTTGAGAAATCTGTATGCAGGTCAGGAAGCAACAGTTGGAACAGGACATGGAACAACAGACTGGTTCCAAATAGGAAAAGGAGTACGTCAAGGCTGTATATTGTCACCCTCCTTATTTAACTTCTATGCAGAGTACATCATGAGAAATGCTGGACTGGAAGAAACACAAGCTGGAATCAAGATTGCCGGGAGAAATATCAACAACCTCAGATATGCAGATGACACCACCCTTATGACAGAAAGTGAAGGGGAACTAAAAAGCCTCCTGATGAAAGTGGAGAGTGAAAAAGTTGGCCTAAAGCTCAACATTCAGAAAACGAAGATCATGGTATCCGGTTCCATCACTTCATGGGAAATAGATGGGGAAACAGTGGAAACAGTGTCAGACTTTATATTTTGGGGCTCCCAAATCACTGTAGATGGTGATTGCAGCCATGAAATTAAAAGACGCTTACTCCTTGGAAGAAAAGTTATGACCAACCTAGATAGTATATTCAAAAGCAGAGACATTACTTTGCCGACTAAGGTCCATCTAGTCAAGGCTATGGTTTTTCCAGTGGTCATGTATGGATGTGAGAGTTGGACTGTGAAGAAGGCTGAGCGCCGAAGAATTGATGCTTTTGAACTGTGGTGTTGGAGAAGACTCTTGAGAGTCCCTTGGACTACAAGGAGATCCAACCAGTCCATCCTGAAGGAGATCAGCCCTGGGATTTCTTTGGAGGGAATGATGCTAAAGATGAAACTCCAGTACTTTGGCCACCTCATGTGAAGAGTTGACTCATTGGAAAAGACTCTGATGGTGGTAGGGATTGAGGGCAGGAGGAGAAGGGGACGACAGAGGATGAGATGGCTGGATGGCATCCCTGACTCGATGGACGTGAGTCTGAGTGAACTCCGGGAGTTGGTGATGGACAGGGAGGCCTGGTGTGCTGCGATTCATGGGATCGCAGTAGGAGACGACTGAGCGACTGAACTGAACTGAACTGAGTCCCTACCAGAATGACAGCAATATCTGTTTTCACTGCTCTTAAGAGGGAATACTGCTGCTAAGTCACTTCAGTCGTGTCCGACTCTGTGCGACCCATAGACAGCAGCCCACCAGACTCCCCGTCCCTGGGATTCTCCAGGCAAGAACACTGGAGTGGGTTGCCATTTCCTTCTCCAATGCATGAAAGTGCAAGTGAAAGTGAAGTCGCTCGGTCGTGTCCGACTCCTAGCAACCCCATGGACTGCAGCCCACCAGGCTCCTCTGTCCATGGGATTTTCCAGGCAAGAGTACTGGAGTGGTTACCATTGCCTTCTCCGAAGAGGGAATGCTAAGAAATTCATAATAACTTCAGTGTAATTCTAGATATATAAGAAATAGTTTCCAAAAGTAGAAACAAAGTGAAAGAAAGTGAAGTCACTCAGTTGTGTCTGACTCTTTGCGACCCCAGGGACTGTAGCCCACCAGGCTCCTCCATCCATGAAATTTCTAGGCAAGAGACTGGAGTGGGTTGTCATTTCCTTCTTCAGGGGATCTTTCCAACCTAGGCATTGAACCCGGGTCTCCCGCATTGAGGGCAGACATTTTACCATCTGAGCCACCACGCTGTTTGGTGATTGGCTAAAATTTTTTATAATAAATAAGAATAAATCAGAGAAATATCCTTCAGCATAGCTGTGAAAGGAGATATATTCACAAATCCAAGAACTCAGCCCTTCAAAACAAAAAAAATCTTTCTACCCTGAATAGTTGCGAAATTATACCTTCTTTCCCATACTGTGGAAGAAAAGGACAAAAATTTGTTCCATAATCTGTTATTTTAAGATTGGCAGTCAGAGAAGGGGATCATAAAACACTGTCAAAAATGACAAAGCTTGAATTAAATTCCAGGGGCTGTTAAGAGTGATGTGAAGGACTCATCTCTGGCCAGGGATAACTGACATGAAAGCATATTGATAAATAATGTAACCTTCCTTTAAACCTGTTCCCATGCAACCCCAAATCTTTCACTGCACTCAGGTAAGAATATGAAAAGGTTTCCCCAAGATCCTCAATAGAAGCAACAACTGGGATAAACTAGACTTGTCACAGTACAGTTTTCACCATCTGGAACTTGAATGCCTCACTGAACAGCCCCGAAGGGCCTTGCTGTTCCTCGTCAAAGGCCCCAGAGAAAATGTCTGTGCCTTTTCAAGGGAAGCTTCACTTAGACACACGCAATCCATTCAAAGACTAGACACAAAGTCTAAGATGAATGATTAACAAAGAAAATCTCCTCACATAGTCAATATTCACTGATGAATATTTCATGTACAACTCTGACTCTCAACCTGCAGGCGGAGGAGAGTATTAGGCTCTTCAGAATTATCAGAAATAGAGATTCTTGGCGGTTACCTGTAGCAACGGGAAATCAACTGTGAGGTTACATGTGAAATTAAGAACAACAGAAATCTCCCAGAAACCCAGGAATGGCTGGACTGAAGCTGGAATATGGTTTAAAAACTGTGAGTTTTTTCAGGACACACAATTCACAATTTCATCAGCATCAAAAGTCTGACAAACCTTATCAATGGTAATCCTCTCGGATTCTCTACTGCTGATACTATTAACCTACTACTTCACTCTCTATTTGGATATCATTTTTCTATCTTCTCACCTTAGTTTACTAATAGCTTCTGACCACTCTGTGCTCCTGCTGTAGCTGATCCTACTAATGATTGCCCTAGCTAGCTAGCTAGCAAGCAGTCTAACAAGAGACACTAAGTCTCATGCCAGGTCCTTACTAAGGCTGCTGACTACCTGGAGACTGGCTAATAGATTTGCTATCCTCACTTCAGTTCCCTCTCCTGATCCAATCAGCTAAAATGGTGGTGTCAAATGACTTAGAACAGAAATCTTCAAAGCATGGCCCACAGCCCAAATCTGGCCTGCCAGCTGTTTTTGTGCTTTGAATCGCTTATGTATTATCTGTGGCTGCTCTTGCACTACAAGGGCAGGCAGAGTTTAGCAGTTGCCCACAACGCCTGAGATGTTTACTATCTGGCCTTTTACAGAAAGCATCTGCTGATCCCTGATTTAGAACACAGCCAAGCAAAGAAGTGCTCTGAAAAGGGGTTTTATATCAGTTTTCTTAGGAAGGGCTCAGGAGTAGAGCAGGTATTCTGAGGCTAAAAGCGTCAGGAGAAAGTGTTAGAGTTGTCTTAAGAAGCATTTGGATCTGTATGAACATTACTGATCAAATAAATATGCATACATTCAAATTATATAGATGACTTTTCTGAGGGTGAAATATAAATAAATTCACTTAAAAGTGATATTGATCCCACACTATCTCTTTAATAACTTTTTTCTCTATAGAGTGGATTTTCAATCAAGTTGAGAACTGATATGAAATATCAAAACAGTACATGATCTGAAAGTATTTCTGTTTAACTCTGGAAAGCAATTTGGTGTTTTTGTTGTTTTTTAAGGAACTTAGTGGACGGAAGAGCCTGGTAGGCTGCAGTCCATGGGGTCGTGAAGAATCAGACACGACTGAGCGACTTCACTTTCACTTTTCACTTTCATACATTGGAGAAGGAATGGCAACCGACTCCAGGGTTCTTGCCTGGAAAATCCCAGGGATGGAGGAGCCTAGTGGGCTGCCGTCTACGGGGTCGCACGGAGTCAGACACGACTGAAGCGACTTAGCAGCAGCAGTAGGATATTCACCTTATAACATGAGGTTAAGGCTAATAATGAAACAATATCATGTCTACCATTTTGGAGCTCGTCTGATTCTTTTTAAAAGCCAGCGAGGAAAAACTGTGATCCCTAGATTCAAAGACTTGATGAAAAGTGAATTTTCTGTCAATTTGCACAAAAAATTAACTTTGCCCATCAAGTTATGAGGTCTTCCTTATTTGACGTGAGTACTTGGGGTACAGAGATTGGATTTTGTCTCCTTCCTATACCACTAATTATTAGGGTGCTGGCAAAAGAGGGGCCCTAATTCTCCAAGCCAGGCTTCAGCAGTATGTGAACCGTGAACTTCCAGATGTTCAAGCTGGTTTTAGAAAAGGCAGAGGAACTAGAGATCAAATTGCCAACATCTGCTGGATCATGGAAAAAGCAAGAGAGTCCCAGGAAAACATCTATTTCTGCTTTATTGACTATGCCAAAGCCTTTGACTCTGTGGATCATTATAATAAACTGTGGAAAATTCTGATAGAGATGGGAATACCAGACCACCTGACCTGCCTCTTGAGAAACCTATATGCAGGTCAGGAAGCAACAGTTAGAATTGGACATGGAACAACAGACTGGTTCCAAATAGGAAAAGGAGTACGTCAAGGCTGTATATTGTCACCCTGCTTATTTAACTTATATAAAGAGTACATCATGAGAAAAGCTGGACTGGAAGAAACACAAGCTGGAATCAAGATTGCCGGGAGAAATATCAATAACCTCAGCTATGCAGATGATACCACCCTTATGGCAGAAAGTGAAGAGGAGCTAAAAAGCCTCTTGATGAAAGTGAAAGAGAAGAGTGAAAAAGTTGGCCTAAAGCTCAACATTCAGAAAACGAAGATCATGGCATCTGGTCCCATGACTTCATGGGAAATAGATGGGGAAACAGTGGAAACAGTGGCTGACTTTATTTTTCTGGGCTCCAGAATCACTGCAGATGGTGATTGCAGCCATGAAATTAAAAGACGCTTACTCCTTAGAAGGAAAGTTATGACCAACCTAGATAGTATATTCAAAAGCAGAGACATTACTTTGTCAACAAAGGTCCATCTAGTCAAGGCTATGGTTTCACCAGTGGTCATGTATGGATGTGAGAGTTGGACTGTGAAGAAGGCTGAGCGCCGAAGAATTGATGCTTTTGAACTGTGGTGTTGGAGAAGACTCTTGAGAGTCCCTTGGACTGCAAGGAGATCCAACCAGTCCATCCTAAAGGAGATCAGTCCTGGGTGTTCATTGGAAGGACTGATGTTGAAGCTGAAACTCCAATATTTTGGCCACCTGATGCAAAGAGCTGACTCATTGGAAAAGACCCCGATGCTGGGAAAGATTGAGGGCAGGAGGAGGAGACGACAGAGGATGAGATGGCTGGATGGCATCACCGACTCGATGGACATGGGTTTGGGTGGACTCCAAGTGTTGGTGATGGACAGGGAGGCCTGATGTTCTTCAATTCATGGGGTCGCAAAGAGCCGGACACAACTGAATGACTGAACTGAACTGAATACGGGTTTGTAGAATAAACAAGTGAATGTTGCCATAAGCTCTCATGGCTCAGTTAACAAAGCTGACAGACCTTTAATTGTAAAGGAATCTGGACACAGCTTTGTTAAGTGCTGTCTCCCATCTAGAGATGAAAAAACTCTTAAAGTAGAAGTTCTCCCCATAAAGAAATCAGGTGCAGATTTTGTGAGCTCCAGACTTAACCCAGGCTTTGTTGCCCTTCTGGTCATTGCAGTGTTTGTGGTGAGTACAGAATGGGAACAATGTTTGTATGGAGTGTTGGGTGCTGACATGGATTAAAGGTCTGGGCAGCCTAGGATAGGGTTAGAGCCAGACCTTTAACCTGTGCCAAAACCCAACCTTCCGTACAAAGTTTGTTCCCATTCTTTACTCACCACTTAGACAGAATTGCAACTGTCTCTTACTAGACAGTCACTCTCAATAACTTGGAAGTTCATATTGTACCACTGTATAATAAAATTGAATAGGTGGAAGTTCATATTGTACCTCTGTTTAATAAAATTGAATAATTAATGAATAAATGATCTAATAAGGATATAAAACATAAGGCTTTATCTTCTATTATCCCTGACCATCTATGCCAATTGCTAGACCCACCTTCAACCTCACATCTTTCCTAGTGTAGCCTCTTCAGGCAGCCTCTACTGTATTTCAAAGCTTGCACAACTCGAGGTGTATATCTTCCGTCCAGAGTTTCAAATCCCAGACATGGCTTTTATGAAACCATCCCTTTCTGCAGCCACCTTATTAGTGATACATGTCAATCCCCAAACAACCATCTCCCCGCTAAAGAATATCAGGCTTTACTGCCAGTGTGAAGGCCAAGAGGAAAAGCAAGAGCAGCATCCATGTAACTCCCCACAGAGTAGTGAGCCTTTAGCAGAAAAGCACCCTGGAAAACACAGCGCCTGCCCTTGCCTCCTCTGGCTGCCAGGAGTCATTCTGCCAGAATGCGGCAACGCAGCTAGGCCTGCAGGAGAATCGGAAAAGTAAAACAAGGCTGCCCTCTCCTGGTTACCAAAAAAATGAAATGTTTTCTATTCTCCATATGCAGAAACCCAGGATATCCTACTGAAAATGTGAGTAATACACATTTTTAAAAGCGGATAATTTAAAGTACACTAAAGTGGGCTTCTAAGATAAGATGAAATAAGTGATATATAAAATGATAAGTGAAAAAATGCATTCTTCATTGAAAAACCTGCTCTAGATACAATTATAATCCTCATCAAGAATTCCTTGCTGGTTTCAGAATTTAAAGGCTGATGAACTAATCCTTAAAAACATGGAATTTCTTTCATAGGTGACTTTTCTTTTTTAGGTGGTTTATTTTAGACTTTCGCTGCCTTACACAGCAGCAACATGGGTTCCATTCATTTATTCACTCACTGAATATCTATAAAGTATTTACTAAGGATTTCAACAATTCTAAAATACTCTTTTTTGATATTATATCATTTTTCGTGTTTTATCATTTCTGATGCATTTGGCAACCTGTGGTGTGTTATACTTTGTCACCAGGCAGCAGCAGAGATGTGGCTAGAGTTGTCACTCCCTGGACACGTACAGTCTTCTTGCTATTGTTTGTGGCTCATGAGACAACAGTAACCACTTCAGGTTTCAGCATCCCTCCCCAAGTCTATTTGAGGACCATCTGGGAAGAAAAAAGACAATCTTCCTTGTTGCTTGAGAAACATTTCATTGATACTCTCTGGTAAGATAAAGAAAGTACCACCAGCAAATCTTGCAAAATGGCTGTCAACAGTCTAGGACAAAAGACTAGGAGGAAACAGGGGAGCAGTCTGAGGAACGCTGAATCACCAGTGCTTTTGACAGCACAAAGGATGACATGGTGTGGAAAATACATCGACACACTGACATCTCTGAGTCAGGAATGAGCCAGAAAAGTTGAATTATGTATGGGAAATTTTTTTTGTTATACTGTTTGCTTCCATTTTTCTGCTCCTTATATGAACAGGAGTCATATATGCAAAATAATCCAGGACTATTATATCCCAAAAGGTTATTTAAACAAATATAAAATAAAAATTCTAAGTGACCAGGAAGCAGTAGGTCATAGTTTAATCGGATACCTTTTATTTTATTAATAGTTCCTAAAATAATAGGGCATCTTACAACAGCCTAACCTTCAGTGAACCATGGTACGTACTAGCAATGCCACAGTCACTAAGCAACATGGCGATGAACAAACAGACCTTCCTCTGCCCTCACAGAGCCAGATGAGGGGGAGATAACTATAAACACGTAAACGAATCATGAAATCAGACCATTTCAAATAGTGGTAAACGCCGTGAAGACAGTAAGACAAAGTAATAGGATAAAGGGAGGCTGGGGCAGAGAGAGGCTTAGATCAGCACTGTATGGAAATGATGAAGCAGAGGAGAGGGCACCATCTCATCACAAGACAGGAGAGGAGAAATGTGTTCAATAAGCAGGCAGAGGTCAACTGTGACAAATGGCATTAGGAGGAAAAGTAAGATGAATCGATAGGACTGCCCCTAGTACTGGCAAGACCAGGGACTTCCTGGTGGTCTAGTGGTTAAGACTCCATGCTTCCAATGCAAGAGTCGTGGGTTCAATTCCTGGTCTGGAAACTAAGATCCCACGTTGTGGTGAAGCAGAAAAAGCAAAAACAAACAAATAAACAAAATCTGTTGGATCTTAGTATTGTCAAGACCAGATCTTTCTGAGGGCCCAGTGGTTAAGAACCCACCTGCCAGTGCAGGAGGCATGGGTTTGATCCCTGATTTGGGAAGATCTCCCATGCCCTCGGGTGAGCAAGCCCACACACTACAACTACTGAGTCCACAGGCCACAACTGCTGAAGCTAACGCGCTGAAAGCCTGTGCTCTGCAATGAGTGAAGCCACAGCAATGAGAAACCTGCACACTGCAATTAGAGTAGCCCCGCTTGCAGCAGCTAGAGAAGGCCCGCGTGCAGCAATGAACACCCTGCACAGGCGGAAATAACGAGGAGGAGGAAGGAATGGCAAACCGCTCTAGTGTTCTTGCCTGGAGAACCTCCTGAACAGTAAGAAAAGGCAAAGAATAACAAATAAATAAATGAAATTAAAAACAAATAAACATAAATTAAAGGGACCTTACAGCTAGATTAAAGTAGGTTGAAGGATGAAGGAGAGGTGAGGAGGTGGGTGAAATGCAGCAGGACATTAAGAGGCTAATGCTACATGTCTTGTTTGTAGGAAACAGGCTTCATTCAGCCTCCTTTGGAGAAGGCAATGGCAGCCCACTCCAATACTCTTGCCTGGAAAATCCCATGGACAGAGGAGCCTGGTAACCTACAGTCCATGGGGTCACTAAGAGTCAGACACGACTGAGCGAATTCACTTTCACTTTTCACTTTCCTGCATTGGAGAAGGAAATGGCAACCCACTCCAGTGTTCTTGCCTGGAGAATCCCAGGGACGGGGGAGCCTGGTGGGCTGCCGTCTGTGGGGTCGCACTGAGTCGGACACAACTGAAGCGACTTAGCAGCAGCAGCAGCCTCCTTGGCCTTCCCTGAGTTCCAAAGTGAGTGAAGTGAAGTCACTCAGTTGTGTCTGACTCTTTGCGACCCCACAGACTGTAGCCTACAGGCCTCTCCATCCATGGGATTTTTCCAGGCAAGAGTACCGGAGAGATTGCCATTTCCTTCTCCAGGGGATCTTCCCGACCCAGGGATCTAACCCAGGTCTCCTGCATTACACGTGGGCGCTTTACCCTCTGAGCCACCAGTGAAGACCTGGGTTCCGAAGGGCAGCTTCAAACAGTTGCTTATCATGGAAGGGAGAGAATGCAGAAACAAAGGAGCAGTCAGGAAACAACGGTGCAGCCTCTCGTCAGGGTCCTCACTCCACTTCAGGGAATGGACATAACAATCTTTGAGTTCTTCTGCAGGAATTAAGGCCCCCACCCAGGTAGAAGAGCGCAGCTTCTGGCTGAACACCAGACTCCTGTAGCACCTCCCTGTTACCTCACCACCAACCAATCCAAAGAAAGTCTGCACATGATGGAAGGTAACAGACTCTGAGTTCCTCCCTTAATAGTTCTCCTTTTTTAACTTTCATTCAATCAGAGTCTTTGAAATTGGGTTTTGGACATGAGTCCACCATCTCCCTAGAATGTCAGTCTCCTGAATAAAGCAATAACCTCAGATATACAGATGACATCACCCTTATGGCAGAAAACGAAGAGGAACTGAAGAGTCTCTTGATGAAAGTGAAAGAGGAGAGTGAAAAAGCTGGCTTAAAACTCAACATTCAAAAAATGAAGATCATGGCATCCAGTTCCATCACTTCATGGCAAATAGATGGAGAAACAATGGTAACAGTGACAGACTTTATTTTCTTGGGTTCCAAAATCACTGCAGATGATGACTGCAGCCATGAAATTAAAAGACACATGCTCCTTGGAAGAAAAGATGACCATCCTAGACAGCATTTTAAAAAGCAAAGACATTACTTTGCCGACAAAAGTCTGTCTAGTCAAAGCTATGGTTTTTCAGTAGTCATGTATAGATGTGAGAGTTGGACCATAAAGAAAGCTGAGTGCCAAAGAATTGATGCTTTTAAACTGTGGTGTTGGAGAATACTCTTGAGAGTCCGTTGGACTGCAATGAGATCAAACCAGTCAATCTTAACAGGAATTCAGTCCTGAATATTCATTGGAAGGACTGATGCTGAAACTGAAACTCCAATACTTTGGCCACCTGATGCGAAGAACTGACTCATTTGAAAAGACCCTGATGCTGGGAAAGATTGAAGACAGGAGGAGAAGGGGACAAGTTGGATGGCATCACCAACTTGATGGACATGAATTTGAGCAAGCTCCAGGAGATGGTGCTGGACAGGGAAGCCTGGCCTGCTGCAGTTCATGGGGTCGCAAAGAGTCAGACATGACTGAGCGACTGAACTGACTCACTGAATAAAGCAAACTTTCTGTTCCCACCAGCACTTGTCTCTTGAGTATTGCCTTTCAGGCAGAGAACAGCTGGGCCTGAGTTCATAATGTGGGGGAGCAAAAATGAATCTCTTTGGCTAGGTGTGTTTTTAGAGGCTATCAGAAACTGTGTGGTGGGTCTTCCCTGCAATGCAACGTAGAATAATAAAAAGGCATGTCTCGCAGTTTGAAAGGGGCCATATTAACTTTAGCAAACAGGCAATAAAAGAAAAAAAGAAATCATACAAAACAACTTCGGATTATAATCAGCATCCTAAAGGGCATAACCAAAATGCTGTTGCAGAAAGTAGGGAATAGAAGCTTGCTTTTGGCTTTCGGCTTTAACAATTTTGAGCACCAGCAATATGCCAAGGCATTTGTTTCAAATGTTCAAATGTTGTGTCATTTAACCATGAGACACATTGAAAATACGGAATTGGCTCCCCTGTTATAGATAAGGAAACATGTTCTGAAAGAATGATTTGCCCGTCAAAGGTCACAGTTAGTGAATGGCAGCACTGGCATTTGAACCAAGTTTAACATCTAAATTAATGTCTCTGTTTTCTTTGCAATCCACCTTCTCTCCCAAGGCTCTCCTGGAGAATAAATGTCCCCAGAGCATCCTCCTAGCCAGCTCTTTTCCCCATTCCAGCCTGAATGCTAGTTCTGAGTTGCTTGGGTGTTTTGATCCCCATTCCCACAAGACGTTTTCAGTAAATTGATCAAGAAATCATACATAAGTCACAGCATGCCAATAGAAACTAAATGTGTGACTGCTATAATACTGTGCTCAGTTGCTTCAGTCGTGTCCGACTCTTTGTGTGTGACCCCATGGGCCATAGCCTGCCAGGCTCCTCTGTCCATGGGATTTTCCAGACAAGAAGTAGAGTGAGCTGCCATGCCCTCCTCCAGGGGATCTTCCCAACTCAGGGACTGAACCCACATCTCCTGTGTTTCTTGCACTGCAGGTGGATTCTCTACTGCTGAGTGACCAGGCAGTTGCTAACAGGACATTATTTTCTTAGATATGTGACACTTGCATATTTACCTAGTGACTTTTAGAGAGATCTTGCCAAACCTCAACGGCATTTTTCTAATAGTGAACATTTCAGTTCACCTAGTAGACTAATAAACTAGCTAATATTTGGTGAGCTTTAGTATATTCTGAGCACCATTCTAAGTGCTATACATATCTCATTTTTCAAAACAACCTTATAAAACTGGAATTATTTTTATCATTTGAGATCTGTGATTTGAAACTAGGTGATCTGACTTGCAAATCTGAGCTAGATTTCCAACACAACACACAGGAATTAAATTGCAAACTCCAAATAAGTGTGAATGAACTATTGAGGTCATGAAAGCCACCAAAAGCAAGTTGACTTAGGTTATGAAAATATCCATTCCCTTGGTTAATTTTTCAGATAACACTTTTCTTTGAGATGAAAAAATTTAGCTAACAACTGCTCTTTAGTCCCAGATATCAGTTCAGTTCAGTTCAGTCACTCAGTTGTGTCCAACTGTTTGCGACCCCATGGACTGTAGCATGCCAGGCTTCCCTGTCCATCACCAACTCCTACAGCTCACTCAAATTCATGTCCATCTAGTTGGTGATGCCATCCAGTCATCTCATCCTCTGTCGTCCCCTTCTCCTCCTGTCTTCAATCTTTCCCAGCATCAGGGTCTTTTCAAATGAGTCAGTTCCTCTCATCAGGTGATCAAAGTATTGGAGTTTCAGCTTCAACATCAGTCCTTCCAATGAATATTCAGGACTGATTTCCTTTAGGATGGACTGGTTGGATCTTCTTGCAGTACAAGGAACTCTCAAGAGTCTTCTCCAATACCACAGCTTAAAAGCATCAATTCTTCAGCGGTCAGCTTTTTTTATGGTACAACTCTCACATCCATACATGACTACAGGAAAAACCACAACTTTGACTAGACAGACCTTTGTTGGTAAAGTAATGTCTCTGCTTTTTAATATGCTGTCTAGGTTGGTCATAGCTTTTCTTCCAAGGAGCATGTTTCTTTTAATTTCATGGCTGCAGTCAGCATCAGCAGTGATTTTGGAGCCCATCCATGGGACCGGATGCCATGATCTTAGTCTTCTGAATGTTGAGCTTTAAGCCAACTTTTTCACTCTCGTCTTCTACTTTCATCAAGAGGCGCTTTAGTTCTTCTTCATTTTCTGCCATAAAGGTGGTGTCATCTGCATATCTGAGGTTATTGATATTTCTCCCGGCAATCTTGATTCCACTTGTGCTTCATCCAGCCCAGCGTTTCTCATGATGTACTCCTCATATAAGTTAAATAAGGAGGGTGACAATACACAGCCTTGACATGCTCCTTTCCTCATTTGGAACCAGTCTGTTGTTCCATGTCCAGTTCTAACTGTTGTTTCTTGACCTGCACACAGTGCCAAATGTCAGTGGCACTTCTTAATTATAAGTATAAAGGAAGCTAATGAAAGCATTTTTGTGGCTTAAAGATCAACTATGGAAGAAGAGTCAGTGTTTGAAATCATTCAACAAACTTCTGCTTAGCACTGCTGGATGAGGAGTGCTGGACTAGATGCTGCAGGTGTTACCAAAACAAACTTGATGCACAGCAAAGCCAGTCTACTGACACTGAGTTGTGGAAAAGCAAAGTGCAGTGTTTTTTGCAGGGCATCGAACAAAGAGAAAAAGAGCAGCTAGTGCTCAAAAGACCTGAACTCCTTCCTCAATGGCTTTCAGGGAAGGTCTTTTTAAAAGCAAACAACTTACCTCATTTGAGGTGCAGGTTGCAGGTTGCATCGATAGCTTGTGAACTTTCTTCTAATTGGCTGGTGGTGAGGTAACAGGGTGATGTTTCAAGAACATCAGGAGGTTTCTTCATCATCCTTCTGGTTCAAACCAGTCTGGGGTCTATCTGTTGTCAGCTGTAGTCAGCACCTTCCATCTGTGTGTGTGTGTGGTGGGAGGTGGGTCTTAGTTTCTGTGGAACATCTCAAAGTTACAGTTCAGAGTGTTGTGTATATCCCCCTTGAGGATGAACTAAGACTCTGTTTTATTGCTGAATTGTTGTTTCAGCTATCATTACTTTTCTTGATTGACTGGCTTTCCTTTTTCATTTTCTATATCCCTTCACTTCTCTAATTGTTACCTGCTTATTCCTGCTCTTTGGAACACAGAGAAGGCCTAGGAGACTGAAACTTTTTCTACAAACAAGAATGGGGGACATGAAAGGGTTTTTGTACCTGGGAGGGCCCTGCAGAGTCTTGCTCAGTTTCACAGGTACTTCCCAAGATCAATGAAGAAGTGATTGATTGGAACCTGGCTCTGGGTGCAGCGTGACGACACAAAAAAGCCTAAGCTTTGGAGTGAGACAAACTCAAATCCATCTCCCAATTCTGAGTGACTTTAGACGTCAGTTATTAAAATGGGAATAATGATTCTTAATTTATAACTATTTTTAGTATTGGAGATACTGAAGTGTGTTCTCAAGTGTTTGGCTCAGTAGCAAACCAACCAGTGCTAGCTGCCATCACCCTGTCTCTTCCTGCCCCCTCTTATCTTGGGTATCTGAGCTCAGCCGAAAGCCCAGGAGCAAGAGGAGAGAAAAGACTAAGCTTGGAAGTTAATTTCCAAAATAAAAAGTTGCTAAGATTTAGATATTTAAAAATAACTGTGGAAATAGAGTTAACATATGTCTTTGTACATATAGCTTTCGAAAATAATAGGCAAGAATTATTCGGTAAAAACTTATTTTTAAAGATAATTAGTAGTAATATGTCTTTAGAGGCAGAAGGCCTTGGTTATGTTTGAGAGAACCCAAGCTTCAGTCCAAGTTCATCCCTAAAGAATATTAAGTCTTATAGTACTTAAGAACTGCTGGATTGAGCAATATTCATAGAGAAAGAAAGGGCAAGAAGATGGAAAAAGGACACAAAGTGAGGCCGGAGACAGATGGGCTCCAGGTTAGACATTTACAAGTGGCCTCTGTTTAAAACTAGCTTACATTACAAGTGTTTACATGTCATGCTGCTGCTGCTGCTGCTAATTCACTTCAGTCGTGTCCGACTCTGTGCGATCCCATAGACAGCAGCCCACCAGGCTCCCCCGTCCCTGGGGTTCTCCAGGCAAGAATACTGGAGTGGGTTGCCATTTCTTTCTCCAATGCATGAAAGTGAAAAGTGAAAGTAAAGTCGCTCAGTCGTGTCTGACTCTGTGCGACCCCATGGACTGCAGCCTACCAGGCTCCTCCGTCCATGGGATTTTCCAGGCAAGAGTATTGGAGTGGGGTGCCATTGCCTTCTCCTTTACATGTCACGAGGCACAGAGAAGTGGGCTTCGGTCTAGCTGCTTAGAACTGTTAGCATTTCCTGAGACAAGAGAAAGGTGGGCCCCAGTTAAGGCATTTACAGTCAGCTTCCTGTTTGCCCTCTGCAATGGAAACGCAACAGAAACAGGGTAAATAACCAGTGTTTGTCTCTTGTAAACACCTTTAAGGTAAAGTCATGGCAAGGACAAAGAGGCGGCAAAACAGTGTTTGAGTAAAGGATTATGGACTCTGCGCTCACCCTTGCCCTCTTTTTGGGACAAGGAAGACACTAGTCACGCACAGAGAGGCTCCTTGTGGGTCAAAAGTCAGGGGATGATGTCAGGCCATAATGTGTCTTGCTTCTCCCAAAAGCCTTCACTTCAAGGCCCATGTTGGCCAACAGGTACGTGCACACCCAGGGTAGACTATGTGTGGGAAAAGACACCAGATAATTGACTAAAGGTAAACAAAGACCTGGAAGAACTGCCCCATTTAAATGACTTAATCACCACTATTCAGCGCTCCTCCTAAGAAGGACACCCACACCCTTTCTTTCTAGATGTGCATATCTGCCTTACTTCTGTCTTAACAATCTGTTTCTCTGTGCGCTCTCCCACTTGTTGCGCTCTTAAACTCTGTACCTGCATTTAGTTTCTGCCTCCACGATAAATGCATTTTTCACTGAAGGCAAAGA
This sequence comes from Ovis canadensis, assembly GCF_042477335.2. Lineage (NCBI taxonomy): Eukaryota > Metazoa > Chordata > Mammalia > Artiodactyla > Bovidae > Ovis > Ovis canadensis. Next base: position 13,516,995 of record NC_091255.1, read on the forward strand.
TGTAGGGGAAAAGAGCTTCTAGCCTCTAGCCTTTGCTGGTCTGGTCGCTAGGACTCCTGGTTTTCATCCAGGCTCTTCAGGTTCAGCATATCTAGGCTATTCCAGGCCAGCAGGGAATTAAGATTTCGCTTCACGCCACTGCTCGCTGCTGCCTTGCCAAGATCAAAAGGAATCAGAAGCTGACTGAAGGAAAAAAAATTGAGGATAATTTCAAGATTTTTTATTTAGAAAGGCATAGTATTTCCAATCTGGTACTCAAAGTATGGTACAAGCCAATCTGGGGACCTTTAAAAATCTTGATACCCTTGATGCATCCAGGTTCATTAAATCAGAATCTCTGAGGGTGGGACCCAGGTATCATTATTCTTTACAGTAGCTTGTAGCTCAGTTGGTAAAGACTCTGCCTGCAGTGCAGAAAAAGCAGGTTTGATCTCTGGGTCAGGAAGATCTGGAGAAAGAAATGGCAACCCATTCCAGTATTCTTGCCTGAAGAATCCCTATGAACAGAGGAGCCCGGCAGGATACAGTCTACAGGGTCGCAGGAGTCAGACACGACTTAGCCAAAAAGCCACCACCACAGGTGATTCCAACATATCAATAACTACCTTCATCAAAACAAGAAAGTCAGGCAGAATATTGAGATGGTGGAGGAAAGGAATCAGTACAAGTCTAGCTCTATTAACATCAGTGCTGGATGGGAAAATTCTTAAAGAGATGGGAATACCAGACGACATTACCTGCCTCCTGAGAAATCTGCATGCAGGTCAAGAAGCAACAGTTAGAACTGGACATGGAACAACAGACTGGTTCCGAATTGGGAAAGGAGTATGTCAAGGCTGTATACTGTCACCCTGCTTATTTAACTGGTATGCAGAGTACATCATGTGAAATGCCAGATTGTATGAAGCACAGCTGGAATCAAGATTGCAGGGAGAAATATCAATAACCTCAGATATGCAGATGACACCACCCTTAGGGCAGAAATTGAAGAGGAACTAAAGAACCTCTTTGTGAAAGTAAAAGAGGAGGGTGAAAAAGTTGGCTTAAAACTCATCATTCAAAAAACGAAGATCACAGCATCCAGTCCCATCACTTCATGGCAAATAGATATGGAAACAGTGAGAAACTTTATTTTCTTGGGCTCCAAAATCACTGCAGATGGTGACTGCAGCCATGAAATTAAAAGACTCTTGCTCCTTAGAAGACAAGCTATGACCAACCTAGACAGCATATTAAAAAGCAGAGACATTATTTTCCTGACAAAGGTATATTTAGTCAAAGTTATGGTTTTTCCAGTAGTCATGTATGGATGTGAGAGTTGGACTATAAAGAAAGCTGAGCACCGAAGAATTGATGCTTTTGAACTGTGGTGCTGGAGGAGGCTCTTGAGAGTTCCTTGGACTGCAAGGAGATCAAACCAGTCCATCCTAAAGGAAATCAGTTCTGAATATTCATTGGAAGGACTGGTGCTGAAGCTGAAACTCTAATACTTTCGTCATCTGATGGGAAGAACTGACTCATTGGAAAAGACCCTGATGCTGGGAAAGATTGAAAGCAAGGGGAGAAGGGGATGACAGAGGATGAGATGGCTGGATGGCATCACTGACTCAATGGACATGAGTAAACTCCCGAGAGTTGGTGATGGACAGGGAGGCTCAGTGCTGCGGTTCACAGGGTCGCAAATGGTCGAACACAGCTGAGTGACTGAACTGAGTTGAACTGAACTGAATTGGTTAGAGCAGCTGAACAACAACAGCAAGGCCTTTAAAATGCCTGGATACTAAACCTAGCAAATCAGAGGGACTAGGAGTGGGGAACATACCATACTTCTAAACAAAGAAAGAGTACAGTGTTGTGAGCTCCAAGAAAGAAATCTGTAAGACAGGAAAGGAGGGCTCAGTTCTCTTGGTCAGGAAAAGTTTCATGGAGAAGGGACAAGGAGAAGGAATCCTGAGGGAAACGGATAAAGAGGAAGAGGCAGGCTACAGAACTGTGGGAATGCTAACAGGTTTAGCAGGTAGGGAGGAAGATGGAACCAGATGAACCTCATGAGAAGTAGCAGCCAGAAAAAGGAGGATATGACAGGGAGGTGCCCTGAAAGGTGAGGGGGGAAGAAGGGTGGCTGGGATGGCATTGCATAGCAGAGAGGGCAAAGAGGATGTGACTGTTAACTGGCTCAGATCTGATGTTCAGATAGCTATGGAAATGACCATCAAATGGCAGTCCATACTGGGACAGCTAGGGAGGAGAGTGGAGGAGGTGTTTGGAACTGAACCCATTAGATAAAAAGAAGGATAAAGGGCAGTCTAAGGAAAATACTGTGGGGAGGGTTGGGGAAACACAACTTTTAATTTAAATATTAAAACAGAGAAGAGGTGTCTGTAGCAGAAGAGTTTGGGACTCAGGGGAAGGCTATTGTGTTACAGTCTCCTAGCTGGAGCAGAATGGCCTGGGGCTGGTCACTTCCCTTCTCTGGCTGTCCATGTTTTCATCTATAAGATGGTGGGGTAGGGATTATGTGATTTATAAGGGCATGTCCAGCTCTGACAACCTAAAAACGTTAGTGGTAAGAACAGAGTCAATCGAGAGGGTGAAAAAGACTCTTAACTGCCTAAAACCTAATGATGGATCAGCGTTGTTTCCAGACGTGTATTTGCCATGATTGGTCACATCATTCTCCAGGTACCACTGCCTAGAGTCCATCTTTTAAAAAGTAAATGGTACTACCTACCATCTAGGCTTTATCCATGACAGTACATAAAATAAAGTTTCCACTTTTGGAATCAGAGTCCTTTACTAGCGAGGTGACTGTGGTTTTTCTAGTCTGTAAAACAGAGTAATAATAGTAATGATTTCATAGAGTTACTATGGAATTAAATGAGAGAATGTGTGTAAGGTACTGAGAGCATGTATGCGTGCTCAGTTGCTCAGTCATGTCCAATTCTTTGCAACTCCTTGGACTGCAGCCCACCAGGCTCCTTTGTCCATGGAATTTTCCAGGCAAGAATACTGAAGTGGGTTGCCATTTCCTTCTCTAGGAGATCTTCCTGACCCAGGGAACAAATCTGCATCTCCTGCATTGGCAGCTGGCACCTAGAATATTGTTCTAGTACAGATACTATAGCTCAGTTGGTAAAGAATCCACCTGCAATGCAGGAGACCTTGGTTCAATTCCTGGGTGGGGAAGATCCACTGGAGAAGGGATAGGTTACCCACTCCAGTATTCTTGGGCTCTCCTTGTGGCTTTGCTGGTAAAGAATCCACCTGTAATGTGGGTTTGATCCCTGGGTTGGGGAGATTCCCTGGAGAAGGGAAAGGCTACCCAACTCCAGTATTCTGGCCTGGAGAATTCCATGGACTGTATAGTCGATAGGGTTGCAAAGAGTCAGAGATGACTGAGCGACTTGCACTTTTTCACAGATAATATTAGCATGCTTGAACAAGTATAGAAACAACAGCAGGACCCTGCAGCAGCCAAGTATATGACGACTCCTATTCCTATCTTCTTTACGAGGTCTCCCTTTGAACCAAACAGATCCTTTAAAATAAAATAAATGAGACATATTCAACGAGCAGATTCATGTAGTAACAAAAATACAGGCTTTAGAATTAAGCAGCCATGACTCAAACTAAGGTCAAGCTATCTATTTATTTTTTTAGTCTCAGATTACATATTTGTAAAAATGAAGTGTATACCTGCCTTCAGGCTTAGGAAGACTACAATAAAATAGATTGCCAGTTCCAGGCATTTAAGTGTATTTAAAGTAAAGATTATTTTCTTTGCTTCTACCTAGCATTATGACTTGTGTTTAGAAAGTTTCCTTAAAATTGAAGTTGCGGTGAGATTTTGCTCCTGGTACCCAGAAATTTTATCCTTGTTTCTTTCTGGGAGTCTGTCTCTCCTCTGACCTTGACTTAGCTGTGAATTCTATCCTACTCTCAGACCATATTAACATCGACAGGGTTGATTTTCACCCCTGGGGACTTGGGGGATCATAGAGAAAGTGGCAGAACACAGAAAGAAGGCTGCAACCATCACAACACCCTCCAGGGGCAGCGGAGGAGGTAAAAGCTTCAGGTAGTGACCTTGGAGAGACAACAGTGAATGGTGGCTTGAAGCGAGATCTTAGTTCCCTGCCCAGGAACTGAACCTGGGTAGCCCAGATGAGGAGAAAGCAATGGCAACCCACTCCAGTACTCTTGGCTGGAAAATCCCATGGACGGAGGAGCCTGGTAGGCTGCCTTCTATGGGGTCGCACAGAGTCGGACGCGACTGAAGTGACTTAGCAGCAGCAGCAGCAGCAGCAGCCCAGATGAAAACCAGGAATCCTACCCACTAGATCATCAAGGCTAGAAGCAAATTTTCCCTGGCTCTTGCCCCATTGAAAAACGCATTTTTCAAGGACACAAAAACTGTAAAAACAGGTACAAAGTTTATTATTAGAGACACACACAATTGGGAGAGCACACAGAGAAAGTTTGTTTAATGAAGACAGAAGCAAGGCAAAGATTCACACCTGGAGAGCAAGGGTGTGGATGTCTTAATGAGGAGGAGCACAATAAAGAGGCAGTTAAGTCACTTGTGGAAGGCAGTTCTTCTGCATCTTTGTTTACCTTTGGTCATTTATCTTGCTTCTTTTTCCACACCTGACCTGCCCTAGGACCCTTCCCACAAGCCTGTGCAACATTTTTCCAAGATGAATCCCAGCCCAGAGGCCTACTTGGGGGGATGGGTCTTGGCATCACATATTATGGGATAGTGCCCCCTCCTTTTGATCCCTAAGGAGCCTTTCTGCACTTGTGCAGTGTCTCCCTTGCCCCAACGATGGGAGCTCTTGATCTTCTACTCAGCAGGGTTTAGTCCCTCTTTGTCCCTGCCATAGCCATTATCTTAAAGTGTCCACAGGGGACAAAGCCTAGCTACTTAGCTTGTTTCTGTTGTTATATATAGTTAAGCATATAAATCAAATACATATTTTGATATATTTCAAGTAAACATAATATTTATATTTCAAATCAAATATAGATTATATATATATATATCTTCGTAGCTGTGCAGGCTTTTTTCTCTTTGTTCTTTTCTCTCTTTGGGGCTACTCCCTGGTGACTTAGTGATAAAGAATTGGCTAGCAACGCAGGAGACCCAGGTTCGATCCCTGGGTTGGGAGGAGCCTCTGGAGGAGGGCATGGCAATCCACTACAGTACTCTCGCCTGAAGAATTCCATGCACAGAGGAGCATGGCGGGCTACAGTCCATAGGGTTGCACAGAGCCGGACACGACTGAAGCGACTACGCAGCAGCTGCAGCAGCAGGGGCTTCCCTCTAGTTGAGATGTGCGGGCTTCTTGTTTTGCCAAGCATGGGCACTAGGGCTCATGGGCTTCAGTAGTTCTGGCATGTGGGCTTAGAGGTTGCAGCTCTGACACTGGAGCACAGGCTCAATACTTGTGGTGCATGGACTTAGTTGCTATGCAGCATGTGGGAATCTTCTGGGATCAGGGATTGAACCCCTGTCTCCTGCATTAGTGGTGGATTCTTTATCAAGCCACCAAAGAAGCCCTGTTATTTCCATTTTGAAGCGCAAACAGAACGCAGTTGTAAATATCTAGCCTTGATCCCACGTGCCTTCTTCCTCAGAAAATGTTAACAGGAGGCCAGTGGTAAACGCCTAGCCTGGCGTCCTTCTATCTCCTGCCTCAGTAGTAACCATCAACCTGGTTCTGTTTACCCAGCCATAATGTCCTGAATGTACTCCTTGGTGCCTCAATCCCATAGCACAAGGAAATTAAAAAAAAAAAAAATCTCTTGCATGAGAAATAGCAGTTATGTTAAAAATCTGCTTGTTGATTCCTTCCTTGTTCTCATGCCCTGATGGAAGGCCATGACATCAACAGCAGCCTAACTTGAAACTGACTTTCTCTTTAAGGTTGCTTGATTGTAGGGTTCAGAGAGTGAAATGCTTTGTACACTGTATAATATGAAAGAGATTAGGTTGGTGACGTCACAAGAGGTTTTCAACAGTGTCAGCAGAAGCTGTAGTGACTAAGGAACTGATAAGTAGCACCATATAAAGGAGTTCCCCTGGATATGCATGTGGAGAGTATTAGTCACAGGTAGGAGACATTTACAACAAAAATGTTTCACTCTAGATCTTAGAATCCCAAGTATTAGCTCGCAAGGGTCAAGTAAAATCAGAAATAAATAAGAGCAAAACACCCAAGTGAGTTAGCCCCTTGGTGCACACTGGGATTGGTTTTGATTTATGTGCTTACATATACGACTAGGAACATAAGACAGATCTCCTCACCATTTCCAGGACCAAAGAAGGGTTCGTAGAGTTGGGCCCAAGCGGACCGCAGGAAGTGAGACCTGGAAGTGCAGGGAGCCCGTGTGGTGCTAACTGCCATCACCTTGGAGACACCCAGCCCCCAGCAGAGTGGCGTCACGGGAGACTGTCGCAGCAGCCAATCAGATGTTCATCGAATGCCCCAGAAGAGGGAAAGGGCAACCGGGAAGCGGTTGAAGAGCTCAAGCTCGGATTTACATTCCAAAGCAGTTCTACGGCCGAACGGTCTGCACGGGCAGAAGGAAAGCCCTTTCCTTTCCTCAGCTTCGCGGCAGGACAGTTCCCAGGAGGAGCCCGGAGCTCGCTTGGCGGCGCCACGCGGTCCCTCAGGAAACGGGGGCAAGACGACGGCCAGCGCCTGGTTTGAAGCCAGTCCGCCCTCCTGACCCTCACTTGCAGCCTAAGGGCGAGGGACACGCCTTCGCTCCCGGATCTCGGGCCGGGTCAATCAGCGGGGCGGGGTAAATATTTCCAGGCACTCGATTCCCTCAGTGGCTAAACATTTGTTCTGTGAGTGCCAGACGCTGACCTGGGCGGGTTACGTGGCTAATGTTCACCGTGGCCTGTGTAACTCCGCGTTTCCTTCTCTACAAGGGGGCGCAAGAGGCGCCGAGAAGTGCAGCGCCCCGCCCCGAGAGCAGCAGGATCCGCGCTCGGGCCCCAGCGGCGGCCCCCGGGCCGTGAGGCCTGTCCCCCGGAGCGGCACGTGCGCGCGCAGCCGACCCGTCGGGGGACCCCACCAGCCCCGCCCCCTCCAGGACCCCGCCCCGCCCCCTCCAGGACCCCGCCCCGCCCCCTCCAGGACCCCGCCCCGCCCCCTCCAGGACCCCGCCCCGCCCCCTCCAGGACCCCGCCCCGCCCCCTCCAGGACCCCGCCCCGCCCCCTCCCGGACCCCGCCCCGCCCCCTCCAGGACCCCGCCCCTCCCGAGACCCCCGCCCCACCCCCTCTGCGCCCCGCCCCCTGGACCCCGCCCCCTGGGGACCCCGCCCCACCCGGCGCCCCGCAGCGGCCGAGGGAGGAGCCGGGGCCGTGCGGGAGGAGTCGCGGGCGGCGGAGGCCGGGCGGGCTCGCAGCACGGCCATGGCGTTCGGCAGGAGTCACCGGGACCCGTACGCGAACTCCCTGGGCCAGCTGATAGGTAAGGGGGGCCCCGAGCCCCGACTCCGTTCCCCGCCGCACGGGACCGCGTGGGTCCCGGCTCGAGGAGCTCCCCGCTTCTCCGCAACTTTCCCAGGCCCGCGCCCGCCGGTGCGGCGATACCCCTGTCGCGTTCCGTCTCTCTCGAAGCCGGGCTCCGCACTGTTCCCCAGCGCCTTCCAGCGCGGTGGGCGTGGGAGCGGACAGGTGGTCCGGGGGTCGGGGGCGGCGGGCCTGGCCCTCCGCAGCGGTGCCGCCCTCTGGGGCCGGGCGAGCCTCTCCGAGAGCGAGCCAAGGGTTGTGCCCGCTCTGCGAGGGGAAGGTTCCAGGAGGGTGAGTGCAGTGACTTCGCCGGCACAGGCAGGTGTCCAGACGCGTGCTCGCGATTCCAGGCCTTTACAGCCCGAGCTTCTTTTTCGGGAGGAACAAAGAGAAGGGACGTGCTGAGCACAGGAGCGAAGGGAGGGGAGCCAGGCTCTCTCTCGGGGACAACAGAGGCCTCTGCGGGCCACCGAGGGCCACGCAGGTGTCTCCCCGACTCCTTTGGCTCTTCTGTGGGCGCGCCCCCGTCGACGTACGCGGAAGCCTGACCCGGGCCCGGGGCTGCTCACCGACGCGGCTCCGTGCCTTCCTCCGGAAGCGAGTGTGGCACCCGTGCCCGGAGGTGCCAAGCAGAGCGTGAGCATGTCGGCGAATTTAGTGGGACGAAGAAATCAGGAGAGCCTGGTAGTTATAACAAGGAGGCTGATTTGGAGAGTTTAGCCTGCAGCTTAGTTAACTGCTCTTTAAAAAGTACACGTCAGCCAACCTGAAGCTTGGTTCCCACAACTTTATGAGATAGTGAGTGTAACTTCCATTAAGGAGGAAATGCTTTCCAAACTGTTGCTGGCTTTTTCTCTGTCGGGTGTTAAAATAAACTCTGACCAGAAATGGAGTCGGACTGCATCTTCATAATCTGATTTATTCTTTGGTGGTATGCACATTTACTGACTGCCAACTGTATGCCTGGACCTGAAGCAGGCACAGGCAAGACCTGGTCTCAGCCATCAAGGTATGGGGATGATGCACACATATATAGGGAAGTGATTATAGTACAGTACCTTTGCAATAGAAGAGAAATGTAAAACACCCAAAACTTATGAAAAGGGAGAACTTAACTCTGCCATGGCTTTTGAAGGATGAGTTTGAACGATTTCTAGGAAGATGGGAAGGTGGGAGGAAGGAGCATGGAATGGGGAGCAAAGAAACTGGCTGAAAGAACCTTGTGACTAAACACAAGGTTGGTAAGCTTTGTCCATTTTGAATGCCAAATGCAGATAGTGCTTCTCCTTGGTGGGGAGCAGGCTCAGCTTTGCAGTTCCACCAGCCAAACCTTTATCCTCTTCTTAATCCTTTCAATTAATTTTTGCTCCTTTCCCTGTTGGTCCTCATGTTTTCACGCTCAGGAATATTCTTTCCTTTTAGGAAAGATGTTAAGATCACTCAGGTTGAGTGTTCTGTGATCCTCTTTGCAGGTGGCATTCTGTATTCTTAAGGAGGCTGTCTGGACAGGGAAAAACTATTTGTTTAATGATGGGGTTCCAGGTACAGGAGGCTTCAAGTATGTCTGGTGCAGCGCTGGTTAATACAGGTGCTGGCAAGTACACAGACAGTTTGAGTAGCTCTCTCTTTTTCTCAACACCACTCGACCAAGGAGAATAGGTGACTTTTAAAAAAGCAAACAAAAACAACCTAGATTTGATGCTAGTTCTGTCTTGTACTGACTGTGTAGCCTTGGGTAATTTCCTTAACCTTCTTGAACTTCTATGTCATCATCTCTGACAGTGGGTTAAATGAAATTGCGTAAGATAAAATACTTAGCAGTATGCACTTCACCTTGTAGGTAGCTGTCCTTCTCGGAAAGACAGGCAGGCAGATGGAGATTTAGGTGGGCTGTTCTAGCCCTGAAGCCTTTATTAATAGGTCATTTATTACTGTGGCAACAGCAGCACTCTGAACCTGGATCTTGACTGATTCTTGAATTACTGGGAATTGTGCAAAAAAAAAAAAAAAAAATCTGTCTGCCTTTTGGTGATGTAAACTTAATGGTGCTTGCTAGGGAACCCCAGGCAGATTGTTTCTGGAAAACCAGACATGTTTGGGGCTTCTCTGGTGCTTTAGACAGTAAAGAATCTGCCTGCAATACAGGAGTCCCAGGTTCAATCCCTGGGTTGGGAAGATACCTTGGAGAAAGGAATGGCAGCTCACTCCAGTATTCTTGCCTGGAGAACTGCACGAACAGAGGAGCCTGGCAGGCTATAGTCCATGGGGTCACAAACAGTCGGCCGTCACTAAGTGACTGACTTTCACTTTTTTTTGAGACGTGTTTTATACTGTTGTAGCTCAGACTCAACCTAACTTTTTCTTTGCAGAAAAGGCTACGTTTGCTGGAATGCAGACGGAAGACTGGGGCCAGTTCATGCACATCTGTGACATAATTAACACCACCCACGATGGGTGAGTTCAGAGTGTGGTTCGTGTGTTTGTCTCATAAGAAGCGTCAGAACTATAGTGTGTTTTCTCCTGCAAACTTGAGTTTTCTCTTACAGACTTTGGTTTTCTTGTTGAAATAGTGTTTCCATCACCTTTTAAGCACCCACTGCCTTTTGTAAGACATGCCAGGTTGAAATATTAGGACAGCTGTTTTTTTCAGCATGTGGAATATCTGAGAATCCATTATAATTTTTTTCTTTGCCTTTTCCGTAATAATTTCAAATTTTGTCTCTGTGAGGCTCAAATCCCTTATTCTTTAAGGAGAGGGGGAGATATTGTTTCCTTCATTAGGAATTCTTCTTGCTCTGATTGCCAATATTTTATGTTATTGTAACTGAAAAATATTATGAAGAAGCTAGTGGACTCCTGATAGTGAACTGTCTCTGAGCAGTTGGCATTATCAACCAGGAAATAATATAGAAGTTGTTTTCCTCTGCCTGTCACAAGACAATTTTTTTCTTCTGAATGCCAACTCATCCATGTTTACGCTGAGTTCTTAAACAATATGGTATCTTTTGTTACACTTCTTAAACTTTAAGAAGTTGAAATTTAAAGAACAAAATCATTAAGGCTATTTTGTGACTTATTCTGAATTATAACTTGTTGTAAGGGGTACAGTTCTCTTGATTTTCATACACATTTAAAGTCAGCATGAATAGCTAAAGAGATTATCTTAGTTTATGTTGATGAATGCAGAGTTCCAAATAACAGCAAGGCGACATAAAGACTTCCTCAGTGATCAGTGCAAAGAAATAGAGGAAAACAATAGAATGGGAAAGACTAGAGATCTCATCAAGAAAATTAGAGATAAAAAGGGAACTTTTCATGCAAAGATGGGTACAAAAAAGGACAGAAATGGTGTGGACTTAACAGAAGCAGAAGAGGCGGCAAGATACACAGAAGAACTATGCAAAAAAATCTTCATGACCCAGATAATCACAAGGGTGTGATCACTCACCTAGAGCCAGACATCCTGGAATGTGAAGTCAAGTGGGCCTTAGGAGGCATCACTATGAACAAAACTAGTAGAGGGGATGGCATTCCAGTTGAGCTATTTCAAATCCTAAAATATGCTGTGAAAGTGCTGCACTCAGTATGCCAGCAAATTGGAAAACTCAGCAATGGCCACAGGACTGGAAAAGGTCAGTTTTCATTCCAATCCCAAACAAAGGCAATGCCAAAGAATGTTCGAACTACCGCACAATTGCACTCATCTCACACGATAGCAAAGTAATGCTCAAAATTCTCCAGGCCAGACTTCAACAGTACGTGACGGTGAACTTCCAGATGTTCAAGCTGTATTTAGAAAAGGCAGAGGAACCAGAGATAAAATTACCAACATCCATCCCCTGGATCATCGAAAAAGCAAGAGAGTTCCAGAAGAACATCTACTTCTGCTTTATTGACTATGCCAAAGCCTTTGACTGTGTGGATCACAAAAAACTGTGGAAAATTCTTTAAGAAATGGGGATACCAGACCACCTGACCTGCCTCTTGGGAAACCTGTATGCAGGTCAGGAAGCAACAGTTAGAACTGGACATGGAACAACAGACTGGTTCCAAACAGAAAAAAGGAGTATGTCAAGGCTGTATATTGTCACCCTGCTTATTTAACTTATATGTAGAGCACATCATGTGAAATGCCAGGTTAGATGAAGCGCAAGCTGGAATCAAGATTGCCGGGAGAAATATCAATAACCTCAGATATGCAGATGACACCACCTTTATGACAGAAGACAAGAGGCAAGAAGAGCCTCTTGATGAAAGTGAAAGCTGAGAGTGAAAAAGTTGTCTTAAAACTCAGCATTCAGAAAACTAACATTCTATCTAAAACTAAAACTTAACATTCATGGCATCTGATCCCATCACTTCATGGGAAATAGATGGGGAAACAGTGGCAGACTATTTTTTGGGGCTCCAGAATCACTGCAGATGGTGACTGTAGCCATGAAATTAAAAGTCGCTTGTTCCTTGGAAGAAAAGCTATGACCAACCTCGACAGCATATGGACGTGAATTTGAGTAAACTCCAGGAGTTAGTGATGGACAGGGAAGGCTTGCATGCTGCAGTCCATGGGGTCGCAGAGTCGGACACAACTGAGTGACTGAACAGAACTGATGCTGATGAAGAAAACATTACAGTTAATTACTATCAATGGAAAGTGCTTAAAGTACTAACTAGTGCTTTAAAGTATTTATAATGGTTTCTCTATAGTCTTATTTCCTGCATTTGGTTCCTCTGAACCTTTTCTTCACTTATTATACTGACTTCTTCATTGATAGTGGAAAAAAGGGATCTCAATGTAAAATTATTTTACTTATTTATTTTTTCCTTTTTTATTTTTATTTATTTAGCCACATTAGGTCTTAGTTGGGGCATGTGGGATCTAGTCCTCTAACCAGGGATCAAACCTGGGCCCCTGGTTTGGGAGCTCACAGTTTTAGCCACTGGACTACCAGGGAATTCCCCCAATTTTTTTCTTTTAAAACAGTATCTTTATTTTTAAGCTTTTCCAAGAGTTTAATCTTAGATTTTATATATGATCTTTTAGAAATATATCTATTATAGGAGTTACAATTGTAAGTGTACTTAATGTTATATAATTGTATTATCATATAATAGAAATTCTACCCATGCAAACATAACAAAATTAGAAGGTAATATGCAAAAAGGATTTGTATCTTTTTTAAGTTTTGAAGTGTAATTGGCATACAATACTGTGTAAGTTTAAAATGTACAGCAAATGACTTAGATATATTACAAAACAATTTCCACAATAAGTTAGCATCACAGTTACACCTCATAAAATTACAAAAACAATTTTTTCCCGCATGATAAGAACTTTTAGTGTCTACTGTCTTAATAGCTGTCAAATATATCATATAGCAGAATTAACTACAGTCATCATGTTGTACATTACATCCACATTACTTACTTAAAACTGGTCATCTTGAAGTGAATTTGGACTGTCTACTTACACATTGTTCTTCCTTTTGTAACATAAAATTGTAGGATATCAGTTAGTCCTGGTTAGTCCTAACTCCTCCTCCTGTATCCCGCTGCCTGTAGGGTGCTTGGGGCTTTCCAGGTGGTGCTAGTGGTAAAGAATTTGCCTGCCAATGCAGGAGATGCAAGAGATGCGGGTTTGACCCTGAGTCAGGAAGATCCCCTAGAGGAGGAAATGGCATCCCACTCCAGTATTCTTGCCTAAATAATCCCATGGACAGAGGAGCCTGGAAGGCTGCAGTCCAAGGGGGTCTCAAAGAGTTGGACACAACTTAGCAACTCAACAAAAACAACAATAGGGTGTGTAGGAAATACTAATAATAAACATAGGTCACATTTTTGGAAATTCATTTCGTGTAAGGTGGTTCTGTGCATTGACATAGAGAGGGCTGTGGGTGTGAGTACATTTCACATGTAGTGCTTTCTAGGTAATGATCATCTGAATACGTTATTTGGTTTTCACAAGAAGGTAGGTGGTATTGTCTGCCTAGATGTGTGAGGAAACGGGTATAACAAGTTCAGTCATCTGCCCAGTGTCACACAGCAGAACTAAGACCCTGGGTGTCTCCTCAGCCGTCCTTTCCAGGCCGCACAGTGCTAGTCAGAGACGGACTTGCTTTCCGCAGGGCCTGCATTGATGATTTTACTGTGTTTGTTGTCGTAGGCCAAAAGATGCAGTAAAAGCTTTGAAGAAAAGGATTTCCAAAAACTACAATCATAAAGAAATCCAACTCACCTTGTCAGTAAGTACTTTAATGTTTAATTGAGACTAAAATTGCCTAAGTTATAGTCATATTTCTAATTTTGGGTCTAAAGGATACAAATACTCTGAGATAATAGGTGAGCAAAAAGTTACATACAGTATGGATTAAAATGATTCATTTACTGAGAATTACAGAATCCAGGGAGTTTTGTTGATTGTAAGAGCATTTAATTTGGTGGAAAATGAGTGTTCCTGGAAAATCATGTTTTCCTGGTTAGGAGATGAGAACTGGTAATGAACAACTTGGAGGAACTGAGCTGATCAAGAAGTCTGTGTATGTGTTACACGTGGGGAGAACTGAAGCTTGGAAAACGCCCCCCTGTTAGCTCCCTGCCTTGCTTGCACACCTCTGGAATTCTGAGGTGCTGGCAGCTCTCTAGGGTCCAGCCAAGTTCTGCTGCCTGATATAATTTGAATTAAGTTCTTTGTTGATAGAAACAATCCTGTGCATCGTGTTTCTTGATACGGGTGTGGACATTTATTTGACGTGTTTCCGTTTTCCCCCAACCTTGGCTGTGTGACCCCTACAGTTGCTGGGTGAGTTGCCAGTTTCACTTCGGTACATTTTGCAGACCCTGCCTGCTGCCTGAGAGTGAGCTGTGTGCTTTCTGATGTCTTCTGAGTGCCTTTGCTGACCTCATCCAGGCTCCTCTGCCAGCAGCATCAGACTGCCCTTAGGAGGGTTGGGCATGGTTATCTAGAGGGCTGTGGAGCAGAGCTGAGCTTTGCTCCCCTTTTCTAGCTTCAGGGGGAAAAGAACTTAGCACCTCTTGCTTACTTGGAAAAGAAATGAAGTCTTAATGATACTGTCACAGAAGAAACCCTACAAGTTAGGGTCAGAATACAGTTTTAGAGGGATTGTCTCCTCCACCTTTTTGGACCTCTCCCCTCTCCTTCACCATGGTTGCCTCCTCAGGGAGGTCACGGAGTGGAGGGAACTGGAGAGAGGAGTAAGGTGCTCCAGGGGAAATAGGAGAACAGTGGGTTGGTGATGGAAATACACCTTGGCCTGGTACTTTACCTGGTAGCTCAGCTGGTAAAGAATCTGCCTGCAAGGCAGGAAATGCGGGTTTGATTTCCAGGTCAGAAAGATCTGCTGGAGAAGGGATAGGCTACCCGCTCGAGTCTTCTTGGGCTTCCCTGGTGGCTCAGCTGGTAAAGAATCCACCTGAAATGCAGCAGACCTGGGTTCAATCCCTTTGTTGGGAAGATCCCGTGGAGAAGGGAAAGGCTACCTGCTCCAGGATTCTGGCCTGGAGAATTCCATGAGCTGAGGAGCCTGGCAGCCTGTGGTCCACTGAGTCACAAAGAGTTGGACACAACTGAGTGACATTCACTTGCACTTTGGCTGATGCTCTCAACAACCCTGTGAAGAAGTTGTTTTATTGACTCCACTTCTCAGATGAAGAAACTGATAATTGATGAGGTTAAGTGATGGTTCCTCCCCCCCCCCCCCCGCCCACCTCCAACTTTTAAGTAGCATAGGCAAGATTTCAGTGCAGGTCTCAGATTCTAAATTCCATGCCCTGGCCCCATGCCACCTTGCTTCTCTGAACAAATCATGCCCCTTGAAAGAAAGTCACAGTGTTTCGTTTGTGTCTTCAGCTTCTTTGTGGTGGAAGATTTAGGGTATTAGGTGTTGACTGACTGACTGTCCTTCAGCCCCCCTCCCCCTCCCCTAGCATCCAGTAAGGACTCAGGGAGTGATTGTGATTTGGGGTAGAAAGGTATACAGCTGTGCCCTGAAATGGAGGACGTCCCAGGGCTGCTGAAGGTTAGGAGAATTGACTGAGGAACCTAAGGGTGGAAGATAAATTTAGGCCGCTTTCCGAATTTCAGCATGCGGTGTTTCACCTTCTGACCGCTGTGGATTCTGTATGATGCCTTTGTCTCTCTCTGTGTTATAGCCAGCTTACCTGACCTTTCTGTGGTGGCTTTCTGTCCCTGGTCCATCACTTCCTCCATCCAGCTTCCTTCTCTCTGGGGATGAATCAGGACTCTCCCCTGAAGAAGATGAGCTGTTTCCGAGTGTTGTGTCTTATACCCCCATCTGTCTATGAGTCCCCACACTTTCTCTCCTGTAGGTCATCTGATCACTCAGGCCTTCCTCACAGCTTGCTGCCTGTTCCCTGTTCCACCTCTGGTAACTGTTTCATTCTCGCCTCCTGATTTCCATACCAGCATGTGAGACCAAGGAGTCTAAGACCTGTGCCAAAGTAAAGGTGAGAATCATAGGTTAGGAGCCAGAATAGCTCCTCATTGTTAGGGGTAGAGTTCATTAAGGTCCCTGCTTCTTGGACTTCTTTGAATTGGCCTTTGATTCTTGATAGCTTCATGCAGCTTTCCCTGAGTTCTTTCTTTAATGGCCCAGGCACCTCACCTCAGACTACTCACTGCACTGGAGCGGTGTGTTTAATTTTTTAGAACAGACTTTAATATAAACTTAAGCCAGACTTAATTATGAGAGAAATTAGTCACAGAAACAAATATCCAGTGTCTGTCAAAGGCAATTATTTGTTTACCAATAAACCCTTTAACAATGGATCCTCATATACTACATTTCCATTTTATCCTGGTGAAGTGATGAGAGCCTGTCAAAGTTGATTATAAATGTCCTTTGTATTATCTGTCATTTAGGTTCTCCATGGACTTGTTAGCCTTGATTAGGTCTTCGCTGGGATCTGACTAGACTCTGATTTCCTACTATCAGTTGGTGGTACGGTTTTGTCAAGAAGCCTGTTGTTTTGTCTTATTTTAAAAACCATTTAGTTATCAGGCTTTATAACTCTTGCTATCAAGAGATAGGAATACCAGACCACCTTACCTGCCTCTTGAGAAATCTGCATACAGGTCAAGAAGCAACAGTTAGAACTGGACATGGAATAACAGACTGATTCCAAATCCGGAAAGGAGCACATCAAGGCTCTATATTGTCACCCTGCTTATTTAACTTATATGAAGAGTACATCATGAGAAACACTGGGCTGGATGAAGCACAAGCTGGAATCAAGATTGCAGGGAAAAATATCAATAACCTCAGATACGCAGATGATATCACCCTTATGGCAGAAAGCGAAGAGCAACTACAGAGCCTCTTGATGAAAGTGAGAGAAGAGTGAAAAAGCTGGCTTGAAACTCAACATTCAGAAAATGAAGATCATGGCATCCAGTTCCATCACTCCATGACAAATAGATGGGGAAACAGTGGAAACAGTGACAGACTTTATTTTCTTGGGCTCCAAAATCACTGCAGATGGTGATTGCAGCCATGAAATGAAAAAATGTTTGCTCTTGGAAGGAAAGCTGTGACCAACCTAGACAGCATATTAAAAAGCAGAGACATTACTTTGCCAGCAAATGTCCATCTAGTCAAGGCTATGGTTTTTCCAGTAGTCATGTATGGATGTGAGAGTTGGACTATGAAGAAAGCTGAGCGCCGAAGAATTGATGCTTTTGAACTGTGGTGTTGGAGGAGACTCTTGAGAGTCCCTTAGACTGCAAGGAGATCCTACCAGTCAATCTGAAAGGAGATCAGTCCTGAATATTCATTGGATGGACTGATGGCTGAAGCTGAAACTCCAATACTTTGGCCACCTGATGCAAAGAACTGACTCATTTGAAAAGACCCTGATGCTGGGAAAGATTGAGGGCAGGAAGAGAAGGGGACGACAGAGGATGAGATGGTTAGATGGCATCACTGACTCAATGGACATGGGTTTGGGTGGACTCCGGGAGTTGGTGATGGACAGGGAGGCCTGGCGTGCTGTGGTTCATGGGGTCCCAAAGAGTCGGACATGACTGAGCAACTGAACTAAACTGAACTGATAACTCTTTTTTTTTTTGTATACATATATCCCCTCCCTTTTGAAACTCACTCCCATCTCCCTCCCCATCCCATCCCTCTAGGTTGATACAGAGCCCCTGTTTGAGTTTCCTGAGCCATACAGCAAATTCCCGTTGGCTATCTGTCTTGCATATGGTAATGTCAGTTTCCATGTTACTCTTTCCATACATCTCACCCTCTCCCCATGTCCATAAGTCTATTCTCTATGTCTGTTTCTCCATTGCTGCCCTGTAAATAAATTCTTCAGTGCCATTTTTTCTAGATTCCGTATATATGTGTTAGAATATGGTATTTATCTTTCTCTTTCTGACTCACTTCAGTCTGTATAATAGGTTTTAGGTTCATCCACCTCATTAGAGCAGACTCAAATGTGTTCCTTTTTATGGCTGAGTAGTATTCCATTGTGTATATGTATCACAACTTCCTTATCCATTCCTTTGTCTATAGATATCTAGGTTGACCTGAACTGATAACTCTTAGCCAGAGTCTAGTCTTTACTTGAATGAGTCAGTTATGATAAGTCTCAGCAAGATACTATTATTGTGAAGAGGAAAGTGGTTGAATAGGTTCCTGGGAATCAGTTAATTAGTTGAAGCACCCCCTAGGTGGTGAGTTACGGGGACTTCAGAATTAGTGTAAAGTGTCTTCATTCCTCTAGAAACTTACAAAGTAAGCTCATCCCCTTGGTGGCCTTACCTTGGTATGGTTTTCAGCTCTGGATGACCCCAAAGCCTGGGTTACTATGCTTAGTTTAGAAATTTACCGTGAGAATGAAACTACCACGGAGCTTTTTTTCATAACATTTTTGAAAGGAATACTTATCTTGGCTTGTCAATATTTTCTTTCTTGATGGGAAATTATCTGTGTGAGCAGACAATCACAGTACTTACCATTTATTAAGATCGTGCTATGTGTCAGGCTCTTCATATACACCACTTTTCACTTAAGCCTTACAGCAGGTCTCTGGAGGAAGGTAGGCTCATTCTGCAGTTGATGATGCTGAGGCTTAGTCGGGATAAGTGATTTGCCCAACCACATGCAAAGGGACAACTGTGAAGCCTCAGATCAGCATACTCCGCAGTCTCAGTTGTTGCCTCCTCCTGGGTTCCCTCCTCCACCTCAGATGATGGTTTCTTGGTTCATAGGTTATGCGTGCTCAGTCGCTCAGTCGTGTCCAGCTCTTTGCAGCCCCGTGGACTGTAGCCCACCAGGCTCCTCTCTCCATGGAGTTTTCCAGGCAAGAATATTGGACTGGGTTGCCATTTCCTCCTTTAGGGTAATCTTCCCAACCCAGGAATCAAACCCACCTCTGTTGCATCTCCTGCGTCTCTGCACTGGCAGGTGAATTCTTTACCACTGTGCCACCTGGGGAGCTCCACGTTCATAGGTTATGTGAACACATAAATTACACCAAAGCCCAATTCTAAAATGTGTAGAAACAAGGTATTTGATTTTTCCAATTCACCACTCTTAAGTTTTATTGTTTAGCTAAGTGGGCTGGGGTGTGGCAGGTACTGTGACATGAAGGAGGAGGTGATAGCATAGAAGTAATTGGTCCTGACACTGTAGATTCCAATGGGAAAACACAAAGGGCATGGTTTATGATCTCCAGATGTTAACATTCTCAGCATTTCATATTGACTCTTTGATTTTTATAGGTAACCTCCTGGGAATGTTACCCATTAACATAACATCTTGATACTTCCAACAGTAAAAAGTGGTTTGTGAAATATTTAGCATTTCTTTCACTATTATGGAAGATGAGACTTAGAGGCAAAGTATTTTGCCTAAGACTGCTCAACTGGTTACATGAAGTATTTCTATAAATTCCCAGTAAACTAGAGGCACCTGATAAAAACTCATCATAATAGCATATCAAGCAGAAAGTCATTTGTTACGCGACTTGTCTTTCTCGAAACAACTGGTATTAAAATAGATTCATCTTAATGTGTTTTGGATTCTGGTTTTATTTTCCTTTGGTTACAGGTTCTCCCTGTGTTTCACCTGCTGCATGTGCTCAGCTTCCATATTTTATAGTTGCCTTTTTAGCAGCGATGCCCTTATAACTATAGCTTTCGTATCTTCTATTTGTATTGCCATTAAAGTGACACAGTACAGAGCATGGTGTAAGATCAGTTTTCAGGACTCCTTTTCTGCAGAGCTCATACCTGTCCTGGTCATTTTATGGTCTTTGTGACCTCTGGGAAGGTGGTAGCATGGACACTAGAGATTTCATTGTGTGTTTAGATCACTTTCAGAAATCTGCTTTCTGCATGCAGTCCTTCCGTACAGCTCATTCTTTCTTAGCCTGACTTCTGTTCATGTTGCTGTATTGAAAATCTTTTTTTCAAGATGAATGATGACTCCACTAATCAACAAACCTGCCTGAGTTTTTCTCACTCCATATTCCTAGCTGTTTGACACTCCATCGTCCTGAAAATCCTGCCCACTTTTGACTTTATGAGCATCATGTTCTGTTTATTTTATGCCTCAGTTTCCGTTGGTTGCTCTTGGGCTGCCTTTCTCGATCCTCCTTCTGGCCTCCCAGTTGAATCCCGCTGTGCCTCCTGCTCTCTGTTCATGCGAGGCAGCCCCAGGTACTCCCTGTGGGCTTAAGTCTCTCCTGAACTGTATCTGCGCATGTACAGCTCTCAGCCAGAAATCTCCACTTGAATGTCTCTGCCCTTTTGTCTTAGTCATCTTGAGCTGCTCTAACAAGGTACCATTGATTGGGTGGCTTAAGCAATAAACTTTTCTATTTCTCCAGTCCATGAGGCTCTGAAGTCCAAGGTCAGGGTGCTGGCAGGTTCAGTGTCTGAGGAGGGCCCGCCCTCTGGCTTGTCGATGGCTGTCTTCTCGTTGTATCGTTGTGTAGCCAAGGAGAGACCTTTCTTATCCCTCCTTTCTGAGAAAGGCAGGAGAGAAAAGGGCTGACAGAGGACAAAATGGTTGGATGGCATCACCGACTCAATGGACATGAGTTTGAGCAAACTCTGGGAGATTGTGGACAGGGAGGCCTGGCGTGCTGCACTCCACGGGGTCACGAAGAGTTGGACATGACTTAGCGACTGAACAACAACAATCTCGTTCATGAAGACTCCAGCCTCATGACCTAATTTCCTCCAAATACCATCATGTTAGGGATTAGGAGGTTCACCATAGGAATTGGGAGGGACACAGACATTCAGTCTGCAGCACTTATAAACTCAAAATATGTAAGTTTCAACCCATCATTTTGACCTTAGGCCAGTCATACTATCCCATCCACTTCCAGATTTCCATCCAAAGTGCTATCAGTCTCATGCAGAGTAACAGTCATTCAACTTTCAGCCTTTCCCTGTCAGCAGATAACCTAGTTGTTGGGAGTCCTTCCTCCAGAATTCTCATGTCTTCCCCTTCCTTGCACCCTCACCATCCTAGTTTAAGCCTGTCTGCATCAGGCTCTACTAGGGGGTCATTGCTGGATCTCTCCATCATTTCAGGGTCTCTGCCCTCCAGTTGCTTTGGTAGGGTGCTGCACCAACCTTCTCTCAAGTTGAGAATGGAGGTGTGATGGTGACAAGCTGAGGACCCTCCAGTGGCTTCCTGGTGCCTTCTCAATAACGTCCAGATTCTTTACATTGCCGCACAACTTTCTGCACAGTCTGGATGATGCCCCTCCAGACTTTATCCATTCAGTTCCCCAGGGTCTTCAGTTTGCCGATATAAAGAAGCCTCTACAAACCAGAAAACTTGTTTTCCTTCTCACAGCTCATACAGTTCATCACCTGTACATAAATTTTTTTATGATTTGCCTGTCTAGACTGTTGCTTTATATGCATTTATCCTTTTCTTGACCATTTTCCAAAGGCTAGCTTAGGACCACCTTTTTGAACTTATGTACACGTGTGGCAGATTCATGTTGATGTATGGAAGAATTTTTTATTAAATAAAAAAAAAACAAAAGCCTCAAACACCTGGCCCTAAATGGTCACGTCTGCCTGTAAAGGTCTGTAGCTGGAGTAACCATGTACGTTTTCACCCAGGCAAGGATGGTTTTGGAAGTGAAAGGAGACGATGTCATTAATAAAGCTGGGGCAGTAGGAATTCACCAGGACTTTCCTGGAAACGCTAGGACAAATGTCAGCTTGCCTAGAGCCAACATGCTTTGTTTGCACCTCCCACTGGCCCTTGGCATTACCACCTCACATTGTTACCAGTTCTCTTATGATTGTGTCCTGGCTCCCCAACAAGGCTGTCTGCTAAGCAGTTACATTATGCCTTAAATTTCCTCACATTCCCAGAACCGAACATTTTGCCATATATTTTAGTGGATAACCAAATTTTGTTTATTAATTAGAGTGCTGGTGGAAATCATCACTTAGCAATTTTTCTCTTGTATTTTGGAGGTGGTTTTGCCCAAGAGATAAAATGTTTGGTTTTTCCCTTCAGCTTATTGACATGTGCATGCAGAACTGTGGTCCGAGTTTCCAGTCTCTGATTGTGAAGAAGGAGTTTGTCAAAGATAGTCTAGTGAAGCTGCTGAATCCCAGATACACATTGCCAATAGACATTCAGAACAGAATCTTGAATTTCATTAAGGTACGTCTGTTATATACCTTATGGGCTAGTGAATGTCTAAGATTAGAAGCTTAATTTCCTAACTCCCAGTTGGTTCAGTGATCCTTTATAAGCCTGGAATTGAGCTTCAGAGTGTTTTTATTATTCTGTTTTCCATGTAATAATTTCTTGGCATTGGACACTGGCCTTTTTCTGAAGAATTTATAGTCTTTTCCATATTTGTCTCTCAGTTTCTGTTTTATCTATGTCAGATAGAAGAGATAGTGATGTATACATTTATTTTGCAGATGTGGAAACTATCTTCTCGGGTCGATAACTCAACGCCTGCAGAGTTATTTGGCAAAAGATCTACAGATGGTGTTTTAGAGTCTATTAATAGTATCTATTCTAGAGTTTCACTAAATTGTTGAGGCATGGCAGTCTGATAATTAAAAATATTTTACATTAATCTCTAAAAATGGACATTTTGGACTTTGCTGGTGGTCCAATGGTTACGATAACGTGCTTCCAGCACCTTCACAGCCAAGGGCACGGCTTCAGTCCCTGCTTGGGGAGCTAGGATCCCACCTGCTGTTTGACACAGCCAAAAACAAGTAACCGCCACCCCCCCCCAAAAAAAAAAAACAACTGCAAAAAATGTACATTTTGTGTATGGCATTCAAAAGTATGGCATTCTGAGTAAGCTTCATAATTGTCGGTCTCTGATTTTTTTGGTCGTCACTTTCAGAATTGTGTTTCGTTTTGCTGCTCTTTTATCTCTGAAACTTTCCATCTCTTGAATTCAGACATGGTCGCAGGGTTTCCCAGGAGGTGTGGATGTCAGTGAAGTGAAAGACGTGTACCTGGACCTCCTTAAGAAAGGGGTTCAGTTTCCTTCATCAGGTGCAGAGACTGAAACAGCCAGACAAGAGGTAGGAGGCCCTTTTTGACCTGTGTAGAGAAAGACAGTGAAGGGCTTGGGTCTTTCTTCATTGAAAGGAACGACTCTAGCTCCACCCAGCTTAAGCCGAAAGATGAATCTGTGATTTCAGAGAATAACCAGGCCACAAGAAGGCTGGTGTTAGCTGGGTCTTTGTAACAACAGAGAACCGAGATTCAAATGCCTCGTTACTTGTCTGCTCCCCTTTGACAATCAGCTTATTCTGTCCTTGCAGACCAGTTTTCTTCACGTTGTAGACAACACGCGGGGCCTGCTATGCATGTGCCTGCTAAGTCACTTCAGTCTGACTCTGCGCAGGGCTCCCTGGGTGGCGCTAATGGTAGACAACATAGCTCCCACATTTTCATGTTGCAGCCTTAGCTTTTTCAGATTCAAAGCTCAAAATTGCAGAGAAAGGACTCATTGAACCAACTTGGGTCAGTTTTCCATTTCTGCACAAGTTAAGTGAGGTCTTGGAAGAATGTGATGGCTTCATATAGAAATCGTTTAGGTAGAGCAGAGTAGGGGCAGTTTTCAAAAGAAAAGATTGGTGCTAGACCGGCAAGGGTCTCTGTTGGTAGTCATGTAATAAATTTGTTTATCAATACTGTGCCCATAGAAGAGTCTCCTATGTTCACATGTATTCATTCTCAAGTCTGTAAATAACTTTCCAGGTTTTGAACTTACAACACTTTGAGAGACTGATTATAAGTCAACTCTTGGCTTCCTGTAATGTAATGTAGAAACATAATGTAAACACAGTAGTTCTTTCCATAATGTAAAATCAGTAGTTCTTCCCTTCTGTGATTGGTGAGTCCTGCCTTGGTAGAAAAAGCAATTCATGTGTATACCAAAGTCTGACCTTTGCGGAGGCTTTGTCCTGAGGGCTAACTCTCCCTAGCGAGTGAGTCATCTGAATGGAAAAATGGGCTTGCAGTGGCCGAGTTAATTCCAATAATAATATTTCCATGTTGCATAGACGTCACCGAATCCACCACCGTCTGTTCCTTCTGCACCAGCTCTTCCTTCCGTAGCCCCCAAGATCTCCACTATTGCATTGGTCCCAGAACAGGTAACAATAGCAATGATTGTATTTATTGATGACTTTTTCTAAGTTCTAAGCACTTTATATATAGTTCGTTTATTCTTAGCAATGTTATTGTAAGGTGGAGATATCTTTTAGCCTCATTTTACAGAGAAGGGGACTGAACTGTATGTGGATGATGGTTCAGCTCTAAGTGGAATTAATCCCATGAATTCTGCCTGATTCTGAAAGCCTGAGCTTGAACAGTTGGGCTTGTCTAGTGGCTTATGTGGCTTTGTGGAGGCTTGGCTGTATGTGGAGTTTATAAGCAGCTGATCCTGTTGCCCCTGATAAGACTGCCCATATGCCATTTCAGACAGCTCGGTGAATGGTAGTCTTACAACTGATATTAATTGTGCCAATCGAATTGCATTCACTGCTTTGTCTTTTATCTGTTTATCAAAGGTTTAGACAAGCAGTTATTAAATGAAGCTCATTTCTATCCTGCTATAAAGGAACTATCATTTAAGACTTTGTAGGGACTTCCCTGGCGGTCCAGTGGTTAAGAATCCGCCTTCCAATGCAGGGGACACAGGTTCCACCCCTGCTTGGAGAACTGAGGTCACACCTGCCACAGGGCGACTAAGCCCCTACACCACAAGGAAAACCCCAATATGGCCAAAGTTTTTTTAAAAAGACCTTGTATTATTATTATTTGGTATTATATAGTAGTCCATGTGATTAATTACTCTTGGAATTTAATCCAGGAAGGGGGAAAAAAAAAAACTGTTTATCTCTTGATTCTTCTTTCTTTAATACAATGGGACTATAAAACATTCATTTTTTTCCTCCCCCATTGGTTTCCAGGAAATCCAGACTCACATTTGCAATTTTGTCCAGGTTCCTGATATGATCATCTTCTCTTTTCTCCATCTTGGTTCTAACCTGACTTTTCCCCTTCATCAACTTTCCTAGAGCATGTTTTTAAATGTAATACAAGAGCTCTCAAGACCTTTTAGAAGGTGACAGATTATACACTTGTAAAATAATTGTATGTACATTTATATAAATTTGAAAGTGCTCAATTTTACAAAAGTGTTTTCTCTGGGAGCAGGAAGCAGAGCTGTTCTCTATGTCTCACTTACTGGTTATTGTGTTGCCGTCTACAGATTGGAAAACTACACAGTGAATTGGATATGGTGAAAATGAATGTGAGAGTAATGTCTGCCATACTGATGGAGAATATTCCTGGGTCTGAGAACCATGAAGACATAGAGCTTCTGCAGGTGTAGTATGATTTCAGGGACAGTTGGTAACAGTGTCTCTTATTCTTTAAACTTTGAGCCTGTGAGATGGAAGATACCCTCGCATTGACTAGTCCATCCCCCCACGTCTTTCCTTGATTTTTGAAACTTAACAGGAAGATGCATGGATGACTTTTATCAGAAATGCAGTAGTACGTTAGATGCGGTATTTACCTTCTTGCAATAAATAATTTAACAACATTAGTCATTGATAGCCTTGCCATATACAGTTTCGGTTAGTCTGTAATTGTTTTAAATGTGTAATGTTGCCTCTGTATTTATCTATTCAACAAACACGAGTAACTACAATGCGGTAAAGGATATAGAAATGAGGAGGCTAGTCCTTAAGGGACTTGGGACTAGTAAGCAAGGGTGTTTTGTAAAATCAAGTGTTATAGAATTGCTGCTCTAATAGAAATGTATTTATCATACTGTAGGTTCCGGAGTAGGGGGCACAGAGAAAGGGGAGGGTTTCTGGAAAGGTTCAGAGAGAGAGGCATGGCTGAGGCTGGGACCAAGTGAGTGGATGGTGCATTTGGACCGGCGTG
Source organism: Ovis canadensis (assembly GCF_042477335.2). Classification (NCBI taxonomy): domain Eukaryota; kingdom Metazoa; phylum Chordata; class Mammalia; order Artiodactyla; family Bovidae; genus Ovis; species Ovis canadensis. Next base: position 13,542,980 of record NC_091255.1, read on the forward strand.
AGCATGTGAAGGACCACCAGCTGTTCATTCTGACTGTGGTGGGGGCCCTCCCAGACCCTTTTCTGTGTCTCTACATCCAGACCATTTCTTCCCTCTGATAGGTTTGTTCTAATTATCTATTTTAAATTTTAGCACACACTTCTAACATAATTTTAGAAGCAGAGGAAAAAAAAAATCAGTTTCTAAATCTTTTTCTTCCCCCAAAATTAAGGAACTTGTCGTATTTTTGCTTTTCTGCGATCCCCACTCCCCAAGTCTCATGTTGTTGTTATTTTTCCTTTAAGTCCTTTGGTTGTTAGTGAGTGAAATTTTTCTTGATTGTCACTTGCTTGGGAAACAGTAAATGGTAAAAATGCTCTTTTTCAACATTACCACTTATATTTAACTGCTCTTCCTTACATCATTACTAGTGGTAAACCTTGAGGGTTTACATGTCCAAAGATGTCTCTTGGCGGCTGTGTTAAGGTCTTGCAGTTTTCTCTAAAAACAGTTACTATTCTTCGACAGAGAAAAGGGGTTAATACAGAATTCTAGATACAGAATTATTTTCCATAAGTACTCCAATATATTGCTTGCTTCATTCTTCTTATCCCCAGTGGTGCCATTGAGAAGTATGGTATTATGGATTCTTGCACCTTTGTTTTATGGCCTGTTTTCTCTGGTTGTATTTCTGACTTCTCTCTAATGCTTCTGAAATTTCACTGTACTGTGTACAGGGGTGTGTGTGTGCATATGTGTATTTCCCTAAACTGTAACCTGCTTAGCACTTGATAGGCCTTTTACACTGTCAACTTATGTTTATTTTAGTTCGGGAAATTCTCAGCTCTTACGTAAGATATTTCTTTTCTAGTATTCTTTCTGTTCTCTTTGTTTGTAGCATTGTTTAGATGATGAGACTTTCAGTTATATTTTTCTTATCCCATCTCTTCTATACATTTTGATTCTTCCTTCTTTTGTGCCGTAGTTCTAGCAAAGCTTCTCCAGTTCACGTATTATTTCTTTTAAACTTAAATATTGCTTTGTCTATTCAGTCCTGCTAATGAAAGTTTTATTTCAACAGTGTTTTAAATTTTATTTTTTTAGCACCAAAAACATTTTGTATTGGGGTATAGCCAATTAACAATGTCATGATAATTTCAGGTGAACAGTGAAGGGACTCAGCCATACATATGTATGTATTCATTCTCCCTCCAATGCCCCTCCATCCGGCCTGGCACATAACACTGAGCAGAGTTCCCTGTGTTACACAGTAGGTCTTTTTCGGTTATCCATTTTAAATATAGCAGTGTGTACATGACCTTCCCAAAGCGCTTATCTAAGCCTTCCCCCTGGTCACCGTGGGTTCATTTTCTATGTTTGTGAGTCTTTTCTGTTTTGTAAGTCAACCATGAGTTTGTTTTCTATGTTTGTGTCTTTCTGTTTTGTAAGTAAGTTCATTTGTATCATTTCTTTTTTGGTTCCACATATAATGGATGTTATATGATATTTCTCCTTCTCTGTCTGACTGACTTCAATCAGTATAGCATTGTCTGGGTCCATCCACGTTGCTGCGAATGGCCATATTTCATACTTTTTCATGGCTGTTCATGTTCCTTTGTGTACCCCACGTCTTCTTTACCCATTTGCCTCTCAGTGGACATGCAGGTCGTTTGCGTGTCTTGGCTATTGTGAACAGTGCTGCAGTGAGCATGGGTGCATGCCTCTTTTGGGGCCGTGTGTTTCTCTGGGTGTATGCCCAGGAGTGGGATTGCAGGCTCATACTGTTCCATACTGTTCTCCAGAGTGGCTGTGTTGTTGTTGCTGTTCAGTCTCAGTCGTGTCCAACTCTTCAGGGCCCCGTGGACTGCAGCACGCCAGGCTTCCCTGCCCTTCACCATCTCCCAGAGCTTGCTCAAACTGACGTCCATCGAGTCCATGATGCCATCCAGCCATCTCATCCTCTGTCATCCCCTTCTCCTCCTGCCCCCAATCCCTCCCAGCATCAGGGTCTTTTCCAGTGAGTCAACTCTTCGCATCAGGTGGCCAAAGTATTGGAGTTTCAGCTTTAGCATCAGTCCTTCCAACGAACACACAGGACTGATCTCCTTTAGGATGGACTGGTTGGATCTTCTTGCAGTCCAAGGGACTCTCAAGAGTCTTCTCCAACACCACAGTTCAAAAGCATCAATTCTTCGGCACTCAGCTTTCTTTATAGTCCAACTTTCACATCCATACATGACTACGGGAAAAACTATAGCTTTGACTATACAGACCTTTGTCGGCAAAGTAATGTCTCTGCCTTTTAGTATGCTGTCTAGGTTGGTCATAGATTTTTTTTCCAGTGCAGGGGGGTTCCATTTCTCTCCACACCATCTCCAGCATTTGTTGTTTGTTGATTTTTTGATGATAGCCATTCTGTTGGTGTGAGGTGATATCTCATTGTAGGTTTGATTTGCATTTCTCTAATAACTAGCGATGTTGAATATCTTTTCATATGTCTATTGGCCATCTGTACGTACTCTTTAGAGAAATGTCTATTCAGATCTTCTGCCCATTTTTTTGAGTGGGTTGTTTGTTTTGATGCTGTAAGTGTCAAAAGCTGTTTGTAAATTTTGGAGACTAATCCCTTATCAGTCACATCACTTGCAAATACTTTCTTCCAATCTGTAGGTTGTCTTTTTGTTTTGTTTATTGTTTCTTTTGCCATGCAAAAATTTTGAGCATAAATAGGTCCCATTTGTTTATTTTTACCTTTATTCCATTATTCTAGGAGATGGATTTAAAAAGATGTTGCTGTGATATATGTCAGGGAGTATTCAGCCTGTTTTCCTCTAAGAGTTGTAAAGTGATCAGTCCAACATTTAGGTGTTTAATTCATTTTGAGCTTGTTTTTGTATATGGAGTTAAGGAATGATCTAATTTCATTTTTTGACATATGGCTGTCCAGTTTTCCCAGCACCATTTGTTATTTCAACAATTTTTTACTTTACGAACTTATTTCACTATAGTAACTCTTTCATGGATGAGCTTTCCCCTTTTATCTTTACGGATAATTATTTGTAAAGATGCTTTTCCATTTGCTCTGTGGATTCTCTTTCCTTGGGTGCAAGTTCTCTTTTTCATCTCACCTCTTTCATTTTATTCCTCAAATATCTGGACAGATTAGTGACAGTCAGCTCATTTTTTAAGAGTAATTAATTCGTTTTTGGCTGTACCGGATCCACCGTTTCTTTCTATGCCCAGGAGAGGGGTTGCTGGGTCATACGGTTACTCTCGTTTCTTAAGGAACCTCCATACCGTTTTCCGTGGTAGCTGTGCCAGTTTACATCCCCATCAAATGTACATTCCCTTCACACCCTCTGCAGCATTTATTATTTGCAGACTTCTGCTGATGGCCGTTCTGACCAGTGTGAGATGAGACCTCATTGCCATTTTGCTTTGCGTTTCTCTAATAACTAGTGATGTTGAACACGTTTCTATGTGCCTCTTGGCCAGATGTGTGTCTTTGGATTGAGATGTTCATTTGTTGTCATTGTTGTTATTGAGTTTTATGAACTCAGTATATTATTATGTGTTTTTGAAATTAATCCCTTGTGGATCACATCATTTGCAAATGTTTTCTCCCAGTCTGTAGGTTTTCTTTTTGTATTGTTTGTGGTAGGGGATGACAGAGGATGAGATGGTTGGATGGCAATACGTACTTGATGAACATAAGTTTGTGCAGGCTTTGAGAGTTGGTGATGGACAGGGAGGCCTGGCGTGTTGCAGCCCATGGGGTCACAAGAGTCAGACACAACTGAGCGACTGAACTGTGATTTCCTTGTCTGCTCAAAAGCTAGTAAGTTTGATTAGATACCGTTTGTTTATTTTTGCTTTTATTTCCATTGCCTTGGGAGACTGACCTAAGAATACGCTGCTACACTTTACACCAGAGAACGTTTTGCTTATGTTCTCTTCTAGGAGTTTTGTGGTGCCATGTCTTATGTTTAAGTTTCTAAGACATTTTGAGCTTATTTTTGTTTATGGTATGAGGGTGCGTTCTAACTTCATTGGTTTACATGTGGCCGTCCAACTTTTCCAGCACCACTGGCCGAAGAGACTGTCTATTCTTACCGCCTTTGTCAAAGAACCCGACCTTAGGCGTAGTGTGACCTACATAGCTGTAGGTGTGACCGTGGTTGGTTGCTGGACTCTATTCTGTTCCATCGATCTAGAAGTCTGTTTTTGTGCCAGTGCCACACTGGTTTGGTTAGGAGCTCTGCAGTATTGTTTGAAGTCTGCCCAGGGTATGCCTCCAGCTTTGTTCTTTTTCCTCAGGATTGCTTTGGCAATTCTGTGTCTTTTGTGGTTCCATATAAATTTTAGGATTATTCTGATTTTGTAAAACGTCATGGGTGATTTGATAGGGATAGTTTTAAATCTGTGGATTGCATTGAGAATCATGGCCATTTTAACTGTAATAGTTCTTCTAATCCAAGAGCATCGGATATGTTTCTGTTTCCTTGAATCATCTTCAGTTTTATCTTCAGTTTTATGATGTTTGTTAGGCTTATTCCTAGTATTTTTTTTTTCATGAGACTTTAAATTTTTTTTATTGTTGTTTTTTACTTTCTGATATTTCATTTGTTAGTATAAAGAAATGCAACACATTTCCATGTATTAATAATTTATCCTGCTTACCTTGCTCAGAGAAGGCACTGGTGACCCACTCCGATACTCTTGCCTGGAAAATCCCATGGATGGAGGAGCCTGGTAGGCTGCAGTCCATGGGGGTCGCTGAGTCGGACACGACTGAGCAACTTCACTTTCACTTTTTACTTTCATGCATTGGAGAAGGAAATGGCAACGCACTCCAGTGTTCTTGCCTGGAGAATCCCAGGGACGGCGGAGCCTGGTGGGCTGCCATCTGTGGGGTCACACAGAGTCAGACATGACTGAAGCAACTTAGCAGCAGCAGCAGCTCACCTTGCTAAATTTATTCATCAGTTTTAATAATTTATCTCCTGAGTCTTCAGGGTTTTCTATATGGAGTACCATGTCATCTGCACATATACTGGCAGTTTTACCTCTTCCCTTCCAGTTTGGACACATTTTATTTCTTTTCTGTGTGTGTCTGATTGCTTTGACTCTGACTTCCAATATTGTGTTGCAGCAGTGGTGAGAGTGAGCATCCTGTCTTGTTCCAGGATTTATTGGGAAGGCTTCCCACTTTTCACCATTTAGTATCATGTTGGCTATGGATTTGTCATAAATGGCTTTTGTAATGCTTCTCTCTACACACTTTGGTAAGAGTTTTTATCATGAATGGATGTTGAATCTTATCAAATGCTTTTTCTGCATCTACTGAGCCAATCATGTGGTTTTTGTCTTATCTCATGTTGATGTGATGTATCACATTGATTTTGCATTTGTTGAACCATCCTTGTGATGCTGGGGTGAATCTGACTTGATCATGGTGCGTGATTCTTTTTGTGTTGCTAGATTTGGCTAATGTTTTGTTGAGTGGTTTTGAATTAATTACCGTGTTTGTTTATTTGGCCAGGCCAGGTCTTAGTTGTGGCCCGCAGGATCTTCACTGCAGTATGAGGACTCCACAGTTGTGGCCCACGGGCTCTGGAGCGCCAGCTCCGTGCTGGCGTCGCACGGGCTCTGGTCGTGCTGCCCTGGCTCGGGGCAGGTGGGCTTCAGTCATTGTGGCACATAGCTGAGTTGCTTTGCGGAATGCAGGATCTTAGTTCTACCACTTGGGGTTGAACCCAAGTCACCTGGATGGCAAGGTGGATTCTTAACCACTGGACTACCAGGGTGAATACCCTGTTGAGTATTTTTTTTTTTTCATCTGTTCAAAGAGTCTTTGTTTAACCTGAGATTTACAGACTTGTTGACCAAAGACTATCCGTTTACCAAAGACTATCCGTTTACCAAGTATCTCAATATTCTGTAGAACAACAGAGTATAATATACATTGAAAAACAATCAGTATTTTGGATCAGTGGCTTTAAGTGTATTATTTTTAAGATATTTTACTTAAGAATATTACATCATTTTGGTAATGATTTTGGGGGTTCTTAGTCATGGGCAAGTCTTTTATCATTGGACTTAGTTTCTGTCTATGTAAATCCTGTGTATGAGGAGATTCATGAGGAACCAGGGATCAAATTGCCAACATTTGTTGGATCACTGAAAAAGCAAGAGAGGTTGAGAAAAATATCTACTTCTGCTTTATTGACTATGCCAAAGCCTTTGACTGTGTGGATCACAATAAACTGTGGAAAATTCTGAAAGAGATGGGAATACCAGACCACCTGACCTGCCTCCTGAGAAATCTGTATGCAGGTCAAGAAGCAACAGTTAGAACTGGACATGGAGCAACAGACTAGTTCCAAATCGGGAAAGTAGTACATCAAGGCTGTATATTGTCACCCTGCTTATTTAACTTATGTGCAAAATATATCATGCAAAATGCTGGGCTGGAAGAAGCACAAGCTGGAATCAAGATTGCCAGGAGAAATATCAATAACCTCAGATATACAGATGATACCACCCTTATGGCAGAAAGCAAAGAAGAACTAAAGAGCCTCTTGTTGAAAGTGAAGGAGAAGAGTGAAAAAGTTGGCTTAAAACTCAGCATTCAGAAAACTAAGATCATGGCATCTGGTCCCATCACTTCATGGCAAATAGATGGAGAAACAATGGAAACAGTGTCAGACTTTATTTTCTTGGGCTCCAAAATCACTGCAGATGTGACTGCAGCCCTGAAATTAAAAGACACTGACTCCTTAGAAGAATAGCTATGACCAACCTAGACAGCATATTAAAGAGCAGAGACTACTTTGCCGACAAAGGTCTGGCTGGTCAAAGCTATGGTTTTCCCAGTAGTCATGTATGGATGTGAGAGCTGGACTATAAAGAAAGCTGAGTGCCAGAGAATTGATGCTTTTGAACTGTGTTGTTGGAGAAGACTCTTGAGAGTCCCTTGGGCTGCAGGGAGATCCAACCAGTCCATCCTAAAGGAAGTCAGTCCTGAATATTCATTAAAAGGACTGATGCTGAAGCTGAAGTTCCAATACTCTGGTCACCTGATGTGAAGAACTGACTCATTAGAAAAGACCCAGATGCTAGGAAAGATTGAAGGCAGGTGGAGAACAGGATGACAGAAGATGAGATGGCTGGATGGCATCACCTACTCGATGGACATGAATTTGAGTGAGCTCCAGGAGTTGGTGATAGACAGGGAGGCCTGGCGTGCTGCAGTCCCCTTGGCGTGCTGCAGTCCATGGGGTCGCAAAGAGTCAGACACGACTGAGCAACTAAACTGATATGATGAGTAGATTAAAAATAAAATTAATCATTAGAATTCCTATATAGTAATCCATTTTTTTAAATCCACAATTGAGGATGTTTACGGATAGAAATTTTGTGACTCATGGTATTGAGCATGTTAAACTAAATTTTATAAAATTTGGTATAAAAGTAGAAGGGTATGTAGCAGATAATATTTTTTAAGAAGGGCCACAGCAGTATTCCTAGCCGCATACAGTCTCCCCAGCTGTTCAGAGCCCTCAAATGTAGTGATAGGGTTTTTCTGTCTTGCTTTCGTCCATCTGTGGCTAACAGGCCTTTCATAAGATGTCAGCTGAAATACCCCATTCAAATGTGTGAATCCAGTTTTATTTGCCGCTGTCCTAGAGTGTACTAAATGCCTTTTTGTGTCCAAGTGTTTGGGTCCAGATGTTTGGTTGAATTTTGCTAGGATAATGCTGATTTGTTGGTTGCTGTTTTGATGCCAGAGCTTAGGGCTGTGTGTTGCCTTGAATTGTAAAGAGACTGGGCTGTAAACCAGCTTAGAACACACTCACGGCCAATTCAAATTGAATGGTTCTGGCCCTCGGTCAGCTTGTTTATGGAACCTATTGACTGTGCAGCTTTATTTGTGTCTCTTATGCTTTTTGATAGTAGCGCATAGAGATCTGGTGTGGGGAGTGCTGTTCTTAAATTCTTTTGACAAGTATTTGAGCTTTTTCTAGGAATCTAAATAACATCGTAAAAGCAAATTGGACAAGCATTTGAACTTTTTCTAGGAATCTAAATAACATCGTAAAAGGAAATTATTTCTCTACTCACAACACTTTGGATACTAGGTCTGAATTTTTTTCCCTCACATAAAGTAATTCTGGCACTAGCTACCCAGAAGCAGCACAGACTCCATAGGTGAAGCGCTTAGTCCCACAAAGCTGTCCCCGCTTCAGAGGCCGATCACAAGTTGTGGGTCCTCACGTTACCCACTCTTCTGCCCTGTTTTGGCTACAAATCAAATTGGGGGCCCTTGCGATCCCCTCCTCAGGTTTAGTAATTTGCTAGAATGTTCACAGCATCCAGGGAGACACTTTACTTACTATTATCGGTTCATTACAGAGTATACAGGCAAACAGCCAGATGATATCAGCTGAAAAATGTTCAGCCTAAAAGTTTAGAATTGTGTTTTATTCGATGGACAAAACTGAGGGCCTAGGCCCAAGACACAGCTTGTCACGTGCTCTAAGGTACTACTCTGAAGAAGCCGGGAGGAGACATATGTGAGAGTTTTTGTAACAAAGACCAGGTAGCCAGAACATCAAAGTGTGTTCGTCGCTCAGTCGTGCCCAACTCTTTGTGACCCCATGAACTCCAGCCCACCAGGCTCCTCTGTCCGTGAGATTTTCCAGGCAAGGATACTGGGTGGGTTGCCATTTCCTTCTCCAAGAACATCAAAAGTACTGTTGGTTAAAGAAGACCAAGGCTTCCCTGGTGGTCCAGGGGTTAAGAATTCACCGGCCAATGCAGGGGACACGCGTTCTGTCCTGGTCCGGAAAGAGTCCACGTGCTGCAGAGCAGCTAAACCTGTGCTCCACGGCTGCTGAGCCCACATGGAGCCCGCGAGCTGCAACTGCTGGCTGAGCCTGCATGATAGAGCCGTGCTCCTCAGTAAGAGACACACTGCGGCATAAAGCCCACATACAACAGCTAGAGAAAGGCCACGTGCATAGCGAAGACCCAGCATAGCCATCAATAAAGTAACTGATTAGCTGAAAGAGAAAACCAAGTTTCTCAGGTTAAGAAAGGTACTGCTTTTCTGTGTATGGGAGGATGTAGGAGTCTGGCTCTCTGAAATCATTCCTGGTTATCTAGGGCCAGCGTGCCCTGCCCTGGGGTGGGGGGTGGCTCCGGAGGCCGACTGCTAGATGGCAGGCATCCTGCTCACCGTCAGGGAGGCTGTAACATGATGGCTCACTGGCTCTGTGAAAGGGACTATTTCCTGCCATGTCAATGAACAAGGAGGTCACAGCTGTCTGGGTTGCTGGCCCACCAGATGTGAATGAATTTCTGAGCCCCGGAAGAACACTGCCTGCCGCCCAACAGCCCTGCTGATGCCAACTGCCCTTGCTCCCTGTGGTGAGCAAGGAATTAAGGATGTGAATAATAAAATCACAGTATGCTGGCCCCAGATAGTGAGCTGCAAATGAAAGGAACCATTTCAGTAAGCCCAGACTCTTGCTTCTTCCCATTTATAGAAAAGTGCTAAATTCCTTAACTTGAGATACGTGGTTTCCCTTAGTTCATAGTAATCTTTTGATGTTGAGACTGTCTGCTCCTGCTGCAAGCTTCTGTATAACCTGACTCCTCCCCCACCCTCACCCCACCTCCTGGAACAGTTCTCCGCGTCACTGGAGGTGCTGTCTCCCAGACTTGAAGTCCCCAAAATTCCCACCAGAGGAAACATAACTCTCAGCTTCCAGGTTGTGACCACTTTCTAAGTCGACAGCTGCAGCACCCTTTGTTTACGGTGGGGCAGGCAGCATTTTTCTCATTGACCAAGAATACATGCAGGGAAGTGTCTGGAAGGTCCTGGACAGAGGGGCTCTATCCCTGCAGAGTTGGGGTTCACTCTTCTCCAAGCACCTGGACACATTCACCACCCAGAGGCTCTCTGAACCCAGTTGTTGAGGGTTTTATAGAGATACCATTACAGAGGCGGGATTTATTTAGTCACAGACCACTGGTGATTAAGGCAGCCCCCATCCCCTCCCGTCCTGGAGGTTGTGGGGTTGCTTTGCAAGTTTCAGCTCTCTGATCCCAGGTCGGTTTCTCAGGCAGCCGCCCCTGTCTGCCAAAAATCACCTCGTTAGCATAAACTACTGCTTGGTTGAAAGGGAGTTACTAAGTATAACAAAGGCTGTTTCTCTCATACTTAATACTCAGGAAATCCCAAGGGTTTTAGAAGCTCTGTGTTAGGAACTGGAGATGGAGACCAAGTATATATTTCTTGTTTCGTAATATCCTACCTCACTGTGGTTGATCTAAAATAATATGATGCAATTTATGGAAATAGAGGAAAGGAACCTGTCTTGGTTCAGGAATCTAAAAATGAAACTGGCAAAGATAAACTGTGGAGAAACAAAATAATTTTTTTAATTTGTACTTTTTCAGAGGTTTTCTCACAACTGTGTAAACGGTACAGATTAGTGAAGCAGGGCCCCCAGACATCACTGGCTCCCTGCCTGGCTTCCCCTGTTAAGCCCCTGGGAGGCTTCCGCCGGAGCCTGCGGGAGGGGGCTCCTCAGAGTTGGGGTGGGGGCTGGATGAGAGGCATCAAGGGCCCTAGAGCAACGCAGGGCATACAGAGTACATCTGTCCAGGAGTATTATAGGGTCTGAAGTCCACTGTGAGAGTTGGGAAATAGACACTTTTTTTTTCTTCCTCCCGGACTAGCTAATCAATCTTTTTTTTTTTCCTTTAGCTTGTTAAAATAATTCATCTCTTTCCCAAATCTCTTTGAAACCACAGACAAAATATTGTCAACTACAAATTGGCACTTGCAGTGGGCACCTGCCATGCACCTCTGCAAGGATTAACTCATGCGCTGCTATAGCTGCTGACCTTCAATACCCGCCGAAGGAGTTCAGGGTGGAAAGCAGAAATGAGGCACCCTGTGCCCCGGGAAACCGGCAGGACGGCTCTTTAGATAGATATTCTCAGGAGCTAATTTTATGAGCCCAGTTCTTTTATCTGCTCATATCTAGAAAAGCAGTAAAGTCCTTCACGGTGACTGACTCTTGCTCATGACTCACAGAAGCTTCACGAGACCAGCAGAAACCTTACAACAAATACGTGCTTCATTGCATGTCTGTCCTTCCCCTTGACCAGCTGCTTCCTTGTGGCTCATTTGGTAAAGAGTCTGCCTGTGATGCAGGATACCAGGGTTCAGTCGCTGAGTCTGGAAGATCCCCTGAGAAGGGACTGGCACCCCACTCCAGTATTCTTGCCAGGAGAATCCATTGGACAGAAGAGCCGGGTGGGGTACAGTGTATGGAGTCACAGAGAATCAGACATGACCAAGCGACTCACACTTTCTTTTCACTTGCCCCTTTACCAAAATCACATACATACTGTCCTTACCCTGCGGCTCTGAAAGAGTTTCTCAGAGCTGTCCGAGGTGCTATTGCTCATTGCCGCAACTAAAACTTCACTCACAACTCTCACACTGTGGTTTTTTTTTTAAAGTCGACAGTCTGAAAATTAAATTCCAAGGATTACAGGAGAACCTGGACAGATCACCAGAGGACCAGAAGAGGGAGAACCGTCACAGCCCAATGCTGAAGGTGGGGTCAGCCGCCTGAGGTTCACACCACCCCAGGAGGAAGACACCCTTCCAGTGGGACTTTCCTCAGAAGAGCTCTGCAGTAACCAGCACCTCCCTCCATGAGTGGAGAGCTTCCAGTGTCACTCATTAGGCCAGAGCAAAAGGACCTCAAGTGACTCATGGATTCTGAGAGAGCCTGAGAGATGATAATGCAGCCAGGCTGCTAGAATTCGCCCTCCAAAGCCGGGGTGTCTCCTTCTCTTTGCCATGTTCCTGCCAAGAGAAGCTTTTTCTCTGTAGCTGCTTTTTCTAACTTTTTAACTTAACACTTCTGACAGCAAATGTGTGGGGTTTTTTCAGCCCACACTGACCGATTCTTCAGTGCCAGCTGGGTGTCTTAAAATCAGAGTCAGTTGTTGGGACTTTTCTGGTGGTCCATTGGCTAAGACTTTGTGCTCACAATGCAAGGGACTCAGTCCCTGTTTGGGGGACTTGATGCCCCATGCTACAGCTCAGAGTGTGCATGCTGTAACAGAAAAAAAAAGATTCCACGTGCCGCAGTGCAGCTAAGGCCCAGAGCAGCCAAATAAATAAAAATAAATATAAAAAAAAAAAAAAACTAAATTCAGTTCTGACACTAAGTACCCAGCATGCATGCTAAGTTGCTTCAGTCGTGTCCTGCTCTTTGGGAGCCTGTGGACTGTAGCCTGCCAGGCTCCTCCGTCCATGGGGATTCTCCAGGCAGGGATGCTGGAGTGCTTGCCATTTCCTTCTCCAGGGGATCTTCCTGACCCAGGGGTTGAATCCACACCTCTTACCTCTCCTGCACTGGCAGGTGGGTTCTTTACCAGTAGCGCCACCTGGGATCCCCTAAGTACCCAGAGTTGGCATCAGATCCCACAGGTTAAGGGCTTGGTCCCACAAGACCACCACACTTCAGATGCTCTTTGCAAGTCTGAGTCTCCTGTACTTCTGACCATCAGGCTATAAACCGGGTGTTCCCACAGAACTCTCCTCAGGTTAGATAATTTGCATGAATAGCTCACAGAACTTTAGGAAACACGTACATATATTTACTGGTTTATTATAACAGATATTACAAATGATGCGGATGGAAAATCAGGTTCAGAGATACAAAGAGTGAGGTCTAGGGCATTTCTGAACATGAAGCTTGTATCCCTGCATAGTTGGAGTGCACCCCCATCCCAGCACGTGTGTGTGCTCACCAGCCTGGAAGCCCTCTGAGTCCCGAAGTCGATGGGCTCTTATAGAGGTTTCATTAAGTAGGCATGATCTCCATCTCATCTCCAGTGCCCCTTCCATACCCTGAGGATAGAGGTTAGGGCTAGAAGTTCCAACCTTCTAATCATGTTTGGTCTTTCTGGCGACCAGCCACCATCCAGAAGCCCATCAAGAGTTTACTTGTCAGAACAAAAGTTGCTCCTGTCACCTGGGAAGTTCCAAGGGATTAAGGAGTTCTTTCAGGAGTGATGTAGGGGAGGAGGGCGGCCCAGATCTATCTATCTATCTATCTATCTATCTATATATTTACTTATTTCATATATAGGTTGTAGCCATTCAGATATTTATTTATTTGTTTCATATATAGGTTGTAGCCATTCAGATGTTCCAGCTGCATGTGGGGGTCTTTGATCCATCTCAGCACCTTGTTCAGGCCCCAGGCTTGGTCTCCTGCCTCTTGAGGTGATTAGAGACATGCCTTTCAGACCCTTGTGCCTTTATTGCCTCCATATCTTTGGATCCTATTTGGATTTAGCCTTTGAGGACTTCTCATGCTTTCTTCAAAGTTTAGGCATGTACATTAAAATATTTTTATATTGTATCCAATATTTTTAGGTACTTTGTTGTCAGGGATATTTTCAGGACAGAGTACAGTGCTGTGCAGGAAACCAAGAACTGTATAGACTTCTTTTTTTTTTTTAATTGAAGTAAAATTTACATAACATAAAATTAATCATTTTAAAGATTGCAATTTAAATATGCGATTTAGGGAATTCCCTGGAGATCCAGTGATTAGGACTCCGTGCTTTCACTGCTGAAGGCTCAGATTTGATTCCTGTCAGGGAACTAAGATCCTATAAGCCATGTGGCATAGCCAAAAAATAAAAGATGTCCAACTTAATGGCATTCACATTCACAGTCATTTCCTCTGTTTATTATCTTTAACTTTGTATTTTGCACTGGAGTATGGCTTAAAGCTCGACATTCAGAAAACGAAGATCATGGCATCTGGTCCCATCACTTCATGGCAAATAGATGGGGAAACAGTGGAAACAGTGTCAGACTTTATTTTTCTGGGCTCCAAAATCACTGCAGATGGTGATTGCAGCCATGAAATTAAAAGATGCTTACTCCTTGGAAGAAAAGTTATGACCAACCTAGATAGCATATTCAAAAGCGGAGACATTACTTTGCCAACAAAGGTCCGTCTAGTCAAGCCTATGGTTTTTCCTGTGGTCATGTATGGATGTGAGAGTTGGACTGTGAAGAAAGCTGAGCGCCGAAGAATTGATGCTTTTGAACTGTGGTGTTGGAGAAGACTCTTGAGAGTTCCTTGGACTGCAAGGAGATCCAACCAGTCCATTCTAAAGGAGATCAGCCCTGGGTGTTCTTTGGAGGGAATGATGCTGAAGCTGAAGCTCCAGTACTTTGGCTACCTCATGTGACGAGTTGACTCATTGGAAAAGACTCTGATGCTGGGAGGGATTGGGGGCAGGAGTAGAAGGGGACGACAGAGAATGAGATGGCTGGATGGCATCACGGACTCGATGGACGTGAGTCTGAGTCTACTCTGGGAGTTAGTGATGGACAAGGAGGCCTGGCATGCTGCGATTCATGGGGTTGCAAAGAATCAGACACGACTGAGCGACTAAACTGAACTGAACTGATGGCCAATTAATGTTGTAATAGCAAAGGAACTCAGGCATCCATAGACATGCATCCATTCTCCCCCAGACTCCCCTCCCATCCAGGCTGCCACATGACGTTAAGCAGAGTTCCCTGTGCTGATAGAGGAGGTCTTTGTTGGTTATCCATTTTAAATATAGGAGTATGTACCTGTCCCTCCCAAACTCCCTAACTATCCCTTCCCCCCAGTTTCCTCTATTTAGGTCCCAAACATTTCCACCATCCCAGAAGGAAACCCTCCACCCATTGCGTGGTTTCTCCCAATTCTTCTTTGCCCAGTCCCAGGCAGCCACTTCCCTGTTTTCCGTTCCTTTGGACTTTTTGGAGTATTTCATATAAATGGAATTATAGAATATGATCCTTTAACTTACTATAATGTTTTCAAGGTTCACCCATGTCGTAGGATCTTTTAGAGCCCACATTCCATTGTGTGTGTATACTTTGAATATATTTTATGTATTTGTTAGTTGATGGACAGTTGACTTGTTCTGTCTTTTGGCTGTTGTGACTAGTGCTGCTGCAGACATCCGAGTGTAAGTCTTTGTTTGAATACCTGTGCCCTTTTGAGTATATAGCTAGGAGTAGCATGACTGGGTCATATGGAAACTCTTGGTTTAACTTTGTGAGGAACTGGTAAACTGTTTTCCCCAGTGGCTGCGCCACTGAGCATTCCCACCAGCAATGCAGAGGGTCGCAGTTTCTCCCCTTTTGGCCAACACTTGCTGTATTCAGTTTTTTTTTAGCCACTTTAGACGTGAAGTGGTATCTTCTACTTTTGATTTGCATTTCCCTAATGACTGATGGTACCGAACATTTCTATGTAACTTTTTAGAAGGTAAACCAGATCATGTTGCTGGAAACCCTCCATTGGCTTCCCTTTACACTGGGAATAAAACCCAGCCTTCTTCCTGTGGCCATAAAACCTTTCCCCATCTCCTCCTGCCTTTCCTTCCATAGCACAGGTGCCCTCCTCGGTCTGGCCACCCTCCCGCTCCCGGACATGTAGAGTTCGTTCTTGCTGGGGAGCTGCTTCACCCTTGACTCTCGTGCTTCCTGCGTCTTCTAACGGCCAGCTGTTTCTCATCCTTCTAACTTAGCACATTACCTCGTCGGGGGGGCTTCCCTGGCCCCCAGTGTAAAGTCAGCCACTTCCCAGGGGTGCCCACATGTCGTCCCTCCAGCCTGCTGATTTTTCCTGCACGTTTGTGTAGCCGCCTTTGCCTGGTGGAGGGGATGCTCCACAGGCTCGCCTTGTTTACTACTCGGGTTCTGCTCCCAAGCAGTGCTGAGCCATGCAATCACTCAGCAAAGATATCTTTAATACATCCATGGGTTTCCCCTCAATTTTATGTGGTTTAAAATTAAAATTTTTATCCTTGGTTTGAGTTAGAGATTTTACCTCCATTTATCTTTTTCAGTTCTATAGCTGGCTGGCTGAAAGACTTTTATTAACAATTTATACCTTCTCCACTGATTACAAACACCTCTTTATCACATTCTATATTTCAGAGCAAGGATGTCTTTCCAGAGGCTATTCTCCTGATTTGATCTCTTTGTCTAACCCTGTGTTGCTACCATAATATTTAAATTGCTCTGTTTTTGTGCTTTCTAGGGTTTATCGGTCAAACAGATGGCATGCTCCATTTGGGTAATTTAAAAAGAATTAAATTAAGATACTGTTTATTTAGCGAGATAGCGCAGGGTTCAGAGAAACCACAGGAGCTAGCTTGTTACCCTGGGCTGTCAGCTGCTGTCTCTAGGTGTAAATAGGCAAGAGGGAACTTTTTCCAGAACCAGTGGGAAGAATCGCACAGGCAGGCAGCCATGAGGGCAGTGGTGTCTGTGGCCGAAGGACCGGCGATGACAAGGAGCCTGGCCACATCCCCCTGCGCTCTCCTGTCTCCTCCCCAAGGGTCCCGTCCACTGAGCCAATCAGAAGCAAGATGGTAGGGGGCTGGTGCCTTGGGGCACTCAGCAGAGCAGCGTGTGGATGGAAGGCAAAAAGGTGTGCAGCCCACAGGAAAAGTCTCCACTCACAAATGTCTTGGCTCTTATACTTTACCAGCCATCACAGTCGTGTGTACAATCTGTTACCGTTAAAAAGCAGCCTCTACTTGGAATCATTTCCTGGTTTGTCTGTTGGCACGTAAATTCTCGCAGCTGTTCTGTTTATTTGAAACGCGTTCCCTGCCTGTTTCCTTCTGTCTGAAATCCAACAATATACTTACTTGGAACCCCCTATCTGTTCTTCCAATCTATGCTGAAGAGTTAGATCTTGAAGACCTGCTAATTCTCAGAGCTCGTTTCTCTTTGTTAGAGTCTTAGGCAATAGAACTATTTTGGTGAAAGACATTTCCCAGCCACTCTGTTGCTGCAGGACTTCAAACTTCATAAGGGGCAGAGACTAGATTTCTTTTCGTTTGCCAAAATGGTGTGCTGAGATTCTGAGGGTGCATCCAGTCTAATGAGCGTTGTGATGAGTTAAAATATCTGTTCTGGTCACAGCAATGAAACGACATTGCATGTTCTAGTCTTGCATTAACTCTGAATCACCTTATTCTTGCCTGTGAGTGGCTGAGCTCCCAGTTTGGTTTTTGCCTTGACCTGGTAGGACAGTGAAAGAAGAGAATGTTTTAGTCTTCTGTAGAAGAAAGTGAGCCCAGATTTTAAAAGCACAACTAGAATAAGTCTTACTCTAACTTATTAGAGAAGTTTAAAATCATATGAATCTGAAATTTGGTCCCGTGAGAATAACTGGTAAAAAGTCATTTGCTCTAGTGACTTACTGTCTTTCCCATTCAGAGGCTTGTAAGGTGTTGAGAGTGGAAGGCCCTTTCAATACCTTTGGGACCATCTCCCTTTCCTTTACAGAGGCTGCGTATTTAGGAAGGTGATGATCTGTCCATGGCAGTGGCAGCAGCGACAGGGCTGGAGTACAGCCCTTGTCCTCCTGAGGCTTCATTCTATCCAGTGTAGCGCTCCCTTCTCACTGTGAACCTGGACTGACTTGCTGACCCAGGTGGCCAGCATCGCCTTGGGTCCTCTCGCTGTCTGGGTGGGAGGGCCTGGAGAGCGGAGATGTGTGATGGCAGGAGGGCTGGACATACTGTTCCCAGAGAAGGCTTGCAAGCAAATGCCTTTCTGCCCGCTATTACTTTCTCAAAGGATATGTTCAGATACTTCACTTTTTTTAATGGAGTTGCCCTGTGTTGGTAGATGTGGGGCAGTTGCATTTGGAGTTGAAAAGTGTGACAGAATCTTCTTCCTAAACTCCCAAGTGCTGTGTGGAAGAGTGGGAGCCATCTGGACGTCAGAAGAGGCAGCTCTAGGTGAGCTCCTTTTTGTTTCACTCCCAAGACTTTTGAGATGATTGTTACATCCCCTTTGGCTTAGCAGCCTGCCTTTGCTTTGATATGGCCCGAAGTGAGGCAATCCCAGGGCCCCCGTGACGGGCTCTTGCGACAGCAGCTGTGCCTCTGTGTTTGGACTCCCTCCCCCTGGTTCCCCACATCCAGAGCTCTGGGAGAGCCTGCTGGGGGTGAGGCTTCTGACCCGTCCTTTTGGTTCATGGTGCTTGATCTGCACCGTTTCCAGGTGGCTTGACTTTTTTCCGAGACAGACATCAGTTGCAAAGATCAGAGCGGGCCGGCTTTTGAAGAAGTTTTTCAGATTCTGCTTTGCAAACCTGCTGAGAAATGTGGTGTTCCTTTCATGTCTCCATTCCATCTGTCTCTTGAGAGGGCAAAGGGATGGTCTTCCCATGACGAGGGGCTATTGATGTTGGCTGCAAATTCATTTCAAATCAGTTTCTACATTTTTGTCACAGGCATCTAACAGCCATTGTATTTCCTTGATCATGACATTGTTCTAGCAAGGCTGCCAGAGAGCAAGAAGACGAACTGTTCTGCATGCTAATGCAGAAAGAGGAAAAGTTCTCATTCCTCATGGCGTTGCAGCAAAAGCTGTTCTTAGTTTTTTCCTTTGTTTAATACCGGGTGCTGGGTAGTGGCACAGGTATTACAGGAACGTATTAGTTAGCTAGTTAAGCTGCTAGTGATACCTCCTTGGGTATTCATGATACATTCATTGACTGCCCTGTATTGCAGACAGAGTGGTGGTGTATTTTTTTTTTTAATTTGTAATTGTTTATTTATTGTTGGCTGAGCTGGGTCTTCGTTGCTTTGAAGCAGCTCAGCTGGCTGAGTTGGGTGTCTTGCTGCAGCAGTGGGGGGTGTTCCTCTTCCTCCCAGCGCACGCACTTCTCATGGAGGTGCCTTCTCCTGCTGTGGGCCGCAGGCTCTGGGTGTGTGGGCTTCGGTAGTCGTGGCACACGGGCTTAGAGGCTCCGTGGCACGTGGGACCTTTGTGGACAAGGGATCGCACCCATGTACCCTGTGTTGGCAGGCAGATTCTTATCCACTGTGCCACCAGGGAAGTCCCGCAGCGGGGTTTCAGCCACACCATTTTCTGTCCTTACAGCAACCCTGCATGATGGTTGTTAGCCTTGCTTTATAGATGAGAAAGTAAACTGAGGCTAAATGTTAACCAGACCCTGCCCCGTATCAGGTATGCAGACGGGAGAGGCCTTAGGTCCGCCGAGTCTAGTCTTTTTGTTTGCTCTTTCCCACGGGACCATGTGTGAGTCACGCTCAGCCGCCACCTGACTCTGTTCCATGAGGATATGGCCGCAGCCGTGTGTTTACATGTTGTCCGCGGTTGCCTGCACCAGGGCCGAGTTGGGTAGTTGCCACACAGACCATGTGGTCAACAAAGCAAGCGCTATTTGGTATCTGAACCTTTAAGAAAAAGTTCGTCAACTGCTGCTGCCAGTTACCACATCACTGGGAATGTGGCCAGTTTTTTAGTTGTACAATATGAGTATGAAAACCCAGTCTGATATCTCTCTGTTTCACTTTTTTTTTTTCCCTTTCCCTTTTCTCCTGTCTTAACATTTTTGTTAAGATTCTGTGGAGATGGGATAGCCTTTACCTCTGAGTCTAAATGCCAGCTAGTAGTGGCTTGATTTATTTAGAGATATCCTGTTGGAAATCTTGTGATAGACTGTTTGAGATGCTAAATGGTTTTGTAAAGTGTAAGCTTTTCAGCAGGTCGGTTTTTCAGGAGGGGAAAGATTGGATAATGTAATAAATAGTGCTACCATTCAGCCAGCTCTGCTGCTTTCATTTTGAAAGGGGAATGTCCCTGTGTTTTTGCCTGATGCTGATGTACTGTTGGCCTTCTGTGGTGGTTCAGACAGCAATGTACTATGACGTGGACAAATTCTGGCCACGGTGGACTTTAAGGAATATTAGTATCAGTCTTATGCTCCTCAGGCTCATTGAGGGTTTGCCTAAGAGAAATGAAGTTGAAAGATGTGTGTGCTCAGTTCCTCATTCCCATCTGACTCTCTGTGACCCCACGGCCTGTAGCCTACCAGACTCCTCTGTCCATGGGATTTTCCAGACAAGAATACTGAGTGGAGTGCCATTTCATTCTCCAGGGGATCTTCCCAACCCAGGGATCAAACCCGTGTCTCCTGCATCTCCTTTATTGACAGGCAGATTCTTTACCACTGAGCCACCTGTGAAGCCCCCAGTTTTAAGATAGCAGTTTTCAAATATCTGTGTACATGAGAAACACTAAGATGCTTATTAAAAAATGTGAATTCCCAAACTCTCAGTCTCGGCAGTTCTGAATCAGTAAGTCTGCTTGTAGGTGCTTCTGGTGCTTCTGAGAAAAAGCTGGTTTGGGGAGTGGAATCTTATATAATAGTGATTCCAGGCCATCTAAATAAAGATGGGATTGATGACTAGTTTTTTAATCCAGGTTCAGTTTACCTTAGAATGTAATGTTGTAACTATAAACTTTACATCTTTAAGTAAAACATAACAGGAAAATTATACACTGTAAATGCATTTTAACTACTTCTTTCTTCCATTACCACAAATAACAACAGCACTTTATGTTTTATGCTGTGCTTTACAGTTATAGAGTTCCTCATTATACACATCTCATTTGATTTTTATGTCACCCCTTGAGGTAGATGTGTATGGCAAGTAGTGTATTTTTTACTTATCAAGTAAGTAAACTGAGATTTAGAAAGCAAGTGATTATTTTTCCTGCCATAGCATAGTTAACAAGCCACAAACCTAGAATTCCTATACACCAGTTCTAATTTCTAGTCCAGTGTTATAGCACTGTATAATACATTATTGTCTTTATGATCCCTATTTGATTTTTAGAGGAAAACACTGTTCTGATGTCCTTCTGACAGAGAAAGGATGAGCTGTCCATAGCTAAATACTTTGGTAATCTCCCATAGGTGACTCACGTGGAAGTGGTCACAGTAGTATGAAAGGGAAAGGGATAGGGCTAATCGCTCAGTCATGTCCAGCTCCTTGCAACCTCGTGGACTGTAGCTTCTCTGTACATGGCATCCTCCAGATAAGAATACTGGAGTGGGTAGCCATTCCCTTCTCCCGAGGATCTTCCTGACCCAGGGATTGAACCTGGGTCTCCTGTATTGCAGGCAGATTCTTTACTGTCTGAGCCACCAGAGAAGCCTTGGTTGCAGTCGTTCAGAAGGGCAAATGAGTTGGTTTTTAGCATGAAAGAAGAAATCTCTCTCCTTCTTTGACAGAAACTGTATAAGACGGGTCGGGAGATGCAGGAGAGGATCATGGACCTGCTTGTGGTGGTGGAGAATGAAGATGTCACTGCTGAGCTGATTCAAGTGAACGAGGACTTGAATAATGCCATCCTTGGGTGTGAGAGGTGAGCAGTGGGCACCCTCTCTGACCGTCCTCCAGGGCTCAGCATTCTCAGAGTGCCTGGCGGTGGGCTCTCAGAAAGATAGAGAACATGTTTGGACACAGGTGCTTGCCTTTCAGGGCAGGGAGTTCTGGTCCTGCTCTTCCAGGAGTGTGTGATACGGCTTGCAGGAATGAGCGGGACCTGGGCAGTGCGAGAGGCATTTGTGGGCAGTGCCACGCTGACCTGTGAACAGAGCCTGGATCTGAATCACCAGACGTCTGCACTGCGCACGTCATTGGCTCTCAAACAGGCCAGTGGTACAAGCTGACCGTTGTCGTGAAAGTGAGGTTTGCCCTAAGTTTGAGGTGGAGAATCACATGGAAATGGTAGCGAGAAGAGGAGATAGTCTAGACAAAGTCAGAGCAGGGAGGGTCATCTGTATATGAACATGAACTTTAAAAAACAATTCTATTCAGAAAAGAATGACAGCAAAAATTTTAAATACAGTCTTCCCTCCATATCAGTAGGGGATTGATTCCAGGAACCTCTGCCCCTAGCAACACCAAAATCTACAGATTCTCTAGTCCTTTATGTAAAATGGTGTAGTTTTTAAAGGTAACCAATGCATAGGTTACATGTACACTTTAATGTACATCCTCCTGTACACTTTAAATCATCTCTGGATTACCTATAATACCTAATAAATGTAAATGCTATGTAAATAGTTGTAAATACAATGTAAATGCTATGTAAGTAGTTGCTGGTGCGTGGCAAATTCAAGTTTCATTTTTAGAACTTTCTGGGATTTGTTTTTTTTTCTTTTTCAAATATTTTCAGTTTGAGGTTGGTTGAATCCTTGGATGTGGAATCCACAGATAAAGAACCTGTGGATACAGGTTTCTAACATTTTAGTTTTTTTGTAAACTTGTTTTATAGTCATGATTATATAAAGAACATATCCTTTTGTTTCTGCCTTGATTTCTTCACTGTATTTGTGTACCCTATGTTCTTAAATGCTTTGGCTAAACCATTATTTTTAATAGTTCCTTAATAGTCCATTCTTCTCTCATAGTTCACTTGTTAGGTGTTTAAGTTGTTTCCAAGTCATTTATGTATTCATCA
Organism: Ovis canadensis; assembly: GCF_042477335.2. Classification (NCBI taxonomy): domain Eukaryota; kingdom Metazoa; phylum Chordata; class Mammalia; order Artiodactyla; family Bovidae; genus Ovis; species Ovis canadensis. The sequence continues at coordinate 13,565,382 of NC_091255.1, forward strand.
AAGTAACAATGTTATAATCTATTATAATCTGTAGTCAAGCCTATAGTCAGGAAAACACCTTCAATAATATATATATATATATATATATATATATATTTACACACACACACACTTGGAAAGTGGGATAGATGAACTGATTAGAGGTCTGTTTGCTGAGAATAACAGCCAGACCTGGCGCACGTCAGAAGGCAGGGAAGCTTCTGTGCGGAAGTCCCGTCTGAGCTGAGGATGGTGGGCGGGGGGGCGCTGGCAGCATCAGGAGCAGGCCAGGGCACAGCGGGCCTGGGGCAGGGGGGCTCCAGGACCCGTCCCCAGGGAGGGGCAGGCAGGGCAGCTGCTTTGACTGAGGTGGCTTTCTCCTCAGTCTTCGTGTAAAGTGCTGAATACAAACAGCTTCAGGCAAGTCTCCTGGGCTCTTCCCAAACCTGTCCCTAGGCCTTCCTGGGCCTCTAAAGATCCCCAAACTGCTCCTAGATCTTTGTTTGGAATAGGGACTGTACTGGCATTTGGGTAGGACAGTTTTCCCTTATGTGGCCCCTATTCACTGAATTCCAGAGGTTTTCCTCAAAGTGACATTTCAAGACGCCCTTAGGGGAACCGTTTTTGCTGAGCCTTTCTGGAGTTAGTAGCCCTGTCTCCCACCAGCTGATGGAGAAGGAGACTGGTGTGACCAAGGGAAAGAGGTAAACAGGCCCGGCTTCAAACTCTGCTGTCCATTCTGGACAGATTGCTTGGCTTTTTATGACTTGGGTTTTCCCCTGTTTATTAAAGGGAATACTGCTGCCTGTTTGGAAAGGGCTTGTTTACTTTGTTTTTGAGAATTAAATGTGATAATGTAGGTGAAAGCACCTAGCCGGTGCTAGCTCGTTAATTTGTTCATTTCTTGTCCTCCTCCTCTTCTTGTCCCACTGAGTCTTCTGAATTATGGTCTGGACTTTCCCCCGCTGATCAGTAATGAACCAAGAAAATCAGAGAAGTGGACGCACAGCTGTGGAACAGGCTTCCCCTGAGTCTCACCGTGAGAGCCAGCAGCCGTTCTGCGCAGACGTGGTGGGGCGCCCAGGGGCAGACGTGAGCCCTGCGGCCCAACTCTCTTCCCCTCAGCAGCCTCTCAGGGTCCTCACCCTTCATTTGCTTTGTTGTAAATCTTTCTAAGTCGGAAGATGTCTGAGGAAAACCATACGGTTTTCAGTTGGGTGCCGACTCCTGGTTTTCATTTTGAAGAGTTCTTTTATTGCAAACCATAGGACCACTTACGAAAAGCTTCCTCTGAGGAGGAATGTGTGTTTATTTGGTCTTGATGTTAGGAGAGTGGGTTACTTCTGTGAACAGCTTTTTCTGATTGACTTTTGGACCAGGGCTTTGTTTCTTCTTGGAGGCTTTAGAGGAGCATCGTTTCCCTGCAGCATGCAGTTGATGCCATCTTCCCTGGCTCCTGAGCTCTTTGCTCCGTTTTCAAAGCTGGCATTGTCTGGCTGGGTCCTTCTCGCGTTTTATCCCTTCTGCTTCCTTCTTCTGTCTCCCTGTCCACATTTAAGGGCCTTCCTGATTACACTGGGCTTACAGTCCAGGACAGTCTCCCTAGCAACCTTCAGGCCATGTGCCCCCTAACCTGACATACTCACTGTTCCATTGATTTACTATGTGGATGTCTTGGTGGGGGGATGACTCTGCTTACCAACGTCTGCGCTCTGTTCCTTAAAGATTCACATCCATCCCACAGGCAAAATACACTCATTCTGTTCCAGAATCTCCAAAGGTTTCCACTCGTTACATCCAGGGAATAGTTGTGCAAATAAGGAAACAGAAATTTGTTACTCAAGGCTTGATTTGTGAGGTTTGGTCATACCTTGCACATAACTTGGTAGCACGTAAGAAGCCAGTGCCATTAGTAAATGGAATAAAAGCCTGTGTGTTAGAATAGGGAAAATCCTTAAGTCTAAGCCATATTCTAACTTAGTGTAAGCTTTTAGCCTTCAAAGTGTTTAGGTTCATGGAATTGATGTGTCATAATAGTAATGCTGTGTGTTTCTAAGGCAGCTGTTAGTTTGCAAAGCATATCCACATTCATCCACCTGTATTACCTATCTTCCCGTATCTTGCTGTTTAAAATAGCTTTCTGAGGAAATGGCTCAAACATTACTATTCTCTGTGAGTAGCTGGACAACTGAGGGCCATATGTATGGTCTTAAAACTCTTATTGATTTGTTTCACTGCTCCTTCTTTACCCACAGTAAAGTAGGAACAGTGTAAAATTAAAACAAAGTTGTAAAAGGTCAATATTTTTGGGTGCCAAGCATCTTATAAAAATGAAGATTAAACAATGAAAATATGTTAACTGTATGTGAATTTTATGTAGAATGGTAACTTTTGATAATTTTGGCAAAATTGGAAGCATATTTGGGAATAAGGAGAATATTTAAGTATGTGATATATTCACGGGCTTCCCTGGTGGCTCAGAAGGTAAAGCATCTGCCTGCAATGCAGGAGACCCAGGTTCGATCCCTGGGTCAGGAAGATCCCCTGGAGAAGGAAATGGCAACCCACTCTGGTACTTTTGCCTGGAAAATCCGATGGATGGAGAGGCCTGTAGGCTACAGTCTAAGGTAGGCTACAGTCTATGGGGTCACAAAGAGTTGGACACGATTGAGTAACTTCACTCTCACTTTCTGATATTTTCATAAGGTAAAGTATACAACAACTAAACATTGTATTTCTGAATAACTAGAAAAATGATGTCAACATAATGGAATTATGATACTGAATTATATAAATATAATTTCAACAAAGTTTAAAATAGATTAACGTACAGAAAAAAAATAGTACAAGGAAATACATAATGTTAATAAAGACCATAAAACTTGGTGATTGAATTATTAATGTTTATAATATTTGTCCATTTTCTCATAGAACTGGGGAAAAGTTATTAAAGTACTTTATTGGGAATTGATTATGAATGAAGTTGATTATTGGTGAATATTTGCATATTAATAATTTGTTAAATATTACAGCATTTTCATATGTTTTCTTTTAAATACTTGCATTTTGTTAATTCAAACAGGTTTACTCGAAACCAACAAAGGATTTTAGAGCAAAATAAGGGCCAGAGGGAAGATGCCAATGTAAGTAAACAGAAATGTTATAAAATAAACAATTGAAAATGGTGTAAATTGTATGGTAAGGAGCAAAGCTTACCTAAAACAAGTCTTAAAAAAGAAGAAATATGCATTAATGATTTGGGATGTTTTAGTAGTACAGAGTATTTGCCTTAATGACTCATTGAGTTATTGATAAGAGCTCGGAAGAAGATTCTCTAACTAAGCAGGGAAGCCATGTTGGTGTTGCCAATGGGATGGAGAATTCTCTCCCAGGATACCTCCAAAATAAGATCTTTCTTTTTCCAAAGGACAGTCTCTGGGGAGAAAGCCATGATCAACTGCCTGATGCAGGTTTTTCTAAATTGTGTTTTGTTTGCTTTGTTTTCAGACTACCAGTGAGCCTTCTGCCCCATCCTCGGATCTCCTTGACCTGAGTCCCAGCCTTCCGATGCCTAGGACCACCCTGGGAGAAGTCAGCACCCTGAACGCTCAGCTTTCAGACTTAAGTAAATAAGCACGTGGGTCTTTTCAGACCAGCAGAAGAGCGTGATGTGAAACAGTTCTCCTTAGTTTCTTGATTAAATGCAGCTTGAGAAGGACTGAAGTCAATCTGAGTATCAGAGAACTGTATCAGGAGATGTAGTTACTTCTTGGCCAGTGGATAGGTCGTATGCAGTACAGGAATGGGATGTGTCGAGGGGAGGAGTCCTTGAAACCCACCCCACTGGCTTGGAGTTCACCTGGCCTACTTACAGAGCTTGTTCAACTCCATGGCCAACATTTAGACGTACTCTGAACCCATTCACTATTATCTTTGGGTTTCTCTGCCATACTACAGCATCAGGTAAGGGAATATTTGATACAGATAGAGAAAATCAGGAATTATGAGGCCTCATGAGGTGAAATGTAGAGGATAAATCACAGGTTTTTGAGTCAGAGAAGTCCAAGTTGAAATCCACCAGTCCAGTTCTGTTACTTCTTAGCCACCCAACTCTGGAGACTTTCCTACTAAGTGAGTTGCATTAATGGGTTTTTGTGAAAGTAAAGGATGATGTTGCACTGTAAGCTTAGGGTTACCTATTTGTCTAATTTATTTGTTACCTCCTATTATCCTTCCCAAAAAGTTTTGGTAAATTACAAAGTAAAATGGGGGCTTCCCTCGAAGCTCAGTTGGTAAAGAATTTGCCTGTAATGCAGGAGACCTGGGTCCCATCCCTGTAATGGAAATATCCCCTGGAGAAGGAAATGGCAACCCACTCCAATATTCTTGCCTAGAGAATCTCATGGACAGAGTAGCCTGGCGGGCTTCAGTCCATGGGTTCGCAAGAGTCGGACACAACTTAGTGACTAAACTACCACCAAACATGATGAAAAATCCTGAAGTCCAGAATTTTCTGCCAAGTTAAAATGAGTTTGTTTGCCATTTATGTTAGCAAGATTTTAGAATCAAAATATTCAATATTATTCAATTTGTGGTTTTCTTAAAATTTCCCTCATTTCTAAAATGTTGGCTGCTTTCTTAGACCAGTGGGATGTTTGGAATCTATTATATTGAAGAGTTTTCAAGTTTTTATCAGTGTTTTCAAAGGGGGAAAATAATTATTCTCTTTGGGTTATGTCATGATTATGGAAACTTAATGGATTATGGAGAGGTGAGAGTAGAACTCTGTGTATACCACAGCTTTTTACTTTTGTGCTTCACAGGAAAAGACATAAAATCCCTTAAATTCTGAGTCAGCCTAGGATTTTAGAAAACCCAATATAATAATGTTTGTTACCTTCACAGCATCCTCTTTTTATGACAGGGAATTTCTCTCTTTCCAGTTGCCATAAATGTTTTTTAATTTTTGTTTGAGGAAATAACATGATTTTATGGTGACAAAACTATCTCAGTCTCTTTCATTTGATGGTGGCGGTGGAAAATCCAACAGAATTGATGGACAAAATGTTTTAAAGCTTAACAAGTACATTTTGTGTTCTAGATTTCAGCTCTCTGAGTCCGGTTGTACCAAACAACTTCAAACCTAGTATTAATACACAGGTGGATCTGCTAGCCTTGGAAAACACAGAAACACCCCTGTAAGTATGTCAGTAATACTCCAGAACTAATTCAGTCTCATTCCTCATCGTTAAGAGAACATGACATAATAGAAAAGGTGGGGACTTAGGAACCTGACAGAACTGGTTCAGAATTTCAGTGCTACTCCTGGTGGCTCAGATGGTAGAGAAGCCACCTGAGATGCTGGAGACCCAGGTTCAGTCCCTGGGTGAGGAGGATCCCCTGGAGGAGGGCACGGTAACCCACTCCAGTACTCTTGCCTAGAGAATTCCATGGACAGAGGAGCCTGGCAGACTACAGTCCATGGGGTTGGAAAGAGTCAGACAGGACTGAGCAACTAACGCGTTCATTTTCACTAGGGATCTGACATAACTGATTTGGACTTTCAGTACTGTTTCTTAGTAGCTGTGTGACCTTGAACGAGAAACTTGACCAGCATGAGCCTTCATTTTTCTTCCAAGAATCCTCTCTAGGCTTCTTACAAAGATTCTGTGAAATGCTGTATGTACCTCCCAGGATAGCATTCTGTACATAAAAAGCATTCAATAAATCCTGTTTCTCTTTTTTTTTTTTTCCAGTGGTAACAGGAGGTAGGAAAAATGTATTGACAGTGAGAGGAACAGAAATGGCCACACAGATTGCAGAGCACTCGCTATGTGGGAGACACTTTGCTGAGCTGTTTTTATTTCATTTAATCTTCGCAATAGTTCTTGAATCAGTGCTGTTATCATTATTCCCATTTTATAGGAAAAAAGCCTGAGATTTAGGGAATAGAACTTACCCAAGTTCATATACCAACTAACTAGCAGGTCTGGTGAACTGATAGTTTACCAAAAAAGAAATACAAATGGGTCTAAAAACATATTTTTGCTCAGTGATGCTCAGCCTTACTTACAGTTATAGAAGTATAAGTTAAAATGCAGTAAGACTATTTTTTAACCTCACAGATTGGCATAAGTCTGTGCATGTTTGTTAACGTGCTTTGTTGACTGTGGAGAGACAAATACTATAACAAAATTGTGCAGTTCTTATTAGGGGCACATGGCAATTTCTGTTAAAATTATAAATGTATTTAAAATTATAAATGTACCTTTGGACTTGCAATCTCACTTCTAGGTATTTATGCTCACTTATGCAAAAGAAAGTCAGTTGTTCTTGACAACATTTGTGCAATAGATAATAATTGGAAACAACTCAAATACCCTTCAGTTTGGGGAATAATTAAATAAACGTCTACACACTGTATTACGCTGCTGGGGAAAAAAAGTAGGCCCTCAACGTGAGGGACGGTCACCAGTGTATTTATTATTAAGTGAGAAAAGATGCAAAGCAGTTTGTATATACTCTGTTGCATTTGTGTAAGAAAGTGGGAAATAATATATGCTAATATTTGCCTCTCTTTGCATAAAGAAATATAAGAAAAATGCATAAGAGCCTAAACAAAGCATGGTTACCTAACGTTAAGAAGAGGCAGGATGGAGTAGATAAACAGCAAAAAAAATAAGCAGAAGTTAGATTTGCCTTCCGCCAAGGCCTATATTCTCTTTTTCCCTATTACATATATGTATTTCAGGTAATAGGCAATACATCTCCATGTTTCAGATATCAAAGCAGTATAAAAAGATGTACAAGGACAATACTCGATCTTACCCCACTCCTATCCTGCCTGTTGCCTTCCCTTGGGTCATACCTGTTTCCACCCAGGGAACCCCTCTGTCAGTTTCTTATTTATTCTTCCAAAGGATCTTTATGTAAATAGGAATATGAGTTATTTTTCTCCTTTATTAAATGAAGGGCAGCATACTGTACATACTATTTCAAAACTTTCTTTTGTTTTTCATACAACAGCGTGTCTTAGCTGTATTTTTATGTCATTGGACTTAGATATTTTTTAGTCACTTTTCTGTGTTAAAAAGAAGAGGTGCAGAGGGAGGAGAAGAGAAAGGAGAATCAAACTAGGGAGAAAAAGAGGGGGAAAAGTGTGTAAGGGTAGAAGAGAGAAAGGAAAGATTCACGTGCTATCGTTTGAACCTCCAGGTTGGGTCACTACCTTAACTTGACGCCTTCTGGTATTGACTTCTGTGGTGCAAGTAATTGCTGAAATGTAGGCAGCACTCCAGCGAAGTTGCTTAGTAAATCATGTGGTCTGAAGTAGCTGATTCTATTTTCCTTTATCCTGAAAATCTTGTTGGGAAAGATTGACCATATACATGAAATCCCATTACAAAAAAAAATGTATAAAACCACACAGAGATCAAATCCTAGCTAATAGCTGCTCTTGGTTTCATGGATCTCATACGTCAAGGTGCATAAAAATCACATGAGTAGCTATTAAAAAGTAAAATGGCTAGACCCCAGAAACTCTGATTCAATAGCAGGAATCTTTAGTTTTAAAAAAGAGTCTCTGGGGAACCATAAAACAGTGATCAGCCAATCATTAGAAACTCTATTATGATTGTCTACCCAAGATCCAGATATCAAAATAATTATAATAGTTCTTAGAATTCACTGGAATGAAAGATAATGGGTGCCATCTGTTTTGTTTTCTAGACAATGTCTTTTGAACATATTTTTTCTAATTTTTGAAAACTTACCTGAGTGAAACTGTCACTAGTCCGGTTTTTTATAGTGTTGGAAATTGAAGCACTAAAGTCACCTAAGGCATCAATCTGAGTTGAATCGTGCGAAAGATTACTTGTAGAAAAAAGTGAAAGTTGCTCAGTCATGACCAACTCTTTGCAACCCCATGGACTGTAGCCCGCCAGGCTTCCCTGTCCGTGGAATTCTCCAGGCAAGAATACTGGAGTGGGTTGCCATGCCCTTCTACAGAGGGTCTTCCTGACCCAGGGATCGAACCTGGTTCTCCAGCATTGCAGGCAAATTCTTTACCGTCTGAGCCACTTGGGGAAGCCCAAAGATTACATATGAGAGGCACAATCAGCTATCAGAATATCTGGCAGTCTTAAGATTTTCCCACCCCTCTTTTGTTTGCAGTACAATTTGTCACAGAACAAATGAGTGATGGAATTTCTCATAATGGAAAGGATTCCTGAAAAGCAGTGATGATGATAGGATAAAGGCATATTTACAGCCTACTTAGTATTGGGCAGCAGGCTAAGAGTAAGACATGCTCTCTGGTTCCTTAGTCTGGTGCTCCTTGCAGTGCTCTGAGGTAGGTACCCCCAGTGCTCCCTGTACTGGTGAGGAAACCAAGACTGAGAAATACCAGCTTGCCAAACAAAGGTTGTCCAACTAGTGCAGAAAGAGGATTCAAATTCAAGTGAATCTGATTTCAATACCTGCTCTCTCTCTCTTGTTTTTTCTTTTCATCTAATTTTATTTTCACAATTTGCATATGGTAAAGTTGACCCTTTTTTGTTTGCTGCAGAGCTCTGTGTTTTTTCTAACATATATATAGATGCATGTGACCATCCCCGCAGTCTGAATACAGAAGAGTTCATTATCCAGAAAAGCTTGCTTATGCTAGGCCTCTATGGACACCCCCACCCCCAGCCCAGCAGCCGCCAGCCTGTTCTCTGTCATTACAGTTGGTCTTCCTGAGAGTAGGGTCTGAATAGTCATCTGGTGTGTGATATTTCTGGAAAGGTTATGTAAAATTGTTTGCTTCGTGTATTTTGAAGCTCTTTCAGTGCATTTGCATTCAGGATTGTTGTCTTCTTGGAGAATTGACTCTTTATGATTATGTAATGTCCCTCTTTATCCCTTGCAGTTGTCTTTACCTTGAAGTTTACTTTGATTGTAATCAAAGACGCTCTAGCTTTCTTTTGATTATATTTGCATGGTATATCTTTTTCTAACTTTTTCCTTTTAACTATTTGAAGTGAGTGTCTACATTTTTATATACTCTTATAATGTCTGTCTTTAATTGGTGTGCTTAGACCGTTTATATTTAATATGTCTGGATTAGGACCACCATTGCGTGATTTGCTTTTCTCTTTGTTTCCTTTGCTGTTTTTTTTTGGTTGTGTTTTGTTTTATCTGTTTCCTCTTTCCTTCATACTTGGGGCTCTTTGGATGTTTTTAATATCCATTTTATTATGATATTATATTTTTGTACAGTTTATGTATGGGGAGGGGGGAGGACTGGTTGCTCTAGGAACTGCAGTTTTTTTAGTGTATTTAAAAACAGTATTTTCCCACTGAAGTGAGATATAGAAACTTTATTATCATATAGCTCTTCCCTTTATATGATAGTTATCATATATTATATATATATGTTAAAAAAAACACTACCAGACAATGAAAAATTATTTTACAATTTTTTCATAATACAGTTTTACTTGCAGGCCTTAAATAAATTTTAAAGACTCAGGAAGAGCAGAATAGTCCATCACATTTACCTAATATTTACTGTTCCTGTTGCTTTCCTTTCGTTTTCCTCTGGCACAGTTTCTCTTGTCTCTGAAGAATTTCCTTTAGCATTATTTTAGAGACGATCTGATGGCAGTGAAAGTTTCTTAGTATATTTTATGTACTTCATTTTCATTTTTGTTCCTGAAGGATACTCTCATTGGATATAAGATTCTGGGCTGATGGTTCTTTTCTTCTAGCAGTTTTTAAACATTGCTCCAGTGTCTTCTGGCCTAAATGGCTTCTAATGAGAAATTAACATTCATTCCAATTCTTGTTCCTGTGTTGACTCCGTGTTACTTCTTTCTGTCTGTGCTTTGAAGAACTTTTCTTTTTTCTAATTTTAAACAGTCTGATTATGATATGTCTAAGTGTGGCTGTCTTTGTTTTGCTGAGTGTATTTGTTTCCTGTGGTTGTCATAAAAACATTACCGCAAGCTGGGTAATGGAACTCACCTTCTTAGAGTTCTGGGGACTAGAGGTCTGAAAGGAAGCAAGGCGCCTCCTCCCAGGACTCTGAGGGGAGGAGTCATTCTTCCGTCCTCCACATTCTGGGGAGCGTAGGCACCCCTTTACTTCCATGTCTTGTGGCCACACACTTTGCTTTCTTTCTCCATCTTCACTTTGCCTTCTCCCCCGTGTTTCTTGAGTCCTTCCCCAGATCCCCATTTTCCTATTTTAGGGTCATATATTCTTGGATTTAGTGCCCATTCAATCATCATCTCAGTTCAGTTCCGTTCAGTTCAGTCGCTCAGTTGTGTCCGACTCTTTGTGACCCCATGAATCACAGCATGCCAGGCCTCCCTGTCCATCACCAACTCCGAGTTCACTCAAACTCACGTCCATCGAGTCGGTGATGCCATCCAGCCATCTCATCCTCGGTCGTCCCCTTCTCCTCCTGCCCCCAATCCCTCCCAGCATCAGTCTTTTCCAATGAGTCAGCTCTTCACATGAGGTGGCCAAAGTACTGGAGTTTCAGCTTTAGCATCATTCTTTCCAAAGAATACCCAGGGCTGATCTCCTTCAGGATGGACTGGTTGGATCTCCTTGCAGTCCAAGGGACTCTCAAGAGTCTTCTCCAACACCACAGTTCAAAAGCATCGATTCTTCGGCGCTCAGCTTTCTTCACAGTCCAACTCTCACATCCATACGTGACCACTGGAAAAACCATAGTCTTGACTAGACGGACCTTAGTCGGCAAAGTAACATCTCTGCTTTTCAATATGCTGTCTAGGTTTGTCATAACTTTTCTTCCAAGGAGTAAGCGTCTTTTAATTTCATGGCTGCAGTCACCATCTTGGTCTTATCTAAATCCTGTGTTGAATGTTGGTACTTTGATTTTAGCAGGCAGACAGCCTAGTGAAGTTTATGCTGCAGTTTCAGCCTGCCTTCTGTGTGCTTTCGTTCTGATGTCAGTTAAATTTTCAAAGCCGTTGAGTGTTACTGAGATGCGTCCCAAACGTGTGCCACCCATTTGTCACTGTAAGATCTGGACAGCAGGCTGTGTGTTCATTTCTCAGCATCTTTAACCCACTCCAGTATTCTTGCCTGGAAGACCCCATGGATGGAGGAGCCTGGTAGGCTACAGTCCGTGGGGTCGCTGAGTGGGACATGACTGAGTGACTTCACTTTCACTTTCACTTTCACTTGGCATTGATTGGGATCAGCCATGGATGCATAGATCAGGGTGTAAGCCCAGGAGTTCATAAACACCTTGGAGGTCATTGTCCTGAATTCCTCTGTCTTTGTGATTTCCCTGATTCTTTGCCTTCCTGGGATTCCCTTTTTGGTCTCTCCAGTCAAAAAGCTGCAGGTTTACTGTGTCATGCATTTCCTTGACTATGCTTGTCATGGGGACCAGACGGCAGGATAGAAAGGATAAAAGAAACAAGGTTTTGCCTCATCCTCTTGGGATGATCACGGTTCCCCTCTTAGAGTGGGAGTTGCCTCTCAGAGGTTTAAGCCACTCTCGGTCCCCGTTGCCTCTGCTGTCACTGAGGCCACCTGGGGATTGCCCGGGGATTAGAGTGCGAGAACGAAGAGGAAGAAAGGGCCAAGGCTTGCCCTGCACACTCTGGGCACTAGGGTTTCCCTTTCCTGCTCCTTGAGTGAGAATGAGCGTCCTCCTGGAGCTGTGTGTCCTCCCTGTCCAGTTGGGCTTTAGGCTGTACTGCATGCCAGTTCGGAAATACCCAGAGGGGCAGAACATGGTAAGTTCATCAACAATTCATTGATATTCCAATTCTAGTCTTCTTTCCCAATTAGCTTGTAATTAATATTTACCTTGCAGTTCTCAGATATTTGCCCCATGCCTTCTGTCCAGATTTTATAGTTGCATTTGGTGAAAGAGACAGGGCAAATGTGTTTACTCCAACTACAAACTGTGCCCCATCCTAACCTCTACTCTGCTTTGCCTTTCATCCTGTAGAAGTGATGGGGTGGCAGCTGCTCTGAGCGGAGACGGCAGGCGCCGCTGTGACCGACCGAGTGCGCTCCGGGGTCTCGGGCTGCCGCCGCCCAGCCCCAGGGCTTTGTCTGCATTCTCTTTGGCGTTTGGGCATTATGACCCGGTGGGCACCACCACCACTGGCAGTTGTGCTATAGAAGTAATACTTCCGTGCAGTCTGCAGGTGCATTTGGGGTATTGCTTTTAGACCAGGAAGGTCGTCTTTTTGCACTGTGTTCTCACTGTAGGGTAATCATGCTGTATTATCACACTATCCTAGGTTTGCCCAAAGGACCAGCCAAAACCTCGCCTCAAGTCATACATACGAGAGTGTAAGTAATGAAGGCCTTCCCGGGCAGTGCCCCCAGGGAGCAGATTATCATGCTAAAATGGAGCTCCCAATCCTTAATTCTCAAGTTCTGCTCAAAATTTCTTCTTAAGGTGTTAATGAAGCCCTTGTTAGGGCTTTTCCTTGTTGCCTCTTTAATCATTTAAGATAAGTATAGTCTCACTTCCATCAGAAAGATAGTAAAGGAACAGAATTCCCTTGGAACTGTTTCTAGTTGCTATCTTTGCTCTCTTTCCTCCCATCCTCTGACAGACTTCAGTCAGACAAGTTCTCATCTCAGCCGCCTCGCGGGCTGAGCTCTTGTCAAGGTCACTGGAGACCTCCCGATGACTGACTAGTCCTGCCGTGCTCAGCGCTCATCCTACCTGATCAGCAGCAGCTGAGGCCAGCCACCTCCTCCCGTCTGCCCACGTGCTTTGAGACACCACTCCCTTCAGGCTCTCCTGCTGCTCTCTTCTGCATCCCTTTGCTGACCTCTTCTCCTCTACCGGCCTCTCAGTGTTGGAGACCCTGGGAGGCAGGCCTCAGATTTCTCTGCCCACATTATTTCCTCTCTGGTCTTTTGGTCTCGTATCAAGAAGTACCACTCAGACTCTGAGCACTTACAAGTTTCCAGTCCACACCCCTTCCCCACGTGCAGAACTCCCATTCCCACCTGTCACTTCACATCTCCCCGTGCTTTCTTTCAGCCTCCCGACGTGCTCCTTCGGCCGTCTTCCCCATTCTGTAAATGACCACTGTTTCTGTTGTTCAGGTCAAAAACCTTGGGAAACTGTGCTTGACCTTTACCATTTTACCTTTGCCTTCAAAATATGTTACCCCGCCACCTTTTCCCACCTCCCTTTTACATCCCAGCGCAAGCTACATCAGATGGGTACTGCAGTGGCCTCCCGCAGGGCCGCTGTTCCAGCCTCCACCTCCCTCTCCACCCCCACCCCATCATACAATCTGTTCTCCAAACAGAAACCAGAACAAATCTTTTTTTAAAATAAAGTTTATGTTACTCATTTACTCTGAAGCCACCTGTGGTTTTCTGACTCCACTTATCAAAGCCTGAGAAGCCGCTCTGACCTCTCCCGTTGCCTCTCCAGCTGTACGTCCAGCCCCTCCCTTGGCTTGCGCTGCTTCAGCTGCACTGGCTCTGCCTGCTTCAGAGCATATGACCCGTGTTCCCTCAGATAATCACAGGGCCCACAGGGCCCTGCTCCATGTCCCCAGTGGTGAGGCATTCTCTTGACCAGGTCTGACGGATACGCTTTTTTGTACTTAATGGTTTTGCCTCTTTGAGGCCAAGGTTTTATATTCCGTGTGGGACAGGAGACTCTGGACTGAGCCATACATTTCTGGCTTTTTTTTTTTTTTAAGCAATATATTTTATTTAAGTTTACATTTTATATGGGAATTAAGGTGCAGGGAGCATGAAACCAGACAGAACAGCAGTAGGTTTTATAAGAGGATATTACCTTAAAAACTAAAATAATAGTTAACGATTAGTAATTCTTATCTGATTGAGAATACATGATTCTTGGGATAGTGCCACTTGGAAGGTTAGGAATCAAAATCATAAAAGCTTAGAATGTTTATTTGAACGTGTGCTCTGCTCTCTTCAGTTTCTGGAACATTCAAATGCAGTATTACTGCAGCCAGTTAGCCTACAGACCGTTCCAGCAACACCATCAAACCAGAGACTGCCACCTCTGCCTAGCAATCATCCAGGTACTTAAGACCTTATTATCTGCACCAAATAAAGAAACTTATGAGAATAGATGGGTCTGCTAGAGATTTATTGGTGACTAAAAACAGATACGCAGAGAGAAGAAATTAGAGTGCATTTGCATTTTCAGCTACATGAGGTAAATTTAAGGCAGATTTCATTATGACTGACTGTTGCTGTTGTCACTAAGTCATGCCTGACTCTGCAGCCCCGTGGACTGCAGCCCCTTGGGTTCCTCTGTCCGGGGGATTTCCCAGGCAAGAACATTGGAGTGGGTTGCCGTGCCCTTCTCCAGGGGATCTTTCCGATCCAGGCACATCTCCTGCATTGGCAAGGGGGTTCTTGACTGCTGAGCCACACGGGAAGCCCCGTGACTGACATGAGGAGACTGTGGAGGTGCTTGTGTTGCACTGAATCCTGTATTCTGAGTGCTGAGGTGAATAACCTTTAGTCTGAGTCTGGGCGCCTGTAGACTTGTACTGGGCAGTAGCGCTGGGACACCAGTGTGCTTGTTTCTGGTTGTCAAGTGTTCATTAGGATCTTCTGTTTGAAGTCAAAGTCAGAGAGAGTATTAACTGTGTGCATCTCCTCAGAAACCACAATGTGTTTCTTCTTGTTGCCTACAGCGATGACAAAGAACGATCTCCAGCCACCCAATTACTGTGAAGTAATGGAGTTTGATCCCTTAGCTCCTGCTGTCACCACAGAGTAAGTCATTTACAAAATGATTATTTTTTTGTCTTGGTTCCCTTTGGTAGCAGAGCTCACAGGGTTTGGTTATACATTTAACTTTGTTCAGGCCTTAGCAGAAATCAATGACCTTATATAAAAGTGATTTATGAGATTTTGTGGTGGTTGTTGCTCTTAATGTTGGTCTTGTCATGCTTGACCTTGTGACTTAAAAACACTGGGGTTGCACACTAAGAAATAAGCAGAACCATCATGTGCATTAGTGTATTCCTTATAGATGCCTTGGAAGAAAGTCAGATTCTCTCCAGCTCGAGACAGGCACTATTCACTGATTGATGACTCTTAAGTACCACGTTGATGGGGTATTTTAGTTGTTCTTTGACTAATGCCAGAAAAAAACTTACATAAGAACTTGTTTTTAATCTTCACTACCTATGACAACTGTGTGCTTATTAATGTAAAAATTACTTTTTAACTTGGAATCCTTAAAGCAGTATTATTTTGTGATTTCATATTGGTCAAGTGCATATAAATATTTATGGGATGGTAGCCTCATTAGTGGAGTAGGAAATAGCAACGCAGTCCAGTATTCTTGCCTGGAGAATTCCATGGACAGAGGTGCCTGGCGAGCTACAGTCCGTGGAGTCACAGAGTCAGATACAACTGAGCATGCACACACAGGCTCATTAGTTTTAATATATTTTGACTAACTGAAAGTTACCTCCAAACTTGTTTAAAATGATTAAAACATTTTCATAGAAATGACTGTTTAGAAACTAGCAGCCTACAGGCTGTATCTTGCCTGCAACTGTGCTTTGTTTGACCTATGTGAATTTTAAATATGCACATAAAAATTAATTGCCAAGTTAAAAGATGGGATATTTCACTAACTTTCTGAACCTCTGGATGCTTTCTGATACGACAGCAATGCCAGGCCTGCATTTTTACATGCTAGCAATAGTTTGGGGCTGCGCTATCTCAGTTCACCAGGCCCCCCACATACCTTCAGCTGATCTGCCTGACATGTGTAGGCATTTGTGTTTTTGACCCTGACCCCCTGGTTCACACCCTCAGTGTAGTGATGTTTTGGAATGATTTGTAAGTGAGTAAAGCAGGCCTGCAGAACCTGTCTCATCTTAAACAGGCAGCCACTATGCAGTCCCAGGCTTATTACGATAAGCTTAGGAGTTCATTAAATATTTTTTCCTAACAGGATTGTGAAACTTTCATTCCGCTTGATAAAGTATCACTGAATATGTTAGTGCTTTAAGGAATTAGAAACTGGTTAAACTAGGTATGTTGTCTCAAGAACGCATGTTTTTTTAATCGGTTTCTCCAAGCAAATAGGAAGCAGATTATAATCTAGTTAATTATGAGATAGTTGTAAGTAGATGTGGTGGTATAGGAGATATTAAAGGTAAGAAATAGCAAGAAGCTGGAGAGGTGAAGTTTGGAACTCCCTACCACTTTGAAAGCTCATGACACTTTCAGATTGTGGTGCTGGAGAAGACTTTTGAGAGTCCTTTGGACTGCAAGATCAAACCAGTCAATTCTAAAGGAAACCAACCCTGAATATTCATTGGAAGGACTGTTGCTGAAGCTGAAGCTCCAAAACTTTAGCCACCTGATACAAAGAGCCGACTCACTGGAAAAGACCCTGATGCTGGGAAAGATTGAGGACTGGAGGAGAAGAAGGCAGGAGAAGTTGAGATGGTTACATAGCATCACCAACTCAATGGATATGAACTTGAGCAAACTGGAAGATACAGAGGACAGGGAAGCCTGGCATGCTGCAGTCCATGGGGTGACAAAGGGTCAGACATGACTTAAGGGCTGAAGAACTACCACCGGCACTACAGTTCTTACTTTCCGGGTGGTAGCGTGTCTCAATCTCTTTAAACGTTCCATGAGATCCAGGGAACTTCTCCCTAAGGAAAAGCATAAAATCTTACATGAAAGTCCTGGGATTATCACATCACTGGTTGTCCATGAACCCCAAGTGAAGAATTTCTACTCCAGCAGAACATAGAGTACTTATGAATATACATATACATACACAATTCACTCATTTGACATATGACTGAAAATTAACTAGGTACAAGGGAAAATGATGGTGCCTGATTTATAATGTTAAACCTAATGGAGGGCAAATCTAATAAGGAGGCAGAAATTAAATCAGCAGGCAAACATGCATTTGCAGTTTGTGTTAATAGTATGAAAGATATTGACTTGACAATATATAACAGAAAGAACTGACTTAATTGGGGGTTAGAGAAAGCCTGAGAAGTGACATTCAAATTAAGACCTGCAGTTTTTAGTGTAGTGACAAGTTTGGGAATCAGTGTTGCAGGCCCAGGGGGAGAGAAATGGAAAAGTCAGGAGCAAAGAGAACAACACGGAACCTATTACCAGATGTGGAAATCGCAGTCTGGAAACAAAAAGAAGGGAGTGCACAAATGTGATGAACATCGCTGAAGACAGACAAGGACTCAACACTAGATAATGGACTAAGTAACAGATGATCATGAGTGATTCAGTAGAAGTTGACAGGGACGGGGCAAATCTGAGTGCATTAAAAAGGGATGAAGTAGACGGTGCACAGGCAGCTTACAAAGAAACTTAAACACGAAGGATTTGGGGAAAGTGGTCTGGCAGCTAGAGTATTACTGAGGCAATTAAGTAGACATGGGATAAAAGACTGTATTATTTTATAAAATGGGAAATGCTGGAACATCTGTGAATCCTGAGGGATAAAATTTAGTAGAGAAGAAGAGGTTGAAGATTCAGGGAGGGAGTCTGAGTGAAGTGTTTAAGAAGCCAGGGGTCATTAGATAGGATCATAAAAGTAGATGATGGTGCAGATGAAAAGAGACTTGAAGATTTGGTGATGGGAACATCAGGTTTCCATGTAAAGACATTCATTAAGATAGGAGGTTTTTCCGACTGAGAGGAGGGGCATCATAGATTTGAGTAGCGTGAAGGAGGTTGAAATACTTCCATGGAAAATGAAAGACAAAACAGAGAAACATTAAAATTTCTGGACCATGCTGGCACTTCTTGAAGTTAGCGATTATGTCTTAAAAGTGCTTTGATTTTCATGAGATTCTTTTTCTTAGTCATGTGTTGCTATACTGTGTGTATTAATGCCATATTTGTAGGTATAGATATTTTCTATCTATAGACATATGTTAAGGCAAATGAAGATTATCACAGAAGAATTACTACATACAAAGTACAAAGATGACAGTGGTTAAATAAGCTAGAATATTAATTTCTAATGTTGAAGCCAGGGAAAGCTGAACAAGTCTTGCTTTTTTTTTTTAAAGCAGAAAGTAAGCTGTCTAAATTTGAGCCATATTTCTCATTAAATTATAAGACAGTTATATAAGATACATATTTGTAAGATGCACGGGAATAGCAGCATTAAGATCTAAAGTACTTTTTATAATGTAAGCTTCAGGGAAGAGACCTTTGTTTTTATTTATTGATACAGCCTCAACACCTAAAATGGCACCAGATTTTTGGTGTAAGATGATGGCAGTTAAAAGCCAAAATAGTACATTGAAATTGATCCATAACCATATTTATCAATTTACCATGATGACTTGTTTCAGAGCTATTTATGAAGACATTGATGTTCATCACCACAAAGGAGCGCAAAGTCACAGTGATTGTTGAGGTAAAGACTTCAACCCCCACACCTTACATTCCACATGATTTCAGTGTAGCTGTCACTGTCTACATTTATGACTTACGCTTTGTAAGGGCCGTCTCAGTCTGACAATTTGATGAGTGAAGTGTTACCCAAGTTCCTATGTCACTCAAATTGTAATGATCAATGAGATAGATTCTTTGTGACCATGTTAGCTAAAAATTATAAATCTTGGGAATGCAGAAATTGGTTTATGGTATAAAAATATTAATGCTAACAAAAACAGCTGATCAGTAAAAAATTCTTAGCAATAGAATCAGATTTGTATTCTGTGTACAGTTAATACTTGCTGACTGGGACTGGTAGAACCCATTTACTGTTATTCTAGGTTGGTCTGGCTTCTGTTGCTTTACTAATCATTCCATTCATTTACTAATAAATGCACACAGCCACCAATTACCTATTAACCATATTTATTCCCTGCACACTTCCCTCGTGGAAGTAGTACATTCCCACCTTTCCTCTACTTGACTGTGGGTGTCTGTTTATCAAGGACTGGGGAAAGAGAGGAAAGGACGGAGATAATTGACTCTTCTTTTTATTCCAGGTGGAAATGGATGACCAGTTCACTAGCAGCATTATGGGCGCCAATTTTCCAAAAGGTGGACCCTGTCCAGCTTTGAGACCCACAAGTTAAAACCTTCCAAAACATCAAAACCACAGTGGAATATTTTTCCTCTGCATTAATGAGGTTTAAACAGAAGAGTCACAGTTCTAGAGTAACATATATGGTTCCTGACAGCAGCTTAAGCTTTATCTCAGAAGAACTTGGTTGTAATACACATTCCCTTAAAACTTAGGCAGAACAACTCATGGTACTGAGGCCAACCATGTTAAGTGTAGCACCTTATGCTTTCACAGGCCTTCCTACATTTAGAATCATCACAAGAGATGGGGTGAGAGTAGATGAAGACTGTTTCAGTACAAAACAATTGTTAGTAAGTCAAAGCATGGCATGGAAAAACTCTACTATTCAGGAAGAATACCTGCGTGCCTTTATTTACCTGAAGTTGAATGTAAAAGTCAATTTGCACTTCGTTATAAATAACACTCTTATTTAGAATTATAAGTTGTGAAAGCTTTGATGATTGTACTTCAACTGTATTTCAGGTTTACCCTCAAGAGGTCACTGGATTCTACATTGGTTGCCTTTAAATACAATTCATTGTAACACTAAATGGTTGTTTTTGTCTTTTTGGAAGAAAGTCTATTGGAAAACATTTAGCATAACTTGTATTTTCCTTTGTCACAAGTTATAATGACAAATGAATTACTATTAAAACAGTTCAAGAACTTTTCCTTTTTTTCAGAAGAACTTCTAATGTTAGTAAATCCTCACAATCCCACTTACAATTTAAAATCTGGGGACTTGCAATTACCACAAGAAATGCTAGAAGCCTACTAGATATACTTAATGCATTTTATTTAAATTTCATGGTACCAGACTTTCAAAGTACTTATTTAGTACTCTGAATGTAAGATAACCCTAGAGTTTAAGGGGAAAATACAGTCAGATTTGAAATAAAAATGTAGTCTTTGGGTAAGCTGTTAGGGCTCAGTGATTACTCTTTTGTTTTGAGCTTTTAAAATAGTGACTGTTTGTAATGAAAATAACCAGTTATTTGAGAAATAATAATAAAAGTTTATTGCTACAAGTACGAAGTGCTGATAACCTATAAGGGGAGCTGAATCAAGTTTCTGCCAACATACATGGTTTTGAGCTGTCATACATTTTAAGTAGGATAAATGAATTGGGAAGAAAAGAACCATCAGTAGATAACATTTAAAACAGAAGGCTTCATATTAGTTTAAATACTTCTCTGAGAAGACAAGGTGCATGATTTTTTAAAAATCACAAATTTGAAGCAGGACTTAGTTGGTGATTTGAATTATAGCCTGGGACTGCCAACTTATGCCCCTCCTTTGCTTCAAAAAAAGTATAAGAAAGAGTGATGAGATCAACATTCACCATTCTTGGATCTTCAGCAAATTCAGGATCAATGTAGAAAAACACTGGCATATCTACTTCCTCTTGTGGATTAAGCCTTTGTTCTTCAAAGCAGAAGCACTGAAAGTTATAGAAAAGTATTCATTAGTATTTCTGTTCTGCTACCTAGAATAGAAACTGTGCTCCATTTATTGGCTTTCATAAGCATACTGTTAATTAAATCTTTAAATTCTATGATAGGATAACAGCATCTTTCATCTCTGATTGACTTTTGCTTTTAAAGATCGAGAATCAGCAAATTCTTCTAATCTTAAAAAAACTGATATCCATATAGTTTGGCTCTCAACCTCTGCATAATTATTATAAGCAATGAAAAAACAGTTTGAATTTTAAAATAAATGAACTTTCAAAAATTTGTATCTTCTAAGAAAACACTGCAGTAAATTTATTACCAAACAATCTCAGGTACTTTGATTACGTTCTGTAACATCTGCATTCAGTTATACCTGTATTTTATTGAAGTACTGTCCAGCTTCAAATGGTACAACATTGTATGTAGAAATTCCGATTACTGGTTTGTCAGTAGGATTCTTAGCTTTATAAAACGCCAGTGCTGTCTCTCCTGGCACTACCTGTTTTAAGGAAAATACACATTATCAACACTTTAAATCTTACAAATCTGCACTCCATACTAAATTAGTCAGTATTTCCATTTCAGACCATAAGACCTAATCTAATTTTAAGAGTCAGCAAAATAAAATAATGAATGCTACCCAACGTCTGACCTTCAAATGTGACTTGCCTGTCAGTGGAGAACCGCTGCTCTATTACGCATACATTACGGATTGTTCTCTCGTATGTCTGAAGTCTTGAAGTGATAATCTGCAGATGAAGTTATTTAAAATGTGTCCAAGAACAGCCAAGTCTAACTTCTTAACACTTACTCTGAATATTATATAAACTGACCAAAGATTCTGTTTAGAAAAAGGCTTCCCTTCTCTGGTGACTCAGACGGTAAAGAATCTGCCTACAGTGCAGGAGACCTGGATTCGATCTCTGGGTTGGAAAGATAACCCTGGAGAAACAAATGGCTACCCACTCTAGTATTCTTGTTTGGAGAATTCCATGGACAGAGGAGCGTAGCGGGCTACATACAGTCCACGGGGTTGCAAAGAGTTGGACATGACTGAGTGACTTTCACTTCACTTTTTAGAGAACATTACCAACCTTAAACTTAGTTTACAACCAGAGTAAATTATATGTATAACCAAAGTAAAACTGACTAGATAGGAATTTTATTTAGCTGAAAAGCACTAATACTTTTCTTTTGAGAGAAAATAATGGATAAAATAAATCACAAGCTTTAAAGTACCTGGACACTGACTAGTGTCCTAGGGATCCTCTGCCACATGTACCAGATTAGCCACTAATACCCTGTACACTACTATGTGACTGGAATTGATACTCAGAACCACGATCTTTAACACCCTCACTCACTGAAGAGATTCAGTCAGGATTACTAACCTGGGAAAGCACTATCATTCATAGAGTTTTCCAGTAAGAGTTACAATTAAATTTTTCTGGCTTATTCCTCAGTTCATGAGGTAATTTCAGTTAAATCCTCTAGGCAAGATGTTAAGCAACTTTTAAGGTACATAGTCTTTCTGAGCTAGAATATAACTTTTTAGCATGATTACTTCAAAAATCCCTAAATTTATTTTAAGAGATATGGATGCTGCTGCTGCTGCTATGTCACTTCTGTCGTGTCCGACTCTGCGACCCCATAGACGGCAGCCCACCAGGCTCCCCCGTCCCTGGGATTCTCCAGGCAAGAACACTGGAGTGGGGTGCCATGTCTTTCTCCAATGCATGAAAGTGAAAAGTGAAAGTGAAGTCGCTCAGTCGTGTCCGACCCTCAGCAACCCCATAGACTGCAGCCTTCCCGGCTCCTTCGTCCATGGGATTTTCCAGGCCGGAGGACTGGAGTGGGGTGCCATTGCCTTCTCCGGTATCATCTCTACCTGGGGTAAATAAGTTTAAGTGTTGGTCACTCAGTTGTGTCTGACTCTTTGAAACCCCGACTAGCCCTCCAGGCTCCTCTGTTCATGGGATTCTCCAGGCAAGAAAGAATACTGGAGTGGGTAGCCATTCCCTTATTCAGGGGATCTTCGTGCCCCAGGGATCAAGCCTGGGTCTCCTACATTGCAGACATATTTTTTACTGTCTGACGCATCGGGACAGCAGTTCCTACTCTCAAGATTGGTGACCAGAGAACTTTTTAGTGAACTCTTAATATGATTGTAATAAAAATAGGACATTTTCCATTGCTCCAAAGTGACTTTTATTATGACGCCATATAACTTAAAAGAATATTTTGTTACATTAAATGTAGTGCACTGTCAAAAAGTAGTCTGTGGGAATAAAAGAATTACAGTAATGGAATCTGTCAGTATTCTGAAATTAAGTTTAGATGAGTGTTTCCTAAATTGTGAAACAGTAAGTGAAGAAAGAATCAATCTTTAAATTGGAAAAAGCAATCTTTTAAACATTGTTTTAAGTACTTACATATATTTCTGTTTGCTGAGGTCTAAAGTTCCACTGGAGACTTGCATGCACATCTGCATTAAAGGTGATTTTAATGATGCGATCCTTAACAGGTACCATGTTTTCAATCTGGTCTGATGCATGACCTGCTACTGCTGATCCTCCAAGTCCAGTAGTCTAGGAAAAGATAACAAGGCATAATATGCTATACAAAAGTACAATAGTTTTAGGTGCTGATGACCTATTTACTGGATGAAACAAAATAATCCAGTTGTAGCAAGGTTTACATACTATCACTGACCATTTCCTATGAATATGCTAATGATTTGACCACTTTCTGGGTGTCAAGGTTCTATATATGTTAAAGTCATATTTTTCTGTAATCACCTGGTTGTAAAAATGATCAAAAATGAATCATCTGAAAGAGAATGGACTCTGCACTGATAACAGAGCTCTGAATTTTTAGCTGAACTTTTCATTAAACATCTTTCTCCTTATTGCTTGTATTTTATAACTACTATTATGAATAGAAATAAAATATACCCACAATGCTGTCATTTCAATAAAACTATTTAATTCCATTTTCCACATTCTTATCTGGTCCTTTTCTGTATCGTAACTTTTAGTGTAAGATTAGTTTGTAAATTCACTTCTATAGTCTGCTTTCCTCAAGCATCGTTAAGTATTTTGCCATGTTGGTAAAATGTTTCTGTAAATGTTTTCTGTATTTTTTGGTACTGTACAGCTTTTACATAGTATCATCAGTTAATCAAAGAACCTGATCTCTTTGGTCACTCAATGGACTAATCATAAGGCATCAGGATAATCTGTATCTGACACTTCTTGCCTATCTTTATTGCTGTTACGTATTTCCTTATCAGAGATGCTTAAAAAAAAATCCTTACTTCCAGGGTCATCATTCTTCTGATGCTTGAGGTTGCCAGAATTCTGGTCTCCGGATAATTAATCTGTTACTATACTGGGAAAAAAATACCAAATTTGAGGCTATGGAAGACTCCCAGCAAAATACAGTACTACTACCTCAGCTTGTTAAACAAGTCAATCAGCTTCACTAAACTGCCACGCATTATGAAGCTACACTATAACCCTACAAAACACATCAGAGGGCAAGCCTTTATTTACCCTTGTTTAATCAGAGGGCAAGCCTATTCTTCTGTTCAAGAAGGCTACGTTTTAAGATGTAACTTGTTTCTGAAGAACCTGAGTCACTTGACTGTTTTCTTTCTGACAGTCTTTGAATACAGTCTTCAAATTAGTGTGATGATTTGCAAAATTAAACAAGAATAGAAAAAAGGCCCTGAAAAGAAAATGTCCTATGCTCCAGTCTAGTTCTGTCACTAAGTAGCTCCAAAAACTCAATTTTACTTTCTTTGGGCTACACTTTCTATACTCATAAAATGAGCTCGGTGTATGAAGTGGTTTACATAATCCCTTATTTTTGGCTCTAAAGTTCTGTGATTCCAAAAATTAAAAGATGTTCTTTCGTAAGTGTCACTACTGAACATCCAACTGTGATTTAAGTTTAGGATTGCAAACCACAATAGATTTTTACTTTCCTGCCCTGCACTTTCATCCATGTGAATGAAATTTGTCATTTCAGTTTGGGGCAGGGTTTCTCAATCTTGGCACTAAGGACACTTTGGATAGGATAATTCTTTGTTTTTTTTGGTGGGGGTGGGGGAGGGGTCTGTTCTCTGCAGTGCTGGATGTTTAGCAGCATCCCTTAACCTCTACCCACTAGGCAGCACCCTCCCCCTGCACCTCCCAGGTGATGGCAACTAAAATGTCTTCAGATATTGTTAAATATTCCCTGGAAAATAAAATCACCCACCCACCTCCCCCGTCCATGCCCCGTGGTTTGGGGAGATCTACACTAGATGTTTTGGATTCAGTTCTGTTTATGATTTCATCAATGGTAGTTTGGGGATTCATGCTTGGTCCAGGCTAGCTTGTGATGAACATTAACTCACATTCTACACTCATCCTCCAGCAATCAAGCCACTGCCCCTTCCCATATAAATGCTGATATTAAGAGATTAACAAGTCCTTTAGATTCTGGTTTCAATATTATTGGTGACTCCGATGTACAGCAAAGTTTGGGAACCTGCTATTACTCACTTAGTGAATGAACCCAAAGTGTAGCTCTCATTCATGGCACGGTTTTAAAACAGAAATTCCTGGACCCTACCCAGGTCTCCTAATCAGAATCTCTGGGGTAGGGAAGCCCTGATGTGTTTAAGAAGCTCCATGGGTGACCTAATGCCCAAAGCAGCAAACTGCTGCTTAAGAACTTAGCAGAACATGTATATGTAACAGGTGAAGTAGCCCTGTGCCTGCGGTTCCCAAACATTAAGTCTGCATCACAATCTGCTAGGGAACTTATTAAAATACACATTGCTGGGCCCTGCCCGCCAGAGTTCCTGATTACACAGTTCTGGAGTTGGATCCAACAATCTGTACTCAAGTTCCCCTCTCAGGTAATGATGCTGCTGCTCGTGGGAGGGTCCGCCCTTTGAAAACCATTGCACTAGAGTTTCTGATCTAAAAGGGAGCCCGGAGGAAGGACATTACAGTTACATATTAACAAAGGGGAAAAAACTCGAAGTCCTAAACCATCTATACAAAGTCCTAAATCACAGTAGTTTGTACAGATAAAAAGCTACTCCCAGTTTACGTAGAAGTAGCAAGCAAACTCCCGTTTCCAGGCTTAACCTTTGCACAGAACCTGCATGTGTTTCACAGAGGGAATGTATGAACATAAATTACATTTTAAAAGCAGGCAGGCGTGTGAGCAGCAGGACATTGCTGGATACAGGAGTGTAGACTGCAGACCTTTCGGGTGGTAGCTCTGAGAGCAAGGAATTTCACTCGGCAGTGGGGTACGGGCAAGAACACAAGAGCTCGAGTTGGACCGGCAGCTCTGTCACTAGCTTTCTTGATGAACTTCAAGGCCCGTTTTCCTCGGGGAGGTCATTTCGGACAGTCCTCCACCGGGCCCCGCGGAGCCTCGCGGTCTAGGGAGCCGCCCCGGCCCTCCGCCCCTCCAGCAGGGCCGCCGGGCGGGCCGCGCCAGCCCTACCTGGCAGTAGAGCCGGTAAAGGGGCACGGCGGCGTAGGACGCGCCCAGCATGCCCACCGCCGCCGCGGCCACGTAGGTGAGGACCGTCCTGTTCCGCCGCCGCCAGTCCTCCTCCTGAGAGCGCGTGTAGGGGTTCGTGCTCTTCGGCCGCCGAGCCGGCTGCTCCGCCGGGCTCGGGCGCCTCCATGTCCCATGCCGCCTCAGCCCCTGCTCAGTGCCCGCCGGCCCGCTCCTCCCCGGCCGGAGACACGGCTCTGCCCTCTCGGCAGCCCGGGTTGGGCGCCCAAGGTGGCTCCAAGGCCACCCGCAGAACACGACGCGCCTCCAAGCCGGACGCCAGAGCCCCCCCATGACGCCCGGAAAGCGCGCCCGCCTGTCAGGGGCAGGGGGCCGGGTCTCGCGAGGCCTCCTCGGTCTCGCGAGCTCTGGGTTGAGCCCGCCGCTGCCTAGGCTACGGTTCTCAGCCGCTTTTGCGGTCGGGCTACGGAGGCCGGGTGGCCGGGTAAGTTCGCGATTTTGTTAATAACTGTTCCTCCCACTTCGCTGTCCTCCAGTATTTGTTTAACTTACTTTCAGGAAAACGCCTCGCGCTCCTCCGCCTGCACTCCCTCATCACATGGCTTGTGTCCCTGAAATTTCCAGCCCCCAGCAGGCTTTGTCTCGCCCTGGCGCGGCCGTGTCCCGCGCGGGCCCTTGGTGGCCGGTCCGCTATCAGTGTCCTGGGTTTGGACAGGGAAGCCTTCCTGCGTCAACCACAGCCCGCTTGGACCCTCGCACACCTTTATTTCCTCAGCTCCTGGGAATCGGCTTCTGTCGGTCTCGTGTCCCTTAACCACTTGTCCAGTGAAAATTAACCAGTTCTGGGGCGAGAGAGACGTCGCCAGACTGGTTTTTGAGAGGATGGTGACCGGGCTGTGAGGATCATTTAAGGGGGGGTTGAAGGGAATGGACTGCTTATCTTGAAAAATAAACGCACGGGAGATGTAATAGCTTTTTTCAGTTGTCTTACAGACCAAACTGGGGCGGAAGGCATAGCCGATTTTTCCGTAATGAAAGGAAGCATCTTGCAAGGAACTATGAGATCAGATTCCGAGGTTACACAAGTCTAGATTCACCCGGGTCCTCACTGTGGCCTTGTGTCCTTAGGCCAGTTGTTTGACCTCTTTAAAACTTAGCGGCCTTACTTGTAAAATAAAAATCGTAACAGTATATATGAAGATATGCATGTGAAGTGATTTTCACAGTGTAAACATTTAGTGAACGTTAGTCTTTACTGCTAATGTCCAGAGTAGTTATAATTATCCCCATTTTGTGGATGAAAAAACTGAAATCCTGAGAAGTTATATGACTTCAAATCATTCAACATTTATTGTACTATTGTGGGCCAGACATTGTTCTACCTACTGGGGCTACAGCACAGAGAAAGTCAAAGAAGATCACTTATAGAATGTGTCCTTTTACTGAAGGAACTCAGGAGAAAGGCAAGTAACAGATACACAAGAATTTCAGATAACAATCAGTACAGTGTGATTGAAAGTCAAGAGGAGGGGCACTAAAGAAAGGTCTATTTGAGCCTAGTCCTGGGTGATGATAAAGAGCAACCTACCAATGACAATTCTAAGTCATGCAAAGGCGATTAGGCAAGAAAGAGCTACTTACCACTGAAAAACAAAAAGGAGGCCATTGTGAGCAGGAGAAATGGGCCAGGTAATAGTGCCTTTTAGGCCATGTCCAAGGTTTATATTTTTTAAAACTTACTTTTAACTGGAGTATCCAGGGTTTGTATTTTATTCTAAAAATAATATGAAGCTTACAAGTGAAATCTGATTCACAGTTTTAAAAAGATACTGGTTTTGGAATGGAGAGTGGACTAAGGGGAAGGGAGCAAAAAGGAAAATAGAACAGTTAGGAGGCAATTGCAGTAGTCCAGGTGAGTGATGATGGTCACCTTGAAAGAGTAATTGATTAACTTGTGGTCACATGGCCAGAAAATTACAAACAAAAAATAAATAAATAAAAAGTATCTTCTGACTCTTCTACTTTGCACAAAAATTTCAAGATTCTTTCATTCTGAAAATTTATTCTTGTGTTATGAGAACATTTGCCAGTTTTGTTTTTTTTTTCATCTGTAACTACCTTAGTTCTTACACCAGACTGTCATCTCTTTTAGGTTGAAAACGTGTCATATTTTAAATTCCTTACAGCATAGACTCAAACCCCATGCAACTGTTAATGTCACTGAAACCAACAAAGCATTCCCTTTGACCATTCTTTTTTTCCAGGCAACGCTTCAATGTATCAACAGGTAGCAGCATAAATTTGTCAATAATAATGTCTTTGTTTTGGATTTTTATTTATAATTAGTGGCAAATGAAATTACTCTTTTCCAAGGTACAGTAATCTTGGTAGCAGTAGAACAGTATTGACTGCAGTTCTTAATGAGCCTGAATATGTTTGTGACGTTGCATAAATCATTCTGATAACTAATGCTAAGTAGTGGCTTCTACCATGAATGAAATGGGGACACCTTAGGCAAGGCTAGTGTAGCCCTTTCCTGCAGGGAGAGATGTTTATTTCAAACTTAAAACATCAAGGACGGGACTGACATCTCAGACTTGGCACCTTTAATTTGTAATATCATTTTTTAGCAATAAATAATTGAATCTTATGAACCCTTTCTACTTACCTATGATCATGTCCAATTTTACATAGTAGGTAAAAGAGTAGGTTATTTTTCATACAAACCATTTAGGAGAGGTGACAGTTGAGTGAAATAGGTGAAGGTAGGAAAAGAAGGAAAAATGGGAAAAAAATGGTTTGATAGTCATAATGCTTTCTTATCTGATTATTGGTTTCTTAGGCTTTCTGAAGATACAAAGATTATAAAGATGTATTGCTTTTAAAATTCGGTTTGTAATGACATTTTTTAGTATCTTTACCGTGTGTCTAGTATGTTTACTGTGTTTAGTATGTTTTCTGCTTAGTGCACGATAGTGGCATGAAGTTCTCTCAGTAAGTCTTAATATGCTAGTTTCTTATTTCCTGGCAGCTTCCTTTAAATAACATGTTTGAAAGGCGGCTCCATTTAAAAGGTCTTGAATAAGTTTATATGATTGTCAGTTAAGGTGAAATGAAAACAGAAGTCATTTATCAGTAAAAGGCATTTTTTTTCATATTTTATTTTATTATTATTTTTACTTTGCAATATTGTATTGGTTTTGCCATTCATCAACATGAATCCACCACGGGTGTACATGTGTTCCCAATCATGAACCCCCCTTCCACCTCCCTCCCCATACCATCTCTCTAGGTCATCCCAGTGCACCAGCCCTAGGCATCCTGTATCATGCATCGAACCTAGACTGGCGATTTGTTTCTTATATGATATTATACGTTTCAATGCCATTCTCCCCAATCATCCCACCCTCTCCCTCTCCCACAGAGTCCAAAAGACTGTTCTATACATCTGTGTCTCTTTTGCTGTCTCACATACAGGGTTACCGTTACCATCTTTTAAATTCCATATATATGTGTTAGTATACTTTATTGGTGTTTTTCTTTCTGGCTTATTTCTCTCTGTATAGTAGGCTCCATTTTCATCCATTTCATTAGAACTGATTCAAATGTATTCTTTTTAATGGCTGAGTAATACTCCATCGTGTATATGTACCACAGCTTTCTTATCCATTCATCTGCTGATGGACGTCTACGTTGCTTCCATGTCCTGGCTATTATAAACAGTGCTGCAATGAACACTGGGGTACACATGTCTCTTTCAATTCTGGTATCCTCTGTGTGTATGCCCAGCAGTGGCATTTTTTTTTTTCAAGTAATGGTCTTCAAGATCAGTACCAGCCTCATGGGTTTGTGAACTATGCAGTCAGTCACACAGGGCCTTGCTCTTAAACAGGCCCCTTACTTAGTTGGACCATGTACTTAGTTTAATGCTCTGCTGGCACTATCTTGAAGTTGTTAATAATTTTTTTTTTTACAAGGAGCTTTACATTTTCATTTTGTACTGTCCCCTTCCCCCAGATTGATTGTATCTCAGATGACCTGACCAACATTTTGACATAATTCAGGCTAGGGTTCAGTCAGCCTACCTAGAGTAAGCAAAAGTTAAAGATAAGAGATAAGACAAAAAGCAAATGCAGATCTTCTGAGAATAGTCAGATTGTATGAAATAAGATCAAGCAAAAATTCATATTCCTTACAATGACCCCTAAGATTCTAAGACCCTACCTGCTTCTCTGACTTCATTTTTCTCTCCCCATCCACCATGATACTGCCACACTCTTTGCTCTGTAAACACTCCAAACTTTTTGCTGCCTGATACCTGTTTTCCACCTGAAATACTGGGTCCCTCTTTTGCTCCTGGCTCATCTATTATGTGGATCTTAGCTGGAATTTAAATTAACTCTCCTCTGTCTAGTCACGTATGATCTGTTGCCTTTCGGTATCTGAAACTAGCTCATGTTTTTCCCATTTTTATTATCTCCCAATGGAACATGTATATGCCATTAAAGCACAGGCCTTGGCTTGTTAGGCATACTGTAATAAGCATTTAGCACAAAGGGGAACATAGGATAGCATTGCTTACCAAACAGAGGGCAGTCAGTCTCGGGAAACCTGTGTGAGCAGTGAGCTGTTAGTCTAATGATCTCCTTTCAAGAAGCCTAGGACTGCTTCTTTGAACCAATTATCTGCTGTTTCCCACTGGTTTGGGCTGTGGCTTGCATGTTGCTATCCTTGCAACTCCAAGACGAATGAGTTTCACTGCTGATGGGCTTCAGTTTAGTTCAGTTGCTCAGTCATGTCCGACTCTTTGCGATCCCATGGACTGCAGCATGCCAGGCCTCCCTGTCCATCACCAGCTCTCGGAGTTTACTCACACTCATGTTCATTGAATCAGTGATGCCATCCAACCATCTCATCCTCTGTCATCCCCTTCTTCTGCCGCCTTCAGTCTTTCCCAGCATCAGAGTCTTCAGCTCTTAGCATCAGGTGTCCAAAATATTGGAGTTTCAACTTCAGCATCAGTCCTTCCAATGAATATTCAGGACTGATTTCCTTTAGGATGGACTGGTTGGATCTCCTTGCAGTCCAAGGGATTCTGAAGAGTCTTCTCCAACACCACAGTTCAAAAGCATCAATTCTGCAGTGCTCAGCTTTCTTTATAGTCCAACTCTCACATCCATACATGACTACTGGGAAAACCATAGGTTTAACTAGGTGGACCTTTGTTAGCAAAGTAATGTCTCTGCTTTTAAATAAGTGGTCTAGGTTGCTCATAACTTTTCTACCAAGAAGCAAGCGTCTTTTGATTTCATGGCCGCAGTCACCACCTGCAGTGATTCTGGAGCCCCGAAATAAAGTCTGCCACTGTTTCTGTGTTTCCCCATCTACTTGCCATGAAGGGATGGGACCGGATGCCGTGATCTTACTTTTCTGAATGTTGAGCTTTAAGCCAACTTTTTCGCTCCTCTCTTTCACTTTCATCAAGAGGCTCTTTAGTTCTTCTCTTTCCGCATAAGGGTGGTGTCATCTGCATATCTGAGGTTATTGGTATTTCTCCCAACAATCTTGATTCCAGCTTGTGCTTCATCCAGCCCAGTGATTCTCATGGTGTACTCTGCATTTCAGTTAAATAAGCAGGATGACAATATACAGCCTTGCTGCTGCTGCTAAGTCGCTTCAGTCGTGTCTGACTCTGTGTGACCTCATAAACGGCAGCCCACCAGGCTCCCCCGTCCCTGGGATTCTCCAGGCAAGAACACTGGAGTGGGTCCTTCTCCAATGCATGATAGTGAAAAGTGAAAGTGAAGTCTCTTAGTCGTGTCTGACTTAGTGACCCCATGGACTGCAGCCTACCAGGCTCCTCAGTCCATGAGATTTTCCAGGAAAGAGTACTGGAGTGGGGTGCCACTGCCTTCTCCAATATGGCCTTGACATACCCCTTCCCTGATTTGGAACCAGTCTGTTGTTCTATGTCCAGTTCTAACTATTGCTTCTTGACCTCCATACAGATTTCTCAGGAGGCAGGTCAGGTGGTCTGGTATTCCCATCTCTTGAAGAATTTTCCATAGTTTATTGTGATCCACACGGTCAAAGGCTTTGGCATAGTCAGTAAAACTGAAGTAGATGTTTTTCTGGAACTCTCTTGCTTTTTTGATGATCCAGCAGATGTTTGCAGTTTGATGTCTGGTTCCTCTGCCTTTTCTGAATCCAGCTTGAACATCTGGAAGTTCATGGGTCATGTACTGTTGAAGCCTGGTTTGGAGAATTTTGAGCATTACCTTACTAGTGTGTGAGATGAGTACAATTGTGTGATAGTTTGAACATTCTTTGGCATTGCCTTTCTTTGGGGTTGGAATGAAAATTGACCTTTTCCAGTCCTGTGGCCACTGCTGAGTTTTCCAAATTTGTTGGCATATTGAGTGCAGCACTTTCACAGCATCATCTTTTAGGATTTGAAATAACTCAACTGGAATGCCATCATCTCCATTAGTTTTGCTCTAGTGATGCTTCCCAAGGCCCACTTGACTTCACATTCCAGGATGTCTGGCTCTAGGTGAGTGATCGCAGCATAGTGATTATCTGAGATGTGAAGTTCTTTTGTATATAGTTCTGTGTATTTTTGGGGACTCTTCTTAATATCTTCTGCTTCTGTTAGGTCCATACTATTTCTGTCCTTTATTGTGCCCATCTTTGCGTGAAAAGTTCCCTTGGTATCTCTAATTTTCTTGAAGAGAACTCTAGTCTTTCCCATTCTGTTGTTTTTCTCTGTATCTGCATTGACCACTGAGGAAGGCTTTCTTATCTCTCCTTACTAATCTTTGGAACTCTGCATTCAGATGGGTGCTTGGGTTCTTGAAAATCTAAGAAAAGAATGCAGCACCTAGGCGAATATTGCCTTTGGGTAGAAAATAAAGGAGATAGTAAAATAACCCTTTGATCAATCATTTGTATCTTGATTTCCAGAAACCTTTCTGCCATTTTAAAAAGATCAGTTAGTCTCCCCCAGGGAAGGGAGTCCTTCCTGCTCTCTACCAATGTTCTTAAAGACCCTTGCCATCGTGCAGTGGCGAAGTGAAGGGAAGTGAAGTGGAGTGGCTCAGTTTTGTCCGACTCTTTGTGACCCCATGGACTGCAGCCTACCGGGCTCCTCCATCCATGGGATTTTCCAGGCAAGAATTCTGGAGTGGGTAGCCATTTCCCTCTCCAGGGGAACTTCCTGACCGAGGGATCAAACCTGGGTCTCCTGCATTGTTGGCAGACACTTTACCGTCTGAGCCACAAGGGAAGCAGTGGCTAGGTCACGTCTAACTCTTTGTGACCGCAGCATGAACTGCAGCATGCCAGGCTTCTCTGTCCTTCACCATCTCACGGAGTGTCATGTCCATTGAGTTGGTGATGCCATCCAGCTATCTCATTCTCTGTCTCTCCTTTCTCTTCTTGCCCTCAATCTTGCCCTGCATCAGGGTCTTTTCCAGTGAGTTGGCTCTTCACATCAGGTGGCCAAAGATTGGAGCTTCAACATCAGTCCTGCCAATGAATATTCAGGGTTGATTTCCTTTAGAATTGATTGCTTTGCTCTCCATGCTGTCCAAGGGACTCTTAAGAATCTTCTCCAACTCCACAGCACAAAAGCATCAGTTCTTCCTGATCCAGCTCTCACATCCATACATGACTGCTTGAAAAATTGTAGCTTTGACTAGATGAACTTTTGTTAGCAAAATAATGTCTCTGCTTTTAACATGCTGTCTAGGTCTGTCATAGCTTTCCTTCCAAGGAGCAAGCTAATTTCAGTCACCATCCACAGTGATTTTGGAGCCCAAGAAAGTAAGGTCTGTCACTATTTCCATTTTTTTCCCCACCTATTTGCCATGAAGTGATGAGACTGGATGCCATGTTCTTCATTTTTTGAATGTTGAGTTTTAAGTCATCTTTTTCACTCTTCTCTTTCACATTCATCAAGAGGCTCTTTAGTTCCTCTTCACTTTTTGCCATTTGGGTGGTGTCATCTGGATATCTGAGGCTGTTGATTTTTCCAGGCAATCTTTTTTTTTAAGTTATAATTGTTTAATTTTTATTATATTATGATGCTATTGTCATGAATCACACATTCTTTTTCTTATTTTTTTATTGAAGGATAATTGCTTTACAGAATTTTTTGGTTTTCTGTCATACATCAACAAGAATCAGCCAAAGGTACACCCACGTTCCCTCCCTCCCATCTTCTTCCCCATCCCAACCTTCAGCCTGTCACAGAGCCCCAGTTTGCGTTTCCTGAGTCATACACCAAATTCCCATTGGCTGTCCATTTTACATATGGTATTGTAAATTTCTTTTTTGTGTGTGTGATTTTATTTTTATTTTTTATTTTTTTTTAATTTTAAAATCTTTAATTCTTACATGCGTTCCCAAACATGAACCCCCCCTCCCACCTCCCTCCCCATACATATGGTATTGTACATTTCTATGTTACTCTCTCCATACATTTCCCCTTCTCCCTCCTCTCTTCCCCCCATGTCCATAGGTCTGTTCTCTATGTCTGTTTCTCCTTGGCTGCCCTGAAAATAAATTCATCAGTGCCATCTCTTTTGTTCAGTTCAGTTTCTCAGTCGTGTCCGACTCAGTCATGTTGCAACCCAGTAGACCACAGCTCGCCAGGCCTCCCTGTCCATCACCAACTCATGGAGGTCACTCACACTCATGTCCCTCCAGTTGGTGATGCCATCCAGCCATCTCATCCTCGGTCGTCCCCTTCTCCTCCTACCCCCAATCCCTCCCAGCATCAGAGTCTTTTCCAATGAGTCAACTCTTCACATGAGGTGGCCAAAGTACTGGAGTTTCAGCTTTAGCATCATTCCTTCCAAAGAAATCCCAGGGCTGATCTTCAGAATGGACTGGTTGGATCTCCTTGCAGTCCAAGAGACTCTCAAGAGTCTTCTCCAACACCACAGTTCAAAAGCATCAATTCTTTGGCGCTCAGCCTTCACAGTCCAACTCTCACATCCATACATGACCACTGGGTAAACCATAGCCTTGACTAAGCGGACCTTAGTCAGCAAAGTAATGTCTCTGCTTTTGAATATGCTGTCTAGGTTGGTCATAACTTTTCTTCCAATGAGTAAACGTCTTTTAATTTCATGGCTGCAGTCACCATCTGCAGTGATTTTGGAGCCCCCCAAAATAAAGTCTGACACTGTTTCCACTCTTTCCCCATCTATTTCCCATGCAGTGATGGGACCAGATGCCATGATCTTCATTTTCTGAATGTTGAGCTTTAAGCCAACTTTTTCACTCTCTTCTTTCACTTTCATCAAGAGGCTTTATAGTTCCTCCTCACTTTCTGTCATAAGGGTGGTGTCATCTGCATATCTGAGGTTATTGATATTTCTCCTGGCAATCTTGATTCCAGCTTGTGCTTCTTCCAGCCCAGCGTTTCTCATGATGTACTCTGCATAGAAGTTAAATAAGCAGGGTGACAATATACAGCCTTGACATACTCCTTTTCCTATTTGGAACCAGTCTGTTGTTCCATGTCCAGTTCTAACTGTTGCTTCCTGACCTGCATACACATTTCTCAAGACGCAGGTCAGGTGGTCTGGTATTCCCATCTCTTTCAGAATTTTCCACAGTTTATTATGATCCACACAGTCAAAGGCTTTGGCTTAGTCAATAAAGCAGACATAGGTGGTTTTTTTTTCTGGAACTCTCTTGCTTTTCCCATGATCCAGCGGATATTGGCAATTTGATCTCTGGTTCCTCTGCCTTTTCTAAAACCAGCTTGAACATCTGGAAGTTCACCATTCACATATTGTTGAAGCCTGACTTGGAGAGTTTTGAGCATTACTTCACTATCGTGGGGCTTCCCTGGTGGCTCAGTGGTTAAAGCGTCTGCCTGCAACGTGGGAGACCTAGGTTCAATCCCTGAGTCGGGAAGATCCCCTGGAGAAGGAAATGGCAACCCGCTCCAGTATTCTTGCCTGGATAATCCCATGGACAAAGGAGCTTGGTGGGCTACAGTCCATAGGTTGCAAAGAGTGGGACAGGACTGAGTGACTTCACCTTCACTTTCAATTTCACTATCCTGTGAGATTAGTGCAGTTGTGCGGTAGTGTGAGCATTCTTTCTCATTGTGTTTCTTTGGGATTGGAATGAAAACTGACCTTTTCCAGTTCTTTGGTCACTGCTGAGTTTTCCAAATTTGTTGGCATATTGAGTGCAGCACTTTCACAGCATCATCTTTTAGGTTTTGAAATAGCTCAACTGGAATTCCATCACCTCCACTAGCTTTGTTTGTACTGATGCTTCCTAAGTCCCACTTGACTTCACATTCCAGGATGTCTGGCTCTACACAAGTGATCACATCATCATCGTGATTACCTTGATGGTGAAGATCTTTTTTGTACAGTTCTTCTGTGCATTCTTGCTACCTCTTCTTAATATCTTCTGCTTCTGTTAGGTCCATACCATTTCTGTCCTTTATTGTGCCCATCTTTGCATGAAATGTTCCTTTGGCATCTCTAATCATCTTGAAGACATCTCTAGTCTTTCCCATTCTATTGTTTTCCTCTATTTCTTTGCACTGATCACTGAGGAATGCTTTCTTATCTCTCCTTGCTATTCTTTGGAACTCTGTGTTCAAATGGGTATATCTTTCCTTTCCTCCTTTGCTTTTTGCTTTTCTTCTTTTCACAGCTATTGGTAAAGCCTCCTCAGACAGCCATTTTGCTCTTTTGCATTTCTTTTTCTTGGGGATTGTCTTTATCCCTGCCTCCTGTACAATGTCAGGAACCTCCATCCATAGTTCATCAGGCACTCTATCAGATCTAGTCCCTTAAATCTATTTGCATAGTAATCTAAGCACTTCCATTGCATAATCAGAAGGGATTTGATTTAGGTCATACCTGAATGGTCTAGTGGTTTTCTCCACTTTCTTCAATATAAGTCTGAATTTGGCAATAAGGAGTTCATGATCTGAGCCACAGTCATCTCCCGGTCATGTTTTTGCTGAAATTGTATAGAGCTTCTCCATCTTTGGCCATCTCTTTAGATTCCATATATATGTGTCAGTATGTGATATTTATATTTCCCTTTCTGACTTATTCACCTGTTTAATAGAGACTAGGTTGCAATCTGGATTCCTTTTATTTATTTTTCTTCTCTTATTGCCCTAGCTAGGACTTCCAAAACTATGTTGAATAATAGTGGTGAGAGTGGATACCCTTGTCTTGTTCCTATTCTTTAGAGGAATGCTTTCAGTTTTTCACCATTGAGAATAGTTTTTGCTGTGGGCTTTTCATATGTAGCCTTTACTCTGTTGAGGTAGGTTCTTTCTATGCCTATTTTTTGAAGTGTTTTTATCATAAATGGATGCTGAATTTTGTCCAAGATTTTTCTTCATCTATTGAGATGATCATATGGTTTTTATCTTTCAATTTGTTAATATGGTGTATCACTTTGATTGATGTGCATATATTGAGGAATCCTTGCATCCCTGGAATAAACCTGACTTGATCACGGTGGATGAGCTTTTTAATGTATTATTGAATTCTGTTTGCTAGAATTTTGTTGAGGACTTTTGCATCTATGTTCATTAGTGATATTGGCCTGTAATTTCCTTTTTAGGTGTTGTCTTGGCCTGGTTTTGGTATCAGTGTGATTGTGGCTTCTTAGAATCAGTTTGCAAGTGTTCCTTCCTCTGCAATTTTTTGGAATAGTTTCAGACAAATAGGCATTCACTCTTCTCTAAATGTTTGATGGAATTCCCCTGTGAACCTATCTGGTCCCGGGCTTTTGTATTTTGGGAGAGTTTTGATCTCTGTTTCGATTTCAGTGTTGGTAATTGGGTTGTTCATAATTTCTTTTTCTTCCAGGTTCAGCCTTCAGAGGTTGACCTTTTCTAAGAATCTGTTTATTTCCTCTAGGTTGTCCATTTTATTAGCATATGGTTGCTCATAATGTTCTCTTATGATCCTGTGATTTCTGTGTTTTCTGTTGTGTCGTCTCCTTTTTCATTTCTAATTTGTTGATTTGACTTTTCTCCCTTTTTCCCTTATGAGTCTGGCTAGTGGTTTGTCAGTTTTGTTTGACTTCTCAGAGAACCAGCTTTTATGTTTATTAACCTTTGCTATTGTTTCTTTCATTTCTTTTTCATATATTTCTGCTCTCATCTTTATGATTTCTTTCCTTCTGCTGTCTTTGGGGTGTTTTTGTTCTTCTTTCTCCAGCTGCTTTAGTTGTAGAGTTAGGTTATCTATTCAATGCTTTTCTTGTTTCTTGAGGTATGATTGTATTGCTATAAACTTCCCTCTTAGAACTGCTTTTGCTGAATCTCATAGGGTTGGGGTCATCATGTTTTCATTGTCATTTGTTTCTAAGAATCTTTTGGTTTCTTTTCTTACTTCTTCAGTTAGCTTCTTCATTATTGAGTAATGTATTATTTAATCTCCTTGAGTTTGTGTTTTTTGCAGTTTTTTTTTCCCCTGTAGTTGATATCTAGTCTCATAGCATTGTGATCAGAGAAGATACTTGATACAATTTCAATTTTCTTAAATTTACTGAGGTTTGATTTGTGGCCCAAGATGTGGTCTATCCTGGAGAATGTTCCATGTGCACTCGAGAAGAAAGTGTATTCTTCTGCATTTGGATGGAAAGTCCTGAAGATATCAGTTAGGTTCATTTGGTCTAATATTTCATTTAAGGTTTGTATTTCCTTATTGATTTACTGTTTTGATGATCTGTCCATTGGTATAAGTGGGGTGTTAAAGTCCCCTACTGTTACTCTGTTGCTGTCCATTTCCCCTCTTATGCCTGTTACTGCTTGCCTTAGGTATTGAGGTACGCCTATGGGTGCATAAATATTTATAGTTGTTATGTCTTCTTTGTGGATTGATCCCTTGATCATTATGTAGTGTCCTTCTTTGTCTCTCATAATATTCTTTAAAGTCTATTTTGTCTGAAAAAAGGATTGCCACTCAGCTTTCCTTTGGTTTCCATTCACATGGAATATCTTTTTCCATCCTTTTACTTTCAATCTGTATGTGTCTTTAGGTCTGAAGTGGGTCTCCTGTAAGCAGCATATACGTGGGTCTTATTTGTTTATCCATTCAGTCAATCTGTATCTTTTGGTTGGTGCATTTAATCCATTTACATTTGAGGTAATTATTGATGCATATGGTCCTATTGGCATTTTCTTGATTGTTTGGGGTTTGTTCTTGTAGGTCTTTCCTTTCTCTTGTGTTTACTGGCTGTGTAAGTCCCTTTAGTATTTGTTGCAGAACTGACTTGGTGGTGCTGAATTCTCTTAACTTCTGATTGTCTGTAAAGCTTTTGAATTCTCCATAAATTTTAAATGAGATCTTTACCATCTGCCAGCAATCTTGATTCCAGCTTGTGATTCATCCAGACCAGTATTTCATATGATGTACCCTGCATATAAGTTAAACAACCCTAGGATTATATAAATAGCTAATGCTGTCTCAAAGAATTTCTGCTGTCAGTTGTACAAAGAATTGTCACAATTTCTAAATGCTATTATTTCTTTGTGGGTGTGTGTGTGATGACACATAATGCTGAATCTATAGGTCTAACTTTACAACAAGGAATGTTTACATTTTTAACATTAGTAGGGTGAATTATATGTGCTCACTTGTGTCCGACTCTTTGTGGCCTCCTCGACCGTAGCTCACTGGACTCCTCTGTCTGTGGAAATTTCCAGGGAAAGAATGCTGGAGTGGGTTTTTTAGGGTCAAAAAAATAACCTTTAAAGGTATAAATGATCTTGTTATTCTATATATGAAGAAACTAGGGGGCAGAGTAGGTAGGTGGCTGCTCAAAGTCACATGCTCCTAGGCAGCAGAATAGAACTTAAACTAGTATGTTTTAACTTTTAGTCCAGTCTTTCTCCAATGCACTGCATTACTAAACAGAATCAGTGGCAAGAAGAATTCCACATTTCTTTTTAAAGAGACTGTTAATTTCAGACTGTTGGTATTATGAGTCTCTTTGACTAGTCATTTCTTTTGAAATTATAGCAGAAAAAGATATGTTTTATTTATTTGTGTGTGTGTGTGCTGAGTCATGTCCAAATCTTTGTGACCCAATGGACTATAGCCCGTGAGGCTCCTCTGCCCATGGCAAAGATTACCAGAATGGGTTGCCATTTCCTCCTTTAGGGGATCTTCCTGACCCAGGGATTGAACCTGAATCTCCCGCATTGGCGGGCGGATTCTTTACCACTAGTGCCACGGGGAAAGCCCATATTTATTTGTATTTATTTTTACTACTTGCCAAGTTGCTTACAACGCAGTAATCATAAGACATTATTTAAAGAATATAGCAAATTTTCTTTAGCAAACACCAGATCTATGTTATTTTCTCTTTCAGCTTTAAAATTTGCTGGTATTTTAACAAATGTAAATAAAAGAATGACTTAAAAGGAAAATGACTTTAAAGAGAGGTAGCTAGAAGGAACCTATCTTGAATACTAGACA
Organism: Ovis canadensis; assembly: GCF_042477335.2. Lineage (NCBI taxonomy): Eukaryota > Metazoa > Chordata > Mammalia > Artiodactyla > Bovidae > Ovis > Ovis canadensis. The sequence continues at coordinate 13,605,917 of NC_091255.1, forward strand.
CTAAACCTAATAACTAATTTTTAAAGTATTTTTCTTTATTATCAAAATAATACAGCAAAATATATATTTATAATTTAAAGAAGAAACTTAAAAATAGCTGACTTTAAAAATAAACTTATCAGTTATTATTATTTACATTTTAGCTATATTTTGCCATAAATGTGATTTTAAATGATGAAATTATTCTGTCCATTCTGTTTTTACACAGCTATTGTTTTTCGCCTAATAGTGTATTGGGAAATTCTTTCCAAGTCAACAAACTGGAAGGAATGGATCTGCATGATCATTTTTGATGATTATGTAGTATTCTTGTATGTGGGTATATTCTAAATTATTTAACCAATTATAAGTTTTTACATTTTTAGGTGGTTTCTGATGTTTTATCATTATTAACTAGTCTATGATGATATTCATGAGCTATTATATTTTTGCATGCTTCCTGGATCACCACTTGCCATCTGTAGACTTTTAAAGAGACTGTGTCTTGCTTTCATAGATAAACTGGATTTCCTACCATTACTAATATCCTGTTTCCCCAAATGCCCTCATTAAGGTGTTTCTTCTTTCTCACTTTTCCTAATCCATTTTTTCCTTATTGTTCATAATTGTTCTTTAAATGTGCTAAATTTTTGCTTTTGAGGTATATTTTACAAGTACTAAAAGCCATATTTACCTAACTTTCTTAAATGTTTCTGACCTCAGCCAAATCCTTAACAGTTCAGTTCAGTTCAGTTCAGTCGCTCAGTCTTGTCCAACTCTTTAAAACCCCATGAATCGCAGCACGCCAGGCCTCCCAGTCTATCACCAACTCCTGGAGTTCACCCAAACTCATGTGCATCGAGTCAGTGATGCCATCCAGCCATCTCATCCTCTGTCGTCCCCTTCTCCTCATGCCCCCAATCCCTCCCAGCATCAGAGTCTTTTCCAATGAGTCAGCTCTTTGCATGAGGTGGCCAAAGTACTGGAGTTTCAGCTTTAGCATCAATGCTTCCAAAGAACACCCAGGACTGATCTCCTTTAGAATGAAGTGGTTTGATCTCCTCACAGTCCAAGGGACTCTCAAGAGTCTTCTCCAACACCACACTTCAAAAGCATCAATTCTTTGGTGCTCAGCTTTCTTTGGTGCTCCAACTCTCACATCCATACGTGACCACAGGCAAAACCATAGCCTTGACTAGATGGACCTTAGTCAGCAAACTAATGTCTCTGCTTTTGAAGATGCTATCTAGTTTGGTCATAACTTTCCTTCCAAGGAGCAAACATCTTTTAATTTCATGGCTGCAGTCACCATCTGCAGTGATTTTGGAGCCCCCCAAAATAAAGTCTGACACTGTTTCCACTGTTTCCCCTGTTCCCCCACCTATTTGCCATGAAGTGATGGGACCAGATGCCATGATCTTCGTTTTCTGAATGTTGAGCTTTAAGCCAACTTTTTCACTCTCCTCTTTCACTTTCATCAAGAGGGTTTTTAGTTCCTCCTCACTTTCTGCCATAAGGGTGGTGTCATCTGCATATCTGAGTTTATTGATATTTCTCCTGGCAGTCTTGATTCCAGCTTGTGCTTCTTCCAGCCCAGTGTTTCTCATGATGTACTCTGCAGTCTTAGTTGAACATAAAATCAAGAAATGCCTGTATGTCTGTCTGGAATCTGGTTACTTAATGTAGTGTGTGAACCTGAAAGAACAGTTGATGCCCTTGGAAAGGCTAACAATGCGTGCTCTTTCCTAAGAAAAAGCCGCCTTCATCTCCTTTTTTTCTTTACTCTGACTCTAAAAACATAAGCATAAACTCTCACAGTCAATAATCAACTAAAGATCCTCGGTCACTTGATTGAAAGAATCTGGTGAGTCTTCAAAGATGTTTAAATGTAGATCTCCTCAGTAGCTTCTGATGAAGCACCTTCCTCACGTGCTTTTAAATTATTTACTTATTTATTTTTGTGGTTTTATTTTATTTATTTACTTACGGCTACATCAGGTCTTCATTGCTATGTGTGGGCTTTCTGTAGTTACGGCCAGTGAGGGCTACTTTAGTCGAGGCGTTCAGGCTTCTCAGTGTGGTGCGATCTCTTATTGCCCAGTGCAGGCTCTAGGTTGCAAGGGCTGCAGTAGTTCTGGTGCACAGGTTTCGTTGCCCCTCAGCACGTGAGATCTTCTTGGATCGGGGATTACACCTATGTCTTTTGCATTGGCAGGTGGATTCTTAACCACTGGACCACCAGGGAAGTCCTCTCAAGTGCTTTTTAAAATAATGATGATGATGGTAAAAAGAGGAGAGAGGGAAGAGACTGTTTGGATTTGGATTCAGTATTAAGCTAATAAATCTTTCCTCCACTGTTACTACATCTTGTCCTTTGTCTCTTTCCTTTTGGTTATCTTTTCAGTTTAGGGGAACAATTAAAAGACTTTAGGGTTCTTTGGCGATATTGCTTGTTAAGAAATTTGAAGTAGCTATAAAAATTTATCGAGGTGGGGGAATTAGGTTCTTGCTCATAAAGCTCCTATGAGTCTATTCTAGAAGTGTTATTTTAGTCTTTTTAATGATAAATCAGTCTTTTTTTTAATTATAATACCATGCTATACTTTATTTTTTGAGTATATTCTTTTTTTTTAATTGGAGAATGATTCCTTTACAATATTGTATTGGTTTCTGCCATACAACAATGCAAGACTTCTAATTAATTAGTTGTCTATAAGTTGTATGTGTATATGTATTGAAGTGCTAAATAAGGTGCACTTGGATATAAATCCACATATTGCAGTTACATAGTTTTCAACTAAAAGCTAACATATTAATTGTGCCTGTTATTCTTTTAACTGGTTTATTAGGAAAAAGACATTTGGGAATTTCCTAGTTGTCCAGTGGTTAGGACTCCATTCTTTCACTGCCGTGGGTGAGGGTTCAGTTTCTGGTCAAGCTGTGAGGAGAAGCCAAAAGTTAAAAATAAAATAAAGACATTAAATCATGTGGTAGAATTTGGGGTGAAATAAATTGTTTTCTAAGAGGTACTTTTCTAGGCATTCCAAAACCAGTTTTTAACCTTTACAAAGTAATAGATGTTTTAAAAGGCATTAAATGAATACCAAAAATGACTAAGAATTAAATAAATCAGACATATGCTTCCCAGATGGCAACAATGGTGAAGAATTGGCTTCCCAGGTGATGCTAGTGGTAAAGAACCTGCCTGTCAGTGCAGGAGACTTAAGAGACATGGGTTCAATCCCTGGTTCATTCCAGTGTTCTTGCCTCGAGAATCCCATGGACAGAGGAGCCTGGTGGACAGTCCATGTGGTCACAGAGAGTAGGACACAACTGAAATGACTTAGCGTGCATGCACGCCAATGCAGGAGACATCAGAGATATAAGTTGATTCTTGGGTTGGGAAGATCCCATGGAGGAAGGCATGGCAATCTACTCCAGTATTCTTGCCTGGAGAGTCCTCTGGAAAGAGGAGCCTAGCAGGCTACGTTGGGTCTAGTGCCACAAGTCAGATATGACTAAAGCGACTCAGCAGCACACATATGAAGATAAGTTTAAAACACTGCAGAAGGTCACAAAAGAAGACTTGAACGAAAGGAAGTGTATACCACGTTTTTTGAGAGGAAAATTCAACATCAAAATACTTCTTCAGTCAGTTTATGAATTTAACATGTGTGAGTGTGTGCTAAGTTGCTTCAGTCATGTCCAACTCTTTGTGACCCTGTAGACTGTAATTCACCAGGCTTCTCTGTCCATGGGATTCTGCAGGCAAGATTACTGGACTGTGTTGCCATGCCCTCCTCCAGGGGATCTTCCCAATTGAGGGATTGAACCCACATCTCTTAATGTCTCCTGCATTGGCAGGTGGGTTCTTTACCCATAATGTGATTCCCCAACAATTAGCGTTTTAAAAAAAAGGATAAGGAGACTTAGATGTTAATGTATAAAAGTCACCAAAAATAGCCAGGGAGGCTTGATTGAAAAAGAGCAATAAGGAGGGATTGGTCTTACCAGACATAAAAATATAATCTCTATCATTAAAAATAAAATAGCATGGTATGTGAATATGTAGACTAGCAAATGGGCCAGAATAAAAAGTCAGTAGTAGAACTAAATGCTTATGAGATTTGATGTATTATAAAGGTTGTGTCTCAAATCATTGGGGAAATAATAGTTTATTTAATAAATGTGGTTGAGACAACTGAGTGATCTTTGGGGGAAAGAAAAGTTGGATCTATCTCTTATTCTGTGAACTAGATGGATTCCAAATGGGTGAAAGATTTTAGAATGAAACTATAAAAGTACTGAAAGAAAATGTGAGAGTTTTTTGTGACTTTGGAGTGGAGGAGGACTTACATTTGACTTAAATCTAAAACCATAAAAGAAAAGATAAATTTAGCCACAAACTTTTGCCTAAACAACAACAACAAAAAAAAAAATCTGTAACTATGAATGAAATAACCTCAGATATACAGAAGACACCACCCAAATGGCAGAAAGCGAAGAAGAACTAAAGAGCCTCTTGATGAAAGTGAAAGAGGAGAGTGAAAAAGTTGGCTTAAACCTCAGCATTCAGAAAAGTAAGATCATGGCATCTGGTCCCATCACTTCATGGGAAATAGATGGGGAAACAGTGAAAACAGTGTCAGACTTTATTTTGGGGGGCTCCAAAATCACTGCAGATGGTGATTGCAGCCATGAAATTAAAAGACACTTGCTCCTTGGAGGAAAAGCTATGACCAACCTAGATAGCATGTTAAAAAGCAGAGATGTTACTTTGCCAACAAAGGTCTGCCTAGTCAAAGCTATGGTATTTCCAGTGGTCAAGCATGGATGTGAGAGTTGGAGCACCAAAGAAAGCTGAGCACCAAAGAATTGATGCTTTTGAAGTATGGTGTTGGAGAAGACTCTTGAGAGCCCCTTGGACTGCAAGGAGATCAAATCAGTCCATCCTAAAGGAAATCAGTCCTGAATATTCATTGGAAGTACTGATGCTGAGCCTGAAACTCTAATACTTTGGCCACCTCACGTGAAGAGTTGACTCGTTGGAAAAGACTCTGGTGCTGGGAAAGATTGAAAGTGGGAGGAGAAGGGAATAACCGAGGATGAGATGGTTGGATGGCATCACAGACTCAATGGGCATGAGTGTGAATAAGCCTGGCATGCTGCAGTCCATGGGGTTGCAGAGTCACATGTGACTGAGTGACTGAGCTGAACTGAAGAATGGAAGGAGGAAGATATGCTTGCAGTTCTTAGTGCAGACAGAGGAATAATCTCCCTAGGATTTAAGAACTAGAAACTTGGCAAAGAAAAGGTAACAATGAATTAAAAAAACTGGCAAAAGGAATGCACAGTTTAGATAAAAAATTCTGAAACCATGAAGAAACGCTCAGCCTCACTCAGGCTACATTAAGAAACCATTTTCATCAATATGACTGTCAAATCCAAGATATATAGTGTATCATATTGGTGAGAATTTGCAGTAACAGGCAATTGCTGTTGATGTAGTGGTAATTAGTGCAACTCTGATATAGGGTAGTTTGGCATTTTCTGTTGGATTAGCAGGTGTATAAACTGATTTTTCTAAATTTATCTTACAAATATATTTGTACAGGTGTAATATGACCTATATATAAAGATTTCGTTATAGCATGTTTATAATAGCAAAAATTTCAAGCAATCTAAATACCTATCAAAATAAATAAATACAGTCATACATAAAATAGAATTAATATGCCATGTAAAATATATGAAGAGAATTCCAAGTTATATATTAAGTTAAAATAAGAAACAGGTTGTATAGTAGTACATATAGTATGCAAGGCTAACACACACTTGACAGGGACCGTCCACATCAAGAGTCTGTATGACCTATATGCTCTGGGATTTTACAATGTGCAGCCTGAACAGCTGGATGTTTTGTGCCTACTTTTAGCTACTTTCTGTGTCAAAACAAAAGTTAAGAATTCGAATATTTATTCATCCTTGTTTATTGTCTTTAAAAGAACTGGAAGGATTCATAAGAAACTGGAATAGTAGACACCTAATGTTTAGGAATGGGGGGGTGAATAGGATGGGCATATGCATGCGTGTGTGCATGCTGAGTCGCTTCGTCATGACCAGCTCTGCGACCTCATGGACTATAGCCGACTGGGCTCCACTGTCCATGGGATTCTCCAGGCAAGAATACTGGAGTGCGTTACCATGCCCTCCCCCAGGGGATCTTCTTGACCAGGGCACTAAATCCACATCTTACGTCTCCTCCTTTGGCAGGTGAGTTCTTTACCACTAGTGCCATCTGGGAGGCCCATGTATTTAGATACATAAGGCCTGGATAATTCCATTGGCAGAGGAGACTGGTAGGTTACAATCCATGGGGCTGCAAAGAGACACAACTGAGATTAAACATACATACACACACGCACACACACACGCGTGCACACACACACACACACACTCACACACATATTTCCCCACTACAATGTATTAACTTATTTAAATTTTAAAAATAAAAATATTTCATTATGATAATTTAATCAATTAACATTTACCATAATATCTGTTAGATGTATTTATCCCTTTGCAACTTGTTTTCTTTATTTTTGGTCTAGTAAAAACTAGTTTTAGCAAGTACTGAATGTCACATCTCTGAGAATATAAATTATTAAATCTGTTATTCAGATATGCATGGTAGGCAGACTTTTATCTGATGAGATTTTTAATTATATGAAATAAAACTTTTAATGCAGTTGTGGGAGTTATATATCAAAGTAAAACTAATTTGTTTTCTAAAATAGATCCATCTTCTATTTTTCCCCAGCATTCCACTTTCTCTGTTTTTGCTGACCTAACCGTTTTTGGTTATGAGTCACCAAACAAGGAAAACAATATTTTCTTTCAAAATATTATTGGAAGAATAGTGTTTTCTTTCTGTGTCATTCATTAATGCTGTGAAGTTGAGGTGCTGGGGTGGAGATGTAATATTAAATGAACCCCTATTAATTGAAGACCTGCTTGCTTGTATAAAGGATGGAACAGGAGGGAAAGAAAAGGCATTTTATGATTTTTAAGAATATGACAATGGATACCTTTTCATGTGGAGGCAAAAACAAAACAAAACAAAAAAAAGCCTGCTGTTTGGATAGATAAGATTAAATCAATTTCATTATTGTAATGAAGTTTAATTTAGGTTGGTGCAAACGTAATTGCAGTTTTTTCATTGTTGAAATTTGTCATTTGATACTGGAATACATGAAGCACAAGCTGGAATCAAGATTGCTGGGAGAAATATCAATAAGCTCATATATGCAGATAATACCACTCTAATGGCAGGAAACGAAGAGGAACTAGAGAGCCTCTTGATGAAAGTGAAAGAGGAGAGTGAAAAAGATGACTTAAAACTCAACATTCAAAAAACAAAAATCATGGCATCCGGTACCATCACTTCATGGCAAACAGACAGGAAAAAATAAAAACAGTGACAGACTATTTTCTTAGGCTCCGAAATCACTGTGGATGGTGACTGCAGCCTTGAAATTAAAAGACGTTTCCTCCTTGGAAGAAAAGTTTTTCTTTTCTCTGACAAACATAGACAGCGTTTGAAAAAGTAGAGACATCACTTTGCCGACAAAGGTCCATCTAGTCAAAGCTATGGTTTTTCCAGTAGTCATGTACGAAATGTGAGAGTTGGATCATAAAGAAGGCTGAGTGCTGAAGAATTTATGCTTTTGTATTTTGGTGTTGGAGAAGACTCTTGAGAGTCCCTTGGACAGCAAGGAGATCAAACCAGTCAATCCTAAAGGAAATCTATCCTGAGTATTCATTGGAAGGACTGATGCTGAAGCTAAAGCTCCAATACTTCGGCCACCTGATGCGAAGCGCCAACTCATTGGAAAAAAAACCCTGATGCTAGGAAAGATTGAGGGCAGGAGGAGGAGGGGGCGACAGAGGAGGAAATGGTTGGATGGGATCATCGACTCAGAGGACATGAGTTTGAGCAAACTCCGGGAGATGGTGAAGGATAGGGAAGCCCGGTATACTCTAGTTTATGGGGTTACAGAGTCAGACATGACTGAGCTACTGAACAACAACAAATTGTAATACATTCTTAAGTAAATGTGGTTATGTTACACATCATTTTAATACACATTTTTTGCCTTTTTTTTTTTTTTGCTAGTGACTTAATTTCTTGCTATTTATTTTATATTTATTTTAGACTATGGAAATGATGTTAGACAAAAGGAAATATGAGCAGTTTTCTTATTCAATTTTATAAATGTATCATAAGACAGCAGCACCAACTCACAACATCAACAACGCATTTGGCCCAGGAACTGCTAACAGAAGTACAGTGCAGTGGTGGTTCAAGAAGTTTTGCAAAGAAGACAAGAACTTTGAAGACGAAGAGCGTAGTGGCTGGCCATTGAAAGTTGGCAGCGAGCAACTGAGAGTCATCATTGAAGCTGGTCCTCTTACAGCTACACAAGAAATTGCCAAAGAACTCAACAGCGACCAATCTAAGGTCATTGTTGAGGCAAATCCATTTGAGGCAAATTGGAAAGGTGAAAAAACTCGCCAAGTAGGTGCCTCAAAGAGCTGACTACAAATCAAAAACCTTGTCATTTTGAACTGTCATCTTCCTTTTCTCTGTGCAGCTACAATGAACCATTTTCCAATGGGATTGTGACGTGTAATGAAAAGTGAATAGTGTACAACAACCAGCAGTGACCAGCTCAGTGGACCGAGAAGAAGCTCTAAAGCACTTCCCAAAACCAGACTTGCACCAAAGGTCAGGGCCACAGTTTGTTGGTCTGCTGCCTGTCTGATCCACTACAGCTTTCTGAATTCCCATGAAACCATTACATCTGAGATGTATGCTCAGCAAATTGATGAAATGCACCAAAAACTGCAAGGCCTGCAGCAGCTTTGATCAATAGAAAGGGCCCAATTCTGCACAACACCACCCAACCACACATTGCACAAGCAACACTTCAAAAGTTGAACGAATTGGATTATAAAATTTGGCCTCATCTACCATATTCCCCTAACCTCTTGCCAACTGATCACCACTTCTTCAAGCATCAGAATGTTTTGCAGGCAAAACGTTTCCACAACCAGCAGGATGCAGAAAATGCTTTCCAAGAGTTTATTAAATCCCACAGCATGATTTGTAAACTATAGGGATAAACAAACTTGTTTCTCATTGGCAAAAACCGGTTGATTGTAATGGTTCCTGTTTTGATTAATAAATATGTTTGAACCTAGTTATAATGATTTGAAATTCACAGTCCAAAACCACAATTACTTTTGTACCAACCTAACATCATTTTCAGGAGAAGGCAATGGCACCCCACTCCAGTACTCTTGCCTGGAAAATCCCATGGATGGAGGAGCCTGGTAGGCTGCAGTCCATGGGGTCGCGAAGAGTTGGGCACAACTGAGCGACTTCACTTTCACTTTTCACTTTCATGCATTGGAGAAGGAAATGGCAACCCACTCCAGTGTTCTTGCCTGGAGAATCCCAGGGATGTGGGAGCCTGGTGGGCTGCCGTGTATGGGGTTGCACAGAGTCGGACATGACTGAAGCGACTTAGCAGCAGCAGCAGCAGCAACATCATTTTCATAAAAGAGAAACAGCATATTACTACATTAACTAAAACTCTTTTCCTACTTTGTTGGAGGATGACATTTTTCCACATTAATTAATTTTCCAGTATGCTATAGTGAAAAAAACTTGCATTTGAAGCCAGGTAAAACTGGATTCAAATTCTGCTTTACAGCTATTTAGCATTGTGGTCATAGACAAGTCACATAGTTTCTCCATTAACTGATTTTTTTTTTTTAATGTAAAATGAGTGCATATTACCCGTCTTCTGGTGCTGCTCAGAGGATAAAATGCTCTAATAGCATGTCTGGCTGTATTGATGTTGTGTGATGACTCCTCCAAGTCCCCAGCACCCAGTGCATATCACTGTCAGGGCACTCAGCACCCTCCGGATGTCTGTTCATTTGATTATCTCTAGGGATAGACTCTTCGCTTTTTTTTTTTTTTTTTTTTTACCTCCAGCACTTAAGACAATGTCAGATATGTTAGGTGAATGAAATAATTTAAAAACTGAAATTTCGTTTTAATACTTTAAAGTGGTAAAAAGTTTAAGTGACACTATATGGAATCTATTATAAAATTTAACAATGACACATCCATTATGCTTGGATATCTATGATCCAGGGACCCAGTGCCCTGTTAAGACAAATCACTACCAGATCTTACTTGCTTTGGTAACACTGAAAAGGGCTCAGTTTTTCACATGTCCCTTAATCCTCCTGGCAACCCTTTGAGCTAAGTGTTACTGTCCTTACCTTAATATAAAGCGATGCCAGGAAGTTAGGTAATTTTCTAAGACTGTATGGCTACCATATAGCAGTATTGCCATTTGAACTCTGCTTTTTTTTTTTTTAACTTAAATATAATGTATTTTCCATGGTATTAAATAAGATAAATACATTTGAAATACTTAGCATAGTGTGTGATGCATGATGCCAAATGGTAGTTGCTAATATTGTAATATCAAAACTTCATCACTGAACGGTTGGAAATCTTCTCCAAACATGTATTAATAAAGCAGTCTCCAATGTATTTATGAAAACTTGCTTTTAGAATTGAACCCTCTGATACAGCTGTCTTAGTCTTGTGGACTGATGCCGCAGTCCACAAGACTGCTTGACTTGGGTCATTACTCTGTTAAGCCCTAGGATTTTAAGCTCTTCCCTCAAGTTCCCCCTCCTTCCTGCGTGGGATACTGAGTAAACTTCCTGCTTCCTGGCCACTGGGCTCTTGCTGCTGACAGCAGTGTTGCTTGGTGGCTTCCCTTTCCTGCTGCAGTTGATGCGCATGCTCCCACAGTTTCTGTTGCTTGCTACCACAGGGGCTGTGAAAGTTGAAGCAGGTTTTTAACATCCAGGCCAGTGATACAGCTCTGTGTTAGGATCTCAGAAGGTAGTTGGTGCTTCTTCAGAATCTGTTTAATTTATTGGTGGAAGAATCTAGGGTTTCTTTCACATAAGTAGTTGGAGAAGAGATTTTAATTCTCTACCTCAGTTTCTCTCTGCTTAGAACTATGGGTCCTGAGTCCTCAGCCTCTGTGGGATTCTGCAAGATAGGCTGATCTACAGCTCTGGCTGTTTTTGAGGTCAGAATTTTGCCATGAGTGAGATATGGTGTGCTGAGTTAGTGGTTGTCCTTGGGCTTCTTAGAGATGTAAATGCCACCTCTGTTTACCCCAGTACACCCTATAGATATTACCATTTTCTTTATGTGTGCTCAAACTTAAAAGTGTTACAAAGCCTTTCCCTAGCTTTCAGCTTCCTCAGTCCTCTTTTTACCAATTATCATCCTGCTGTCTATTTTTTGTCTTCCAGAAATTAATTGAAATTTTTCATCTCATGGCTTTTCTTTCATTTTTTCCTTTAACATTATGAGTTCATACTGTTTGTAACCCTTTACTCTTGTATTGTGGGCGCTTAGAGGGAAAGAAGACACATGCCAAAGTCATGCTGACGTTCTTAACTGAAATCAGATTTTTTTTAAATTTAACTTTACTAAGGTATTTTTGATTTATAACAGATAGCACGTATTTCTACTGAGACAGTTTGGTACATTTTGACATGAAAACCATCACTACTACCTACTGTACCTATGAAGAAACTGACACTTGAAGGAGCCTAGAAGCTCAGATTGGAACCCAGGCTTGTCTGATGTCAAGTTCCATGCTGTGGGCTCTGAAGTCTGAGTTCTAGCTGCGAAAACAATTGACTATTTCTCATTTGCACAGGGAAAGAACGCAATCTCTGAATCCTGCTGCTGCTGCTAAGTCACATCAGTCGAGTCCGATTCTGTGCGACCCTACGGACAGCAGCCAATCAGGCTCCTCTATCCACGGGATTCTCTAGGCAAGAATACTGGAGTGGGTTGCCATTTCCTTCTCCACTGAATCTAACTTCTCATTTCTTTAATAAGAGGGTTGTGCTAAATGATCCTGATGTCTTTTTCAACTTCACGTTTTTATACTTCATGTGTATTTCATATGCAGAAGTGTTAAATCTCTGTTTAAATACAGTTTTTTCAATTAAATGAAACTGTGCTATTCTCTGTAATTTTCAAGTGGAGCTGTATATAAGACATTAAGAATAGTATTTTTTTTCTTTTTATAGGAAAGCATTTAAGAAGCTCTTGGAGTAACATGAGTCAGAGTAATGTAGGACCTGCAGGAAGTCTGTCAAGATAGTTAGGTGAGACAATATTATTTTTTTCAGAGTGGATTGTATAATTATTTTGCAGATGATCTGACTATAAAATTTTTAGCTTTGTGCTCACAAGAGACATTCTGCTCAGTCTTTTATTATGTGGTTTTTAAGCTTACTAATGGTAGAAGCTACAATAGTTACCAATACTTAAAACTGTGTTCTTCACTTCTGCTAGAAAATGCAGATTTTTATATAATGATATAGATATAGTCCTGTAACTCCATCTAGCTGTCTATCTATAGAACTGTCTATACAGTTCTTAAGATATTATCAGCAATGACTAAAATGCCATAGCTTAAAATATATAAAATATATAAATATCTATCATCTATACACAGGCATATATTGTTTACATGCAAAGTATATATAATGTTTTTATGCAAAGCTGAAATCAAATTTGACTATTCTAAGATATGACAATTTATTTTCTACTCTCCAATCTTAGGAAAAAGAAGAATTTATAGACTCTTCGTCAAGATCTTCATTTACGCAGCTGTTAAATCCAAGGCTACAGTTGTGGTGAAACCATGAATAAAAATACATCTTCTGTAGCATCATCCAGTCTGCTTGAAAAGTAATTTCTAAATTAAATTTAATATGTTTGAAGTGTCATAGTTTAAAATATATAGAATATTAATGAATGTTGGGGGAAAGTTTCATACAGCTAACTACCTGTGGTGTAAGATAGTGGTAATAAAAAGGTTGATCAGTGATTACCTTTCATTGTAAATCAAGGTATAGGGTAAATCCTGCCTTCTCTTTTAGAATTATTTATAGAGCTGGATTTTTAAACATTTGGTCTGATTTTTTAAATATCTAAAATATTTTATAATTCCAGTATAACTATAACATAATGTAAAATTAACATTTGCTGAATAACAAACAAGCTCTAATACCTTAAAACAAGCAAGCATTTATTCTTTATCATGATTCTGTGGACGGTTCCAATTTGCACCGGATCCTGTAGGATGGCCTCACTGATGTGTTCTGGGGGCCTTGTTTAGAAGGTTGCCTGGCTGAGGTCTCTTTCAGCCTGGTCTCCCCTCCTCCAGGCAGCGAGCTCAGGCTTTCTCACGTGGTGCACAGTGGTTCCCAGCAGCAAGCACGAGTGGTTTTCAAACGTCTGTTTTCCTCACATTTGCTTATGCACCATTGACTGAAACAATGTAGGTAACAAGTCCGAATTCAAGGTCTAGAGTTACAGACTTTACTTTTTAAGGGAAGGAACAGTAAAGCCACATTCTGGGGCCATCCAGACAGAGAGGGGAAGAATTGGTGGTCATTCTGTAAACATGTGACACACAGAACAAAGTGCACTCAGAAGGCCTGCTTTCAGTCTTACCCTTCTTTCCGTGCCCTCTTTCTCCTATAAATACCATCTTTTTTGTTCATTCTCTTTCAGTGTTTCTTTTTGAATGAGGAAATACATATCCATGTGAATATATATGCATGTCATATATATGTGTGTATATAATTATATTTTTTCTCAAAACAATTGTTTATTCTGTATAAAGTTCTACTGGACATTAGATAGTCTTCTACTCTTGCTTACGTAGTAAACGAGTGTACACCAGTATTGACTCAAGTTTTAAGGTCTTTCCTAGAGAATGGTGTCAGGTCAGTTAAACTCAGTGTATCTTTCTCTGATGCCTCATCCTGGGAGCACTGGGAAGCTCCAGTCTCCTAGGGACATAAGCCAGGCCCAGCTGTGTTGATGAAGAATTCTGTCCACAGTGCTCCATGCACTGGTACTGAACAGCTTTGCTCTGTGGCAGCACAGAGTTTTATTCAACTTCTCAAGGCAAAATAGAGCTAATGAGAAAGAAATATATTACTAAGGCAAGATGTTCTAAAACACCCAGTATCCCAGGCTCCACTTGCCAGTGCATTCTTGACAAAAATGTAGCGTATTGTATATAGTGGTATTTTGGGGCTGTGCTGGGTCCTCGTTGCTGCTTGGGCTTTTCTCCAGCTGCAGGGAACTGGGGCTGCTCTCTAGTTGTGGTGCGTGGGCTTCTCACTGTGGCGGGCTTCTCTTGTAGTGCACAGGCTGGATGGTTGTGGCACACAAGCTTAGTTGCTCTGTGGCTTGTAGGATCCTCCTGGACCTGGCGTTAACCTGTGTCTCCTGCATTGGCAATGGATTCTTTGCCACTGAGTCACCAGGATAGTGAAAGTCAAAGTCCTTCTGTCCTGTCTGACTCTTTGCTACCCCATGGACTATACAGTCCATGGAATTCTCCAGGCCAGAATACTGGAGTGGGTAGCCTTTCCCTTCTTCAGGGGGTCTTCCCAACTCAGGGACCAAACCCAGGTCTCCTGCAATGCAGGTGGATTCTTTACCAGCTGAGCCACAAGGGAAGCCTAAGAATACTGGAGTGTATCCCTTCTCCAGCGGATCTTCCCGACCCAGGAATCAAACCAGAGTCTCCTGCATTGCAGGTGGATTCTTTACCAATTGAGCCATCAGGGAAGCCCTGAGTCACCAGGGAGGTCCTGTATATATGATGTTTTGACCAGGCCTTTTGTAAACTAAAGTTATGTCCTGATGGTCACTTCATATCAGTTTATAAAGTTCTTCCTTGTACCTTGTTGTAACTGTATAGTATTCTGTTCTTAATATATCAGTGTCATAGTTTATTTATCCAGTACCTTATTGATGGACATTTGAATTATTTGCAATTTTTGGTGATCATAAATTATGCCAAATAACTAACCTAGTATACAAGTCATTTTATATTTGTCACCAAATTATCTTTGGGAAAGCTTCCTAAAAATGAGTTTGTTAGATTAGAGGGTAAATTGTTGTTCTTGTTGTTGTTTAGTTGCTAAGTTGTGTCTGACTCCTTTGCCACCTCATGGACGCAGGGTCCTCTGTCTATGGGATTTCCCAGACAAGAATTCTGGAGTGAGTTGCCATTTCCTTCTCCAGGGGATCTTCCTGACCCAGGGATCAAACCCATGTCTCCTGCACTAGCATGTGGATTCTTTACTACTGAGCCACCAGGAAAGCCTAGAGG
This sequence comes from Ovis canadensis, assembly GCF_042477335.2. Classification (NCBI taxonomy): domain Eukaryota; kingdom Metazoa; phylum Chordata; class Mammalia; order Artiodactyla; family Bovidae; genus Ovis; species Ovis canadensis. The sequence goes on from NC_091255.1 coordinate 13,621,219, forward strand.
GTAAATTAGAGATTACTAAATCCCCATTTCAGAGGTTGTACCATTTTTTATTACCACCAACAATGTGCAAGAGCACCTCTTTCCTAAAGCCTTGTCATATATTTTCAAAGTTCTAAATTTACATTGATCTGATTAGGTAAATAGTAGTATTTCTGCATTAAATTTGAGCAGCAGAACTATTTTTAATTGCAAAAAAATTAAGGAAATTCTTAACAAGGAGAGACTTTTTAAAAAAAATTTGTTTAGTTATTTGTTTGGCTATACTGGGTTTTAGTTGCATCATGTGGGATTTAGTTCCCTGACCAGGGATCAAACCCAGGCCTGCATAATGGGAACACAGAGTCTTGACCACTGGACTACCAAGGAAGTCCCACAGTGAGGGAATTTTAAAATAAGGCCCTAGCAAGTAAATACACTGCAGTGTTCATCATAGATACTCTTTGCTGGGGTTAGAAAAGGAGGAATACTTTACTGAAATAGTAATGTGTGCTGGAGATCGTGTGTACCCCCATTGAGAGGAATTTACGTTTAGACAGTTTAAGAGATTGTTGGAGGTGCCTAATGAGACCTTTATCCCCTTTCTCCTTCATCTCCCCCGCTTCTAGGCTTCATCTCTTTATCTCCTTGCAGCCTAATCTCCCTTCAAGAAAGATTTTGAAATCTGACAATAGAACATTTTCTGCCTTTTTTCCTAGCTAACTGACTATTACCCTAGTAACCACATAGGCCTTCTTACCCTAGAGTTGAATTCAGTGTAATACAATCATAACGGATTTTTAAAGTTTTAATTTCTTTCATTATACTTTTTTATGATTTAACTTTTGAATACAAGTTCTCATGAAGATACAGCTAGAATTTCTATGGCAGAAGTTAAATATAAAAAAATTTTTAAAGCTGTAACCTTATGTAAAATATGAACTAACTCTTTTTAACAGTGGTTTCTGTGATGGCACGTTTGAAGACAGCTCGAAGTCTTGTATTCAACAATGGCTTTAATGTACCAGTGCAACATCGAGGTTGAGGTGCTCTTAGATCTTAGACCTTACTTAAACCATACTTTGGCTCTGGAGCGAGATAGACCAGGCTCACATTGCTGTTCTCCAGCTTTGTAACTTTAGGCCACCAAGTCAACCTGCCCAGATTTGGGTTCTTTTAGAAAAATGAGGGTAATAATATTAGGGATTTATAAATATTAAATGAATAACATAATGTGTGAATATTGCTTAGCACAATACCCACTACACCATAAGTAAGCCCTGAGCTTCATTTCATACTTTACTCAAATTCTCTTGGACCAGTAAAATCTGTTCTGACCACTATTCAGAAACACAACTTGGGGTGGGGGGAGGGTGTGCATTTTGCAGAATTCTTTTTAACAGTTCCTTCCTTCCTAATAGCATCACTTTTATGTCCAGCAGAAATCACAGCTGGAGCATGTACTTTGTACAAGAAAAATACTCTTAAAGGATAAACTGAGGGGGTTTTTTTTTTGAGATTCAAATAAAGGTTATATTTATTTTGCTTAAAATGGCCACAAGCGTGTCTTCTAAAATTCACTTACCTGATTCATTAAAGTGTTTCGTTTTGGAATCCTAAAGTGTAGTAAAAAGTCAGTTAAAAGCAAGTCTCTGCAGTTACCTTTAATAAATCTTTGTTTGTTTAATATTTTTAAAGTGTTCTTCTACTCCAAAGAAATAAGCGTTATTGCTGTAATTTCTCTTATTGTTTGGTTTACCAAAAATTTGTTTGGTTTACAGTAAAATTAGATTTGTTTTACAGAAAAATTAGAATTAGGGCTAAGAAAATTCATTTGATTGCCTTTGTATGATCATACTTTTAATAATGTCATTGCTAGTATGTACTGAGTATTTTGAATTATCTAGGTCTAAGAATTTAACAAATAGTTTAAAGAAAAAGTAGGTACCCATCTCTGGGCAGGGTCTCCCTGGTGGACCACTATCTCTAGGCTAATTTATGCATGCTAATTTACTTTATCTTAGGGATCCTGCCTTTCAGATGATTACAGTTACCAAGAAAACAGGCCTTGGTCTGAAGATCCTAGGAGGAATTAACCGGAATGAAGGTCCATTGGTATATATTCAGGAAATCATTCCTGGAGGAGACTGTTATAAGGTAACAATGAAGATAAAATAACCCTTCACCTAAAAGACAAAACCACTAGTGATGAGGTTTGTTTCATCATCAGTAAATTTTTTGTTAACTGAATGTCCGCTATGACCATTTCTCAGTGAAAGACACAAAGAGAGTGGAAGTAGACCTTTACACTCAAGGAACTTTAACCTAACAAATGCGTAAGAAACAAAAATGGATTAAATGTGAAAAAGCAGATTTCAAGCTCTAACTAAAGGTTATGTATTTTTAATTATATGCTGTTCAACTTTTATCGTAAGTCTGCTGAGAGAAATCATATCTGAAGACATGTTCTCTATTCACTGCTCTGAGTTTGGGTTAAGTTAGATCGGTTAAACTGTGTTCATTTGGCCTCTCTTAAATGCAAAACAAAACTAAGCAAATAAAATCTATTGATTTGTGAATTTATAGTAATTCTTGATGTTTGTTATCACTTACTAATTGTCCATATGAGAAATTAGATTTAGAATTAAGGCTAGAAAATATCTTATTTAGGAATGAGAAAGCCTTACTCTTCTCATCACTGTAAGAAATATGTAAATCATGAATTCTTTGCTCTTGTTGCTAGGAAGCTCAGATTCATATTTGAAGCATTTAGTTAACAAATTGGTTACTATATTTTCATGCTCATTTCTCTTGAATTTCATGTTATTTCTGCTTTGCTAACGTGATTCTATATTTCTTTTGTTGAAAATTTCCTCCAATCCTTCTTGGAGAGATGTAGTATATAAAGAATTTAATAAAATATTCTATTAATATCAAGCTATTTAACATGAGAAAGGATCTTCTTACAAAGTTTGTTTATATTGTTGTTCTTATTCTAGTTGTTTTTGTTGAATAAATAGTCCTACCCTTACCCCTAGTCCTATCCCGAACACTGTTTAGCAAGCAGTTTGTTTATTCAAGTGGATTTTTTTCCAAGTTAGGAAAAAAAAATCAACTTAACCAAAATTTTCAAAGCAATAGATTTAAATTTTCTCAGGCTTGTGGAGATAATACGGTGTCTTCCTAATACACTTACCAAGCTGCAAGTGTTATATATAAGTACAGGATATTGTCTCTGGAGTAGGAAATTGCAACCCACTCTAGTATTCTTGCCTGGAGAATCCCATGGACAGAGGAGCCTGGCAGGCTACAGTCCATGGGGTCGCAAAGCATCAATCAGACACGACTGAGCAACTGAGCATACAAACATAAAATAGGATATTATAATGATATAATTTTGGGCTACTAAATTTAATTTATTAACTAAATAAGAGCATACTTAAATGCTAAATTTAAACAAATTCAAACAGACAAAATTTTTCTTTTAAGAATTGAGATATATTACTTTAGTTTTAAAGCTAAAGGGTGTGTGTATTCGGTATGGCTAAGCTATTTCTTAGACTATACTTGAAGTAATGCAATAGCTTATGGTACCTACCAAGTGATAAGAATTTACTTTTAAAACAAACATCAATTTGTGCTTTTTTTTCCCCCATGAAAAATATTTGTACATAAAGTAGTAGTAGTGACTAGGTGCTGAGTGACTCGTCTCCTGTCAGCAATCACTGAATAAGAAATTATACCTGTAATATACATTTTCTCTTGCTGATTTTCTGAGAATTCCGTTGTTTGAACGGGCATTAGAAAGCAAAACCATGTAATAAAGTATATTCTATATTTACCACTAGAGAGCAGCATTGGGTTATTAATGTATTTTTACAGTACTTGGTTGTGCCCAAGAGAATAAAACTGCCAATATAGAGAAGAGTGTAGACAGAGAAGAGAAGTGAGTTTTTAATGCTTACAGTTGCTTTTATGTACTTCCTCAAAATGGAGAAGTACATACATCTTTTGCTCTGAAAAGACAAATTAATTCAATTTTATATAAAATATTTTAAATGAATAGTAGAATTTACTTTGTTCTAAATACTGTGTTCTTGCCCAAAAAGTCCCATGGACAAAGGAGCCTGGTGGGCTACAGTCTGTGGTGTCGCAAAGAGTCAGATATGACTGAGCGACTAAACAACAGCAACAACAAACAGTGTTAGGCTTGTTAAAACTTCTAATCTGCACGAAATTTCTGCATGTATATTCACAGAATAGGAAACAGGCTCATAGGTTATCTTTATTAAGTTGGCACACTGAGCAACTGTTACTATTTTTTAAATGCATATGAGTGCTTTTACTTGCTGTAATTTTAACATTATACTGTTTCAGAGGTAATAACATAGCCGATCTCAAGCTTATTCCCCCTCATACACACTTAAAAATATTTTTCCTCTTGGAAGATAAGAGATAGAATACTGGTTCAGTAACCAAAATGGTCATGTTTCTTTTAAAAAATGTAGTCAGAGTTCAGACTTGAAACATCTTGAAATGTTTTTGCTGCTTCAAGTAGGAAAGAAGATTCTTGATTCTCCTAGCTCTAAGAGCTAGAGGTAGCCTATAGGTTGGGAACAACTATACTAGGTACTGAGTTAAGGGAAGGATTAAATGTGGGAACTCCAAGGCTCTTTTCTCTCCACCAGCCAATTCCGTATCAGTTTGGAGTCCTCAGTGTTCAGTCTTAGAAATTTTGGGGAGTGGGACATTCCTTTGACCTTCATACACACATATCCGATTGTCTCATCCACATGTCCACTTGGATCTCTTCAAGGCATTTCACACGCAACTTGTCTGAGGCAGGATTTATGATAGTCACGTCATACCTTCATCTACCCATTTCTCCCCAAATAGACCTTCTACCAGTGTTCCCAGTTTCTGTGAATGACACCTTCCAGTTGCACAAAGTCAAAGAAGCAGATCTCATCGTAACTACTTCCTCTCCCTTAACACCCATATCTAATTCATTAGTACTTACTGTTGACTGTTTCTAAACAGTTCTTGAATCCATCAGTCTTCTTGATCTTCACTGCCGTCACTTTCGTTTAAGTTATCATCAGTTCAGTTCAGTCACTTAGTCATGTCCGACTGTTTGCGACCCCATGAATTGCAGCACACCAGGCTTCCCTGTCCATCACCAACTCCAGAGTTCACTCAAACTCACATCCATCGAGTCGGTGATGCCATCCAGCCATCTCATCCTCTGTCGTCCTGTTCTCCTCCTGACCCCAATCCCTCCCAGCATCAGACTCTTCTCCAATGAGTCAACTCTTTGCGTGAGGTGGCCAAAGGATTGGAGTTTCAGCTTTAGCATCAGTCCTTCCAAAGAACACCAGGACTGATCTCCTTTGGAATGGACTAGTTGGATCTCCTTGCAGTCCAAGGGACTCTCAAGAGTCTTCTCCAACACCACAGTTCAAAAGCATGGTACCTGACACATATTAATTACTAAATTAATAACTAACGAATGAGTAATTCTTTAGTCATGTTGCTGAGAATTACTGTTTACCATTTGACTGCCACCATCTGGGGTCCACACCAAAGTGCCTTTTCTTCCTAGCTCTTTGTGTCTAATTCTGAACAATACTTTTTTTTCTTCTTTCTCTGCTAATACCGTAAGGAGAACAGGCAGGAATCAGACATTTTTCTTCAAACCAGGTTTATTTTATTTACCTGATTCTAGGGTACACACAGACATGTACAGTCAGCCCTCCATATCCTTAGGTTCCAAAACTATAGGCTCAACCAACCACAAATTGAAAACATTCGAAAAAACAAATTCCAGAAAATTCCAAAAACTAAACGTGAATTTGCCATAAAGCAATTATTTACATAGCATTTGCATTGTATTAGGTATGGTAAGTAATCTAGAGATGGTTTAAAGTATACAGGGAGGGTGTGCATAGATTTCATGCAACTGTAATAGCATTTCATGTAAGGGACTTGAGCATCCATGGATTTTGGTATCCAACACTGAGAAATGACTGTATGCATATGGATACACACCAATATTTATAAAACAAATATATAGATAAGTAATTACGTGTGTATGTACATGCTCATGTGTGCTTGCTGAGTTGCTTCAGTCATGTCTGACTCTTTGTGACCACATGGACTGCAGCCTGCCACGCTCTTCTGACCAGGAAGACACAGGCACGAATACTAGAATGGGTTGCCATGCCCCGCTCCAGGGGATCTTCCCAATCCAGGAATCAACCTCGTATCTTTTATGTCTCCTGTATTGGCAGGCGCATTCTTTACCACTAGTACCACCTGGGAAGTTCTGTACACACACATAGGGGTTTGTGTGTGTACATATGTCTGTATGTATCTATTTTCTCTCTAGCATCTCTGAAATTGAAATGCCTCTTACAGTAAATGTCATGGTGTAACTGGCAGCATATTATTCAGCACTACATAAAATAATGGTATATTTCATAATCAGTATTACGGATCTTAGATATGATAAATGATAGGATACTGAAACAGGAACTCCCCAGGTCAGTAGGTGCCCAAAGTGCTACTGGAGATCAGTGGAGAAATAACTCCAGAAAGAATGAACGGATGGAGCCAAGGCAAAAAAAAATAGCCAGTTGTGAATGTGACTGGTGATAGAAGCAAGATCCGATGCTGTAAAGAGCAGTATTGCATAGGAACCTGGAATGTCAGGTCCATGAATCAAGGCAAATTGGAAGTGGTCAAACAGGAGATGGCAAGAGTGTACATCAACATTCTAGGAATCAGCGAACTAAAATGGACTGGAATGGGTGAATTTAACTCAGATGACCATTATACCTACTACTGCAGGCAGGAATCCCTCAGAAGAAATGGAGTAGCCATCATGGTCAACAAAAGAGTCCGAAATGCAGTACTTGGATGCAATCTCAAAAATGACAGAATGATCTCTGTTCATTTCCAAGGCAAACCATTCAGTATCACAGTAATCCAAGTCTATGCCCCAACCAGTAATGCTGAAGAAGCTGAAGTTGAACGGTTCTATGAAGACCTATAAGACCTTTTAGAACTAACACCCAAAAAAGATGTTCTTTTCATTATAGGGGACTCGAATGCAAAAGTAGGAAGTCAAGAAACACCTGGAATAACAGGCAAATTTGGCCTTGGAATGCAGAATGAAGCAGGGCAAAGACTAATAGAGTTTTGCCAACAGAATGCACTGGTCATAGCAAACACCCTCTTCCAACAACACAAGAGAAGACTCTACACATGGACATCACCAGATGGTCAACACTGAAATCAGATTGATTATATTCTTTGCAGCCAAAGATGGAGAAGCTCTATACAGTCAACAAAAACAAGACCAGGAGCTGACTGTGGCTCAGATTGTGAACTCCTTATTGCCAAATTCAGACTTAAACTGAAGAAAGTAGGGAAAATCACTAGACCATTCAGGTATGACCTGAATCAAATCCCTTGTCATTATACAGTGGAAGTGAGAAATAGATTTAAGGGCCTAGATCTGGTAGATAGAGTGCCTGATGAACTATGGATGGAGGTTCATGACATTGTACAGGAGACAGGGATCAAGATCATCCCCATGGAAAAAAAATTGCAAAAAAGCAAAATGGCTGTCTGGGGAGGTCTTACAAATAGCTGTGAAAAGAAGAGAAGCAAAAAGCAAAGGAGAAAAGGAAAGATATAAGCATCTGAATGCAGAGTTCCAAAGAATAGCAAGGAGAGATAAGAAAGCCTTCCTCAGCGATCAATGCAAAGAAATAGAGGAAAAGAACAGAATGGGAAAGACTAGAGATCTCTTCAAGAAAATTAGAGATACCAAGGGAACATTTCATGCAAAGATGGGCTTGATAACGGACAGAAATGGTATGGACCTAACAGAAGCAGAAGATATTAAGAAGAGGTGGCAAGAATACACAGAAGAACTATACAGAAAAGATCTTCACAAACAATAATCACGATGGTGTGATCACTCACCTAGAGCCAGACATCCTGGAATGTGAAGTCAAGTGGGACTTAGAAAGCATCCCTCAAAAAAAGCTAGTGGAGGTGATGGAATTCCAGTTGAGGTCTGTCAAATCCTGAAAGATGATGCTGTGAAAGTGCTGCACTCAATATGCCAGCAAATTTGGAAATCTCAGCAGTGGCCACAGGACTGGAAAAGGTCAGTTTTCATTCCAGTCCCAAAGAAAGGCAATGCCAAAGAATGCTCAAACTACCACACAATTGCACTCATCTCACACACTAGTAAAGTAATGCTCAAAATTCTCCAAGCAAGGCTTCAGCAATACGTGAACCGTGAACTTCCAGATGTTCAAGCTGGTTTTAGAAAAGACAGAGGAACCAGAGATCAAATTGCCAACATCTGCTGTATCATGGAAAAAGCAAGAGAGTTCCAGAAAAACATCTATTTCTGCCTTATTGACTATGCCAAAGCCTTTGACTGTGTGGATCACAATAAACTGTGGAAAATTCTGAAAGAGATGGGAACACCAGACCACCTGACCTGCCTCTTGAGAAATGTGTATGCAGGTCAGGAAGCAACAGTTAGAACTGGACATGGAACAACAGACTGGTTCCAAATAGGAAAAGGAGTATGTCAAGGCTGTATATTATCACCCTGCTTATTTAACTTACATGCAGAGTACATCATGAGAAATGCTGGACTGGAAGAAGCACAAGCTGGAATCAAGATTGCCAGGAGAAATCTCAATCACCTCAGATATGCAGATGACACCTCCCTTATGGCAGAAAGTGCAGAACTAAAAAGCCTCTTGAAAGTGAAAGTGGAGAGTGAAAAAGTTGGCTTAAAGCTCAACATTCAGAAAACAAAGATCATGGCATCTGGTCCCATCATTTCATGGCAAATAGTTGGGGAAACAGTGGAAACAGTGTCAGACTTTATTTTTGAGGGGCTCCAAAATTACTGCAGATGGTGACTGCAGCCATGAAATTAAAAGACGCTTACTCCTTGGAAGAGAAGTTATGACCAACCTAGACAGCATACTGAAAAGCAGAGACATTACTTTGCCAACAAAGGTCCGTCTAGTCAGGGCTATTGTTTTTCCGGTGGTCATGTATGGATGTGAGAGTTGTACTGCAAAGAAAGCTGAGCACCGAAGAATTGATGCTTTTGAACTGTCGTGTTGGAGAATACTCTTGAGAGTTCCTTGGACTGCAAGGAGATCCAACCAGTCCATTCTGAAGGAGATAAGCCCTGGGATTTCTTTGGATGGAATAATGCTGAAGCTGAAACTCCGGTACTTTGGCCACCTCATGTGAAGGGTTGACTCATTGGAAAAGACTCTGACGCTGGGAGGGATTGGGGGCAGGAGTAGAAGGGGATGACAGAGGATGAGATGGCTGGATGGCATCACTGACTCTCGATGGACGTGAGTCTGAGTGAACCCTGGGAGTTGGTAATGGATAAGGAAGCCTGGTGTGCTGCGATTCATGGGGTCACAAAGAGTCGGACATGACTGAGCGACTGAACTGAACTGAACTGAGATGTGATATATTCAGGAATTTTTTTTTGGTCCAATCTTACAGATTAAGATGAAGATCATATTAATGAATGCTAGTAGTCATTGCTCACAAAGGACTATAGCTGGACATATCTAACTTTGAAAAGAAATCTATTTTCAGGATTTGCTGAGTGTGTCTCTGGAGCTGGGATGAAGGCTTTTTGGATAGGTAGGACAAAGGTCTCTAGATGACAAGGGACAAAGAAACCAGTCCTTTGGTGAGAGCTAAAGCAGTAGCAGCCAAGAAGATTCACATTACAGCGTCACACACTTTTCTCCTTTGCCGCTGTTATTTGTGTTAGGGCCACCTTAATTTCTTCAGTGTTTCCTGGGCCTTTCTCATTTATTGTGGACCTGTTGTATACTTGGCACCATGCTCAGGGAAATAACCATGAAAAGGCCATAGTTCTGGTCAGTTGAAAGAATGTGTGCTGCTAATTTTGGAGTTGCTGAAGTAATATAGTCTAATGGGGAAGAAAAAGATATGCAAACAAATAAGGACAATATGGAGTAAGTACAGTAATATAGATAAGTGAAAGTGCTTTTGGAGCAAAGAGAAGGGGACAGTAAAGTAAATCTTGGGAGCTGGAGAAAACCTACAGCAGAGATAATGTTTGAATTTGGCAGTGAAGTTTAAATGAGAGTTCATCAGACAGAAGTGTCAAGGTGAGTGGTGGCATTCTAGACAAGAATTAATATGTATAAGCACGTTAACGTTTGAAAGACGGTGGCAGGTTCGAAGAACATTTTCTCAGAATAGGATGAAGAATTTATATGCTGAGAAGGGAAAGTGAATATGAGACTAGAAAAAGTAGGTTGCATCTAGTTTGTTGTTCTAGGTTTGGGAAATTCACGAGTTTCAACTTTTCCCGTCAGTGGGCAATTATCAGGGGTTCTTAATTTGAGGACTGGGAGGATTAAATTTGCTATCACTGTGAAAATTGCCTTCAACAGATATGGGATTCTGATTCACCTCTCCGTAACACCTACAATGTGTTAGGATTTTATATACGTTATTTAATGATCACAGCAACCTTGTGCAATAGGTATTTATTCCCCACATCGCAGCTAAGAAAATGAGTCTCATGGAGATTAAATAAATTGCCTGCATTCACGTTAATAACTAGTATTGTGAGAGGACACCTCCATTGACACTTACTGAAATTATGGGAAAAGAATCTAAAAGCCCTCAGGAGCAATCTTTGTAGTGAGGAATACTGAGTTAGAGCCAGGCTGTGTGGATAGTTTCTGATGCTCTGGTAATAGACATTGTTTGGAAAACTGTGTAGTGGTCGTTATAATATGAAATGGACAATGTTGACAGTTTTTAACAGAAGTATTCAAGAATACATTATTATTTCAACATCTTTATAAATGTCAATGTGAAAGAATTCAGACTGAAGCTGGGTGTGTGAAAGTGCTTGGCACCTTGCCTGTCATGTTGTGTAGTTGCTCAGTAAGTGCTGAATCAGAATCTAGACAGTGTGGAAGAGCCCTTGGCAAATCCCTGAAGTCACTATCTTCTCAGACACATTAATCAAGCTGGGGCAGAATTCATGGGCTTTGAATGCCAGGCTTTTACAGAAATAGCTTTGTTTTAGTTTGCAGGTTCTGACTTTTAAACCGGTTCAGAAATTCACATGATCAGCTAAGATCTTATTCTTGGAAGCAAAAGGGGAAAAAAAAAAAAAAACTGCTGCAAGTACTTTTTAGAAAGAAAAATATATATAAACACCAGAAGCCACAGTCAGAGACTTTCTTCCTCTCTTCTCTGACTCTTGTCTCCCTGGAAAATACTACTTCAGTACATTGGTGTACCTTAATATTAATATAAGATGTGTTAAATTGCCTTTCTGAGAGCTTTTTTCTCTTTATGGCCAGTACCGTGTGGCCAGAGAAGAGATTGTGGGAGAAGGTAGGTCACCTCAACCCTCTTGCCGACTTCTGTCTTCCGAAGGCCTTTTCTCCATAATGCTGACAACCAGCTGTGGCTTCTATAACGTACCCAGAGAAAGGAGCTGTCTCTGGCGGTTTAGAATTTAGTTCTTTGTTGCTTGTGGATGAGATTGTGCACCCCTGCATCCCCTTCCTTCACCTTCTCTCATTGTTTATGAACGTCTTAGCCACCAATCTGTGGAGCTCACATTCGAATTCAGATATATCTGGTTTCCATGCCTCGTTCTCTTTTCTCCTCACCAGTCCACTGCCTCTGAAGGCTCCTGCCCAAATAACAGACAGTGGAGTTGCCATCTGGTTTATAGACATCATCATGGAATTTTCCCTTTTCAAGGAAGTTTAATAAAAGCCAGGAACTGTTAATACTAAGAGTATAGACTAAAACAAAAATAACCAAATATTTACTGTCCACCACCCCAATTCTAAAAGAACTCTTTTCCCCTTGTCAGAGTCCTTTAAATGCTTTGCTTCAGTGGAGCAGAGCTTCCTTCACTGTTCCCTTTCTTTCCCTAAGTTATTGCCAGGCTTTGGGATATAAGTTAATAGTAGTGTAGTCATTAAATTTCAGTTATAATCTACCTTTTTAAGCTGATTCTAAGCCAGAATATTTTGCAGATTCCAAATGGGATAGAGTTGGACTTAGCAGACATTTATTTATTTTTAAGCTAGATTTTTAAAAAATCACTATTTTACCCTACTTCCAATGCAAATTTTGGAATATAGAACCAAAATAAAATTCATCTGGTTAGAAACATTGTTGAGCTTAAATGTCATGAAGTGAAAGTTACTCAGTCGTGTCCAACTCTTTGCAATCCCAAGGACTATGCAGTCCTTGGAATTCTCCAGGCCAGAATACTGGAGTGGGTAGCTGTTCCCTTCTCCAGGGGATCTTCCCAACCAGAATTGAACTGGGGTCTCCCTTATTGCAGGCGGATTCTTTACCAGCTGAGCCACCAGGGAAGCCCTAAATGTGCATTAGTCTAGTTATTTTAATGGGATGGAAATTTTCTCTTCTTTTTAATAATGTAATATTTTACACATACAAAAAGATATTGGAGCAGATATCTAACTTATAAAGCATAATAGTGAAATGAACCTATGAATCCACTTAGACTTCACTGTTTGGCTTAAGTAGAAAATATTACTATTAAGTCTTCCTGTGTGTTTTCTTCCCACTACATTACATTTTCTACGCTCCTTTTCAGAATTAAGTGCTCTCCAGAATTTTGTTTATTCTTTGGTAACTTTTACTAGCCTTATCTTTTTGCCTGTGGCAAAAAGGTTGTTTTGTTTCTTTGTTTGTTACCATTTCACTTTAACCTCAAGGAAATGATATCCTTGAGGACTAATATTTAGCATATTAAATCGCAAGTTCTTGTATGTAAGTTTCTAAGTATAGTCTGAATATAGTTGACTTAAATGCATATGCTACCAAAGTCTGTCATCAGACTTGGTTTTATAAAATATTACAAAATCAGCTCCTTCATTTTACTGAACATGTAAGATCCATATGGTAGATACTTTCTCCCCGCTGCTTAGCCTTTTCCAGCTTTACTATTGTGTTTTAGTTCCCATACATTGGTCAAATGGAAGGAGGGGGAAGAAAATCTCTTGTGAATATAGCAATTGTGTGGTCTCAAACTTTACTAGTTATATTTAATCACATGCTTATAAAATCCAAATTAGTTTTCAAATACTATATATTTTAAATCAAATTGACTTTGTGGTTTTATATTTATATTTCAGAATGGTCATAGGGTCGTTATTCATTTAGATTATCATATATTTTATTACACAGTATTAGAAAGAACATGTTTATATTTATTTGCCTTCCTGTATACTCAGTGTTCAGTGTAAGAGATAATAATAAATACGTTAAAAAAAAATATCATTACTCAACAGTAGTGAAGTGAAGTCGCTCAGTCGTGTCCGACTCTTTGCAACCCCATGGACCGTAGCCTACAACGCTCCTCTATCCATGGGATTTTCCAGGCAAGAGTACTGGAGTGGGTTGCCGTTTCCTTCTCCAACTCAACAGTAAAGTAACCATAAATCACCATTGTTATATATAAGGCAGTTCAAATCAAAGGTTAGTTATCCAAGGATATAGCTTAGATGATAAGACTTTTAAAAAACTGTTTCCTTGAATTTGTGGAATTTACTTAAATACCCTCAAGGGTAAAAATGCTTTTTAACTTTAAAAACTTTTCCCTAGTTGTAGAAATAATGGTTTCTGTATTTGTACTAATGACTGAGAAGCATCTTACGAAATGAAAATGAAAAGAGTTCATTTTTCATTTTCCGGTTTGAATTAAAAGACAAATGAAAATGAAGGAAACTCACCTAATATATACAGTAAATCTTGTAACATTTATGCTAGTTTTAGGCAGGGGGACTTTCCAGGTTGCTTATTGGTAAAGAAACTACCTGTCAAAGCAGGAGATGCAGGAGATGCAGGTTCAGTCCCTGGGTCAGGAAGATCCCCTGGAGGAGGAAGTGGCAACCCACTCCAGTATTCTTGAACAGAGGAGCCTGGTGGGCTACAGTCCATGGGGTTTCAAGAGTCAGATATGACTGAGCACACACGTGTATAGTTGTTGGCAGAGATAGGCCCTGGAAAAGACAATGCCAGGCAGCCAGTTAAGATTGGTTGTTATTACTAGGATGTCAGTAGAACTCCTTGTATAACCAACTGGTCCTATGTCAGTCACAGGAGGGACAGCAGATCCAAAAAAGATGATGTTTGACCATGAACATAAATGTGGGTAGAATCAATATAGTTAAGATCATTGGCTGAATTTTTAAAAATTCTAACTGTGAAGTAACTCTTAATGTTTGATGGGTTGAAAGATACAGGAATGCTCAGAAAATAAACTGACTGAGTCTTATATTCTGAAATATCCTAGAATTATTTAGCCTAGTTTATCACAGACAGACCTGTGTTTGTCTCATACAACTGACCTTTTAAAACAGGTTTCTTTTCCTAGTATACCAGGCTGTGTCTTCATATCTTCAGGATACCTTAACATGAAAGTTTATTCTAGGAATACATGAACATTTCCATTTCATTCATGTATATTAGAAAAGTGGAAGTCACTTAGCTGTGTCTGACTCTTTGTGACCCCGTGGATTTTACAGTCCATGGAATTCTCCAGGCCAGACTACTGGAGTGGGTAGAATTTCCCTTCTCCAGAGAATCTTCCCAACCCAGGAACTGAACCCAGCTCTCCTGCATTGCATGGTGATTCTTTACCAGCTGAGCCACACGGGAAGCCCAAGATTACTGGAATGGGTAGCCTTTCCCTTCTCCAGGGGATCTTCCTGACCCAGAAATTGTAGCGGGGTCTCCCGCATTACAGGTGGATTCTTTACAAACTGAGCTAACAGGAAAATATGTGTATTACCAAACCAGACTTTAATGAAAACTTTTTACTATTGGGACTCTTTTTTTTCTTTTTACTCTTTTCTTTAAGTCATTCTTTACTAATACTGTGCTTTGCTTTAATTGTATCAAATTAATACACAGATCCCTTGCATTCCTAAACACTAACAATGAAAAAAAAGAGAAATTAAGGAAACAATCCCATTCACCATTAAGAAGAAAAGAATAAAATACTTAGGAATAAATTTACCTAAAGAAACAAAAGACCTATGTATAGAAAACTATAAAACACTGATGAAAGAAGTCAAAGATGACACAAATAGATGGAGAAATATACCATGTTCATGGATTGGAAGAATCAATATAGTGAAAATAAGTATACTTCCTAAAGCAATCTACAGATTCAATGCAATCCCCATCAAGCTACCAATGGTATATTTCACGGAACTAGAACAAATAATTTCACAATTTGTATGGAAACACATAAAACCTTGAATAGCCAAAGCAGTCTTGAGAAAGAAAAATGAACTTGAAGGAATCAACCTGCTTGACTTCAGACTATACTACAAAGCTACAGTCATCAAGACAGTATGGTACTGGCACTAAGACAGAAATACAGATCAATGGAACAAAATAGAAAGCCCAGAGATAAATCCATGCCGCTATGGACAGCTTATCTTCGACAAAGGAAGCAAAAATATACAATGGAGAAAAGACAATCTCTTTAACAAGTGGTGCTGGGAAAACTGGTCAGTTCAGTTCAGTCACTCAGTCCTGTTCAACTCTTTGCGACCCCATGAACTGAAGCACACCAGGCCTCCCTGTCCATCACCAACTCCCAGAGTTCACTCAAACTCACGTCCATTGAGTCAGTGATGCCATCTCATCCTCTGTTGTCCCCTTCTCCTCCTGCCCCCAATCCCTCCTAGCGTAAGAGTTTTCCAATGAGTCAACTCTTCAAATGAGGTGGCCAAAGTATTGGAGTTTCAGCTTTAGAATCATTCCTTCCAAAGAACACCCAGGACTGATCTCCTTTAGAATGGACCCGTTGGATCTCCTTGCAGTCCAAGACTCTCAAGAGTCTTCTGCAACACCACAGTTCAAAAGCATCAATTCTTCAGCACCCAGCTTTCTTAACAGTCCAACTCTCACATCCATACATGACTACTGGAAAAACCATGGCCTTGACTAGATGGACCTTTGTTGGCAAAGTAATGTTTCTGCTTTTTAATATGCTATCTAGGGAAAACTGGTCATCCACCTGTAAAAGAATGAAACTAGAACACTTTCTAACACCATACACAAAAATAAACTCAAAATGGATTAAAGATCTAAATGTAACATAAGAAACTATAAAACTCCTAGAAGAAAACATAGGCAGAGCACTCTCTGACATAAATCACAGCAAGATCCTCTATGACCCACCTCCCAGAGTAGTGAAAATAAAAGCAAAAATAAACTAATGGGACCTCAATTCAGTTCAGTCTCTCAGTTGTGTCCTACTCTTTGCGACCCCATGAATTGCAGCACGCCAGGCCTCCCTGTCCATCACAAACTCCCGGAGTTCACACAAACTCATGTCTGAGTCAGTGATCCCATCCAGCCATCTCATCCTTTGTTGTCCCGTTCTCCTTCTGCCCCCAATCCCTCCCAGCATCAGAGTCTTTTCCAATGAGTCAACTCTTCGCATGGGGTGGCCAAAGTATTGGAGTTTCAGCTTTAGCATCAATCCTTCTGAAGAACACCCACAACTAATCTCCTTCAGAATGGACTGGTTGGATCTCCTTGCAGTCCAAGGGACTCTCAAGAGTCTTCTCCAACACCACAGTTCAAAAGCATCAATTCTTTGGCACTCAGCTTTCTTCACAGTACAACTCTCACATCCATACATGACTACTGGAAAAATCATAGCCTTGACTAGATGGAACTTTGTTGGCAAAGTAATTCTCTGCTTTTGAATTTGCTGTCTAGGTTGGTCATAACTTTCCTTCTAAGGACTAAGCATCTTTTAATTTCATGGCTGCAGTCACCATCTGCAGTGATTTTGGAGCCCCAAAAAATAAAGTCTGACACTGTTGCCACTGTTTCCCCATTATTTGCCATGAAGTGATGGGACCAGATGCCATGATCTTCGTTTTCTGAATGTTGAGCTTTAAGCCAACTTTTTCACTCTCCTCTTTCACTTTCATCAAGAGGCTTTTTAGTTCCTCTTCACTTTCTGCCATAAGGGTGGTGTCATCTGCATATCTGAGGTTATTGATATTTCTCCTGGCAATCTGGATTCCAGCTTATGCTTCTTCCAGCCCAGTGTTTCTCATGATGTACTCTGCATAGAAGTTAAATAAGCAGGGTGACAATATACAGCCTTGACATACTCCTTTTCCTATTTGGAACCAGTCTGTTGTTCCATGTCCAGTTCTAACTGTTGCTTCCTGACCTGCATATAGGTTTCTCAAGAGGCATGTCAGGTGGTCTCGTGTTTCCATCTCTCTCAGAATTTTCCACAGTTTATTGTGATTCACACAGTCAAAGGCTTTGGCTTAGTCAATAAAGCAGAAATAGATGTTTTTCTGGAACTCTCTTGCTTTGTCCATGATTCAGTGGATGTTAGCAATTTGATCTCTGGTTCCTCTTCCTTTTCTAAAACCAGCTTGAACATCTGGAAGTTCACGTTCACGTATTGCTGAAGCCTGGCTTGGAGAATTTTAAGCATGTGAGATGAGTACAATTATGCGGTAGTTTGAGCATTCTTTGGCATTGCCTTTCTTTGGATTGGAATGAAAACTGACCTTTTCCAGTCCCGTGGCCACTGCTGAGATTTCCAAATTTGCTGGCATATTGAGTGCCGCACTTTCACAGCATCATCTTTCAGGATTTGAAAGAGCTCAACTGGAATTCCATCACCTCCACTAGCTTTGTTTGAGGGATGCTTTCTAAGGCCCACTTGGCTTCACATTCCAGGATGTCTGGCTCTAGATGAGTGATCACACCATCGTGATTATCTTGGTCGTTAAGATCTTTTCTGTATAGTTCTTCTGTGTATTTTTGCCATCTCTTCTTAATATCTTCTGCTTCTGTTAGGTCCATACCATTTTTGTCCTTTATCGAGCCCATCTTTGCATGAAGTGTTCCCTTGGGATCTCTGATGTTCTTGAAGTGATCTCTAGTCTTTTCCGTTCTGTTGTTTTCCTCTATTTCTTTGCATTGATCACTGAGGAAAGCTTTCTTATCTCTCCTTGCTATTCTTCGGAACTCTGCATTCAGATGCTCGTATCTTTCCTTTTCTCCTTTGCTTTTTGCTTCTCTTCTTTTCACAGCTATTTGTAAGGCCTCCCCAGACAGCCGTTTTGCTTTTTTGCATTTCTTTTCCATGGCCATGGTCTTGATCCCTGTCTCCTGTACAATGTCATGAACCTCCGTCCATAGTTCATCAGACATTCTATCTATCAGATCTAATTAAACTTAAAAGCTTTGCACAATGACGGAAACTATAAGCAAGGTGAAAAGACAGCCTTCGGAATGGGAGAAAATAATAGCAAATGAAGCAGTGGACAGTTAGTTAATCTCAAAAACATACATGCAGCTCAATACCAGAAAAATAAGTGACCCAATCAGAAAATGGGCCAAAAAACTAAACAGACATTTTCCAAAGAAGACATACAGATGGCTAAGAAACACATGATAAGGTGCTCAATATCACTCATTATCAGAGAAATGTAAATCACAATGAGGTACCATTTCATGCTGGTCAGAATGGCTGCCATCAAAAAGTCTACAAACAATAAATGCTGGAGAGGGTATGGAGAAAAGGGACCCTCTTACTTACACTGTTGGTGGGAATGCAAACTAGTACAGCCACTATGGAGAACAGTGTGGAGATTCCTTAAAAAGCTTAAAATAGAACTGCCAATCAACCCAGCAATCCCAATGCTGGGCATATACACCGAGGAAACCAGAATTGAAAGAGACACGTGTACCCCAGTTTTCATCGCAGCACTGTTTACGATAGCTAGGACATGGAAGCAGCCTAGATGTCCATCGGTAGACAAATGGATAAGAAAGCTGTGGTACATATACACAATGCAATATTACTCATCTTTTAAAAAGTACACATTTGACTCAGGTCTAATGAAGTGGATGAAACTGGAGTCTATTATACAGAGTGATGTAAGTCAGAAAGAAAAACACCAATACAATATATTAATGCATATATATGGAATTTAGAAAGATGGTAACAACAACCCCATATGCAAGACAGCAAAAGACCACAGGTATAGAGAACAGACTTTTGTACTCTGTGGGAGAAGGCAAGGGTGGGATAATTTGAGAGAATAGCATTGAAACATGTGTATTACTGTATGTGAAATAGATGACCAGTGCAAGCTTGATGCATGAAGCAGGGCACTCAAAGCTGCTGCACTGGGACAACCCAGAGGGATCGGATGGGGAGGGAGGTGAGGGTTCAGGACCTGGAGACACACGTACACCTGGCTGATTCATGTCATTGTATGGCAAAAAAACACCACAATATCGTAAAGTAATTAGCCTCCAATTAAAGTAAATTAATTTAAATTTTTAAAATTGGGTCAGTAATGTTTTTAAGAAATACCTTAATCAGTTTCTTTACAAATATTACTATTTTTATTAGGATGGACGTTTGAAACCAGGAGATCAACTTGTCTCAGTAAACAGGGAGTCCATGATTGGTGTATCATTTGAAGAAGCAAAAAGCGTAATTACCAGAGCCAAGCTGAGGTAACTATTCTAGCCATAAGATAGAGTGAATCATGTAGCATGTCTCCCTAAAAATAGAAATTTAAGTTGTCTTAGTACTTACTTTAGACCCAAAACAAGTCTTTTTTGCTAATATTTGAAATGTCATCTTAGAATTCAATTGTACTGTATCCATAAAGTGATTTCTTTTAATGCTAGGTCAGAATCTGCTTGGGAGATAGCATTCATAAGACAGAAATCTGACAGCAGCCATTTAGAAAATCCATCTTGTTCATCCCTTTTACAAGCTACAGGAGAATATGGACCTCAAGCCTCAAAATTTAGCCTTATTTCTTCTCCTGAAATACTAATTCCAAAGACCTCATCCACTCCCAGATCTACAGATGCCATTTTACCTTCTTTTAGGAGGAATCAGGTAATCTTGTATTTCTCTGTTTGTTTACATTGTCCATAAACTCCTGTGTATCTTTATGTTTGATGTATACATAATAGAACTATAATTCTGATAATATAGTTTTTTTAACCAATTGGTGTGTCCTTGAAAGATCTTTTTTGTTTAAGATTTTTATGCTGTGCTATTAATAATTTTTCAGGTGAATGTATCCTATGTCAAGAAAGTCATAATCAGGAATGGCATCACAAAGATATGCTTAGATATCACTCAAAACTGTGATCTGAAATGTTATATTTATTTTCAGATAGTCTCCCATATTATTCCATTCATTTTTTTTTTTTCTATTTTCTGCTTGACTGAAGGTGAACAATCTTCCTTTCTGTTCCTCAGCTCTTTTCTACACTGTGTAGGTGGATATTGTTCCCTCACATGCATATGCTGGAATATAATTCAGCTTTGTTGTTGTTCAGTCACTAAGGCATATCTGACTCTTTGCGACCCCATGGACTGCAGCATATCAGGCTTCTCTGTCCTTCGCTGTCTCTTAGAGTTTGCTCAAACTCATGTCCATTGAGTTGGCAATGCCATCCAACCATCTCATCTTCTGTCACCCACTTCTCCTCCTGCCTTCAATCTTTCCCAGCATCAGGGTCTCTTCCAGTGAATCACACAAAAGGGGGTATTTCTACATGGAAATCAATATAATTACAGTCATCCTTTGATGTCTGTAGATATCCAGGACAACCTCCTCCCACAGCCCCCACAGCAGATACCCGAATCCAAGGATGCTAAAGTTTCTTGTATACAGTGGTGTTGTATTTGCATATAATCTATGCATATCCTCCCCATATACTTTATATCATCTCTAGATTACTTGTAATATCTAGTATAGTATAAATGCTATGTAAATAGTTGCTGGTGCTGCAAATTCAAGTTTTGCTTTTTGGAACTTTCTGGAATTTTTAAAAAATAGTTTCAATTTGCTTTTGATTGAATCTGCAGATGCAGAACTGGCAGATACAAAGGGATGACTGTAATTACTAATCGTTACAGTGTAGTTAATAATGAATTATAGAATAGAGCATGTACTCTATAAAACAAACTTGAAACTCAAGTAGGCTTTTAGTCAGTGGGATAAAATTCATCATAGGTATCTTCAGTTTTGGGTCCATGCTAATCAGATATAGAGTTTAAGATTTTCTCTTAGCTCTTATACTTTTTCATTTGGGGTTATAATACCTTTTCAGAGACATGGTACATAGCCTTATATTTTGTTGTCCTTGGTTATGGTAGAGCTAAAAGCAGTTGTTGCTTTAATTCTGAATTGCTTTGTTTGAAGGTGAATATACCAAAATTTTAAAGGTTTCATATTTTCGGGACTATTGCTTTAATCTCATTAATCATTCTTTTTGTGTTAACATGAACTCCTAGTCTGGTCTTTGACCTACTTTAGAAAATGACATTTCATATTCCTCATTTTCTTTCTTAGATAAAAACTGGATACAAGAAAACAGAACAGATTCCAATTACTTCTTCAGACAACAGCCCGACAGATATGTCTAATGCAGGTGAATGCACATTTAATTCCTTTTTCCTGTTATTTTTTTCAATTACTCTCTCAATGAGGAGTGTATAATGTGACAATAGACTTTAAAGAAGAGTGCATTATTTCTTTTTTCTTCATTGAATAAAAGAGTAAAAATAATCTATCATGCAGTGGTCTCTGTTAGATTATGACTTTTATTGAAAATTTTCCTGAGCAAAGGGTTGTAATTTTAAAAGATAAATTATCATAATAGTATCTATGAAGCTGTAATAATCAATGGACTGTTAAAACCACATAATGAAAACTCTTCTTTAAATCAAGATGAGGTTTCCTTGCCCTTTTAGTGAAATCCTGGTGAGGTATATTAAATGCAGCTTTCAGAGAAATTATAGAAGGGAGCATGGCTTAAGAAAAGAAATATGTTTTATTTTCCTTGGAAGAGATTATATAGATATAAATTGGAAAACATTTGAGTATTATGGATTCAGTATTATTGGTTCTTAATTTTCATGAAATGACTTTTTGATGTTTTTAAACAATAAAGGATTAATTGTGTGAGTTACCCATTAAAAAGATTTTTATCAATCAATAAAGTGTTTCTAGGCTCAAGAACACAGTCTTCCCCTTAAATTTTCTCCAAAAATTAAATGAGAAATCAAAGAAAAAACTATCCTTATTAAAAATTGTGTAGAAAAGAAGAGTTAATTTTATGTCTATTAAGAAAATTGTTACTTATATGTTTTAATTTTTGGTATCATTGTATAGATTAAAACTGCAAAATAAGAGTTAGTAAGAATTTTATAGTGTCATAGTCTGGATTACTTTAGCAAAATACCACAGACTGGATAACTTATAAACAACAGACATTTATTTCTCACAGTTTTAGAGGCTAAAAGTCCAGGGTCATGGTGCCAGCATGGTCTGAGAGAAAGCCTTCTTGTGGTTGCAATTCTCATTGTGTCTTCAAATGGTAGAAAAGTCTAGGGGGCACTGTGGGGTCTCTTTTATAAGAACACTAATTCCATTCATGAGGACTTTACCTTCATGCTCTAAGCACCTCCCTATGGCCCGAGTTTCTAATACCATGATCTTGGGGGTTAGGATTTCAGCATAGAAATTTTGGGAGGACACAACATTCAGACCATAGCACATAGCTCCTATGCTCAACAGGAATTTATAGTGGATTCCATAGTCGTTTCCCTGACTTGGAGCAGTATTTACCAGTGCATTAGGAACAATTTTTAACCATCAATTATATGCCTTTTTACTTAGTGGGATTTGTTGGCCTTTAGAAACTTATTTAGTATTATTTCCTTTACATAATTAATTTCCTTTCTCTTGATATATTGTTTTTATTTTAAATTGGGAACCCATGTGAGAAAAAGAAGATAGATGAAAGAAGCAAGCAGTGGTACGGAGGCATTTATGCCACTTGTTTTTAATTTTGAAAATAGTTGAACTACTTAACGTGTCTCTTAGCCATTTATTTATTCAGTAGTGTTTACTGAGTATGTCATGTACATCATGGTTCAGTAAGAATTATAAAGGAGCTAGAATATTTCTCATGAGATACTTAATAGTATATTGTCAACTAAAATACGAGACTAAAAACCTTCATTATTCAGGTTGGAAAGCATCGTGTATGTGTATGTTTGTTTATGTGTATGTGTGATTATTTTATTGGATAACCACTTGACTATTTGCCATGTTCTGGGTTGACTAGAGCAGGCGGTGAGTAGTTCAGTACTTTAGGAAGTATACTGTCAGACTTCTCTTGTGCTCCAGTGGTTCACCTGCCAATGCAGCAGACACAGGTTCAATCCCTGGTCCGGGAAGATCCACATGCCACAGGGCAACTCAGCCTGTGTGCCACAGCTACTGAGCCCACACGCCACAACTAGCAAGCCCACATTCCATGACTGCTGGAGCCCATGCACCCTAGAGCTTGTGCTCTGCAACAGGAGAAGCCACACAATGAGAAAGAAGCCTGTGCACCACAACCAGAGAGTAGACCGTGCTCACCGCAACTACAGAAAGCCTGTGTGCAGCAAGGAAGACCCAGCACAGCCAGAAATCAATAAGTAGAAATACACTGTCTTGCCTGAAGAATCCCATGGATGAGGAGCCTGGCAGGCTACAGTCCATAGGGTCTCAAAGAGTTGGACATAACTGAAGCGACCTAGCACACAGGGCACACACACACACTTATACTGTCTTATTGGTGAATGACATACTTGCACAAGACATGTGAAGACATGAACAAAGTGGATTAAGAAAAGTAGTCGTAAGTGACCTGAGTGTGATACAGGGAGAATACAATGGTAAATTACCAGGCCCTGAATGCAAACTTAGAGATTCAGATCTCTGTTCCCAACTTATTAGCTGAATTAGCTTATATTGAAACAGTTTCCTCACGGGGTTCTTATGAGTATTAAATAAGATTGTGTATACTAAACAATTTGTAGTTGGTACAGAGAATATGCTTAGTACATTTTGCTATTATTAATTTTACAGAAACTGAAGTTTAGAATATAGCTCAGATAATATTCCAGGACATATTTTTTAGAGCAGAAGTGAAAGCTTCTGTCTTTCAATTCAATTTGACATCCTCCCTCTCTACCCCTGAAGCTAGTTCATTGTGTCTGATTTGTCACAAAATACCCAGGTGGTGTTTATGGTAAAGAATCCACCTGCCAGGGCAGGAGACACAAGAGATGAGGGTATGATCCTCGATCGAGAAGATCCCCTTAACTAGGAAATGGCAACCCGCTCCAGTATTTTTGTCTGGAAAATTCCATGGACAGAGGAGCCAGGTGGGCCACAAAGAGTCAGACGTGACTGAGTGACTGAACAAGATACAGAAATCAATAGGGAAAAATTTCTTGGCAAAAGTCAGACATCATCTATATCTTGAAAGAAGTAATAAATGTCAATGGATGGATGAAGATAAGAGATCATCCTAAGTGAATAAGGCACCATCATCAAAAGCAAAAAATTAAGGATGAGCTACATGTCAAGTGATCCTAGGAGGCAACTCCATTTAGAGCAAGGAGATCCTACAGTAATGAATGAACTGGGGTAAATTTACATCAGTGACTATAAGAAATGATGCTTGATTTTGTTGTAGAAAAATAATCTACTGAAAAATTTATTTGAGTGAGTAAGCTTTATGTAAATATTAAAACGCAGTTAGAATGGGAAATTTTTTTAGAGTTGAAATGAAATTGACTTTAGGGTGAACCATTGTCTTCCATAAGAATGTAGTAGACAAGATATTTCTGAGGGGAAAAAAACAAAGTCAGCTCTAAATTCTGTAGGTAACTGACATACATTGTGACTTGTTTAAAGTAGTTATATATGAATTCCCAAATTAGATCCTTAACTGTCACATGTAAACTTCTTCAGCCAGCTGGTATTTATTAATCTTAAAAATACATGAATGTTAATATAATCTCAACAAAAATAAACTTAATGAAGCAAATCTACCCCTGTTCCCATCTCAAAAGCATTCTTAAGTGTAAAACTGGATGTAGTTAGTCGTTCAGTCATGTCTGACTCTTTTGTGACCCCATGGTCTGTAGCCCGCCAGGCTCCTCTGTCCATGGGGTTCTCCAGTCGAGAATACTGGAGTGTGTTGCCATGCCCTCCTCCAGGGGATCTTCCCAACCTAGGGATCAAACCCAGGTCTCCCATACTGCAGGCAGATTCTTTACCATCTCATCCACCAGGGAGGCCCAAGAATCTTGGAATGGGTAACCTGTCCCTTCTCCAAGGTATCTTCCCAACCTAGGAATTGAATTGGTGTCTCCTGCATTGCAGGCAGATTCTTTACCAGCTGAGCTACCAGGGAAGCCAGTAAAACTGGTTAGAATTTTTTAAATCCACTTTATACTTGAGTATGCCTTTAGAAACTATTCTGTTATATAAATTTCGTATTTCAGAATACAGCTGTTTACTACTGCCATAAGCTGAATTATGAGGAAGCTAAAACCACACTAAAGACATTCCTGAGGAAATCAGTAAAGAATTATTGCATGAAGAAAGACAACCATTACTTTAACTTTACCACAGCAGAAGCCTTAATTCTCCTACAGTAAGGCTTTTATAACTGAAAACAAGCTAGTGATGAGAAAAACATCCATGGGAAGGTTCATAGTATTAACCAAATGGCATTGATTTTTACACTCATAAAACATTTATTTCCTTTCTTCTAAAAAGAAGAAAAGGAAGAGAAGATCCAAGAGAAATAAGCCACAGTTTGAAAATTCTCACCCCCCGGCCCCCACCGCACCCACCCACCACATGAGTAAATAAGGCGCTCAAGGCTGAAACTGAGAGAGACTCTGGAAGTTGAGGCAAACTGTCTGTGATGGGTGCTTTCCGGATCAACCTACCATGGATTACGACATGCACGAATGCATGATTCATGCCTAGACCCTCCTAAAGTTTTGGCTCAAGGTAAAGATTTAGGGGATGCTTGGCTAGAAGAGAGATTTTGGTAAGCCATTGAGAGGTTAGTATAATTTTACACTAATCTCCTGTTTAATCTTTGTATGTATGTATGACCATTAACAGTACTTTATAGTTTACATGGGCTTCCCAGGTGGCAGTAGTAGTTAAGTACCCACATGCAAATGCAGATAGACTAAGGGATATGGATTTGATTCCTAGGTTGGGAATATCCCCTGGAGGAGGGCACGGCGACTCACTCCAGTATTCTTGCTTGGAAAATCCCCATGGACAGAGGAGCCTGGCGGGTAACAGTCCATGGGGGTAACAAAGAGTCAGAAATGACTGAAGCGACTTAGCACACATGCAAGCGTAGTTTTCATAGTAGTTTTCTATGGTTTTTAATTTTACCATTACAGTTCCTGTGAAGTGATTTGTTTTATTCCCCCTTCTTTACGGATGAGAAGACTGATGATGAAAGATATTGACACATTTAAACAATTGGTTTAAGAAGTCGTAAGAGATTAGAATCCTACATGGTCACCTACTTGCAGTATGATCTTGTGCTAGTTTCTTTACCTTTTGGGGTCTTGGTCTCATCATTTTTAGTTGGAAATAATAATACCTGTGTCACTGTGGTTATTGTTGATTAATGCCCTTATGTACCTAGAGACTTCCTACCTAAAAGTAAGCATGGTGGTTTAGTTGCTAAGTCTTGTCCAACTCTTGCACTACTTTTCTCTTATATCCACTGTTGCACATAGGGAATGTTTATGCCTGGATGTAAGAAAGTTATGACCAACCTAGATAGCATATTCAAAAACAGACACATTACTTTGACAACAAAGGTCCATCTAGTCACTGGTATAGTTTATCCAGTAGTCATGTATGAATGTGAGAGTTGGACTGTGAAGAAAGCTAAGCACCGAAGAATTGATGCTTTTGAACTGTGGTGTTGGAGAAGACTCTTGAGAGTCCCTTGGACTGCAAGGAGATCCACCCAGTCCATTCTAAAGGAGATCAGCCCTGGGTGTTCTTTGGAAGGAATGATGCTAAAGCTGAAACTCCAATACTTTGGCCACCTCATGTGAAGAGTTGACTCACTGGAAAAGACTCTGATGCTAGGAGGGATTGGGGGCAGGAGGAAAAGGGGACGGCAGAGGATGAGATGGCTGGATGGCATCACCGACTCGATGGACATGAGTTTGAGTGAACTCTGGGAGTTGGTGATGGACAGGGAGGCCTGGCGTGCTGCAATTCATGGGGTCACAAAGAGTCGGACACGACTGATCCACTGAACTGAACTGACTGAACTGAGGAAAACATAAGTAAAAACACATGCCTTGGTATGTGTCCCTGTCCTGCCCTCTCTTTGTCTCCTCTACACCCTTCCACACATGCTTGAATTGAGTAATTCATACTCAGGGTTAGTCTTGATCTGAGTTTGGGATTAAGTTAGCTTGGGTCCACCTTGTGTTAGTGTAGGTTGATGGCAGGTCAGGGACCAGGCTAAAAAGTCATTGTCAAGACTCACATGTCCACCCCCTGCAAATGAAAAATAAGGTTTGACTTATCTCCTACTTGGGTTTCCATACTACTTTACTCCATGCTGACCTTTTATGCTACACTTCAAGTCTGGCAAAAAATTTCTCTTAAGAGGAAGAAGAATGTATTTGTAATTTATTTTTAGCCCTTGGCCAACAATTAGGTATCACAGTAAAAAGACATCTTTGTTGCCTTTGTCAAATTTGTAAAAATTCTATTATACTAAAATCAGTCTTTCTCAACCTTTGAATTCCATTTAAAGTTAAAAGTCAGTAACCGTGGTTTTTTTTTTTTTTATGATCTTGACGCCTATAAGTTATATTCAAGATTTTACATAGAATGTTAAGGAAGTGTTAAAGGTTTAGAGGAAGACTATTTATTTTCATATGCACTTCTTATGTTCTTAGGAAAGAGAATGCAAATCATTTTGTACTTAGAGACAGATGCTCTGAGAAATTAAAAAAAAATTAAAACACTGCATAAAAATGTGACATTTTAAAAAGTTTTTTCTCTTCCTCTTGTTTCTATGTAGAACTAGTAAAATACCATTTAAAAGTGTATTTAGAATGGTGACAATTTAGATACAAGGATTGACATGAATTTCAGAAATCTGAGAAAATTTGGCATATTAAAGGAAAATAATTTTTCAAATTCTAGTCACTTGGGACACCTGGTTTTTACTTATAAAGCAAGGATAGAGCTTGTCTAAATAGTCAGGGTATACTGAGAAGGCGTTAGAGATTGGGTGAGAGGTATATGACACTCAACTCTTGAGAATCATTATGCTCCTCAAAATATAACCCTTCTGTAAAATAAGAAATAGGATTTTCAGTTCAAGAAGTTCTCAGACTAATCATACTTTATGTACAACCTTGAAACAGTTTGCATTTGTGAGTTTTTCCATAGTACCTTCAGACCTCATATAGCAAACTGCTTCTGCCAAAGAGAAATTATGACCTTTTTGAATTTCTAATATAATTTTACTAAGGTTGGAAGAAAAAAAGACTTTTCATTTTGCAATTAAGGCATTATGATGACAGGGTAAGTGGTGGGATGTATGTTTGTATTTTAAATTAATATTTCTGTGGGACTTATTGCATAATTGGCTACTCTTTTTAGACCATGTCTTTTAAGGCTTAAGTGAAATTGGTCTAGATGATACATTTTAGATTTAAAGAATAAAAAATAATGAAAACAAAAATGAAAGCTGCCAACTGATTAGCCAGAATTCTTTCTGAACATCAGCAGCCAAGAACACCTCCTGTCAAATGAAAAGTTCTATTCCAATTAAATTTCCAATTAATCTGTACCCTGTTGTCTCTTAGATATTGCCCCTGCTTGGACTGATAACTATGGGCCACAAGGAAAGAAGATTTCCCTAAATCCATCTGTTCGCGTTAAGGTAGAGAAACTAGAAATGGTAAATACTTGAAATTTTTTCATTTTTCTTCCGTGAAACTATAGCAAGGAAGTATTGTCATTCTTTGTGAGGATGAAAGATTGGAGCCATTAGTTTCTTGAGTTATCCATTTGCAGTTAATTAGACTTCAAACGTGTAATGGCAATAAGTCCAAGGAAGTAATACCCCATTATTCAATTTTTGAAAAAGTGAAGGGAAGCTAAATCCTAAACAACAAAATAGAAACCTCCTAGATAAAAAGAAAATGGTAGCAATGTACCCAAAAATCATACGGAGGATAACTTTATATTGAGAATTTCTATTTATAAAAGAAACAAGATGATTAAGAAAGAAAAATTATAAGCAGAAAAAGATTGTAAAACTTTTCCTCTCAGGTTACCTGGGAGCTGACAGCAAAAATATATGAAAGTTTTTGGGTTGTTCATTTGTTTTTTAAATATGAAAATAGATGTAGTGCTAAAGGTTCACAGCCTCTACTTTGCTTTTGTGGATAATGATTTTTTACATTTAGGAAGAGTATAAAAATGGTCACACAGAGTCAGACACGACTAAAGCGACTTAGCAGCAGCAGCAGCAGCAGAGTAATTACACATTACCATTCAAGCACGTATTCAGACCTTTGCATGGTCCTCTAACCAATATACTAATATAACCATGGTCCTCTAACCAATATAACTAATAATACCCTTATCAACACCAGTTTGAATCTTACTCATTGTTCAAATTCTGACTCAGTTCCAACTCCTTTGTCCAGCTTCTTGCTAACGTTTATAGTTTAGGCCAGAATTGCCATTTTTGCACATCTGTAGCAATGAACATCACTTTACAGCACCCTGAAATCTTCTGTGTTTTATCATCGAGTGAACGCTTGCAATCTCTTTGTACCACTACTTAAATCTGTACCACCACACAAATCTGATTTGTGCTCTATAAAATTTTCTCATTAATTAGATACTTGGTATGTCTCCCTTGTGTCTTCGAAATCCTGAGTATCTTTTTCTGTGTTTTACTTTCTTTTTGTGGCTAAAATGTAAGTTCTGGATAATGGCAAGTTTTACAATCAGTAACATTAAAATCATCAAAAAATAGAATATTAGAGGTTTAAAACCACATCTATTAATATCTAAAAATAAATAACTACTGTTTTTTTAATGATATTGCTGTTATATACATTTTGGAATATCCGAGGTTTAATATTAATCATTCCTCTGGATAAGGAGAAAGTTATTCAGCTAATGACTTTACCTGGCAGTGTTTATTCCTTGAATTAAACTAGTTAAATTTTTCTAGCACATACTTTAAAAAAATGATTAATTTTCTTAAAGATTCAAAAATCATCTAAATATGTATTGATTCTGAGTTGCTTGCATATTGATTCGGTATTCCACTTTTAGTCCTCCTTTTAACCTAAGCAAATTGATTATTTTTGTAGCAAAATAAAATTAGTTTTATAGCCAAGGAAACCTACATTCTGTGTAAATTCAGCCTCCCTGCTTTTATTCCAGATATTTTCAGTGACTATATTTAGTAGAGCAGTCTTTGTTTTCAGAGTTTGAAACTAAATTTCATGCAATAAATATTTTTCTAAAATCCATTTTGGTTTCTATCCACCCATGTTTTCTAAGTTACTCTTACCTTTTTGAATAATTGCATATTAATGTAGTAATATCTGTATCAGTTTAATTTGAAATAGATCCTTCTATTTTAGTTGCTACTTTGTAGACAGATTTATTGTCCATTACATTTTTAGCATATATCCTATTTACTGATAAATGTGCTCAAGTGTTAAAAATGTAATAAAATTCTATCTTTTTACTCTGTTTCCTATAAGTATTTACATATAGTATCTAGGAAATTGGTAATATAAAATATTTCACAAGGAAAAGGTGTTGACTGGTTGTGTGGTTATTAAGTCATTAGCAAAAACAGTACAATTTTTTTTTTCTGGGTTGCAATTTATTTTAAGAAACAAGGTCCCAGTTATTTTATTTTCTTCCTTATCCATCATTTTTCTTAACAGAACAGGTTAACAGAAAGTTGGGAGGTGGTACAATTTTTACGAAAGGCAGAAAAGTTAGAATTTGATGAGGGAAATTGCCTGTGAAATGTATGTTTCTGGGGCATTGTCTTCATGAACTCCTTCATGTTTTAGTAATCTGGGGAGACAGTTTTATATCAGGATATACTGGAAAGTAATTTCTAACACTGAACTAATACTGTGTGTCTCATTTGATCCCATTGTTAAACTTATAAGTAGGTATGGTTAAACATAGAAATAGGGATATTACTTTTTAGTTGGCTTGAAGGTCAAAATTTATTGCCTCTCCTTGCTATCTATATTTTTTGTACCTGAGAAAGATGCTTTGGGTTACAGATGCCATTTCACTGATGTTTACTTTACTCTTGCCATTTCTGTAACATTTGAAGAAATCTGTAGTGAGCAATGGTTTCCAATGTCTGAATATAGTTAATGAGGTGTTCTTTGTATTAGGTTGGGAAGCACGTGACTAATATATTAAAGAGTGACAGTTTTAAAATTCATCATTTTTTGGATATCAGAAAAAGTTAAGGACATTTATGTGTCTGACAAATTTGCATTTTTATTTAGTTTAAAGATGACAGTTATTTAAGAAATTATTGGAACCTGTTTTTATTCAAAGATACATTACCTGCAATTTATTTTTATAATTGAAGTATAGTTGATTTATAGTATTAGCTTCATATATCTCACATAGTAATTCAGAATTTTTGCAGAATATACTCCATTATAGTTATTATAAAATGACTATAATTCCTTGTGCTATACAGTAAATCTTTGCTGTTCATCTCTTTTATATATAGTAGCTTATATCTATTAATCCCATACCTGAGATTTGTCCCTAATTCCCCCCTTTCCTTTCCTCTTTGATAATCAAAAATTTGTTTTCTATACCTTTGAGTCTGTTTTGTATATATGTTTGTATTGTGTTTTAGATTCCACATGTGATATATAATTCTTGTCTTTGTCTGACTTATTTCACTAAGCATATTCTCTAGGTCCATCCATGTTGCTGCAAATGGCAGAATTTAATTTTTTATGGCTGAGTAGTATTCCATTATATATACACTCACACAAACACAAGCACATACCCATCTTCTTAATCCAGTCATCTGTTGAGAGGCACTTGGGTTGCTTACATGACATAGCTGTTATAAATAGTGCTGTTCTGAACATTAGGGTGAATGTATCTTTTTGAATTAGTGTTTTCATTTTTTTCCCAATAAATACCCAGGAGTAGAGTTGCTGAATCATATATGGTAGTTCTAATTTCAGTTTTTTGAGAAAGCTGTGTACTGTTTTCCAGAGTTTCAGCACCTGTTTACCCTGCTTTTAACAGTGTAAAAGGGTTCCCTTTTGTCCATATCCTTGCAGCATTCATTATTTGTAGGCTTTTTCAATCGTAGTCATTCTGACAAGAGTGAACTGATTATCTCTTTATTGTTTTGATTTGCATTTTTCTTGTAATTAGTATTGTTGAGCATCCTTCGTGTGCCTATTAGCTATTTGTATGTCTTCTTTGGAGAAATGGTTATTCAGGTTCTGTGTTCTGTCCATTTTTTTATTGAATTGTCTGGTTTTTTTTCAATATTGAGTTTATGAACTTTTTATATGTTTAGAATATTAATCCCTTGTCTTTTGCATAGTTTACAAATATTTTTTCCCCATTCTGTAGGTTGTCTTTTCATTTTGTTTATGGTTTCCTTTGTTGGACAAAAACTTTTAAGTTTAATTAGGTTGCGTTTGTTTATTTTTGCTTTTATTTCTTTTGCTTTAGGAGACCGATTCAAAAAAATATTCCTATAATTTATGTCAAAGAGTATGCAGCCTATGTTCTCCTCTAGGAGTTTTATGGCTTCTGTTCTGACATTATGTCTTTAAACCATTTTGAGTTTATTTTTGTATATGGTGTGACAGAATGTTCTAATCTCATAATTTTACACGTGACTTCAGTTTTTCCAGAACCACTTGTTAAGAGATGATCTTTTCTCCATTGTATGTTCTTAGCTCCTTTGAGATAGATGATTTGGCCATTTGGGGTCTTTCCTGTTTCTTTTTTTGTTTGTTTTGTTTTATTTATTTATTTTTAATATAAATTTATTTATTTTAATTGGAGGTTAATTACGTTTCCTGTTTCTACATGAATTTTATGATTGTTTATTCTAATACAGTGAAAATGTCCTAATATTTTTTTCATAGCGACTGAATTAAATCTGTAGATCTCTTATTCCACTTTATATCAACTTCAATTTCCTTCACTGTTGTTTTATTAGTTTTCAGAGTATACTTATCTCACTGTAAGATTATTCCTAGATATTTTATTCTTTCTGATATGGCTTTTAAAAGGCTGTCTTTCTCTTTCTGATATTTCATCATTAATTTATAGACCACAACATAATTTTGTGTATTAATCTTGTTTCCTACTACCTTGTTTAAATCATTTATTAGTTCTAAAAGTTTTCTGTAGAGACTTTAGGGTTTTCTCTCTATAGAACAGATGACTCTCAGATGTCATCTGCAAACAGTGACAATTTTATGTTTTCACTTTCAATTTGGATACCTTTCATTTCTCTTTCTTGTCTTATTGCTGTGGTTAGAACTTCTAATATTTAAGAAGAAGTGGTTACAATGGGCATTCTTGTCATATTCCTGAATTTAGCATGAAATAATTTAGCTTTTCATCGGTTAGTATTATCTTAGGTTTGTGTTTGTTGCAAATGGCCTTTACTATGTTCAGATGTGTTCTTTCTATATCCACTTTAATGCAAGTTTTAATCATGAATGGATGTTGTATTTTGTCATGTGCTTTTTCTGCGTCTTTTGAGGTGATCATGTAATTTTTATCTTTCCTATTGCTAATGTGGTATATCCCATTGATTGATTTGCATACATTGAATCATCTTTGTGCCCCTGGAATGAATCCAACTTAATCACAGTATTTATTTATTTATTATTTATTATTGGATTTGGTTTGCTAATATGTTTTGAGGATTTTGCATATGTATTCATTGATATTGGCACATAATTTTTTTGTGGCATTTTTGTCTGGTTTTGATATCACAGTAATGGTGGCCTTGTAGAATGAATTTGGGAGTGCTCCCTCCTCTTCAAATTTTTTGAAATAGCCCTAGAAGGATAGGTATAAATTCTTCATATGTTTGGTAGAATTCCCCGGAGAAGCTGTTTGGTTGGTCCTAGACTTTTGTTTGCAGATTCTATCATTTTTATCACAGACTCTACTTTACTTCTAGTGATTGTTCCAATTGTCTGTTGTCTTCTTGACTCAGCAGGTTATATGTTTCTAGAAATTTGTCTGTTTCTTCTAGGTGTCCAATTTATTGGCATATAACTGTTTATAGTATTTTCATGATTTTTTGTATTTCTGTGGTGTCAGTTATTATCTCACCTGTTTCATTTCTTAATTTGTTTATTTGGGTCCTCTTTTTTCTTCTTGGTGAGCCAAGATACACATTTGTCAATTCCCTGGTGGCTCAGAGGTTAAAGCATCTGCCTCCAGTGCGGGAGACCTGGGTTCGATCCCTGGGTCGGGAAGATTCCCCTGGAGAAGGATGGCAACCCACTCCAGTATTCTTGCCTTGGAGAATCCCATGGATGAAGAAGCCTGGTAGGCTACAGTCCACGGGGTCTCAAAGAGTCAGACATGACTGAGCAACTTCACTTCACTTCACTTCACTCACTTTTCAAAAAATCACCTCTTGATTTTATTCTTTCCTATTGTCTTTTTTATCTCTATTTTATTTCCTCTGTGATGTTTATTATTTCCTTCCTTCTGCTGGCTTTGGCTTTGTTTGTTCTTTTGCTAATTCTTGTGGGTGGTAAGTTAGGTTGTTTGTTTCTTGAGAAAGACCTGTATCACTGTGAACTTCCCTCTTAGAACTGTTTTTGGTTTTGTTTTTATTTTTCTTTTAAACATATCAAAGATTTTATAAAGTTATATTTTCACTTTTATTTGTCCAGAGGTATTTTCTAATTTCTGTTTGATTTCATCGACTCATTTTAATACCATGTTGTTTAGTCTCCATGTCTTTATTCTTTTTGTATTTTTCTTTCTGTGGTTGATTCCTAGTGTAAGACCATTGTGGTCAGAAAATATTCTTGATGTAATATTTTAGATTTGAAGAATGCATGTGCTTCCTTTGGAGGGAATGAAGTGTCCTGTAGGTATCAATTAAATCCAACTCTATTGTGTCATTAGGACCTTATTGATTTTCTATTTGGACAATTTCTCCATTAATGTCAGCAGGATGTTAAAGTTCACTGTTATTGTACTATTTTCATTTTCTTCATTTGTCTCTGTTAATATTTGCTTTATATATTTAGGTCCTCCCGTTATTTCAGTTCAGTTCAGTTCAGTCGCTCAGCCATGTCCAGCTCTTTGCAACCCCATGAATCGCAGCACACCAGGCCTCCCTGTCCATCACCAAGTCCCAGAGTTTGCTCAAACTCATGTCCATAGAGTCCGTGACACCATCCAGCCATCTCATCCTCTGTAGTCCCCTTCTCCTCCTGCCCCCAATCCTTCCCAGCATCAGAATCTTTTCCAATGAGTCAACTCTTCCCATGAGGTGGCCGAAGTACTGGAGTTTCAGCTTCAGCATTATTCCCTTCAAAGAAATCCTGGGGCTGATCTCCTTCAGAATGGACTGGTTGGATCTCCTTGCAGTCCAAGGGACTCTCAAGAGTCTTCTCCAACACCACAGTTCAAAAGCATCAGTTCTTTGGCACTCAACTTTCTTCATAGTCCAGCTCTCACATCCATACATGACTGCTGGAAAAACCATAGCCTTAACTAGATGGACCTTCGTTGGCAAAGTAATGTCTCTGCTTTTCAATATGCTATCTAGGTTGGTCATAACTTTTCTTCCAAAGACTAAGCATCTTTTAATTTCATGGCTGCCATCACCATCTGCAGTGATTTTGGAGCCCCCCAAAATAAAATCTGACACTGTTTCCACTATTTTCCCATCTATTTGCCATAAACTGATGGGACCAGATGCCATGATCTTCATTTTCTGAATGTTGAGCTTTAAGCCAACTTTTTCGCTCTCCACTTTCACTTTCATCAACAGGCTTTTTAGTTCCTCTTCACTTTCTGCCATAAGGGTGGTGTCATCTGCATATCTGAGGTTATTGATATTTCTCCCAGCAATCTTGATTCCACCTTGTGCTTCTTCCAGCCCAGCGTTTCTCATGATGTATTCTGCATATAAGTTAAATAAGCAGGGTGACAATATACAGCCTTGATGTACTCCTTTTCCTATTTGGAACCAGTCTGTTCTATGTCCAGTTCTAACTGTTGCTTTCTGACCTGCATATAGGTTTCTCAAGAGGCAGGTCAGGTGGTCTGGTATTCCCATCTCTTTCAGAATTTTCCACAGTTCATTGTGATACACACAGTCAAAGGCTTTGGCATAGTCAATAAGGCAGAAATAGATGTTTTTCTGGAACTCTCTTGCTTTTTCGATGATCCAGCAGATGTTGGCAATTTGATCTCTGGTTCCTCTGCCTTTTCTAAAACCAGCTTGAACATCTGGAAGTTCACGGTTCACATATTGCTGAAGCCTGGCTTGGAGAATTTTGAGCATTACTTTACTAGTGTATGAGATGAGTGCAATTGTGCGGTAGTTTGAGCCTTCTTTGGCATTGCCTTTCTTTGGGATTGGAATGAAAACTGACCTTTTCCAGTCCTGTGGCCACTGCTGAGTTTTCCAAATTTGCTGGCATATTGAGTGCAGCACTTTCACAGCATCATCTTACAGGATTTGAAAGAGCTCAACTGGAATTCCATCACCTCTACTAGCTTTGTTCGTACTGATGCTTTCTGAGGCCCACTTGACTTCATATTCCAGGATGTCTGGCTCTAAGTGAGTGATCACACCATCGTGATTATCTGGGTTGTGAAGATCTTTTTTGTACAGTTCTTCTGTGTATTCTTGCCACCTGTTCTTAATATCCTCTGCTTCTGTTAGGTCCATACCATTTCTGTCCTTTATCGAGCCCATCTTTGCATGAAATGTTCCCTTGGGATCTCTTATTTTCTTGAAGAGATCTCTAGTCTTTCCCTTTCTGTTGTTTTCCTCTATTTCTTTGCATTGATCACTGGGGAAGGCGTTCTTATCTCTCCTTGCTATCCTTTGGAACTCTGCATTCAGATGCCTATATCTTTCCTTTTCTCCTTTGCTTTTCACTTCTCTTCTTTTCACAGCTATTTGTAAGGCCTCCTTGACAGCCACCCTTTATTAGGTGCATAT
Organism: Ovis canadensis; assembly: GCF_042477335.2. Classification (NCBI taxonomy): domain Eukaryota; kingdom Metazoa; phylum Chordata; class Mammalia; order Artiodactyla; family Bovidae; genus Ovis; species Ovis canadensis. Next base: position 13,658,470 of record NC_091255.1, read on the forward strand.
GTTAATGAGTGTAATATCTTCTTATATTGATCCTTTTATTATTACATAGGGCTTCTCTGGTGGCTCAGAGGTCAAAGCATCTGCCTGCAGTGTGGGAGACCTGGGTTTGATCTCTGGGTTGGGAAGATCCCCTGCAGAAGGAAATGGCAATCCACTCCAGTATTCTTGCCTGGAGAATCCCATGGATGGAGGAGCCTGGTGGGCTGCAGTCCATGGGGTCGCAAAAGAGTCGGACACAACTGAGCAAGCGACTTAACAATGTTCTTCTTTGTGTTTTGTAATAACCTTTCTTTTAAAGTCTGTTTTGTCTGATATACATACTGTTACCACTTCTCGTTTTCATTTTGCATGGAATAGCTATTTTATATCCCCTCGCTTTCAGTCTGTATGTGTCTTTAACCCTGAAATGATTCTTTTCTAGACAGTGTATTGAAGGATTTTGTATTTTTATCCAATCTGCCATCCTGTGTCTTTTGATTGGACTGTTTATTCTCTTGACATTTACAGTAATTATTGATAGGCTCCAGGAGTTGGTGATGGACAGGGAAGCCTAGAGTGGTGCAGTCCATGCAGTTGCAAAGAGTCGGACACAGCTAAGTGACTGAACTGAACTGAAATTATGTACTGCCATCTTATTACTTATTTTTCTGTCATTTTTGTGGTTCTTCTCTGTTTATTTGTTTTTTTGCTTTTCCCATTGGGGTTTGATGATTTTCTTTAGTAATTTGCTTGATTTATTTTATATTTATTTTTTGTGTATCTTTTGTAAGTTTTTGCTCTGTGGTTACCATGGGGTTCATGTATGTTGACCCAAAGTTATATCTACTTAATTTAAACTGAAAGGCATTTAAACTCAGATGTGTTCTAGAAGACCTACATTTTTTTCTCTCCTCCCCCATATTTTGGTTTTGATCTCAGATTTTACATGTTAATGTTTATCCCTTAACTATCTACAATAGAGTTGCTTTTATGGTTTTTTATCTTTTAATCCATATATTGGCTTATTTAAGTTATTTAAGTAAACTGTGATCCCTATTATATATCTATCTTTTCTAATGGGCTTTATCCTTTCCTATATATGCTTACTTCCTTAGAAGCATCTTAGAAAAGATCCTTCAGCATTTCTTTTTTTAAGGGTAGATTAGGTATTATTGAATTCATTCAGTTTTTGCTTGTCTGAGAAATCATCTCTCCTTTTCTACATGGCAATATGGCTGGATAGAGTCTCCACATTTTGAATATACATGCTACTCCCTTCTTACCGGCAAAGTTTCTAGAAAAACATCAACTGTTAGCCTTATGGATATTCCCTTGTATACGACTCTTTGTTTTTTTCTTGCTGCTTTTAGAACTGTCTCTTTAACTTTCACCGTTTTAATTATGGCATATCTTACCATAGGTATGTTTGGGTTCATCTTTTTAATGAACCTCTGTGCTGCCTGTGCCCAGATAATGCTTCCTTCCTTCAGTTTGGGAAGTCTTATAGCCACAACTTAATCACATATACTTTTGATCCCCTTCTTTCCTCTTGCTTCTCTTCTCACATTATAGGAAACCCTATAATGTGAATATTGGCATACATAATGTTATCCCAAAGATGTCATATATTACTTTTTAAAATTTGCCTTTCTAACTGCTATTTTGATTGGATGATTTCCATTATTTTATCTTCCAGATCACAAATGCATTTTTCGGTATCATTTAGTTTGCATCCATTTCTTCTAGAGTTTTTTTGTTTTTAAATTGCAGATGTTTAATTAATTATGTTTTCAACTGTATGTTTTTTATATTTTCTAGTTCCTTGTTCATATGATCTGTGTTTAGATAAATTATTTTCCCTAATTCAGTTAGCAATGTTTTAAAATCTTTATCTGGAAAATTATTTGTTCCATTATTTACTTTCTTCAGGGATTTTTCTCTTACTCTTTCGTTTGAGAGTAGTTCCTCCGTCTTTTCATTTTAATTTTCTCTGTCTTTGTGAATTTAGATGAAAGATGTACCTGTTGTCATCTTGAGGGATGTGAGAGCATCCCTATGCAGACTGCGTGTGCCCAGTGCCTTTTGTGGGAGGGCTGGATTTGATACGGGTGCTTATCACATGTTTCCTGACACCTGTCACTCTGGTAGAGGGTGTGGCTGGTGATGGAGAAGCTAGAACCTGCACAGGATATGAGATGGGACTTCTCTGCTCACTGAATGTCACCACCCTGTCAGGGGCAGGATTTGCTCCCAAGTTGCCAAAGCAGAATCCCTGAAGGTCAGGCTAGAACTGGCTGTTTCCCTTAGTATGTATTTTTACTTCTCCTTGCACTGGGGCCTTTGCCCCAAACGGGGGAAGTCCTGCAGCAAGTGGGGCTGTATATTTACAGAGGTCTAAGTCTGCCTCTGCAGACAACAGCACCTCTGCTCAGATGCAACCCATGTTCGCCCCTTTCCCTGGTTGTGGTCCCCAGAGATCTAGTGCTGTCCTGTGGCTTAGAGTGAGCCTGGCTGGGGTGTTTGCTCAGCTCAAGCCGGTATACTTAGTGAGGCAGGTGCAGGAAGTCTGCCCCCGTGCTAAATGTGGGCTGTTTCTGGGGTGCTTCCTGAGCAAACTGCCACTGCCTACCTGGGCTATAGCCTGCACCCCCAGGTCACCTCTGCATCCCTAAGCCAAGTCTTTTCCCAGGTCCTGGGTGCCCTAGGTCCAGTACATGCTGTGACGTAGAGTGAGTGGGACTGGGTGTTCTCTCTGCTTGGACTGAGGAGCACAGCAAGGCAGCAGCTGCTAGGGCAGGCCTCTCTCCACCCTGCGCTCGTGCCTGCCCACTCCTCTTGAGTGAACTCTAGGCTTCCCCAGCCTTTCTCTCTATTCTCGCCGTTCTCCCAGTCCCCGTGGGGGCTTGTGTCTCCCCAGACCGGGACTAGGACACCCAGTCTGTGGTTCAGCCCACTCACTCCCAGGATGAATGTCCATCCATGTGATCTCTCTTTTGCTCTAAGTTCCCAACCACAGGCATAGGTCCCAACCCTATCACTTCTCTTCCTATCCTGCACAGTTAGCCATATCTTTCTTTCAGTATCAGGTGTATGAAGGTCCTTATACCAGTTTCCGATTATTTTTCCTTGAGAATTGTTCCATATATCAATGTATTTTTTATGTGCTTGTGGAAAGAGGTGAGCTCCATGTCCTCCTACTCTGCCATCTTCATCTCCCATCAAATTTCTTCCAGTGTAAATTTATGAGCTTACCTCCCTCACCAACGTGCTGTGTTCTTCCAGAATAAATTTTACTTTCGACAAAACTTTCATCTGTAACTGTTTAGCTCAGGAACAATTTACACTGTAGTTAATTGCATTTTTCAGTATTATTATTATTGCTTAATATAAAAAGAACCACTGTGGATTGAGTACCTTCTGTGATGGATATTTTATTTGCATTATTTTTATAAAATTGTTTTTATTTCTTTATATGAAAATATTAACTATATGCAAGAATGATTGAATTTTATGCCTAAAGTTTAAAGAATAATAAAATAAATACACATGTACCCACCACCCAGGTAAGAATGAGAATCTTTGACATTGCCTGTGCCTTTCTTCTTGATCATATATACCTCTTTCCTCAATAGGTAATGCTATTCCAAATGCTGAGTATCACTTATATGCTTTTCACAAGTTGATTGCTAAAATATTCACAAGATCAAAGTGTTTACTTTCAGCTTTGCTTAAGATACTGTTAAAATTTTCCTTCTGTTTCCTCATCTCCTAGATGGCTCATAGTATATGCTCAGAAACTAATTGTTCAATTGGTGTATTTTTTTCCTAAAGTAATTGTACAGATTTTCATTCCTACCAGTCTTATGGAAGTGTTCCCATTGTTCCATATACCTTATACTTAGTCTTATTATAATGCATTTTTACTTCTTTATCCTATCTTAATTTTAAATTTTTCTTTGTTCTTTTTTTAATCCCTTCTTTCCCCCCCCCCCCCCATCTTTACTGTATTTTTTTTGGTTTGATTATGTTTGATTTTTTGGCCAGTGATTTTTGCATTTTATTTTTATTCTTCTGCATCATGTTCAGAAATTAAGACTTTTCTTGGTAATCTTATTGGTTACCTTAAAATTTTAACATTCATCTTGAACTTAGTCTTAAGTTAATCAGAATCTTTACCTTTCTTTCAGAAATAAAAGGTACTTATATACTTATAACACTTTAAATCTGATTAGCCTCTTCCCAGCTTACATGCTCATAATTACCCACTATTTGACTTTAGTGAGGCATTGTTTCTCTAATTCACTTTCTTTGCAGTCACCTCCTAACCTCACATAACCATTGAGTTTCTAATTTATTTTTTCTTTTTCTTTCTTTTTTGTTATTTGAATAGTAAAAGTATGATAACACATTTACAGGAGAATTAGAAAATGCAGAACAAAGTTACATATCATTCCAATATATACTATAATTACTTTTAAGTAGATAAACTAGAACTTTTATTAATAGTTGGAGTTTCAATGTCAAACTCTCAAAAATTAATAGAATGAATAGACAGGAAAGTAGAATGATATAGTAGACCTGTAAAGCACTATGAACCAATTCAACATAATTAAGATTTATTATATTTTCACACAATGGCAGGATACGAATTCTATTCAAATTCTTATAGAGATGAGACATTTTAACATACCCAGGGATATAAAACAAGGTGCAAAAATGTCATGGTCTAAATGTATTGATATCATACAGAGTCTGAATTTTATTAGAAATCAACATCAAAAGGTATTTGAAAATAACCCACATATTTTTAAGTGCAATATGACATTTACCAAGAGAGATCTTTGACTTAGCCATTGAAAGTCTCAATAAAGTTGAAAAACTGAAGAAACGCAGAAGGTGATTGCAGAGAAGAAAGCATATAATGAGAAAGTAATGTCAAAGGTACTTTAAAAATCTCGTGTATTTGGAAATTAAATGTCCACTTTTAAATGATGAGTGTTTCTAAGAAGCCATAACAAGGAAAATTAGAAAACGTTTATAACAGAATAAAAATGAGAAGAGAATTTGTCAGAATTTGTTGCATGCAGCTAGAGCTGCTCAGTGACTGGATTCAGTGTGGAATCTTGAATAAGGTGTGGAAACAACATGATTTGTTATTTTCTATCTAGTATTTTAATAATTTTGAACTATGGACAGAGATATGTAATATTGTACAGGAGGCAGCAAACAAAACCATCTCAAAGGTAAAGAAAAGCAGAAAGTCAAAGCAGTTATCTGGGGTGGCTTTACAAATAGCTGAAAAAAGACAAAAAGGGAAAAGGGAAAAGTATATCTAACTAAACAAAGAGTTCCAAAGAATACCATGGAGAGACAAGAAGGCCTTATTAAATGAACAGTACATAAAACTAGAAAAAATAAATAAATAAGGAGAAAGACTGGAGATCTCTTCAGGAAAATTAGAAATATCAAGACAACATTTTGCCCAAAGATGGGCACTATAAAGGACAGAAATGGTAGAGACCTAGTAGACACTGAAGAGATCAAGAAGAGATGATAATAATACACGGAAGAACTATATAAAAAAGAGCTTAATGAACCAGATTGCTTCAATCATGTGGTCAGTTACCCAGAGCCAGACATTATGGAGAGTGAAGTCAAGTGGGCCTTTGGAATCACTGCTGTTAATAAAGCTAGTGGATGTGATGGAATTCCAGTAGAACAATTCAGAACCCTAAAGTATGATGTCATCAAGGTGTTACACTCAATATGTCAGCAAATCTGGAAGACCCAGCAGTGGCCACAGGACTGGAAAAGGTCAATCCTTATCCCAATTCCCAAGAAGGGTAGTACTAAAGAATGTGCTAACCATTAGACAGATGCACTCATCTTCCATGCTAGTAAGGTCATGCTTAAAATCTTGTGTGCTAGGCTTCAGCATTTTGTGAGCCAAGAACTTCCAGGTGTCCAAGCTGGGTTTAAAAAAGGCAGAGGAACCAGAAATCAGATTGCCAACATTCACTGGACCATAGAGAAAGCAAGGGAATTCCAGAAAAACATCTTACCTCTGTTTCATTGGCTATGCTAAAGCCTTTGACTGTGTGGATCATAACAAACTATGGAAAGCTTTTAAAGAGATGGGAATACCAGACTTATTGGTTCAAGATTGAGAAAGGAGTACAACAGTGTTGTCTACTGTCACCCTATTTATTTAACCTATACCTGAGTACATCATGAGAAATGCCAGGCTGCATGAGTTACAAGCTGGAATCAGGATAGGTGGGAGAAACATAAACCTCAGATATGCAGACGATACCTCTCTAATGGCAGAAAGCAAAGAGGAGCTAAGGAACCTCTTGATGAGGGTGAAGGAAGAGAGCGAAAGAACCAGCTTAAGACTAAATACTAAAAAAAGGAAAAAAAAACTGATCATGGCATCCAGCCCCATTAATTCATGGCAAAGAGAAGGGGAAAGTGTGGAAGTAGTGACAGATTTCCTCTTGGGTTATAACATCACTGCAGATGGTGACTGTAGCCATGAAATCAGAAGATGTTGCTTCTTAGCAGGAAAACTATGACAAACCTAGACAGGATGTTGAAAAGTAAGACATTACTCATCTGACATAGGTCCATATCATCAAGGCAGTGGTCTTCCCAGTGGTCATGTACGGTTGTGAGAGCTGGACCATAAAGAAGGCAGAACACCAAAGAATTGATGCCTTTTAACTGTGGTGCTGGAGAGGACTCCTAAAAGTCCATTGGACAGCAAGGAGATCAAACCAGTCAATTTGGGGGGAAATTTTAAGGGAAATAAACCCTGAATATTTGTTGGAGGGACTAATGCTGAAGCTGAAACTCCAGTATTTTGGTCTTCTAATGCGAACAACTGACACATTGAAAAGTCCCTGATGCTGGAAAAAACTGAGGGCAGAAGAAGAGGGCGTCACAGGGTGAGATGGCTGGATGGCATCACTGATGCAATGGACATGAACTTGGGTAAAGTTCAGGAGATGGTGAGGTCTGGGAGGCCCGGCGTGCTATAGTCCATGGGGTTGCAAAGAGTTGGACACAATGACATAGAATAGAAAGCACTGTATGTAGTTTAATTTTGGCAAAAAGATACATTATTTATTTTTCTAAATATATAGATTCTATATTCATAGGAGGAGTCAGGAAAACTGATACACCAGTTGACAAATAGTGTTTGTCTCTGGAGCAGTGGTTCTTAAGGTCAGGGATGCAGGTGTTTTGCCTCAGGGGACATCTGGCAATGTCTCAGGACATTTTGGGTTTTTACAGTTCGGAGAATGCAACCAAATTAGGACTCACTAAAAAAAAAAAGAAAGAAAATACTTCCTAAATTTTTATATATGAGAATTTAAAATGTACTTCTAAATAAGTTATGTCAAAAACATTGCTATTAAATATATAAAGGAATCTTACTTGTATCAATAGTTAGGAGAATACAAGTGAACAAACAACATACTATTCCATAATCAACATACTGACAAAAATGAAAGTGTGATAACAACAAATAGCTCACTTTTTAAAAATTTAAATGGTGTCCAACTGGATTAATGTATTATTATTATCCATTGTCTGATTGATGGACTTTTTAGAATTACTCCAGTCTGTTTTTTATAATGACATTTTACATGTCTCCTCATCATAGGATATATATACTGTTAACTTTCTTAGATACTGTAAAATTGTTCTCCAAACTGGTTGTGCCAGTTGATGCACAATACTAGCATATACACACTTTTATTCTTCTGTGTTCTTAATAACATTTGCTGTTATCACACTTTAATTTTTGTCAGTATGTTCACTATTAAACTATAACACTGAGGTAAAAGATAAAAATAATTTGTAAGGCTATTCTTTGTCTTATACTGTGTGAAATCATAAATATACCAGAGTGCGTGTTATTAGGGACTAAATGTAGTGGCCTCAAACCCTGGACAGGAAGGATACCTTAGCTTTAGGGTACTGGTTCCTGCTGAGAAACAATGGAGAAAGCTTTCAGCCAAGCATATGATGTTTCTTTCTTAAATCGGCAGATATCAATGAGTGTCTATTTGACAGCAGGTAAATAGGTGTTCTTTGTATCATTGCCTTTCCTTCCCCCCCCCCCTCCTTTTTGCTGTCTTTAGAATATTTTTTATGATTAAAGGGAAAGACTATCAAAAGTTAAGAATCATTATCCTGTATGCAAGGCTATGACTGTGTAGACAGGGCAGGCAGATTATGCTGACTTAAGATCTAGAATCACTTTTGAAGAAATCTTCTGATGTTTTCCCTGCCTCTTGTGTCCTTTTCTTGCTATGCCTAGCCATCTATACGTTGACCAGTTTATTTGCTGTGAGAGTCTGGCTGGCTGCAGTCCATGGGTTCGCAAAGAGTCAGGAATGACTGAGCAAATAAGCACGCATACCCTGTACCCACTGATTACATTTATTTATATGTTATTTTCACTATAGAGATGATGGTAGGTAGTGGCTATATCTTGTTTATATGTCCCTTTGCCTAGTTTAGTGCATAACAAATAGTAAGCACTAAATAAATGCTTGGTAAATGAAGTGATGGATGACTAAGCAGATTTAAAAGGAGGAAGCAATATATAAAGAGCAATCACTAGTATTAACTTTTACCTACATTTTAGTTTTGATGTTCTTGCCAGAATCTAATAATAGGTCATCTTGTTAGATTTTATGCATTAGTTTACAGTTATGTTTTACTATATGTAACCTTTGAATATAAACCAAGAGTGATTTCCATTAGAGTTTTGTTTACTTTAAACCAAAAAAAAACCTGAAAGAAGGTAATCCAGGGCTGGCATTGAGGCACCTCATGCTTTAAGTATCTTTCTGCTCTACCATCTTTATTGAGGTAGCTCATGAACCAAGATAACTACTTCAATTCTAGCAATCTTTTCTTTCTTACCCCCTTTCTTTTCCTTCCTTCATTCTTTTTTTTCCTTCTTTCTTTTAATTAAGACAAAAGAGAGAAGGAAAAGGGATAAGAAGCACCTACCCCTACTTTTGAAAGACTTGCTGGAAGTTCCCTGCAAGTTTGCCTTCCATCTCCTTAACTAGTACATGGTCGTATGGCCTCATCAAGCTGAAAAGGAGGCTGGGAAATATCTTTTAGCTAAATGATGATGTTTTTAGCTAGAAATTGTTGTTCTGTTACTAAAGAACAAGGAGACACTGAACACTGAAATAGTAATACAATTATCAGTCTCTGAAATTTTAACCAGCTATGGGTACTACCAGTGGTCATGTATGGATGTGAGAGTTGAACTGTGAAGAAAGCTGAGCACCGAAGACTTCATGCTTTTGAACGGTGGTGTTGGAGAAGACTCTTGAGAGTCCTTGGACTGCAAGGAGATCCAACCAGTCCATTCTGAAGGAAATCAGCCCTGGGATTTCTTTGGAAGGAATGATGCTAAAGCTAAAACTCCAGTACTTTGGCCACGTCATGCAAAGAGTTGACTCCTTGGGAAAGACTCTGATGCTGGGAGGGATTGGGGGCAGGAGAAGAAGAGGACGACAGAGGATGAGATGGCTGGATGGCATCAAAGACTCGATGGACGTGAGTCTGAGTGAACTCCGGGAGTTGGTGATGGACAGGGAGGCCTGGCATGCTGTGATTCATGGGGTCGCAAAGAGTCGGACACAACTGAGCGACTGAACTGAACTGAACTGAACTGATGGGTACTAAAAACAGACCAGTAGAGAGAAGTGGGTTCCAGAGAATGCTTTTTAGTTTATTATCTGTGTAAGCTTGCCCATAAACAAACCAAAAATTAGAATATTTTGTATTCGACCCAATTCTTGGCAACCTTAGTTTTGGTCTCAAGTACAAGATATCAGACAAAAGTCGACACTGTCAGATTTATTAGGATTTCCTTGCATTTTTCTTCTTCCTTGTCACAGATTTTTAAAAACTAAGAAATAGTTTGAATTTGGTTCTAGGGATATGCTTATAAATTTGACACTCACTAGAGTGATAACTTTCCTCGGGGGGAAAAATGAGGTGGTGAAAGATCAAGAAGCTAGTTTTTTATGGAAAATTAATCCATAAATAGTTATTAGACTTTTTTTGATCATGGTCACTGTTCCTGATATGATTCTTTTCACTGGGTTGTAAAATAATGTGTAATGAAGTTTTATTCTTTGGAGATTAGAAAAATTACTTCACATACATTATTTCCATTCCAGGCTCTAAATTATCTTGGAATTCAGCCCACAAAAGAACAACACCAAGCCCTGAGAGAGAAAATGCAAGTAGACCCAAAGGGGATGGTGTCTTTTGGAGGTAACGTTAGGTTCATCATGTTGCATCATCACAGAAACTTGGTCGAAGAGTTGTTGTGGCCCACATTTATTAAGAGTGCCTCTTCTTTAGCAGGAAAGAAAGAAAAACAAAAGCCACATCTATTAATATGTCAAGTTCCTTAAATGGTGGGACTTTGTTGGTGGCTCAGCGGTAAATAATCCACCCGCAAATCAGGAGACGTGGGTTTGATCTTTGGGTCAGAAGATCCCCTGGAGGAGGGCCTGGCAACCCACTCCAGTATTCTTGCCTAGAAAATCTCATAGACAGAGAAGCCTGGAGAGCTATATACAGTCCATGGGGTCACAAAAAGTCAGACACAACTGAAGTGACTGAACATGTACATAACGCCTTAAACAGTATTCTAAACACTCAGAATTATTGGCCTAACTGAGTCAGCAGAAAGGAGAACTTTCTTAGAATCCTTCAGCTTTAAAATTTTATTCTATCATGTTATGTTCTGTTTTTAATTTGTTGCATAAATGTTTTCAACCAATATGATATAATTATTAATATCTTAAACTTTGCACTATTGGAAATTTTGATGTTTTTTCATTAACTGATAATATAAATAATTCTATGTTTAATATAGCTTTTTTCTTCTTTCTCTTAGGATAAATTCCCACAAGTGGCCTAGACTTTTCAAATGTACTAATGAATTGTTTTTCAGAGACAGTTTACACACATATTTGCTCTGCTACTAGTAATGTTTGAATGTAACTGGTTTTTGTATCCTTGATAACATTAAGAATTTAATTATTTTTTTATAGAGTAGATGCAACATTGTATCATTCTAAAAGCCTCAGTATTGCTAAAGAAAGAAATTTGGGGTTTTGAAGTGATAAAAAAGATACATTTGATCCCCTCTCCTTTTGAAAATCATCACAAAATAATAAGAACAAGAAATAGAAATACATGTATGACCACAGTGAATAAGGACAGAAAGTAAATGAGAACAGTAAATGAATTAGTGAGCAGAGGCATATAAAGCCCAAGAGTTTGAAAAGATAGGAGAATCACAGCAGAGAGCAAGCCAATTCCTGGAAAGGTTTAGAAATTGAGAGCATCAGGTACTTAAGGCTGGGTGTAGGCAGGGCATTTAGAACAGAGTTGTTAGGAATCTGTGTAAAGAGCAATTAGGTATGCTTTTCCCTGCCCTCTCTCAAGCAATCCAGCAACTACCACTCCCTTATCCTTGCAGAGGAAAATAAGTCTATCCTCTTGAGAAATTACACCAGATTGATTCCAGACCTGTAGTTGCCAGCAGCTAGGGAATTTAGGGGTATGTATGGTGAATTATCACTCACAACACACACTCAGATTGCTCAGTGATATTTGCAACCATATTTATACTTTATGGGTAAGCAGTTGTAGGAGTTTCTCCAAAGAAACTGAACAAGACCTCAAAATAGTTGGCTACCTGATTGCTCTGTAATGAAACCCACTAGTTGACAAAGAGAGTTAGGCACACAAAATTTCCAGTCAATGATTTAGTGCCTAATTTTTCTTGAATGTGAACTTAAAACCAGGAGTTATCAGACATTTGGAGAAATCCTTCAACATAAATGTAAAGCCCCAAAGTGTCAGATAAATAGAAAAAGAGGAACTCAGAAAAGGAATATTCCAAGAGCAAAGAGAACTTCAGGTAAACCATATATTAGAAATGATAAAAAAAAAAAAAAAAACTAAGCTGTCCATGAAATAAGAGAAGGATATTATAAAATAGGAGCAGTTAAAAAGATCATTGGAAACTAAATATATAATAGCCAAATTTTTAAAAAAAATTGAAGATAGATGAACATGTCACACTCCATGTCTCAGGAAACCTATAGTTTGCTAGGTGGGCATTAGGCAGTGTTATATAACAATCAAGAGCATATGACTTTCAGTCAGACCTTAAATGGAATCTTGCTTTGCTACTTATTTGCCAAGTTAACTTATCTTAGCCCCAAATTGTAAAATGGAGAGGATTAGAGGACCTATCTCAGAAAATTCTGGAGATGAAATTACAAAGTGCCATTCCTAGCATTTGAGGCAGTTATGGAAACATTCACTGCTATTATTATTATTACTTCTACTACTATTGTTATTATTATTAAGCCTATTTAAGTAAGTTAAATTTTAACTATTATAACACATAGCTTTAACTTCATGTAGAGAAAGGTAAAGTTGACTTAGATAAGGTTAAGTACTGTATTCTTACTGAAATGTGTTCTGTTTTAGATTTTGTCCACACTGCCAGAAACTTGTTTTGCTTGCAATTGGATGAAGCCAATGTTGGTGCACATGAAATTTCCAGCATATTAAATTCACAGGTAGAGTATGCCCTATAGAGGTGTCTTAATTGCACTTAAGTCATGTCTTAAATGGGCTTCCCTGTTAGCTCAGCTGGTAAAGAATCCGCCTGTAATGCAGGAGACCCAAGTTCGATTCCTAGGTTGGGAACATCCCCTTGAGAAGGGATAGGCTACCCACTCCAGTATTCTTGGGCTTCCCTGGTGACTCAGACAGTAAAGAATCCTGCAATGAGGGAGACCTGGGTTTGATCCCTAGATTGAGAAGATTCCCTGGAGAAGGGCATGGCAATTCACTCCAGTATTCTGGCCTGGAGAATCCCCATGGACAGAGGAGCCTGATGGGCTACAGTCCGTGGCGGCACAAAGAGTCGGACACGACTGAATAACTGAGCACAGCACAGCATGTCTTAAGTGTTATGTGTCATAGACATATGCTTCCTTATCTTTTAGAAAATAAGTTATAGAGATTAAACATGCTTCCTGGGTAAATATTTGAAATACAGATAATTTCAAATCAAAAGTGAAATTTTGTCTTGATCTCCTTTATCCTCCTCTCTCACTATTCCATTATGATACTCCCATCTTTAAGTTTACTACAGAAAAGTACTTATATCTTAAGTGTTAACTCTAAAATATTACAGTCTGAACCATCCTTGTGTAATGAGCAGCCACATCAAGACACACAGGATTAAAGAAACTATTGGGACCCTGATATCTCTACCCTCGTGTTCCTTTCTAGTTTTCTAGTGCTAACCCTCCCCACCCCAAGTCAAGATAGCAAGCTACTCTTTGGCCCTCTAACAACATAGATCTGTTTTGCTATTTTTGTGCTTTATCTAAAAAGAAGTTGTAAAGTCTGTTAACTTCATAAGTCATTTGTTCTATAAAACTTTGATATTAATATTGTCAAATCTTTCAGTCCTTTCCTTTATGGATATTTTATTTTGGTGCATTATTAAGGAAGATCTTTTCATTTTATAGTATATATGTGTATATATATGTAGCATACTCTTTATAAATAATTTTTGCTTATGCATGAGGTTGGACCTCAAATGAATAACCACTTGCCCTTATTGCATTATCATTTATTCAGTAACTATCCTTTTCCACTTTTGCAACTAATTTAAAATATAAATTTTAATATGTCCTAAATTTCATATGAATACTCAGATATTTCTAGACAAATCACTCTGTTCCATTGATCTATTTCTTTCTGCCAGTACAGTATTATCTTAATTACTCTAGCTTAATAGATCTAGGTTGGTTGTTATCTGTTAGGTCAAGTCTTTCCTTCTTTTGCTAGCTTCTTGATTTTTATCTGACTACATGATCTTTAGAATCATTGTGCTATGGTAATGAAAATTCAGTTGGGACTTTCTGTTTTTAATTGGGATTTTATTGAATCTAGAGGATGGTTTGAGAGAAGTGAAATGGTTTATTTCTCCATTCATTTAGATCTTTCTTGATGTTTTAGAAAGAGGAAATTATAGCTTGCTACATAGTGGTCTTGATTATTTAAGTTAAGTCAAATAGGTACACTATAGTTTTTGATGCTATTGAAACTGGGACTTTTTTACCATTATATTTTCTAATTGATTAATAAAAATTGATTCTTAAATGGCTATTTTGTGTGATGCCACTTTATTGAACTCCCTCATTCCAGTTATTTTTCAGTTATTTATCTTGAGCTTCCTAGGTAGACATTTGACGTTAATTACTTTTGTCTCTTTCACAATTTTTTACTTTTTCTGAATAAGAGCTACAAAACTGAGCAAGAACCTAATTTCCATGGTATTTGAGCCATTTAACATTTTTAATTTTTGAAAAGAAGCTAGCGTTATCTTACTTAATGAGCAAGTTTTACAGTTGGCCATTGAACTACATAGGTTTGTACTGTACAGGTCCACTGAATCACAGGGTTTTTTTTCAGTATTATATACTATAGTACTACATAATCCAAGGTTGGTTAAGTCGTTGGGTGCAAAACCACAAATGTGGAGGGCCTACTGTAAAGTCATACTCAGATTTTCCACTATGTGAAGGATCATTGTCCCTAACCCCTCACATTGTTCATGGGTCAGCTGTTCATGGGTCATTCCAGTTCCTCTGAAGAAATTTAAATAATAGAAACTTTACCTGTTCCTTAAAGGCTTGAAAATGTTTCATATGCCAAGTGATTGGGGCCTAGATCTTTCAGGAGAGGGGATGTTTCCTATAGAATGTCTTCTAAGGTGGCTTTATTCAAATGTTTGTTCCTTTCTTGGGTAATGTTATTGATGCACATTTTCTTAGAAAAAATTTCCTCTCATCAAGATGCTAAAATTTATAAAATATTAACATAGATTTTTTTCAGATTTTTAATCCTTATTTGTGATGATACTGCTTTTTATTTTATAGGTGTACTGCACAATTTTTTTTTTTTGGTTCCGTCACACAGCTTATGGGATCTCAGTTCCCAAATTAAGAATCAAATCCAGGCCTCTGCAGTGAAAGCAATGAATCCTAACCACTAGACCACCAGGGAACCCCCAACACAATTTTTACATAGTACTCACACCCACAAGTGTTGTTGTTGTTGTTGTTTTTAATCTTTAAATATTTGACTGTGGTGGGCCTTTGTTGCTGAGCATGGGCTTTCCCTAGCTGCAGTGAGCAGGGCTACTCTTTGTTGGGGTGCGTGGGCTTCTCATTACAGAGCGCCGCCCCTAGGTGTATTGGCTTCAGGAGCTGCAGCATAAGGGCTCAGTAGTTGTGCACACGGGCTTATTTGCCCCATGGCATGTGGGATCTTCTGAGACCAGGGCTTGAACCCCTGTCCCCTGCATTGGCAGACAGATTTTTAACCACTGGACCAATAGGTAAATCCCATATCCATAAGTTTTTATGGGTAATATTTTAATAATCGCTCAACAGTATATAATTTTTCTGTTGTGGATATGTCTGACTCTTATTTCAAACTGATTTAAACATTTTCTAGTGATATACTATAGTTTCCTTTTGGTTACTGCTTTCTAGTTTAATTTAGAGGGCCATATTCAGAGACGTATTCATAGACATATTTAATTTAGACATATTCTATGTGGTATTAATCCTTTGACCATATACCCAGTATATAGTCAGTTTTATGGAATGTTTTCTATTGTGTGAAAAAGCACATATGTTTTACAGTTGTTGGGTGCAGTGCTTTCTATGTGTCAGGTCAAAGTTCATATCATGTGGTTCAATTTTCTATTTTCTTTTAAAATTTTCTCTTTCATTACTTATTGTTGTTTTTGTTGTTACCTTTTATTGTATTGTCTGTTACTGAGAGAGAGGTGCTTTAAAATTTCCTCCATTTGGCTCTAATTTTTGCTTTGCATATCATGAATCTTTATTATTATTTTTATTTTAGAATTGTCATATTTTGACAGGTTGTTGAATCTCTTCATCTTTAGAATGTTTCTTGCTTTAAAGCTACCTTAGTCTAATTGTGTAGTGGTTGGTTGGTTGGTTTGGTTTTCAATTATTATAAACATAATTTTTAAAAGTTATAATTAAACTATATTATTATATTAGTTTCAGGTGTATAATATAGAGAATGAGTTTTATACATTATGAAATGATAGCAACAATAAAACCAGTTACTACCCATCACAGTAAATGTTGTTACAATGTTATTGACTGTATTCTCTATGTATACATTACGTCCCTGTGACTTATTTATTTCATATATTTGGAACTTTGTATGTCTTCATCCCCTTCACCTATTTCGCATCCATCCCCACCTGTCTCCCCTCTGGCAGCCACCTGTTTGCTTTCTGCATGTATAGTCAGTTTCTGTTTTATTTTGTTCCTTTTGTTTGTTTCTTTTTTAGGTTCAACATGTAAATGAGGTCATATGCTATTTGGTTTTTTTCTGAGTTATTTCACTTAGCATAATACCCTTCATGTTCATCCATGTTGCCATAAATAGCAAGATTTCTTCTTTTCATGGCTGAGTAATAATATATATATAAAACATTATATGCATGTGTGTGTGTTTATATATATGTTTATATATATGTACCATATCTTTATTTGTTCATCCATTGACAGAACACTTAGATTGTTTCCATATCTTGGCTTTTTAAAATAGTTCTGCGACATAACAGGGGTACATATATCTTTTTCAAGTAGTGTTTTATTTTTCTTCAGATAAATACTCAGAAGCAGAATTACTGGGTTGTATGGTAGTTCTCTTTTCAGTGTTTAAAAATTATTTATTTATTTTGGCTGTGCTGGATCTTTGTTGCTGTGTGCAGGCTTTCTCTAATTGTGGTGAGCAGGGCCTACTCTGGTTGCAGTACTAAGCTTCTCATTGTGGTGGCTTCTCCTATTGCAGATCCCAGTGCTGGAACACCCAGGCTTCCGTAGTCGCAGTGCATGCAGTTCAGTAGTTGTGGCTCCCAGGCTCCAGAGCATGCAAGCTTTGCGCTCTAGATTTCAGGCTCAGTAGTTACAGTGCATGGGCTTAGTTGCCCTGTGGCATAAAGAATCTTCCTGTAATGGGAGTTGAACCTGTGTCCCCTGAATTGGCAGGCAGACTCCCAACCGTTGGACCACTAGGGAAGTCCTCGTTTCAGTTTTTTGAGGAAGCTCCATACTGATTTCCAAAGTGGTTGCAACAATTTACAATCCCACTGACAGTGTGAGAGTTTTCCTTTTCTTTACATCCTTACCAACACTTGTTGTTTATTGTCTTTTTGAAAATAAGCATATGATATGTGTGAGGTGGTATCTCAGTGTGGTTTTAATTTACATTTCCTTGATGATTAGTAGTGTTTAGCACCTTTTCAAGTTCCTGATAGCTGTCAATATATCTTCTTTGGAAAATGTCTGTTCACATCCCCTGCCCATTTTTAATTGAGGTTTTTGTTCTTTGATAATGTATTGTAAGAGTTCTTTTTGTATTTTTAATATCAACCCTCTTATTGTATATATAATTTGCAAATAACATCTCTCATTCAGTAGGTTGCCTTTTCATTTCATTAGTGTTTTCATTTGCTGTACAAAAGCATTTTAGTTTGATGTATTCCCATTTGTTTATTTTTGCTTTTGTTGCCCTTGCTTGAAGAGAGATACCAAAAAAAAAAAAGGTAAGGCTGATGTCAAAGAGTATACTGTCTGTGTTTCCTTCTAGGAGATTTATAGTTTCAGATCTTACAGTTTTTAAGTCTTAAATTCACTTTGTGTTTCTTTTTGTATATGGTGTAAGAAAATAGTCCAGTTCATTCTTTTGCACGTAGCTGTCCAATTTACCAGCACCACATATTAAAAAGACTCTCTTCTCCATTGTGTATTCTTGCCTCATGTTGTAAATTAATTGACTTTATAAGTGTGGGTTTATTTCTGGGCTCTTGATTCTGTTCCATTGACCTATGTATCTGTTTTTGTGTCAGTACCAAACTATTTTGATTACTGTAGCTTTATAGTGTATGTTCATGTTTTGGACTGTGAAACCTCCAACTTTGTAATTATCTTTCTCAAGATTGCTTTGAATGAGCTGATCACTAGAAGGAAATAGAATAGGTAATTAAAAAAAAAAGCCTCCCTATAAACAAAAGTCCAGGAGCAGATGGCTTCACAGGTGACTTCTACCAGGCATACAAAGAACTTTTACCAACCCTGCGCAAACTCTTTCAAAGGAACACTCCCAAAGGCATTTTATGAAGTCATTACCCTGATATGAAAACCAGACAAAATTACTACCTAAAAGAAAATTATGGGTATATCAAATATCTTTGATAAATGTAGATGGATAACCTCTCAGCAAAATATACCAAGCTGAATCCAACAGTACATAAAAAAGATCATATACCATGACCAAGTGGAATTCATTCCAAGTTCACAAGGATGGTTCAATTTGCCAAATCAATCAGTGTGATATACCACATCAAGAAAAGAAGTAAAAAACCACATGATCATCTCAACAGATGGAGAAAAAGCATCTGACAAAATTCAGCATGCATTCATGATAAAAACCCTTACCAAACTGGATGTAGAAGAAACATATCTCAATGTAATAAAAGCTGTGACAAACCCACAGCCAATAGAAAATTCAGTGGTAAAAAGCTGAAGGCCTTATCACTAAAACCTAGGACAAGGATGGCCATTCTCACCACTTCTTTTCTACATAGTATTAGAAGTCCTAGCACACCAATCAGATAAAAGATATCCAGATTGGAAGGAAAGAGATAAAGTTCTCATTATTTGCAGATGAAAAGATAGTATATATAGAAAACCCTAAAGACTCCCCACAAAAACTACTAGATCTGATAAATGAATTCAGCAAGGCAACAGGGTGCAAGATTAGCATTTAGAAATAGGTTGTATTTCTTTACACTAACAATGAAATATCAGAAAGGGAATGTAAAAAAGCAATAACTTTTAAAACCACACCAAAAAAAAATGATGCTTAGAAATGAACCTGAATGAGGAGGTAAAAAACTTATATAACTAAAGGTAATTGAAGAGGATTCAAAAAAATGGAAAGATATTATATGCTCTTGGATTGGAAGAATTAATATTATTAAAATGGTCATACTGCTCAAAGCAATGTACGGATTTAACCTGATCCCCTCAAATTACACATGACATTTTTCACAGGACTGGGAAAAAAAATCCTAAAATATGTCTGAAACTATAGAATTGCCATGAAACCCAGAATTGCCAACCAATTTTGAGGAAAAAGAACAAAACAGGAGGCATAACCTCCCAGATAGATAAAATAATCAAAACAGCATATATTGGCACAAAAACAGATAAAAGATCAATGAAACAGAATAGAGAGCTCAGAAATAAACCCATATAACTATGGTCAATTAATCTTTGACAAAGAAAGATAGAATATGATAGGAAAAAAGACTTAAATATATGACAAGACACCGTGGAACTCCTAGAAGAGAACATTGGCAAAGTATGTTTTGGCATAATTTGTACCAGTGTTTTTTTAAGTCAGCTTCCCAAGGCAGTAGAAATAAAAACAAAAATAAACAAATAGGACCTAATCAAGCTTACAAGCTTTTGCACACCAAAGTAAACCCATAAACAAAGAGACAATCTATGAAATGGGGGAAAATATTTACAAACATTCCAACCAACAAGGGCTTAATTTCCAAAACATAGAAATAGCTCATACAACTCAACAAAAACAAACAGATAATCCAATTGAAAATGGACAAAAGACCCAAATAGACATTTCTGCAAAGACATACAGTTGGCCAATAGGCACATGACAAGATGTTCAACATCATCAATTATTAGAGAAATACAACTCAAACTACTACACCTCACACCAGTCAGAACAGCCATCATTAAAAAGTCTATAATAACAAATGCTAGAGAGGGTGTGGTGGATAAGGCAATGGCAACCCACTCCAGTACTCTTGCCTAGAAAGTCCCATGGATGGAGGAGCCTGGTGGACTACAGTCCATGGGGTCACTAAGAGTCGGACAAGACTGAGCGATTCCCCTTTCACTTTTCACTTTCATGCATTGGAGAAGGAAATGGCAACCCATTCCAGTATTCTTGCCTGGAGAATCCCAGGGACGGTGGAGCCTGGTGGGCTGCCGTCTATGGGGTCGCACAGAGTCAGACATGACTGAAGCGACTTAGCAGCAGTAGCAGAGAGGGTGTGGAGAAAAGGGAACTCCTACACTTTGGTGGGAATGTAAGTTGGTGTAACCACTATGGAAAACAGTATGGAAGTTCCTCAGAAAACTGAAAATAGAATTACCATATGATCCAGCAATCCTGCTGTTAAGACAGATTAGCTGAACAATATATGTACCTTCATAGCAGCACTGTTTACAATGGCCAAGACACAGAAACAACATAATTGATCAGCAACATGAATGGATAAAGAAGATGTAGTACATATATATACAGTGGAATACTACTCAGCCACCAAAAATGCAAGTAATGCTGTTTGCAGCAACATGGATGCACTTAGAGATTATCATACCAAGTGAAGTAATTCAGAAAGAGAAAGACAAATGCCATATGGGATCACTTTTACGTATTAATAGAATCTAAAATATGACGCAAATGAACCTATCTACAAAGTAGAAACAGACTCATGGGCATAGAGAACAGATTTGTGGTTGCCAAAGACTGGAGTCAGGGGAGGACTGGACTGAGATTTTGTGGTTTGTAGATGCAAAGTATTATTCTCAGAATTTTATCATCTTTCCTGTCTCTTTTAACTCTTATTTCTCTTCCATATTGCCCTAGAATGTTACCCCAATATGTTGCAATATCAAGGTTAAAAATCTTTCCTTAGTTATCCTATCATTTTGTTACCACCAAATTTAAATAAAAGGTATTTGTTTTAACTCACTATGTTCATAAACTCTTACATATTAAGATTTTGTTCTGAATTGGTTAATCATACTATTGATACACATTCAAAAAATTCGTTTTATTTTTTTTCATTATGAGTATTTTAATTTCCTTAAGTATTTTATTTCCCCCTTTTTAATATAAATTTATTTATTTTAATTAGAGGCTAATTACTTTATAATATTGTATTGGTTTTGCCATATGTCAACATGAATCCGCCATGGGTGTACATGTGTTCCCCATCCTGAACCCCCCTCCCACCTCCCTCTCCATACCATTCCTCAGGATCATCCCAGTGAACCAGCCCCAAGCATCCTGTATCATGCATTCAACCTGGACTGGCGATTCATTTCATATATGACATTATACATGTTTCAGTGCCATTCTCCCAAATCATCCTACCCTCCCCCTCTCCCACAGAGTCCAAAAGACTGTTCTATACATCTGTGTCTCTTTTGCTGTCTTGCATACAGGGTTATCGTTACCTGCCGGGGTCCAGCCCCGGTGGATCCAGGGTGATTCGAAGGGGAGACGGAGTAGGCGAGGAAAAAACTTATTTATTTATTAATATAAGATTAGGTTAGGAAGAAATAGTGTAGTAGGAAAATTAAGTGGAGAAAAGATGCTGAATAACTTGGTTTACGTGGAAAGCCAATAAAGTTCCAGACAAGGAGCTTGCACCTTCTGCATTAGGCCACCGGCGTCCATTTGAATGTCGGAGAGTGCCCCGCCTTGGGCTCTCTCTCTTACGGATCTTAGAAGCCGGGACAAGTAAGTAGACGTGGCAAGCCTCCACGCCCCAGATGGGAATTCAGCCTGAAATTAGAGTAAAGAGAAGACACGGGGGAAACCAGTCCTTCCAACTACTGGCCCCCCCTCTATTGTCCTTCAAGGCTTTTTATACTTTTGATTATACATAAAGATCAATGGGTAATACAAAGTTATGCAGCGTTAGCAGCCCAGACTGACTCTTATCAAAACCAGGCTTTTCTCTCTGCATACTAGTCTTAGGTGATTTACATCATCTTCCAGTCAAAAGGGCCAATTAACATTTTACAGCCTTTTTTCTGATAAGGGTTTGTCAACCAGAAGACTTACTTGTGTTGTTCTTCCCAAAGTCTGGTGCCACTCTCAGAAAGCACTAAATAAAGTTACATTCTTACATAGCAAAGATACAGCAGTTTATAACAAGTAAAAGGAGTACAGTGATTATAACGAAAAGTAATTAACTCAAAAGTCTAGTGTTGTTAACATCAAAACTATTATATATCCTTTTCATATCCCATTTACATTGATTAACATCCTCCCAGGTGCCTAAAAGATAACGAATATGGAGGCCTGGCAGCAATCATTGAGTCAACAGTGAAAACCCATCACCAATATGATTTTTAACTCTCTAAAAAAGGCTCTGTATCTTTAAGATGCTTTTAAGCTTTGAGCCTCTTGCAGCTGGGGGGCTGTAAGCAATTCACAAGCTGTAAGAGGTCCGGGGGAAACCGTTAGGCAAGCTAGAGAGCTATCAGAGGGGTTTAACTGAAACATCCCTTTCAAATGCAGAAGACTAAAGCCCTGATTTGACTTTTTCCAGAGAATATCAGAAGAGTGGAAAAGCAGGCAGATTCTTATTTTGGGGGGGGACATGCTCAGGAAATACCAGGGGGATAACGTGAGGTCTGATTAGCCTTGCCGTCAGAGCTCTGCCGCATGACCTTGTCACGGGTGGAATTCCTCACGCTGGCTCCTGGCAGTTACCATCTTTCTAAATTCCATATATATGTGTTACTGTACTGTATTGGTGTTTTTCTTTCTGGCTTACTTCACTCTGTATAATAGGCTCCAGTTTAATCCACCTCATTAGAACAGATTCAAGTGTTTTCTTTTTAATGGCTGAGTAATACTCCATTGTGTATATGTACCACAACTTTCTTATCCATTCATCTGCTGATGGACATCTAGGTTAGTTCCATGTCCTGGCTATTATAAATAGTGCTGCGATGAACATTTGGGTACATGTGTCTCTTTCAATTTTGGTTTCCTCGGTGTATATGCCCAGCAGTGGAATTGCTGGGTCATAAGGCAGTTCTATTTCCAGTTTTTTAAGAAATCTCCACACTGTTCTCCATAGTGGCTGTACTAGTTTGCATTCCGACCAACAGTGTAAGAGGGTTCCCTTTTCTCCACACCCTCTCCAGCATTTATTGCTTGTAGACTTTTGGATTGCTGCCATTCTGACTGGTGTGAAATGGTACCTCATTGTGGTCTTGATTTGCATTTCTGTGATAATGAGTGATGTTGAGCATCTTTTCATGTGTTTGTTAGCCATCTGTATGTCTTCTTTGGAGAAATGTATGTTTAGTTCTGTGGCCCATTTTTTCATTGGGTCGTTTATTTTTCTGGAATTGAGCTGCAAAATTTGCTTGTGTATTTTTGAGATTAGTTCTTTGTCAGTTGCTTCATTTTCTCCCATTCTGAAGTCTGTCTTTTCACCTTGCTTATACTTTCCTTTGTTGTGCAGAAGCTTTTAATTTTAATTAGGTCCCATTTGTTTATTTTTGCTTTTAGTTCCAATATTCTGGGAGGTGGGTCATAGAGGATCCTGCTGTGATTTATGTCAGAGAGTGTTTTGACTATGTTCTCTAGGAGTTTTCTAGTTTCTGGTCTTAAATTTAAATCTTTAATCCATTTTGAGTTTATTTTTGTGTATGGTGTTAGAATGTGTTCTAGTTTCATGCTTTTACAAGTGGTTGACCAGTTTTCCCAGCACCACTTGTTAAAGAGATTGTCTTTAATCCATTGTGTATTCTGCCTCCTTTGTCAAAAATAAGGTGTCCATAGGTGTGTGGATTTATCTCTGGGCTTTCTATTTTGTTCCATTGATCTATATTTCTGTCTTTGTGCCAGTACCATACTGTCTTGATGACTGTGGCTTTGTAGTAGAGCCTGAAGTCAGGCAGATTGATTCCTCCAGTTCCATTCTTCTTTCTCAAGATTGCTTTGGCTATTCGAGGTTTTTTGTATTTCCATACAAATTGTGAAATTATTTCACAATTATTTTCACTAGCTCTGTGAAAAATACTGTTGGTAGCTTGATAGGGATTGCATTGAATCTATAGATTGCTTTGGGTAGTATATTCATTATATTGATTGCTTTGGGTAGTATACTCAGTATATTGATTCTTCCAATCCATGAACATGGTATATTTCTCCATCTATTAGAATCCTCTTTGATTTCTTTCACCAGTGTTTTGTAGTATTCTGTATATAGGTCTTTAGTTTCCTTAGATAGATATATTCCTAAGTATTTTATTCTTTTCATTGCAATGGTGAATGGAATTGTTTCCTTAATTTCTCTTTCTATTTTCTCATTATTAGTGTATAGGAATGCAAGGGATTTCTGTGTGTTGCTTTTATATCCTGAAACTTTACTATATTCATTGCTTAGCTCTAGTAATTTTCTGGTGGAGTCTTTAGGGTTTTCTATGTAGAGGATCATGTCATCTGTAAACAGTGAGAGTTTTACTTCTTCTTTTCCAGTTTGGATTCCTTTTATTTCTTTTTCTACTCTGATTGCTGTGGCCAAGACTTCCAGAACTATGTTGAATAGTAATGGTGAAAGTGGGCGCCCTTGTCTTGTTCCTGACTTTAGGGGAAATGCTTTCAGTTTTTCACCATTGAGGATAATGTTTGCTGTGGGTTTGTCATAGATAGCTTTTATTATGTTGAGGTATGTTCCTTCTATTCCTGCTTTCTGGAGAGTTTTTATCATAAATGGATCTTGAATTTTATCAAAGGCTTTCTCTGCATCTACTGAGATAATCATATGGCTTTTATTTTTCAATTTGTTAATGTGGTAAATTACATTGATTTGTGGATATTGAAGAATCCTTGCATCCCTGGGATAAAGCCCACTTGGTCATGGTGTATGATCTTTTTAATGTGTTGTTGGATTCTGATTGCTAGAATTTTGTTAAGGATTTTTGCATCTATGTTCATCAGTGATATTGGCCTGTAGTTTTCTTTTTTTGTGGCATTTTTGTCCAGTTTTGGTGTTAGAGTGATGGTGGCCTCATAGAATGAGTTTGGAAGTTTACCTTCCTCTGCAATTTTCTGGAAGAGTTTGAATAGGATAGTTGTTAGCTCTTCTCTAAATTTTTGGTAGAATTCAGCTGTGAAGCCATCTGGACCTGGGCTTTTGTTTCCTGGAAGATTTCTGATTGCAGTTTCAATGTCCGTGCTTGTGATGGGTCTGTTAAGAATTTCTCTTTCTTCCTGGTTCAGTTTTGGAAAGTTGCACTTTTCTAAGAATTTGTCCATTTCTTCCACGTTGTCCATTTTATTGGCATATAATTACTGATGGTAGTTTCTTATGATCCTTTGTATTTCTGTGTTGTCTGTTGTGATCTCTCCATTTTCATTTCTAATTTTATTGATTTGATTTTTCTCCCTTTGTTTCTTGATGAGTCTGGCTAAAGGTTTGTCAATTTTATTTATCCTTTCAAAGAACCAGCTTTTGGCTTTGTTGATTTTTGCTATGGTCTCTTTTGTTTGTTTAGCATTTATTTCTGCCCTAATTTTTTAAGATTTCTTTCTTTCTACTAACTCTGGAGTTCTCCATTTCTTCCTTTTCTAGTTGCTTTAGGTGTAGAATTAGGCTATTTATTTGACTTTTTTCTTGTTTCTTGAGGTATGGCTGTATTGCTATGAACCTTCCCTTAGCACTGCTTTTGCAGTGTCCCACAGGTTTTGGGTTGTTATGTTTTCATTTTCATTCATTTCTATGTATATTTTTATTTCTTTTTTGATTTCTTCTGTGATTTATTTGTTATTCAGCAGCGTGTTGTTCAGCCTCCATATGTTGGAATTTTTAATAGTTTTTCTCCTGTAATTGAGATCTAATCTTAATGCATTATGGTCAGAAAAGATGCTTGGAATGATTTCAATTTTTTTGAATTTACCAAGGCTAGACTTACGGTCAAGGATGTGATCGATCCTGGAGAAGGTTCTGAGTGTGCTTGAGAAAAAGGTGAAATTCATAGTTCTGGGGTGAAATGTCCTATAGATATCAATTAGGTCTAACTTGTCTATTGTATCATTTAAAGTTTGTGTTTCCTTGTTAATTTTCTGTTTAGTTGATCTATCCATAGGTGTAAGTGGAGTATTAAAGTCTCCCACTATTATTGTGCTATTGTTAATTTTCCCTTTCATACTTGTTAGCATTTGTCTTACATATTGTGGTACTCCTATGTTCGGGCATATATATTTATAATTGTTATATCTTCTTCTTGGATTGATCCTTTGATCATTATGTAGTGTCCTTCTTTGTCTCTTTTCACAGCCTTTGTTTTAAAGTCTATTTTATCTGATATGAGTATTGCTACCCCTGCTTTCTTTTGGTCTCTATTTGTGTGGAATATCTTTTTCCAGCCCTTCACTCTCAGTCTGTATGTGTCCCCTGTTTTGAGGTGGGTCTCTTGTAGATAACATATATAGGGGTCTTGTTTTTTGTATCCATTCAGCCAGTCTTTGTCTTTTGGTTGGGGCATTCAACCCATTTACGTTTAAGGTAATTATTGATAAGTATGATCCCATTGCCATTTCCTTTATTGTTTTGCATTCGAGTTTATACACCCTTTTTGTGTTTCCTGTCTAGAGAAGATCCTTTAGCATTTGTTGGAGAGCTGGTTTGGTGGTGCTGAATTCCCTCAGCTTTTGCTTGTCTGTAAAGCTTTTGATTTCTCCTTCATATTTGAATGAGATCCTTGCTGGGTACAGTAATCTGGGCTGTAGGTTATTTTCTTTCATCACTCTAAGTATGTCTTGCCATTCCCTCCTGGCCTGAAGAGTTTCTGTTGAAAGATCAGCTGTTATCCTTATGGGAATCCCCTTGTGTGTTATTTGTTGTTTTTCCCTTGCTGCTTTTAATGTTTGTTCTTTGTGTTTGATCTTTGTTAATTTGATTAATATGTGTCTTGGGGGTTTCACCTTATGTTTATTCCTGTTTGGGACTCTTTGGATTTCTTGGACTTGGATGATGATTTCCTTCCCCATTTTAGGGAAGTTTTCAACTATCATCTCCTCAAGTATTTTCTCATGGTCTTTCTTTATGTCTTCTTCTTCTGGGACTCCTATGACTAGAATGTTGGGGCATTTAACATTGTCCCACAGGTCTCTGAGATTGTCCTCATTTCTTTTAATTCGTTTTTCTTTTTTCCTCTCTGATTATTTCTACCATTCTGTCTTCTACTTCACTAATACTATCTTCTGCCTCCATTATTCTACTATTTGTTCCCTCCAGAGTGTTTTTGATCTCATTTATTGCAGTATTCATTATATACTGACTCTTTTATTTCTTCTAGGTCCTTGTTAAAGGTTTCTTGCATCTTCTCAATCCTTGTCTCCAGGCTATTTATCTGTGATTCCATTTTGATTTCAAGATTTTGCATTATTTTCACTATCATTATTTGGAATTCTTTATCAGGTAGATTCCCTGTCTCTTCCTCTTTTGTTTGGTTTAGTGGGTGTTCATCCTGTTCCTTTACCTGCTGGGTATTCCTCTGTCTCTTCATCCTGTTTATATTGCTGTGTTTGGGGTGGCCTTTCTGTATTCTGACAGTTTGTGGAGTTTCTTCATTGTGGGTGGTGTTGTACGGGTGGCTTGTCAATGTTTCCTGGTTAGGGAAGCTTGTGTCAGTGTTCTGGTGGGTGGAGCTGGATTTCTTCTCACTGAAGTGCAGTGAAGTATCCAGTAATGAGTTATGATATGTCAATGGGTTTGGAGTGACTTTGGGCAGCCTGTATATTGAAGCTCAGGGCTGCGTTCCTGTGTTGCTGGAGAATTTGCATGGTATGTCTTGCTCTAGAATTTGTTGGCCCTTGGGTGGGGCTTGGTTTCAGTGTAGGTATGGAGGTGTTTGATGAGATCCTGTCGATTAATGTTCCCTGGAGTTAGGAGTTCTCTGGTGTTCTCAGGATTTGGACTTAAGCCTCCTGCTTCTGGTTTTCAGTCTTATTTTTACAGTAGTCTCAAGACTTCTCCATCTATACAGCACTTTTGATAAAACATCTAGGTTAAAGATGAAAAGTTTCTCCACAGTGAGGGACACCCAGAGAGGTTCAGAGAGTTACATGGAGAAGAGAAGGGAGGAGGGAGTTAGAGGTGACCCAAATGAGATGAGGTGGAATCAAAAGAGGAGAGAGCAAGCTAGCCAGTAATCACTTCCTTCTGTGTGCTCCACAGTCTGGACTGCTCAGAGATGATCACGGAGTTATACAGAGAAGAGAAGAGGGAGGAAGGAGGCAGAAGTGGCCAGGAGGATAAAGGAGGGAATCAAAAGGAGAGAGACAGATCCAGCCAGTAATCAGTTCCCTAAGTATTCTCCACCGTCAGGAACACACAAAGAGAATCAGAGAGTTGGGTAGAGAAGAGAAGAGGGAGGGAGGAGATAGAGGCGACCTGGTGGAGAAAAAGGAGAGTCCAAAGCGGGAGAGAGCAGTCAAGCCAGTAATCTTGCTCCCAAGTAAAAATGGGTACTGAAGATTGGGTTCTTAAAGGTACAAAATTGATAACAAATACCAAAAAGCAAAGATTAAAAATCTAGAGTAGAGGTTAGATTTTCAAAAATACAATATTAAAGAAAAGAAAAAAAAAAGAAAAGTCACAAAAATTATAAATATATATATGATGTTTGCTTTAAGAAATAGGGTCTCTTTTTTTGCAAATTAATACTAGGTTATAAAAATGAAAATTAAAGGAGTAATAGAGGACTTAAATTTTTTTAATTAAAAAAAAGGATGATAGTAAAAATAGTAAAAATATATCTGGAACTTTCTCTGGTGGTGTTGTGGGCAGTGTGGGGTCAGTTCATTTTCAGCTAGTTCCTTGGTCCGGCTTATATTTCTCAAGATCTATAGGCCCCTTCCTATGTAGTCGGTACTAACTACAGGGTTTTAATCTGTTGCACCTGTCACTTCCAAGATGGTTCCCTCTGTTTTAGCTTCTTCTATTTGCTGGTCTCTTCAGTGTCTGATTTCCACCCTGACACAAGGGCACGGTGGTGGACACTTTTTTAGGCTCACTTGTTCAGTTGCACTGTGGGGAGGCAGGGACGCTGCAAACAAATAACACTGGCGTGTGCTCACAGTGTCTCAGCCACACTGGGCCTGCCCCTGCTCATGGCACATGTGCCCTCCCTGCCCACACTGCTCAGGCTCTAGGTTGCTCCACTGAGAACCGTCCAAGGCCGGCCCTGGGCTGCATGCACCTCCCAGGTCTAAGCCGCTCAGGTTCAGGCACTCCGGTAGTCCTCAGAGGCACAGACTCCGTTGGGCCTGTGTTTTGTGCCCTTCCCAGGTCCGAGCAGCTCAGGTGATGAGGCGTTTGGCGAGCACGGTCACTGCAACTTATCGCTTCCCCCGTCCCTGCCGGTCGGTTTTCTGGGTGTACAACCAGTGCACCTTCTCAGGCGGATGTTGACTGTCCAAAACCCCAAGAAGTCTTAGTTAAGACTTAGTTAAGACTTCTGCAAAGAAGCCTGCTTGCAGTTTGGCAGATAATGTCTCTCTGGGGCTGCGATTGCCCCCTTCCGGCTCTGGCTGCCTGTCACTGGAGGGGGATGATCTGCAGCCGGCTAGCTCTGTTTAGTCCTTTGTTCTGTAAGCAGGCCTGACGGTGTCTTAAGTTAGGGCTTTTCACAAAGCTCTAGTCAGTCCTTTGTTCTATGAGTGGTCCTGGTGGTGTCTTAGGTTCGTGTGGTAGCTATCCCACAGTCTGGTTTGCTAGCCCAAGTTAGTTCCCTCAGATTCCCCTCGGGAATGCAGCCTGCCCCTCCCTGCCCAGCCCCCGCGCGCTAGTGGTGGGTGCAGGCGTCTGCGCTGCTTCTCCACTGGGGGAGTTACCGTTGGGCACGTAATCTGTGGGTTTTAATTATTTATTTATTTTTCCTCCTGATTATGTTGCCCTCTGTGGTTCCAAGGCTTGCCACAGACTCGGCAGTGAGAATGTTTCCTGGTGTTTGGAAACTTCTCTCTTTATAAGACTCCTTTCCCGGGACGGAGCTCAGTCCCTACCTCTTTTGTCTCTCTTTTTGTCTTTTATATTTTTTCCTACCTCCTTTCGAAGACAATGGGCTTCTTTTCTGGGTACCTGATGTCCTCTGCCGGCATTCAGAAGTTGTTTTGTGGAATTTACTGTGTTTAAATGTTCTTTTGATGAATTTGCGGAGGAGAAAGTGGTCTCCCTGTCCTATTCCTCTGCCATCTTAGGACCGCCTCCCCACCAAAAATTTAAGTTTTACATATGAATTTTGATAAAATTTTTAAAGGTAGTATTTTAAGTGTAAATTCATATTTCAATGGATTGGAAGGATTGGCAGTCTAGTTCTGTCATTTATAAGATTTCCACATATACCTGGGCCTTTCTAGACTCTTTATTCTACTGATTGACTTGGCTTCATAAGTCTTGATATATTTTCCCACCTTGTTCTTTTCAGATATTACTTTGGCTATCTTATCCATATAAATTTTAGTCAGAATCTTGCTACTTTGAACTTATAGATTATTTTGGGGAAAATCAACATCTTTATAAGTTTAAATCTATCTGTGAACATGTTTTGTCCTCTTATTCATCTGTATCTTCTCAATGGCATATAATAATACACTTGAGGTACTTTTTTCTAATACGAGCCTTATTAATCTCTATTAGATTTATTTCCAGATACCTCATACTTTTTTGCCATTATAAACAGTGGGGTTTTTTTTAAGAGTGTTTATTTTAGAGCAGGTTTGGGTTCACTGCAAAATTAAGGGGAACATACAGAGATTTCCTAAATACCCCCACCTCTACACATACTTAACCTTGTCTGTTGTTGACCTCCTCCTTCTGAGTGACGCATTTGTTATAATTGATGAGCCTATATTGACACAGCATAATCACCGAAAGTTTGTAGTTTACATAATGGTTTACTCTTGGTGTATACATTCTGTGTTAGGTTAGGACAAATGTATAGAGACATACGTCAATCATTATGGTATCATACAGAATATTTTTATTACCTAAACGATTCTCTGTGTACTGCCTATCATGTCTCCACAGTCTTACCACCCCCCCATCCAAATCCATCACAACCACTGATCCTTTTATTGTCTTTCAAGAATGTCATATACTTAGAATCATACAGCATATAGCCTTTTCAGACTGGCTTCTTTCAGGCAATAATAAGCATTTAAGGTTTCTCCACGTCTTTTCATATCTCTTATCTAGATGGTTGTTTATCCCTACTGAAGACTTGCCTGGTGGCTCAGACAATAAAGCGTCTGCCTACAATGTGGGAAACCCAGTTTCAGTCCCTGGGTGGGGAAGATGCCCATAGTTTTGCCCTTTCAAGAATGTCATATACTTAGAATCATACAGCATATAGCCTTTTCAGATTGGCTTCTTTCAGGCAATAATAAGCATTTAAGGTTTCTCCACGTCTTCATATCTCTTATCTAGATGGTTATTTATCCCTTTACCTACTGAGGACTTGCCTGGTGGCTCAGACAATAAAGCGTCTGCCTACAATGTGGGAAACCCAGTTTCAGTCCCTGGGTGGGGAAGATGCCCTGGAGAAGGAAATGGCAACCCACTCCAGTATTCTTGCCTGGAAAATCCCATGGACAGAGGAGCCTGGTAGGCTACAGTCCATGGGGTCGGAAAGAGCCGGACACGACTGAGCAACTTCTTTTTTTTTCTTTTCTTTTTACCTACTGAAGAACATCTCAGTTGCTCCAAGTTTGGATAGTTATGAATAAAACCTCTGTAAATGTCCATGTGCACGTTTTTGTGTGGACATAATTTTTCGACTTCTTATAATAAATACCAAGAAACTTAATGGATGGACCGTATGTTAAAAAGATGTTTAATTTTGCAAGAAACTGCCGACTCTCTTCCAAAATGGCTGTACTGTTTTGTATTCTCACCAGTGATGAATGAGCACTCCCATTGCTGTGAATGAGAGTTCCCAAAGACCTGGTGGTTTGGGAACTCAGGAAATCACCCAGTTCTCCCTGAGTTGAGGCACTGATTTAGCAAAACTGATTCTGTAGCCTTTAGAGTAGGAAGACTGAAGCAGTCAGAGCACAGTTTCCTTCCTCTCATCTAGGTGTTATGTTCTTACCTACTTAATGTGACAGCAGAACATTGTTTCCTAATTACCAAACAGTATGAGGAGTTACCATACCCACTTTGATAAGAAAAGGCAAAGGTGGCTGGGGGGCTTACATAAGCCAAGTAGGGAATGAGCATGCAGAGCTTCCTTAGCAACTGCAAAGAAATACTTGGTCTCCAAATTAGTAATTTACTTCCTTTTTATCAATACCAATTGATTTTAGAGCCGATAAGAATGTATTCAGTATTTGGCATTTTGATAGTAAAAGCAAAGTGCTGATGGTAATTGTACAAGGCCTACATGCCAATAATTTCCTGTTGTGTAGCTTCAGATCAAATATTGTGCAAGAGTCATTATATCAGTGTACAAGAATTTTTCTGTAATACTCTACTTGTCAACACACAGAAGAGTCCCCATTAAATGTTGGCTTTCCTTTTTATTTCACCTGAATCCACAAATCCATGATAAGAATCCATTTTTACTTCACCACACTCACATATGTAACTGAAACAAAAATCTCAGAGCGTTACTTAGCCTTTTTTACATCCTTGTATTCTTATTTAATATGCAATTCCAGTCCAGTAAATATTAGGTCTTATAATTTACTAATGAGTTATGCACCAACATTTGAAAATACTGTTAAAAATCACTGCTTGTGATTTTTTTCTGGTAAGCTGCTTACCAGAAACATTCTAAAAATATTTTTAGTATTAGCCCGGAGAAGGCAATGGCAACCCACTCCAGTACTCCTGCCTGGAAAATCCCATGGACAGAGTAGCCTGGAAGGCTGCAGTCCATGGGGTCGCTGAGGGTCGGACACGACTGAGTGACTTCACTTTGACTTTTCACTTTCATGCATTGGAAAAGGAAATGGCAACCCACTCCAGTGTTCTTGCCTAGAGAATCTCAGGGACGGGGGAGCCTGATGGGCTGCCGTCTGTGGGGTCACACAGAGTGGGACACGACTGAACTGGCTTAGCAGTATTAGCCCCAGTTTTTTTGTTCTATTTTGTTTGTTTGTTTTAGTTAACACTATAGTGCCTCGTATGAAATAGTATATCAGTTGATCTGAGGTCGGACTATTGACATTCTGTGAAGATGGGGAAATTCCAGTGTGCTCACCCCTTCAACCATGTCATCTTAAAGAAGAGAATCAGATTTTGTAATCCATCTGTTAAGAATGCTTATTTTTTACCCATATGTTTCTCTGATTTTTTGGCTTATATTCTCCTTTATTTTTTAAAAATATTTTTACTGAAGCATAATGGATACAGTAATAAATAGAATCATACAATATGTACTCTTTTGTAACTAGCTTCATATACTGGTCATTCTGTCTCACTCATAAGATTTCTTGAAATGCTGTCTTAAGAAGGAATTGCTGAGTCAGTGTAAGTCCTGCTTTTGTTTAGTGGACAAAAAACTTTTTGCTTTTGTAATAATATGGCATTTAGAACCAAAAATATAATTATCTTCTGTGATTCTAGTCATCACTGCTATATTAAAAATTCACACAGTGCTACACCTGCTACTGGCATGAGATTACATCTAGAAAAGGCAAGATTGGAGCCTCCATTTAGCAGTATTCTAAACTTAGCATCAGCAGATGATGGTCCATGATGATATGATGGGTTTGCCACAGTAATCACATATCATAAATAGGTTATATTAAAATCACAACTGGGGTCCTTACTCAATCAGTTATGTGATAGTATTTTAACAAGGGAAATAGAATAGAATGGAAAATATTAATGTGAACTGTATATAAGAAAAGTGATAATGTTTAACTGATACTTGGGTCATGATATAAATGATATTTCTCACTGTGTGTAGCAGTAAATACTTCATACTCACTTCACTACATACTCATCCATAAAAGATTACATGTATATTAAACAGCTGCAATATGTGTGGCATTGCTACTTGCTCCAGCACATGTTATAAGGTAGATAAAACTCAAGCCTGTCCCTCAAGGAATTTAGGATGTAATGTAAGAAAATTCATGTATACAAATAAAGTTTAAAAGTGCATTGTGATAAGGCCATAGTAATAATACAACTTAGAGCTCTCAGGGAAAAGTTGTAACGGAGGTGGCATTTGAGTGAGTTTTCATTTTTTGTTTTGGTGTTTTCTTGGCTATGCCACATGACATGCTGGACAGGGGATCAAACTCAGGTCCCCTGTCATGGAAGCATGGAGTCCTAACCACTGGGCTGCCCGGGCATTCCCTTCAGTGAGTTTTGAATCATATAGGATTTTATCTGTTCAAGAGGTGATCAGAGTGATGAGTATTAGCATGAAAAAATAAATGTGTATTATGTGATAGTAAGCAGAGAGTAATCTACTTTTTAAAAAAGATAGTTGAGTACATGCAGGTCAGAGAAGAAAGGAAGAAAAATATTAAACTTTGACACTGACTAGATGCTGAAGCTGATTGAAGGCAGAAGGAGAAGGGGACGACAGAGGATGAGATGGTTGGATGGCATCACTGACTCCATGGACATGAGTTTGGGTAAACTCCAGGAATTGGTGATGGACAGGGAGGCCTGGTGTGCTGCAGTCCATGGGGTCACAACAGGTCTGACATGACTGAGCAACTGAATTGACTGACTGTACCTGTAGTTAAGTTAGTAACTATTAAGGAGAATAGCAATATAATCAAAGTGATATTTTAGAAATAGTAATCTTAAATAGATGGGGAAACAGTGGAAACAGTGTCAGACTTTATTTTTTAGGCTCCAAAATCACTGCAGATGGTGATTGCAGCCATGAAATTAAAAGACACTTACTCCTTGGAAGAAAAGTTATGACCAACCTAGACAGCATATTCAAAAGCAGGGACATTACTTTGCCAACAAAGGTCCATCTAGTCAAGGCTATGGTTTTTCCAGTGGTCACGTATGGATGTGAGAGTTGGACTGTGAAGAAGGCTGAGCGCCAAAGAATTGATGCTTTTGAACTGTGGTGTTGGAGAAGACTCTTGAGAGTCCCTTGGACTGCAGGGAGATCCAACCAGTCCATTCTGAAGGAGATCAGCCCTTGGATTTCTTTGGAAGGAATGATGCTGAAACTGTAACTCCAGTAGTTTGGCCACCTCATGCGAAGAGCTGACTCATTGGAAAAGACTCTGATGCTGGGAGGGATTGGGGGCAGGAGGAGAAGGGGACGACAGAGGATGAGATGTCTTGATGGCATCACTGACCTGATGGACGTGAGTCTGAGTGAACTCCGGGAGATGGTGATGGACAGGGAAGCCTGGCGTGCTGCGATTCATGGGGTCACAAATAGTCGGACACGACTGAGCGACTGAACTGAACTGAACTGACTGAATCTTAAATAGTGTCGTTTATCTTGTAAGGGGTTAAAGTGGTGGTTGGTAGTCTAGACGGGAGACCAAAGAAAGACTGCAGATATGGATGAATAAAGAAAGGTGAGAAGAATGAGAAAGGAACGGAGAGACATATCTAACACATTGACCAAAACAAGTATGCCGTCAATGAGGCATGGTTTTGAATGTCAGAGCAAAGGAGAATGAGTTAAAGGTAACCCCAGAGTTTTTTATTAGGGTGATTAATGATATAGTAGATTTTCCCTGGTGGCTCAGACGGTAACGTGTCAGCCTACACTGCGGGAGACTTGGGTTTGATCCCTGGGTGCGGAAGATCCTCTGGAGAAGGAAATGGCAACCCACTCCAGTACTCTTGCCTGGAAAATCCCATGGACGGAGGAGCCTGGTAGGCTACAGTCCATGGCGTCGAAAAGTCAGACATGACTGAGCAACTTCACCTCACCTAAATGATATACTGGTTTTTTACTAGGAAGAAGGAATAAGAAGAGAAAAGTGGAGAAGATGATGGGCTGTGTTTTGGAAAAAGTTCATGATGCTGACTGGTATAAATAACTGAAAGGCAATAAGGAACTATATACATCAGGAGAGGGATTTGCAAATTATGTGGAGGGTGATAGTTGTAATAGCATGGCAGTGCATGTTATTGCTCAGGGACAGCTTGTAGAGAAGGCGGCAGAAAAGGACAAACTTTGGGGAACTTTTCTCCATTTAAGAAATAGAAATGAAATGAAGTCATTAGAAACAGCCTAAATATCCTGCAGATAGATGAGACAGTAGAGTTTCAAAAACCTAGGGAAGAGAAGGTTTCAAGGACAAATGGCTTGAGCAATACTATGTGTAAGAAAGTGGTTAACGAAAGTTGATGAGGGGCATATTTTTCCTCAGAGTAAGTTGTTTGGTGACACTACAAGTAATTATTATTAAAATATGAGGAGGGAAGAAAAACATGTAAACCAGATTATAAGAAATAAAAGGATTAGGCAGGGGAAAATAAGGGAATACACAGAAATTTTAAGGAAAGGAGGTAATTGGATGGGCTAGTTCATAATGGAAGGCTTTATCAATAAAACTAGACTGAAACAGTGGTTGTTGTTCTGTTTAAGAAGAACTGAGGTTGTGAATGTGGCCAGTGCAATAGTGGCTATCCAGAATTGGCACAAGTTAGATAACTTAAAAACGATGATGATGGAGCAATAGTGAAGGGAGAACTGAGGTGAGGCCCTCTGAGCACAGTGCAGTGACTTTCTGTAGGGTCTTATGGTACTACATTGCAGACTTGAGAAAGCAGAATAAAAGTGATTTATAATGTTATTTACCAAGTATCACAGAGGTCAGGGGGCCCAAGGGTTGAAAATGATATCATGAGAACCAGGTAAGAAAGAGATGTAAGAAGGTCAAGAGGATAAAGGTCAAGAGCTGGAGGTAGATTGGAAAATAGGTATCTGTCTGGAATCATTGATGTTAAATAGCAACAGTTTATCTCATTCAGTTCAATTCAATCACTCAGTCGTGTCCGACTCTTTGCGACCCCATGAATCGCAGCACGCCAGGCCTCCCTGTCCATCACCAACTCCCAGAGTTCACTCAGATTCACGTCCATCGAGTCAGTGATGCCATCCAGCCATCTCATCCTCTGTAGTCCCCTTCTCCTCCTGCCCCCAACCCCTCCCAGCATCAGAGTCTTTTCCACTGAGTCAACTCTTCGCATGAGGTGGCCAAAGTACTGGAGTTTCAGCTTTAGCATCATTCCTTCCAAACAAATCCCAGGGCTGATCTCCTTAGTTGAAGCATATTTGGAAAGTCACTGACCACGAAGGGACTTTTCAAAGAATTCACAAGTAATATCTATGGCCAGTTTTTGCTGCTTAGCCCTAAAATAACAATAGAGTTTAAAACATTTTGTAAATCATAGTTTGTTCTCTGAATGTTAGTGTAGTGTTTTGCCTCCCAAAATGATACCATGGATTCTTTCATTCATGATTTATGTTCATTTTAAACTCAAAAATGATGACTATATGCCTAAAAACCCAATCCATAATTTATCTTAGTAAATTTTTATAACTCTTATCTGCATTCTTATTTAAACTCTTAAGTTCTTCTTAAGAAGAATTTTGCTTCTTAAGATAACGAGGTAGAATAAGCAAATCTGAATGTTGAGTAGTGTTTCCCAGAATGTTCTCAGTAGACATTAGTCCCATGAGATGCTACAAAATAAAGGAGGGTTGTGTGTGTAATATGGTCAGAAAACTTGAGGAAAACAAGTCGTTATGTTCCAATTTGGGATATTCAAAATGCTTATTAGCATATCAGAGCTACTAGAAGACCTGCAAGGAAGAAAGGTAACTTTTCTAAATCTTTATTTCTCTAACTTAGCTGACCTGCAAGGACCACTGCCACCATCACCATCACCCTGTTACGGTTTTATACAAAACTAGTATCTTTTGGAACACACTTTGGGAATATTGCTACATTTGAGACTGTATTCAGAAGTAATCTAAACAATTTAAGAATGAAATAGAATAGCAAAGACAGAAGAGTATGAGATCATATATATTATGGATAATGACCATAAATACACAAAAGCAAATGTGTCAGGGCAACAGGAAGCAGTGATTTTAGGAAAAATATTTCTGCCAAAACTTAAGGGATGACTTCTACTTGTGATATCCTAGGATTTGGAAAGCAAATCTGAGTTTATCATTTCTATACCAGCATGATTTATTTTGAACAGTTAGTAAAAATCTGAACTCTGTGGGAATTTTGGAATAGCTGCTTTTGGGCTGTGAAAATACTCTAGGCATGTTGGTAAACTTTTGAGCCCTTTGCCTCATCTGTGAAATGGAGACAAGGTTTTAAAGATAATGGTAAGAATTTAATATTGAAAATATATAGTCCTTAGCAGTGTATCTGCACAAAATTCCCAGTCAGTGGTTGATATTATTAACTGTATTATTTTTTCCTAC
The DNA here is from genome assembly GCF_042477335.2 of Ovis canadensis. NCBI lineage: Eukaryota > Metazoa > Chordata > Mammalia > Artiodactyla > Bovidae > Ovis > Ovis canadensis. Next base: position 13,696,896 of record NC_091255.1, read on the forward strand.
TCGGCATTCACCTCTCCTCTCTTCTTGAAGGGCCCTGCTTTTAAATCTCATCTTTAGATAGCAGTCAGTTTCTCTATTCAGTCCTTTAAATTGTATTTTCTATACTTTATTTTTAGTTCTAACTTCCACATAGAAAAGAGATGTAATTAGACTTGGATTTTTATTTCTGATAAGATTGCCATTGTTTTTTTGTTTACCTTGTAATTATTAGAGATCAAACTAGAAGTAAGAGAAAATGTCATCTCTGTTTCGTTGTTGTTTTTATTCGCCTGTGCATGAATTAATATTATCCTCAAGACACAGTTTCTGTGCAGGAATCTTTTTAAGGCACTTTGGCTGATATGTTTTGTTTAGTTAAAACAAGTCACATAATCAATCAATGTACTTTACTGGGTTCATGAAAACTATCTTGGTTGATAATGTCCAGTATTTTGTTAGCTATGGTTACGTACTTGGAGTGGATATCTTTAGGGAACAGTTTATGTTGGTAACTCATAAAGCCTTCTTTTTAATTGAAGTGTAGTTGATACACCGTATTATGCTAGTTTCAGGTGTGCAACATAGTGGCGCAGCTCTTGGTGCTGCGCAGTATGTTCTTGCTGTGTATCTGTTACCCCACGGGCCTAATTTGGCCCTCTCTTCTTCTCTTTCCCTTCCAGTGACCATAGGTTTGTTTTCTATTGCTGTGAGTCTGTTTCTGCTTTATATATACATTCATTTGTTTTATCTTTTAGATTTCACATATAAGTAGTATCATATAGTATTGCCTTTCATCTGTCTAGCTTATCTCACCAAGTATAATGTTCTCTATGTCCAAACACATAGCTGCAAATGGCCTTATTTTATTCATTTTTATGGCTAATACTCCACTGTGTGTATATGTTTTATATATATAAACACATACATATTGAAAGCATTTATAAACACATACATTATAAACACAGCCTTAAAATTTGGATTTTAAGGAAAAATTGTTAGAATAAGAATTTTAAAGATGACAGTAATGCATACCGAGTGTGTACACCTCATAAATATCTAAATTCTGTATTAGTAGCAAAACTATAAGGTTAAGCTTAAAGGAATTGTTACCCCAGATTATTTAATATTCTCTTCTATCTAATGAAACAACTCCAAACTAAGAAACTGAATCTTGTTATTGTCATGCAAAAGCCTAAGATTCATCAAAAGAGGATTTTAGCTCTCATATTAGTATCTAATGTATAACTTTTCTCTCGTATCTTAATATTGACAATCCCCTGTGATTGCTTTGTTGCTGTTGTTCAGTTGAGTCATGTCCAACTCTTTGTGGCCCCACGAACTGCATCACACCAAGCTTCCCAGTCCTTCACTGTCTCCCAGAGTTTGTTTAAACTCATGTCCATGAGTCTGTGATGCCATCCATCCATCTCATCCTCTGTCACCCCCTTCTCCTCTTGCTCTCAATCTTTCCCAGCATCAAGGTCTTTTCCAGTGAGTTGGCCCTTTGCATCAGGTGGCCAAAGTGTTGGAACTTCAGCTTCAGCATCAGTCCTTCCAATGAATATTCAAGACTTATTTCCTTTAGGATTAACTGTTTCGATCTCCTTACTGTCCAAGGGACTCTCAAGAGTCTTCTCCAATACCACAGTTCGAAAGCATCAATTTTTTGGCCCTCTGCCTTCTTTATGGTCCAACTCTCACATCTGTACATGACTACTGGAAAAACAATAGCTTTAACTAGGCCTGACTTTTGTCATCAAAATGATGTCTCTGCTTTGTAATATGCTGTGTACGTTTGTCATAGCTTTTCTTTCAAGGAGCAAGTGTCTTTTAATAATTTCATGGCTTTAGTCACCATCTGCAGTGATTTTAGAGCCCAAGAAAGTAAAATCTGTAACCATTTCTACTTTTTCCTCATCTATTTGCCAAGAAGTGATGGGGCCAGCAAATTTGGAAAACTCAGCAATGGCCACAAGACTGGAAAAGGTCAGTTTTTATTCCAATCCCAAAGAAAGGCAATGCCAAAGAATGCTCAAACTACTGCACAATTGCACTCACCTCTCACACTAGTAAAGTGATGCTCAAAATTCTCCAAGCCAGGCTTCCGTGAACTTCTAGATGCTCAAGCTGGTTTTAGAAAAGGCAGAAGAACCAGAGATCAAATTGCCAACATCCACTGGATCATCGAAAAAGCAAGAGAGTTCCAGAAAAACATCTATTTCTGCTTTATTGACTATGCCAAAGCCTTTGACTGTATGGATCACAATGAACTGTGGGAAATTCTGAAAGAGATGGGGATACCAGACCACCTGACCTGCCTCCCGAGAAATCTGTATGCAGGTCAGGAAGCAACAGTTAGAACTGACATGGAACAACAGACTGGTTCCAAATAGGAAAAGGAGTACGTCAAGGCTTTATATTGTCACCGTGCTTATTTAACTTACATGCGGAGTACATCATGAGAAACACTGGGCTGGAAGAAGCACAAGCTGGAATCAAGATTGCCAGGGTAAATATCAATCACCTCAGATATGCAGATGACACCTCCCTTATGGCAGAAAGTGAAGAGGAACTAAAAAGCCTCTTGATGAAAGTGAGAGAGGAGAGTGAAAAAGTTGGCTTAAAGCTCAACATTCAGAAAACAAAGATCATGGCATCTGGTCCCATCACTTCATGGCAAATAATGGGGAAACAGTGGCAACAGTGTCAGACTTTATTTTTTGGGGCTCCAAAATCACTGCAGATGGTGACTGCAGCCATGAAATTAAAAGATGCTTACTCCTTGGAAGAAAAGTTATGACCAACCTAGACAGCATATTCAAAAGCAGAGACATTACTTTGTCAACAAAGGTCCATCTAGTCATGGTGTGGTTTTACCAGTGGTCATGTATGGATGTGAGAGTTGGACTATAAAGAAGGCTGAGTGCCGAAGAATTGATGCTTTTGAACAGTATTTTTGGAGAAGACTCTTGAGAGTCCCTTGGACTGCAAGGAGATCTACCCAGTCAATCCTAATGGAGATCAGTCCTGGGTGTTCACTGGAGGGACTGATGTTGAAGCTGAAACTCCAATACTTTGGCCACCTGATGAGAAGAGCTTTCTCATTTGAAAAGACCCTGATGCTGGGAAAGATTGAGGGTGGGAGGAGAAGCGGACAACAGAGGAAGAGATGGTTGGATGGCATCACCAACTCGATGGTCATGGGTTTGAATGGACTCCAGGAGTTGATGATGGATAGGGAGGCTTGGCATGCTGCAGTTCATGGGGACCAAACAGTCGGACAAGACTGAGCAACTGAACTGATGGGACCAGAGGCCATGATTTTCATTTTTAGAATATTGAGTTTTAAGCCAGCTTTTCACTCTCGTCTCTCACCCTCACTGAGAGGCTTTTAGTTCCTCTTTGCTATTTGTCATTAGGGTGGTAACATCTGCGTGTCTGAGGTTATTGATACTTCTCCTGAGAGTCTTGAGTCCAACTTGTGATTCATCCAGCCTGGCATTTTCGTCATGTGTTCTGCATATATGTTAAATAAGCAGTGTGGCGATATACAACCTTGACATACTTCTTTCCCAATTTTGAACCAGTCCATTGTTCCATGTTCTGTTCTAACTCTTCCTTCTTATCTTGCATACAGATCTCTCAGGAGACAAGTGATTCCTTAGAAACACATGAAATGGAAAAGCTTAAGCATGAAAGAAATAACGCCTTGGAAGAAGTGAATACACTTAAGGTAATCTCCAATTTAGCTGCCTTATATTTTCTTTTGTATAAAGAAAAGAAAGAAAATTATCTTGTGTTGAATCCTGGAGTATCAAGACTTAATTTTTGGTTTTTTTTTAAGAATATCAATATCAAATAGCTTAGTATAGAATATTAATATCAAATTAATTAATATTTATTTCCTTAGCTGACCTTTAGAGAGCAAATTTTTTAGCTCATATACTCATTATTTATATTTCACAGTCAGTGATTTCCTCAGCTGACCTTCAGACAGTAAATTTTTTAGCTCACATACTCGTTATTTACCTTTCACAGCTTCGTTGTGAACAGTGTGGTTCGTAATCATACCTTCTAATCTGACTACTTCTAACCCCTTTTTTTCTCACACTGATGGGAAGGATGAAGAGCCAATGAAGCAAGCCATGACAATTTTAGATCCTCAGATGTTCACTGGAAAATACATTTTCTCTTATGTTCATGGGGATGCTTCAGGGACATCTTGTTTTGCTAACATAATTTGAAATTAATGGATTGAGGTTTAAAGGAAATAAAAAACACAATATATTTCCCAAATATACTGTAAGATTTTCTTTCTCTATATATGTTTTAATTTTGTGTTTAGAATATTAAATTTGTATCTTAATTTTTATGGAAAGCCATTATATTTTTCAGGTCTTCAAGAAAAGCAGTGTAACTACTTTTAATTCATCATAGGGATATATTTAAATTTTTTTCTGTGTTTATTTTTGGCTGTGCTGAGTCTGCATTGCTGCACAGACTCTCCTCTAGTTGCAGAGAGCGGGGGTGACTCTCTAGTTGTGGTACACGGCCTTTCGTGTGGTAACTTGGACTGCTGGAGAGCACGGGCTCCAGCGCATGCAGGATTCAGTAGCTGTGGCACATGGGCCCAGCAGTTGTGGTGCCCAGGTTCTAGAGCAGTTGAACCTGTGCACAGGCTTTGTTTCTCCATGGCATGTAGGACTTTTCCTAAGTTACATTTCGAAAGCCTGAGTCTCCAGCATTGGCAGGCAGATTCCTTACCACTGAGCCACCAGGGAAGCCCCAAATTATTTTTAATTAGTTTCTTAAATAAGTGAAATTCTAGTATTTGTTTCATTTTTATTGAGGTAAAATCTTTATACCAAATTTAAAAAAGAAAGAAATTTCCTTGCTACCTTAGTTTTTAAATTCTGACCTCTAGAGGAAGCTATTGTTTAACGTATCTTATTTACCCTTTGAGAGACTTTCTCTGTGTACCCAAGCATATGCTAAAAAATATGTGTATATTTGCTTCTTTAACTTCCACAGAATTGTTTCATATATTATACACTTTTTTACAACTTGTCTTCTTTTTTTCTCTTTGTTATTAGCATTATATCTTGGATAATGTTTCAGGTTAATATATACGAATTTACCTAATTCTTTTCAATGCCTCTCCTATCCTCCAAAGAGTCTGTTCTAGATTATTTAACCAGTTCCCTATGATGAAATGTAAAAGATCTGAGAGCCTCAGAAAATTCTGATGAACCGTAAGATTCAGTGACTTACACAGAGTAAATTATATAAAAATGCTATCTTACCAGTATAACCAACACTGCAGATGTTTTTTAAGAGAATAAGAAAAAACTGCTGTCAATTATTAAAGCTAAATTTATATTTTTCATCTTAATTCTTGATCATGTCTAACTCTTTGTGACTGTAGCTTGCCAAGCTCCTCTGTCTGTGAAATTCTTCAGGCAAGAACAGAGGAGGTTGCCATTCCCTACTCCAAAGGATCTTCCTGACCCAGGGATCAAACCCAGGTCTTCTGCATTGCAGGCAGATTAAATTTACTGTCTGAGCTACCAAGAAAGCCCCAATGTTTATCATTGTTAAACTTAGTGATATATTTTTGTTTTTTACTGGAGTATCAGTGGCAATAATTAGAATTTTAATTTAAATATATATTAATTTAACATTTAAGCAAAGCTTTCTGGAGGAACTATTGAGTAAATCAGGATTTGTATTTAAAATTTACGAGATGTGACTGAACTTATCCTACTGTGACAAAACCTGAAATCACAGCTAAAACATATTCTATATAATTTCCTTCACCTGAAAACCTGTCTATTAGCTGAGAGCCAGTTGCTTAAATACAGAAAAAAACTATACAGCAATAAATGTTTTGCTTGAGATAATCTTTGTACTTTGAGTTTTTCTGCTTATATTATACACACATCTACACAAAAAGCCGAGGTTGTTATATGGATTTCACAGAATGTGTAGATGTCATCACTTCCCATTATCCTGTGATCTCTGTTTATCATGTCTGATTTGAGTTACAAATAAAAATGGAACCAAGAAAATTTGATGCCAATGGCTAATTTTTATTCTGCAAGAATGATTTTTAAAGGTTCCATGGGCTTTATTTAACTTAAAACCTTTCTGCAGAGTTCACATTGCTACTGCTTTGCAAAGTTGAATGAAAATAGATATATTTTCCATTTACAGATGCAAAAAACTAGGACACAAAGAGTGAAGGTGACTTACCAGAGCATAAAAGCCCAGGAGCCAGAAGTTTCTTGGCTCCTGTTCTGTGACAGATTCGTTAGATTGCTATATTATATTCATCTTCAAGTACCTTCATTTCATCTCTTAGACAAGAATGAGCTCAAGTATAGCAGAAAGTAGATCGCTTCTTGTAAACATTCCAATGTTGCCGTGAATGTTTACCACTCATTATAATCTAGCAATTCCTCTGCTCAGGTTTATAAGTAAAATGGCTCTTAAAGTACTTATAGTATCTCTGATTTGATCAATAAAATGTGGATTTATTTATGACATAACAAAATTGAATATTTTAGGGTGTTATTCTCAATATCCTTAATTTTAAGTTCAAAGATTTTAATATTTATTAAATATATATTAATATTTATTAAATATTAAATATTTATTATTTCATATTTTGATTACACTAGTTGTATGTTCATTTTTATGGATAATCTTACAAAAATTAGCTAAATTGGGAACATTATGGTCAACTCTGTTTCATAGTCCTCTTTCGTATGTACGGTAAGAGGGACTTCTAAGTTATAATAGTCATGTTCCTCAATTTGCAAACTCTTTGACAGTGATAGCTATTACCTAGCATTTAGTTGACATTTATACATTTTGATCCTGATTGACTTATTTTGGACCTCAGATTTTTAGGTTTTTTAAAAAGTGGCTAGTAAGGAGTTTCCTGGTGGCCTAGTAGTTAGGAGTCCAGGCTTTCACTGCTATAGCCTGAATTCAGTTTCTGGTCAGGAAATGAAGGTCCCACAGCCCCTGGCACAGGAAAAAAAATGTGACTAATTATAGTAACAGAAAATATGTTTACATCCCAATTATACTGTAAAGAGCTAATTACTTTTAAATGGCATGTATAAGGCAGAAAATTGATACATTTCCAGATTCTAGAAACTGGATGTTTGAGGAATTTGTAAGCCTTGAAACAAAGCCCTGAAAATCATGCTCATTGATACCTTCTTAACAAGTTGTTAATTAAGTGGCTTTTTAATATAGGAAAAATTATTTGAATCGGAAAGGCAGAGGAAGCAATTGACAGAAGAACTCCAGAACGTGAAACAAGTAAGTGCATATATTGTTTATATGTGTCTTGTGGATGTGTGTGTGTAGACAAATGAGGTATAATTGCAATGCATTGCTGTGTATAATATCTGAGAGCCTACAGATATATAAGTATAGCATAGTGTACTGCTGCTTTCAGAGTTGGGTATCTATGGACTGAAACAATCAGTCTCATTGCTTTTCTACGCTTTTTTCTTTCTCTTCTATTTTTCCTTTTTCTTTTCTTCTGTTACTCATATTCATTTTATTAAAAGTAAAAGCAAATCAAGGGGGGAAAAAAAAACTTCCAAGGCAGAGCATTTTTAAATTTTTTTTTAGTAATAAAAAGTAAAAATTTATTTTCACTCTTTATCATTCTCCAAAGAATCTTAAGTAACTTACAGCAAAACAAATGCAATGATATCATGAAATAGAAATACAAGTAACAAATAAAAGGTTAATAAGAGTAGAAAGTTAAGAGGACATTGCTATAGATCAGTGGCAGTTACCTGATTTTGAATCTCCCCAATATTATCCTCCCAGAAAACATAAAATTTACAGAGCACATAAAACCATACAGGAACCCACACCTTTTTTTTTTTTTTTTTGGCTATATCATGCATGGCTTCTGGGATCTTAGTTCCTTGACTGGGAATTGAAACTGGGCCCATGGCAGTAAAAGCACTGAGTCCTAACCCCTGGACTGCCAGAGAATTCCCAGGACCTACACCTTAAATATGGCTATTGGATAGAGAGCACCAGAACCTTCAAGACCCATATAAACAGAGTTTAAAATTCCAACAAACTGTTGCAACTTGCCTGCCACTGAAACTTGAGAGCAGGGGAGGCTTAAAAACTCTGAAAAGAGTAGGGAGAACAGAGTACTGCAAAGTACTGCAAGTAAGATCACCTCCAAAAAGAGAAAAATTTAACTATTAATGACAAAATACTAAACAGTGACCAGGATTTGGTGGTTCTCAGAACTTGAGGAAGTATGTGCAACCAGAAGCAGCAGCATTCTAGAATCATTGTTTGGAGAAAAGAATCAAATAAATAGAGAAGGGGTGGTAGCCCTTGGAGGTTAAGAAATAACGAGAGAAAAGGAAATAAGAGGGGGAAATTAAGGGTCTTGCAGAAATGAAAGAGAAACAAGACATACCAAGCCTCCTCTATCTACCCTCCATCATGACCATCAACAACATGATCCATAAAAAGAAATTGCACAGAAGAGGGTGCTGTTGAACTAAGAACTCTTCCTGTTAAAGAAAAAGGAATTGGGGGGGGGGGCGGGGCGGGAATCTGTCCCTGTCATTACAAAACAACTGTAAATATCAGACAATATGAATTAAAGCTTTTTTCCTGATGAAAATACCCCAAAACAATTCAACCTTAAAAGTGTAACACAGAATAACTCAAAATAAGGAATTAAAAACAAAGACTTAGAAAATGACAAAAAACAGGGATAAATGAAATGAGAGTTGATAAAACCTAGGAAAGAAAGAGAAGAAAAAGACAAAATGATGCTAGAAATGGAAACTATATTACAGGTTTCCCAAGGAAGAATATAATCAAATGAAAAGGCATCAAAGAAAACCAGAAAAATAAGAATGAAATAAGTAAAGGATTTTCATGAGGAAGTAAATCAAAACAACTGAACAGCACTAATATTTTGAACTATAATCCAAGAAAACTTTCAGGTGTAAAAGATGACCTGGAACTATTATTGGGTGGTGGGGAAAAGTCAGTTTAGGGTGCATCCTAGTAGGCTTTAAAGACAGAGGAGAAATATATGGTTCCTCCAAATGAGAGGGTCAGATAATGTACAAAGGTGATAGAGTGAGACCAACATCAGCCTTCCTGACGCAGCATACAAAAGAAAGGCATTTGTGGGGCGATATCTTCATGAAACTAAAGAAAAGAATGTGTAAATCAAGAATGTTGTATCCCACCAAGTTGACTTTTAGATATCAAGTCAACAGTTACAAATGTGCCAATATTCAGGGAATAATATATGCATGTAGTATTCCTGAAGAATCTGGGAGAGGTGAGTTTTCCCCAGCCAAAAAATGTCTGGGATAACTTTGGCAAGAATTTCCAGACAATGAGCATTTCTTATATGTTACTGTATAGCCAAGCCCCAAAAGAAGGATGCAGTTTTGCAATTTTTTGTTTTTAATGAGAGGATGAGGGAGAAAAAAAGGGGAAAACAGAATAAGATCATTCTGTAGTGTAAGTATAATAGTCAGTGAATATCACTTCAAACTGACAGCAGACAATAAAAAGATTAGGTAAAGACTGAGCAAATTTCGGGATTTTATAGAATGAAAATATGGATCTTCCAGTTACCAAAAGAAATCCTTTTTTTTTAAAAAGGAAAAATGTCAAAATGCAGTAAATATATACAACAATTTCAACAGAAGGCAGTATGACAGAATTGAGACTGAACACAACAGTAATCTGATATAAATGGGATAACTTAAATGGGTTTTCTTAGGGAAATATAGTTTACCAAAACTGGCCTCAGTAGAGGTAGAAGCTTAACCATAGAAGAAATAAAGTTACCAAGAAGCCACCCTACAGGAAAGGACCAGGCCAAAATAGTTTCACAGGGGAATTTAACCAAAACTTTGGCAGTTAATCCCAGAACTACATAAATAGGTTCAGGTATTTTAAAAAAGCAGAAAGAGAAAGAAACAAAGAAAAATTCCAAATTCTTTCCTGGGAGGAAGTATAACATTTGATGTCTAAACCTGACAAAAGTATCACAAAAAGAAAGAATGCAGTTAAAAAGCTGCAGACTGAAAAAACAACCAGGGACATATGAATTGGAAAAGAATAAATAAAACAGTGACATAATAGAAATCTTGAAAATCCTACAGAATCAATGATAAAAATAACTCATTGGGAAATTCACAAGCTAGCAAGAAATAAAATTAATATGCAGAACTCAGTTACTGGACCACATACACAAATTATAAGGAGAAGTTTTAGTAGTCTAGATGAAACCAAAAATTACATAGAAAAATGGGTAAGAGACATGAACAGACCATTCACTGAAAAAGTTATTAAAGGTCATATGAAACATATAAAACGATTTTCAGTCTTTCCCACAAGAGAAATGTCAATTAAATCTATGTTGAGATAGGACTTCCAGCTTCTAGTACTGAGCAAGATACAGAGAATGTTCTCTAACAGAAAACAGCTCTAAAACTGGTTTTGTTACACAGATTTTAAGGAATTACCAAAGGAATTGGAACATGAACATAGACACCTGCTCCTCTGCGAAGAAGGGAACTATGTGAACTAGATTTCTTGATCCCAGTTTTAAGCTTGGAGCTGCTGCTGCTAAGTCGCTTCAGTCGTGTCCGACTCTGTGCGACCCCACCCCTGGGATTCTCCAGGCAAGAACACTGAAGTGGGTTGCCATTCCCTTCTCCAGTCCGTGAAAGTGAAGTTGCTCAGTCGTGTCTGACCCTCAGCGACCCCATGGACTGCAGCCTTCCAGGCTGCTCCATCCATGGGATTTTCCAGGCAAGAGTACTAGAGTGGGGTGCCATTGCCTTCTCCAAGCTTGGAGCTAGCAACAATTTAATACCAGTGGAAACTGACCCCCACTTAGGGTCACTTGATGTTTGAAAATGTTCACAGACACTTTAATGAGGAAGCACTGCTTATCATCAGGGCTTCCCTGGTGGCTCAGTCAGTAAAGAATCCACCTGCACTGTGGGAGACCTGGGTTCAATCCCTGGGTTGGGAAGATCCCTGGAGAAGAGAACAGCTACCCACTCTAGTATTCTGGCCTGGAGAATTCCATGGACTGTACAGTCCATGGTGTCACTCTAGTCGGACTTGACTGAGTGACTTTATTTTCACTGCTTATTACAATACATGATGCTAGAACAAGGGAATATTTGTGTGAGAAAAATCTAATCTCAACCCCTACGTCATATCATATTCAAAGTTCAGTTCAGTCTCTCAGTCGTGTCCGACTCTGCGACCCCATGAATTGCAGCACGCCAGGCCTCCCTGTCCATCACCAACTCCCGGAGTTCACTCAGACTCATATCCATCGAGTCCATGATGCCATCCAGCCATCTCATCCTCTGTCGTCCCCTTCTCCTCACTAACTTCGAATGGATTATAGATCTAAACATAAACTAAAATTTAAATTCAAAAGAAACTTTTGTAATGTTGGGTTAAGCAAGGTTCAGCTCAGTTCAGTTCAGTCGCTCAGTTGTGTCCGACTCTTTGTGACCCTATGAATCGCAGCACACCAGGCCTCCCTGTCCATCACCAACTCCCGGAGATCACTCAGACTCACGTCCATCGAGTCAGTGATGCCATCCAGCCATCTCATCCTCAGTCGTCCCCTTTTCCTCCTGCCCCCAATCCCTCCCAGCATCAAAGTCTTTTCCAATGAGTCAACTCTTCGCATGAGGTGGCCAAAGTACTGGAGTTTCAGCTTTAGTATCATTTCTTCCAAAGTAATCCCAGGGTTTATCTCCTTCAGAATGGACTGTTTGGATCTCCTTGCAGTCCAAGGGACTCTCAAGAGTCTTCTCCAACACCACAGTTCAAAAGCATCAATTCTTTGGCGCTCAGCCTTCTTCACAGTCCAACTCTCACATCCATACATAACTACTGGAAAAACCATATCCTTGACTAGACGGACCTTAGTCGGCAAAGTAATGTCTCTGCTTTTGAATATGCTATCTAGGTTGCTATCAAGCTGTGTATCTAAAATGAGTAAATTTTACTTTATATAAATTCTACCTCAACAAAGCTACTTTTAAAAAATATGCCAATACAATTTTTCTTCCATTAACAAAAATTCAAATGCTTGACAGTGCATTGTTGATGAGGCTGTTTTGAAACAGGCGTTTTCATACATGCTAGCGGTAGTGCAAAACAGCACATAGCTGTGAAGGAGAATTTGGCATTTCTAATAAATTGATGTGTACATTTACCATTCAGCCTGGCAACCTCACTTCTAGGAATTTACCCCAAAGACATACCTCTAATAATATTGAAATACCTAGGCACAGTATTTTTTTGTGGTATTATATATAATTAGAAAATATTAGAAACTGCTTTAATCTTCAGTATCGATGATTGAATGAACTACGGTCCATACATGCAGTGGAGCCCTCTGCTACTGAAAGAAATCTTAACTCAGTAGCACAGAGTAATTTCCAGGAGATCCTGTCAAAGTAAAAAAAAAAAAAATACAAAAAGTATGTATAGTATTATCCTTTATTTAAAAAAAAATAATAACCATACTGAAGAAAAATTAAAGAATCAGTTCAAGTAATTTACCAACATGGTATTTATGTTCAGTGTTTGACAGGTTGCAATAGAGTTAGAAAAGAATTGAAAACAAATCCCAAACATTTTATAGTATGAGAAAAATTGAATAGCATGTGTTGTTGTCTTGTTTCTGAGGTATGGCCAAAGGCATTCTGAAACAATTTAAACAATTTTAAGATGTAATAATGCATGCATACTCAGTCTCTTTAGAGTCTGACTCTTTGCGACCCCCATGGACTGTAACTCACTTGCCTCCTCTGTCCTTGGGGTTCTGCAGGCAAGAATACTGGAGTGGGTTGCCCTGCTCTCCTCCAGGAAATCTTTCCAATCCAGGGATCAAACCCATGACTTATGTCTCCTGCATTGGCAGGCCAGTTCTTTACCACTAGCGCCACCTGGGAAGCCCAAGATGTAATATATTACAAAATCAAAATGTTTTGATTGTTGTTGAGAGCCAGAATCTCAGTGAAAAAAAAAAGACATACAAAGTAGAATTTAGGAAGTCAAGAAAGAATCCTTTGAATGGACTATATTTGAAAGTATCATTGTGAATGCATTATTTCTAAAATATATGTATCTATGTGAATATGAATATATATGTGCCCATATATATGTATATGTATGCATATATATTCCAAGCTCTAACAGCTGGAAGAGCCAAGAATCACATATCCCACTAGCAGTGAGCACCTAGCATATCTAAGTGCCTAGAAACTATTCCCCACTAATAAGAATCCAGGCTTCTTGGAGAAATAACTGATTTCAAGACTGAGGGTGGGTAAGTACAAAATGAGCTTGAAATGTCTTATGCCAGAAAATAAGGAAATCACCAAAGTGATGGGAGCGTGTCATAAGGAACTAGCTTGATGCACCCTCCACTGACCAGTCTGAAAGTAGTTGAGCACCAGAATAATTAAATATAGTAATGAACTAACAAACCATTGAAAAAAAGTGATTCATGAGTCCATACCATTAGTAAAGAAGTGAATTAATTAATGGAGAGAGCTGAGAGCTCTTGCTCATTAAAGACTGTTGAGTGCTGACTGTTAACAGCAGTTATCAGAGTAGCTGCTGGATTTGGGAAGTCAGCATTTTGCATGTTTCAGTAATGACTGGATCAGACTAGAATCATAAAATGCTTAATCTAGGGGGAATTTTTTTATGACAAGCAGAATATTCACATATTTATGTGGCTGTCTATAAACTGCTTATTAATTGCAAGAGGAAAATAGTAATTATATGGTAGTAAAATCAGACAACTCCTAAACTGGTACAAAAAATGGATATCACCACTGAAGAACAGATGGATATGTGTGACTTCAAGTGTGAAACCTTGAGAGGACACAGCATCACTTATGTAGTATTACAGCTGAGAATGTATAAACCTGAACCTGGCCATGAGGAAGTATCAGTCAAGCCCCAAATGAGAACAGTTTTATTTATTTTTAAAGGTGTATGTATCTGTGTGTGTATGTGTCTGTATGTGTATGTGTCTGTATGTGTATAGGTGTTATATTCTTGAGAAATGTGAATGCCTTAAAAAATGAAAGAATGAAAAGAAAGAAGAACCAAAGAAAGAAAGGCAAGGACAAGGTAAAGAGGGAGGGAGGGAGGGGGAGAGAGAGAGAGACGGAAGAAAGAAAAATGAAGAAAGGATGACGGGAGGGAAGAAGGGTGGGGGGAGGTTCCAGATTAAAAGAGGGTAAAGAGACATGAAACTAAATAAAACACCTGACCCTAGACTCGATCCTGCACTGGAATGAGGAAAACACTACAAAGGATGTTATTGAGTCAGTTGACAAAATTGGAATACGGATGACAGATTAGATAATAGTATTGGCTCAGTGTTGAATTTCTTAAATCTGATAGCTGTACTATGGTTGTGTAAGAGAAATCCTTTTACTTAAGAAATACTGAGTAGGGATAAAGAACCCTTGAATAGTTAGAATATGTGTGTACATATTTACATATGTGTGTATATACAAATGTATATATGTGAGAGATTGAGAGTCTGCAAAATCTTGGTAGCAGCAACCTCAAATTTCTCACTCATGAACATATTGGCAAAAAAGTGACTTGAATTAGGTAAATCTGGGCAAAGAATGTAAAGATGTTCTTTGTACTGTTCCTACTCTTGTAGGTCTTGTGTACACTTGAAGTTATTTCCAAATACAAAGTCTGTAAAAGTCCTCTATTTTTTGACCAAAAACTTTTAGACCTCCATTTTATTAAGCTTTTTTGTAGTTTGGTGCTATATCTGCATCAGTTTATACGGCCAGGCCTTTTTGCATTTTAGTGTATCTTTGCATCCTGCAGTTCAGTTCAGTTCAGTCGCTCAGTCATGTCCGACTCTTTGCGACCCCATTAATTGCAGCATGTCAGGCCTCCCCGTCCATCACCAACTCCCAGAGTTCACTCAGACTCATGTCCATCAAGTCAGTGATGCCATCCAGCCATCTCATCCTCGATCGTCCCCTTCTCCTGCCCCCATTCCCTCCCAGCATCAGAGTCTTTTCCAATGAGTCAACTCTTCGCATGAGGTGGCCAAAGTACTGGAGTTTCAGCTTTAGCATCATTCCTTCCAAAGAAATCCCAGGGCTGATCTCCTTCAGAATGGACTGGTTGGATCTCCTTGCAGTCTAAGGGACTCTCAAGAGTCTTTCAAAAGCATCAATTCTTCGGTTCTCAGCTTTCTTCACAGTCCAACTCTCACATCCATACATGACCAGTGGAAAAACCATAGCCTTGGCTAGACAGACCTTTGTTGACAAAGTAATGTCTCAGCTTTTCAACATGCTATCTAGGTTGGTCATAACTTTTCTTCCAAGGAGTAAGCGTCTTTTAATTTCATGACTTCAGTCACCGTCTGCAGTGATTTTGGAGCCCCCAAAAATAAAGTCTGATGCTGTTTCCACTGTTTCCCCATCTGTTTCCCCATCTATTTCCCATGAAGTGATGGGACCAGATGCCATGATCTTCATTTTCTGAATGTTGAGCTTTAAGCCAACTTTTTCACTCTCCTCTTTCACTTTCATCAAGAGGCTTTTTAGTTCTTCTTCACTTTCTGCCATAAGGGTGGTGTCATCTGCATATCTGAGGTGATTGATATTTCTCCCGGCAATCTTGATTCTAGCTTGTGCTTCTTCCAGCCCAGCGTTTCTCATGATGTACTCTGCATAGAAGTTAAATAAGCAGGGTGACAATATACAGTCTTGAAGTACTCCTTTTCCTATTTGGAACCAGTCTGTTGTTCCATGTCCAGTTCTAACTGTTGTTTCCTGACCTGCATACAGATTTCTCTAGAGGCAGGTCAGGTGGTCTGGTATCCCCATCTCTTTCAGAATTTTCCACAGTATTATGATCCACACAGTCGAAGGCTTTGGCATAGTCAATAAAGGAGAAATAGATGTTTTTCTGGAACTCTCTTGCTTTTTCCATGATCCTGCAAGTGGACATTTGTAAGTGAAAAGTGAAGTGTTGATCGCTCAGTCATGTCCAAGTCTTTGCTATCCCATGGACTATAGTTTGCCAGGCTCCTCTTTCCATGGAAGTCTCCAGGCAAGAACACTGGAGTGGGTAGCCATTCCCTTCTCCAGGGTATCTTCCCTACCCAGGGGTCAAACCTGGGTTCTCCCACCTTGCAGGTGAATTCTTTGTCATCTGAGCCACCAGGGAATCCCATTTACAAATATTCTTTCTTAATTTTTACATATAAAATAAATTAGAAGGTGGTTTTTTCCTCCATTTAATTAAATTTTTTTTTCCTTCAGAATGCTTAGAACTTTAAAGTTTTGGAATATCAAGCATAGTTAATAAAGTAAGGTAATATGATAGCATGTGTGTGTGTGTGTATATATATATAATAGCACATAGTAATTATTTAATAAATATTAACTATTATGGTCATTATTATTAATAATAGAAGAAATATTAGGTGCAGAGAAATAGGTAAAAATTATTTGTTTTAGCAATTTCATTAGAGGAATAAAACCTAATTTTGACTGAGAGAATAAGGAGACTTTGTAGAGAAAAGGTGACCCATGAACTAGACCATACATGTGAAGGGGAGAGCGCTCCAAGCAGAGAGTGCAACCTGAAAATCATGGTATGAAAGAAAAAGTCTTACCTTGAGCGTCAAAATCAGCTGACTTTGTATGCTAATTTAACTATTATCTCTTAATGTTTTTGTATCTAATATGTGATGCTAACATCTGTTTATAATTTGTTCATAGGACTTGAGAGTTTAAGAGCCTAAAACTACCAGGAATATAATAAATTCCTAAAAAATAATAATAATAATTTGTAGTTGTATTAGTTCATCATCATCCCCTTGTCATTATTAAAGGCTTGGGGACATAAGGAAAACATGAACAGATGAAAGCATTAGGAAATAACATCTGAGGGCTGTCGGGGAGTTTTTGTGTTGGGACCAAAGCAGGCATGCACTTGAATACCAGTCTAAGATTTTAGACAATGGATTGCCATTGAAGGTATTTGACAAGAAATATCAACTTGTTCCATCTATAATGTGACTCCTCTTTCCTTCACACTCTACATCTAACTTGTTGGCCCTCCTGTTTAAAAACTGCAGTTTTGCCACTTTTTATCACTTCCATCACTAGTCTAAGCCATCATCATCTCTTGTCTGTTGAAACTATAACTTCCTACCAGATCACCCAGCTTTTACCCTTGCCCCACCCCCATACAGTCTAATCTGAACACAGCAGCCAGAAATAGGCTTTTAAAACTTGTTAGAACCTGTATAACTTTCCATCTCAGAGTGAAAGCCCAAATCCTACAAAGCCTGCCCTCCCTGGTCTGCCATCCTACCCCAACTCCACACCCCTTTTCCTCAGTAACCCCATCCCTGACTACTTTCCCCCACCTACCCTCCTTGTTCTCCAGCCCCTCTACCTCCTTGCACCATTACCCCACTAACGCTCCAGCTCTCACTGTGGGTGGATAAGGTTTTGGCATTTCTGATTCCTTTCTTGTGTATTACTTGCTTGTTAAACTTGTATCCTTTATCTGTATCCACCAACTAGAGGGTAAGCTTCCTGAGGAGGGCAGCTGTCTTTCACGTGTTCTCTAATTTACCTTAGAACCATCACTGACGTAGAGTAGGTATTCAGTAAATATCTGGTGAATGGATGGATGAAGAATGGTGAATGAAGACTATCTATACTTTAAGAAAGTTAACCTAACAGCAGATTTGGGAATAATTGAGTATCAGATAAGAGGCTTTTATAAAAGTCTAGACCTGCACTTTCTAATAGAAATATATTGGAAACCAACTATGCCTTGTCAGTTTTCTAGTAACCACATTTTTTAAAAGCATGAAAAGAAACAGGTAAAATTGTCTTAGATAAATTTTTAGTCTAATATATCTAAAATATGGTCATTTTAACATGAAAAGTATTAAAAGTTCATAAGACATTTTTACATTCTTTTCTCATACTGTGTTTTTGAAGTCCAGTGTTACTTTACACTTAAAGTGTATCTTAATGCGTGCACTAGATTTTCATTGGAAATAACTGCTGTTAACAGCATTTATAGTTGAAAAGTAGATTCATATACCCAAATGTTCCAAATAAAGTTAAAAAGTTTGTAGTAACTGAAATGAATGCCAAAAATCTTTTCTTTTAATATTTATGTACCTACTGGCAAAATTTTTTCATGCTTTTAGAAGATTCAGTCTTTAAAGCAAAATCCCTTCAAAACTACATCTTTTCAAGTTAAGTATGTCACTAATTCTGGTTACCATCAGTTTCAAAGGAGTATTGCATATACTGAAAACAACTGTAAATTTATCAATATCAGCTAAGCAGATGTCAAAATTTTTAAGGTTTTTGAGCCCAATTTACATATTATGAGTAATAAAATCTACATAATGATTTGTGTTAGATAATAGGTAAATCATTCTTACTGACTTATGCATTTGAAAATTTTCAATATAGTATAAATTCTTACACTTGTCTAGCTTCACAAATAAGCTTTCTCGTTCCTTGGAGCTTCAAATTTATGTACAGTGTGATACTGATAATAAAATGTAAATCACACTTCCATTTTTTTGTCTTTATTTGTTAAGTATTAGGCAACCAATCATTTCTTTTAAGAAAATCTTCAACTGAAGTTAAAAATACAGTAAGTCTTCATTAAGCTCTTTCACAACTCAACCAAGTAGCATTAGCAAAGAGCACAGGATCTTTAAAATCACTCTTTTAAACTAGTGACTAGCCATCAAATTTGCACATATACATTAAACAAGGTTAACAACTGTGTCCATGGTGGTATTCATATGGTCAGCTTCAAGAACTGAGACAGAAATTTTCAAAATAAATCCTGCAATGGCATGGATTGCCTCCAACAATGAAGAAAACAGTTTGTTGTTTGAAAATGCCAACAAATCAAATTTTGATTCAACGTAGCTGGAGCACCTTCTATTACAATAAAAAAAAATTTTTTTCAAACTTTTCATTATCCAACTGAAAGTCTCATGTGATACATGTAAAAGTTAAAATGTCTGTGCCATAAGTCTGAATTTTTTAGACTGTAGATTGACAACCTTATGTAAATTTGGAAGTCCTTTAAGATAATACCTCCCTTGGGAATTCCCTGGTGATCCAGTGGGTAAGACTTGTGTTTTCACTGTGGGGACTCAAGTTTGATCCCTGTTCTGAGAAGATCCTGCAAGCTGTATAGAGCAGCCAAAAAAGAAGAGACAATACCTGCCTGAAGTATGCATTTAATATTATCTCATTATCATGTGGCTCATCCAAAGCTGAAGTAAAGTACTTGCAGTTTTTCAAATTTTAAATCATTTGATCATTGATATTGTTAGAAACGTCTTGTATTCTGTGAACCTGTGTGAAATAGTTGAAGATCTTTTATTTTTATAAAATATTTCTTCTATCAAGACCAAAATTAAAATATTGGTTTAGAAATGGTTTATTATTTTACGCAAAAAAGCCAACCAAGCTGGTCAAAATTAACAAATGTAGAACTTTTACTTCTGATTTCATGTTGACTAACTTCATTAGTTCTTACTTAACTGTTAGGAGAAATCTTTATTTATTTATTTATTTATTTTAATTTTTGGCTGCTCTGGGTCTTCATTGCAACGCTCAGGCGTCCTCTGGTTGCAGGAGCAGGGGCTGCTGCTCGTCCCTTCCTCGCGGGTTCTCATTGCCATCGCTCCTGTTGTTGTGGAGCACAGGCTCTAAGGCGCCCAGGCTCTGTCGCTGCAACTGGCAGGCTCTAGAGCAGACTCCCTGGCTGTGGCTCCTGGGCTTAGTTACTCCCAGGCATGTAGGGTCTTCCCATACCTGGGATCCAACCTGTAATCCCTGCATTGACTGGCAGATTCTTAACCACTGGACCACCAGGGAGATTAAAGAGAAAACTGTTTAACAAGCCCATCACACATTTGCAGAAATCTCTCAATTGCTCACTCTTCATATGGTTAAAAAAACTTTATACAACAAACAGCTTTGTAAATTGCAATTGCATTCATCATAAAATTTTCAAAATATTTTCCTCTAGTTTTCTTTTTTTTTGCATTACTAGCTAATTCATCTTATTCTTCCTCAGTATGTCTTCATTTTAAAAAAACTTTCTCCATACCAACTTCTTTAAGTATAAATAATTTAACTATAGTCTAATAAAAATAAGTATTTTCATTTAATTACCCATCATGATTTATACAAGTATTACTGTGACTCATGCTGTCTACATAAGAAAGAACACTTATTGTATATCTTATCTACACAGATAAGAACACTTATTGTATAAAAAAATTTTTTTAATTAATTAAATGACAGTGACCAGATTAGTTGTTTATGTATACAGCTTAACAGCTTCACTTGCCTGACACAGGCACAATTCAACACTAATGTCTTAAATGATACAATGAAAAAAGTGCTATATAAAATAGTAAATTTGGGGGTAATGGAAAAGTATTTTATGCTTATTAAGCTTTTAAACTTAAATGCAAACTGATGAAAATTAAATGAAAAGTTCAGTCCTTCAGTCAACTCAGCTATATCTCAAGGGCTCAATAGCCAAATATAGGCAGTGACTACCCCACTGGACAGGGCAGATCCATAATTCTGCATCCCTGCTATTCAAAGAGTAGTCAAGAACCAGCAGGGTCAAAACACCTGAAGCTTAGAAATCCAGAGTCTCAGTCTTGCCCCAGACCTACTGAAACAATCTGCATGTAACAAGTCCTTGGGTGATCTGTAATGTACCTTAAAACTTGAGAGGTGCATGCCCAAATAAAAAGCAAAGGAGGATTTAACTGGATAGTGTGCATAGAGTTATATCAAGTATACCAGGGGCATCTGTGTGAGAGATACCATGAGGGTCAAGTCATCCAGACTTAACAGGGATAGCATGTGCAGTAATAATCAGGAAAAGCAATCAAGGCTTTGTAATTTGGTGATTGAGAGTCTGCAATAATGCAATTAACAAAACAGGAGAAATGAGATTGAGAATTAAAATGTTTTAATTCATAGTATAGATTAATGTATATTCTCTAGTTTTAGCAAAAACAATTTTAAAAATATTATATATGTGTGTCTGTGTATACAAACACATGTGTACATACTGAGACAACTATTCATTTCAGAAACAAGCACTTGCAATAAATATATATGACCCAAAATCAATCCTAAAACTTTCAATCTTTTTTAATTTAATTGACCTTGTATACCATTTATCTTCTCTTATGTATGTGAAATGTTATTCTGTTTAAGGGGATTTCTGACTTACTGTTAATGAAAGACTTTCTGTGTTTTAGAAAATACTACTCCACTTTTCTAAGGATTGATTTCTTTTTTTACAATTAGCATGTCTTTTAAAATTATAAATAGAATGTAATTTTTATTAACTCTTTTCGTAAAAAAACTTTTAAAAACCAGAAATTTGAATTGTATGAAATTTGGCAAAGTTTCTTCCCCTCTTTTAAGTATCCTTTAGAAGATCTTAACATGAAACCAGTACAGTACTGGTAATTTCAGTACAGTAATTTCACCATATGCAACCTTTAAATATATAAGTAATCTAATTGTTAAAACACCAGTAGATTGATTTTCAATTTATTTTACAATTCTGGTTTCCAGTTAGTTCCAAAGGGAAATAAAACAGTTTGATAACCTATGCTTACTTAAAACTTTTGCTTGAATTGTTGTGAGACCTGATTCTAAAAGCGGAATCTTCCCTTTCTAAGGTACAATAGCTATTTAAATTATAGAAATGAGTTTAGCTTTATTTAGTGTAGTAGCCCAAGAAGAAAGCATTGAAGAGCTGAAGACAGGAAGACAGGTAGAATGGGGAAAAGGGAGGGCAGGGGAAGAGAGAAATAAAAAATGGAAGAATAAGCTGCGAAAGCCTCCTTTTCTACTGGAAGAATCAGGCCCCTTTGTATTTTTTTTCAACCAGGGATGGCTACCAGAATACTGTTTTGTAAAGAACTGTTCATAGTATTCTCCAAAATCTAAGTGTATTTTACGAGTTTTCATGCCTTATAGAATAATCCAACCTTACCGTTTAAAATCATGAACACAATTTCCCATGAAATTATGTGTACTGCTTGTTATTTTTTCTTCAAGTTCTAACAACTTTTAACAGGCATGGGCCATTTTTCTAGCAACTTCTTTTGATCAAGAGCTTTCTAAAACTTGGTCTCACACAAGTTGTTTTTAAAGTTTCTTTCAGCATACTGTTATGACCTGAGGCAGCAATGAATTGGTGAACAGTACAAAGCCAAAATATTTAGCTTGTCTAAACCAGTCCTTGCCCTAAAGAAACAGAGGAAATTGTTCATTTGGCAACTTCTCCAAGTTCAGATAAGCCTGGTTGTAGTTGACCTCACCTGTGCAAAGATTGGGTGGAACATTTGAGGAGGGTGTGAAGTCCTGAGGCTGAAACCTGAGGTTAGATCAGCACAGGATTCTCTGTGGACAGTTGAACATGACCTTAGATACAGTTGGAACAGCTGGCATCTGAGCTATCTTGCTTTATGGATTAAGCAGCAAAGGAAACTTTAAGAACAAATGAAATATATCTCTTCAAGGAACAACGATATGTGATTACTAAAGAATATTCACATTTTCATACTTGGGGAGATTTGTTAATTTTGTACATTTATTAAAGAAACAGTAAAGCCTCTAACTTTTAGAATTGATGTGAGTTCTTATACCCTTTTTATTCTTCTCCAATGATCTGAACTTTTTCCAATGGTTTCATATGAAACTAGCAGATATTCCAAGCTGTTAATCTCATCTTTAGAGGGAAAAAAGAAGTAAACTACATATATTTGTCAGTTTTTTTCTGTTCTGAAAGGGGACTGTAATAAAATGTTCCTGTATTCCTATTTCAAATGGTCACTTGTAACCTCAGAATGTCAACCTGTATTTTCTAGCAAGGATCCCTCCTGCTACTCTTGTATAGTCTCAGCCTCCTCCGTCCACACCCCATCTCTTAATACCTAGCAACCACTGTTCAGTTCTCTATAACTTCGTCTTCCCAAGCGTGTTACATAAATGTTATCATATAGTATGTGACTGTTGAGGATTGGCTTTTTTCACTCAACATCATTCATCTGGGTCCCATATAGGTTGTTTTAGGTATTTATCAGTTGTTTCCTTTTATTCCTGAATGTATATAAAACTGGTGAAATCTGATCAAGGTTGGATTGTATCAGTGAAATTTCCTGACAGTGATGTTCTACTATTTTAATGCAAGATATCACCATTGGACAAGACTGAGTGAAAAGTACAGGAAACCTCTCTGTTGTATTTCTTACAACTATATGTAATCTGCTATGGCCTTAAAGTGATTTTTAATAAGCAAATAAACAAAACAAGCAAAAAAGCATCCTCTTTGAGAAAAGAAATTATAAATCTCCTACAATAGTAGCCCAGATAACCAGGATGGTGTGATCACTCACCTAGAGCCAGACATCGTGGAATGCAAAATCAAGTGGGTCTTAGGAGGCATGACTACAAATAAAGGTAGTGGAAGTGATGGAATTCCAGCTGAGCTATTTCAAATCACAGAAGATGATGCTATGAAAGTGCTGCACTCAGTATGCCAGCAAATTTGGAAAATTAAGCAGTGGCCAGGGACTGTAAAAGGTCAGTTTTCATTCCAATCTCAAAGAAGGGCAATGCAAAAGAATGTTCAAACTACCACACAATTGCACTCATCTCACACCCTAGCAAAGTAATGCTCAAAATTCTCCAAGCTAGGCTTCAAATGTATGTGAACTGTGAACTTCCAGATGTTCAGGCTGGATTTAGAAAAGGCAGAGGAACCAGAGATCAAATGGCCAACATCCATTGGATCATAAAAAAGCGAGAGAGTACCAGAAAACTATCTACTGCTTTATTGGCTACGCTAAAACCTTTGAGTCTGTAGACCACAACAAACTGTGGAAAATTCTGAAAGAGTTTTGACCTGCCTGAGTCAGAATTCTGAAATTCTGACCTGCCTCCTAAGAAATCTGTATGCAGGTTAAGAACTGGACATGGAACAACAGACTGGTTCCAAATAGGAAAAGGAGTACGTCAAGGCTGTATATTGTCACCCTGCTTATGTAACTTATAAGCAGAGTACATCATGCAAAATGCCAGGCTGGATGAAGCATAAGCTGGAATCAAGAATTCTGGGAAAAATAGCAATAACCTCAAATATGTAGATGACACCACCCTAATGGCAGAAAGCAAAGAGGAACTAAGAGCCTCTTGATGAAAGTGAAAGAGAAGAACAGAAAAGCTAGCTTAAAACTCAGCATTCAAAAAACTTAAGATCATGGCATCTGGTCCCATTACTTCATGGCAAATAGATGGGGAAACAATGGAAACAGTGACAGACTTTCTCTTCTTGGGTTCCAAAATCACTGCAGATAGTGACTGCAGCCATGAAATTAAATAGCACTTGCTCCTTGGAAGAAAAGCTATGACCAACCTAGACAGCATATTAAAAAGCAGAGACATTACTTTGCCAACTAAGGTCCGTCTTGTCAAAGCTATGGTTTTTCCAGTAGTCATGTACGGATGTAAGAGTTGGACTATAAAGAAAGCTGAGCACTTGAAAAATTGATGCTTTTGAACTGTGATGTTGGAGAAGACTCTTGAGAGTCCCTTGGACTGCAAGGAGATCCACCAGTCAATCCTAAAGGAAATCAGTCCTGAATATTCATTGGACAGACTGATGTTGAAGTTGAAGCTCCAATACTTTGGCCACCTGATGCGAAGAACTGACTCATTGGAAAAGACCCTGATGCTGGGAAAGATTGAGGGCAGGAGGAGAAGGGGACAACTGAGGATGAGATGGTTGGATGGTACCAGAGACTTGATGGACATGAGTTTTAGCAAGCTCCAGGAGCTTGTGATGGACATGGAAGCCGGGTAGGCTGCAGTCCATGCTGTCACAAAGAGGCAGACACGACTGAGCGACTGAACTGATAATGATAGCAATCTGAGTGGAAAAACATATCAAATAAACTTTGGATTGATTTTTCAACTTTAATTCCCTTCAGTTCAGTTCACTCAGTCGTGTCCGACTCTTTGTGACCCTATGAATCGCAGCAAGCCAGGGCTCCCTGTCCATCA
Organism: Ovis canadensis; assembly: GCF_042477335.2. NCBI lineage: Eukaryota > Metazoa > Chordata > Mammalia > Artiodactyla > Bovidae > Ovis > Ovis canadensis. Next base: position 13,722,110 of record NC_091255.1, read on the forward strand.
CCAACTCCCGGAGTTCACTCAGACTCATGTGCATCGAGTCGGTGATACCATCCAGCCATCTCATCCTCTGTCGTCCCCTCCTCCTCCTGCCCCCAATCCCTCCCAGCATCAGGGTCTTTTCCAATGAGTCAGCTCTTCACAGGAGGTGGCCAAAGTATTGGAGTTTCAGCCTCAGCATCAGTCCATCCAATGAATACCCAGGACTGATCTCCATTAGGATGGACTGGTTAAATCTCCTTATAGTCCAAGGGACTCTCAAGAGTCTTCTCCAGCACCACAGTTCAGAAGCATCAATTCTTTGGTGCTCAGCCTTCTTTATAGTCCAACTCTCACATCCAAACATGCCCACTGGAAGAACTATAGCCTTGACTAGACAGACCTTTGTTAGCAAAGTAATATCTCTGCTTTTTGATATGCTGTCTAGGTTGGTCATAACTTTCCTTCCAAGGAGTAAGTGTCTTTTAATTTCATGGCTGCAGTCACCATCTGCAGTGATTTTGGAGCCCAAACACTAAAGTCTGACACTGTCTCCACTATTTCCCAATCTGTTTCCAATGAAGTGATGGGACCAGATGCCTTGATCTTCATTTTTTGAATGTTGAGCTTTAAGCCAACTTTTTCACTCTTTCACTTTCATTAAGAGGCTCTTCAGTTCTTCTTCACTTTCTGCCATAAGGGTGGTGTCACCTGCATATCTGAGGTTATTGATATTTCTCCCAGCAATCTTGATTCCAGCTTGTGCTTCTTCCAGCCCAGCGTTTCTCACGATGTGCTCTGCATAGAAGTTAAATAAGCAGGGTGACAATATACAGCCTTGACATACTCCTTTTCCTATTTGGAACCAGTCTGTTGTTCCATGTCCAGTTCTAACTGTTGCTTCCTGACCTGCATACACATTTCTCAAGAGGCAGGTATTTCTCAAGAGGTCTGGTATTCCCATCTCTCTCAGAATTTTCCACAGTTTATTGTGATCCACACAGCCAAAGGCTTTGGCATAGTCAATAAAGCAGAAATAGATGTTTTTCTGGAACTCTCTTGCTTTTTCCATGATCAAGCAGATGTTGGCAACTTGATCTCTGGCTTCTCTGCCTTTCCTAAAACCAGCTTGAACATCTGGAAGTTCACAGTTCACGTATTGTTGAAGCCTGGCTTGGATAATTTTAAGCATTACTTTACCAGCATGTGAGATGAGTTCAACTGTGCAGTAGTTTGAGCATTCTTTGGCATTGCCTTTCTTTGGTTTTGGAATGAAAACTGACCTTTTCCAGTCTTGTGGCCACTGCTGAGTTTTCCAAATTTGCTGGCATATTGAGTGCAGCACTTTCACAGCATCATCTTTCAGCATTTGAAAGAGCTCAACTGGAATTCCATCACCTCCACTAGCTTTGTTCAGAGTGATACTTTCTAAGGCCCACTTGACTTCACATTCCAGGATGTCTGCCTCTAGGTGAGGGATCACACCATCATGATTATCTGGGTCGTGAAGATCTATTTTGTACAGTTCTTCTGTGTATTCTTGCCACCTCTTCTTAATATCTTCTGCTTCTGTTAAGTACCATTTCTGTCCTTTATCGAGCCCATCTTTACATGAAATGTCCCCTTGGTATCTATGATTTTCTTCAAGAGGTCTGTAGTCTTTCCCATTCTGTTGTTTTCCTAATTCCCTTAATGAGAATCAAAAAAATGACCTGTGTCCAATGTTAAGAGTTTGCCCAAGAAACTGCCTAAGTTAAAGACTGCTTGCTTGGAAAAAGAACACAAAAACAGCCCAGTTGGCATTACTGTGTCCAGACAGCAGCCATAGCTATTGATTCACTGAAGGTGAGTATAGCATTTTAAACAAGCTTTAAACAAACGTGTATATTCCAAATAACCAGATAGTTGTTTCTTTATAATGTAGGAAAGTTCTTGCTATTTTAAGAAGTCTGATAGAAATTTTACTACCGTATAGATACTGTAGAATCCTTTTAATTGTGTTAAATTAAACAGACTCCCAGAATTTTCAGTGTTCAGAGAAATTTGGGAGGGAAATGCTCTTGTTCATGGAAACCTTTCAGTTCAGTTTGATTACAGTATTTTCTGTATCAGTTGGCTTAATCAGAACTGGTGTTAGGATTCTGGTTTCTGTACCATGAGCCACTTTTTTTCTAGCTATTCAGGGACCACATTTACCATTCTTTCGTCAGTTTTTTCACACATGCCTGCAGTAACTTATAAGGGCCACTTGGCGAGGGGAATGTTTAAGCTTCTTTTATTTAATTCTTATTTTGTGTGAATGCAGTGTGAAAGCTAGACATAATCTTCAAGGAGCTCTCAATCTAGTAAGAAAAATGAAAAAACAAAGCAAAATCATCACTTTCTAGAAAGCCCTTCAGAATAAGTGCCCTAGAGGTGGTGAGTTGTCAGCGGCGTGATTGTACACCAAAGTAGGTATGCTGCCTATAATTTTCCTTATTTAACCAAAAATAAGCAATTATAAATCTGTAACATTCCATAAGTCAGTTGCTAAGAGAGCACCTTTCCAGGGCATATTTCAAACATTTAGGCAGATGCCAAACATTTTATGTTTATTAACACAAAGTGAGAGCAATATATATGTTAACTTGGCTGACAAACTAGTAAATTTTACTCAAGGAGGAAGTAGTGATAAGGCAGTTGATACCATAAAACTCCTTTCTTGGCAGTTTAACATGAGAAACACTTTTGTTACTCTTACTTTGTTATGGGACTCATGACACTGTGTTAAATGATTTATTCACAAACTATTTTAGAATTAAAAGTAAAAGTTCTCTAGTCCTGCCTAACCCTACATAAAAAAATCACCCTATTTGAAAATGTTTGTGTATTTTGATTCATTGTCATCCATGTTAGATATACCAAAGATTTTCTATGACCATGGATTTCAAATTAAATTATGAATTGCATCACAGTTTTTCATATCCAAGGCAGCTGGTTTCCTGATACATTTCTTGTGACCATATATGCACCTTATATTTCATTTGCATTCCTTTCCTACTCTTGCTTTTTCTTCTTCACTTCTGTTCTTAATATCTGTTTCCCACTTTTCCCACATCATTTTATAAGATCTCTACATTGTAGTTGTTAATCTTACTTCTATCAAATCTGTGGCTAAAACTAGAAAATTATTTTTGATAAAACTAGAAAATATGCATTCACTTATATTATGAATTAAAACATTTTAACTCTCAATCTCATTTCACTTGTTTTCCTCTATATACAAATTGTCTTTCTAATTTTTTTAAAGTTTTTAAACATAGGTGGTTATGTATTGTCAAGTCTCTGTTTCTTTGTGAGTTCTCCATTTTCTTTTAACTTTAAAAAATTTTCAGTTCAGTTCAGTTGCTCAGTTGTATCCGACTCTTTGCGACCCCATGGACCACAGCACACCTGGCCTCCCTGTCCATCATTAACTCTCGGAGTCCACCCAGACCCATGTCCATTGAGTCGGTGATGCCATCCAACCATCTTATCCTCTGTCGTCCCCTTCTCCTCCTGCTCAGCTCTTCACATCAGGTGGCCAAAGTATTGGAGTTTCAGCTTCAACATCAGTGCTTCCAATAAACGTCCAGGACTGATCTCCTTTAGGATAGACTGGGTGGATCTCCCTGCAGTCCAAGGGAGTCTCAAGAGTCTTCTCCAACACCACAGTTCAAAAGCATCAATTCTTTGGTGCTCAGCTTTCCTTATAGTCCAACTCTCACATCCATATGTGACTACTTAAAAATTTTATTCCTAGCAATTTTGGATACCTGTTTGCCTAGTTTTCTTCCTCTATTTCTGTCTTTGTTTAGCTCACCGAATAAGAAATTATTCTGTGTTGTATAGAGTATGAGATGAGAAGCTACACTTTGTACTTTCTTTTCCAAATAGCTTTTTGTCACACCATTTATTTTTATGTGGTATCTCCACTACCATTGGGCATCCCTGGTGGCTCAGATGGTAAAGAATCTGCCTGCGATGCAGGAGACTCAGGTGTGATCCCTGGGTCAGGAAGATCCCCTGGAGAAGGAAATGGCAACCCAATCCAGTATTCTTGCCTGGAAAATCCCATGGACAGAGAAGCCAGGCGAGTTACAGTCCATTGAGTCACAAAGAGTCAGACACGACTGAGCAACTAATACTTTCACTTTCTATGACCATAAAGTAAATTCTCATATAATCTAGGGGTCAGTTTGGGGCAATTTAATTTTTCCAGTAGCTTTGTCAATAAATATTGGGTGGATGAATGTTTCATCTGACTCTTCTTTGGCTAGTACCAATTTTTATATTTTACATATACCTTAAATTCTTAGGCCATTTCCCATCTTATTTGTTCGTTTGTTTTCTGTTTTTCCTTCTTACTGTTGTTGTTTTTTCAGTATTTGCTTATCAGTTCTCACTGACTTTTTTCTTCTTAATGAATTTAAGAATCTTGTTTATTATCTAGATTTTATTATGGGCTGTGCTATGCTTAGTCACTCAGTGGTGTCTGACTCTTTGTGACGCCTAGGACTGTAGCCTGCTAGGTTCCTTTATCCATGGGGATTCTCCAAGCAAGAATACTAGATTGGGTTGCCATCCCCTCCTCCAGCAAATCTTCCCAACCCAGGGATCAAACTCAGGTCTCCTGCATTGCAGGCAGATTCTTTACCGTCTGAGCCACCAGGGAAGCCTATGAATACTAGAGTGGGCAGCCTATCCCTTCTCCAGGGGATCTACCTGACCCAGGAATTGAACCACGGTCTCCTGCATTGCAGGCGGATTTTTTACCAGCCGAGCTACCAAGGAATCCCAGATCTTATTATAGCTAGATTCAAATTTGGAATTCTTGGTCAGGTTCCATCAAAACGAACAAAATTTGATAAAATTTTGATCCTAACTGAATTCTCTAAAGGTTAATTTGGAAGGAATACATTTCTGTTCTTAAACCCCAAACTTCAGATGAATTTTAAACATTTGACAACTGGAAAAGTAGCCTCTGAGTGATACTAGGTGTCACTGAACAGGATTTAAATTCTGATTATTAAAGGAGTTTCCAATACTATCTTCTTTTGGTACACTTGTAACCAGGACTGGAGAAATAGGAAAATAGTTTTCTTTTATGTCAAATCTCACTAAACCAGAAAATACATGTTCAGGGTTAAGTATATTGTCAAAACAAGGTTTTAACTAATATTTATACTGTGAGCAGAGTTCACAGGGTAAAATTTATTAGATAGATGTACTTGTGTGTCTGTCTTTGATTAGGGACTTCTGTTTATAAACAGAGATTAAACATTGTTTCTTTGATTTTCTTTGATGTTCAGAGGCAGAATTCAATTTTGCAGCTTTTGGAAGATGAGGCAGCTGCAGGTAAAGAAATTGACAGCTCTTGGGAGGTTTAATTAGAGCTAATTATAATTTGATTGACCTGCTTTTTCTCCAGAAAGTTTAACCAAGTCTTCCTTTGCAAAGTGAGGATTTTTCTTTTTCATACAAACTAAAGAAAATCTTGTTTGTTGGGCTTACAAATATCTATCATTTTTCACACTCACAAAGGAGTGTCACGACATGAATCATGGAACCAAGGATTTGGGTATGATTGGACAGGACTTTCAAGATTATATAGTCCTTGAGAGCATATATTCATTATATTAACTTATGATGGAAAATTATAAATTTTAGGGAAATATAAACTTGGTATACATAAATTTTAAATCTATTTAATGAGAAACCAAGCAATAAAATTGTAGCTCTCTGTCCTTTTTCGACCTTGGTATTCATTCCACATGGTTTAGATATAATTTCATTTACTTGATAAATACTATATTTGTTTTAATTCATGTATAAAGAGAGCATGATGAAATGATTTGCTTTTCATTATGTGCTATTTTTCATAGCATGACTTATGGTTGTTATAATTATTTAAATGAAACACAATTCTACTAATATTGCTGTAAAATTGAAACCTTCATATGAAAGCTTTATACCTAACAAAATTCTATAAGGCAATTATATATGAAAAACAAAAAAGTCTTTTTCACTATTTGTTGACTCAGTTACATGTCATATTTATGTTGAATGGAGGACCTGTTAATATTAAATAGGGGTTTTACTCTCAGACAACTTGTGCTCTACTTTCGTCAGTCAAGATCTTTTGACATTAGAAAGTTTGAGAGTAAAATATTATTTTCATGACAGTTTAACAGAGCAGTAGGAAATGCTAAGTAGCCTGTGGAGTAATTATAGACAACAGATATTATTAAGGATAAAAGGACGGGAGGACTTCCCTGGTGACTCAGAGGTAAAGAGTCTGCCTGCCAATGCAGCAGATACGGGTTTGATCCCTGCTCCAGGAAGTTTTCACATGCCGTGGAGCAGTGAGGCCTGTGTGCCACAACTACTGAGCCTGTGCTCCGCAGCCCGGGAGCCACAACTACTGAGCCCACGTAGCACAGCTTCTGAGGCCTGCACACCCTAGAGCCCGTGCTCCGCACCGAGAGCACCCACTGCACGAGGAGAACCCGTGCACCACACCTGGGGAGCAGCCCACTCTGCTGCAACTAGAGAAGAACCCGCTCCACAGCCAAGACCATCTTAAGCTTAAGTGGTCTGGAAAGAGGAGAAAAGATAAAATCTAAAGTAGATTTTGAAGAACAGATGGCAGCTGGATGAAGGAAAAAAAGAGGAAAATATATATTCACCTAGCGGAAGGAATATTGTGCTCAAAAGTATTTTGGAGGTGAGAGAGTTTAGTCTGGGAAATTGATAAGTGAACGCACTTGGATATGTTAATCCATAAGAGAGTCAGTGTACTAAAACTGGAAAGACTGATTTGGAACAAATAGCAGAGAACCTTGAAGTATAGAGATTGAGAATATATTTATCATGTACCATGTACTTACAGCATTTTATCTAGGTTTGTTTCCTAGGCAATATTTCAGGAAAATTGATCCTTCAGAAGTATGCAGAGTACATTGTAGTGAAGAACAGAGCACGCAGTATGCCCCTATGTGTGAGATGCTAAAGACATGACTAATAGCTTGTGGTAAGAATGGATATTAAGGAATGGTGCAGACACAGCACCAGTGAAGAATTCACAGTGCCTGATAACTGGTTAGGTATGGAGGCGGAAGAGAGGGATGGATGTACACCCAGAGAAGGCAAAAGGAAAGGAAAGAACACGTGTCGGAGACTTACATAAAGTTCTGTGAATTCATTTTCTCCTCCAAGAATGTCGTGGTTAAGGGATGAGTTGTAGATTCCATTTATGAACCACTAGCAAATTATTTGATATCACCCCTTGAGAGGAACATTAAGCATATTTTAATAAAATCAGTACTTAAGGAAACTAAATATAGCTTGCTTATAAATATTTTTCCTTCAACATCCCCCTTCCTGCAGTAACCCTTAGTCTTTTCCACAGGCTGTAATGGGACCAAGACCAAGAAGGGTTTTCCAATGAGTGGATGTAGGAAGCTGATAAGAGAAGTATTCTTTTGGGCTTGGTAGCATAAGTTACAGTACACTAAAACATATATCTCTCGGAGGCCTCTTTTTTCTCCTGTCAGCAGCTGACATTGTGAAAGATTTACGGATTAGCTTAAAAATTACAGAACTTCTCAGTTTAGTGATGTGGATGTGCTACCTAATTACAAATGAGCAACTGCAGTTAGTGCTTTTTCCTTCTACTTTGGGGAGCCGTTAAAACTCACAGCTAGAGAAGGGAAGGTTTTACATAACTGTTGCTAACGTTAGAAAGGACACGTGCACGCTTTACTTCCAGAGAACTGCTTGAGTGCCTCAGTCATTTCACCCAGTCTAGCTCTCTCCTCACATTGGTGATTCTGTGTCTATTTGAAAACAATGAAGAGGAACAGGGATAAAGTGTACCGAGAGCTGTAGTTCTTTAACCCTATTGTGAGAGTTGTTTTGAGCTTATAAGGTGGATGCTGTTATTTACCCTTATACAAATGAAAAACCTGAGTCTTGGAGAATTACAGAGCCAGAAAATGAAATAAAGAAAAAATCGTATCTAAGATTCTGAAGTATATCTAATGCCCATATTTTTTATTCAATATCATGTTCATGAAACAGTGGCAGATTTTATTTTCTTGGGCTCCAAAATCACTGTGGACAGTGACTCCAGCGACAGAATTAAAAGATGTTTATTCCTTGGAAGAAAAGCTATGGCAAACATAGCCTCCATATGAAAAAACAGAGACATCACTTTGCCAACAAAGGTCTCTAGCCAAAGCTGTAGTTTTTCTAGTAGTCATGTACAGATGTAAGAGTTGGACCATAAAGTAGCCTGTCAACTCATGGTACTGGAGAAGACTCGAGAGTTCCTTGGACAGCAAGGAGATAAAAACAGTCAATCCTAAAGGAAATCAACATAATATTCATTGGAAGCACTCAAGCTGAAACTCCAGTACTTTATCCACCTGATACAAAGAGCTGACTCACTGGAAAAGACCCTGGTACTGGAAATGACTGAGGGCAGGAGCAGAAGCGGGCAACAGGGGATTAGATGTTTGGATGGCATCACGGACTCAATGGACATGAGTTTAGGTAAATTCCAGGAGTTGGTGATGGACAGGGAAGCCTGATATGCTCGGTCCATGGGATCACAAAGAGTCAGACACTGCTTAGTGACTGAGCAACAACAACAGTGCCTTAAAGGGAGAAAAGTGCTGTATATGGAAAAACATGATATTTTGTCCTTTGAGCTTATGCTGCCCTTTGTCTCAACACAATCACGTAGCGAAGTTCTTGTAGCCTACAAAGATTTTCATTAGTGTGAAGTATATTTTCAAAGAATTTGGTCTGATCTTCCCTGAAGGTTCATTGTGAAATTCTAAGGTGGAAAATCCTGATTTAACAACCAGACAGTGTAAGTTGAAGTCATTTTCTCAATGTCACTAAAAAAATGTTAAGTCAGAGATATGCCTTCATAATTTAGGATTCCCTTTTAGTGCATTTCTTTGTACTGCTTAATATTAAAATGTGTAATACTTTTGTTGATTTTTCTGATTTGCTATTACATCTTTGTTGTTCAGTTGCTAAGTTCTATCTGACTCTTTGTGACCCCTTGGAGAGCAGCACAACAGGCTTCCCTGTCCTTCACCATCTCCCAGAATTTGCTCAAACTCATGTCCTTTGAGTCCATGATGCCATCCAACCATCTCATCCTCTGCCACCCTCTTCTACTGCCCTTAGTCTTTCCCAGCATCAGGATCTTTTCCAGTGAGTTGGCTCTTTGCATCAGGTGGCTAAAGTATTGAAGCTTCAGCTTCAGCATCAGTCTTTCCATTGAATATTCAGAATTGATTTCTTTTAGGATTGGCAGATTTGATCTCCTTGCTGACCAAGGGACTCTCAAGTCTTCTCCAGCACCACAGTTCGAGTGCATCGATTCTTTGGCACTCAGCCTTCTTTATGGTCCAGTTCTCACATATGTACATGACTACTGGAAAAACCATAGCTTTGACTATATGGTCATTTGTTGGCAAAGTGATGTCTCTGCTTTTTCACACACTGTCTAGGTTTGTTATAGCTTTTCTTCCAAGGAACAAGCGTCTTTTAACTTTGTGGCGGGACTCACCATCCACAGTGATTTTGGAGCCAAAGAAAGTCAAACTTGTCAGTTTCCACTTTTTCCACATCTATTTGCCATGAAGTGATGGGACCAGGTGCCAAGATCTTAAGTTTTTTGAATGCTGAGTTTTAAGCCAGCTTTTTCACTCTCCTCTTTCACATTCATCAAGAGACTCTTTAGTTCCTCTTCTGCCATTAGAGTGGTATCACTTGCATATCCGAGGTTGTTGATATTTCTCCCAGCAATCTTGATTCCAGCTTGTGAGTCTTTCAGCCTGGCATTTCTCATAATGTACTCTCCATATATGTTAAGTAAGTGGGGTAACAATATATGGCCTTGATGTATTCCTTTCCCAATTTTGAGCCAGTCCATTATTCCATGTCTTTTTCTAACTGTTGCTTCTTGCCCTGCATACAGGTTTCTCAGGAGACAGGTGATCTGGTCTGGTGGTCTGGTGTTCCCATTTCTTTAAGAATTTTCCACAGATTGTTATGATCCACACAGTCAAAGGCTTTAGTATAGTCAGTGAAGAAGAAGTAGATGCTTGTTTGGAATTCCCTTGCTATTTTATGATCCAACGTTTCCTAACTTTTAAACTGAATTAATCTGTACCTAACACAGAGTAGATCAGTGAACTGGCTGCCACATTCCACCTGATTGGGTTTCAGGCTCATGGTGAGGTACTAGGGAAATTCTGGCTCAGTTGTTACTGACATAGGAGGCTTTACAGTCATTAGAAAACAGCCCAGCAGGAAAAGAAAACTGGATTTCTGTGATCCTGTATTGCTAAATGTGGCACACTGCTGCTCTCTTTTCTTTACTGCTTCCTCTAAGAGTCGTCATTTCAACGCACTAATCTTTTAAACAGCCATTCAGTGGGAATTGGGCTAGAACTTTGCTAAGGGGTCACATTTACCAGCCTGACAGTTATACTTTTACAAAAGAAATGGCATGAATTTATTCAGCATCAAAACCTCTGCATCTCTTACCACCCCACTGCATTCCACACCGTATTACCATCAGTGCACTATAATGGCTATATAAATTCCATTCAGATTCTTCATTTAATTAACTAGTGTTCTTTGAACAAAAATAAAAGTGCTGTTTTTATAGAGGAATAAAGGCTGCATGAAGCAAATGTGAAGGAGACAAATCATCAAATTAGTTATTCTTCATTGCTGCTATGGTGAATTCTCTGCCCCTCCCTTTCTCTTCAGTGACAATATTATTTTTTTCCTAGCCTGATTGAATGGAAACTGGGGAACGGTGTAGCAGCCTCAAATGTGTTTGAGTGTGTTGTAATGGCCACATCCTAAGCTCATGCAGGGCTGGGCACCAATGATATTGTCATCTACAAGATAATTGGTTTTTTAGCATATTCTATAGCCAAGACCGTGGACTTTGTAACTAGACCGCCTGGGTTCAAATCCCAGCTCTGCCACTTACTAAGTTTGTGATTCTGAGCAAACTACTTAACTTTCCAGTTTCCTGTCTATTAAGTGAGGGTAAAAATGGACATAGCTCTCACAGCACTGGGGAGATTATTTGAGGTGATCTATCCAAAACATTTAGAGCCCTGCTGACACACACTAGGCCGTTGCCTCCCACTCATGCAGTCTTCTGTGAGGTTGATCCTCTGGTGACACTGATAACCCTTGATTGCCTGGGATGAACTGGCTGATGTGTTAGTTAGATAGGTGTCCTTGTACCGTGTCTCTGCTCAGCACTCTCCAGTTGCTTTCCCTCTGGCTGTGAGTAAAACTAAAGTCCTTACAACGGCCTACAAAAGCTCTCGAGATCTGCCACTCCATGCCAGCACCATCCCTGCCCAGAGGCCTGTGAGCACTTTACCCCCACGTCCCACACCCCCTTCTTCCTGTCCTCTCCTGCTGTCTACTTCGGCCGCCCTGGGTTCCTTGCTGTCCTCTGAAGATGCAGAATGCTGTGGATGCACAGTGCCATCTCAGTTCCTTTGCACAAACTGTTCTCTCTGCCCAGAAAGCTCCTTCTTTCAGAAATCTGCGTGGCTTCATCCTTTCTGCTGTTCTCTGATTCAAAGTCTTCTAAGTGAGCTCTTCATTGACTATCTCTAGTTTGCCATCTCCCCAAACTAGATTATAAATATCGGGGGACAAAAGGAGGACTTTGTATTGTGTTAGGTGCTCCATCTTCAGTACCTGAGGCAGAAACTGACACACAGTAAGTACTTAATAGTTACTGAATGTATGAATGAAAAATTGACCCTTAAAATATGTCCTGTAGTAAAAATATTTCTAACCCTCCCCTAGGCTGAAACAAAAGCAAGTGTCCTGTAAAAGCTTCCAGAAAATTAAAATAGCCATAGTTGAATATTAGCCACGGCAATTGGAGCAGAAAGTTCCATTGCAGAGAAAAACAATTTCTACATCAAATAAAAAAAAAAAAGAAAGAAATGGTTTACATTATAGCAAGTGCAATATTAAATTATGTTGGTGTCCTGGAAACTGTTATTGAGCCAGCACCAAGGCACATTTTTGAGAGTGCAAATGCTTTGGGCCACACCATCCACTTCCTAAGGTGAAAAATACAATGAGTGTATAGTTTTGTTTTTGTTTTAGTCATCAAGTGATGGAGTAAAATGGTGAGAAGAGCATTGATGTTGGAGTCAGGTAAAGCTGGGTTTAAATTCTGGCACTGGTATAGGTTCTGCCCTTGCATAGGTTATGTTACCTCTCTGAGCCTCTGTTGATTATGTATAAAATGGTTTTTAGTAATGCCTTTCCCTCAGTGTTGTTCTAAATGTGGTGAGCATTGCATCCTATAGAAATGGCTGTATATTTTGCTACTGAATTCTGCCTTTTGGCTTAAATCAAAATGGGGAGGTAGCTCTTAGACTGATGTCTAGGAATAAGATTTGGCTCCTGGGGCTTGGACCACTGAGAAGCCCTTAACACTATAAATCTCTCAGCAGGATCTGATGAAGCTGCAAAAACCTTCATAGAACATGAGCCCTACCACCTGCTTGACTTTTGTGGAAGTCTGCTCTTTTTATCTTTTGAGCCAATTCTTATTTCTATTTTGCACTTTCAATTTTCTTCTGCTTCTCTTGTTTTCAAAATTCTCTCCTAAATGTGTGAAGTTGGAGAGTCCATACTGAAAGTTATCTAAGAAAGCAAGGAAAAGTAAGGTCACACATGACCTTAATTAAATAACATGAATATTAGTTTTAAAATTGAGATGTGAACAATATAAGTATATTGATTCATTTTTTGAATTATAACTCCTAGAAGGAAGAAAATATTTTGTTTAAACTGCTACTATTTTTACATTCTTTTCTTCAATGACATTATTTTTTTTTACTATTTAGGAGGCCAAAGCTGTGGTCGAAGAAACAAGAGCCCTGCGAAGTCGGCTTCATCTTGCCGAAGCTGCACAGAGACAGGCACAGGGAATGGAAATGGATTACGAGGAAGTGATCCGTCTGTTAGAGGCTGAGATTGCAGAGCTGAAGGCTCAGCTTGCTGATTATTCTGGCCAAAATAAAGTAAGCAAAACAGTTCTCTTTTCTGGTTACCATGGTTTCCTTGCCGTAGCTATGTATCCTGTTTTCATTTTTTTTTTCATCTGCACTTCTAAACTAGGTCAGTGTTTGTATTCTGTTATTCAGTGGTAGGATGATGTGTCATGGTGGGGGTAATGTGAAGGTTATGAGCCTCCCTTTATCCAGATAGCTTTGGGATGGAAAAGTATGTGCCCCAAATTTATTTGGGTCACTGGTCAACATTGTACAACTCAAGCATTAAGTCCCATTACATTGGTTTCCTGCTTTTTCCCTAAACTTGCTCATTTGTCTTTTAATTCTGTTTTACTCTTTGTTTAGAGCACTTGAGGAAGTGTGAAAGTCAAATAATTTTTTGCCAAAGGCGTAAGTTAATCAAGAGAAAGAAACTTGAGGTTGAGTTAAGCAGGCTTCAATTTCAGTAGCAAAATACTGAATGCTTTTCAGAAGACAATGTGACCTTTCTTTTAATGCGAATTTTTTTATTATGTGATTTTGTAAAACATTATATATACTATATTCATTGAATGGTCTTCAAAAACTGTAATAGACATATATACTTTTTTTCACTGAAATAAGGTAGAAAATTAAATAAATTGAAATAGATATTTTATAACATCCTAGAATTTATTTCTGACCATAATAGTATTTATGTCTCTAATCCAGTCATCTTTCAAAAGAACATAAAACAAAGTTGAAAATTTTACATTTATTTATTTAAACATAAAAGAGTTAAATACTTTAAATATACCAAGTGGAAATGAAACTAGTTTTAGAAAAGCAAGATACAGAAGAAAATCTGAAATTTTCTGTGATTATCTAAGAGATACGTTTTTCACATTTGCCATTTAAATGAGTTCCAGAAGAAGTCTGATGTTCCTGTCACCCATTGATAATACCATAAGGCCAAGGGGGAGCAATACTTTAGATGGCAGAAATACTAAGGAATGTTGCATATATTTATTATTCTTGACCTAGGTTTATGTTCTGAAATCAGAGACATATGCTTATTTCATGTGAGTAACTTAGCATGATTCTGAAAATATTGGTGGGATTATCAAAATATTAAAAGTACTTTTTAAATAATAACTTGATTTATTTTTCGAGGGATAATCAAGTCTTTAAAAATACTTTCTTTTCAAATAATATAACATTTAAGGAATTCATATGAAATTATTCAGGTTTTTTTTTTTTTTTCCTTTAACACTTCTTTTATTTTCATCTGAATACACTTTTTTTTTTTTGTGGTTCCATATGAATTTTATTTTATTTATTTATTTTTTTTCTCTTTTTATTCCCAAACATGAACCCCCCTCCCACCTCCCTCCCCATAACATCTTTCTGGGTCAAAAGCATAGGTTATTTGCTATTCTCTATTTCAGCTCCTAGCTGAAGAACATTTTTGTCCTAAGTTTTGTGGTAATATAATTAATTCAGTTCTCTTTTTTAGCATAATGGTGTCTCATGCCATTCCGAGGAACAAAATTTTGTTAAGAGAACAAAATCCTAAACTAAGCCATTAGCCCATGTCTGAAAGTAATCTTTTTTTTTTTTCCCCAAGAGATGTTAGAGATGAACATCTCAACATTTTCCAACCCCAATACCAGTGGAGAAAGAGAAGGAAACTTTTTTTTTAATTGTTTGAGATTGCTTGAAGAGATACTGGCCAAAATATTACAGAATTCAGATTCAGATATTCATTTTTAAAACATTTTTATAACAATAAATATTTTTCTTACAAGTTTTCCCTTTTATTATCTCTGTGTTTACTTACCTCCCTTTTTATTTATTTTTTCCTTCAGCTTAAGAAATAAAAATTTACTAATATATTTGAAGACCCACAATGTCCCTTTCCAATTTCATCCCATAAAACCACTTTCCTAGATTTAATCTTAACCATTTTCTTGATTATTTTACTACCCGTGTATATATCCCTTAGTCTTCACTGGTGGCTCAGACAATAAGGAATCCACCCACAATGCAGGAGACCTGGGTTTGATCCCTGGGTCAGGAAGATCCCCAGCAGAAGAGAATGGCTACCCACTCCAGTATTCTTGCCTGGGGAATCCCAAGGACAGAGGAGCCGGGTGGAACACAGTCCATGGGGTTACAAAGAGTTGGACATGGCTGAGCACTTAAGCATGCGTGCACATATCCCTTAACAACGTACTGTTGAATTTTACCTGTTTGTCAGCTTCATCTGAGTAGAAAACATACTACTTTTATTATTGCGACTTGTGTTTTTTCCACTCAAAATGTTGTATTTGTGATTTATTTATTTGAAGTTTATAGCTAGTTCGCGTCTTTTCATTGCTTTTTTGTATTCCATTGAGTGGATATACTACAGTATATTTGTCCGTACTGTATTTGATAGACAGTACAGCTGTTTCAGTTTTCTTCTTTTATGAACAATGTCGCTAAAAAGTTTTGTATATATACCCTATTCCAGATGTGTAGCAGTTCTCTTTTGCTCATACTAGAGTGGGATTGGTAGGTAGAGTGATGATTGTATGATCAGCTTTACTAATTACAATTAGGCAATGCCGATTGTGTTTGAAAGTATTTAAACTGATCTTAACTCTGTGTTCAATGACATCAGGTGGTTAGCTTGAAATGAGCCATGGTAAGATTATTTACACCACCAAATGCAGTAAGCCAGGGCTTTGCCTCTTGTCCTAGATAGCCAGTTGAGCTAATATTTATGCATCTATTAGGCATTTGTGTTTCTATGTGAAATGTTTCTTATTTTTCATGTTGTAAAAATCTTCTCCTGAATTTATGCTTGCCTTTGCACCCTAAGGTGAAATGAACCAGTTATTTTCATATAATCCAATTAATCGGTCTTTTCCTTCATGTGTCTTTCTAGAAGTCCCTCCACTCTCAAAAGTGTTTTTATATTTGTCTCTAAAAGTTTTTAAAATTTGATCCTTCTGTCATGGTTTTATGTCATTGTATGAGATAGGGGTCCATTCCATTCTTTCTTTCTTTTTCTAAATGAATGATAAACTATCCCAGTCCCTTTCAATTCAAAAGCCTCTTTTACTCTAAATCTTGATCTGATGACCCTGTCTAGTTCTTTTTCTTTACATGTGTGGTGGCTACATAATCCTTTGATCTTTTATGTGTATTTTAGACTCAGATTATGAGTTCAGTTCAGTTCAGTTGCTCAATCGTGTCCGACTCTCTGCGACCCCATGAACTGCAGCATGCCAGGCCTCCCTGTCCATCACCAACTCCCGGAATCCACTCAAACCCATGTGCATCGAGTTGGTGATGCCATCCAACCATCTTATCCTCTGTCGTCCCCTTCTCCTCCTGCCCTCAATCTTTCCCAGCATCAGGGTCTTTTCAAATGAATCAGCTCTTCTCATCAGGTGGTCATTTTTAATATGCTGTCTAGGTTGGTCATAACTTTCCTTCCAAGGAGTAAGCGTCTTTTAATTTCATGGCTGCAATCACCATCTGCAGTGATTTTGGAGCCCAGAAAAATAAAGTCAGCTGCTATTTCCACTGTCTCCCCGTCTATTTGCCATGAAGTGATGGGACCAGATGCCATGATCTTCATTTTCTGAATGTTGAGCTTTCAGCCAACTTTTTCACTCTCCTCCTTCACTTTCATCAAGAGACTCTTTAGTTCTTCTTTGCTTTCTGCCATAAGGGTGGTGTCATCTGCATATCTGACATTATTGAGATTTCTCCCAGCAATCTTGATTCCACTTGTACTTCATCCAGCCCAGTGTTTCTCATGATGTACTCTGCATATAAGTTAAGTAAGCAGGGTGACAGTATACAGCCTTGACGTACTCCTTTCCTGATTTAGAACCAGTCTGTCGTTCCATGTCCAGTTCTAACTGTTGCTTCTGGACCTGCGTACAGATTTCTCAGGAGGCAGGTCAGGTGGTCTGGTATACACATTTCTTTAAGAATTTTCCACAGTTTGTTGTGATCTACACAGTCAGAGACTTCAGTATAGTCAATAAAGCAGGAGCAGATGTTTTTCTGGAACTCTCGGTTTCTCGATGATCCAATGGATGTTGGCAATTTGTTCTCTGGTTCCTCTGCCTCTTCTAAATCCAGCTTGAACATCTGGAAGTTCACAGTTCACATACTGTTGAAGCCTGACTTGGAGAATTTTGAGCATTACTTTGCTAGCATGTGAGATGAGTGCAACTGTGGATAGTTTGAACATTCTTTGGCATTGCCTTTCTTTGGAATTGTAATGAGAACTGACCTTTGCCAGTCTGGTGGCCACTGCTGAGTTTTCCAAATTTGCTGGCATATTAAATGCAGCATTTTCATAGCATCATCTTTTAGGATTTGAAATAGCTTAACTGGAATTCCATCACCTCCGCTAGCTTTATTCGTAGTGATGCTTTCTAAGGCCCACTTGACTTCACATTCCAGGATGTCTGGCTCTAGGTAAGTGATCACACCATTGTGATTATCTGGGTCTTGAAGATCTTTTTTGTACACTTCTTCTGGGTATTCTTGCCACCTCTTCTTAATTTCTTCTGCTTCTGTTCGGTCCATACCATTTCTGTCCTTTATTGAGCCCAGCTTTGCATGAAATGTTCCCTTGGTATCTCTAATTTTTTGAAGATATCTCTAGTCTTTCCCATTGTATTGTTTACCTCTGTTTCTTTGCATTGATCACTGAGGAAGGCTTTCTTATCTCTCCTTGCTATTCTTTGGAACTTTGCATTCAGATGCCTATATCTTTTCCTTTTCTCCTTCGCTTTTGGCTTCTCTTCTTTTCACAGCTATTTGTAAGGCCTCCTCAGATAACCAGTTTGCTTTTTTGCATTTCTTTTTCTTAGGATGATCTTGATCCCTGTCTCCTGTACAGTGTCATGAACCTCCGCCCATAGTTCTTCAGGCACCCTGTCTATCAGATATAATCCCTTGAATCTATTTCTCACTTCCACAGTATAATCGTAAAGGATTTGATTTAGGTCATACTTGAAAGTTCTAGTGGTTTTCCCTACTTTCTTCAATTTAAGCCTGAGTTTGACTAAGGAGTTCATGATCTGAGCCACAGTCAGCTCCTGGTCTTGTTTTTGTTGACTGTATAGAGCGTCTCCATCTTTGGCTGCAAAGAATATAATCAGTTTGATTTCAATATTGACCATCCAGTGATATCCATCTGTAGAGTCTTCTCTTGCGTTGTTGGAAGAGGGTGTTTGTTATGACCAGTGTGTTCTCTTGGCAAAAACTCTATTAGTCCTTATATGATCCATTTATTAGATTGGCTGCATCCGGTCCTAGCTGTCATGCAGAAGCTTTCATTGTGGTGCATGCAGTCTGTAGTTGGGGCACACAGGCTCAGTAGTTTCGGCACAGGGGCTTCAGTAATCGCAGCATACAGGCTTTTCATTGTGGAGCATGGGCTTAGTTACCACATAGTATGTGGGATCTTAGTTCTCCAAGGGATCAAACCTGCACCTCCTGCACTGTAAGGCTGATTTTAACGATTGGACCACCAGGGAAGTCCCTGTCCTTATATTTTAATTGTAAAATAAAATATAAACAACAGGTAAACAACAGGTAATTGGTTTTTTTTCCCATTTTACTAATTTTTGACCTTTAATAGGAAAGATCTTTCCATTTACATTCTTATTCACTAATGCACTTGGCTTAACTTCTGCCCTTATATTTTCTGCATTTTATTGGTCCCATGTTTTCTAGTTGTCATTTCTTACGTCCCTCTCGCCCCTTTTGTTTGGACTGGGTCAGAGTTTTCCTATGTTCCCCCACTCCCATTTCATTTATTTTACTATGCTGCTTTCACTTGCAGGTGGCTCAGGTGATAAAGAATCCACCTGCAATGTGGGAGACCAGGGTTCGATCCCTGGGTTGGGAAGATCCCCTGGCGAAGGGAATGGCTACCCATGCCAATATTCTGGCCTTTAGAATTCCATGGACAGAGGAGCCTGGCAGGCTGCGGTCCATGGGGTCTCAAAGAGTCGGACATGACTAAGCAACTTTCACTTTCATGCTGGTTTCGAAGTTAGACACTTGGTTTCTAATTTTAATGATTATTTTGTAATAGCAATGTTAGTGTTCTATTTTAACTTAAATTATAAAACTAATCACTATCATTCTACTTGTAAATACTGTAATGACTTTACTACACAAATCCAAGTCTCTTGCTATTTAATTAATATTTTGTAAGTATTTTAGTTATTTCTTGACTTCATAATTTAGATATTATTACAATTTCTTTTGTGCTGTGAATCTTTGTTTAGATAGACCTCCAAGTTTATCATTTTCTTTGTTCAACATTCTTGCATTTCAGAACTTGCTTGAATTGCTTTCTTTTTTCCTGAAGTACAGCATTTAGAAATTCATCTTTCAAAGATAGGATCTGTTGTAATGAAATTTATTTCTGTTTGTTTGGAAACATATTTATTAACTCTTGTTCTTGAAGTGTAGCATTTCGGATGTTAAACTGGCACTGAGTTTCTTTAATGTTTTTGTTCCATGGTTGTGATATCAGATTTCAGTCTGTTATTTGTTTGCAGTGTGTTGTTTCTTTTTAGGTGATTTTATCTTAAGTGGTCAGAAGTTTGACTATGGTCAGCCATGTATTGAGCTATCTTTATTTATATGCTTGCGATTCAAGGAATGAGCTTCCTGATCTGAGTAACAGTGTCTTTCACTGTTTCTGTAAAACCTTAAGCTGTTATCCTGACCTATTTCTCTTTCATTATTTCTTGTCTCTCCTATCTAATTTATATTGGATATATGCTAGACCTTCTGGTTATTTTTTCCTTACCTCTTCTCTTTTCGTAATTTCCATTTTTATTTTTCTGCTCCATTATAAGAAGTTTATTTGCCTCTGTCTTCTAGCTCACCTGTTCTCTTTTCAACTTATCTTAGTGTGTTGGATAGTAAACACATTAGCTGAGTTTCTAATCATTACTGCCTTTTTTTAAGTTGAGGGATACTTGCTTTACAATGCTGTGGTGGTCTCTGCCGTACATGAGCACAGATCAGTTGCAGTTATACCTGTGGTCCTTCCCTCCTAAGCCTCCTTCCCCCGCCGTTCCACCCCTGTAGGTCATCACAGAGTACCAGGCTCGCTCCCCTGCGCTGCCCAGCAGCGTCCTGCTGCTTATCCGCTTCACACCTGACAGCGCACGCGAGTCAGTGCTGTGCGCTCGGCTCGCCCTGCCCGCTCCTTCCCCTGCTGTGTCCACCAGGCTGTTCCCTACATTTGCCTCCATTTCTCCTCTCTAAACATCTTCTTCAGTACCGTTTTTCTAGATTCCACATACATGCATTAATATGCGATATTTGTTTTTCTTTTTGTGACTTCAAACTATATAACAGGCTCTAGGTTCATCAGTCTCACTACAGCTGACTCAAATTCATTCCTTTTTATGGCCGAGCAATATTCCATTGTATATGTCTATATGCATGTACATATATTTATATATATACATACATGCAACTTCTTTACCCATTTTTCTGCTGATGGACATCTAGGTTGCTTCCATGCCCTGGCTATTGTCAGTAGTGCTGCAGTTAACTTTGGGGTGCATGTGTCTTTTCGAATTGTAGTTTTCTCAGGATTTATGCTCAGTAGTGAGATTGGTGGGTCATATGGTAATTTTATTCCTAGTTTGTTAAATCTCCATACTGTTCTCCATAGTGGCCGTATCGATTTAAATTCCCACCAACCGTGCAGTGGGGTTCCCTTTTCTCCACATCACTTCCCGTATGTATTGTTTGTAATTTTTTTGTTGATGGCTATTCTGATTAAAAGACACTGCTTGCTCCTTGGAAGAAAAGCTATGACCAACCTAGACAGCATATTAAAAAGCAGAGACTTTTGCCAACAAAGGTCTGCCCAGTCAAAGCTATGGTTTTTCCAGTAATCATGTATGAATGTGAGAGTCAAACTATACAGAAAGCTGAGAGCCAAAGAACTGATGCTTTTGAACTGTGGTGTTGGAAAAGACTCTTGAGAATCCCTTGGACTGCAAGGACATCCAACCAGTCCATCCTAAAGGAAATTAGTCCTGAATATTCACTGGAAGGAGTGATGCTGAAGCTGCAGCTCTAATACTTTGGCCATCTGATGTGAAGAGCTGACTCATTTGAAAAGACCCTGATGCTGGGAAAGATTGAGGGCAAGAGGAGAAGGGAACGACAGAGGATGAGATGGTTGGATGGCATCACCAACTCAATGAACATGAGTTTGAGTAAGCACTGGGAGTTGGTGATGGACAGGGAGGCCTGGCATGCTGTGGTCCATCGGGTCACAAAGAGTCGGACACGACTGAGCAACTGAACTGACGATGATTCTGACTGGTGTGAAGTGATATTGTATTTTTGTTTTGCATTTCTCTAATAATGTGCAGTGTTGAGCATCTTTTCATGTATTTATTGGCCATCTGTATGCCTTCTTTGGAGAAATGTCTGCTTAGGCCTCTTGGCAGTTTTTTGATTGGGTTGTTTATTTTTCTGATATTGAGCTGTATGAGCTGCTTATATATTTTGGAGATTAGTCCTTTGTCAGTAGCTTTGTTTGCAATTATTTTCTCCCATTCTGAGGCTTGTCTTTTAATCTTATTTATTATTTCCTTTGCTATGCAAAAGCTTTTAAGTTTAATTAGGTCCCATTTGTTTATTTTTGTTTTTATTTCCATTACTCTAGGAGGTGAGTCAAAGATGATCTTGCTGTGATTTATGTCAAAGAGTGAAAAATATGGAATGCTTCATAAATTCATGTATCATTCTTGTGCAGGGGCCATGCTAATCTCTGTATTATTCCAATTTTAGTATATGTGCTGCCTAAGTAAGCGCTGCATTTTTATTTCTAAGTTTGATTTTTTTACTTCATCTGGATCTATTTTGATAGTATCTTGTCTCTTTATTATGCTTTAAATTCTTTCTTAGTTTTTAAAACATATTGAACATCAGTTCAGTCCAGTCGCTCAGTCATGTCTGATTCTTTGTGACCCCATGGACTGCAGCACTCCAGGCCTCCCTGTCCATCACCAAAACCGGAGTTTACCGAAACTCATGTCTATTGAGTCGGTGATGCCATCCAACCATCTCGTCTGTCGTCCCCTTCTCCTCCTGCCTTCAGTCTTTCCGAACATCAGGGTCTTTTCAAATGAGTCAGCTCTTCGCATCAGGTGGCCAAAATATTGGAGTTTCAGCTTCAACATCAGTCCTTCCAGTGCATATTCAGGACTGATTTCCTTTAGGATTGACTGGTTGGATCTTCTTGCAGTCCAAGGGATTCTCAAGAGTCTTCTCCAACAACACAGTTCAAAAGCATCAATTCTTCTGCGCTCAGCTTTCTTTATAGTCCAACTCTTAACTATATTCTGTATTCAGTCACTTCAGTATCTGCCTTCTCTATAGGTCTGATCGTATAATTTGTCTCCTTCAGCTGACTTTTTATCCATAGTAGCTTATTTACTGAGGCCATGATCTTTTGATACATTAAATATAGGAATTCTTTGATATCTGAATTTAGAAATTAACCCACTAAAGAAAGTTTGTGTTTGCTTTTACCAGTCAGGGACTAATTTAAACTAAATTTTCAGCTTATGAATGTACAGACCAGATAAGTAATATAAATCCTGATCTCTAACCTGCGTGAGTGATGCACTGAGGTCTACCTTTCACCAGAGCCAAAATCAAGAGGTTTGTTTCTCCCTAATTTACCCATTAAAGTTCTCCTGTTTGTGCCTGATGAAACCCCAGACTAGAGGCCGCCAATAATCAGCAAATGCCCTGAAATAAAGTTGTGCTCCGCTGTACTCTCACTTGAGTGGATTCAGGCAGCAATGCTGTTGCATGTCTTCATGAAATTCCTTTGCTGTTCACAGCATTCTTTTACTTCTCCGCCAGCTCAGCTTCGAATTCGGTTATGCTATATTAAATATGTATGTGTATCTTCAGCATGTTGGATTGTGCCACACTCACAGGGGTTTCTGTCAGCATCTGGTAAGCCATGTTGTCCGAAAAAAGCCACCATAAGCTAACTAAAATGATTTTACTGTAGCAATCAATAGAGTTATATGTGTATGCTCAGTCACATCCAACTCTTTGCAGCCCCATGGACTGTGGCCTGCCGGGGTCCTCTGTCCATGAATTTTCCAGGCAAGAATACTGTAGTGGGTTGCCATTCCCTACTCCAGGGGATCTTCCAACCCAGGGATCAAACCTGCATCTCTTGTACCTCTTGTATTGGCAGGCAGATTCCTTACCCCTAGCCCCACGTGGAAAGCCCCTTTAAGGTTAGCAGAGCTCTATTCCTAAGGTGTGGTCTTACTGTGGTCTCAGTTGAGGACCCAGGGTGTTCAGTTAAGCTTCTCTTCTCTAATTGGTCAAACACCAATGACTTACAGCCAGATGTAAACTTCAGAACCTCTGTTTAGCTTACATTCCACCATAGTGGGCCAGCCTTTTAATGTCTGGCTGTGCATATGCAGAGCTTAGAATCCTGCTGAAGACCAAGAGATACTTAGGTGTAGTTTCGCAGCTTTTATTTTGTGTAGCTTCCTCTTCTCTTCCACTATGCCCCACAGGTTTAGCCTTCTCTAAATTTCAATTTTTATTTCCTCAGGTCAGTGAAACCCTATCTTCTTTTTAGACCCTCTTTCCCTATGCCATGTTTTGCAGACTTTAGACAAAAGGCCAGTCATGGAGCTTAACTTTCGTGTTCTTAATCTCTCCAGAATCCTGATCTTTCACTGCCTGTTGCCCAAAATCTGAAAGCAATTGATTCATATGCTTTTCCTGCTTTATTATTAATATTTTCTTATTGTAAAAAGACTAATAAAGTAATAGTTACTCCCTCCTGTGTGGAAGGAGTAATATATAATCAATTTTATACTTTTCTAGTGTGCCATTTATCAATGTAGTTCCCTTCAACTTCAAATTTGCTTCAATGCTTGCTCTGAAGAAACTGAATTGGAACCCTGACAGCTGGTACAATGTTAAGCTTTGTCAGTAAAGTTATATGTAGCTTATATTATAAGATTTGCAGCATCCCTGTGCAGTTTAACTTTTAAAAATATTGCAATTAGTTAAGTCCCCCTCCGAATCAAAAGATATATACAATAAGAGAAAATCCCTTTTGATATTTCTCTCCAGGAAAGTGTTCAGGAGTTAAGAAAGAGAATCACAGTACTGGACTGCCAATTGCGAAAATCAGAAATGGCTCGGAAAACTTTTGAAGCATCCACTGAGAAGCTTCTCCATTTTGTAGAGGTAAATTTTCCTGTTACATCACTTTATGTCCATTTTTAAGAAATGTGTAGACAACTGGCATATAGATAAATGTCATGGTGTTTGTTGGCTAGTGAAACCTTCCCTGGGCTCAAAATAGCAACGCTGACTTCAGTTCACTTCAGCCACTCAGTCGTGTCTGACTCTTTGTGACCCCAAGGACAGCTGCACACCAGGCCTCCCTGTCCATAACCAACTTCTGGAGCTTACTCAAACTCATGTCCATCGAGTCGATGATGTCATCCAACCATCTCATCCTCTGTTGTCCCCTTCTCCTCCTACCTTCAGTCTTTCCCAGCATCAGGGTCTTTTCCAGTGAGTCAATTCTTCACATCAGGTGGCCAAAGTATTGGAGTTTCAGCTTCAGCATCAGTCCTTCTAATGAATATTCAGGACTGATTTCCTTTAGAATTGACTGGTTTGATCTCCTTGCAGTCCAAGGGACTCTCAAGATTTTAAATTGCTTAGATAATGAAAAGACTAACTACATACAGACTAAGAGAAATGATTGAGATAGAGTTATATGATCCTTAATATATGCTATGTTTTAATGAAAACTTTCTTAAAACTTTTGATACTAAGTAAACATTAGTTGATAAATACCCTTACAGAAATAGGTCTATGTATTATAATTCTGAGAATTATATGTTAATGTAACTGATTTTTCTACATATAACAAAAATACCTTTCTAATAATATGTAAGATAAATATTATTTAAACAAGAAAAAACATTTTAAAAAGTTATCAAATTTACATATTGCCTTTACTGTTTTGTCTCTAGGCTATTCAAGATGTATTTTCTGATAATTCTGCACCTTTGTCAAATTTAAGGTAAGAAAATTGAAGTGCTTTCATCTGATACTTGTGGCTAAAATGCTAAAAATCTCTTATAGCCTTGAGATAGTCAAAGCAATTTTTCCCTTCTATAAAGGATGCTAGTAGCAATATACTTCTACTTCTAGCAATATGTGCCTGAAGAAACATAGGGAAACTCCACCCTTCACTGTGAAAGTAGCGGTTCAGTAAATAAAGATGATTCATTGTATTTTAGGTTTCCACATAGCATTTTTGAATTTAGAAAATCGCCTATGGTGGTATACCTTTTAACTGATTTTACTGTAATATTTCTTCAAGTGAAATCTGATGTTTTTGTTGTTATCTGTTGTCATCGGATTTCACTGCTTATGGTGCTGCTTATGGGGCTTCCCAGGTGGCTCAGCTTTAAAGAATCCACCTGCCAATGCAGAAGACTCGAGTTCGATCCCTGGGTCAGGAAGATCCCCTGGAGAAGGAAATAGCAACCCGCTCCAGTATTCTTGCCTGAGGATCCTGTGGACAGAGGAGCCTGACAGGCTACAGTCCATGGGGTCACAAAAGAGGTGGACACAACTTAGTGACCAAACAACAACAATAGCAACATGCTGCTTATGATGTAAGATAATTATGTGAATTACATGATGATTATTTTCAGTAAAGATGTTAAAATATTCAGCAATTAATTCTCCTTTTATGGTTTAGACATGACCCCGACTTCTACCACCCAAGGTTTCATTGTGGCCTTGAATAATAATTCAAAAGTTTTGGTATTAAAAATGACCTTTTAAAAGCCAGAGTCTGCTCTTACAGATTCATGGAACAAAGGTAACTTTAAAAAGCAACATTAATATATATATAACTGAATCACTTTGCTTTACACTTGGAAGTTATTCAGTATTGTAAATCAACTTTATATCAATTAAAAAAAAAAAGAAAAAACCTTAAGCAGCTTTTTACCACAGCTTGAAAAGTTAAACAGGAGTAAAATTTGGCTCAGTCTATTTAATACACTGTATCTTCTGTAGTGGATATTGGCCTTGGTATTCTACACAGAAAGGCTCTGTATTTGAATTTGAGAATTAATGCTTTAGTTTTTCCTTGTGAATTAATGCTGTCTTGCCTAGGAAAATGGATTATAAGTAATGATGCCTTTGTCGTCAGTTTAAAATTGTCTCTTTTCAAGTAAAAGTTTTAACATAATGTTAAAAATAAAACCTTGCATTTTAATTGTATCCGAATGCGTGCATTTCAGGTGAAATTTGCATTTTTTAAAAGTGGTATAAATGCTCTAGGCTGTTTTAGATTTAGGGACAGCAAACGGAAGAGATAATTTAAGAGATAATATCAGTAGCAAATTTAGTAGTAGAATTTATATTTAATATTACTAGTTCAGTTCAGTTCAGTTCAGTTCAGTCGCTCAGTCATGTCCAGCTCTTTGTGACCCCATAAGTCATAGCACGCCAGGCCTCCCTGTCCATCACAGCTCCCAGAGTTCACCCAAACTCATGTCCATTGAGTCGATGATGCCATCCAGCCATCTCATCCTCTGTTGTCCCCTTCTTCTCCTGCCCCCAGTCCCTCCCAGCATCAGGGTCTTTTCCAATGAGTCAAGGTAGTAGTAAATGTCTGTTTAATGAATTTATGTTTAAGTGTTTAATTTAAATGTCTACAAGACTTAATAAAAGGCTACATCATGTAAGCCAAACAGTGATTTAGGAGGAGCTGTCCTTCTATTCCTTCTCCTTATACATAAGGTCAACCTAATATTTTAAATATCCCTATTTATTATGTATTGAAGAGTTGAAAACAAATATTATTTTATGAACATCATTTCAGTTTATGACTATAAGAATACAGCCCAGAGGGATGGACGGGGAGGGAGGAGGAAGGGGAGTTTAGGATGGGGAACACGTTATGCCTGTGGTGGATTCATGTTGATGTATGGCAAAACCAATACAATATTGTAAAGTAATTAACTTCAATTAAAATAAATAAATTTATATTAAAAAAATAAATACAGCGTTCTCAGAAATCAGAAATTGTGTTCAATTTTATAACTAATAAGAATTCAGACTTAGCAAAGATAGATATTCTTCATTATGTAATAAGTTCAGCTTTATTTTCTTGCCCTCATAGTGAAAGAAGAGCTCTCTTAGCTTCCCAGACATCCCTCACGCCATTGGGAAAGAATGGACACAACATCCCAGCAACACTGGCACTTGAGTCTAAGGAACTTGTTAAATCTGTCCGTGCCATACTTGATATGGATTGTAAGTTTTCTATACGTTTTCACTCTTTTAAAAATCACTTATTTAGCTAAACAAAAGAAGAAAATTTCACATTTGGTCATTTACTCTTGTGAAATGTATTATTTTGCCGATGGTGAAATTGATTGCTCTTTGATAAAAACCTTAAAAGGTTTAATGCAACCAGTTGTAGGAGGAGAATATTTGTTTTATTTTAAGTGCTCAAAATGACTTGCAGCAGAAGATAGATGATTAACACTTTTTTTTTTTTTACCTCTACTTCCATTTAAAGTCTCTTTGAAATGGTATAATAAATTACAAAAATAAATCTACAACAGCACTGGAGACCTGGAAGGGTGGAATCAACCTTGAGGGATTTTTTAATAGTATAGAACAGATGGAATAAGATTGAAGGTAAGGCCCAACTGAGCAAAAGACCCTAGAACACAATGAAGATGAATGACAAAGCTGCTGAAACATTAAATGTAACTATGAAAAACCGCTGGATCACAACCAGAGAAAATTGGGAGCAAACCCTGGGGCAGCCAGCAGGGTAATTAGTTACAGGGCTGCAGAAGAGCTGAAGCAGCTCCCTGCTCTTCAGAGCTGAGGGAACACTCTCTCCAGGAGCTGCGTGTTCTGCCACTGGAGGCCTCCATTGCTCTCATGACCTCCCCGCTGACAGGGAGATCCTTGGGGAAAGCCTCAGTGTTGCACATTGCCATCCTTCCCTCTTCCTATCTCCAGGCACTTTTTCCCCAACTTCCTGTTTATTGTTTGTCCTCTGTCTCTTTCCCTGGTTTCAGCCTGTCTGCCAGTTGTCTTTGTATTGACCTTTTACGTTCCACTGTTCCTCTACTTTGTACTTGTAATCTCTATGCTAGGGACCAGATACATACACACACACACACACACGTAGCAAAAGACTATGTTAATATGCTAAAGAATTACAGAAATTTACAAAAGAAAAAGTGTTTTAATCAAGTATTAAAATAGTAAGTAAACCAAATATTAATATAGTAAGTCATCTTCTAGCCAGGGCTTCAATTTAGTAATTAGGTAATATTCAAGACTCTTCCTTCAAAGTAACATTTGACTTTAAAACAATGCTATAGAGGATTAGAATCCATGCTTCTAAGAGTATCTGCTAAATTTTTGTAGTGAGCATTTTTTTATAATTTTGATTAAACTACTACATTTTTTTAATTAAACGTATTTCAGAAACCCTGTAAGAACTCTTTATGTGGAGAAATTCTGTGTTTTTAGGGGGGATGAAAATAACCACTACTAATGTATTATGTGTATGATCAGAATTTTATGTCAGACATTTTTAAGTGAGGGTGGCAACAGCAGAGAAACACCTGCACAGACATAGCCCTGTGGGCATTACAACCATTCATTTTAATACCTTGCTACCATTAACCTTTATATTTGTCAAACATGATTATTCAAAGAAATTTTTTGAAGTTCAACACTTCTTTGGATGAAAAGTAAAGAATTACATCTACACTTTTTATCTGTTAATAGAATTATACCTACTCTGCTGTTTAAAACTAGTAAATAGTTTCTATGTTGTCTTCTTATTTAGAAATACAGTTGCTAATGTTTGCATATTTCCCAGCACTTTTGTAATTACATATAACTTATCTTTTAAGTGTGATAATTCAGATAAACTCAGCTCATTTTTCTTTCTCTTTAAGCAGTAGCTTTTTCTGTCTGTAATGCAACAGAGAAAATCACTATCAGGAGGTAGATAATTCAGCTCCTCCACTTCATTTCCTTTGACCTGGCTATCTGATTATTTCAAGTTACAGTTTGAAGTTTCCATTTGGGTAATTATCTCCACTTTCTTGTTAAGTACACTCCAGGAAGTTATACTATGGAATTTCCTTAGAAATTAAGTTAAGATTTCTTAGGTCTTATAACTTTAAAAGCAGTCTCTAAGGGAGGTCTAGAGGACAGTTCCAAACCATTTTTGGATCTTGTACGCCACTGAAATTTGATGAAAGTCCTCTTCCCAGAAATGTGCAATTGAACACATTTTTTCATCCATTATCAGAGTGTTTATGAATCCCAACTTAAGAACCCCTGATGTAGAATTACAGGGAACACGAATGCTTTCTAGAGCATTGCAAACATGGCCATCCATCTCTCCAAAAAATACCTCTAGCAGTGGAGAAGTCTGTGCATCATAGAGGCAGCCGAGAGTTCAGTAGCACTTGGAATCCACGTAAACAGTGCGCCTCAGAATCTCGGTGTATCCTTGAGGTGCCTCAGAGAGCCTCTCAAGTCGGTCAGCTAACCTCAGAAGGCAAGTTACCTAAGCTCTCGCCTGTTTCCTCATGTGAAAGGCAGAGATCATAATGTCTCAAGGGGCAGGATCGAGGATTACACAAGATACATGTCAAGGACCTGATAGTGTAAGATGTTCCATAAATTGGTGTTACTGCCACTGGTACCACTTACATTATTAATAATGTACCACTGGTATATTATTATTTAAAGTAATTAATTTAAATAATTAATACTTTTTCTCTATGGTAATTAAGTAATTTTCTCAAGCTTCATTCAACTTGGATACATTTGAAAATGTGATAAATGAGAGCTTTGCTTAATATATAACATTTAAAGTTATTATTGATTTTCAGTTAGAATGTAATCATCACAGGAAACTGTGGTTACATGTCTGAACCGGCATCTTATCTTTCAGTTGTTTATTGCTAACTATAAGGAAACTTAGGTCGGCTCTGCTCTGTTCACCTTCAGTGAAACAGCATGAAGACCTAATAAACATTTTCAGTCAGTACTGGAACACCTGGAGGTCTTTACATTGATCTCCATCAATATTTACATGATCAGTGCTGTGATGCTTTAGTGTAGTCTTTATTTGAAATAGCTACATCTTTTAAAGTATAATCTTTGTTTGATTGACATTTAGGTTAGCAAAATTTTATAACAAAAGCAGGAAGAGGCAGTTCTAGTTAAGAAAAATGCACATTAAAGCAGTATCTGGCTGGGCATCCAATAGGAGGTCCTTTATCAAAAGAGAAGTTGTTGACTTCCTGGTAAAGCGACAGCATAAGCACAGGCTTCTCCCTTCCTTCCCATGGAAATGGCAAACGGAATGTAAAAACGGGGGGATCTTCGAAAGCACTAGCAGGTGCAGGCAAATCCCAAGAGCTTGTCAGTATAGGACAACTAGAACTATAGAGAAGAGAAGAATGAAGGTCTGTCTTGTTACCCTCTCTGCTGAATAACAGTTGCAATTTGGGGAGTAACTGGAGGGAACCCTGGCCGGAGGACACTCCTTAATGCCTGCTAATCTGAAGGGGTAGTGAATACAGAGACTGGCTAGAGGTAGACAGACTGTTTTCACTCTAATATTTTGGTGAGTCAGTGTCATTTGGTGAAATCCTCAGGGTCTATGTGGATTCCGCATCAAGCAGAAGGTCAGTGGGGCTTGGTCCATTAGGCAGCCTAGGTACACGTTAGACCTGACACACTCGGGGTCACACAAGAGATGTATGTAAAGAAATAAACATAAAGGGAACCTGACACCACCGGCCACAGTGCTCTGCACAGCCGTCTCTGGTCCTGGCTCGTGACTCACTCCCCTCGGTCTGCTGCGTTGTCCTCGTACCCGCAGTGCAAGTGCACATGGGCCAGCCTCCAGCCCGAGCTTAGCTCGCAGCTTCAACACCTCGGCTGCGTGTCAGAGCAGCCGAGGGTCCACACCTTGAACAGGGCAAAAACCAATTCTGAGTAAAGAGCTCTGTACATTCAAGACTTTTATAAAGAGACACTCGTTCATTCAATTCATTCAAGTTCTTATAAACAAACATGTATATGTATCAGTTCAGTTTAGTCACTCAGTCGTGTCTGACTCTTTGTGACCCCATGGACTGCAGCACGCCAGACCTCACTGTCCATCACCAACTCCTGGAGTTTACTCAAACTCATGTCCATCAAGTCGGTGATGCCATCCAACCATCTCATCCTCTGTTGTCCCCTTCTCCTCCTGCCTGCAATCTTTCCCAGCATCAGGGTCTTTTCCAGTGAGTCGGTTCTTCGCATCAGGTGGCCAAAGTATTGGAGTTTCAGCATCACTCCTTCCAGTGAATGTTCAGGACTGATTTCCTTTAGGATGGACTGGTTTGATCTCCTTGCAGTCCAAGGGACTCTCAAGAGTCTTCTCCAAAAACACTGTTCAAGAGCATCAATTCTTCAGTGCTCAGCTTTCTTTATAGTCCAACTGTCACATCCATACATAATACTGGAAAAACCATAGCTTTGACTAGATGGACTTTTGTTGGTAAAATAATGTCTCTGCTTTTTAATATGCTGTCTAGGTTCGTCATAGCTTTTCTTCCAAGGAGCAAGTGTCTTCTAATTTCATGGCTGCAGTCACCATCTGCAGTGATTTTGGAGCCCAAGAAAATAAAGTCTGTCACTGTTTCCATTGTTTCCCTGTCTATTTGCCATGAAGTGATGGGACCGGATGCCATGATCTTTGTTTTCCAAATGTTGAGCTTTAAGCCAACTTTTTCACTCTCCTCTTTCACTTTCATCAAGAAGCTCTTAAGTTCTTCATTTTCTGCCATAAAGATGATGTCATCTGCATATCTGAGGTTATTGCTATTTCTCCCAACAATCTTGATTCCAGCTTGTGCTTCATTCAGCCCAGCATTTCTCATGATGTACTCTGCATATAAGTTAAATAAGCAGGGTGACAATATACAGCCTTGACGTACTCCTTTTCCTATTTGGAACCAGCCTGTTGTTCCATGTCCAGTTCTAACTGTTGCTTCTGGACCTGCATACAGATTTCTCAGGAGGCAGGTCAGGTGTTCTGGTATTCCCATCTCTTGAAGAATTTTCTACTGTTTGTTGTGATACACATAGTCAAAGGCTTTGGCATAATCAATAAAGCAGAAATAGATGTTTTTCTGGAACTCTCTTGCTTTTTCAATGATCTGATGGATGTTGGCAATTTGATCTGTTTCTCCCACAGTCAGTCTCTCCCATCAGGAAGCTTCCATAAGCCTCTTAATCCTTCTCCATCAGAAGGCAGACAGAATGAAAACCGCAATCACAGAAAGCTAATCAAACTGATCACATGAGCCACAGCTTTGTCTGACTCAATGAAACTATGAAGCACGCCGTGTAGAGCCACGTGGAGAGTTCTGACAAAGTGTGCTCCACTGGAGAAGGGAACAACAAACCACTTCATCATTCTTGCCTTGAGAACCCCATGAACAGTTGAATAGTATGTATATGTAGACATAGAAATATTTGATTATGAAAAAGTCCACTGTCAAGATAATAAGAGATAGCTGTTGAGATTCAAGATGGTAGGGTGGTCTCATTCGAAAACCTCCCCTTTCTGTTCCTACGCTTAAAATTGTGTGTGTTCAAAAGATAAAAACCAAGAAATGAGTGCCTCCCTGCACCAAAAAGCAGAAGGTAAAACTATAATCATAACTGAAGTCTTAGGCTTCTGAGACCAATAAGATTAATATGGGCAGATGGAGCAAAGGTGCAAATACCCCTGAGAACCCAAGTGATGCCAGAGAAAATGAAGCAAGGTACAGGAACATTTCTGTAGAAAATACACTTCTTTTTTCAAGTCACTCACATATTAGGCTTTTTTTTTTTTTAATCTTTTCAATTTAGGAGCCACCTGGGCCTGCTGCCAATTGAAGTTGAAAGTAAATATTCTCATCCACTATGGATGGGAATATAACTTCGCATAACATGTTGGGAGTCAGTTTTGTAGTATATATTAAGACCTTTTAAAATGTCTATTTGAAAAAATTTTTTGAAGATAAAAATGTTTTAATGATCATATAATTTAACCCAGTAATTCCACCTGTTGGTATTTTTGCAAAGAAAATAATGAGTGATGTGCATAAAAATGTGTATACAAGTGCTTTCATCATGGCATTTCTTATAACAGCAGAAATATGGATGTTCAACTGTTGAATAATTATATAGTTTTTACTCAACCCATTGAAAATAAGGATGAATTTTCCCCAGCAAGCAATGACCATCTAACAACACATATTTGTTTATGTAAGACTCCTGACTCGATTTAGTATTTCTGTCTGAAATTAGCAGTATTCTGACTTTTAAAATTAGAATGTCAGTAATGGCTGCTTTTTGTCTTTATATTCTGATGCTAACTAAAAGTTATTTAGACATGGGAAAAGGCTTTTTGAGAAAAAGGGAAATGTGGTACTATAATATTTAAAAGCCTTCATGATTTTTCTTTTAAATCTAAAACTCACACTTGATATAACATCTTCATCTTCTCATTCTACTTATTCTGGGTCTCAAACTCTCAACTTTGCTTTCCTTATTTCCTTCAAAACATATTTTTATTAACCAACAAGAATTTATCAAAGGAAAAGTGATGTATATATATATATACTTTATTTGGTGAAGATCAGCCATACTCTTTAGAATGAGCATTACGGTATTTACTTCCACCTAAAATAATCATACTATTAATATATCTTTCTTCTACTAGAATTGGGGGAAATGTTTTATGTATAGCAAATAGGTTACATGATTCTGATGCCATTTGAGAGACAGTTTCACTTTTTTTTTAAGGCTGACCTATTCTCTAATGACTTGGTTATTCAGAATCAGATAATAACCACTGTAAATATTCATGGTGTTTTACCATTCAAGGAATATGGTAAACTTACATATTCTCTTGTATTGTTGCAGAGTGAAGAAAGTAGGTTACTGCTATAATGTTCCATTAAGAGAATATATCAAATTTAATCTTGAGTGATTTCTGGAAAATCAACTATGCTTGAGTTATTCAGTTTTGTTTTAAGAAGGCAAATTATTATTAGCCTCAAGAAAAATAAGTAATTTTTTTCCTAGTACAATTTCCAAAAATAAAAAAGTGAGAGAAAAATAGATCATTTAAGAGAAGGTAATCATTTAGATTCACTTAGACTTTTTTACTTCATTCTTTCATTAACTATTTATTGGGTATCTTCAATGGGCACGACCCTGACCTAGGCCTTTGATGGCAACATAAACAGAGTCCTTGCTCTCAAACTGTTTAAATAAACTGTAAGGGCAGAGATGGACAAATAAGTTAGCAAATAAGTACATGACAATTTCAGATAGTGATGACTGTTACGCATATAATAAGCCAGTTGTGTAAGGAAATGTGAGTATGTGGTAATGCTACTCTTTTTGAAGAGATGATATTTGAACTGAGATCCAGCCAACAGGAAACCTGTATGGGAAGAGCTTTTTAGACTAAGTACAAAAGCCTTGAGGTAAGAGCAATCTGGACATATTTGAGAGAAATAATTTAAAAAAAAAATCCTGGGGTATCTGATATATATGAGAAAGCAGAAGAGTAGCCAGGAGGTAAGGGTGGAGATGCAGAAAGGAGCCAGATCGTATAGGACTTTGAACACCATAAAAGGAGTTTGGATTTTATTTTGAGTATCATAGAAGCCATTAGTGGTTTTAAGCAGGAAGGAATAACATTATCTGGTCTACATTTTAAAAAAAAATCACCCAGGCAGTTGTTTGAAACTGGACTGTAAGAGTAACCAAGAGTGAAGAAAGCAGGAAGACTAGTTGGCTATTACACATTGACATAGGCGATGGCAGTACCATGGGCCAAGAAACAAATATTCACTTTTAAAAAGAGAAGTTGGTCAGTGTGTATAATTTTTTGGAACATTTGAAATTTGATATTAATGTTTAAACTTGATATTTGTTGGATATTGGGTCAGTAAGTAACCAAAAGTCTGCAAGCCCAAAGCAGTTGCCTGTCATTGCTTTGGATCTTAAACTATCTCATGTTTCCCTACTGCTCTTTCTGCACATTAATTAACTGTTGGGTATTTGCCCTTTTTGTTAAATAAATTTCTGAGAATTGAAGTCCTGAGATAATTTAGTAATACCAAATCCATAGTTGTTGTTATTGTTTACTCGCCAAGTCATGTCCAACTCTTTGCAGCCCCTTGGACTCTAGCCCGCCAGGCTCCTCTGTCCATGGGATTTCCCAGACAAGAATACTGGAGTGGGTTGTCGTTTCTGCCTTCACGGGATCTTCTTGAATCTGTAGTAACCGTCAACTATTCTTGTTTGGTACATAGGAAAGAAACATAGTATAGTTTGTTAGTCTTAAAAATCAGGGTGCCACTCTGTTTCCTGTATTCAGCATACGTGAACAGATATTCAATAAATCAATCCCAGAGCTTCCACATGGTATTTGTCTTCATAGACGATCATTTCCAGGACAGTATTTCAGAAATATACTTTAATCACATATACTACCAGCAGCTGTAGATATAAAAGCATGGCTAGACTGTAGCCCGCCAGTCTCTTCCGTCCATGAAATTCTCCAGACAAGAATACTGAAGTAGGTAGCCGTTCCCTTCTCCAGGCAAACTTCCTGACCCAGGGATCAAACCTGAGTCTCTTGTATTGCAGGCAGATTATTTATGATCTGAGCCACCAGGGAAGACCAGACAAGCAAGACCTAATTTCGCCCACAAGACAAGAATAAGTTGTCAAGGGGCTAACAGAATGCACAGTATATAGGATTTAATTAAGTAAATATCTGTATACCTCAGCACTAACATGGTGAACAGACTATAACTTAAAATGATTTCTAATACAAAAGCAGAAAAAATATAGGAATACTTCATAAATTACAGAAGACATAGATGGTAGAGTGTAGGGAATTAGCTCTCTTCCAAGAAATGAAGGTCTGTAATTCCTGGCACAGTTAGAACTGACTATAATAACAAAATGTCTAAAGTGTAGTTCATGTTTCTATCCTATAACTGGATGAACAAAATGTACATGATGGCAGAAAAAAATATTTTCCCTCAAGGCCTGAAAATGTCCTCATTCAGACTGAATGCATTCTTTCAGATTAATGGAATAGGTGTTCTCCCGAGTTCATATGAGGACAAAGTATTAACAGCTCATCTCAGGAAACACAGCACAGTAGCAGTTGTGTGCAGTTACAGCTTTAATAATTATTTAATATGATAAAATAGTTCATTTTAGATCCAGAAGTTCCTTCCTTCAACAACAGACTATTAATATTACTGTTACAGATAAAATATTTTAAAATAATAATACCAAAGATATAGAAGGTTTTTTAAATTCTATCAGTTTTACATTTTAAAAGAACTATTTTACATCCCTATGTCCTCATACAACCCTATGAGATAGTCATTGTTATTTCTACTTTAAAAGATATGAAAAGAGTAAGGCTCAGAGAACTGAAATAATTTTCTTAAGCCACATACTTGGAAAGTACAATGCCAGAACCCTAACCTAGGTCTTCTACTAATATTAAGTCCTATGAGTCTCACAGGGGTGTAGTTAAGTCATTACATCACAATTAACTGGTGGATTTTTTTTTCTCTTGAGAGTATATAAAATAGCAAGGTACCCTATATCCAGTATCGTCCTAAGTAAGATAAAAATATGATGACCTCTTGGAGTCTTGGCTTTCTGTCTCTAAATTGGGGATACAGTCTTCATAAGGTTATTTCAAAGGTTAAATGTACTAGTACAGAAGCACTTTTTAAAATATAAGAAGTGTGTTGGTGTTACTGGCTTAGTCATGTTGGACTCTTTGCAACCCCATAGACTGTAGCCCACCAGGCTCCTCTGTCCATGGGATCCTCCAGGCAAGAATACTAGAGTGGGTTGGCATTCCCTTCTCCAGGGGATCTTCCCAACCCAGGGATCCAACTCAGATCTCCTGCTTTGCAGGCAAATTCTTTACTATCTGAGCCACCAGGGAAGCCCTTTAAATATAAAGTGCTTTGTAAATATGAGATTATGTTTTAGAGTCCATTTTTTAAATTTTAAGTAGAATCATTGACCAATTTTCATGATGTAACAAATATTCAGAATACAGCAACAGATTACATTGATTCAGGAAGCTTTAATAATTTTTAGTCATGCATAGAAGAATACCTGACTCGTTGATATAGTTATTTTCTCAGGTCAGAATGGGAGAGCATCTTTTTTCTTTTTCTTTTAATTAAAAACATCTATATCGTTTGTTTGTTTGTTTGTTTTTTAGAGCAAACATTTGTTACTTCTAAAATTAAAGCATCCTTAAGTACAATAAATGTTTAAGCACCATGGAAACCTCAGAGTAAAAATTAAAAGCTCTCTTTGGAACCGTTTAGAAAATATTGTATGAAGAGGGAATAATAAATGTACCTAAGAAAAAAACTTAAAATCTTTAATAATATTTTTCACAAATTTGCGACCTTCTAAACTCATCCAACCAAGTTTACTAATTAAAGTGATTAGATTTTGGGACTGTACAATACTACTGGTGCTTCTCATTTCTTTTATAATAACCCCCAAATGCTAAAGAAACTTAAACTCAACGTAGATACAGCACTTGACGTGAGATGCCTACTTCTTGGACAAGATCTTAGGTAAATTCCTCAACTTCACTTTTGCTCCATTTATAAACTGGGAAGATGAGCATCATAGCTCCTTTATTACAGGATAAAATGAAATAACATTGTGAAATTAGCTTTTACTTAGAAATTAGTTTTTTGCACCCTAAATGATATCTTTGCAGATTCATTGGATTCATTTTTCCTAGTATAAGGCAGAATAGTATGCTGAAGAGATCGTATCTTGAATTCAGATTCCAGCTTTAAGACCTAATATTTGTGCAGAGAAGTCCCAAAAGGGGTTCTGTACGCTCTCTGAGTCTGAATTTCTTCACCTATGAAAATGGAGATGTCATCAGCTCGAGGTTGTTGGGAGGATTGCAGAAAATATAACTGAAGTAACTAGCTGATTAAAGTTAATGTTTATAAAGTGGCTCATATCTGGTAGGCACTCAGTATACATCACCATTATTATCATTGTCATTATAATCTTCATCATTCATTGTCATCATGTAAAAGAAGTTTGTCCTTGCAGCCTACTCCGATATGATCAACTGTTCTCTTCTTCCCTCTATTTTTAGGTGAGGGGAAGCTGGAAACCTTGAAAGGTGGTGAAAGATTTCTGTTGATATAGATTTATGTAATTTATCATTATTAAGTCACTGAGAACGTGTAAAAACAATGTGCCAAAACCTCTGAAAACAATTCAAAAGTAACATTTCACCATTTAATTCAACAGTAAAATTTGAATAGGAAACAAAACTTCAACTCAGTTTTTTTCATGGATATAAGGCTTGAAATAATAAAGAAATTTATGTCTAACTAGTAGCTTGGTGGGCTGCAGTCCATGGGGTCGCAAAGAGTCAGACACGACTGACCGATTTCCCTTTCACTTTTCACTTTCATGTATTGGAGAAAGAAATGGCAACCCACTCCAGTGTTCTTGCCTGGAGAATCCCAGGGACGGGGGAGCCTGTTGAGCTGCCATCTATGGGGTCCCACAGAGTCGGACAAGACTGAAGCGACTTACCAGCAGCAGCAGCAGCAGCAGCAGCAGCAGTAGCTTCAAGGGCACTCAGATTTTACACAGCATTGTATGTGGAAAGGGAGGTCTTGCTAACCTTGTATAGAAAATAGAAATACTGAAATTGCCCATGGATTGGTATAACTAGTTCTCTGCAAGACTTTGACAGACATTTCACCACTGTGAGGGAGAAGTAAGCCATATAGATGTCTGGTGCAGGAGTGTTCCAGATGGGAATTGCAAAGGCCTGAGATAGGAGGGGGTCTTGTATATTTAAACAAGACAAAGAGGACATCTGGACAGAGGGATATCCAGCTCATTGCATCGTCAGTCCTCAGCTGATTGTCTGCTTCTCAGAAAGGTCTTTCCTAACTACCCATTTAATTTGAGCCTTCTGTCTCC
This sequence comes from Ovis canadensis, assembly GCF_042477335.2. Classification (NCBI taxonomy): domain Eukaryota; kingdom Metazoa; phylum Chordata; class Mammalia; order Artiodactyla; family Bovidae; genus Ovis; species Ovis canadensis. Next base: position 13,761,388 of record NC_091255.1, read on the forward strand.
CTCCAAGCTCTGTTACACTGCCCTATTTTATTCTGTCCTTAGGACAACAGACTGTTTTTCTGTTTTCTTTTTAACTTTCTGTCTCCTCCATTAAAATATGAGATGCCCTGAGAACAGGGATCTTGGATATCTTGTTCACTACAATTTAGGTAATGCCTAAAACAGTACCTGGCACATGGTAGGTGATCATGAAATAGTCATATTTCATTATGATAGTATCTGTTTAATGAATATATTTACTATATATGTTTCAGCATCACTTACTTTGGCATGAGCTTAAACTAATGAGGCCCCATTTCTGCTCAGCAGAGGGCTGTTATTAGCAGTGTCCCTCACTCAGTCTTCAGTGTTAGTGAGCACCCGTGAAAACCAGCACACTCACACAATTTTGGAGAGCAGATGTCTGTGTCTCTAGGAACCTAAAATGTACATGTTCCTCGGCCCTTTAGTTTCATTTCTAGGATCTCTTATGGAAATTAATTCCCATTCATATGCATGAATCTAACAAACACAAATATCCATTGTATATGCACATAGATGTCAGATAGTTCTTTCCACAGATATTCATTGAGTAAATGTGTATCGGGCATTGAGAACAGAGGCTGGGTCTGCTCACATTGAGGATGTTCGAGAAGCAGGTGAAACGTGAGGAGCCCCAGAATCACTTCTTCTCTCTTGTACCTGTAGAACCTAGGTGGGGTGATGGGACCAGATGCCATGATTTTTGTGTTTTGAATATTGAATTTTGAGCCAGGTTTTCCACTCTCCTTTCGCTTTCATCAAGGCTCTTTAATTCCTCTTCGTTTCTGCCATAAAGTTGGTAGCATCTGCATATCTGAGGTTATCGATATTTCTCCTGGCAATCTTGACTCCAGCTTGTGCTTCATCCATCGCAGCATTTCCCATGATGTACTCTGCATATAAGTTAAATAAGCAGGGTGACAATATACAGCCTTGGCATACTCTTTCCCAGTTTGGAACCAATCCATTGTTCCATGTCCCATTCTAACTGTTGCTTCTTGACCTGCATACAGATTTCTCAGGTGGCAGGTAAGATGTTCTGGTATTCCCATCTCTTGAAGAATTTTCCACCATTTGTTGTGATCCACACAATCAAAGGCTTTGGTGTAGTCAATAAAGCAGAAGTAGATGTTTTTCTGGAACTCTCTTGCTTTTTCTATGATCCAATGTATGTTGGCAATTTGATCTCTGGTTCCTGTGCCTTTTCTAAATCCAACTTAAACATCTGGAGGTTCTTGGTTCATGTACTGTTGAAGCCTCACTTGGAGAATTTTGAGCGTTGCTTATCTAGTGTGTGAAATAAGTACAATTGTGCAGTATTTTGAACATCCTTTGGCATTTACTTTCTTTGGGATTGGAATGAAAACTGACCTTTTCCAGTCCTGTGGCCACTGCTGAGTTTTCCAAATTTGCCGGCATATTGGATGCATCAAGTTTTAGGACTTTCACAGCATCATCTTTTAGGACTTGAAATAGCTCAGCTGGAATTCCATCACCTCCACTAGCTTTGTTTGTAGTGATGCTTCCTAAGGTGCACCTGACTTCGCACTCCAGGATGTCTGACTCCAGGTGAGTGATCACACCATCATGGTTATCTGGATCATTAAAGTATTTTTGTGTGTATTTCTGTGTATTCTTGCCACCTCTTCTTAATTTCTTCTACTTCTGTTAGGTCTATACCATTTTTGTCCTTTATTGTGCCCATCTTTGCATGAAATGTTCCCTTGGTATCTCTAATTTTCTTGAAGAGATCTCTAGTCTTTCCCATTCTATTGTTTTCCTCTATTTCTTTGCATTGATCACTGAGGAAGGCTTTCTTATCTCTCCTTGCTATTGTGGAACTCTGCATTCAGATGGGTGTATCTTTCCTTTTCTCCTTTGCCTTTAGCTTCTCTTGTTTTCTCTGCTATTTGTAAGGCCTCCTTAGACAATTTTTCATTTCTTTTTCTTGGGGATGGTCTTGATCCCTGCCTCCTGTACAGTGTCATGAACCTCCATCCATAGTTCTTCAGGCACTATGTCTACCAGATGTAATCCGTTGCATCTGTTTATTACTTCCACACTGTGTAATCCTAAGGGATTTGATTTAGGTCATACCTGAAAGGTCTAGTGGTTTTCCCTACTTTCTTCATTTTAAGTCCGAATTTGGCAATAAGGAGTTCATGACCTGAGCCACAGTCAGCTCTCAGTCTTGTTTTTGCTGACTGTATAGAGCTTCTCCATCTTCGGCTGCAAAAAATACTATCATTCTGATTTTGGTGCTGACCATCTGCTGATGTCCATGTGTAGAGTCATGACTTATGTTGTTGGAAGAGGGTGTTTGCTATGACCAGTGTGTTTCCTTGGCAAAACTCTGTGAGCCTTTGCCCTGCTTCATTCTGTACTCCCAGGCCAAACTTGCCTGTTACTCCAGGTATCTCTTGAGTTCCTCCTTTTGCGTTCCAGTCCCCTATCATGAAAAGGACATCTTTTTTTGGTGTTAGTTTTAGAAGGTCTTGTAGGTCTTCACAGAACCATTCAACTTCAGCTTCTTTGGCATTAGTGCTTAGGGCATAGACTTAGAGTACTGTGATATTGAATTATTTGCCTTGGCGACGAACAGAGATCATTTCTGTCATTTTTGAGATCATCCCCAAGTACTGCATTTTGGACTCTTGTTGACTGTGAGGGCTACTCCATTTCTTCTATGGGATTCTTGCCCACAGTAGTAGGTATAATGGTCATCTGAGTTAAATTCCCCCATTCCAGTCCATTTTAGTTCACGGATTCCTAAACTGTTGATGTTCATTCTTGCCATCTCCTGTTTGACCACTTCCAATTTACCTTGATTCATGGAGCTAACATTCCAGGTTCCTATGCAATATCACTCTTTACAGCATCAGACTTTACTTCCAACATGAGTGACATCCACAACTGGGAGTTGTTTTCACCTTTACTCCGTCTCTTCATTCTTTCTGGAGTTATTTCTCCACTCTTCTCCAGTAGCATATTGGGCACCTACCGACCTGGTTCAATCCTATAACCACAAGGAACTGAATTCTGTTAATGATACCAAAGCCTTCCCAGTTAAGCCTCAGATGAGACCACAGTCTTACCAGACCCAAAGCAGAGGACTCAGCTAAGCCTCACTCAGATTCCCAACCTGCAGAAACTGTGAGATTAAAATTATATATATTATTCTAAGTTGCCAAGTATGCAGCAGTTTAACAGCAATAGAACATTAATATTATATACTAGTGCCATTTGCTTCTACCTTCCTAGTTGAGAAAATGACTGTCAAAGCTGCAATGCTGGAATTTTCTCTGGAATAAAAATATTTCCTTCTATTAAAGTAAGAGATACAGGTTACATTTGTAGAGTTTTGAATCAACTTTCAGACTCCTCATGGGGTGACTCTTTTCTGTCTCCCCTATTTCTTTAACTTTTCTATCCAATCGAAGGAAGTTCGAGGGGAACTGAAGGATGCCCCTTTACAACTGTAATGAAGGCAGGAGCCTCCAGAAGCACACAGCTGCTACATTAGAGGTGGCGTCGTGAACCTTCCCAGGAGAAACAGCTCTCCCTCCTCCCAGGGCGACGTCTCATTCGCAGGTCACGTTCCCGGTACCGATCCCAGTGCTTGACACATAGCTGATGCTCAGTGACTGACGAATGTTCCTTGGTAACCTGCCTCACCTATAAATCCAGTGAGAAAGAAGAAAAGTCATTATCCCTCCTTACTGTGGTCCTTTTCCTTCCTAGATTTTGGGGAATGAAAAGGCGATCATGACACTCATTTGGGTACAGGAAAGCAACTGAGCACTGAGAGTCCAGAGATGAGTGAATTGCTCTTTGTTCATAAAAGGAATCTGTAAAGCCTGACATGAATGCAAATAATACTATAATTCTTTTTTCCTTCTCAATCTACAGAGTTGTATTTAGTTTTTGTTGTTTTTTTTTTTGAGGTATAATTGACATGTTTAATTTAATATGCGTCCTCTTCAGTGTTGATAAATGCCAAAAGCTTAATTGTCTGATTTCAAATGATACTGACATAATGGACTCATTTGTTCTGTCTCCATTTTCTATCTTCACATCACATAAAAGTACAAGCCTTTTATAACCTGACAATAATGGGGATGCCTTTATCTTTTATTCACTTTATTTTCAGCTTCCCTCTTTGTAGACTTCTAGCAGAAACATAATTTTAACATTATTCATTCCTGTTTGGTACATTGAAGGCCTGGTACATTGTACCTCATTACTAAGAATTTGTGAATCCTTTATACATACTCTCATTAATTAATTCTTAATTGCTTTGTTGGACATTGCTGATGACAAATGCTCCAAGGTTTTGTTTTCATTTGTATAACATGTAAGTATAAAATGAACAAAATATATATACTTCATTGCTTTTACTGTCCATATCAGAAGCATGGCAATTTTTAATCTAAGCTAAAGAAGTGAAAGTATTTCAACTCATAATGTTATTATATGAATTAGGAAATTACATATCTGTTATATTGAAGCCTTTAAAAAAAAAAACAAAGATGAATTGATAAATGTTCAGGGGCATGTGTATTGCCTAAGAACATGGTTAATTTTTTTTAATTTGATAAGCAATGTATTATTTTTCCTCTGCAGTCTGTTCTCTCCTGGTCTTTAATACATAAATCATGCCACATCACTCTCCAAGTCAGAACTCTCCAATGACTTCCCATCACACTTAGAATAAGATCCAAACACCTTACCATGGTTTACAAGACCCTTCATCTCTGGCCCTGACTAGCTGTCTACTACCCTTCTTCTGCTTATGTTACATGAGTCTCTTTGGTCTTTTTATAGTTCTTCAGACATGCCAAGCTCATTTCTATGCCAGTGCCTTTGCACTGGCTTTTCCGACTCCGAGAATCCTCTCCATTTAGATCTTCACGAGACTTACTCCTTCATTTCGTTCAGGTCCGTGCTCTCATGCCTTCTTTTGAAAGAGGCTTTTCCTGGCCACTCTTAAAATGCTAGCCCCCATCATCACTACCAATCACTCACAATCCATCTCTACCCATGTTTTTTTAGTAGCACTGCTTTGCCATCTGAAATTGTGTCTGCCCCTCAGCACATGCACTTCAGGAAGACAGGGTCCTCTCTTGTGTTGTTCACCACTGTAGCCCCTGAACCTACCACAGCAGTTATTCAGTATGTGTTAAGTAAATAAATGAATAGAATCCTAGAGGCACCCTGTGTAGAACTAAACAGCAGTTGAAGAGAGAAACAAGAAAGTAAAGTAAAACCAACATGAATTTTCACACCTGGATTATTGGAGGTTGGTAGAACCATTAAAAGTCACAAGGAACTCGGAAGGAAAGACAGATTGGGAAAGAAGTAAGACCAGTTCTATATCAGACATTAGAAATGGTAGTAGGCATCGAGAGGGAGATGGGAGAACAGGTCACGATCGGAGATGCTATGTAAGGAATAATTGATTGTCTTCCTGATCGTTGAAGCCCTAAGATTGCAGCAAAAGGATGTAATAGGAGAAGAAGCAAAAGCCCTTCTGTGACAAGCTCAGAGAGCGTCCAGATGGGGCAGTCAGGCAGGACTTAAAGAAAGCTCCGGGAAAAGAGTTTCAAGAAGGGAGTGTCTAACAGTTCTAAATGCTGATAACAGGAGGGGAACATGTGAAAAATAGATTGGCTATGATGGTAAGCATTTGTGACCTTTAAGAGAGAAGCCTCACTAGATTGGTGAGGGCAGGAATACATTTTACACCAACACTGTCTTGAATGTCAGTTTAATCTTCCCTCTGTGATTCATAAGGCATTTCAGCATCTCTAAGGACCTCTTGGTCATTTTGTGAATAGCAATTATGTAACTCTGTAGTTTAAAAGATGTTGGATTAAGGGGAAAAGGTATAGGAAATTGAAATTAATCTATACTGATCCTACAACATTTGGTAGAAGTTACATAATTTAAACACATTCCCACCTGTGCCCAGGTTTCTGAGACTTTCTAGTGAGGGATGCAGTGTGCTCTGTTCGCTGTCAACAAAGTGTCAGTTTAGTATGTGCAGTTTTTTACATTACAAAGTGCTAAGCTCAAAGGGAAAATGTTAGTTAGGACAGCAATATTTTTATGTTATTGTCTGCTGACATAAAAATGTGTTGAACTTTCATTTTTGTTGTTTTGAAAAGATATGAAAAGAATGAATAAGCAGGAGAAATTGCTCATAATCCACCACCAAGAGGCCATCAGTGTTTACATTTTCACTTTCAGTCTTTTATTCAGCTTTTTAAAACTTCTAACACTTTTGTGTTATTTCTTATATAATGGAAGGAGGAATATAGTAGCTAAAAGCAGGAGCTTGAGAATCAGATTACTTGGGTTCAAATCCCATCTCTGCCTCTTATCAGCAACATGATCTTGATGAGTTTCATAACCAGTCTGCACCTCAATCTCTTCACCTATAAAGTACAGGAACAAATAATTCCTTTATAAGCCAGCTTGTCCTGATACCTGCCATATAAAACAGAGTTGATCCCATACTCTTTCTGCCTTTCTTTCCAGACTTACTTGTTACATTTTCCCCCTCCACTGGCACTCATTGCAAGACTTTTCATCACTTTCTGATGTTTTGTACTTTGTCCTTAGTTTTAAGGTGCAAATACTGTTTCCAAATAAAATCTAGGTTGGGAGCCACCTCTCCTGGATACTAAGCTAATATGAGAAACTGAGGAACCCAGTTGAGGATTATAGTTGTCTACAATGGCCTTAAAGTTTCACTGCACCCCCATGTTAAAGTCAAATATGGCCTGACTCTGCTCTGAAATAAAAAAGGATAATAAACTAATTAAAGCATTTGATTGTCTGTATCAGAGTTATTATTCTGAAGCCATTTACCATACAGTGATAATCAAATGACTGGATGGGCCGTTAACCGTAATATGTCCCTTCAGGCACCACATCACAGTTGTGTTATGTGGAGACTGTTGTGACAGAAATGTTTCTAAGACTAGGTTAAACTTGGACTATTTAAGTAATAGAGACTTCAAGGGAAAACAGTTTTTTCTTTTGTTTACTTCAGGAAAGTATTTGAATTTATTTCAAGGTTATCTTTAAAGAAAGGGGAGGTTAAGAAAAATGATCATGTTAGCCCTTTATTAAAATAATTGATCAAATAGCATCAAGGCAGAACACAGATATAATAGATGTAACACCTGTCTCAGGACTTCATGATTGAAAACAAAACTAAGCCCCTAGTTCTCCCAGTCAAATTCAGTGGGTCATTTGGGTGTGACAATTACAGTCATATTTCCAGAACCAACCTTGATTTTGAGTGTTTGGGCACCCTTTCAATTACTCTCCTGTTTAGGACTCAGAATAAAATAGTTGAAGTATCTATAATGTTCTTTCTTTGTGAGCAAGGTTTTTATCAATCTTACTCTTTTCTATGTTCTAGTAATATAAGGTACATTGTTATCCAAAAGTGGATCTGTCTTTATTGATAAGGTTACTGACAAGTTCTGTGAAATGCGTTACTATGCTATGGGTTGTAAAGTTTTTATAAACAACAAAATACTATTGTTTTGTTGCCTGAGATGGTGGTGAATTGACTAACTTAAGGAAACAGGCTGCTGCAGGTTTTTCTAAGTATCTTGCAGTAAATCAACCTTCAAAGACTTCCTTAGGAAACAGATTGGTGCTTTTTAAAAATATAAATGCAATATATTAAACATGCTTCTTAAATCATCTAGTTCTTTTTCCTAATCCAAAAATAAGAAAAATATATCATTTGTAATATGACTTCCTAGAGATCTGAATAACAAAAAGCGTCGATGCTCTTAATCCAGCATAGCTGTCAATTTCCTAGTTCTTTTGTGTGTTTCGTTGTGTGTATATGTTAGTCAGGCAGTTGTGTTCAACTCTTTGTGACCCCATGGACTGTAGCACACCAGGCTCCTCTGTCTGTGAGATTTCCCAGGCAAGAATACTGGAGTAAGTAGCCAACCATTCCCTTCTCCAGGGGAATCTCCCCAACCCAGGGATCGAACCCAGCTCTCTCGCATTGTAGGTGGATTCTTTACCAGCTGAGCCACAAGGGACTCCCTTTCTGAAACATACACATTTATAAACGTATTTTTTAAATGCTTAAAGGAGATATTGCTATTTCCCAAAGACCTGATAAATGTACTCAAAACATTACTTTGGAATGTTTGCATTTGAGAGTATAACTGAAATATTTTATTGTCAATGTAGTTTGTGGTATTTTATTGTTTCCAAAGGCCGTTGTGCCTAAATGGCAGCACAGAGGTTGTGTTTGCCATAACATCACGTTCAGAAAACCATGAATGCAAGCCAGTGTATTGGAATGCACAGGCCAGCAAGTACGCTCTTTTCTATTTAGTCAACTTTTGTTTAAACATGATTTACTTATTTGAGTGGAAGTTGACAAAACACTGAGCTTTTATGATCTTGTCATAGCAGTGCTCTGTTATGTGACCTAGATTTCAAATCTCTGTAGTATTTCCTGTATAAAACTAGTGTAGTCCCTCTCTGTGCACCTACCACAATAATAAAATATGAGTCAGCTATGTAGAGACACTATCTGTGGAAGGTTTCTTTTTAATCAAAACCTTTGTTAATAAAGAAAAAGTACATAGTGCTATTTATATTCCAGATGAGCTAATAAGTTAGGTATAATTAAGAATCTTTCTAGGAGGAAATTTCTCGGGAGATATTTAAAGATACACTCCTTAAATTTATTTTTATTTTTTTTTTTAATTTTTATTTTTACTTTATTTTGCTTTACAATACTGTATTGGTTTTGACATACATTGACATGAATCCACCACGGGTGTACATGAGTTCCCAATCCTGAACCCCCCTCCCACCTCCCACCCCATATCAACTCTCTGGATCATCCCTGTGCACCAGCCCCAAGCCTCCTGTGTCCTGTATCGAATATAGACTGGCGATTTGTTTCTTACATGATAGTATACATGTTACAATGCCATTCTCCCAAATTTTTTTTTTAATAATATGCTTTTTTGTATACATAAAGAATTTTCTTATTTCTTAGTCTGGTGTAACCTTGAAATTCTTAGTAGGCAGAAATTGTGACCTTTATTTGTACTGAACAAATATTTTTAACCTGTTCTCTTGAAAGAATTTTTGTTATTGCAATCTACTATTACAATTTCATTTTTTTAAATGAGCATTTACACCCTGGAAATGCCTATTCAGTTCTGTCCTGCCTGAAGTGACATTGGCGGATTTCAGCTGTACTATAGCCTCTCCTCTTGGCTCAGCCCTTGGTATAAGAAAGGCTAGTTGTGGAATAACAGCCATTGCGCTATGACATTACTGCTAGGAAACCGGATAAATTGATTCACATGCATCGCGTGGTCAAGGCTTCCCGACACTCCAGTCTTGACTAAATAGCACAGCAGATTTTAAATATTACGCATAGCAAAGAAATATAGGTCTATCCAAATTGGCTGTACTAATAGAATAGAATGATAGTTGCAGCTATATCTAAATAACATCAAACATCTGTATTACCAATGAAATAGTGGCTCATCTAGGTATAGACATTTACATTTATGTGGGCAGAACGACTGGGTGCTGAATTGCGTGACCAGAGCTTGTGTCTGACTCTCAGCGCAGGCCCAGAGCGCCGCTGTGCAGCACTCCTTCAGGCTCTATTCTCCCCGTAATCGCACCTCCACTCCTTTTCCTTCTTCCCCATCCTTTCCTTTCCTTCAACAGATTCTGATTGAGAACCCACACTGTATGTTGAGTGGGGACGGGAGACAGCCTTACTGGAACCATGTAGAGAGCAATTGGATAGTTTTTAAAGTTTAGTTATATACTTACAAATTATGGTAAATGTCCTAAAGAATACAAAGTGAAAGTGAATTCACTCAGTCGTGTCTGACTCTCTGCGACCCCATGGACTGCAGCCTACCAGGCTCCTCTGTCCATGGGATTTTCCAGGCAATAGTACTGGAGTGGCTTGCCATTTCCTTCTCCAGGGGATCTTCCCGACCCAGGGATCGAACCCGGGTCTCCCACATTGTAGACAGACGCTTTACCATCTGAGCCACGAGGGAAGCTTAAAGAATACAAACATAGTATCATTTATTTCTTCAGCAAACATTTCTGAGGATCAACGATGTGTCAGGCATTTTGCTAGGAACGAATGAAACAAAGTGATCCCTACCCTCATGGAGGAAACTGGGAGAGGAAGAGTGGACTGTCTTTGTGGTAAGATTCAAATAGAAACTTGAAAGACAACTAAGAGTCACCTGTCTTAACAACCTAAGGAGAGAGCATTCTAGGCTGAGGCAAAGAGCTGCCTACCCAAAGGAATGAAAGGAGACTAGGATAGGTTCATTTAGTGAGACAGGGACAGTTAAGTCAGGTCAGCTTTTGAAAAATAAAACTTAATTTTAGAAAAAATATATGTAATTTTCCTGTGAAGCATGTAGTGGAAATATTATTGGGAAATTGCTTATACTAACCTAAGGTAAGAAGAAAGGCTGGACTGGAGAAATAAATGTGAGAGTCACCAGCATGTATAGAATTTTTAAAGCTATGAAAGTGGTAAGATCACCTGGGATGAGAATATAGTAGGGAAAAGAAGGGGATGCAAGCCTGAACCCTAGGAACATTTACATGGCTACAGAGAAAGAAGAAACTGAACTAAAAAGGAATGATCTTTTAAAAATTTAGATGACATTTTTCATTTTCTAAATTTAGGTACAACACTGTGTGTGTATAGTATTGTGGAAACCAGGAAAAACTGAAAGCTTTTAACAGCATATACTATTTTTTAACTTCATATTTTATATTGGGGTATAGCTAATTAACAACATTGTGATAGTTTCAAGTGAGCAGTGAAGGGACTTAGCCATATGCATGCATAGATCCATTCTCCCCTAAATCCCCCTCCCAATGCCACATAGCATTGAACAGAGTTCCATGTTCTATACAATAGATCCTTGTTGGCTGTCCATTTTAAATATAGCAGTATGTGCATGAAGAACTATGCACTGGGGTTCGTGACATTGTAGAGGAGGCAGGGATCAAGACCATCCCCAAGAAAAAAAAATGCAAA